>NW_027507764.1:76349156-77791656 GCF_037356315.1 Lithobates pipiens
TAAGTATACTAAGGCAAATCAGGGTTCCCAGAGCACCCCTTACATCAGAGTTCCCCTTTGCACCAGAGGCCACAGCGTTTCCCCTTTCATCAGAGTCTTCTACGTACATCAGAGCTCTCAGTGTTCCCCCCCCCTTAAAGAGGAAGTAAACCCCCCTGCACAAATAAAAATAAAAACACACCCTGCAAGATAACGGCATAATGAGCTGGTATGCATAGCATACCAGCTCATTATGAATTATTTACCCGAGAACGAATCCCCAACAGGTCGCCAACATGTCGCCTGGGGCTTGCTTCCGGGTATCACGGCTCTGGAGCTGTGATGGGCCGGAGCCACGATGACGTCACTCCCGCACATGCGTGCGGGAGCAGCCACGAATGGCACAGTACAACTGAAGCAGCAGCACGTACTGCCATTGCTTCAGTTGGCTTAAGTGCGCATGTGCTGCATGATATGCAGGTTTAGGAGATATCCAGTGCAGCTACAGGCAAGCCTAATTATAGGCTTACCAGTAGTTTAAAGTGGTTGTAAAGGCTTTACAACCACTTTAAATCAGGGTTCCCAAAGCCTCCTTTATGTTAGAGTCCCCAGAGTTCTCTGTTACATCAGAGTCTGCAGAGTCCCCCCTTACAGTGAAAGGGAACTCTGCAAGTTCAGATGTAATAGGGAAACTCTGTGGACTCTGATGTAAAGGGGGACTCTTGTTATTAACTCCATATGATTAGAAAATGTTATTTAATAGCAAAATATATGTATAGTTTATACTTTAAAAAAAAATGCTGTGCACCGCTAAAGTGTTCGGGTTTGACTTGAAGAAAAGGTGGAAACCCTAGTTTATTGCCCCCTTTAACATCAATAACAGCTTAAAGTCTTTTGTGGTATTTGTGGATGAGGCTCTTTATCTCCTCAGATGGTAAAGCTGCCCATTCCTCTTGGCAAAAAGGAAGAGATCTCCCCAGAGTGGCTCAATGATATTGAGATCAGGAGACTGAGAGGCCACTCCAGAAACTTCACTTTATTCTGCTGTAGCCAATGACATGTTGGAATGTCCAAGTACGTCCCATGTGCAGCTTCCTGGCTGATGAATGCAAATGTTCCTCCAGTATTTTTTGATAACCTACTGCATTCATCTTGTCATCAATTTTGACCAAATTTCTTGTGCCTTTGTAGCTCACACATCCCAAAAACATCAGCAAACCACCTCCGCGTTTCACAGTAGGACTGGTGAACCTTTCATCATAGGCCTTGTTGATTCCTCTCCAAATGAAGAGTTTATGGTTGTGGGCAAAAAGTTAAAATTCTCATTACCCCAAATGACTTTGTGCCAGAAGGTCTGAGGTTTGTCACTGTGCTGTTTGGCATATTGTAAGCAGGATACTTTGTGCCATTTGCGTAGTAATGGTTTTCTTCTGGTGACTCGACCATGCAGCCCATCTTTCTTCAAGAGCCTCCTTATTGTACATCTTGAAGCAGCCACACCACATGTTTCCAGCGAGTCCTGTATTTCCCCTGAAGTTATTTGTGGGTTTTTCGTTGCATACCAAACAATTTTCCTGGCAGTTGTGGCTGAAATTTTAATTGGTCTACCTGACCGTTGTTTGGTTTCAACAGAACCCCTCGTTTTCCACTTCTTGATCTGAGTTTTGAAAAAATGCTGATTGGCATTCTCAATTTCTTGGATATGTTTTTATATCCTTTTCCTGTTTTATACAGCTCAGCCTCTTTTCCCGCAGATCCTTTGACAATTATTTTGCTTCCCCCCATGACTCAGAATCCAGAAACGTCAGTACAGCACTGGATGAAAGATGCAAGGGTCTGTCAGGAGTCCAGAAACTCATTGACGTTTTATACACACACACTAATTACAAGCAAACAGATCACAGGTGAGGATGGTTACCTTTTTTTTAATTTTTTTATTTTTACATTCAAAATTTTTTATTAGAAATAGATAATGGTCACAGTAACAGAGCACGTAACGTGCGTGCAAAATCAGTACAGTCCAACATATAGTACATATTAAAACATATCACAAATATTATGCGTCCGAGTACAACATATTTCCAGGTTGAGTTTCCGGAGCAGAACCTACTCACACCATGGGAAGGTCTAACCTTCTGCTATCATGTATAAAGTATCTCTTCCCTTTCCATTCAATCTGCTGTCATAGTGTTTTTAACATGTCGCACTGGAATGGTCTAAGTAAAGGATCTTCTGTCAAGTCTAAGAAGAAAAGTAGGGTTCTGTTACAAAGCAAGTCAGTCCTCTCACGCGAGGTCGTTTGTGGGCAAATTGGTAGACCGTCCAAATTATTATAGTCTACTGGAAGTGAAAAATGAGTAGTTGAGTAAGCATGAAGGGTTATCTACGTAGGTAGAAGAGGGGAGGGAGGGGGGGGGGGTAAAGAGACAGAGGGGTATAAGAGGAGGGGAGGGTGTAGGGAATATGATTGCCTCTCCGGCTTCCGCCGTTCATAGCACGTGGGCCCAGTTTATCTGGGTCTCTGTGTTGCTTGCGATGCAAATGGGATCGAGTAGATCCCAGTCCGTCTTAGCCTAGGAAGAGGAGGGGTATTGTCCATGTGGTCACCTAAAGATGGATGGTTACCTTTTAATAGTGTCAACTCGTGTGCATGTTATCAGGCCAAAATCACCAGGGTATGTAAACTTTTGACCAGGGTAATTTGGATAGTTTCTGTTGTCATTATGATTTAAAAAGTGTAAACACAGTTGATTGATAATAAATGGCTTCAGCCAAATACTAACCATGAGTGAAAGAAAAGTTTTTGTGTTATATTGTCTGAAAAATGATCAAGAAATCATAAATTCTGCCACGGTATGTAAACTTAGGAACACAGCTGTATCCAGTATCTCACAAAAGTGAGTACACCCCTCACACTTTTGTAAATATTTTATTATATCTTTTCATGTGACAACATTGAAGAAATGACACTTTGTTACAATAAAAAGTAGTGAGTGTACAGCTTGTATAACAGTGTAAATTTGCTGTCTCCTCAAAATAACTCAACACACAGCCATTAACCACTTCAGCCCCGAGGAATTTTACCCCCTTCCTGACCAGAGCACTTTTTGCGATGTGGCACTTCATCAATTGACAATTGCGCCGTCGTGCGACATTGCACCCAAACAAAATTGTCCTTTTTTTCCCACATATAGCGCTTCTTTTTGTGGTATTTGATCACCTTTGTGTTTTTCTTTTTTGAGCTATAAACAAAAAAGAGGGCCAATTTTGAAAAAAAAAAAAATATTTCTACTTTTTGCCATAATAAATATCCCTAAAAATATATAAAAAATAAAAACAAAGTTATTTCTCAGTTTACGCCAATAGGCGGCGATCTGCAATTTTTATCATGACTGCAAAATTGCAGCGGACACATCAGACACTTTTGACACTATTTTGGGACCAGTGACATTTATACAGCGATCAGTGCTATAAAAATGCACTGATTACTGTGTAAATGACACTGGCAGGAAAGGGGTTAAACACTAGGGGGTGATCAAGGGGTTAAGTGTGTCCTAGGGAGTGATTCTAACTGTGGGGAGGATAGGCTCACTACAACATGACAGAGATCACAGCTCTCGATGACAGGGAGTGGTAGATTACAGTCATCTTGCTAGGCAGAACAGGGAAATGGCTTATTTATATCTCCCCATTTTGCCGCTCCATGACACGATCGTGGGCCCCCGGTGGACATCGAGTGCGCAAAACCCGCAGCCCACCGGCGGCGCAAGCATGCCCACAATGCCGCGTCGTTCAGGTATGCCCATTTGCACAGCCGTGCCATTTTGCCATTGAACATCATCGTCCGCTGTTCGGCAAGAGGTTAATGTCTAAACCACTGGCAAAAAAAGTGAGTACACCCCTAAGGAAAAATGTTCAAATATATTATTATTATTATTTAAGGTACTTATATAGTGCTATCAATTTAAGCAGCGCTTTACATATACATTGTACATTCACATCGCTCCCTACCCTCAAGGAGCTTACCACTCTAAGGCCCCTAACTCACATTCACATATTAGGGCCAATTTAGACAGAAGCCAATTAACCTACCAGCATGTCTTTGGAGTGTGGGAGGAAACTGGAGTACCTAGAGGAAACCCACACAGACACAGGGAGAACATTCAAACTCCAGGCAAGTAGTGTCGTGGTTGGGATTTCGAACCAGCGACCCTTTTTACTGCTAGGCAAGAGTGCTACCCACTACACCACTGTGCCACCCCATATACTGTATATTAGGTACATACAGAAATTTTTTATTTGGCCCATGTGTACACCATGACCTCACCCTCTGCTTAGCAGGGCTGAGTAGATCTGAACCAGGAAAAAAAAAACTGTTAATGTAGTGTCCTCTACCAATAGGTAGGTGCTAGTAAGGTTATTTTACTAGGGTTTTTCAGCAGAGGCCTATTTCGGCAGGCTGCAAGTTAGGCCTGTCTGTTTTGCTACAAGCTAGGCCTGTCTGTTTTAATATGGGGGATGGGAGTGGTCAGAGTAGCAGTGGGTGTGACCACCTGTGCTCTGGTTCTAGGGCGCCTCCCCTGCTTCCAGAGAGAATATTCTGGAAGAGGGGCAGGGCCTGGAACTGGAGTGGCAGGCAGCTTGTGTGTGAGCACTGACCAATCCCCAAATGGTATTGGCAGGGGGCAGGCCTCCTATATAAGCTGAGGTGATATGCCACTGGGGGGAGAAGTCGGCTGAGTCAAGTGAGGAATGGAATGCTAGGCAGCAGCAGGAGGCCATCCCCATCTGGGACGGGGTGGGGGGTTGCACCAATCGCAGGAGAAGACCCGGGGAGAACTGTGAGGGAACATTGCCTCTACCCAATCATTGGCAATGTCTCTGCCACCGCCCGGTCGGATGATAGAGAACTCCTGGAGCAGAGGGGCAGGTGAAGCTGTCAGGAACACATGGTCTGGTCTAGTTCCTCATCAAGGACTCAGGGCTGTGGAAGGTCGGTGAGTGTTACCACAGTGGAGGGCTGGAGGATCCAGGAAGTCTGTGAGGGAACTTTGCTTTTACACTGTCATTAGCAGAGTCTTCATCATACACACGGTGGAGGGCACATGATTTTCAAGTTGGGCTGGCTGGGAACAGTAGTCCATTACCTAAAGTCATGCTTTTAACCTACTAGGCCTCCGGGGAGACCTAGTAGCAGCTAGCAACCAGAGCTAGTAAAGGGACTTATTCAGAGTGGGCCCCATTACCCAATAGAAGAAGATGTAGAGAACATAATTTCTACACGGTCAGAAGTGGTGTCCTCATTCTCTAACACGGTATTGAATGAGGAATCCTTGGAAGCAAATAGTCTGCAGGAGAAGATCAGAGGAAGAGCAACAGTCTGCATGGAGATGCAGGAGGAGATTTACATTTAATGTCCATGTGCATCTAATCTTCTGGCTCTAACTTTGTGCTTCAATTATAAATATGATGGCAATGATTAATTCTATGGGCATCCCATATTCCAATTCCTATCCAAGTTGAACCCCCCAATAAAACAACGAAAATAAAACCCACAAAAGACTGTTCATTGTCTCTGGAAGTGATGTATGAAGTCTGGCAGTGGGGTGATTTGGCAGATTTTTTGTTCCTAGCAGCAACACCATAGCTACATTGCTTTAAAGTTGAACTCAACTGTCTCAATGGAACTAAACTGTCTTATTAAACATTATTATAGAATATAATAATAATAATATAGAATTCATATTGGCCTAAATTGATGAAGAAATTAGATTTTTTTTATTTTTTTTTATTTTTTATTAAATATGTTTTATAGCAGTAAAAACGATTTTTTTCAAATTTGTCAGATTTTTTTTTGTTTATAGCGCAAAAAAAAAAAATGCAGAGGTGATCAAATGGCACCAAAAGAAAGCTCTATTTGTGGGGAAAAAAAGGACAGTAATTTTATTTGGGTACAGCGTAATTGTCAGTTAAACTAACCCAGTGCCGTATTGCAAAAAATGGCCTTGTCATGAAGAGGGGTAAACTTTCTGGAGCGTGATTATAATGCCGCGTACACACAACCGGACTTTTCGACGGACTAGGTCCGACGGACTTCCCGACTGACTTTTGGCGGAGGTCTGACGGCCTTTCTGAACGAACGGACTTGGCCACACATGGCCGGACTAAGTTCGTTTGAAAGTCCGTTCGTTTTGAACGTGATGGTGTAAACGGGACTAAACAAGGAAGTTCAATAGCCAGTAGCCAATAGCTGCCCTTGCGTCATATTTGATCTGTTGGACTAGCACACAGACAAACGGTTTTCTCGATTTTTAGTCCGTTTGACTTGAGTCCATCGGATAGATTTGAAACATGTTCTATTTCTAGGTCCGGCTGATTTTTTTTTTTTTTTTTTTTAAGTGGTCGGACTAGCCCACACATGATTAGATTGTCCGACGGACTGATCCCGTCAGACCTAGTCTGGTGGAAAGTCTGGTCGTGTGTACGCGGCATAAGCTATACTGTAATAGAGGGCTCCGAAAAAACTGCTGGGTTAATGCTATAAAATTTCTGCTTCGTGTACATAGTTTTTTGCTTTTGGCCATATTTCTATTTTTAGACTGAACATTCATCATAAGCTTTAGCATGGTCATAGGCCCAGTCACTAGCGGTTCTCTTTAAATACAGTATTTTCATCATATAGAAATTTCCGTTTATTTTCCAAAAAGCGCCTGGTTAATGTCTAATCTATCAAAACAAAGCATACCAAAAATTACATTTTGATTGTAATCCTCCCTTTTTACAACCCACAATATGTAGCCGTCTTTTTTGTAACGTTGAGGGACTGAATTCTTCAGCAGTTCCTAGAAACCTTAATTATCTTTGACTGTGAATGACTAAATGTCTGCCCAATGCACGTCCTCTTCCAAGTAAGGTCAGAACCCAACTGGAAACCAATTTTTCAGCTGATTACATTTGTAATCCATCCTCGTCATGATTCCGAGAATTAAAATAGCTCCTGTTTGTGGAAGAAATGAACGTATCTTGGCTGGAGACAAGGGTCAGGAACAACGCAGGTTCAGCTGTATCAGAAACATCTTAGCGTGACCCCAAGCAGGGCCGTCTGGTGCCATGTTCCAACATGGAGGTGAATTACAAGCGCAGGTTAATCCAGCGAGGGCTGAACTTCAACATCCCGGGCCAGAACTATATTAAATTGTTAAACACAGTAAGAAATAAAGCGCTTTTAATAAAACACATATCTACGGTTTTGATCGTGATAAATGGCTGAAGTACCGTGACTCAGATCGCCTCCACGGCTCCTTGGGTTTAGCATATGTTTTGTATTAAAGCAAGCAAAGAAATCCAAGTATTCTTCAATTTATAAGGAGCACGGAAAGCCATTGTTTGGCATTGATATATTAAAGGTCACTGAGCTGTATATTGTACATGAAATAGCTAAAATATTTACTTGTAATTAAATAAATCCATCAAACTTTTGTTCATTCTTCTGTAGCGGGTAGCTGTATTTGGGTTTTATGTTCATGGGCAAATGCAACTTACTTTAGGTTACATTCTGCTTGCATTGGAGATCCCTTTGAGATCATTCCTAGTTCCTTCACAGGTGCATTTAAAGCAGAATTCCAGGTATGACAATTTTTGCATAGTTACAATGGTCCAGCTTGGACCAATATAAGTATGTCTATTCCATACCTGAGGGATCCCCTGGAAGCTGAAAATCTCTGTGGTAGGAGCCACTACTACAGTGATCTCCACTAGCTTCCAGGTCCCATGCCAAGCTGTTGCACTCCTGCTTACTGAAAGAGGCCATCTGCTTAGCATGGGAACCATTCAGGGAACACTTTCCATTTTGTCCATGAATTTGGCTATGACTAGTGCCCATACTGGGCTGAAACATGTAAGAGTTGGGGACAGCCTTTCTTTTATGACACAGTAAGGAGTAGTTGCTGCCATCTCATGCAGCCACCGCATCTAAGGACTGGAAAGCTGCAATGTATTACTTTTTTGTTACTTAGTTTAGATCGGAATGTATATTGCCAGACTAAAGTTAGCACACTTTGGCAGTGAGGTTCGGTCATGACCTTGTGTATCAGGGTACTGTGGACTTATGCCTCTGCGGCCTACTCACAAGTCCAGAGCCTGTCTTAACCGCTTCCCCGCCTCACGCAGATATACTGTGGCAGAAGGGCATGTACAGGCTGATTAACGTACCTGTATGTTGCCCTTTAAGCCCGCCGTTAGCTCCGTTACCATGATCGCGGGTCCCGTGGACTCGATGTCTGCTGCGATATCCACAATCGTTTTGCGGTGAGGAAGAACGGGGAGATGCTCATGTAAACAAGCATCTCCCCGTTCTGCCTAATGACAGTGTCACTGATCACAGCTCCCTGTAATCGGGAGCGCTGATCAGTGACGTGTCACACACAGCTCCCCCCCCCCCACAGTTAGAATCACTTCCTAGGACACACTTAACCCCTACAGCACCACCTAGTGGTTAAACCCTTCACTGCCATGCACTTTATATTCCGTGGATTCAAGGTTTCTTTCACAGCAACATTGCACTTTTTTACTGTATACAATACTGTCTGTATACAATACTGCCAGTGACATTTTTACAGTAATCACTGCAATTTTTTAGCATTGATCGCTGTATTAATGGTCCCAAAAATGTGTCAAAATTGTCCGATGTGTCTGCCATAATGTCACAGTCATGATAAAAATCGCTGATCACAACCATTACTAGTAAAAAAAAATCATTATCAGTAAAAATGCCATAAAACTATCTCCTATTTTGTAGACGCTATAACTTTTGCGCAAACCAATCAATAAACGCTTATTGGGATTTTTTTTTACCAAAAATATGTAGAAGAATACGTATCGGCCTAAACTGAGGAAAAAAAATGTTTTTTATATATTTTTTGGGGATATTTATTATAAACAAATGTAAAAAAATTATGCGTTTTTTTCAAAATTGTTGCATTTTTTTTATAGCGCAAAAAATAAAAACCGCAGAGGTGATCAAATACAACCAAAAGAAAGCTCTATTTGTGGGAAAAAAGGGACATCAATTTTGTTTGGGAGCCACATCGCACGACCGCGCAGTTGTCAGTTAAAGTGAAAAAGTGCCGAATCGCAAAAAAGTGCTCTGGTCAAGAAGGGGGTAAATTCTTCCGGGGCTGAAGTGGTTAATTTAGACAAAGGGCAAAAATTCACTTTCCTAGAGCAATATAAAAAAATTCCTTTTCCCTCCTTGTACAGACAACTCAGAAACAATCCCTGAAAGAATACATTAATGGAAATGTAATTCAAGAAGTTAAGTAAAGTATGGAAGTAGAGAAAATCAAGAACTATTGATTACAATAATCATATTAGCCTAATCAGTATTCATGGCTAGTAATTTAATCTTGCCCACATAAGTAGACTATGCTAATGATCTTGTCAGAGTTACAGGGAATATTAATCAAAATACAGAAGGCAGTCTGTTGCAGGAACTGTGCATATATTTTGTATCTTGACTGGATCTTGAAAATGCTGACAGCCGTGTTTTGTAACCTCTTTCCTTAGCAATTTGAAATGAAACATGATGTATTTTGCAGAATGTTAGGCAAAGGTGTGACATACTCCACACGGTACATATGTAGCACCCTCCTGAATAGGTTGTTAGGAAAGCTAGGCAAATTTAGTTGTCTGGTTTTGTAACTAAACTAGCAGTGTGTACTTTCTTTGGGCTGTCCTGGGCTCTGCAGGCTTGATTGCTCTTCCCTGTCTTCTGCAGGATTCCAACATATGGTGGGTTGGGAGGATGCAAACCGGCAGTCTGAATATTTATGTGATCTCAGCCAATCCCTGGGGGAGGATTCCCAATAGGTGGCTACAGTGTGCATAAATAGCCTGGGACCTGAGTTAGCCCTGTTCAGGTCCAGGAGGATAAGTTCCCAGCCTCAAGGGCTGCTGCCCTTTTGGCCTAGCTAGCTGAAAATTCTACTTGTGCTTATCAAGGTCCTAGCTGTGGCAGATAATGTGAATGTGTCACTTGCGTACAGGTAAAAACAAAAAATCAAAAGAACCCAACCCTAAACCAAAATACAAAGTATGGGTTGCTGCAGCTTAATGGTGTGAAATGACTATACATATGACCCTTTTAGAAAAATACTGCGCTACACCTAAAGCAATATACCGTATTGTATACAGTAAAAAAGTGCAATGTTGCTGTGAAAGAAACCTTGAATCCACGGAATATAAAGTGCATCTAATTTCTTTCATACAATCTGAAACTTTAAATTAATAAATAGTCCATAAACTTGAAACAAGTATGCTCCCAGTGAAAATAGTCAACAAATAGTCATCCAAAAACTCCAAATAATGTGCTCCTTGTGCATGCAATTTCCACTCCAAAGACCACACCGTGGATATCCCCCACAGAGGTGCGCACTCACCTGCACCCCCTGATGACATCTGGAGAGTGTTTATTAATTTAAAGTGTCAGATTGTATGAAAGATATTAGATGGACTTTATATTCAGTGGATTCAACATTTATTTCACAGCACTATTGCACTTCATTTTTGTATATTGCTTTAAGGGTAGTGCAGTATTTTTCTAAAAGAGCCAGCTGTGGCAGAGCTGGGTGGCCTGTTCTGCCAAGATCTCTGAAGTTAAGGGAGGGATTTCACTGGGGACCCAGTCTGGGAGACTCATGGAGGAATTGTCTGTCTGATATTGGAGGGAGGCATACAAGTATCCAGGGACATTGTGAGTACAGACCTGCGTGGAGGATCCTAGTGTCTGTTGCTGCTGATTATCCCTAGCATACCAATTCCAGTGCTTGCCTGGCCTGGGACATTGCTGAAGGTGTCCCGGTGCTGGTCATTGTCTGGGCCTTTGCTGGATGGACTATCTTGAGAAGTAGTATAACAGTGAAGAGTGTCCTTGATTACTCAGCTTTCAAGAAGTATTCCACAGTTCCTAATGCTCCATTCACGTTAATGAGTAATACATTTAAAAAAAGGCAACCCCTAGACTGTTTATTGATATGGGAAATGACTGTTGCTGTGTGCCTGGTTTCTATTGCACTTATCTGGGAAAGGAAGCTGAGACAAATCAGTGACCCTTTCAGGGGTGAGCGCTACACATAAGGATAACATTTTATTATTATTATTATTATTATTATTATTATATTATACAGGATTTATATAGGGTCAAAAGTTTACACAGCACTTTACAACGTAGAAGGGAGACAGTACAATTACAAAACAGTTTAATACAGAAGGAACGGAAGTACCCTGCTTGTGGAGCTTGCAATCTAAAGGGTGGAAGTGGTACAAAAGGTAATAGCTGTGGGAGGGTGAACTGTTGAAGGTGGCTCAGGTATGGTTTTTAGGTGGAGGTGGGATAGGCTTCCCCAAATAAGTGAGTTTTCAGAGATAGTTTAAAGGGTAGGGGATGATCAGACATACTGGGGCAGGAACTTCCAGAAGATGGGAGAGGCTCTGAAGAAGTCCTGGAGGGCAGCATGGGAGGAGGCAACAAGGGAGCTAGAGAGCAGGAGGTCTTGGGAGGAGCAGAAAGGACGATTTGGGCGATATCTGCAAATGAGGTTGGTGAAGTTTAGGGTGGCACAGTGGTGTAGTGGTTAGCACTCTCACCTAGCAGTAAGAAGGTTGCTGGATCAAATCCCAACCACGACACTACCTGCCTGGAGTTTGCATGTTCTCCCTGTGCCTGCATGGGTTTCCTCCAGGTACTCCGGTTTCCTCCCACAATCCAAAGACATGCAGGTAGGTTAATTGGCTTCTGTCCAAAATTGGCCCTAGTATATGATTGGGGACCTTGGATTGTGGGCTCCTTGAGGATAGGGACCGATGTGGGTGTAGCAATGTACAGGGAAAGGGACAATTGTAGACACTCACTCAGGTTGGACTGGTGTCTTTATTCAACCTAACTAACTATGAAACTATGAAGTAGCTGGAGGCAATCTTGTCGATGGCCTTGTATGTTGTGGTTAGTATTTTAAATTTTCATTTTATACGGTGGGGTAGAGCGGCGCGATTCTGGCCAAAATGAGAATCATAATTTTTTTTGCTTAGAATAAAAATATCACAATTCTCTCATGATTCTTGTGGCGTAAAATTTTTCACATTATACAAAAAAAATTGGGCTAACTTTAATGGTTAGTTTTTTTTAAATTCATTAAAGTTTAATTTTTTTTCCCAAAAAATTGCATTTGAATGACTGCTGCACAAATACAGTGTGACATAAAATATTGCAACAACCACCATTTCATTCTCTAGGGTCTCTACTAAAATAATAAATATATATATATATATGTGGGTAATTTTCTAGAATTTTTTTTTTAACTCGAAACCAACAAATGGCAGAAAAAGGTTTAGTGTTTAAGTGGTTAAACTTGACTCATTTTCACACCAAAGTATATTCCTTTGATTAACTTAAGTTCCACTGCTAAAGAATATTGTGATTCTTGGCAGACTGCCCACTTTTTTTCCCTTTCTTTTGATGGCAGTTGGCTTCAGCAGAGCAGAGACAATTGTCTGCATAGAGAGAATCAGGAAATACTATTTTCAAGGACGCAATGGGGAAAAAAATCACTATAACGATTAATCGCGCAGCTCTACGGTGGGGTCGTGGAAGCCAGTGAAGGGATTGGCAGAGAGGAGCAGCAGTTACAGATTGGTTAGTAAGGTGTATTAGTCTAGCAGCAGCATTCATATTAGACTGAAGGGGGATAGCCTGTGTAAATATAGGGTAGTGAGGAGAGAGCTGCAGTAGTCCAGACGGGAAATAACCAAGGAGTGGTTATGTGGTAATGTAGAAGAATGATATACATCAAGGCCTTGACTGGGGAGAAGAATAGGCATATCAATATGTACTAAGACATTCCCAATACAATCCCAAACTGCTTTGGTTGGAAAAGTAAAGCCACAGCTTTTCGTGTACACAGCATACGTATACCAAATAGACCCCAGTCATTGATGATCTATAAGTTGAGATGAGTATTGGGTTTGCGACTACCATGAGTTTGTGACAAGTCCTCGGGGTTCTCATGTCACAAATTTTTGACTTGAAATTTTGTAGGTTTGCCACCAGACATAAGGAACAACTCATAAAGTAGTGCATAACCTTTCCCCTAGTCTACTGAGTCACAGAAGCCAATAATCTGAAGGATTTGGTAACCCCAACCCCTAATTATAAAAGAATGGTCTCACAGCAACCATATTGTCAGCGTGTGTTTCTATTCGGAAAAATGTACTATTCTATATGGGGAAAGATACTGTGCTAAAATGTGGTCTTCGTTTTGGCATTTGTACTTGCCCCCCCCCCCCCCCCCCAATGTAGTGTCTGGCTTCCAGTGTCTATGTTGACAATAACTTGGATTTGAATAAAAGTAATACTGCGCAAAATATCAAGAAAAGTGAAATGAAAATATATGTGAATATAACTAAATGTAATAGATGCTACACAAGAATGTGACAAAAGTTTAAATCAGAAAAGTGCAAAAAATGCAGCGCTACAAAATATATACATCAACGAAAAATGTACAGAAAGTCCAACGTAATAGAATGAACAAATGTGTGAAATGAAGAATCTTTATATAAATCTCATAGCATGAGTCCCAATAAAAGAAACTAGGTTAAGATCCACAACAAAGTGATAATCTTCAAACGTGCTGGGTGCAATGTGAAACATCTAAGAATCTGAACACAAGAGGAGAGAGAGTAGCCATGGTGTTCTTTTTGGAAAAGTTATCTTTTCAAGTTAATCGAGATCTATGAGGTCGTCGGAAGACATCTCTGGAGTTTCCGGGTACCTGCACCCAGCTGAAAGAACCATTGATCTGTGTGTCCAAGCTCTTACGATTCTGTGTCGCTGACATCCGGGTCCAGCTGCTCTGGTAAGGGTGTTTAACCTTATTCCCCTTTCGGATTCACCTACTGTTGATGCTTCTCATTGCACTAGAGCACGTTTGAAGATTATCACTTCGTTGTGGATCTCAACCTAGTTTCATTTATTGGGACTCATTCTATGAGATTTATATAAAGATTCTTCATTTCATACATTTGTTCATTCTATTATGTTGGACTTTGAACTTTCTATACATTTTTCGTTGATGTATATATTTTGTTAGCGCTAAATTTTTTGCACTTTTTTGACAATAACTTTCTTATTAGCCCCACAAATGACCAGAAATGAATACCTACCCCCCCTCTCCCCCCCCCCCCCCCCCATAGACTTCAATCATTTTTGCTGCAAGGTTTGGAAACTGAACCCAGGCAGATTTTCTCACCACTATGTTAAGTTATAAACAAATTGGCATGACATAGCCTAAATGCCTGTCCTAACCATAAATTCAAGACAGATATTGGGCTGTCCAAAGCCCACTGGTGGCATTAACTGGAGACCATAATGCTGGCACGGGAGAGCCGTCTAATAAAGCTGTGCCAATAACAGACAAATGGGGGGGGGGGGGGTAACATGTGAAAACTGTGAAGCGCATTTTTTTATATTTAGTCCTTTAAACATAATTAGTCCCACTATTATGGGCCAAGGGGGCAATATAGTAATTTCTCTAAGTTAAGTTGACTTGTACATAAATATTCAAAAATATTAATAATGAGCAGCAATTAACATAATTGGAATCCATTAAAACTTCATAATTACAAGCCTCAATTTAGTGTTTTAAAATAGTCACAATTTAGAAATAATCTGTGGTTGCCTTTAGAATAATTATATTCAGACATGTTCACTGTAAGTAAAGGAATTTTAATGTGAATTTGTCATAAAAGAAAAAAAAAAAACGGGCCCTGCTGTGTACATCTTGATCAAGAACACATTTCAAGACTGCTGATTGGATTAAAAAAAAGCTATGTTTTAATGCACAAGAACTTTTATCCAACCGAATATTTATTGCATGTTATATTTTAAATAGCCAATATAAAGAAAAAGTAGTGGTAAATTTCTTAAAGAACTAAACTCTCAATAAACATTAACTATTTTAATTCCTTATGCTTCTAGCATTAGTAAATAGACATTAATTGTTTTAAATGTTTTTTAGTTTTTTTTTACATTTCTTTGGTTTGCTTGTTGGTTTGTGGCCTGTTTATATTTTGCCTTCCTGGGAATGACATTTCTGAAACCTTTGTGTTTTCATTACATACCTTAAAGCCCAACTCCAAGAAACCTGAAAATTCCCATTTCAGTGTGTGTGTGTGTGTGTGTGGGGGGGGGGGGGGGGGGGGGGGGGCAGTACAATGTAGGGGTAAAAGCACTTACCTGATTTTCCACTTCCCCAGTAATCAAAGTTCTATCTGACGTGCTGCATCTTCTAATGCACACTATGAGAAGCTCATAGTTTGCAGTAAAATTGGAGTAAGCAATTGCAGTATGATAGAGAAGCCTGCACAGCTGTACAAGACTGAATGTAAGGCTG
Source organism: Lithobates pipiens (assembly GCF_037356315.1). Lineage (NCBI taxonomy): Eukaryota > Metazoa > Chordata > Amphibia > Anura > Ranidae > Lithobates > Lithobates pipiens. The sequence continues at coordinate 76,364,579 of NW_027507764.1, forward strand.
GAGTTCAGCTTTAATAAATCTCACGGAAAGGCTTACAAGATAATACCACTTTCCTGTACCACTTAAAGCTGGTAAAACCAATATTGTCTGGAATAAACCTCCTCCGCTTGCAATTTAGCGTTGGCTACGAAGAAGAGGATCTTCTCCCACATGTTGCTGAATTTTTCCACCCAAACTAGTCATCGTTATTCTGCTGTTACAATGTTTGATGCTCACCTGGCAGGTTATTAGCGGCAAGAGCAATGGCCCGTATCCACACATGCTGCTTTTTTATCTATCAAAGTGGCAGTGACAAAACAACAGGCACGGTTCTACAGGGAAGCTATCAAGCAGAAAGAATGTCTGCAACACTAAATCCACAAAACATCATCCTTAACAGGGCTCTAAGTGGACGGTGAGAGCCAATATCTCTCCTTTTCACATTTGGAGGGCTTGCGGTGGCAATTAAAATGACAGAAATGAAACGTTTTATTTACAAGGAAGGGGAGGCTTTTTTTTTTTTTTTTTTTTATATATCTCGCTTCTTCTGGTTCAAAAAAAATACACCTGCAATACAATAATACTCTATGTACTGTTTCCTCAGTGAAACTAATGTGGAGCTGTTACAAGTTGAACTTGTTTCCAAAATTTGACCTTGAAAAGTTGCTCTGAAGAGCTGAATCTAATGCCCCATACACGCTATCAGTTTTTCTGCAAATTTTTTCCTTTTTCCTTCAGGTTTACCAAAACCATGTAGTGCAAGTGTACCTGCCTTATTGCATACAAATTGAAACTCCTTTGACCTCCTATTATATGGTTTTGGTAAATCTGAAGGAAAAACTTAGCAGAAAAACTGATAGTGTGTATGGGGCTTTAGGAGGTGTCTTAGGACTCGTGGGTCATTACTATATAAATGCTGAAAATGTGGTTGACAAGTTAGCTTTGAAGAAGGGGGTATACGCCATGAATTGTGTAAGCTCTTGTCTTGTCCAAAATGTGTCATCCAGGTCCAGTTATTGAACATCAGAGTTCTATAGCTGTTCTCAGGCTGGGGTTTAAAGTGATCTTGTATGCTCGTGAATGCAACCCTTTTGTAACTATTATTTTATTCCTTTGCTAAGAAACGGTGCCAAAGATAAAGCACAAGACTGGTGCGCCCCCTTTTTTTTTGTAATTTTCATGTTTCTTACACATGGGTGCACTTCAGCAGGAGACTGTAAGTTGGCCTGAGCAATTCCTGCTAGTGGGTAGACCACCGTTGGTTTGAATTTGGTTGCAGCTTTCAAAACCATGACTAGGTGCTTATATTTGGATGGTTTGGTAATCAAATTCTAAGAAAACTCTGAATTCCAGGCTAATATAAACAACATGAATTATTGCAGCTCTGTAATCAGTATTACATTGTTAAATGCATATTTTAAATGCAAGCATTGTACCCAAAATTGATCCAATATTAGTCTCTTGCAGCCCCTGTACAGAAGGGCTGGCATGTGAGAGCAAGAAGAATTACAAGGAGCCATTCAATTCTTGTGCTAACAAGATGCATGCTGAAAGGAGGAGAGAGAGATGAGCATATCACTGTGCTGATTCTCCTTTCACTGTCCAGTCACAGGCTGGGACAGGGCCAGGAATGCCTGTGCTAAGAGGAAATGGGCTGAACGATGCTGGCCATCAGATTGAGGACATCTTGCAGCAGAAAAAGGTACTTCCAGAGGGGATTGAAGCTAGGATGCACCAATCTGGATAGTAGGTTATGTGACAGTTGTTCTTTCTCAAACATCACATACTATCCGGGAATATTCTGGCCCATTTTTTTTATTTTTATGAAATCTTTATTTATACATTGAAAGATAATACAGCAGAACATTTGAAATTGTATCACCTCAATAAGTGTTTGTAAACAAAGATAAGGGGGGGTACCATCATCCCATAGTAGCATAAATAGAACAGGAGAGAGCTCAATACAGGGGTTACTCCAGAATTTACCCTTGAGCACAAAAAATGAAAGGGACTGTTGCGGTACCCAAATGGAATAGTCATAAATAATACAATTGGAATTTACATTTATTAAATAATAAGAAGCAAACAGCAAGGAAATCAAAAAGACAATACATTTTTCAAAGTAATAGGGGTTACAATAATTATGGAGGACCCCACATAAAGGGGGACACACTCAAGTTGAGTGACCGTGTTCCCCGACCTTGCTGTTTGCTTCTTTTATAAATTATTTAATAAATAGCAATTCAAATTTTATTATTTATGACTATTCCATTTGGGTATCCCAACAGTCCCTTTCATTTTTTGTGCTCAAGGGTAAATTCTGGAGTAACCCCTGTATTGAGCTCTCTCCTGTTCTACAGCAGAACATTTGAAAAAAAAATGCAGAAATAGGCCATCAATTACAAGATAAAATAGGTGTATATATATATCCCAAGTGAATAATTTCAAGCACAGTATATTAGACATGAGGGCCATAAGTTATAGTAAGTGTTAACCACCAAAAAAGCCCAAAGTTAAGGCTTAATTAAGTTTCCCAGATTCAGGCCCATTTCTAAGCTATCTCTACTCCTCTGGAACCTTTCCCTAGACTAGTATATGTGACGAGTGCGGGTGTCAGATCCCTGCCATCCTTGCTAACTCGCGAAGAAGGACCGGCCAACCTCACACCACGCTGTCACTTACGTAACAATGCCACTCTCAGCTGCACCCAGCACAAAGATTTTCCAGCTTGTGGGACCACAATCTAGGTGCCAACAGCCTAAGAGCGATTGTCACTGGGATAATTATGCAATTAACCCTTTAACTGCCACCACCTCCGTGGAATAAGTGTCTGCAACACACACTGCCACCACAGACAGGTCTGCTCAGAAGCCTTACTCTACAACAGTAGCGCTCTTCAAGAGGCAGGTTGGTTTATAGCTTGCATTAAGAGCTTCAGAGACAAGGTTAACACAACATAAGGGTTTATTATGAAAAGGGTCAGAGTTGGTGCAAATAAAACATTTACAGAAAAAAAGATGTTTCAAAGGGATAAAGATAATATACAGCCACAAAGAAATAAGGTAGAATTGGGGAGGAAGAATACTTGCAATTAATGTCCGATTGTTGATCAGAGTTTGATCGATAAACTGGGTAATCAGTTCTCAAACTTGGCAGATCTTCCTGCTTGGATGGTAAAAGGAGAACTGACCAGTGTCTTGGCTTCTACTCTTTTCTGTCAATTCAAAGGGGGTGTTGACAGCGACCAGTGACCAATCATCTGGTCATCTTGTTTATGGGCTGGTTGTTGGGAGGTGTCTACACTCATGACCATGTCCCAGGTACACTTTGTGATACATATTCATATGCCTGCATCTCTACTGTTTATAGACGGCAAATATCCATATTATTGGTCAGCGTGATATTTACAAAAATATTTATATATTTATAAACATGCCATGTCTCTAATGTCTAGTTTGAGTAGGAGGAATAAGGGGTACCAGTGGTTTCCCATATGACCAGATATAGGGGTGTCTGGACTTGAAATGTTACAAATTATCTGAGGAAACTAAATATGACCATATTATGGCTGTGCTATTATTACTTTGGAAGTTATGAAACATGCTAAAATTTCATACTTATTCCACTGTTTAAGTACCATGTGTGTTCAGGCATTTATGGCCGGTATCTGCTGGTTATCTGAATTGAGGGGGTGACAGTTTTAAGACAGGCCTGAACATCCTGCCAGGCCCACATGAGCTGTTTTTACTGACCTACCCTGGTTCTGCTTTCTCTGTTGAGATAACTATTCCTTTGAAGTCTAAAACTATGCATTCCTAACACAAGGGGGGCGGGAGGGAGTTCAGATTTTTTTGTAATGTTACATGGTTAGCCAAGCTGTCATGGCCGCCCAAAGGTTCTAAACATGGTGACTACAGCTTTTGATGTCCAGTATGTCATATCGTTACAGTATACATTACCCTTACCAGCAGGTGTCTGTCTATGATGACTCCACATTTACCACATTGCGGGCCACCAAAACAACCCAGCATGGGTTATATATAGTCTCTCTGTGTCCAATATGGCTACCCAAATTTCAGGAGAACATTGTGTCCAAATAAATACAGGCTTCCCCAAAATGGCTGTCTGGAGCCCATTGCAGAAGACAAGTCAGTCCCCTTAATGGTTCCCCTAGCAGCAGAAGTAACCAGCAATTATGTGGATGATGTTTGCCTCTGGCAGCTAACCAGGAAGTAAGTAATCTGTAGATAACTGCCATACTACCCACGCTACCACCCGCCAGAGCAAAGATTACCACCCGTCAAGTGCAGAACCAGTTGCACAACATACCAACTGCCTACGAGCTGAACTGTGTAAGATTGTCACTCTGGGAAGGAAGTGCCTGTGTATATACTTTGCTTTTACTATTTAACTGAAAGCAGGACATATAAAAGAAATTGCTGCACGCCATGTTTGGTTTAAGTGTTTGGGTAAATATATGGTTTAAGGTGCTTCTTTCCTGCTTGCAGTTGCATAGCATAAGATATTCTCCAATAAATTGATATTCTGAGCTCGTTACTGAATTTCTTAGCAGCTCGGTTAGCTTTAGGAGAAAGAATCTTGAAGGCACCAGGGTGAACGTCAGGAAGCAGAAGCTTCAGGCGGGGTCCGGACTGTGTTGTCTGATGTTATCATCAACAGAGTATCTTAAGGTTTGCATTTGATATGCAGAGCTGCAAACATCATAACATGTTTGAAGGGAATGTAGCCAGCAGACATCTGAGCCAAAATACTGTTTAGACTATGAGTTATCATCACAGCCAAACTTCACAAAAGTTGTATGTGTCGACTTAACAGGGAACCAACAAACTACATTTATACAAGACATTAAAAGGTACGTTAATATAGGATAATATAAGTAAAAATGCAAATGCTGCACTCTACCCTATCCATGCATCCCTTTTAATGGAATGTTGTAGCTACCGGCATATTCCTCACTGAAGAAGGAAGAGATTTTTTCCTAAGAAACGCGTTGCCTGTATCTTATGCTCTTAACCATCAAATGTTTCAAAAAGTCCTTTAACCTCTTCCAGACCACCCCACTTACATTTACTGCAGCAGGGCGGCCCGGGTGCGCAAAATCACGTACCTGTATGTGATTTCGTGCACGCGGATTAGGGGGGGTGCCGCTCCTGCAGTGACTGGATACAGCAGGAGCCAATCAGCAGTTCCGAGGGCCACCGCGACCCGCCGATCATTCACAGGAGAGATGGAGCAGTAGCGTGCCGATATAAACAAATCACACCGCTGATCTGTCAGGGAGAAAAAGTGAGAGATGGTGTTTCAGCTAAGCTGAATCATGATTTATTTTCCTCCGGTGAATCAACTCCCCCCACAGTTAGAAACACCTCCCAGGGAACACATTTAATCCCTTGATTGCCCCCTAGACTTAACACCTTCCCTGCCTGTGTCATTTTATACAGGGATCAGTGTATGGTGTCACTGGTCCTCAAAAAGTGTCACTAAGGCCGCGTACACATGACTGGACTTTCCAACTAGTTCCAACGGGATTAGTCCGTCGGACAATCTGATCGTGTGTGAGCTAATCCGTTCATTTTTCGGAAATAAAATGTAGCGGACCTAGAAATAGAACATGTTTCAAATCTATCTGACAGACTCAATTTCCAATGGACTCAAATCGTCTGTGTGCTGGTCTGATGAACCAAATATAATGCAAGGTCAGCTATTGGCTACTGGCAATTGAAAGTCCCGTTTAAGTCATCACGTTCAAAACAAACAGACTTTGGAATGGACTTTCCTGTGTGGCCAAGTCCGTTCGTTCGGAAAGTCTGTCAACACCCCTGAAAGACCGTCGGGAAGACCATCGGACCTAGTTTGCCGGAAAGTCCAGTCGTGTGCACGCGGCATTAGTGTCAGAGTTATCTATCCCATAGTTTGTAGACGCTATAACTTTAGCACAAAACAATCAATATACAGTAAAACCTTGGTTTGAGAGTAACTTGGTTAGAGAGCGTTTAAAAGACAAGCCAACATTTTTAATAAGCGATGTCTTGATATACAACTAGTGCCATGTATTGCAAGGGCCTGCCTGATTGCATACGAATTGAAACTCCTAAGGTTTGACCTCATATTATATGGCTTTGGTAAATATGAAGGAAAAAATCAGCAGAAAATCTGATAGTGTGTATGGGGCTTAAGTGTAGCAATACAGTTACATTTAATGAAGGTACAACATTTAGAAAACTCACATGGTTGACGATTAAAACAGGCACATCTAAGTATACAGGCATCTGGGGTAAAGATGTCCAAATAGACCACCCGCCGCATCGCCATTGACATCATCTCTTCCGCGCACCGCTCCACGAGTGGTTTAAGACTCTCTTTAAGATCGCTCTACTGCAGGGTAGTCTTCCCAGTCACGATAGCAGACAGCTTTACTTTGCTTGCATACTTGGATGTGCCTCTTTTAATCATCAGCCATGTGAGTTGCTAAATGTTGTACCTTCATTAAATATAACTGTATTGCTACACTTAGAGGCAACTCTCTTACCTCGTCTTAAGGCTTCTTAAGGCTTCTTACCACAGCTGATCATCACGTGAACCAGGAAGTTCCGGTAAACAGCTTTCCTTGGTTCAAGCTGACAGGGAGAGGCCATCGACGGTTGATTATTGCTTGGTTGATTGATTATCAGCACAGCCCCATCAGATATGCCCATCATTTGGAAATCACTGCCCATCAGCTGCCAGCCTGTGCCCAATAAAGAGCGCCTGTCAATGCCCATAAATGTGCCAATCATTGCCCATAAAATTGACAATCAGTGCCTCATCAGTAATGCCTGCCAGTGCCCTTCAGATGCCACTCAGTAATGCCTGTCAGTAGCCCCTCATCAGTGCTGCCCATCAATGTCCCCTATCAGTGCCGCCTATCAATGCCCATCAGTTTTTTTTTTTTTTTTTTCAAAAATGTTGGTCTTTTTTAGTTTGTTTAGCAAAAAATAAAAACCCCAGTGGTGATCAAATACCCCCAAAAGAAAGCTCTATTCGTGGGAAGAAAATTATAAAAATGTAGTTTGGGTACAGTGTTGCATGACTAGACTTGTGCACAACGGAAAATTTTGTTTAGTTTCGGTTCGTTGTCATTCATAAAATACATCATTTCATTCTGTTATATTCGTTATGTTACGTTAATACGTTTTCAGATAATTCGTTATTATTCGCAGAGTGTCGAATTCATTCATTCGTATTAGTTGAAATTCGCTATTTATGTATGTATAGACATTCGTGATAATGATTCGTAGTTTGGAAAGTCGTTTGTTTATTGAATCTTTTAACACACAATGACAACGTCTCTTCTCCTCGGATCAAATACAATACAACACCCTTCTAACTCAGTTCTCAGGAATGCACTTTGCCAGTAATCCATCCTCCGGCACAAAATTAATTAGCTGATTGGACTATAAGATTTACTTTGAGCTGACCTTTTGTTTCATTAAATCTTTAAAGAATTACCGAATTCATTTGAATTCATTCAAATTCATTTGTTATATTTCTTTCGTATTCGTTGTTATTCGTTATTTTTTTATTCGGATGCATCCGAATGTCCGAAAGATGCAAAATTCGGCCGAATTTCGATTCGTTACGGAACGAATTGCACAAGCCTATGCATGACAGCGCCAACTGTCATTCACAGTGCAAAAGCTGAACATTGTCCTGGGCAGGAAGGGGCGAAAGTGCCTGGTATGGAAGTGGTTAATGACATCCCAGTCTTAGTCCATAGGGTTCAATATTGAGTTGGCCCACCTTTTGCAGCTATAACAGCTTCAACTCTTCTGGGAAGGTTGTCCCCAATGTTTAGGAGTGTGTCTATGAGAATGTTTGACCGTTCTTCCAGAAGAGCATTTGTGAGGTCAGGCACTGATGTTGGATGAGAAGGTCTGGCTCACAGTCTCTGCTCTAATTCATCCCAAAGCTGTTCTATCAGGTGGAGGTCAGTACTATTTATTATATGTGATTCTTTTAAACTTTTGTATGATGTGATTAATAAATTTGGAAATATATTTTATACCTACAGTATGTTTTGAATGTATAAAAAGGCAAGGCGTTCTGGAGGGTCTATTAATGCTGGTGGGGATCTATTGTTGCTAGGGGTGGGTATTGGGTTGCTGCAGTGTCAATCATTGCTGGGAGGGATCTACTGTTGAGGGCGGGGTCATTTTTGCTGGCTGCTGGGGTGGATCGATTGTTTTCCGGGGAGGTCAGTTGTTGCTGGGGGTTTATTGTTGCTGGCTGTTGGGAGCCTATTGTTACTGGGGTGGATCTAATGTTGCTGGGGGGGAGCTATTGCTAGCTAGCTACAGGGGATCTATTTTATTGCGTTTCTTGTTATCATTAACAAATTCCATACAAACTACTTAGCACCACAAAATGATACTTGCTTCGGTATTCTCTAAAAGAGGGTGGTACTGGGAGGAGGGTTGGGGGTGGAACCCAGGGACAGTGCTCGAAAGGGGGAAGAGGGCAGAGACAAGGGGTGACTCAGAAGGGGGGAGTTCCTGCATCTATTCTCAGAGAAAAACAGCCGTGGTAAACTATCTTGCCTGCATAAATGTGTATAGTTCTGTTTGGACAGTGTTGTGATCTAAGCACCCCTGCCAGACAACATGGCTAAGCTGGTGACTACTTTTCGCATTTAAACAAGGAAGTCTGATTACCAACCTGCCTCTATTTACATATTAAATGGTGTATTTTTAATTAGCACTTTACTAAAATTTGTATTTTTACTTATGCATAGTCGGGGACTGTCACCATTTTTTTTTTTTTTTTTTTTTTTTTTTTTTTTTTTTTTTAGGAATGGCGTCAGGGTTCAAAGATTTGTCCTTGGATTTCAGCTTTAGATTTATGCACCTATTTTGCCTAACAAATTCAGTGCCTAAAGTAAAACTGTGCTTATGTAGGCTAATATTGCAGATACCCTTCTGAAAATGCTATATGCCTGGCTTGCATGCCAATCATATAATAACAAATATGAAGAAGGTGAATTTAAAGTAAACATATAGCTCCTGCTTTCCTACTTGCACTTTTTCGGAAGCCCTGAAAGTATTGAAGCCAATAAATATGCACGATAACCAGAACAACAAGCATTTTAAGAATCAAGGTTCAGCAATAACAGCCTCCTATATCTCTCAATATTGGATTCCGCTTGCATTGCTTTTCCATTGGAATATTAGGTTAATGTTGAAAGAAAATAAGAATTTATAATGCAAAAAATGTGGTTTATTTTTAAATAATGTAAAGTTATTTATTATACAGCGTTTCACTTTCCTCTAATACAATAATGTGCATGACAAAAAAGAAAATAAACAGACTCAGCAGCAAAATGTTGGCAGTTTATCAACTTAAAGCATTATTTTCTGCAATTCTTTTTTTTTTTGTTTGTAGATTTTTAAATCACACCACCAGCAGCCCAAGAAAAAAATATTATTAGTTGCTGTCCTTATTATTATAAGTTAAATTGAATTAGTGATATGTTTTCTCTCAAACACAGAGTTACAAAATTTCTCTTGGGGAGTGAAATATTTGATGTAATAAAACTCTGTGTCCACTGCCTGGAATCTTGGAGACCTCTTTGATTCCCAGAAATAATGCTAAAGAATTAATTGCTGAACATCTGCAGCATCCCCATCAGCTCCCACAGTTATCCTAATCATTATGCCAAGTTTAAAGTTCAAACACTTGCCTTGGTACACTGACAAAAAGGCTAGTGTTCACTCATAGTCTGGAATGATAACAGCCATTGTTCCAATGACATATTTTCAGGAATAATGTTATGCTGAAACCCAGAAACAGCCCAGGCTCAGGATGCTTTTTATATCCTTTGAAAATTTTGTGAAGGCTGGAGAAAGGTTTATTGAGAAGATGAAGTTTTTACTGCCAGTGACCCATGGTCCCTTTTCCTTTTGTTCTCTGAGCACCTGAAAATTCCTCAACTGAACAATTGTGATGCAGTTAAATATTCTGTATTCCAGATGTTGTCAGAATCCACCTAGGAATTTACTAAATGAACTTCCAAGAAGTGAAATGCCGCGTACACACGATCGGACTTTCCGGCAGAAAAGGTCTGATAGAATAATTCCGTTGGATATTATGATCATGTGTGGGCTTCGTCTGACTTTTTTCTTTTCAAAAATTCAGATGGACCAAGAAATAGAACATGTTTCAAATCTGTCCAACGGAATCAATTTCTATTGGGAAAACCATTTGTCTGTATGCTGGTCTGACAGACCAAATATGACGCAAGGGCAGCTATTGGCTACTGGATATTGAACTTCCTTTTCTAGTCCCGTCGTACGCCATCACATTCAAAATGAATGGACTTTGGTCCGTTTGTGTGTGGGCAAGTCTGTTCGGTCGGAACTCCGTCGGGAGGACCACCGGACCTTTTCTGACGGAAAGTGTGTATGCGGCAAAAGAGTTACTCACCATGACCCATATGAAGGACTTTGGGCTGCATCTAGAGTCCTCATCTTTAGAGGCTCAACATTGCCAGAAACCCCTATACTGGCCATTACTTAAATTGAGATTTTAACCCTTTGTTTAGCCTTCAGCTGTTACTCATTAAGCACTCCAACACAGCATGATGAGTAATGAACAACAGCTGCAGAGGAAAGAAAGAGGTATGGGGTAGAACTAGGTAATTATAAAAAAGGGGGCCCCAGATCCCGCCTCCCCTTTGATTGAGTATCATTGTACCCCTACCCATTCACCAAAAAAAAGTGCAAAAAGTAAATAAAGACACGAGTTTTCGACAATTCCTTTATTAACCACTAGAGATCCACGCTATAGCCAAATGACGGCTACAGCGCCCCTTTGCCGGGACTACGTCTATTGACGTCGTCCCGTGCACGAGCGGCCTGCGCGCCCCCTGAGGGGCACGCGCAGTGCGCTCTGTGATTGGCGAGTCTATGAGACTCGCCTGATCACGGATCCGAGCAAGGGGTCGATCCCGACCCCTTACCACGTGATCAGCTGTCAGCCAATGACAGCTGATCATGTGATACAACGGAGCCGGTAATCGGCTATTATTCCTCCTCGCGCTGACAGCGCGAGGAGAAAAAAAAGAGCCGATCACCGGCGGCCATGATCGGGACATCAGTCCCGATCACGGCCAGCCCTGCCAGTGCCCACCTGCCCCCTGCCAGTGCCACCTCATTAATAAATAAGTGCCCCGTCAGTGCCACCCATCAGTGCCCATAGTGCCACCCAGCAGTGCCCACAGTGCCACCCATCAGTGCCCACAGTGCCACCCATCAGTGCCCACAATCTGCCTTAACAATGGTGCTGCACCCCAGTGCCACATATCCATGCCCATCAGTGTCATCTACCAGTGCCCATCAGTGCCCATCAGTGCCGCCCATCAGTGCCCAGCAGTGCCACCTATCAGAGCCACCTATCAGTGCCACCTATCAGTGCCCATCAGTCCCATCTATCAGTGGTACCTATCAGTGCCCCTTAGTGCCACCCATCCGTGCCACTCATCCGTGCCATCTTATCTGTGCCCATCTTTGCCCATCAGTGCCGCCTTATCTGTGCCCATCAGTACTGCCTTATCTGTGCCTATCGGTGCCACCTTATCTGTGCCTATTAGTGCCGCCTTAACTATGCCTATCAGTGCCCACCAGTGCAGTCTATCAGTGCCGCCTCATCAGCGCACTTCAATGAAGGAGAAAAATTACCTGTTTGCAAAATTTTATAACAAACTATTAAACGTGATTTTTTATTTTATTTTTGCATCTTTTTTTGTTTGTTTAGCAAAAAATAAAACTCCCAGCTGTAATTAAATACCACCAAAAGAAAGCTCTATTTGTGGGAAAAAAAATGATAAAAATGTCATTTGGGTACAGTGTTGTATGCCCGCGCAATTGTCATTCAAAGTGCATCAGCGCTGAAAGCTGAAAATTGGTCTGGGCAGTAGGGGGGTTTAAGTGCCCAGTAAGCAAGTGGTTAAAAAATAAAAAACAATGTCCCCTGATGTAGATCCATCATCAATCACGCCACCCGCCGCCACCACGGGACCCGAAAAAAAAAAGCCTAACTGCCTGCTCCTCCATGTGACATTTTTTTAAGTAGCTAAGAGGCGGAGTAACCAAATTACATCCCCGCCCCCTTGTGACGTCACTGACAGGAAAACTAAATGAAAAAAAAAACACATGTTCTGTTCTGCACATGTCTAATTAGGGGTGGAGAGCTGCTGTTTGTGCAGAAAACAGGCGACAAATGCTCAAGTCACATGTTTTCCAGCATTTCTATTGAAGTCTTTGGGGCCAAAAATGCTTGTAATCTGCCAAAAAGAAGCTCATGTACTTTTTGGAGCAACAGGCAATTTGCTTCAGGCAACAGAATGCTCATATTTGAACAGGGGCCATTGAAATGGATAGGATTTGGCTTGTCGGGCGTTCTTGAGTAGTGATGGACGAACTTCCGACGGGACGTTTCGCGAACGCGAAACGCGAACGGACACAAACGTTCGCGAAAACGACCGTTCGCCGCGGGCTCCATTGACTTCAATGGGAGGCGAATTTCGCAAACCTTTAGGTCGAATTTGCGGCCACGGGGTAATTATTAGGGGGTAGCACGTAGTCCCACCACCTGGACAATAGCATAATACATGTATGAGGTGAATTTGGGATCGATAACTACAAGCATTTTTTTTTTATTTGGGAAATTGTTCTGACAATTCAGGACTATGGAGCTAATGAAGGCAATGGAGGAGAGGGAAGGTCAGGGACCAGGGTAGGCAAACAAGAGGGTGCAGGAGATACAGAGCACTGACAGCAGCACCGTAATACAGAGCACTGACATCAGCACCGTGACATACAGCGCTGACAGCAGCTCCGTGACATACAGCGCTGACAGCAGCTCCGTGACATACAGCGCTGACAGCAGCTCCGTGACATACAGCGCTGACAGCAGCTCCGTGACATACAGCGCTGACAGCAGCTCCGTGACATACAGCGCTGACAGCAGCACCGTGACATACAGCGCTGACAGCAGCTCCGTGACATACAGCGCTGACAGCAGCTCCGTGACATACAGCGCTGACAGCAGCTCCGTGACATACAGCACTGACAGCAGCTCCGTGACATACAGCGCTGACAGCAGCTCCGTGACATACAGCGCTGACAGCAGCACCGTGACATACAGCGCTGACAGCAGCTCCGTGACATACAGCGCTGACAGCAGCTCCGTGACATACAGCGCTGACAGCAGCTCCGTGACATACAGCGCTGACAGCAGCTCCGTGACATACAGCGCTGACAGCAGCTCCGTGACATACAGCGCTGACAGCAGCTCCGTGACATACAGCGCTGACAGCAGCTCCGTGACATACAGCGCTGACAGCAGCTCCGTGACATACAGCGCTGACAGCAGCTCCGTGACATACAGCGCTGACAGCAGCTCCGTGACATACAGCGCTGACAGCAGCACCGTAAGCAGCCCCAGGAGGAAGTCAGCACAGCACAGGGATGGTGTGATCCCCTCATAATAAGAACCCCCAGGAGGAAGTCAGCACAGCACAGGGATGGTGGGAGCCCCTCATAATAAGAACACCCAGGAGGAAGTCAGCACAGCACAGGGATGGTGGGAACCCCTCATAATAAGCAGCCCCAGTAGAAATATGACACCGCTCAACCTCTTCAAAGAGGAGGGTAGGGGCATATAGTACGGTGTGCTTTTTTGGGTCAGGGAAGTGAGCCAAATGAATTAAGAAGGTCTGTGTGCTTGATTCCAAAAATTGTTTATAGACATATACATGGTCTACTGATCACATGTGTTGAATTCCTCCGAGATCCATGCCTCATTCATTTTTAGAAATGTGAGGTAGTTAACACTGTGGTGAGCTAGGCGAGTACGCTTATCGGTCACAATCCCCCCTGCTGCGCTGAACGTCCTTTCGGACAGGACACTGGATGAGGGGCAAGCCAACAGTTCGATTGCAAATTGGGCAAGCTCTGGCCAGAGGTCAAGCCTGCCCACCCAGTAGTCTAGGGGTTCATCACTCCTCAGAGCGTCCACATCGGCCGTTAACCCAATGTAGTCGGACACCTGACGGTCTAGGCGTTCCCTGATGCTGGATCCGGATGACACCTGTCGATGGGTCGGCTGAAAGAATGACCTCATATCCGAAGTCACCAACACATCTTCAAACCGGCCTCTTCTTGCAGGCGCTGTTGGATTGGTACCCGCAAATCCTTCTCTGGGAGTGGGAATTGCTCCTCTGCCAGCGCACGCAAAAGCAGAATGCAGCATTTCTCGAAGCAAGGCCTGGAAGTGCTGCATTCTGACAGCCCTCTGCGACGGCGGTAACATTTCCGCCATTTTGTGTTTGTACCGGGGGTCTAAGTACGTTGCCACCCAGTACTGGTCCTTGACCCTCATGCTTTTTATACGGGGGTCCCTATTAAAACACTGGAGCATGAAGGCCCCCATTTGCACTAAAGTGGAAGCGGTGTGGTGGCCTGGCTCCTGCTCATCATCCAGGATAATGTCGTCCTCTTCATTCTCCTCTCCCCATCCTCGCACAACAGGGATCCCAGAAAGGTTTAAAGCATGCTCTTCTTGCTCCTGCTCATCCGCCCCGGCACCATCCTCCTCTGACTCCTCATCAGACTCCTGTTGTTGACTTGTCTCAGATAGAGTAGCCCCCCCTGGGAATTCATCCAGCATTGCGACTTCCTCATCTTCCCGCTCCTGCTCCTCCACAGCCTGATCAATGACACGACGCAATGCACGCTCCAGAAAGAAGGCATAAGGTACCATGTCACTGATGGCGCCATGGCTGCGACTGACCAGTTTGGTGATCTCCTCAAATGGCCGCAGAAGTCTGCATGTGTCGCGCATGAGCAGCCACTGGCGCGGTGAAAAAAAACCCAGCTCCCCAGAACCGTTTCTTTCGCAGAGTTCATACAGGTAGACGTTAACTGCACGTTTCTGCTGGAGCAGCCTATCAAGCATATAGAAGGTTGAGTTCCATCGCGTCGGGCAATCGCAAATAAGACGTCTGACCGGCAGATGGTGTCGCCGCTGAATGTCAGCAAGGCGAGCCATGGCCGTGTAAGATCTTCTGAAATGGGCCGAGATTTTCCTTGCCTGCCGCAAGATGTCCTGGACCCCAGGGTATTTGACAAGGAATCGCTGCACGACCAAGTTTAAGACGTGTGCCATGCACGGCACGTGCGTGATTTTGCCCTGTTTCAATGCGCTAAGCAGATTGGCACCGTTGTCACACACCACTTTACCAACTGTCAAATTGAGCGGTGTTAGCCACTCATCTGCCTGTGAACGCAAAGCTGAAAGGAGTGCCGGGCCAGTGTGGCTCTTTGCTTCCAGGCACAACAGACGCAGCACGGCATGGCAACGTCTCACCTGGCATGTGGAATAGGTTCTGGGGAGCTTGGGCGGTGCAGTGGAAGAGACGCTAGCAGCGGAAAAGGAGGAGGCAGCTGAGGAGGAGAGGGAGGAGGATGGAGTAGGAGGAGGAGAAGAAGAGTCAGGCCTGCATGCAATCCGTGGCGGTAAAACCAAATCTACACGGGTGCCACGGGTTACATGCTTGACGGCCGTCAGAAGGTTCACCCAGTGGGCAGTAAAACTGATATACCTTCCCTGCCCGTGTTTGCTAGACCACGTGTCTGTGGTCAGATGTATCTTGGCACCGACACTGTGTGCCAGAGATACATTCACTTGCCGCTGAACATGGCCATATAGCTCTGGGATGCCCTTCTCTGAGAAATACTTCCTTCCTGGGACCTTCCATTGTGGTGTTCCAATGGCCACAAATTTGCGAAAGGCCTCCGAGTCCACCAGTTTATATGGCAGTAGTTGGCGGGCTATGAGTTCTGACAAGCCAGCCGCCAACCGTTGGGCAAGAGGGTTATCCGGCGTCATCATTTTTTTACGCTCAAACATTAGGCCCACGGAAGCCTGCCTTTTTGCAGAAAAATGTGAGCTTGGCGTGATGGAAGGTGGAGTGGAGGACAATTGTGAGGAGAGAGGAGAAGGAGAAGTAGAAGACGAGGCTGGACGGTGAGAGCCTGCAGTGTGGCTTTGTGTGTTCCGTTGCTCCCACTGGGCTCGGTGATGGCTGCTCATGTGCCTTCTTAAGGCGGTCGTCCCTAGGTGAGTATTGGGCTTACCGCGACTAACGCGTTGACTGCAAAGATTGCAGATGGCAACGCTATTGTCAGCAGCGGACACGTTAAAAAAAGCCCACACTGCGGAGCCATGTGCCGGTGTCCTGGGAGCGCCAGATGTGACCGTACATGGTCGATGACTCGCTCCTGATACATTTGCAGTCTGCTTTGTCCCTGCTGTGCAATGTAAGTCATTGCTGCTTCTCCTCCCTATCTGCTGGTCCATATCTCCCTCTGAACTCCCCTCCTCTTCCTCTCTTGTGGGCACCCACGTGACATCACTAGACACGTCATCATCAACGTCACCTTCCCCACCGCTATAAGTAGAGTAGGCAGCAACACCGGGGACCAACCTCCTCCTTGGGCTGATCTGGGTACTGGCGTCAGACTGCTGAGTAGCGCTTGTTGCTACCTCCTCTTCCTGATCCAATACCAAGAGTGGCTGCGCATCAGAAATGTCCTCTTGATATGGATCGGAAAATAATTCCAGTGACTCAAGCGGAAGGTATGTGGTGGTGGTGGTGGTGGTCGTGTTGTTGGTGGTAGTGTCTTTGGGGGTGCACATAGCAGAGAGTGAAGAAGAGGGTGCAGATCGAGAGGATGAGGAGGGTGCAGAAGAGTAAGGCTGAGCGAGCCACTCAACCAAGTCTGGTGCATCCTTTAAAGTAATTGAACGCACCTTCTGCAACTTCCCACTTTGGCTCAAGCCTGTTGCTCCTGCCCTACCCCTACCACCCCTGCGGAAGGGCCTGCCTCTTCCTCTGCATGTCATTTTTTAAATGACCCTGTGACAAAACTCTTAGTCCCTATACCGCTGAAGGACTGCTGCAGTATAGGTGAGCGGTCAGCAGTGGTGCACGTCAACCCTATCTATTGTGGACCGATAGCGGTCCTTACAGAACAGCAGACTGTACCGCACTCAAGCCTATGTACCGTAGCACCCTATACCAAGTTACCAGTCCTTATAAGAACTTTTGTGGACCAAGCAGGTTGTGTATTAGTGTTTAGCAGACTGTACGTCAGTCCCTATACCGCTGAAGGACTGCTGCAGTATAGGGCAGCGGTCAGCAGTGGTGCACGTCAACCCTATCTATTGTGGACCGATAGCGGTCCTTACAGAACAGCAGACTGTACCGCACTCAAGCCTATGTACCGTAGCACCCTATACCAAGTTACCAGTCCTTATAAGAACTTTTGTGGACCAAGCAGGTTGTGTATTAGTGTTTAGCAGACTGTACGTCAGTCCCTATACCGCTGAAGGACTGCTGCAGTATAGGGCAGCGGTCAGCAGTGGTGCACGTCAACCCTATCTATTGTGGACCGATAGCGGTCCTTACAGAACAGCAGACTGTACCGCACTCAAGCCTATGTACCGTAGCACCCTATACCAAGTTACCAGTCCTTATAAGAACTTTTGTGGAACAAGCAGGTTGTGTGTTAGTGATTAGCAGACTGTACGTCAGTCCCTATACCGCTGAAGGACTGCTGCAGTATAGGTGAGCGGTCAGCAGTGGTGCACGTCAACCCTATCTATTGTGGACCGATAGCGGTCCTTACAGAACAGCAGACTGTACCGCACTCAAGCCTATGTACCGTAGCACCCTATACCAAGTTACCAGTCCTTATAAGAACTTTTGTGGACCAAGCAGGTTGTGTATTAGTGTTTAGCAGACTGTACGTCAGTCCCTATACCGCTGAAGGACTGCTGCAGTATAGGGCAGCGGTCAGCAGTGGTGCACGTCAACCCTATCTATTGTGGACCGATAGCGGTCCTTACAGAACAGCAGACTGTACCGCACTCAAGCCTATGTACCGTAGCACCCTATACCAAGTTACCAGTCCTTATAAGAACTTTTGTGGACCAAGCAGGTTGTGTATTAGTGTTTAGCAGACTGTACGTCAGTCCCTATACCGCTGAAGGACTGCTGCAGTATAGGGCAGCGGTCAGCAGTGGTGCACGTCAACCCTATCTATTGTGGACCGATAGCGGTCCTTACAGAACAGCAGACTGTACCGCACTCAAGCCTATGTACCGTAGCACCCTATACCAAGTTACCAGTCCTTATAAGAACTTTTGTGGACCAAGCAGGTTGTGTATTAGTGTTTAGCAGACTGTACGTCAGTCCCTATACCGCTGAAGGACTGCTGCAGTATAGGGCAGCGGTCAGCAGTGGTGCACGTCAACCCTATCTATTGTGGACCGATAGCGGTCCTTACAGAACAGCAGACTGTACCGCACTCAAGCCTATGTACCGTAGCACCCTATACCAAGTTACCAGTCCTTATAAGAACTTTTGTGGAACAAGCAGGTTGTGTGTTAGTGATTAGCAGACTGTACGTCAGTCCCTATACCAATGAAGGACTGCTGCAGTATAGGGCAGCGGTCAGCAGTAGTGCACGGCAACCCTATGTATTGTGGACCGATAGCGGTCCTTACAGAACAGCAGACTGTAACGCACTCAGGCCTATGTACCGTAGCACCCTATACCAAGTTACCAGTCCTTATAAGAACTTTTGTGGACCAAGCAGGTTGTGTGTTAGTGATTAGCAGACTGTACGTCAGTCCCTATACCAATGAAGGACTGCTGCAGTATAGGGCAGCGGTCAGCAGTAGTGCACGGCAACCCTATGTATTGTGGACCGATAGCGGTCCTTACAGAACAGCAGACTGTACTGCACTCAGGCCTATGTACCGTAGCACCCTATACCAAGTTACCAGTCCTTATAAAAACTTTTGTGGACCAAGCAGGTTGTGTGTTAGTGTTTAGCAGACTGTGCGTCAGTCCCTATACCGCTGAAGGACTGCTGCAGTATAGGGCAGCGGTCAGCAGTAGTGCACGGCAACCCTATGTATTGTGGACCGATAGCGGTCCTTACAGAACAGCAGACTGTAACGCACTCAGGCCTATGTACCGTAGCACCCTATACCAAGTTACCAGTCCTTATAAGAACTTTTGTGGACCAAGCAGGTTGTGTGTTAGTGATTAGCAGACTGTACGTCAGTCCCTATACCAATGAAGGACTGCTGCAGTATAGGGCAGCGGTCAGCAGTAGTGCACGGCAACCCTATGTATTGTGGACCGATAGCGGTCCTTACAGAACAGCAGACTGTACTGCACTCAGGCCTATGTACCGTAGCACCCTATACCAAGTTACCAGTCCTTATAAGAACTTTTGTGGACCAAGCAGGTTGTGTGTTAGTGATTAGCAGACTGTACGTCAGTCCCTATACCAATGAAGGACTGCTGCAGTATAGGGCAGCGGTCAGCAGTAGTGCACGGCAACCCTATGTATTGTGGACCGATAGCGGTCCTTACAGAACAGCAGACTGTACTGCACTCAGGCCTATGTACCGTAGCACCCTATACCAAGTTACCAGTCCTTATAAGAACTTTTGTGGACCAAGCAGGTTGTGTATTAGTGTTTAGCAGACTGTGCGTCAGTCCCTATACCGCTGAAGGACTGCTGCAGTATAGGGCAGCGGTCAGCAGTAGTGCACGGCAACCCTATGTATTGTGGACCGATAGCGGTCCTTACAGAACAGCAGACTGTACCGCACCCAAGCCTATGTACCGTAGCACCCTAGACAGACCAAGTTACCAGTCCTGATAAAGAGCTTTGTGGAACAAGTGAGTTGTGAATGATTAGCAGACTGCAGCAGAAGGGCAGCAGTCAAGTATAATATTCTTTCTATATTTGGAAGAAAGAATATTATACGTGTACAAGCCTATTACCGTACCACTGATACCAGTCCTGAAAAGAACCTTTGTGGAACTAATAGTAACAGCAAGTCTTTAAAATTATCCTCACTGCCTGACACACTGCTTCCTGCCTGTCCCTATACAAATTGGCAAAAAAGAGTAGGCTGGAACGATTAGCTGGAACAGCTCTTTTGTGGACCTGATAGTAACAGCTAATGATGATGATGATGATGATGATGAAGAAAGACTAATCTGGCTGAGCTGTCCCTAAAATAGCAGCATACAGCGCTCTGTCCCTTTATCTAAACTGACAAAAGAAACTCAGGCTGCTGACCTAACACCTATACCAGTCCTGAAAAGAACTTTTGTGTACCAAATAGCTAGCGTTTTCTCTGTCCCTACTCCACACAGGATCCTTTCCCTACAGTGACAGAAGAAAGAATGTAAAATGGCCACCGGATCGGGTGTATTTATAGGTTAGGGGGAATGTCCAAGTGTCCATGAGCTGTCATGTCTCAATTGGTTGTCCTGTAACACATGATAAACGTGTCACGAAAGGTTAAAGTTCTTGTATACATTAAACACGTAAGTCCGCCGGGGCGAACGACGGAAAAAGGCGTTCGAACCCGCGGACGGCGAAAGTCGGAAATTCGCCGCGAAACGACCGCCGGGCGAACCGTTCGGCCATCACTATTCTTGAGCTTCACAGCTGGGCAATTTTTAACTTAGGGATGTACTCACTTTTGTTGCCAGCGGTTTAGACATTATTGGCTGTGTGTTGAGTTATTTTGAGGGGACATCAAATTTACAGTTATGCAAGCTGTACACTCACTACTTTACATTGTAGAAAAGTGTAATTTCTTCAGTGTTATCACATTAAAAGATAAAATAAAATATTTACAAAAATGTGAGGGGGTGTACTCACTTTTGTGAGATACTGTACATCTCTTACGCCCTCTTCTTTCAAAACAACCTGGAGGGCGGTTAACAAATGTATCATTTTTAGGCAAGCAATCATCTTTTGCAAATGTCGTTTTTTAATGCTATTGTTGTATCTAAGAATATGAAAACAATAAAACTGGTGTAACTTTAGCTATAGTCTATTATTGCTTCTAGCACAGTTTAGATATTGCTGTAAACTTTTTTTTTTTCTTCCTGTGGTTTTTGCATTGTATTTCTCCTAAAGTTTTAAACATAAGCTTGGCATGGGACAAACGATGTAGAAATTCCTATTTCATTAAGGAAGCTGTAATTAGAACCCCAGGCAAAGACCAAACAACAACGTTTTATAGGCAAAAACCGCACATATCTAGCTGCACAATAGATAGACCGGCCCGCCCTCAGGATTTTATATTTTTTTTGCGGCGCACAATGTTTACATTCTTATAGTTGGCCAAATTGTTCCAGCTTTAAGTTGTTAATTATACAGAATTTCTTTATGTGCTGCTTAGGCACGGTCCCTAGTTATCTTTCTTTTATGTTCTCTATTCGTTAATGTGCTGTATTCCCATAAGTACAAAAATGGGTACTTTCCATATATTGAGTCTCTTTACAAAAGCATAAAGGGTGAAGAACAATAAGATTAAAAATACGCACAAAAACAGAAAGTAATCTGCAGTAATAATCTTCAAAGTCATATTTGTGTTTTTTTTTCATTTGGTTCAATTTGTACTGCATTCAGCTCTGTGCAGAAGCCACTTTGCCTAGAATATTAATCATGGTGACATTTAAAGGGACTGTTTTGCCTTGAGATATAAGGATTGCATGCTGTGTGTGCGTCTCGCTGCAGAGAGAGAGTATGCAGTTTGGCAGATCAAGCGGGAAAGTCATTGTAGACTTGGGTTTTTCAAATGATAAGTTTCATTTTGGCCCAGCTGATTTTTAGCAGTTTGTCACGATGGTGTCTGATTTTTATGGGTAACAGCCTAGAGAAGAAAGAATTCCAAATGTTATGGTATATTTAATAGGAAAGAGCATTTCAGTTAACATTTTAAATGCTGGTATAGTGTATTCTATAAATGCATTAACAGATTCTGTTAAAGCCCAACTGCAAACTTTACCACCCTCAGAGGACCACCTTGAAGCCCCAACCACCAGAGGACCCCCTTGGAGCCCAACCAACCAGAGGACCCCCTTGGAGCCCCAACCACTAGAAGACCCCCTTGGAGCCCCAATAGGGTTGCCACCTTTTCTTCAAGCCAAACCCGAACACTTCAGCGGGGCTTAGCATTTTTTGTGTAGCATAGACTATGAGATTGTAAAATACCTGGGACACCTCTGTGTGCCCTAGGGAAGTAGTAACACAGCAAGCGCAGCGTTGAATTGTGGGTGTAGCCAATTGCAAATAGTGCAGGTGTGTGTAATGTACAATATAGTGTATATGTAGTATGTAATGTTTGGTGGGGAGCCTCCCAGTGTAATTTTCCTGTAAGGCATTGGCGGTGCATGATACATGAGCCTAAGTATGTATACGTATTGTATGGGGGGGGGGGGGGGAGTGACTCTGGTCACCATAGAGCACCTTCTGCAGAGTGAATGCAATAAGGTAAGGTGGGGGGGGGGGGAGCTACTGATATAAGGGGTAACCTCTATATCAGTGCCCCTTTACCTTACTATATTCACTGCCCCTACATCAGTGATCCTCTTTAGACAGGCCTTGCTACGCTGTCACTGACCACCACTCAGGTCCACCATGCAGGGCTCAGTCAGATGGTCCTCTCTGAGCTCCAGCTTGGTGGCTCTCGTTTCATCCTATATTAGACTAGGAGACTGCGCTGCCATAATACAAGAGATGATCAGAGGCTACAGACATAATACAAGAGATTGTCAGAGACTGCAAACATGCTACAGGAGATGGTAAGAAACTGCATACATCATACAAGAGATGGAGAGTGTGCGGACATGGTACAAAAGATGGTCAGAGACTGCATACATGGTACAGGAGATGGTCAGAGACTGCAGACATAGTATAGGAGATGGTCAGAGACTGCATACATAATACAGGAGATGGTCAGAGTGTCTGAGCACATGGTACAGGGAATGGTCAGAGACTGCAGATATAGTACAGTAGATGTTAAGAAACTGCATACATGATGCAGTAGATGGTCAGAGAGTGTGCGGACCTGGTACAGGAGATGGTCAGAGACTGCAGACATAGTACAGGGAATGGTCAGAGACTGCAGACATAGTACAGGAGATGGTCAGAGACTGCAAACATGATACAGGAGATGGCCAGAGACTGCATACATGATACAGGAAATTATCAGACTGCAGACATAGTACAGGAGATGGTCAGAGACTGCAGACATGATACAAAAAATGGTCAAAGACTGCAGACATGATACAGGAGATGGTCAGAGACTACAGACATAGTATAGGAGATGGTCAAAGACTGCATACATAATACAGGAGATGGTCAGAGACTGCATTCATAATACAGGAGATGGTCAGAGTGTCTGAGCACATGGTACAGGGGATGGTCAGAGACTGCAGATATAGTACAGTAGATGTTAAGAAACTACATACATGATACAGTAGATGGTCAGGAGATGGTCAGAGTGTCTCAGCACATGGTACAGGAGATGGTCAGAGACTGCAGATATAGTACAGTAGATGTTAAGAAACTGCATACATGATACAGTAGATGGTCAGAGAGTGTGCGGACAAGGTACAGGAGATGGTCAGAGACTGCAGACACTATACAGGAGATGATCAGAGACTGCAGACATAGTATAGGGAATGGTCAGAGACTGCAGACATAGTATAGGAGATGGTCAGAGACTGCATACATAATACAGGAGATGGTCAGAGTGTCTGAGCACATGGTACAGGAGATGGTAAGAAACTGCAGATATAGTACAGTAGATGTTAAGAAACTGCATACATGATATAGGAGATGGTTAGAGAGTGTGCAGACATGGTACAGGAGATGGTCAGAGACTGCAGACATAATACTAGGGATGAGCTCAGGCGTGTTTGCATGGAACATGTGCAGAGCCCGCCAGGAAGTCGGTGCAGCACTGCGCTAATCACAGGCAGTGAGACATTGCCTGATCTCTGCAGCCGCACTTCGGGACAATGTCTCACTGTCTGTGATTAGCGCAGTTCTGCACCGACTTCCTGGCGGGCTCTGCACATGTTCCATGCAAACACACCTGAGCTCATCCCTACATACTACAGGAGAGTCAGAGACTGCATATATAATTGGGCTGAAATTGCACCCGGGTATCACGTGAATCGCACATCGCGTTCCTGTGTTATCAAAGTGTGAACCTGCCCTGGTGCTGGAACCCACACTTTGCTCCACTAACTTGCCTGGAGGGGGGGGGACTAGTATGGGCACCTGGAGCAATTTTCCACATCTCTTGTGGGGTGCCAAGGGTCACCCCCTCTGTGGCAGACATCATCTCTTTAATATTGGGAGGGGGATATGTGCTAAGGGGGGGTGGATTTCATATCCAAGCCCCCTTGTAGCACAGTTACTTAAGTGCCCCCTAGAAGATATCCCCCCCCCCAATCACACAAAGTGAACTGCAGGCTAGTTCCCCCCTCACCCTCTTGTTCATGCCCCCCAGCTTTGGAAGACTCACTGTGTGGATTAGTTGATAGATGAACTCAGTCCAGCAGCGTTGTCGGCAGCATGGTGAGCCTTCTCCCCCCTCCTCCTCTGTGTACACAGGAAAACAACACAGC
Source organism: Lithobates pipiens (assembly GCF_037356315.1). Classification (NCBI taxonomy): domain Eukaryota; kingdom Metazoa; phylum Chordata; class Amphibia; order Anura; family Ranidae; genus Lithobates; species Lithobates pipiens. Next base: position 76,389,141 of record NW_027507764.1, read on the forward strand.
AGGAGGAGGAGGGGCGGGTTCAGTTCTCTCCACAGCACTCTCTCTGCACTAGTCCGTGGATCTGGGGACAGCAGGGAGACATGTCGGCTCTGCCCTGTCCTGAAATGTGGAGGCAATGGACCTCATTGGCGGCGTGCGGGAACGAAGATCACCCGCACAAGCTGCAGCAGGCATTCCGTTTCTATGATTTACCGGGGAAGTTAAATAGCAGGCCGCCTGTCACTGTGTAGACAAGGCACGCTGCACAGGGAGCCACCAGCGGGTCTGAATAATGTGCCCGGGTCATAGGCGGGCAGAAACCCGGACAAATGTTTCAAAACCCGTACTGTCCGGGTGAATCCCGGGCAGGTGGCAACCCTAGACACGCCACCCTTCCTGGAAGCCCTCTAGTTTGGATGCACCTTTTAGTCCACCATTCTAATGCCATCTTGCTGTTATAACTTGTGAGTGCTCCCGGTTGGGTTGCCTTCCACTCAGCCTGTTTGTTTTTGCCAGACTTCTGTTATAATTTATTCTTGTTATTGCACCTGGACTTTGTTTGCTGCTGCTACACCACGCTACACTTCCTCTCAATCTCTCCTGCTGTGATGTGTTGTTTTTTTGGCTGTACACTGGGTATAGAAAAGAATCACCCTCCCCCCCCCCCCCACTTTAAAATAATCACATTATGTTGCTTTGCAGCCTGAAATTAAGACAAACACATTTTTTTGTTTCATCCAGCTGTAATATTTAGAGCAACTTATAACATCCAAGTGAAAGATATAACACCAACATGTCAGAAAAAACAAAACAAAAACAGAATCACTGAGTTGGAAAAAGGTGGATCACCCCCATATGTCAGTAATTTGTTGAACCACATTTTGCTTTAATTACAGGCTTTAGTCTGTTGGGATATGTCTCTACTTTGCACATCTACACTTTGCAATTTTTGCCCGCTCTTCTTTGCAGAACTGCTCAAGTTCAGTTAAATTTGATGGTGACTGTGGACTGCAGTCTTCAAATCACTCCACAGATTTTAAATGGGGTTTAAACCCTCAAGGTTTTTCACCTTAATGCATTCTATGCATTACGGTGAAAAACCTTCTGTAGCTGACACCCCCCCCCCCCCCCCCCCCAATCATTCCAGCAATGGGACGAGCACAGCGGCTCCAGCCACTGTCTCAGGTCCTCATTGGATAGATTGATAGCCATTGGCTCCTGCTGCTGTCAATCAATTCCAGTAACACGGGAGACAGCGGCGGCGGACTGCTGTCTGTGTCAATGGACACGGCAGCAGGACTTAGGAGCACGCCCACACAAGTGCCCCAATGGAAAGTGGCTCTCTGTGGGGGCACTCGAGAAGAGGAGGAGAGAAGCCAGGAGAGAAGAGAAGAGGAGCCAGGAGTGCCGCCGGGGGACACCAAAAGAGGAGGATCGGGGCAGCTCTGTGCAAAACCCTTGCACAGAGGAGGTAGGTATAACATGTTTGTTATTTAAAAAAACACAAACAAACTTTTACAACCCCTTTAAATCTGGGCTCTGACTAGACCATGCAAGGACATTCACCTTTTTCTCCTTCAACCACTGTGTGGTCAAATCTGGGCTCTGACTAGACCATGCAAGGACATTAACCTTTTTCTCCTTCAACCACTGTGTGGTCATTTTTGCTGAGTGCGTTGGGTCTTTGTTATGTTGGAAGGTAAACCTTCTTCCCATTGACAACTTTCTGGCAGAGGACAGCAGATTTTCCTCAAGAATTTGGTGGAATTTTTCCACGCCCATGTTTCCTTCTCTCCTGACAAGTGATCCAGTTCCTGCTGCAGAGAAATGCCCCCATAACAGGATATTGCCACTAGAGATGGCCTTGTGGTTCGCCCGGCGGTCAGTTTGCGGCAAATTTTGCTCGTTCGCGATTCGCCAAACCGGCAAACTTCTGGCGCTGTTCGCACGGCAGACATATGCGTTTACATTGTGAAGAACTTTGACCCATGACACATCCACATGGATGTGTCATGGGGTACAGGACAGCCAATTGAGACATTTCAGCACATGGAAAATTGGACATTCCCCCTACCTTATAAATAGACCTGATCTGGCGGCCATTTTACATTCTGTCTTTTTTCAGTGTAGGGAAAGGACGCTGTGTGGAGCAGGAACAGTCAGTTTAATCACTAGCTATTACTATTAGGTCCACAAAAGTCCTTTTAAGGACTGGTATAGGTGTACAGTATATAGGGTTGTAATACACTTAATAATTTTCAAATATAGAAAGTATATTATGGTGCACTGCTGTGCTACTAAGTGCTGACCGATTCTGCAGCTGTCTTTTATCAGTGTAGGGAGGGACAGTTTGGTGTTTGGAGCAGGGACAGTCTGCATATCACTAGCTACTAGGTCCTAATCACTAGCTACGTGCTGGGGTCAGTGCTCTCTATCACGGTGCTGGTGTCAGTGCTCTCTATCTCAGTGCTGGTGTCAGTGCTCTCTATCACGGTGCTGGTGTCAGTGCTCTCTATCTCGATGCTGGTGTCAGTGCTCTCTATCACGGTGCTGGTGTCAGTGCTCTCTATCTCGGTGCTGGTGTCAGTGCTCTCTATCTCGGTGCTGGTGTCAGTGCTCTCTATCTCGGTGCTGGTTTCAGTGCTCTCTATCATGGTGCTGGTGTCAGTGCTCAGTCTATATCGCGGTGCTGGTTTCAGACAGTGAGGGAGATAGCAGCGGAGAAGCCAATCAGCAGGCAGTGCCAGCACCAGGGCTGAGGATCAGCACTGGACTGGCACCTCTGGACCACCGCAGTGGAGCCCTGCATAGGTGGGGGTAAGGGCCGGGCAGAGGGAGGAGTTCAAGCACAGGTTGGCACACTGGGACACTGGCGCAGGACTGCGCTGCCCTGACTGTGGCACTGATCATCTCCTGCACCCCCTTCATAGCCTACCCCTGACCTTGCCTCTCCTCCATGGCCTTCATGCACTCCTGAATTGTCAAAATTTCAGAGATAAAAAAAAAGAATGCTTGTCGTTGTCGATCCCAGATTCACTTAATACTTTTGTTATGTCAGTGTCCATGTTGTGGGACTATGTGTGCACAGCTAGTAAGTATTTTGTGGCTGAAAATATGACCTGGAGGTTTTTAAGGTTCGCCTGCCATTAAAGTCAATGGGGTCTGAACTTTTGGCCACGTTCCGCTGTTCGCGTTCGCGAAACGTCCCGACAGAAGTTCGTCCATCACTAATTGCCACCTCCATGTCCAAATACCACCAGGAATGGTGGTATATGGATTGTGAGCTTTACTGGATTCCGCCAAATATATGGTTTGGTGTGGAGGCCACATAATTCAATTTTAGTCTCATCTGACTATAACCCATTTTTCCATGTGGCCTCAGAATCCTCAAGGTGCATTTCAGGTGTTCAGATGAGACTAAAATTTAATTCAAATTAAAAAAAGGTATATTTTTATATTTGTTGCTGAGCCTGTATGGCTAAGCTGATTATGTTCAGTACTTGGTGGACCACACATTTTTGTATAACATTTATCCTTCATGTACAGTCTTTTCTGCATGGCACATGTAATTCTTCAGCACATAATTATCCTGTACTACTGTCTATTAGGGTCACAAAGCATTCAAATGACTAGCCATTTCCCCGGTCTATGATATCCTTTTGGCCACCATGCTAGAATATACAATCAGCCATTGGTCATTCTTTGCACACAGCTGTTATTTTATATACACTGACATCATAACCTGCTGTGCGATAATGTCACAGTCCCCGTCGTGTCCCCCTTGGGGCCTCTTTTTTCGTCATTAGTCTTCTGTAGCACATTAATGTTGTTTTCAACAATGCTATTAAATTATATGGTAAATTCCAACACATTCATAAATTAAACTCATTTATATATTCAAGAATGCATTTATAATGCGCCTATTTGAGTCTTTTATTTTCTGTGAATACAGAAAGTTCTCCTTAAAATGATAGCAAAGTCTAGGCTTGATAATGGCTAGGGCTAAAAAAAAAAAAAAAAAAAGAGAGCGACGAGTCACAAAGGAACACTGGAGCCGTTCTTAAAATAAATTGCAAGGTAAGGTTCATCAAGCATTGCCAAGACCTTGTCAGCCAATAAAAATGTAAATGCAGGCTGTCTATTTAGGGAACATTCATAATAGCCCCTGACAAAGACCATTGTGACGGTCTGGCAAATGTCATTCCCTGGTGTAGTATTCTCAGACCTACTCCATAAAGTGCAGTAACTCATAGCAACTGTCTAATCTCTATAAATCTCACAATTTTTTTTTCATTCTTAGAACAATCTTTAGCTTTGTTTATAACCAAAAAACCATAAGGATTTAATAAAAACCAAGATGTTCTGTCCAAGACTTACAGGGGTCGATGTACACAGTGGTGGCCCATAATGCAGGGCGCAGGGGTGTCATCCCCCTATCCATACGTCCGGCCCCCCTAATCTACATGCAGGGCGCCAGATGCATTGGATTCCAGTGGGGATTTCTTTTTTTTCTGAAGCACGTGATTAGAGCCAAAGGCTCCAATAGGCTTCAAAAAAGGGTGGACTCGGGGCGCAGAGCATTGCTTCCCAAGCCCGCCCAGTTGTGTGATAATAGCAAATGAATATTCGCTATTGTTCTCCTGATTCACCTCTCAGCCAATCAGGAAGTGGATCCTGAGACCTATTTCCCAATTGGACGAAAGGAGAAAGAGATCCTTTTGGCTTAGGAGGAGGAGGGAGGAAAGAAGCCGCCGTGATGCCGAGGAGGAGACACAGGGGAAGCCGCTGCCTGTTGCTTCTAACTTCAGCTTTTTCAGTTAAGCATTGACAAAAAAAACCTGGAAGCTGGTTTCTGTGCAAAGCTGCACCAGATTTTGCACTTTCCAGTTTTAGTAAATCTACCCCATAGAGTTATTCTTGCTCAGGAGAGGACTAGAAACCTTTGGCCTGGGGGCAAGGGCAACCACGGTGTCCTTTCATTGTAGGAACAGAGTTTTGTGAGCTAAAGATTTGTACCAAGCAAAGTGTTCCATGATTGGTGGGCATGGCAAAAGGCGGGTGTTCTTGGTTTATTGTGACACACATTTTTGCAGCATCAATGTTCATGTGTTAGTTCATAGCATTTGGTCACATGATATCTTAAAGCCGTAACGGAGTTGATGATGGAAGACTTCCCCCTGCCAGGCACTGTGATCGGGCCAAGAGACAGGGAGTGAATAACTATTCAATGCCTACCATGTGCCACTGTAGGCCTTTCTCTGATTGATGCATTATGGTAAAATATCTCTACTTAGGGTCACCAGCCCATCATATTTATTAGTACTGACCAAGGGAGCAAATGTCCTTCCCCAGCCCAATCTTCTTATGTTCTTGCTAGATTCTTATCTCAAATGTTCTTGGCTTCTTTCCCAAGAATCGGGACAGGGTCTTTGCAGCGGGAACGTGGGGGAACGCAGTTCTGGCACCTCCAGCACTGAATTTATGAAATGGCAAGGGGTGCTGAGGAATCTATTGTTGCTGGTGGGGATCTTTTGCTGCTAGGGGTGGGTCTTATTTTGCTAGAGGGTCAATCATTGCTGGGAGGGATCTACTGTTGAGGGAGGGGTCAATTGTTGCTTTGGTGGATCTATTCCTCTATCTATCCATGATTAAGGCCTGATGACCAAAAGGCAATGGCTTTTTTGACTGTTGTTCACCTGCATTAATAAAATGTTGTTTTAGGCGACTTCCAGGGCACCAGCCTTTCTCCCTTTTTTGTGTGGCTTTATTGTTGCTGTGGTGTCTATTGTTGCTAGCTACAGGGGATCAATTTTATTGCTTTTCTTGTTATTAACAAATTCCACACAGATTACTTAGTACGAAAAAATGATACTTGGCTTGGTATTCTCTAACAAAGGTGGTACTGGGTCTGGGGGGTGGGTTGGGGGTGGAACCAAGGGACGGTGCTTGGAGGTAGGTAGGGGGCAGAGGCGAGGGGTCACTCAGAAGGGAGGAGTTCCTGCACCTATTCTCTGAAAAAAAGCCATGAATCTGGAACATTAGGGCTCATTTATGCTTGGATCCTTCTTTTCACAGAGCTGCAAGGGGAGGCTTACAGGAGTTCAGTTGTCAATATTTCTGCCCCCTGAATGCTCTATTTTGTTGACAGTTGAATGGACAATTGCAAGGCTAGCATTTGGCTTGATTTGAATCGGTTTCATTTGGCGGCGGTACTGCCTGCCAAACATGAGGGACAATCATTTTTGCCTTCCCGCAAGACAAAGCATCGTGTTTATACCCCATGCGGGTGCTTTTGAAGCTTAAGGAGGAGAGGTCGAGGTGGTAAAAAATGCAGTTCAACTGCCTATTTTTACCACCTCCCCCAAATGCAAGTGTAAAATAGACCTAATGGTCCCCGACCTTTGCATTGCCTAAGTGTTCTGACCTTCTCATTGACTACTCAGGGACACAAAAATTGAGAATTTGCTAACAATACGCCCATCAATACGCCCATCAATTGCATGTGTCATTCTGTGCATGTCCTTTGCTACTGCAACCTCTATTCATATAGCTGTCCTCAACTTTGGGTAATGCACAATGATTGCACTTTTTACACAGCTCCATATTGTTTAATAATAAACAGTGTTAAAAATAAAATAATTAAAAGACATGATATATTACACATGTAAAAAAACAAAAAAAAATTCACACAGCCAATTCGATTTCAGTTTATTGAAGACACACAACGAAGGATGAATCTGGAGTTTTGCAGGGGATTAGGATGCCTAGCATATTGTTCTTGCTTTATTGAATAAGCCTAGGGCATTGCTGTTATATATCACTGTCTCTTAAAAAAAAGAAATCTGTTCAGCAATATTGGTAAGTAAAATGGTCACATAACAGAATCCTATTATAATATACCCTCTTAACTGCCTCTGGCACTTAAATTATCACCAGGATTCACTGAAATCTTGCAAGACTGTGGCTCACGAATATTGGGATTCAGCAATGACTCTGACATTCATTACTGAATTCCGAGTTCACTTACGGTAATAAGTCTCCTTTTTAGAAAATATAATTCTTAAGTGCAGACAGCTTAAAGAAAACCTGTCTCTATCTAAATTCTGCCTGTACCTTCTGACATCTTCTAGAAAACCCAGATATTAATGCACCCTTCATTACCTAAGATGAGGAACAATTCTGTGTGCATACTATGGTTTGGGTAAGAATCCCCATGGCCATGTTTCTCATTGCAATGCACCATGCCTTTCTGAACGAGGAGAGCACGGTGTAGGCGAGTAGGTAAATTTGGGCAATAATCTGGAAATTTACATTGTAGTCAATTGAGATTCACAGGTTGAACTGGTGTCTTTATTCAGCCTTAATATGCAACTATAAAAAGGTGTGTGGCACTCTCTACCTTTGGTAGGTGCTACTGGTAGATTTTTCTCTAGTACAGGCAGGCATAGCCTGCCTGTACTAGATCCCTACTGATCCCTAGTTTCAGGCTCAATATTTTTTATACTTGTTTTTAAACATCAAATGAACCTGCTACACTATACAGTCCTTCTTTGTGTCTCTGGTGGAGTATACCCTTACTTCCTACTATAACCTGAGGGATCATTGAAGTGCAATGGTGGCACCTCAGTAACTGATCTGGTTTTCCAAAAGTGCAAATTTGACCTCCTGTAACAAAGGGTCAAACACTTTTGGTAAGTTGCCATCTACCTTCTGAACACCTGTGGTGAAGCAATCAGAAGATACTGTATATACATCCAGAAGCACTTTATACTATTAGTGTTGGGCACAGTCACATTGGAATTTAGTTTGCATTATATTGTGTTAATATAATTCTTAGCACCTTTTTTTCTCTATGTAGTTCTTTTCACTCATTTGATTATGTTGTATATAGATCCTTATATTCTCCCTAAAGATATGGATGTTTATTTATGATAACACACGGTCAAGCCCCATCATCTTTACACTATATATATATATTTTATTTTTGGTACACAGAGACACTGCACCCAGTTGATCCAAGGCATCAACTGGGGTGCAAACCATGTGATTGTTGTCATCAAAGCAATCACATGGTACTGTTTACAATGTTGACCCCTCCCCTTTCCCTTACAACAGGGGAAGGAGAGAGATCCATATTGATAACCTTCTCTCTGCACCCACCCCATTTTCATAGAATCCCAGACATCTGGTTCAGACTTGTATTCCCTTAAGATTACCGAACAAAAGAATCTGTCGGATAAGGAGAGAGATCCAGTACTTTTGTTAGGGGAAAGAATGAATGGATCAGCAGCTGCAGCTTCATGCCCGATACACACGACCGGTTTTCACGTCGGAATAAACTCTGAAGGTTTTCCGATGGAGTTCCAACGACTGTCTTGCATACACACCGTCACAATTCTGAGAACACAGTGACGTACAATATGACTAGAAAAAGGAAGTTCAATAGCCAGTAGCCAATGGCTTCCGTCTCGTACTTGCTTCAGAGCATGTGCCGTTTTTGGTACCTCGGAACAGCAAACAGACGAGCGGTTTTCCCGATAGCAATTGGTTCAGTCTGAAAAATATAGAATATTTTCTCTTTCTAGGTCCATCAGAATTTTCAGCATAAAAAGTCCGATGTCCGTGGCATACACATGGTCGGAATATACAATGAAAACCTCCAGTCTGACTTTTTCTGTCGGAAATTCCGCTCGTGTGTACGGGACATCACTCATTCTGTTCCAGTGAAAACTGAAAATTGGTCTGATAATGAAGAGGTTCTACAGGCTGGTACTCAAGTGGTTATATAAATGTAAGTAAATATACCCCAAATCCAAAACCCTCCAATAAAAATAAGAAAGAAAAAAAAGTAGATTTTTTTTAATTTTTATTTTGGGCAGATTTTGCGAAAGAAGGTTGATATGCTAAATTTAGACTTTCCACAGTGGCAAATTTTTAGTATTTTTTGCAGCTAAATCCAATTTCTGCAAAATAATCCCTACAGGTGAGGTGTGTCAGAACTCTGACTTTGAAGCGTATTTCATATTTGCATAATGAAATACAAGTATTTCATTCATTCAATGAATGCCCAGTTTGAATGCCCAGTTGAATGGTACCAACAAAGCCAGTTAAATGTGACTACCAAATACTAGATCCCTCGCTCTGGGGTTTCCAGAGTGCTCTGGTTGACTGCTTCTCACTCCTCACTTCCCAGTTCATGTTTATAATTTTTAATATATTGCAGGAGAATCTGTATGAAGCCATTATCATTTTTTTTTAATTCTTTTTGAGTTTTTGGTCCAGCTACATTTGGCATTTTCCAAAACCTAAGCACCTAAAAAGTATAAACCGAACAAATGTGTTACCTCAACATTTTCTATAAACTGCCTCACTGCAGTGGTGTATAATTGTTTAATGCACGATATATAAACAGTAGACAGTTTTGCAGCACAGAATGTTTGTGACAATTACTGTAATAACTTAAAAGTTATAACAGTGCAGCATCCGATTGGCAGAACCATTACTACAAACAGTTCTGGACTGGGCAAGTTCATTAAACGGATATCAAATTGCTGCCACGGATTGCCGAAACAATGCACTCTGTCATTCCATGCCTCTGAAATATTGCTCACTGAAAGATTTTTGTGAATGCCATAAACATAGAAATACCCAGGAGAGAATACACAAGATTGTTATAGTCCTTTCAAATATCATGCAGTATTTAACTGTCAACTCTCTTGGCGTGGGAAAAACAAATACATTAACTTTTATTCCCCTGTTAATAGAGATTTTCTGAAAAGCTGTACAGAGTGCTGTGTCTATAAGGAACAAGACAGGTGACGAGAGTGGGCATGTTGGCTGTAAATTGTAGCTATAGAAAAAATATAAAAGAGGGACATCACACTTTCCTACTGTATCGTTCTTAGCTTGGAGAAAAATCCTCATCTCCCTCATTCCTCTGCAAGTGTCTTTCTTTGGAGCTGATGTGTTGATTGATATAAATAAATGTACCAAAAGTATAATTGTAAAAACCATAAACCTGTCACAAAACTAATCAGTATGGTAACAAAGAGAAAAGCAAAAGTTACCCTAAATTGACCCAAAAATCTACAGATATATGCATATGAAATTATATGAAGTTCTCAGATTTTCTTTTAAAAGTTGAGGTTGGATCCACCTCCTCCTGCACTTTGAGCCTCTCTATTGGTCAGTAGGGATACCCCTCTCATTGTTGAACCAAAAAGCAGGTAGGAAAGGACAAGTTTGGTTATATTGAAGTGATATGAAATTTGGTTTGAAAAGCAGAAAATTTGTACTTTTCTTTAACTCTCATGAAATCTGACTTTTGCAGTTGATAGAAAATCAAAAAGCTCAAGAATAAAGATAAGTGAGACACAAGTGAGATCTAACAAAAAGTCCACTCACTTTCTCTGAGGCCAAGTTTCAACGATATATGTCAATATGCTTTACTGGCAAACCCAAATCTGTCTGGGGACTGGCACAGTACCAGCCTACTGCAAGCAGCAGGTTGCCAGCAGACCCCTACACAAACCAGAAACACATATGGTGTCCCTTGGTTGACATCACTGTCCTTAAAAGGAAGCACCAACTGACATCACAGCTGGTGGGTATTTTTGCCTCATTTTGCCTTGCAACCCTAAACATGGATTAGAGTCCTGCTAAGGAATTCTTTAGAACACTTTATCAATATACTAATTCCACCCCTTATTAAAGGGGGCTCCCGGATTCCGATAAGCCCCCCGCCCGCAGACCCCGACAACCAACGGCCAGGGTTGTCGGGAAGAGGCCCTTGTCCTCATCAACATGGCGACAAGGCGCTTTGAGATGGAGGGGCCGCGCGGCCCCCCCTTCCCCAAGGCACCCCCCATGTTGAGGGCACGCAGCCTGGCACGGCTCAGGAGGGGGGGCACTCGCTCGTCCCCACCCCCTTTCCTGGCCGGCCGGGTAGCGTGCTCGTACAAGGGTCTGATGTGGACCTGGGGGGGACCCCCACGCCAATTTTTCGGCGTAGGGGTTCCCCTTTAAGTCCATACCAGGTGATGGGACCAGCGACGCCTCCTTCGCTGGCCCCGGCTACCTGGAGACGCGCTCAAAATGAGTGGACTTTTCTCCGCGCGGGAAAAGTCCACTCATTTCAAAAGTACAGCGGACTAGCACACACACGGCCATACTGTCCGCCGAAAAGCGAGTCCGGTGGACAGATTGGAGTGCAAAAATACTTTCTTAGTCCACCGTACTTTTGGGTAAAGAAAGTCCACTGGCAGCTACACATGGGCGGATTGTCCGGCGGACTTGAGTTTGCTGGACTTTTTCACCGGATTGTTTGATCGTGTGTACGCAGCATTACTGTGACTATTCTTACTGAGGGGCACCATGTTCTTGTGAAGAAAATGGAATATAGGAATGTCCCAGGATTCCAGGCTTCTTTAGAAAGAATAACACATTCATTGTCATCTATGGCTCTCCCACAGAAGTTATTTGCACACAACCCCCTGATATGTGCCCAGGGCACTTCAGTATCAAAGCTGTCTTAATGGGCACCTGGTATATATAGGCCAGAATCATAACTGGGAGCTACGTGGTTGCTTAGCCTGTATTTGTAGGAAAACCAATCCATGTGCTTGCTAGATGTTGATTGGTATCTCTTGGGAGAGGTGAGCCATTTTGTTTTGTAACCACTTGCTGAATGCCCTATAGCATCACGTATATGTAGCACTACCCGCATAGGAGTCACTAATGTCCTGGGTCCCCACTGCTGCACAGCCAGTCACATAGCATTTCCTTCATACATTCCAACACAGAAAACAGTCCTTGGCTTGTTTTTGATGTTTTATTAAAGGTTGATAACTTGGGATGGGGTAGGGAATTATGGGATGCCCAGTTTGAGAATTTTCAAAGCACTGAACCAGGGACAACTTTGGATAGTGCAAGACACAGACACACAAAAAGTCACAGCGCTCAGTGCCCTCACTGGTCACTCTATGAAAGTTTGCTGCAGAGATTGTTGAAACCTGAAGGAAACTGTACTAATTTGAGGGTAAAAAACACATATCAGTTTATTGGAATGTCCACAGTTTTTTTTATTTTTTCCTTTTTCAAATAAAATCTTTATTAGCGCCTACAATGGGCGAAATCAAATCAATGCAATACAAAAGAAAACTGTCCACAGTTTTAAATTGAATAAACAATAAAAGAGCGAAAGATGCCACTGCCAAGTCCCTGGACATTGATGAAAGGAAATCATCCAATGCCACGATGAGGGTTAACGGGGGGGAAGGGGATGCCAATCTGAAAACCCTTGGAAGATGTGATTCAAGCCACTGAGGAGCCAGGAGGGGCATGTCAGCGTTCTGAAACAGGAGCAACCAGTGGAAGCCTCGGGGTACCATTGTGGAGCGCAATCTTTACTGTTGTCGCGAAGATGCGTTTCACGCACATGCGCTTTATCAAGTCATGGGAATAACGGCAGCTAGTTTCCTTCAGGTTTCAACAATCCCTGCAGCAAACTTTCATGGAGTGACCAGTGAAGGCACTGAGCGTTGTCACTTTTTGTGTGTCTATGTCTTGGTCCAAGATGCTCTCCAACCTGATTGGACAGTGGAAGAGCAGCAGCACACAGAAGAGAAATATCACTCCGCTCTTCTCCTGAGGTGCTGTCCTCTATGTTATGCTGCGTACACACGACCGGACTTTTTTCGACAGCAAATGTCCGACGGAAATAATCCGTCGGACAATTTGATCGTGTATGGGCTCCATCGGACCTTTGCTGTCCAAAAATCTGGCGGACTTTAGAAATAGAACATGTTTCAATTTTTTCCGACAGAACTCCGCTGGACCCAGTTCCTATGGAGAAATCCGCTCATCTGTATGCTAATCCGATGGACGAAAACCGACGCTAGGTCAGCTATTGGCTACTGGCTATGAACTTCCTTATTCTAGTCCAGTCGTACGTCATCACGTTTGAATCTGTCAGACTTTGGTGTGATTGTGTGTGGCCAAGTCCTTTCGTTCAGAAAGTCTATCGGAAGTCCGCTAAAAGTCTGTCGGGAAGACCTTCGGACCTAGTCTGCCGGAAAGTTGTGTGTACGCGGCATAAGAGTGACAGAAATGAACAATTCAAAAAAAGTCTTGATTAGTGGCTGCCCCCCTAATAGTGCTGCTGTAAAGGTAATTATATGAAGCCGATGCTTACTAGGTGTTTATAAAAATAGATTTGATTTTTTAATAAGTACATAAATGTATTAATTGGTGTTCTATATCTGTCTAGAGTTTCAGTTTTAAAAGTCAATAAAGGTTGCTAAACATAACAGATGAAAATGCCAACTTTTGGTTTAGTAGGCAACTGTAACATTATGCAGGAAGAGAGAATAATATAGCCATTTATAACTCCCGTCAATAAAACTTTCTGCCATTGTGCTGTGTGATAGACATCTATTGAAAAAGGGCAAGCTCATTTCCATAAGGTGACAGCGAATTGTCGTGTTTATTCCACGTTTTGGCAATAAAGCTTTTCTTGCACACAAACAACTCTGTAACAAATATCATCCCCTATTCAGACCTTGTTTCTGTGGTACCTGATTTAGTGCTGCTTGTGTATCTCTTGTCGGTCAGGCCTCACGCTTGGCTGCACAGATCATTAGCAAGGCATGCATGGCGTCCCGTTGGTTCGAAGCAGTATGAGGTCATCGTGAAATGCCAGATCAACCTGCAATTGATAAATATATTTAAATAGCAGTAAGTGCTCCTGGAAGAGTAATAAAACACGTATTGATTGCCTTGTAGGTCAGAATTTAATTATAAAATAAAAAGCAGGTAATGGAAATCCCGATCGGAATGATGTAGTGTAACAAGATACCTTTCAATTGCAAACAACTTTGACACATTGCCACTTAATGATCACTGCCAGCTGTCAATGATCCCTAGTTGCTGTCCCAGACTTTGAAGAATGAACAAGCTGGTCCATGTTTTTTTTTTGTTAATTTTGAGCAAAATGATAAGAAAAAAAACTCTCCTTAGTTTGCATATTAAATTTGCATAATCTCATATTCTGCATTTATTAAAATCGCTCTATGCTAGAGACTATAAGGGTCGGTTCACACAGGGGCGACCCGTCAGGCGACTTAGACGCCTGACAAGTCATGTCCCGCTCTATGCAATGGAACCATTCTAATCGGAGCGACTCAAGTCGCTCCGACTTAGAAAAAGGTTCCTGTACGACTTTTGGGGCGACTTGCATTGACTTATATACAGAAGTCATTTCACAAGCCGCCGCTAAAGTCGGATCCCGGTCGCCTGAGGCAGTCGCGCTGCAAGTCGTGCTGCCTCAGTGTGAACGGGCTCTAATTGTATTATTTATTATTATTATTATTAAGTGTTCTTGCATAGCAAGAACACTTATTGTTATCTCACATATATATTATTATTATTATTATTATAGCCAAATTTACCTCCCTAACTCCTCCCACAGCTTTTACACTAAATATACCGAAATGTGCGGATTGTTCCCGATTGGTGTGCTATTACTTTGTAGAACGTTTCGCCAAATGGTTCACAAAATATCCTAATTTTTGCGGCAAAATTAGTCCCATAGGAATGAATGGAGAAAGGTTCAAAACTAGAGTGGGAGGGGACAAAAGCTCTGAGGGGGATTATAGCTCCTCCCACTCAGCTCTGAGGGGATATATAGCTCCTCCCACACAGCTCTGAAGGGAATTATAGCTTCTCCCACACAGCTCTGAGCAGAATTATAGCTCCTCCCACACAGCTCTGAGGAGAATTATAGCTCCTCCCACACAGCTCTGAGGAGAATTATAGGTAGTCCCACACAGCTCTGAGGGGCATTATAGGTAGTCCCACACAGCTCTGAGGGGAATTATAGCTCCTCCTACACAGCTCTGAGGAGAATTATAGCTCCTCCCACACAGCTTTGAGGGGAATTATAGGTAGCCCCACACAGCTCTGAGGGGAATTATAGCTACTCCCACACAGCTCTGAGGGGAATTATAGCTCCACCCACACAGCTCTGAAGATAATTATAGCAAGTCCCACACAGCTCTGAGGAGAATTATAGCTCCTCCCACACAGCTCTGAGGGGAATCATAGGTAGTCCCACACAGCTCTGAGGGGAATTATAGGTAGTCCCACACAGCTCTGAGGGGCATTATAGGTAGTCCCACACAGCTCTGAGGGGAATTATAGCTCCTCCTACACAGCTCTGAGGAGAATTATAGCTCCTCCCACACAGCTCTGAGGAGAATTAGAGGCAGTCCCACACAGCTCTGAGGGGAATTATAGGTAGTCCCACACAGCTCTGAGGGGAATTATAGGTAGTCCCACACAGCTCTGAGGGGAATTATAGGTAGTCCCACGCAGCTCTGAGGAGAATTATAGGTAATCCCACACAGCTCTGAGGGGAATTATAGCTACTCCCACACAGCTCTAAGGAGAATTATAGGTAGACCCACACAGCTCTGAGGGGAATTATAGCTAGTCCCACACAGCTCTGAGGGAAATTATAGCTCCTCCCACACAGCTCTGAGGATAATTATAGCTCCTCCCACACAGCTCGGAGGAGAATTATAGCTCCTCCCACACATATCTGAATGGAATTATAGCTCCTCCCACACAGCTCTGAGGAGAATTATAGCTCCTCCCACACAGCTCTGAGGAGAATTATAGGTAGTCCCACACAGCTCTGAAGGGAATTATAGCTCCTCCCACACAGCTCTGAGAATTGTAGCTCCTCCCACACAGCTCTGAGGAGAATTATAGGTAGTCCCACACAGCTCTGAGGGGAATTATAGCTACTCCCACACAGCTCTGAGAATTATAGCTCCTCCCACACAGCTCTGAGGGGAATTATAGGTAGCCCCACACAGCTCTGAGGGGAATTATAGCTCCTCCCACACAGTTCTGAGGATAATTATAGCTCCTCCCACACACCTCTGAGGGGAATTATAGGTAGTCCCACACAGCTCTGAGGGGAATTATAGCTCCTCCCACACAGCTATGAGGAGAATTATAGCTCCTCCAACACAGCTCTGAGGGGAATTATAGGTAGTCCCACACAGCTCTGGGTGGAATTATGAAATTAGGAAATTTGAAAGAGAAAAAATCATTTTAGAAAGAAAAAAAATTTTTTGGGGAAAAAAACGTTTTTTTTTCTAAAATGTAGGTGAAGGCAAGAACACAAGCCACGAAAATTAAGTTCAATGCTTCTGAGTATGTGTTAAAATTGTTTCTGAGCATGCATAGGAGTTTTGCACGTCGGAATTGGTACAGACGATCGGAATTTCTGATCAAAACTTTTACCAACCGAAAAATTGAGAACCTGCTCTCAATCTTTTGCTGGCTGGAATTCCGGGAGCAAAAGTTTGATGGAGCATACACATGGTCGCATTTTCCAACCAAAAGCTCTCATCAGTCTTTTGCTGGCTGCATTTCCAATCGTGTGTACAGGGCATCAGTGACACTTTTGACACTTTTTTGGGGACCAGTGACACTAATACAGTGATCAGTGCTAAAAATGTGCACTGTCACTGTACTAATTATTATTATACAGGATTTATATAGCGCCTACAGTTTGCCCAGCGCTTTACAACATGGGGGCAGACAGTGCAATTACAATACAAATCAGTACAGGAGGGATCAGAGGGCCCTGCTCGTTAGAGCTTACAATCTAGAAGGGACGGCTAAGTTGAACAAAGGTAATCACTGTGGGGGATGATCAGATGGATAAAATAAAAATACAGTTGTTAGGTGTGAGTAGGATAGTTTTCTCTGAAGAGGAGGGTTTTCAGGGATCGTCTAAAAGCTAATAAAGTGGGAGATATCCAGACAGATTGGGGTAAGGAGCTCCATAGGATTGGAGAGGCTTTGGAAAAGTCCTGGAGGCGAGCATGGGAGGAGGTGATTAGGGGGCTAGAGAGCAAATGACACTGGCTGGGAAGGGGTTAACATCAGGGGCAATCAAGGGGTTAACTGTGTACCTGTGTGCTTGGTTACTGTGTGTGTGTGTGTGTGGGGGGGGGGGGGGGTGCTTGTACTAGGGGAAGACAGAGACCCATGTTCCTTAGAAGCATTACCTGAAAGTCTTTCCAGAATAATTGAGGCAATTGTAGCTGTAAAGGAGAACAACTACATATTAATGCCCATGCGCCCGCCCCATTTCAGGGCGCCGGACACATGGATTCCTATGGCGGAGGTGGGAGGGGGTGGTACTTTTTGAAAAAACATGATTAAAGCCAGATGCTCTAAAAGGCTTCAAAATAGGGTGGGCTTGGGGCGCAGAGGGTGTGCTCTGATCCCACCAAATTGTGTGATGAGAGCGAATGAATTTCCGCTCTTTTCACACTAACGCTCCTCCCTGCCAATCAGGGAGGCAGGCCGTTAGACCTGTTTCCCGATTGGCCAAAGCGCCAGGGCATCCTATTGAATGCCTGGCACTTAGGAAGAGGAGGCACAGACACGAGGACAGACACCCCCGCCGCCACGGCTGCTCTGGTGGACTCAGGACTGGTGATAAGTGCCAGACCACCTGCGGGGAAGAAGCCGTCAGAGCTGTGAGCGAGGGGGCCATCAGAGCTGTGAGGGGGGGAGTCAGAGCTGCGAGGGAGGGCCATCAATAGCGCGAGCAGGGGGGCTGTCAGATCCCTGAGGGGGGTTGATGGGCACAGTGGCTGCATATGGTGGGCACAAGTGGCTACATAAACTGGGCACAAGTGGCTGCATTTGGCTACAGTTTGCCCAGTGCTTGGGGGCAACATGGGGGCAGACAGTGCAATTACAATACAAATCAGTACATAAACTGGGCACAAGTAGATGCATTTGATGGGCACAAGTGGCTGCGTCGTTTGATGGGCACAAGTAACTGCGTTTGATGGGTGCGTTTCATGGCTGCATATGATGGGCACAAGTGGCTGCATTTGACCGGCACAAGTGGCTGCATATGATGGGCACAAGTGGCTGCATTTGATGGGCAAGAGCGGCTGTATATAATGGGCACACGTGCCTGCATATGATGGGCACAGTGGCTACATATGATGGGCACAGTGTCTGCATATGATGGGCACAGTGTCTGCATATGATGGGCACAGTAAGGCTGCAATTGATGGGGGTTCAGTATTTATCAGTTTGTTTGCGCCCCCCAAAAATTTTGAGCACCAGCCGCCACTGTGCCCATGGTTTGCAATGGGATGTCCAACAAGTTTGGTCAGATGGTCACAAACTTTTGGTAATAGTGTAGTAAAAAGTTTGAAAACCCTTTTATTCTGGGCACCAGCTCATGAGTGTCATTATGGCAAATATAAACCCAAGCAGGTTACCGTGTTGTTTAATTGCCTATCTGCACGAGACGCTACATGTTTGCAGATATATCAAATAAACATTTCAGCTGCTTTCTTTGCTTGCATTAACAACACATCTTAAAAGTCGATTTTCAACAAATACTAAATTACTTTATGACGTTGTTAGAAAATTTGGAGAGGGACACGCCACGCCTTTTGGAAAAGATTCAGTAGAATCCACACTGTGGAAAATATTTGTCAGAAGATGCTGGATGCAAATGCAATCCTCTTCAGCTTGCTTTCAAATATGAAATTATCAACTGCTGTTTCAAAAATATTGTGTCACCCCCCATCCCTCCTTTCTTGTTTCCTCCCTATGTCTCTCCTTATGATCTTTCTCTTCATTTGTCAAAAATAAAACAGTTCCTGCCATGCAGTGCCGGGACAAGGTCATCTGCAGCCCAGGACAAACATGCCTAACTGCACCCCACATTCAAGGAAAATCAGCATTATGTGTCAGCAAAAATCTATCCACCAAAACACTAAGCACTAATCTGCATGCTTACCCCCTAAGTATAAATCCCCTCTCCTCCCAGCAGTAATCCCCCTGTTGAAATCCCCCATCTTAGCACAGATTGTTGCTTCCCCATCGCCCAAATCCTCCCAGCTCAAAATAATCACCCCTCCTAGCACAAATCCTCTACCCCTAAATTTTCCCCACCTAGTACACATCTCCCCCCCCCCCCCCCAACTTCAAATCTCCCCCTCCCAGAACACATACCACCAAATCCCCCAACCTAGCGCAAACATTTTCTTCATGATGCCCCTCCCAACACAAATCACCACTCTGAGCACACCCCTCCCACAGAGATTCCCCTACTAGAACAATACTTAATCCCTGCAGCCCCCCACATTCCCCCTTCCAAAACAACCCCCCCCCAATCTCCTTGTGATGCCCTCCCACCTCACATGATACCACAGTGCCTAGGGCAGCCACTCCTCCCGCCCACCCCTTATCCCGGCCCTGCTGCCATGGCAATAGTTGGATATCAGCTACACTATTGTTTATATTTCTCTATTCGTTTTTATTGGTGTCTGTGTCCCCAATAGAGAGATTCACCCTATCTATTTGTTCTGTTTACCGTTATCATTGAAAGTAAAAGAAACTTCCAAATTTTGGGTTGTCCCAAAGGAATAGAGGGGAAATCTTCCAATGGGGACACTCGTTCTGGTGACCTTGGGGTCCCCATTGAATTCTCTTAATTTTCAGGGATTTCCTCTCATTTCCAGTTTTTCTATGGGACAGGACATGAAGGAAAATCTCCCCAATGGGACACAGATGGTGAAAAAAAAATCTAACAGGGGTTATAACACTCCCATACTCCATCCAAAATTGAAAAGAAAGGTTTTGCCTATAGTTCTACTTTAAAGTAAATTTTTTTGTAAACCAAAATACCTCATATAATCTGTAACTTGTTAAAGTATACCTATAGCCAAAAACTTGCCCTGGAAATCATAAAGACTGGAGCAGACAGATTTTGCAAAAGTGTTTCACATGTGTTCTAAAAGTGGCCTAGCATGTGCCAAATTCACATACCTGTCTACAGGGGCGGACTGACAACTCATGGGGCCCCCGGGCAATAGAAGATTATGGGGCCCCCAGGCAATCAGAGATTATGGGGCCACACAGTATACACACACAGAATACAATTACACAGTATACACATACATGTACACACAGTATACACAGACAGGTTTCTATTGGCTGAGAAATTACTGGAGAGGTGGGGCAGCTATAATCTCTGGGTTTTTAGACCAAAAGGATGTCGGTAAGGGACATTTCAGAGACAGATGTAAAAAAAACACAGATTTTTACATACTGTCCCTGGTTTTACTGAGGCTGGCAACCCTGATGGGGTCCCCTAGTGGCCCGGGGCCCTCGGGCAGTGCCGAGTGACCGAAGGGTCAGTCCGCCCCTGCCTGTCTAGAATGTGAGTACTTGAATTTGGCACACGCTGCACCACTTTTAGAACGCAGGCAAAACTGTTTCACAAAATCTGCACCAGGATCTTACTCTGTATGCCAGAAGAGAGTTGGTCTTAATTAACTCCACTTTAGTAAGATACAAACTGCAGATATTTTATCTCTATTTCGGCACTGAACTTGCGTCACAATATAACAGTGACGCATTTTAGAACTACCTGAATTTGGGGCACAAGTAGCTGTCAGAACAAAAAATGGCACAGATGCTTCCTGAATTTGGTGCAACACATTAACAAGAAGGATTAAAGCCAGAAAAGTGGCACATTTGTGTTTAGTTTTGGATAGAGTAAGGTGGGGGTCAGCAACATCTAGCTACCCATCGGTCATGGCAATGTGACAGGTAACTTGTGACCCTGCTGTGCCAACTGCCAGCTCCTGACCCTGTCTATTGTCTCTGAGCCCATGGGGGGGAAGTCTGAGCTTTAGGCTATTTTAGCTTAGGGAAAAGAGGGGGTACTTGTTGTTTCTTGTGAGGAAGGGGGTGAGATGTGTTTTAATTATTCCTGACCCTAGCACTGTGCATTACATACTACTGACCTCTGCACTTTGCTTTACTTATTCCTGTAAGCTGGCACTCTGTCTTACACTCCAATGACGTTTGAACTCTAAGTTATTTATTTACTAACCCCTTCACTCTACATTACATACCCTTGACCTCTGCGTAATGTGTAACATACTACTGACCTCTGCACTCTGTGTTGCATACTCCTAGCCCCTGCACTGTGCTTTCCATATTATTGACATCTGAACTCATTACTTATTCCTCAACTTTGCACTCTGCTCTGCTTACTCCTGACCCCACCAATCTGCATTACTTACTACTGGCCTCTGACCTCTGTGATACCTATTCCTGACCCCTGCAATATGCACAACAAACTACTCATTTGTGCAGTTGGTATTATTTATACCTGTCAGTTGCACTCTGTGTTATGTTCTATTAACCTTTGGGCTCTGCATTATTTTATACTGATCCTAGCACTCTGCATTACAAACTCTTGACCTCTGGAGATATATGTTTCATACTACTGTCTTCCAATGATGCTTTGCATACCACTGACCTCTGCACTCTGCCTTACCTACTTCAGACCCCTGCACTATGCCCAACAAACTACTTATCTCTGCAGTCTGTGTTACTCCTGACTTTTGCACTCTGTTACTTAGTCCTGACCCCTGAACTCTGCATTATTTACTCCTGACCCCTGAACTCTGCATTATTTACTCCTGACCCCTGAACTCTGCATTATTTACTCCTGACCCCTAAACTCTGCATTATTTACTCCTGACCCCTGAACTCTGCATTATTTACTCCTGACCCCTGAACTCTGCATTATTTACTCCTGACCCCTAAACTCTGCATTATTTACTCCTGACCCCTGAACTCTGCATTATTTACTCCTGACCCCTAAACTCTGCATTATTTACTCCTGACCCCTGAACTCTGCATTATTTTCCCCTGACTCCTGAACTCCTCAAACCCTCCTTACTTTAAAAAAAAAAAACACAAAGAACAAAAAAAACAGGATGATCTAGTAATAAGGCTAACTAATTACAACAACAGCAAGAACTGGAAGCTATCCGCTCACCATATGGGAAGATCAACCGGTAATTTGATTTGTTTTTAATAAAGCATGTTTAGAAAGGGAGGACCCCCACTATACCAACATCCAACGGATATATGAAAGAATTGAGAGAGTTGAAAGCTCTCTTAAAAAAAATGTCAGACTTTGTGGGCTTATCATGAGGCAGTAATTCTAAAAAATATATTGCTTTATTACAAAATAAATTAAAATGACATATAACGGACAACAGCACCCCATTACTTGACAAGGTCAACATATACCCAATAAAACAGACATAGAGGTATGGATCCTTTCCTTGGAGCAAATGAAAAGTCTGTGATAGATACAAAAATAGCATGTATCTATATCAGAATGTACAGTCCATAAACTCCTCCGTGCTTGCTTGTCAATGCGTTTCGCAATTTAATAGCTACCTTGGGACATACTGGGTAGGTGCTGATACATAATTAAAAATCATACAGAAGAAAGAAAAAAAGTATAAGTATCCACAATATTAAACATTTGTATATACACAAAAATATTGAACAATTGTATATACAGTATCTCACAAAAGTGAGTTACACCCCTCATATTTTTGTAAGTATTTTATTATATCTTTTCATGTGATAACACTGAAGAAATGACACTTTGCTACAATGTAAAGTAGTGAGTTAGGTTCCAGCAAACTGTTTGTGTTTTTTTCTTGTGCATTATCTTTAGAAGAGGCTTCCTTCTGGGGCGACAGCCATGTAGATCAATTTGATGCAGTGTGCAGCGTATGGTCTGAGCACTGACAGGGTGACCCTCCCACCCCTTCAACCTCTGGCAGCAATGCTGGCAGCACTCATACTTCTATTTCCCAAACAAAACCTCTGGATATGACGTTGAGCATGTGCACTCAGCTTCTTTGGTTGACCATGGCAAGGTCTGTTCTGAGTGGGACCTGTCCTGTTAAACTGCTGTATGGCCTTGGCCACAGTGCTGCAGCTCAGTTTCAGGGTCTTGGCAATCTTCTTATATCCTAGGCCCTGGGTGCTCAACCTGTGGCCCTCCAGCTGTTGCGGAACTACAAGTCCCATGAGGCATTGCAAGGCTGACAGTTACAAGCACGACTCCCCAAAGGCAGAGTCATGATGGGACTTGTAGTTCAGTGACAGCTGGAGGGTCACAAGTTGAGCACCCATGTCCTAGGCCATCTTTATGTAGAGCAACAATTCTTTTTTTCAGAACCAGAGTCCTTTGCCATGAAGTGCCATATTGAACTTCCAGTGACAAGTATGAGAGAGTGAGAGCAATAACACCAAATTTAATACACCTGCTCCCCATTCATACCTGAGACCTTGTAACACTAATGAGTCACATGCCATCGGGGAGGGAAAATGGCAAATTAGGCCCAATTTGGACATTTTCACTTAGGGGTGTACTCACTTTTGTTGCCAGTGGTTTAGAAATGAACGACTGTGCGTTGAGTTATTTTGAGGGGACAGAAATTTGACACTGTTATACAAGCTGTACACTCACTACTTTACATTGTAGCAAAGTGTCATTTCTTCAGTGTTGTCACATGAAAATATAGAATAAAATATTTACAAAAATGTGAGGGGTGTACTCAGTTTTGTGAGCCACTGTATATGTATATGCATCTTGGAAAATTACATATAAAGAGAAAAACACACCGCAACACAACACCACATATATGATTGCCTGATAGGCCTTGAAACCAGGTATTGGGTGACCACACAAAACGCAATACGAATCAAAGCAATCCTGCGTCTGAATATTATAATATATATTGAAGGCATTCAACATACATTTGTGGGCTCCTTGAGAGTAGGGACCAATGTGAGTGTGCAATGTACAGGGATAGGGACAATTGTAGACACTCACTCAGGTTGAACTGGATGGAATGGTGTCTTTATTCAACCTTACTAACTATGTAAATATATATATATATATATATGTGTAACATATGTGACCCCCCAAACGGAGAGTTGGGGAAAGGGGACCCAACATCCAATATGGCCAGGGTCACTGATACTTCTATAAATAAAATGGTATTTTATAAAGTATATCTCAATTTATAAGTTATACTAAAGAATGTGTTTGTGGACAGCAAACAGCTGCAAAAAGACATCTTTATTAAACTAAACGTGCTTTCGTTTAGATTTACATCTACTTTATTAATTATTCAGAAATAATTATATTTACAAAAACACCATACATTCTCTTTGCAATTACTGCAATATGCAGTATACATATATAAGTAAACGTGTGCCTGTGTCGGCACAGTGGGGGTCACAATGATAATTGCTAGTCTGATGTTGGCCAGCGCAGTGTATACATTGGAACAGACCCAGCAATGTACAATCCTGCTAATTATTTACCATGAGCATTATCCTTGTTTATTTGTTACTTGTCTCATCTGGAATCTGATGAAGGCTGAAATTTGTGAATATATATGTAAACAGCACAATAGTAAGCTGCTTTTCTTTATCGGAGAGCATCAGGAATTAATGCACGCTCCCTAGCTGGCACTATAAATGATTTTTATTGCTGTCTCTGTACTAGTTGGAGAGATATCCTTGTGACCCCCTGCTGCATGGCAGGAAGTGATGGAAAACGTGATTGAGTTTCTAACCCTTCCCCACTCTATCCAACAATAAAACAAGAAAAAAAAAGAATGGACTGTATTTTGGCTTTTAAACTTTCTTTCCAAACTTTTGTAAAAAGTTTTAGACAGAGAAAGAAACAATTAAAAATATATACAGGCTTTTATTGTCATCTATGTCCCCTCTAAGGAGTATTACCATTCATACTGTACAGTAGGGGTAGGCAACCTTTGAGAAATGGAGATCTACCTGGGCAATATTGAAGAGATCAAAGATTACCGGGGTGCAGTGCCCCTTTTTTTAAAAAGATATTAATTAGCAAGCCCCCATAAAAAAAGTAAAGACATCATTAAAAACCTAGAAAAATCTACTAAACCTATCACTATTAAAATATAAACTTAGCCTACCTTAAATGTTAGCTTCAGTGAGAAAAAAACTCAGCGTTCACTTTCATTCACAATTGTTTTCATGTCTGGGGAGCAATTGGTTACCACCACAATTCTAATCCCTGAGTTCATCATGAGAGCAGAAGACCTGGTACTGCAGGCTGATTTTCTTGACTCATTTCAGGCCTGGCTATCTGCTCTGATTTCTGGCCAGTGAAAGTAGTTTGTAGGGCGGTGTACAGAGGTCAGTAGGATGTAGGGCAATGTACAGAGGTCTGTAGGATGTAGGGCAGTGTATAGAGGTCAGTAGTAAGAAGGGCAGTTTACAGAGGTCAGTAGGATGTAGGGCAGTGTACAGAGGTCAGTAGGATGTAGGGCAGTGTACAGAGGTCCGTAGGATGTAGGGCAGTGTACAGAGGTCAGTAGGATGTAGGGCAGTTTACAGAGGTTAGTAGGATGTAGGGCAGTATACAAAGGTCAGTAGGATGTAGAGCAGTGTACAGAGGTCAGTTGTAGGTAGAGCAGTGTACAGAGGTCAGTAGTAGGAAGGGCAGTGTACAGAGGTCAGTAGTAGGAAGGGCAGTGTACAGAGGTCTGTAGGATGTAGGGCAGTGTATAGAGGTCAGTAGTAAGAAGGGCAATGTACAGCGGTCAGTAGGATGTAGGGCAGTGTACAGAGGTCAGTAGAAAGTAGGGCAGTGTACAGAGGTCAGTAGGATGTAAGGCAGTGTGCAGAGGTAAGTAGGATGTAGGGCAGTGTACAGAGGTCAGTAGTAGGTAGAGCAGTGTACAGTGGTCAGTAGATAGGTAGGGCATTGTACAGATGTCGGTAGGTAGGGCAGTCTACAGAGTTTAGTAGATAGGTAGGGCAGTTTACAGATGTCAGTAGATAGGTAGGAGAGTGTACAGAGGTCAGTAGTAGGAAGGGCAGTTTACAGAGGTCAGTAGGATGAAGGGCAGTTTGCAGAGGTCAGTAGGATCTAGGGCAGTGTACAGAGGTCAGTAGTAGGAAGGGCTGTGTATAGAGGTCAGTAGGATGTAGGGCAGTGTACAGAGATCAGTAGAAGGAAGGGTGGTGTACAGAGGTCAGTAGGATGTAGGGCAGTGTACAGAAGTCAGTAGGATGTAGGGCAGTGTACAGAGGTCAGTAGGTGGAAGGGCAGTGTACAGAGGTCAGTAGGATGTAGGGCAGTGTATAGAGGTCAGTAGGATGTAGGGCAGTGTACAGAGGTCCATAGTAGTAAGGGCAGTGTACAGAGGTCAGTAGTAGGAACAGTGTACGGAGGTCAGTAGTAGGTAGAGCGGTGTACTTCAGACCGTAGGCTTACTGTGGCTGAGTGCGGGGTGTAGTAGTAGTAGGAAGTAGGAAGGGCGGTGGAAGTAGGAAGGTCAGTAGGATGTAGGGCAGTGTACAGAGGTCAGTAGGATGTAGGGCAGTGTACAGAGGTCAGTAGTAGGAAGGGCATTGTACAGAGGTCAGTAGGATGTAGGGCAGTGTACAGAGGTCAGTAGGATGTAGGGCAGTGTACAGAGGTCAGTAGGATGCAGGGCAGTGTACAGAGGTCAGTAGTAGGAAGGGCAGTGTACAGAGGTCAGTAGTAGGTAGAGCAATGTACAGAGGTCAGTAGTAGGAAGGGCGGTGTATAGAGGTCAGTAGTAGGTAAGGCAGTGTAAAGAAGTCAATAGGATGTAGGGCAGTGTACTTCAGACTGTAGGCTTACTGTGGCTGAGTGCGGGGTGTACCAAGATGGCCGTGACGGAACGTCACTTCCATTACAAGTTTTGACGAGTCTCCTAATCTGATGGAAAACCGTCAGACTTGTTTATTGTTCCAGGGGTGAGGGGTTAGACAGGACCTGTAAAAGTAGCTTTCACTGCCATTAGCATTGCTATCTACTGTTATAAGTGTTGCCGTTGTATTGACATCAATCTCCTATGCTTGACCAGTGCATTCTGACCATTTAGCAGGCAATAAGAAAACTTTTTCTCTTTGATTTCTTCCTCTATTTTATTTTAGATTAATTTTGTCATTGATGAACCTGCATAACCTCTTTTACAGGGCTTGCTACTTCCTAAATAAAGCCCATTTTGTTGGGTTTTGAGATGTCAGGTCAAGTTAAGGGATGGACCATCAGTGCCAAAAGCAGAGATACCCAACACTTTCAGCGGCTCCTGGAGTGAATACTACATACACAGTAACACATGTTCTCTGACCTCATCAGGATTTTTAATAATACCCACAGCCATGTATCAATACCCGCTGTTCAGCTCCATGGAGAAAAGCAGCACAATATCCCTTAGGTTAAAGAACGTGTTTTCTGCAGACTTTGCTTATTATTAGGCATACACTTTGCTGCCGCTGTACATGAGTAATCTCCCTCATTGCATACAAGATAATTGCATCTTACATTTCTAATTGAACACTGCAAAACCACACACCCTGACTTGGCCTAAACCCCTGAAGCCTTCATAATAGCCAACGCATGATTTGATTTCCTTCTGGAAGAACAGAGAGCTGACTTGACTGGTGACCGTCGGTCGTAGTTCTACAAACATATAAATTTTGCTGTAACATTCTTACCTATAGAAATAAATAACAATACATTTAAAGAGAACCTGTCACCAGGTCACTTATTTAATTAAAAAATATTAATAAACAATATTATTGGTGCATTGATCACACTTATCTAGCACAGGTAGATACCCCTTACAAAATGTACAAAGGTGTTCTCACTTGATTGCCAGCCTGCTGACTAGACTGAAAGAGCAGCAGCGGGAATATAAGGTCATCTCCCTACTCATTTGTTTCTATCCTCCAATCAGCATCTTCCTTGTCCACATATTTGTGTGCAGCACACATACCTGGTTTAAAGTCCTGTCTCTCTTCCTAGTCTGAGTTCTGCTGCATAGGGGTTTGTAAGAGGCTGATACGAAGTCAAATTCAACTACATAATTTGAATTTAAAAAGTAAATGTAATGAATTAATAACACATACTGTGCTGTGTTAATCTGAATCTTTTATTTCTACCTGTGCATAGACTATAGACATTGAAGTATTTACACATTCTTAGCAAGCAAAAAATTATTTTAAAACAAGAAATCCCTGTCCACTCTAGCTCACGCTGTACTTTGATGCAATGCATTCTCAAAGAGCACAACAAAAACATTGAAGTTGGGTTTCATGTGGTGTAGCCTACACATACAAAGCTTATTGACTCAAAAATCACATATAAAAAAATAAAAACGGGAGTTACCAGATATTAATTTAACGCAGGGCTTTTTTAAAATTATTTTTATTTTTTATTTTTATTTTTTTATTTTTTTTAAAGATTGCAGGGTGTACAAACAAACATAAAACAAACATGATAATCAACTTTTCCCGTTATCTACACCATACCCATGGTCCACATACAGCTTTAATACTCACACGAAACGGCGCAGGGCTTTTTTTCAGCGGGAATGTGGGGAAAGATCCGGCACCTCCAGCACACAAGTACTCCTTGCCGTACATTCTGTGCTGGAGGTGCCGGAACTGTATTTCCCCACGTTCCCGTTAAAAAATAGCCTTGTTGGGGATCTATGCTCACTGGGGGGGGGGGGGTCTAGTGTTGTTGAGGCATGTTATTGTTTCTGGAGGGAGGTTAATTGTTGCTGGGGGGAATCTAATGTTGAGGGAGGGGTCTATTGTTACTGGCTGCTGGGAGAGCTATTGTTGCTGGAGTGGGTGATATTTTTTTATGGTGGCTCTATTGTTGCTGGGGGGGGTCTATAATTGATTGGTGGGGGGGGGTCTATTAATGTTGGCTGCAGGGGATCAATTTTATTGCTTTTCTTGTTATCAGTATTAAATTCAATACAAATTACTTGGTTCTGTGTTCTCTAATAGGGGTCGTACTGGAATGTGGGTAGGGGGTAAAACCAAGGGATGGTGTTCGGAGGTGGGCAGGGGGCGGATACAAGGGGTGATTCAGAAGAAGGGAGTACCTACACCTATTCCTTGAGAAAAAAAGCCCTGCTTTAATGTATAACTATATTAAAATTTTTGGTTTGGCATTTGTAATTACTGTATATCTAACAGCTTAGACGCATTTTCTATGGACTGGCTGCTCAGCACGGGACACAGAAGCAAGTGGAGACCACTGGAGTAGCTACAGTGCCTTGCGAAAGTATTCGGCCCCCTTGAACTTTTCAACCTTTTGCCACATTTCAGGCTTCAAACATAAAGATATAAAATTTTTATTTTTTGTGAAGAATCACCAACAAGTGGGACACAATTGTGAAGTGGAACGAAATCTATTGGATTTTTGAAACTTTTTTAACTAATAAAAAAATGAAAAGTGGGACGTGCAAAATTATTCGGCCCCCTTGCGTTAATACTTTGTAGAGCCACCTTTTACTGCGATTACAGCTGCAAGTCACTTGGGGTATGTCTCTATCAGTTTTGCACATCGAGAGACTGAAATTCTTGCCCATTCTTCCTTGCAAAACAGCTCGAGCTCAGTGAGGTTGGATGGAGAGCGTTTGTGAACAGCAGTTTTCAGCTCTTTCCACAGATTCTCGATTGGATTTAGGTCTGGACTTTGACTTGGCCATTCTAACACCTGGATACGTTTATTTGTGAACCATTCCTTTGTAGATTTTGCTGTATGTTTGGGATCATTGTCTTGTTGGAAGATAAATCTCTGTCCCAGTTTCAGGTCTTTTGCAGACTCCAACAGGTTTTCATCCAGAATGGTCCTGTATTTGGCTGCATCCATCTTCCCCTCAATTTTAACCATCTTCCCTGTCCCTGCTGAAGAAAAGCAGGCCCAAACCATGATGCTGCCACCACCATGTTTGACAGTGGGGATGGTGTGTTGAGGGTGATGAGCTTTGTTGCTTTTACGCCAAACATATCGTTTTGCATTGTAGGCAAAAAGTTGGATTTTGGTTTCATCTGACCAGACCCCCATCTTCCACATGTTTGGTGTGTCTCCCAGGTGGCTTGTGGCAAACTTTAGACAAGACTTTTTATGGATATCTTTGAGAAATGGCTTTCTTCTTGCCACTCTTCCATAAAGGCCAGATTTGTGCAGTGTACGACTGATTGTTGTCCTATGGACAGACTCTCCCACCTCAGCTGTAGTTCTCTGCAGTTCATCCAGAGTGATCATGGGCCTCTTGGCTGCATCTCTGATCATTCTTCTCCTTGTCTGAGCTGAAAGTTTAGAGGGACGGCCAGGTCTTGGTAGATTTGCAGTGGTCTGATACTCCTTCCATTTCAAAATGATCGCTTGCACAGTGCTCCTTGGGATGTTTAAAGCTTGGGAAATCTTTTTGTATCCAAATCCGGCTTTAAACTTCTCCACAACAGTATTACGGACCTGCCTGGTGTGTT
This sequence comes from Lithobates pipiens, assembly GCF_037356315.1. Taxonomy (NCBI): domain Eukaryota; kingdom Metazoa; phylum Chordata; class Amphibia; order Anura; family Ranidae; genus Lithobates; species Lithobates pipiens. The sequence continues at coordinate 76,419,378 of NW_027507764.1, forward strand.
CCTTGGTCTTCATGATGCTCTCTGAGCTTTCAACAGAACCCTGAGACTATCACAGAGCAGATGCATTTATACAGAGACTGGATTACACACAAGTGGATTCTATTTATCACCATCAGTCATTTAGGACAACATTGGATCATTCAGAGATCCTCGCTGAACTTCTGGAGCGAGTTTGCTGCACTGAAAGTAAAGGGGCCGAATAATTTTGCACGCACCACTTTTCAGTTTTTCTATTTGCTAAAAAAGTTTAAAATATCCAATAGATTTTGTTTCACTTCACAATTGTGTCCCACTTGTTGGTGATTCTTCACAAAAAATTTAAATTTTATATATTTATGTTTGAAGCCTGAAATGTGGCAAAAGGTTGAAAAGTTCAAGGGGGCCGAATACTTTCGCAAGGCACTGTATGTCGACTTCAGTGATTTCTAGCTTCCAGGGGCATTGGGCAAGTATGGCATATACAGTGCCTTGAAAAAGTATCCATGATAAACCCTACTGAAGGGCCATGTTGGCTCCCAGTTGGGGATATTTGTTATTACAATGTTTTGTTATATTGATGAAAAAATTTTCAATAAAAATATTGAACAAGAAAAAGTATCCATATCCCTTGAAATGTTCGACATTTTGTCATGTCACAACCAAAAACGTAAATACAGTGGTGTGAAAAAGTGTTTGCCCCCTTCCTCATTTCCTGTTCCTTTGCATGTTTGTCACACTTAAGTGTTTCGGAACATCAAAAATTTAAACAATAGTCAAGGACAACACAAGTAAACACAAAATGCAATTTGTAAATGAAGGTGTTTATTATTAAAGGTGAAAAAAAATCCAAACCATCATGGCCCTGTGTGAAAAAGTGATTGCCCCCCTTGTTAAAACATACTATAACTGTGGTTGTCCACACCTGAGTTCAATTTCTATAGCCACACCCAGGCCTGATTATTGCCACACCTGTTCACAATCAAGGCATCACTTAAATAGGAGTTGCTTGACACAGTAAGGTCCACCAGAAGATCTTTAAAAGCTACACATCATGCCGAGACCCAAAGAAATTCAGGAACAATTGAGAAAGAAAGTAATTGAGATCTATCAGTCTGGAAAGGGTTATAAAGCCATTTCCAAAGCTTTGGGAATCCAGCGAACCACAGTGAGAGCCATTATCCACAAATGGCGAAGACATGGAACAGTGGTGAACCTTCCCAGGAGTGGCCGGCCACCCAAAATTACCCCAAGAGCGCAGCGACGACTCATCCAAGAGGTCACAAAAGACCCGACAACAACGTCCAAGTAACTGCAGGCCTCACTTGCCTCAGTTAAGGTCAGCGTTCATGCCTCCACCATCAGGAAAAGACTGGGCAAAAATGGCCTGCATGGCAGAGTTCCAAGGAGAAAAACACTGCTGAGCAAAAAGAACATCAAAGCTCGTCTCAATTTCTCCACAACACATCTTGATGATCCCCAAGACTTTTGGGACAACATTCTGTGGACCGATGAGACAAAAGTGGAACTCTTTGGAAGGTGTGTGTCCAAGTATATCTGGCGTAGAAGGAACACTGCATTTCATAAAAAGAACATTATACCAACAGTAAAATATGGTGGTGGTAGTGTGATGGTCTGGAGCTGTTTTGCTGCTTCAGGACCTGGAAGACTTGCCGTGATAAAAGGAACTATGAATTCTGCTGTCTACCAAGAGATCCTGAAGGAGAATGTCCGACCATCTGTTCGTGTACTCAAGCTGAAACGAACTTGGGTTCTGCAGCAGGACAATGATCCTAAACACACCAGCAAGTCCACCACCGAATGGCTGAAGAAAAACAAAATGAAGACTTTGGAGTGGCCTAGCCAAAGTCCTGACCTGAATCCTATTGAGATGTTGTGGTATGACCTTAAAAAGGCCGTTCATGCTCGAAAACCCTCTAAAGTAACTGAATTAGGACAATTCTGCAAAGATGAGTGGGCCAAAATTCCTCCAGGACGCTGTAAAAGCCTCATTGCACGTTATCGCAAACGCTTGATTGCAGTTGTTGCTGCTAAGGGTGGCCCAACCAGTTATTAGGTTTAGGGGGCAATCACTTTTTCACACAGGGCCATGATGGTTTGGATTTTTTTTCACCTCTAATAATAAACACCTTCATTTACAAATTGCATTTTGTGTTTACTTGTGTTGTCCTTGACTATTGTTTAAATTGGTTTGATGTTCCGAAACACTTAAGTGTGACAAACATGCAAAGGAACAGGAAATGAGGAAGGGGGCAAACACTTTTTCACACCACTGTATGTACTATATTGGGATTGTATGTGATAGACAAACACAAAGTGGCACATAATTATGAAGTGGAAGGAAAATGATAAATGGGTTTAAATTTTTTTTACAAATAAATATGTGAAAAGTGTGGAGTGCACATTCAGCCCCGCTGAGTCTATACTTTGTAGAATCACCTTTCACTGCAATTACAGCTGCAAGTCTTTTGGTGAGTTCAGGGTGATGTGCGGTGTTAGTTTTCCGCCACACATGTGCTTTTGCTTTTAGGTAAAAAAGTAAAAATTTGGTCTCATCTGACCAGAGCACCTTCTTCCACATGTTTGCTGTGTCCCCTACATGGCTTCTCGCAAACTGCAAATGGAACCTCTTATGGCTTTCTTTCAACAATGGCTTTCTTCTTGCCGCTCTTCCATAAAGGTCAGATTTGTGGAGTGCACGACTAATAGGTGTCCTGTGGACAGATTCTCCCACCTGAGCTGTGGATCTCTGCAGCTCCTCCAGAGTTACCATGGACCTCTTGGCTGCTTCTCTGATTAATGCTCTTCTTGCCTGGCCTGTCAGTGTAGGTGGACGGCCATGTCTTGGTAGGTTTGCAGTTGTGCCATACTCTTTCCATTTTCAGATGATGGATTGAACAGTGCTCCATGCTTGGGATATTTTTTCATAACCTAATCCTGCTTTAAACTTCTCCACAACTTTATCCCTGACCTGTCCGATGTGCTCCTTGGCCTTCATGATGCTGTTTCTTCACTAAGGTTCTCTATGGGGCTGGGTTCACACTGGTACGACACAACTGTTGTACACCCATCATCCTACTTTGCCCTGCAACATCAGTCCTACACCGGTCCTACTTTGATCCTACATTCATCTGACTTGAATGAACAGCATAAGATTATGCCCCAACTTTGAAATAGTCTCACTTGATCTTTGACCAATCAAAACAGTCCCAGTGTAACATAAATTTATTTTCCTGCTGCTGTAATCATCATGTTGGATGTCACAAGTCTGATGGTTAGGATAAGGATCAGACTTTGTTCCAACTTAAATGATATTCAATGGGCTGAAGTAGGACCAAAGTTGGACCAAAGTAGTGCAGGAACCTTTTTCAAAGTCAGACCGACTTGTGTGGGACCAGTTAAGATGGCTCTCATAGGGAATCATTGCGACATGTATTCCCAAAGTCAAAGCGTATATCGTACCAGTGTGAACCCAGCCTCAAACCTCTAAAGCTGGCCATACACCTATAGATTATCTGCAGATTTTCTTTGGTTAGATGGAAAAAGTGCAACAGATTTCTCCATGTTCGCTAAACTGTGTGGATGGAGGAATCTCCCACCTTTTCCATCTAACCATAGAAAATCTGCAGATAATCTATAGGTGTATGGCCAGTTTGAGGCTGGGTTCACACTGCTGCGGCTACGAGAACCGGATGTGCTTCGCACCGCACTGCAGTGCAAATCACATCCGATCTCTGTGCGATGCGAGTTCAGCCATACAGATAGTATGGCTGAATTCGCATCGCACCCGCCCCAAACTCGCACAGGACCCTTTTTTTGGTCCGCAGTGGAATCGGATCGCATGGGTGTTCACACCATGCGATCCGATTCTTGTCCGAGTTTGCAGATCGCACTGCGACATGCGAACTGATCTGGGGGTGTCATTATCATTTCACTGACACTCCGAGCAGTTCGCATAGGGCAGTGTGAACTGCCACCAGGAGGCATGCAATGCGGGAACCCGCCGCGGATTCGCGGCGTTCCCGCATCGCTGCAGTGTGAACCCAGCCTAAAGGCTTCATATTACAGCTGTAGTTCTACTGAGATTAAATTACACACAGGTGGACTCTAATTACTAATTAGGTGACTTCTGAAGGCAATTGGTTCCACTAGATATTAGTTAGGGGTATCAGATATTTATTTGTAAAAAGTTTTGAAGACCATTTATCATTTTTTTTTCCACTTCACAATTATGTGCCACTTTGTGTTGGTCTATCCCATGAAATCCCAATAAAATACATTTACGTTTTTGGTTGTAACATGACAACATGTGGAATATTTCAAGGGGTATGAATACTTTTTTCAAGTGACTGTACATAGTTTTATTGGTCCCACTTGGAATTCTTCTTTAAATGTAGCTGTAATAGATGCCAACATTTTTTGGATCAGCCTTTTTAATCCTTTGTAAAGCAGCATTTAGATTAAGGGAGACCACAAGCAATCAAAGAGGAAGGGGCACCAGGGCTGGATTAAGAGCATCATGTGCTTGGTGCTGAGGATTTTGGTGGACCTTTTACTAGGCACCCTACTGTATTTCTAAGAGCCCGTGTTGGCATGCGCCCAGACTCTAATGGGTGCATACCAACTAGGGAAGCCTGGCATTTCACTTGCCAGGTTGCCGTAAGGGCTGTGCATTGGCGTGCACTCTGAGCTGAAAGAGTGCAGCCGAGAGAGCCTAACACTATGGAAGCCCCAGAATTCTGCAAGAGCCCTGCACTGGCGTGCCCCAGGCTTCCCATTAGGACTGCTCATGCGGCGCCCATTATCAATCCCACCACCCTGCCCAGGTGGTGCATGCGGAATGCAAGGCCCGTCAGGGGAGAACTCTGTTGGCCCATTTTCATGAGCAGTGTGTTCTTTTTGGGTGGCTGGGCCTATATTAAGGTAGGGGCCTGGGCAGGCAGCTCCAATTGCCCCTACGTTAATCCAGCCCTGAGGGGCACCGATATATTCCTTAACTGAGAAGGTGGTGGCACCCCCCTGATATGGAGGTTGGGAGTTCAGCTCAGAATATGAAATCAAAATCTGGGGTTATGCACGGACACCTGTAGGTACGTGCCATGCAGCCATATAAGCCATATAAGCAGATCATTAATCATAACAGGTTTTCTTTAATAAATGTACAGCATCTACCCCCACTTTTCCCTTCGCAGTCTTATACTTGCTATGAAAATACATGTGTGCTTATTATAGAAACTTCACGTCAGTGCAATTTATTTGTGATCATGTCAAGCCATGTGAGGAAATTGCATATGCTGTACTTGGAAACCTGTTAATTTTTCAGCTCATTCTTTTCATCAGTCACCTTCTCTCTAAGGGGCTTATTTAATATGCCCGCAGGTTACAGCAGAAATTGCTGATTTTTTTTCACTGTTAGAAATTTGCAGTCAGTTCAATACACCGCTCATTTAGGTCCCTGTTGTATGTGTATTGATCAGTCCCAAGCAACCAAAAATCACAATATTACACAATCATTTGCAGGGTGATGTTAAACTTGTTCACAATCAATACTAATAAAAAATAATACTATTATAATCTGTGTTACAAAATGAGAAATGGAAGAATGATTTGGCCTTTAATAAAGGGAAACTTTAATAGGTTTTATTTTATAAGTATTTATATTTTTAAATTGATATTTTTTATCTTTTATTTTATGATTTATGAAAAAATCCTTATTTTAGGAAAAGCATTTCAAGTGATTGTAAAGGTAAAAATGTTTTTTTTTTTTTTTTCTTAATATCAAACATATCATACTTACCTCCACTGTGCAGCTCGTTTTGCACAGAGTGGCCCCGATCCTGGTCTTCTGGGGTTCCTTGGTGGATCTCGAGGCTCCTCCCCACATCTGATAAGGCCGAATGCAGGACTTGGCCCCACCCCCAGCGCTCGTGTCATTGGACTTAACTGACAGCAGCGGGAGCCAATGGCTGCGCTGCTTCAATCTATCCAATCAACAGCCGATAACTCCGGGCAGAGAGACAGCGCGTCAGAGTGGTTCAAGTTCAAGGGGTCAGGTAAGTAAAACAGGGGGGCTAGGGGGGGGGGGCGGCCACTGACAGGTGTTTTTTCACCTTAATGCATAGGATGCATTAGGTGAAGAAACACTAACCTGTACAACCCCTTTAATACAAGGTGCTCCCATGAGACTAGTTGCACAAAACTATATGGATTTCTGTTTCAATACGTTTATTAGATTTTTGGAACCATAACATGAAAAGTGTTCTTCTTTAGGAGAGCAAAGCAATGTGATAGGTCCACAATGCAGGTGGAACGTAGTAATGATTGTACTATATACGTAGTAAATAATGCAGTCGAATGCAAATGAGAGCAAGAAAGTATAATAAACAGAATAGCATGACTGTTGGGATATACACTCAGCAGTCACTTTATTAGGTACACCTTGCTAGTACCGGGTTGGACTCCCTCTTACCTTCAGAACTGCCTTAGTTCTTTGTGGCGTAGATCCAACAAGGTGTTGAAAACATTCCTCAGAGATTTTGGTCCATAGTGACATTGAGGGCGTGGTGTTTAAATGATGCTCAATTGCTACTAAGGGGCCCAAAGTGTGCCAAGACAACATATGCCCCACACCATTACACCCCCACCACCAACCTGAATCGTTGATACAAGACAGGATGGATCCATGCTTTCATGTTGTTTACACAAAAAAATCGGACCCTGTCATCTGAATGTCGCAGCTGAAACAACGTTTTTCCAATCTTCTACTGTCCAATTTTGGTGAACCTGTGCAAATTGTACCCTCCAGTTTCCTGTTCCTAGCTGACTGGAGTGGCACCCAGTGTGATCTTCTGCTATTGTAGCCCATCTGATTCAAGGTTCGATGTGTTCTGCATTCAGACATGGTATTCTGCATACCTTGGTTGTACTGAGTGGTTATTTGAGTTACTGTTGCCTTTCAATCATCTCAAACCAGTCTGCCCATTCTCCTCTGACCTCTGACATCAATAAGGCATTTTCCTCCACACAACTACCGCTCACTGGATATTTTCTCTTTTTCAGACCATTCTCTGTAAACCCCAGAGATGGTTGTGCGTTAAAATCCCAGTAGATGAGCAGATTGTGAAATACTCAGACCAGCCCGCCCGCCACCAACAACCATGCCACATTCAAAGTAACTTAAATCTCCTTTTTTTCTGATGCTTGGTTTGAACTTCAGCAAGTAATGTGGGGCCCATAGAGGTAAACTATATTGGTTATTAAAGCTAGAATCAGAAGTTGTTTGTATTCAGACTGTCTCTCTCTGATTAAAACTCTGCAAGTTACCAAAGCAATACAAGTGGCAGAGAAAGAGGTGAATTAATCACTCCTTCAACTTATCCAGCTGTATCATTCTGCTGTGTGTGTAAATTTGAGATTGTGATATAGAGCTTTGTAAGAAACAGGCTTTTTCAGCAAAAAAAAAAAAGATAAGGATAGACAGGTAAACATTGAAAAATGAGCTCAAAACTCCATCTGCTGGCCAGAAATGTGAATACAGCATATTTGTAGCAATATTTCACATTTACCTACTAAAAATGTATAGGGTATTTTTTGTCCTTAAAAGACCCTGTCACCAGCTTAAAAATTGCAGAAAAAACCCCCAGAAAACCCAGAAAGTGCTTACTTGCAGTTTTTTTTTCCTTTCCAAAATGATTTTTATTCACATTCAATGTGCCTCTGAACTTACTAGAAAATGTGACTACTTCAGCAAGAGGCAATTCCCTATCACAGTACCCTCCCTTCTTGCATGCCATAGCCCTCTCCTATTCTGGGTGTTTCTAATTACTTTGTTTGCTGGCCCAGCTCCTCTGACCCTCCCCTCACCTCCCCACAATCCCTTTGATGTAGCAGCTGGGGAAGAGCTAAGGGTTGAGAGTCACTGGAGTGGGAATTCTGCATATGCCAGGGCTGCTGACACATCCAAGATAGTGACGTCTAGCAGCAGTTAATTAACATGCATGAAATATGGTAAATGCTCATATAATATTATGAGAACATTTTGCTGAAATAAATTGTCTGGCAAGTTCTCTGTAATTATAATAATATGGAAAATATATACAAACCTCTGTGCATTCCCCTTTGAAGAAGAATCCCACCAAACACTAATTGCTTGTTAAAGGCTTCAAGCAGAATATCTACTTTAAAAAGCACCTTTTATGCGATTCCTTGAGCTTCTAACTGACATAGAAGAGCAGATTAGGTACAGGCCATATCTGAATTGGTCCGAACCAGGAGAAATTCCCAGTTTTGATTCTGTATAAGCTGTGCTGTCACAGAGCAGGATTTGAATGGTTGTGAAATTGCATAATTTGCAATGGTGTCAAGAAATAGAGTTGTATTTCCCTTTTTAGGGAAAGGAAGTAAAAGTGTTCTGTTTATTTTTAATGATTTCCACCACTCTTCATTTAAAATTGCCATTAGAGGTGAGGAGCACAATTTGCAAAATTTAAAAAAAGAAACGTCCGCCATTTCCATGCATCCTTACGTGGTCTCCCAATCACCGATAAGCCCACCACTCCTCCCCAGCCAATCGGCCAAGACTCTGTCATTGGACACAAGCTCCGTATAACAGCTATTCAAAGTAAGAGAAAGGGTTTGGGAAGCGACTATAACGGTGCTTTACAGATAATAAAGGGAAACCAGACAAGCATATTTAAAAAAAAATGTACAAGATGTTTTAGTATTTGTCTTTAATAAAAAAATAAGTAACAGGACAAGATAAGTCCTTGGGTTTATAGACTATTTCCATTATGGTGGTTAAGCATAGAGGTTTTTTCAGTTGAACAGAGGTTGAATAGTCGTATATTATCCCAACATGTTTCGCCTTGTGGCTTCATCAGGGGATAGACATATTAACCATGGATTAATGAACAGACTATGCAAAAACAATAGAAATATTACACGAGAAAATACATAGCAAATAAATTTGTCAAAGTTACACAAACATAAAAAGGACATAGAAGCACATTTGTCAAAGTTCACCAAACAACAGAAACTCACCACCTCAAAGCCACCCCCCCCCCCCCAAAAAAGGCAAGAGGGGGCGAAAGGGGTCAACCAAAATGTAGAGATCACCACGGGTGGAGGACACTATGCAACCAAAGTGAGCACACATGACGACCAAGCTACCAAAAAATATAATAAAGCAACTCCTGAATAAATCTAATACTCTGTGAAAAAAAAAAAATACTTACTAAAAGCAAGAAAACTCAGGACTTAAACATGAGGGAGGAGGCACCTGTGTGTATAGAACTGTAGGTCCAGTAAGAACACAGTACTAAAAGTTGTGACTGGGGAATCAATTTAGAAAAAAGGAAAATAAATATGACAATAATTCTATCCTAACATATTTAGATTGAATAAAACTACATATTCATAACTACACCGAAATATCATATAGCAATGAGTTATAATTTGATAAATGCAAACTGCAAATGCTAAGGCAAAAAAGTATTCATCAATTAATTAAAGTTGATTCAGTGCTAATAAGCACATGGGATAATAGTCTCACTTTATCTTAAAAAAAAAAAAACTTAAAGTGGGGTGCCCCCTAAAAAAAAAAAATTTAAAGTCAGCAGCTACAAATACTGCAGCTGCTGACTTTTAATAATCGGACACTTACCTGTCCCAGGGTCCAGCGATGCGGGGGAACTGTGAAGCCACAGCCGGGCACCCACTGCGCATGCACGAGCGGGGCCGGGAGCCGTGATACGCCGTACAGTCATCTGAGATACGTGACAGGTCACAGATGACTGTGTGGCACGAGGGGAAGTGATGTCACCAGCCCGGGCATTGAATTTCAAGCTATTTTTTATTTTTTTTGGTGACAACACCACTTTAAAATGGAGGATATCAGAGTTATGCAACAAACAAATAAGAAAAAAGAAGTAAAAGTATATATATATATATATATGTTGCGCTTAAAATAAACCAATGGTGTCAGAATAACAAAACCTGACTAGTGAACAAAATATACCCAAAATACATTGAGTCCATGAAAACCTTAAAGAAAGTACCTTGTTGGGGGGAGGGCGGAATCCATATGGGGAAAGAGAACAAATACAGTATTCATCCACCCTCGCCAAAGAAGGGAGGAAGAGGAGGTGTATAGGAGTCCCCAATTGAATGGTGTTTTCACTCTGTGAGTGGGTTCCCTTACCAGAACTGATGGACCCCCCTTAGTGGCAAGGTAATATGCCCCTGCAGAGATACCCCTCTGCCGGGACCAGTGGATCTCCTCAGTCACCAGGATCTCGATGCTAGGCTCCAGTCTCCACACCAGTCAGCAATGAGAAAAAGGTGGAATTTAACTCTAAAAAATACCACTTATAAGCCCTGAGGCCTTAGGAGGCGAAAGACATTCCACACAAGCCCATTGTTGGCCTACCATAGTGATATTAGATGTTTTTTTGTTGCAGCTGTTTGGTTCTATTTTTGGTAATGTAACACTTGTTCACTATAGTGGGGTGTAAATGCTTTATTTTTTAGTCTGGAACATATAGCCCAGATTTCCAACACATAGCAACATGAAAGGAATGTGTGTATAAAAAAAAAGGGGGGGGGGGGGTAGGTGTCGTAGCAGGTACGGATGTGTGGCGTCCAAAGATCATTGATAATCCAAACATCTGATAAAAATAAAATAGTGACGCTTCTTGCCTAAGGAGCAAGCAAAACCATATAACAGCATTGCAGGTGCCCAGTTATCACTGTTTTCCAAACGCAGAGATCCCGGACTCTTCTTCACCATGCTTTCATCAGTCACTGTCACAATGCTTCCACTTAGTTCTATGTCATTTCCATCCTCATCCATCACAGCCACAGATTATACTTGCCAACTATCAGTGCTCTCAATGGATAAGCAAACTAATATGCACAGATCAGGGTAATCAGCATGCATTCTATTTTATGATTTTTTTGTTGTTACCTTTTATCCACAGTATACACATGGGCTATTTTCACCATAGAAAGAAGTCCAATGATGGCGTCATTCCTCTTGATATGTTTTCTAATAGTCTGTGTTGTTTGGTAAAATAGATTTTCTACATATTACGCTATTGGTAAACTTTTCCAAAGTCTCAAACTTTCAATTTTGTTATTTGAGCTGCTTATGTAAAATCAGCTTGGAACAAATAAATAAATAATTTAAAAACTATTCTTTTTTTTTTTTTGTGGCCAATTCTGACATTTCTCTCCTACGTGTAAACATCTGTATTTTTTTGCTAGAAAATGACTCAGAACCCTCAAACATTATATACTTTTTTTTAAACAGATACTCTAGAGAATAAAATGGTGGTCATTGCAATTTGTTATGTCACACGGTATTTGTGCAGGGATTTTTCGAACGCAATTTTTTGGGGGAAAAAATACACTTTAATTCATTTTAAAGGGTGACTCCACTTTAAAAAACAAACAAAAATCAATTCACTCTGAGTGATCTATGTATATTGCAAGAATTTTAACAAATGTTGTTACAGATTCCTACCTTTTGTGATTCTGAAGAAATCCATGTGGGAAATTGAATCTAATGGGAGTGGTTTCATAATTATCAATTAGCTACAGCACCTGCAGGAGACTAATGAGGAAACTGCTGGGTCTGCATACCTTTAGGCTGCTTTCACACTGGGGCGGCGCTTTACCGTCGTTTTAGCGGCGGTGTGCGGGCGCTAGCGGGGTGGTTTTAACCCCCGCTAGCGGCCGAAAAGGGGTTAAACCCGCCCGCAAAGCGCCGCTGCAGCGGCGCTTTGCCGGCGGTATTGCCGCGGTGTCCCATTGATTTCAATGGGTAGGAGCGGTATAGGAGCGGTGAATACACCGCTCCTTCACCGCTGCAAAGATGCGGCTAGCAGGACTTTTTTCACCGTCCTGCCAGCGCATCGCTCCAGTGTGAAAGCCCTCCGGCTTTCACACTGGAGTTAAAGGGGCCGGTTTTTTTCAGGCGTTACACAGGCGCTATTTTTAGCGCTGTAACGCCTGAATACCGCCCAGTGTGAAAGCAGCCTAAGACATGATTTCCTTTTGGGAGTATTTTACGAAAAATTGCATTTTTTTTGCAGTTGATGCCTAAAATGTGACTTCTAAAAATCAGTAAGCCAATCACACAAGCAGGAAATGATGTATCTGGGGGGCGTTCTGTACACATTCTGTGTACAGAACACCTCCAGGTAGCCATATTGCATTGCATTATCAGAAAATTACAGAGCTGCAGCTTGAAAAGGAAAGGTAATTTTTAATAACATTCAATTACAATATGACTTGTGTTGCAATTGTATACGCTATATTATTTGTTCTTTACTAGCTATTTTTTTCTTCACAAAAGTGGAGTTACCCATTAATGCAAAAAAACACAATATATAGCCCAATTTTTTGTAAAATATAAAAGATGATGTTATGCCGAGTAAATAGATACCTAACATGTCCCGCTTTAAAATCTTGCACGCTCCTAGAATGGTGCCAAACTGCGGTACTTAAAAATGTCCATAGGTGACGCTTTAAATCGGTAGCTAAAAAAAAAAGATCTCCGGGTGATGCCTGTAGCTGCGGACATCACCCAGATTCCAGATATAGCCACTTCAAGTCCACAACATCATATGATGTCATGCTGGTGGGAAGTAGTTAAGATAGTTTTGTTCTTTTAATATATAGGCGTTGTTTTGGATTTGTGTTTTTTGCATTTTTTTAATTCTTTATGTAAAGTTTTGTCAAAGTACAAAGTAGGACAATAAATATGCACAAAGGGTAGGGTAGAGGGTAGGGAAAGATCAATGAAAGGGCATGCAGAGACATGACGTTTCCCATTCATTCCTGTGGAGATACGCTTAGATTGAGGCAAAACTTCACTGACAAAGATGAGCAGGGAAGGGTTCATCTAATGTCGCATACACATGACCGGACTTTCCAGCAGAAAAGGTCAGACGGTCTTCCCGACGGAGTTCCGACGGACTTCCAACCGAACGGACTTGCCCACACACGAACAGACCAAAGTCCACGTGTTTTGAACATGATGACCTACAACGGGACTAGACAAGGAAGTTCAATAGCCAGTAGCCAATAGCTGCCCTTGCGTCATATTTAGTCTGTCGGAACAGCATACAGACGAACCGTTTTCCTGATAGGAATTGATTCCGTCAGACAGATTTGAAACATGTTCTATTTCTAGGTCAGTCTGTATTTTAAGAAGAAAAAAGTCAGATGAAGCCCACACACGATCATAATATCCGACGGAATGATTCCGTCTGACCTTTTCTGAGGGAAAGTCTGGTCGTGTGTACACGGCATAATACATATCTATTATGCCAGATGTCTTAGCTGTTGATAAACTGGGGGACACCTTGCTAAACAAAAAAGGGGACGGGCAAGGGAGAGGGGGTAGGAGAAAGGCGGAAAGGGCAGAGAGGGAATGATGCATTCGGAGGTCTACAAAGTTTTTTCCTTTTTGTGTTTAGCCTTACATAGTTACATAGTCAGTAAGGTTGAATAAAGACACCAGTCCATCCTGAGTGAGTGTCTACAATTGTCTCTATCCCTGTACATTGCACACTCACATTGGTCCCTACCCTCTAGGAGCCCTGCGATCCAAGGTCCCCATTCATATACTAGAGCCAATTTTGGACAGAAGCCAATTAACCTACCCGCATGTCTTTGGAGTGAGGGAGGAAACTGGAGTACCTGGAGGAAACCCATGCAGGTACAGGGAGAACATGCAAACTCCAGGCAGGTAGTGTCATGGTTGGGATTTGAACCAGCGACCCTTTTTACTGCTAGTTGAGAAAGCTAACCACTATGCCGCCCAAATAAAAAAAAAAGCCTTAATTAAAAAAAATATATATCATTATTTATGTATTTATTTATTTTTTTGTTGCTTTATTAGTTGTCTCTTTTTATTTCTTTTTTTTTAAACTAAAGCATAAAATAATGAGGGTCTCTTTTTTAGCATGTTAGAAGGTCTAAGATAGTTTAAGAAGCTTCTATAACCCTCAGGAGCCATTTAAAGCCCATTGAACCCTTATGGACCCATTTACACCATCCCAGTCTGTTGCAGTACATTTAACCATTTTTATATGCTGCCCTGCCGTGCCGGTCGGGACTACCGAGAGTCCGGTCGCAGGTCCCGCGGACTCAATCGCCGTGGGGATACCCGAGATCTTCTCACGGGGCGGCTGAACGGGGAGATGACGTTGTAAACAGCATCTCCCCATTCTGCCTAGCAACAAGTGACGCTGATCTCTGCTCCATGTGATTGGAGGAGAGATCAGTGTTCACTAACACAAAGCCCAGCCCTCCACAGTTAGTAACACGCCCCTAGGAACACTTAACCCCTACACTGCCACGCCCTGGTTAACCCCTTCACTGCAAAATTGTCCGATCTGTCTGCCATAATGTCACAGTCACAATAAAAATCGCTGATCGCGCCATTACTAGTAAAAATAAAAATTAAATTGTAAAATTGTGTCAAAATTGTGATGTGTCTGCCATAATGTCGCAGTCACGATATAAATCGCTGATCACCACCATTACTAGTATAAAAAAAATTATCAGTAAAAATGCCATAAAACTATCTACTATTTTGTAGACGCTATAACTTTTGCGTAAACCAATCAATAATCACTTATTGTGATTTCTTTTACCAAAAATATGTAGAAGAATACGTATCGGCCTAAACTGAGGGAAACATTTTTTTTGTTATATTTTTGGGGGATATTTATTATAACAAAAATAAAAAAATAATGTTTTTTTTTTTTCAAAATTGTTGCTCTATTTTTTTTTATAGCGCAAAAAATAAAAACTGCAGGGGTGATCAAATACCACCAAAAGAAAGCTATATTTCTGGGAAAAAAAGGACATCAATTCTGTTTGGGAGCCACGTCGCACGACCGAGCAATTGTCAGTTAAAGCGACGCAGTGCCGAATTGCAAAAAGTGGTCTGGTCTTAAGCCAGCAAAATGGTCCGGTCTGAAAGTGATTAATGTACATGGGTTAAAACTTGTTATGTTGTGCTTTAACATGTGTGGCAGTAAGTCAGCCTATTCAACAGAATGAATGTTTTTGTAATGTAGCATACCGAAATGTGCAGAGCATTGAATTGCTATTTATTTTGAAGGCATGTGCAGTGCATTATCTGGTATTACAGTAACATGTACATTTATTGCAGCATGCTGCTGTGCACAAAGCCTAAAAGCCATCAAAACCTTGAAGCAGACCTTGCAGTACAATACAGTACAATACCGGTCCACTCAGATTACCCAGGCATCCTCCCCCTTAACACATCACCTACTGTTAGTTAATGTAAAATGTACCTGTAAAAAAAAGTTAGATGTATTACCCCTGCAGATTTTTTTTTAAATTATTATTAGATAGTAATAGATTTATTTGATATATTTTATTGTCAAATTACTTAAATATATTATACAATATATATATTTTATTATATTTTGGTCAACTTTAAATCTTCTAACTTTCACCAAAATTTCAGGGAAACAAAAACTCTCAACAATACAGCCTAAATGCTAAAAAATAAAACAAGGCTCCCAGGAAAAAAAATCTTAATCCTCCTTTTTTTTTTTTTTTTTTTAATACAAAAAGTAGTTTTAATTTTCTTTTTATGATAGAGATCTACATCTGGAAGTCATTTTCCCAAATGCCTGCTAGTATAGATATTTAACATCTACAAATATTTTCATTTATCATCTATGCTGATTATGACTGTGCTTTTATATTACCGAATAATAATATTCTTTATTATTAGAATGACATTTGAGTAGCAATGATGTGATTTTAGTGTTAAGGGCACCTTATTTGCCATGAATATGTGTTGCATGGTGCCGTTCTCCTCTATATTTAGTATACCGCAGAATGGAAGAATTAATGGAGAGGAAAGTAATTCCTTAACTCGCTGGCACGGAATGATGAATGGAGCCGACTCTCTTGTGAATGAGCTTTAATGCAATTAAAATGTAGAGCTGACTTGCTGCTTTTATCTGCTATTATGGTAGCCAAATGCAGCCTAACTCTTGCAAGGGAAACACCCGAATAAGGCATGACTTTTCATGATTGGGCTCTGTATAGTTTCCATAGGGGATCATAAAAAGCATCTCAGAACATTAAAAGCGCCCATCACCACAGAAAGAGATTTTCTAACTCAGTGCCGGTTTCTTCCCTGCTCTGCAATTACCTCTACTACAAAAACTAATGGGGAACGTATTGTCCAAACACGTATTGGTCCTGGTGCAATTTAAACTCAAGATATATTTGTCATTTAAAGTAATACTAAACATACACTGTTAAATTTACGTTGTCCTTTATAATTCTGTATATGGATGATGGTATTGTAATTATTTTAATTAAAAAAGTTAAATTGTTCTTGTCGATATACAGCTGTCACATGACCCAGATCTTTCCCAGCCTGTCTGCAGGGAAACATAAACAGGAGGAGCCTCTAGTCCTCTGCTGCTGGTTACATGTTAAAAAACAAACAAAAAAAAAAAGCCTTTGGAATACAGGGTAAAAATAAATATTTAATATCAATCAACTGTTTTAAATCATCATACACATATATATTTAAAATTAAATCTTTATTATTTTTTTGGCAACAACATGGTGTGGTTGGATTTCTGCCAGCCACAGGCTGTGTCACGCACCTCCAGCCTGTGTCTTAGATTACGAGGGAGGTGAAGCCTCAATCAATCTACATGTCATTTCCCATCCCCCATTGATGTTTAGCTGGTTAATGGGCATGTAGGAGGAGAGAGGGAGTGGGCGTTCATTTACCACTGTGTATACGCCCACATGTGTGACTCTATAGTCACATGGACTGCTCAGATGTAATAGGGAGGAAATACTCAGCATAGAAACTCACTGAAAACTGAGCATGTGCAGAGCTGCCAACACTGCTCTGCAAAATCTCCAGCTGAATTGGGGACTTGGACAGAATGGGGTGATAGAGAAAAGCGGGATCTTGTGGGCCTGGAGGTAGCCCAGTTCTCCTTAGGCCAGTTATATGTTGGGGCAGGGGACCATCTCTTTGTTACTGGTGTAAATTTGGTCAGGGGACACACTGGGTACCTTTGCTGCCATTGTGCTGTGTGCTGGGTGTCCAATGTACCCTTATGGAGGTCTGGGATACCTCCAATCCATCTGCTCCTTATCTATCCATTAGAATGCATGTGCTTCCACTGTGGAGACACTCATAAATTTTGTAGTGTTAGGACTGCAAGTGATATAGTGTGCCGTGAAGAGGCCTTGCAGCTTACGCATGCATTTGCAAATGTGTGCTTACTAATCACCTGTCTTTAGGACAGACTGTTGGGCAGGTTAATTCAGTTGGTAAGCAGACTGGTTGGTGAGTTGAGCTGGGAATTTCCTCTGGTTTTGTCTTTCATGCATTCTCTCTTCCATGTGCCCCTTGCTGTGAAGGCCAGTTATAGGTGGGGGCAGGACCATCTCTTTGTTATTATCAGCAAAGGGCCTCTTAAGGGTCCTGGTGGAATTATGCACATATACCTGGGTATATATGAAAATTAATAGAGATTCCACTACATGAATGTTGCAGCAAAGTCCCGTTGCAAGGGCCCCTGAGGAAGATGCAACATCTGTTTTGGTGTCAGAAACCTGAAGACAAGATCTGCCGCCTCCCCTATCCATCGCCCCTTTCAGGAAGTGGGGCGTATTAATTCCAATGCGGGGTGGGTGGTTTTTGAAGCCCTGATTAGGCTCCAATAGGCTTCAAATTAGGGTGGGCTTGGGGCGCTGAGAATGCGCTCAGAGCCCATCCAAGCGTGTGAGAATAGAGAATGAACGGGTTTCAGAGGTGATTCAATGTGAGACTAGGGAATGAATAGGGAATGAATATTCCCTATTCTCACACTGAATTGCCTCTGAAACCCATTTCCCAATTGGCCGAAAGGAGAAGTGTTCTGATTGGCCGCCAAGGAGGAGGGAGGAGATGGAAGCCACCGAGCATTGGAAACTGCTCGTGTTGCCCGCCACCGTGATGACCACTGAGGAGAGCCAGGGAAGCTGCCCGCGATTGCCCACCCATGGATAGGGTAAGTGCACCCACCAGCCGGCCAACCAACCCGACCTGGTCCGATGGGGGGGGGGGGGGGTGGCAGGTGCACTGCTTGCCAAACCCCCCCCCCCCCATGAAAAATTACCACCAGCCGTCACTGTCTTTATGTGGTAATGAACTCAAGCAAAGAAAAAAAATCAGGTCCCCTGGCTTGCCAGACAGAGTTGTGCAAATTTTAGAAATGTATGGACAGAAATAGAAATCCATCCGTTCAGTTTTTAAGGAAACCTGTACCCCACTGTCCCCATTGGAAGACTTCCTCTCTGTTCTTTTTCTGGTGACAACTGTACATTTTTTGGATTGCCCCTCACTGTCTCTTTCATTGGCAATGATTGCCCTGGACAGACAGAGAGGATAAATCTTCCCAACAGGGACATAGACATAAAGAAAAATAAATCTTTGGTTTTAGAGCACACAAATATAAGAAAAGCTTTATCTACAACTGATTTGTAAAGCAGTGAACATACGAGCGGATCAGAGGTAGTAAGGTGTTAACTCCATTTACAAATTGCAATTCTGCATGCTATTCTCCCCGGACTACTGGAAAATAAATCACCAAACCAGTAATGGCCATGTCCCACTAGTAATTCTGTCACTATCGCTAAAAATGTACTTAGCTATGTCACTCCCTCTCTGAACAGATGAACGCGAGTGTCTTTTCTGGGAAAACCCTGAGACTTCAGATAAATGTTGCCATTTTGTTGAAATGCATTGGAAGCTGTAGGAAAGGAGAAATTATGGTGGCTTAGTAGTTTTCAAAGCAGAATGAAACTCTCTCAATCAACATTAAAGGATATCTAAAGGTTCCTTTTTTATATAAAAAACAAACATGTCATACTTACCTCCTCTGTGCAGTTGGGCTCCGATCCTCCTCTTCTGGGGCCCCTCAGCAGCTCTCCTGGCTCCTTCTCTTCTTGAGTGCCCTGTCAAAAAAGCACTCTCCCTCGGGGGAAACCCATGCAGGCGTGCTCCTGTGTCCTGCTGCTGCATCCATTGACACAGACAGCAGGACTTGGCTCCAAACATATCATACTTACATCCACTGTGCAGCTCATTTTGCACAGAATGGCCCTGATCCTGGTCTTCTGGGGTTCCTCAGCTCCTCCCCACATCTGATAACCCCCTCAGAGAAGAGCTTCCCCGAGGGGGTTACATTGCTCTAAACCGGTAACTGTTAAAAAAATTTAAATCAACGTTTATGGAGATTTTTACGTACTGTAGTTTGTTGTCATTCCACAAGTGTGTGCAATTTTAAGGTGTGACATGTTAGGTATCTGTCTACTCGGCATAACATAATTTTTCACAATATACAAAAAAGGGGGTCACTGTACTGTTTTTTTTTTATTAATTGAAGTGTATTTTTTTCAAAAAAAATTGCGTTTGAAAGACTGCTGCGCAAATACAGTGTGACATAAAATATTGCAACGACCACCATGTTGTTCTCTAGGGTCTCTGCTAAAAAAAATTATATATATATATTTTTTAGCAGAGACCCTAGAGAACAACATGGCGGTCGTTGCAATACTATAGAAAATTACTATATATAATATACTATAAATTACTATATATATAATATTTGGGGGTTCTAAGTAATTTTCTATCAAAAAATATTGATTATAACTTGTAAATAACAAATGTCAGAAATAGGCCTGGTCTTGAAGTGGTTAAATAGTTTTTTGAAACTTGTTTTATGTACCCTGGACCTGTTTTTGTGTCAAATAAAAGGCACTTCATTAGCTTAACTAGGTTACCTTTTTTTTTACAGAAAGAAAAGCAGACGGTGAAAAAAGCAAAATACACACAAATAGCAATTAAATAGACAAAATTAGAATGAAAAAATAAACACAAAAATATAAAGGCCAATTCACATTATGCGTTAAGATGCACTGAGTTAGGAAAGCCTATTCATTTTGTATTGGTTGGCAGTGTTCCTGTTCAGAAAAAACTGACATATACTCATTTTTTTTAACACAGCTCACAAAAATGCAATTACATTGTAACACTGCCTAGGTTAATTGGGGTGAGATTTAAAATGAATGACACTGCACTGTGCAACGTGTTACTATAAAGCGCTGTAAAAAGCACACAATGCCATGATACAATTGTGTGATTCAGCCCTACATGAAATAAACGAAATGACACCAAATACACCAATAAAGCTTCCAAACACAAAAATATATTTTTTTTCTTTTAAAGTGGTGTTCCACCCACAAAAAAAAAAAAATGCTTAAAATTCTAAAAAAATATTAAATAAAAAAAATTTGGATTTTTTTTTTAACTCACCTCTAAATGCCTGTTGCTAGGGGGTCCCTCGTAGTCTGCCTCCTTCAGTGCCTGGGCTCCTGATGTCACTTCCCCTTCAGCGCAGGAAGGGCTCTG
Source organism: Lithobates pipiens (assembly GCF_037356315.1). Taxonomy (NCBI): domain Eukaryota; kingdom Metazoa; phylum Chordata; class Amphibia; order Anura; family Ranidae; genus Lithobates; species Lithobates pipiens. The sequence goes on from NW_027507764.1 coordinate 76,439,857, forward strand.
CTCCGCCCCTCCCTCCTGTCAATTATCTGGGACACGTGACAGGTCCCAGATGACTGGTTGCAATGCCAGCGCCGCTGAGAGGAGGGGGGGACTAGATGTTCTCATTCTTCTGGATTGAATGAAGACCACCATCATTCAGCCCACTTACTCTAAGTCCAGACTTTGATGGACCTGCCCTCTGGGGTGCGCCATCACACAACCGGGGCTCAGAGTAATACTGCACTGAACAGCACTCACATATCATTACACAAGCACCGTTCAGTGCAACACTAAGAACCAGTAGAGGAAGGACTGTGACTTTCTCCTTGTGAAACACCAGGGGGCTGTTTCATAAAGAGAACTTAGAGTCCCACTTTAAATAGGTACAGAGCGCTTACCAAAAAAATTTAGCTGAAAACCACATAGGGCTCTGGGGCAACTGATCTGGGACCTGTACTTAAACCACTTCAGCCCTGGAAGATTTTACCCCCTTAACGAACAGAGCATTTTTTGTGATACGGCACTGCGTCTCTTTAGCTAACAATTGCGTGGTCATGCGATGTTGTACCCAAACAAAATGGATGTCCTTTTTTTTCCCACAAATAGAGCTTTCTTTTGATGGTATTTGATCACCTTTGCGGTTTTTATTTTTTGGGCTATGAACAAAAAAAGACCGTCAATTTTGAAAAAAAGCAATATCTTTTACTTTTTGCTATAATAAATATCCCCCAAAAATATATATATATATAAAAAAATATAAAAAATGTCTTCCTCAGTTTAGGCCAATATGTGATCTTCTACATATTTTTGGTAAAATAAAATTGCAATAAGTGTATATTGATTGGTTTGTGCAAAAGTGATAGCGTGTACAAAATGGGGGATAGATTTCTGGCATTTTTATTATAATTTTTTTTTATTAGTAATGGCAGTGATCTGCGTTTTTTATCAGGACTGCGACATTGCGGCGGACAGATGGGACACTTTGACCCTATTTTGGGACCAATGACATTTATACAGCAATCAGAGCTAAAAATAACCACTGATTACTGTATAAATGGCACTGACATGGAAGGGGTTAAAAACTAGGGGGCGATCAAGGGGTTAAGTGTGTTCCCTCAGTGTGTTCTAACTGTAGGGGAATGGGCTACCACTGACATGACACTAGGCAGAACAGGGAAATGCTATGTTTACATAGGCATTTCCCTGTTCTGCCTCTCCTTGTTGAGTTAGCGGGTCGCCAACAGACATCGAGTCTGCAGGAACCACGGACACGCTCCTGCGCCCGTTAACCTGCTTCTGCGAACTGATGTACAGGATACATCAGTTTGCGCAGGAGTGCCGTTCTGCCGACGTATATCCGCGTGAGCCGGTCGGCAAGAGCATAAGTAGCAAAACTATTCTGAACGTGAGTGGTGTAGTGGGTAGCACTCTCGCCTAGCAGTAAAAAGGGTCGCTGGTTTGAATCCCAACCACAATACTACCTGCCTGGAGTTTGCATGTTCTCCCTGTGCCTGCGTAGGTTTCCTCCGGGTGCTCTGATTTCCTCCCACACTCCAAAGACATGCTGGTAGGTTATTTGGCTTCTGTCTAAATTGGCCCTAGTATATGAATGTGAGTTAGGCACCTTAGAGTGGTAAGCTCCTTGAAGGTAGGGAGCGATGTGAATGTATATGTAAAGCGCTGTGTAAATTCATGGCGCTATATATTTACCTTAAATAATAATAATGATGTGTAATTAGAGAGATGGGTTTTTAATACCTGCGCTCATTTGCACTAGCATGTTTCTGTTCCCTATTTGCATAAAACTCTGTATTTGAACAGACCGTTATTAAGGGTTTCCAGGCAACAGGACAAACCTGACATGTATCGGAGAATATGAACTATAATAGCTGCACTGACTATGCAATTGAGGTTTCACACTTTCCCGGCAAGTGCTGATCACGGACCATGTCACCCGGTGACATTCAAAGGATGTTAAAGCCTCTTTTCTGCAGACCTGTTCTGCCATCCGCTGATACAGCCAACGCAGAGAACTTACACAACTTAATCAGCATGTTTTCTCCTGACAATCAATGGGAGATGCCACCGCTGTGTCTTTAAGCTGGAGATTTGAAAGTTCTGCCAGCTCAGATCGATGTAGAATTCCCCTGGACTGCATGTGTGAGCGGCTCAGTACCAGAGTGATTTCTTGAAAGCAGATCAGTGCCAGCGGTCGTTGCCTGGCGGCCTGCTGGCTCTTTAGCCTGTGCAGTGTTTGCAGTATGATTTATGTATGCACACTTCATATCATCACTTGTTTGGTTAAAGCGGGCTTGACAGGTATATCGACATGTCCATACTAAGGCATATGTTACACTATCAATCGCAAGCTTCTGCGGTATTGCTCCCTCGTTGGCTGAACTAGTAAGATATTACATTCCATTACTGGTTAGCAAGTTTTTGCAGGGTTACAACCAGTAAGGACTCAATGCCATAAGAGCAGATAACTTAGTGAGCCCTTAGCTGGTGATTTGAGACCAATGTCAGGTTCACAAGCATTACATAAGGATTAGATAACAAGGGGCCACACACCCGCTGATACCTGGCCCAGGCCCCATCAGTTCAAAGGGGGGCCTGGGCACCTCTAGAGTAGGAGTGACGGCTGTACTGCCATCTCTTGTAGCTCCCCCTGCAGCTCTGCCGACTTCTCCTTTTTCTTCCTCTGGCTTCACTGCAGGGGGATTGGACCTGTCACAGTTATTTTGGAACAGGAAGGGGCCAGAGCATAAAATTGTCTAAAATGTCTTAGTATTCTGATGCCTTAAGAGTTCCTTTAAGGGCCAAGCCCAACCCCTGAAAAACAACCCCACAACATAATCCCCCCTCCACCAAATGATTTGGACAAGTGCATAAAACAAGGTCCATAAAGACGTGTATGTGCGAATTGGAGGTGGAGGAATTTAACTGGCCTGCACAAGGGACTATATCCAAGAAGTTACTAAGGAACAACATATCTTAAAGAGGGATTCCACCTGCAAAAAAAAATATTAAAAACCAGCAGCTATAAATACTACAGCTGCTGACGTTTAATAAATAGACACTCACCTGTCCCAGGGTCCAGCGATGTCAGAAGCCGAGACCGTTCGTTCGTTTGGGTCTCGGCTGCTGCCGCCGCTATTCTAGGTGAGGGAATCAGGAAGTGAAGCATTGCGGCTTCAATTACCGGTTCCCTACTGCGCATGCGAGAGGAGTGGTCCACGCTGTCTCTGGGACCCGTGTGTGTCCCAGCAGACAGTGTGGCGAAACAGGAAACGGTATAGACTCCCGTGGGAGTCTATGCCCGGAAGTGGGTGCAAATACCTGTTTTAGACAGGTATCTGCACCCCCTCCCCCCTGAAAGGTGCCAAATGTGACACCGGAGGGGGGGAGGGTTCCGATTAGCGGAAGTTCCACTTTAGGGTGGAACCCCGCTTTAAGTAGTCATCAGAATTTACAAGGGGTCGTTCTTGCCAGACAAATCTGTTAACATTCTATGAGGAAGTGAGTTGCCATCTAGACAAGGGAAGGACCGTGGATTTAGTCTACCTGGATTTTGCAAAGGTATTCGATACAGTCCCCCATAAGTGCCTAATCTACAAGCTGAGGTCTGCAGGTGTGGACCATAAGACTTGTTCTTGGGTTAAAAACTGGTTACAGGGGCATGTGCAAAGGGTGGTGATAAATAATGTGTACTCAGACTGGTCCCGACTGGTAAATGGGGTGCCCCGGGGTTCTGTCTTGGGACCAATGCTATTCAATTTATTCATAAATGATATAGAGCAGGGGTCTCAAACTGGTGGCCCTCCAGCTGTTGCCAAACTACAAGTCCCATCATGCCTCTGCCAGTGAGAGTCATGCTTGTAATGGTCAGCCTTGCAATGCCTCATGGGACTTGTAGTTTTGCAACAGCTGGAGGGCCGCAAGTTTGAGAACCCTGATATAGAGGATGGGATTAATAGCTCAATCTCAGTTTTTGCAGATGACACAAAATTAAGCAGATCAATAAGTTCACATCAAGAAATAGAAATTTTACAGCAAGACCTGAACAAAATAATGGAGTGGGCAACTACATGGCAAATGAGGTTTAATGTGGAGAAATGTAAAGTAATGCACTTAGGGGCAAAAAAAACAAATGCAAACTACTCACTAGGAGGAGAACCGATGGGGGAATCAAGGATGGAGAAAGATCTGGGGGTCCTAATTAGGGTTGCCACTTTTTCTTCAAATTAAACCCGAACCCTTTAGTGGCACACAGCATTTTTTTTGTACATCTATTTTACTAATAAATAACATTTCTAATTATGTGAAATTAATAACAAGAGTCCATCTTTACATCAGAGTCCACAGACTTCACCTTTTAAATCTGAACTCACAGAGTTCCCTTTCACTGTAAGGGGGGACTCTGCAGAACTCGGATGTAAGGGGTGCTCTGAGAACCCTGATTTACCTTAGTGTACTCAGAAGCAGGAGAGAAAAGGGGGGAGACTTCAGTCACAGACAGGGATGGATGGTGAGCTCCCTCACCCCTTGGCTGTCAGCACCTCTCAGCCACATGTATCTGAGGCTGCTGGACGTCAGATTTCTGGCCGCCACTTTCCTTTTCTGAGGCACAGCGCCGGGGAGTGGAGTATGGGCAGACACAGAGGGGTAGGGCGGGAGGAAGAGGTGAGGATAGAGCCCTCTCTCCTCCCCTGTCTGTGTGCGTGTTTGGGGGGGGGGGGGTGTTAATACTGGCTTTGGGCAGTGTGAAAGAGAGTGTAACAGACACTCTCAGCATAGACAACTGCAGCCAGCAACTCTGCTGCGAAGCCATAGTCCAGTCTGAATAATGTGTCCGGGTTTTAGGCAGTCTGAAACCCAGACGCATGACTCCAAACCCGAACTGTCCGGGTGAATCCCGGACAGGTGGCAACCCTAGTCCTAATAGATGACAGATTGAGCAATAGCATGCAATGTCAAGCTGCAGCTACCAAAGCCGACAGAATATTAGCATGCATACAAAAAGGGATATACTCCAGGGATAAAACTATAATCCTACCACTCTATAAAACATTGGTTAGACCACATCTGGAGTGTTCTGTCCAGTTCTGGTCACCAGTCCTCAGAAGGGGTGTGCTGGAACTGGAGAGAGTCCAAAGAAGGGCAACAAAACGAATAAGACGACTGGAGGACCTCAATTATGAGAAAAGACTGCAGACATTAAATGTATTCTTGCTGGAGAAAAGACTCTTGAGAGGACATATGATAGCGATTTACAAATACCTCAATGGTGATCCCACCATAGGAAAACACTATTCGGTTTCAAGAAGTGTAAGAGGACAAGGGGCCATACATTGAGATTAGCGGAGAAGCAGTTTAACCCTAAACTGCACAGGGTTTTTTTTTCATTGTCAGGGCAATAAGGATGTGGAACTCGTTTCCACAATTAGTGGTGACTGCGGGGAGTATTGATTTTTAGATGTACATCTTAAGAAGCATGACATACAGGGATATGGGAAATAATTAAAGACACTAATACCTACACAGGTTGAACTGGATGGACTATTGTCTTTATTCGACCTTACCTACTATAAACCCAATAGAACACCTTTGGGATTAATTAGAGCAGAGGCTGCGAGCCAGGCCTTCTCGTCCAACATCAGTGCCTAACCTCACAAATGTGCTTCTGGAAGAATGGTCAAACATTCCCATAGAAACACTCCTAAACCTTGTGTACAGCCTTCCAAGAATAGTTGATGCAGTTACAGCTGCACAGGGTGAGCCAACTCAATATTGAACCCTACGGACTAAGACTGGGATGCCAATACTTTTGGTAATATAGTGTATGTCCTATTTACCAGCCTCTTCCTTTCCTGAATCAACACAGTGAGCTATTTCCCCCCAATCACTCACTGTGTCCAATCATCACTGAAGCATATTAAATTGTGTTTACCATGCTTCAGTTTGTGAATGGATAGGTAACCTCAAAGAAGGGGGGAGGGGGCTGTCAAGTAGGCTGTGTGGGGCCCTGTGATTTCTAACAGCAGCCCTGCACACACTGATGACATCACTGTGCTTAAAGCTATTTTTATTTAGATCACACAATCTACTCTGTCAGATCCACCCTAACGTGTTTTGTCCTTACAGGCTTAGTTACAAAGATGCTAACAGTATTGCTGATGTTTAGTCACCTTGAGGAGTCTGAAAATCCCTGCCACACTTTTTCTTTGTGCATGCTATACATAACTATACATGTTATATGTAACACTTAACCCTCAACACTTTCCCTCACACTTAAGATCATCTGTCACTTTGCCTATGCAGAGCTACAACAGATTTTGCACTCTCCAGTTTTAGTAAATCAACCCTTATGACTAAAACAAAATCGAAAGTTGACATCAAAATTTATACTGATCATAAGAACCCCTGCCAGTGGTAAATGGTTTGTTTCAACCCTGTAACTAACACTTTCTCCGGACAGCTTGGTCTGATTCTTAGTCAGTTGGTAAAAATGGTAAAAATGGAATTTGTGTACCGTGTTGTATGACCGCGCACTTACCAGTTAAAGTGACGCAGTGCCAAATAGAAAAAAAATGCTCCGGTCATGAAGGAGGTAAAACCTTTCCAAGCTTAAGCGGTTAAATGGTAATAAACCCAAAAACTAAAATATTATAAATTGTAGCTTACCAATCCTTAAAGCGATTGTAACATCTTGTTTTTTTTCTATAAAAATAGCAAATATGTTATACTTATGCCGCGTACACACGATCAAACAAGCGGGTGGAAAAGTCCGGCAAACTGAAGTCCGCCAGACAATCCCCCCGTGTGTAGCCTCCGGCATACTTTTTTGACCCGAAAGTACGACGGACTTAGAAAGTAGTTTTGCACTCCAATCTTCCCGCCGGACTCGCATTTTGGCGGACAATCCGGCCGTGTGTGTGCCAGTCCGCCGTACTTTTGAAATGAGCGGACTTTTCCCACCCGGAGAAAAGTCCGCTCATTTCGAGCGGGTCTGCAGGTAGGCGGGGCCCGCAAAGGAGACGTCGCTGGCCCCGCCACCTGGTATGGACTTAAAGGGGAACCCCAACGCCGAAAAAAATTGGTGTGGGGGTCCCCCCAAGTCCACAACAGACCCTTGTCCGAGCACGCTACCCGGCCGGCCAGGAAAGGAGGGGCGAGCGAGCGCCCCCCCCTCCTGAGCCGTACCAGGCCGCGTGCCCTCAACATGGGGGGTGCCTTGAGGAGGGGGGGGCCGCGCGGCCCCCCCACCCCAAAGCACCTTGTCCCCATGTTGATGAGGACAAGGGCCTCTTCCCAACAACCCTGGCCGTTGGTTGTTGGGGTCTGCGGGCGAGGGGCTTATCGGAATCCGGGAGCCCCCTTTAATAAGGGGGCCCCTGGATACCGGCCCCCCACCCTATGTGAATGAGTATGGGGTACAATGTACCCCTACCCATTCACTTGTAAAATAAAGTACAAAAAAAACACAACACACAAGATAAAATAATTTATTGCACAGTTCCGGGGGTCTTCCGTCTTCGGGGGTCTTCTCGCCGGACTCCTCCGCTATCTTCTTGTAGCTCTTTTGCTAGCGGAGGAGCCCGGCATTCTTCTTCGTCGCCGCTGCCTCATCTTCCGACTTCGGGGGTCTTGTCCCCCTCTTCGGTTCTTCTGCCGGGCCGCCACGCCTTCTTATAGCTCTTTTACAGGTGGTGGCCCGGTCTTCTGTCGCCGCCGCCGCCGCCGCCACCTTCCGTTCTTCTTCTTCTTCTTCTCCTTCTTCTCCTGGAGATGTTGACTCGAAGCTCTCTCCGGCCGCAATGCCAGGGACGCGCTGCACTGAGACTTATATAGGGACAAGGGACGGTGTCATTGGTTGATGTCACATGGGTTGATGTCACATGGTGACCCCGCCCCCATACGATGTCACAGTCCCGGAGGATGCTGGGACTGTCGCCATGTGACATCAACCCATATGACATCAATCGATGACACCGCCCCTTGTCCCTATATAAGTTGCCATGCAGCGCGTCCCTGGCATTGCGGCCGGAGAGAGCTTCAAGTCAACATCTCCAGGAGAAGAAGGAGAAGAGGAAGAAGAAGAACGGAAGGCGGCGGCGGCGGCGACAGAAGACCGGGCCACTGCCTGTAAAAGAGCTATAAGAAGGTGTGGTGGCCCGGCAGAAGAACCAAAGAGGGGGACAAGACCCCCGAAGTCGGAAGAAGAGGCCACGGCGATGAAGAAGAATGCCGGGCTCCTCCACTAGCAAAAGAGCTACAAGAAGATAGCGGAGGAGTCCGGCGAGAAGACCCCCGAAGACGGAAGACCCCCGGAGCTGTGCAATAAATTATTTTATCTTGTGTGTTGTGTTTTTTTTTGTACTTTATTTTACAGGTGAATGGGTAGGGGTACATTGTACCCCATACTCATTCACATAGGGTGGGGGGCCGGTATCCGGGGCCCCCTTATTAAAGGGGGCTCCCGGATTCCGATAAGCCCCTCGCCCGCAGACCCCGACAACCAACGGCTAGGGTTGTCGGGAAGAGGCCCTTGTCCTCATCAACATGGGGACAAGGTGCTTTGGGGTGGGGGGGCCGCGCGGCCCCCTTTCCCCAAGGCACCCCCCATGTTGAGGGCACGCGGCCTGGTACGGCTCAGGAGGGGGCGGTGCTCGCTCGCCCCTCCTTTCCTGGCCGGCCGGGTAGCGTGCTCGGACAAGGGTCTGTTGTGGACTTGGGGGGACCCCCACGCCGTTTTTTTTCGGCGTTCGGGGTTCCCCTTTAAATTCATACCAGGTGGCGGGGCCAGCGGCGTCTCCTTCGCGGGCCCCGCCTACCTGGAGATGCGCTCAAAATGAGCGGACTTTCCTCCGCGTGTGTGGGCGAGTCCGTTCATTTCAAAAGTAGGGCGGATAGTACGCCATATTAGTCCGCTGAAAAAGTGCCGTGTGTGGGCAAGTAGCCTGTTCGGAAAGTCCGACGGACAGTCTGACGGGAAGTCCGCCAGTCTAAGTCCGTCGGATAGTCGGCTACGTGTGTACGCAGCATTACCTGCTCTGTGCAGTGGTTTTCCTCTTCTCAGGTCCCTCTTCTGTGCTTCTGGCTCCTCCCTCCTGTTGAGCACCCCCACCACAAGCAGCTTGCTATGGGGGCACCCGAGCCGAGCTGCAGCTCGGTGTGTCCATTTAGACAGGGAGCTTCGGTTCTACCCTTTCCTCATTGGCTAACTGGCTTTGATTGACAGCAGTGGAGAGCCAATGGCACTTCTGCTGTATCTCAGCCAATCAGACAGGAGAGTCCCTGAAGGCTGAGACACTCGTGGACATCGCTGGATCGAGATGGGGCTCAGGTAAGTATTAGGGGGGCTGAGGGGAGCTGCTGCACACAGAAGGCTTTTTATCTTAATGCGTAGAATGCATTAAGATAAAAAAAAATCTTCTAACTTTACAACCACTTTTAATATGTAATATACTACATATTGTTTTTGGGTTTAATACCAAAAATCTAACCTTTTCCCTCAACTAATCCTTAAAATGGTTGTAAAACCCCCAAAAAAAACCTGCAAGGCAAAAGCATAATGAGCTAGGATGCATAGTATCCTAGCTCATTATGAATTACTGACCTGAGATCGAAGCCTCCGCATCGGTCCTAGTTCACCGCTTCAACGGCCGACATAGCTCCCAGAAGTTGCTTCCGGGTATCGCGGGGTCACTTCCTCGCATGCACATGGGAGCCGCCGGTAATGGCACAGAATAACGTATGTGCTGTTGCTTCAGTGTGCTTCAGTGCACATGTGCCAATAACGTTGGCACATGAAAATACAGGGGATATCTCCCAAACCGTGCAGGTTTAGGAGATATCCAGTTTAGCTACAGGTAAGCCTAATTGTAGGCTTACCTGTAGCAAAAAGTGGTTGTAAAGGGTTTACAACCACTTTAAAGAGGAAGTAAACCCTGATGAGTTTACTTCCTCTTTCATTCCCTGCAAAGGTAAAGCATAATGAACTACTATGCATTGCATAGTAGTCCATTATGTGTCACTTACCTGACACAGGAGCCAGCAATGTCACCGCTGTCCCCTGTAGTCCGGCGCATCCATCTTCTCAGTGGGTCTCGCTGCTCCGTTGCTGTCATTCGGCGAAGCCACGATGACGTCACTCCCGCGCATGCGCACGGGAGCCGCCACTCACGGCATTTCGCCGTTGACCGCGGCACGACCTGCGCCGTAGACAGCGGTGCCTGCCTTTCGGCAAATATCTCCTAAACCGTGTAGATTTAGGAGATATTTCTTGGACCTACAGGTAAGCCTTAATCTAGGCTTATCTGTAGGTCAAAGTGTGTTGTAAGGGTTTACAACCACTTTAAAACAACTGTGTCATTTTTTTTTGGCGGACAATCCGGCCGTGTGTGTGCCAGTCCACCGTACTTTTGAAATGGCGGACAATCCGGCCGTGTGTGTGCCAGTCCGCCGTACTTTTGAAATGAGCGGACTTTTCCCGCCCGGAGAAAAGTCCGCTCATTTCGAGCGGGTCTGCAGGTAGGCGGGGCCCGCAAAGGAGACGTCGCTGGCCCCGCCACCTGGTATGGACTTAAAGGGGAACCCCAACGCCGAAAAAAATTGGTGTGGGGGTCCCCCCAAGTCCACAACAGACCCTTGTCCGAGCACGCTACCCGGCCGGCCAGGAAAGGAGGGGCGAGCGAGCGCCCCCCCCCCCCTCCTGAGCCGTACCAGGCCGCGTGCCCTCAACATGGGGGGTGCCTTGAGGAGGGGGGGGCCGCGCTCGCCCCTCCTCGCCCCCTCCTTTTTTTTTTTCCCCAAAAAAGTTTTATTGACACTAGGTATGAACATTTACATCATGAAAAGCCGACATAAAGTACCGCAGGTACTCAATAAGTCATTCAAACGTGACAAATCTATGAGGAGGGTAAATACCTTAAAATGGTACAATACATTAAAACAACTTGACTAGCTTTAAATTCTTAAAAGGTTCTACAGAAATATAGACCCCAGGGATTGGAACAGCAGTGTAACCCAATAATGAAGACAATTGGTGTTCACATTCTCAAATATTTTCTTAACAAAAAGAGAAGACTATTCATTTTTATCTATCTTGTATCTTTGCTGTCTTTAAAAAAATGAAAAAATTCTGAAGATTCTTCTTCTTTATGTTTGTGCTCTGGGTTCACAGTTTTGTGTGAGTTGGATGCCTGGGGTTCCACCTTATGCTATCACTACTGTGTCCTGATGGAACCACAGAGCTTCCAACATTCCTGGATGGGGAATATTCTTTGGATGGCGTAGCTCTAAAAGAGAGAGAGAAGATCCAAGGCACGAGCCGTGGTAATTATCTTCTTTGGCAGGGAGCAGAATGCTCCCATCTCTGTTGACCTTTCCCTCCAAGGTGCAGAGAAATACACTTTTCATTATCAGTGTGCTCCAGGTTCAACCGCCAGTAAATAGACATAACTGTTTTACTCTTCCCAAGACCCTAACTGAAGACTTGATCATTTTTATGCGTCTGGTAACATTTAGGTAAGTCAGTAAAACTTATTGGCAGGCACCAGGCCTCCAGTCTAAGTGCAATGTTCCGTGTTTACCATTATTCATGCCTGATCATTACTGTCTTCTGCTCCTTTCCCGTTGCTCCAGGCAGTATTATGTCATTCACCGTTTGTCAGAAAAATAAGAGACGTTATTTGAATAGACAGGAGAACCTTTTTGTCTGTGCGGCTGCCTGATAAATCCAGACAGTCCCCCAGCTATGGTGGATCCAGCCAGGTATTTTCAAACTCATTGAAGATGTTTGCCCATTAACTGTTAGAAGCCGGCTATGTAAAGTTGATTAATCCTCTTGTCGTGTTGACTGTAAACGTCTTCCTGTGATGGAATTTGAAATATTGCTGAAGAAGGTATTTTAACTATGAAAAAAATCTCGGCACCTTAATCTCTAGCCTGACTTGGAGGAAGATTGAGGCAATATATTCGAGTTTGCAATGCAGTTACTCAATTCAAATAAATTCTGGACTGGTCGTAATTGGAAAAATACGATTATTTTTTAGATAAAGGCTCAACCCATGGTACATCATTTCTGCTTTTTCATCCCCCACCCCCCAAGATGACTACTGTTAGGTACTTCAAAAATTAATTCAGGACTGGAAAAATAAAATTAGCAAAATAGCCAGTATTAGCCTTGTATAGGCCTGGGGCAGGATCTTTTCCTCCGGCAATACCACATATGCTCCCTGACTCAATAAAAAAAGCTAATTAAATTCGTAACTGCATATGAGCCATATCCTACCTTCATTTTCAGTTTAAATCCACTACATTGTAGGTGTGCAACATCTTACAGCTCCTTTTTTTTTTTTTTTTTAAAGCAGCCACAACCACAGCAAATGTCTGTTTCCATTTCAGCATGCTATAGAGCAGTGTTTCTCAACTCCAGTCCTCAAGGCACCCCAACAGGACATGTTTTCAGGCTTTCAATTATTTTGCACAGGTGATTTGATCAGTTTACCTGCCTTAGTAATTACTACAGCCATTTCAACTGAGGGAAATATTGAAAACATGACCTGCTGGGGCGCCTTGAGGACTGGAGTTGAGAAACACTGCTATAGAGCAACCACTCTCAACCAGGGTCCCTCCAGAATTTTTTAGAGGTTCCTTAAGATATTCCATTCCATTTGATGGTGCCTGCATATTTCCAAGGCTACAACACAAATTATCATTTGATCTGTCTGCAAGGGTGGCATTCTGATCACCACTGTAAGGGCATACTTCCTATCGACCACCAATGTCAGGTGCATTTTTCTCACTGACAATGAAATGGTTTTAGTAAGGTTTCCTCGAGAACTGAGCATTATTTTAGGGGTTCCTCTGGGGTAAAAGTGGTTGAGAGAGGATGTTGTAGAGCAAGGCAATTGCTTTTTTTATGTTTTGAGTTTTTAGTTTTTTGTACAAATGGATTTTATTTATTTTTTTCACTTAATTGGCTTAAAGTAATGTGATATTATTAAGCTATTGCATATGCTGATTTCACCATTGAAAAAACATCAAGCAATAAAAGACTTTACAAGCATCTTAAAAAATAGACATGTTATATGCTGGAAACCTTTATATAGTGTGGAGATTTGGGTATGTTGATGACTATTTATTTGAGCATTTTTATATAAAATGTGTCACCATTTTAAATGTGGGGACAGAGGCAGTAGGCTTATATAGTTACATAGTAAGGGTGAATAAAGACACCAGTCCAACCTGAGTAAGTGTGCGTGTCTACAATTATCCATATCCCTGTACATTGCACCTCATTAAGATGCTCAGCTATTATATTATTTATTTAAGGTAACCATATAGTGCAATCAATTTACACATACATTGCACACTCACATCAGTCCCTACCCTCAAGGATCCCACAATCCAAGGTCCCCAGCCCACATTCATACACTAGGGCCAATTTTGGACAGAGGTCAATTAGCCTACCAGCAGGTCTTTGGAGTGTGGGAGGAAACTCACGCAGGCACAGGGAGAGCATGCAAACTCCAGGCAGGTAGTGTTGTGGTTGGGATTTGAACCAACAACCCTTTTTTATTTGCTAGGTGAGAGTGCTAACCTCTACACCACTGTGCCACCCATGGCAAAGTGATGCCTAATGCCATGTGCACACGACCGGACTTTTCACCAGACTAGGTCCAACGGTCTTCCCGACTAACTTTCGGCAGAGTTCCGGTATGGTGTTATTTTGGTGATGTGCAGTGTTGTTTTTGTGCCAAACATATCTTTTGCAATTATGGCCAAAAAGTTCAACCTTGGTTTCATCAGACCAGAATACATTTTTCCACATGCTTTTTGGAGACTTCAGGTGTGTTTTTGCAAAATTTAGCAAGTCTTCCGTCTTGCCACTCTACATCATAGCCCAGACATATAAAGAATACGAGACATTGTTGTCACATGTACCACACAAGCAGTACTTGCCGGATATTTCTGCAGCTCCTTTAATGTTGCTGTAGGCATCTTGGCAGTCACCCTCGCTGACCAGTTTTCTTCTCATCTTTTCATCGATTTTGGAGGAATGTCCAGTTCTTGGTAATGTTACTGTTGTGCCATATTTTCTCCACTTGATGATGACTGTCTTCACTGTGTTCCATGGTATATCTAATGCCTTGGAAATTAATTTGTACCCTTTTTTCTGACTGATACCTTTTAACAACGAGATCTTTCTGATGCTTTGGACGCTCTCTGCGGACCATGGCCTTTGCTGTTGGATGCAACTAAGAAAATGTCAAGAAAGACCTACTAGAACTTTATTTGGGGTTAATTGGAGGCACTTTAAATGATGGCAGGTGTGTACTAACTCCTATTTAACATGAGTTTGAATGTGCACACTTATGCAACCACGTTATCTTAGTTTTTAGTTTTACTCCCTCCCTCCTAAAAGATTTCAATTTGTTTTTCAATTGAGTTGAGTTGTACAGTTTATAGGTCACATTAAAGGTGGAAAATGTTCTGAAATTATTTATCTTTGTCTAATTTTTTTACATTACAGAAACCGGACATTTTAAATGGGGTGTGTAGACTTTTTTTTTATTCACTGTATTCTTACCCAGCCAGGCAGCAACCATCTCCTAGCTGCAGCATCTCTGCCTGTCCAAGCTCTGTTTTCAGATGGTTTAGACAGCAGGATGACGTCATGGCCCCACGGCACACAATGGTGGTTGGAGCTGGTGAATGCTCACTTAAGCCTTAGCAGTGTCACATAGAAGCAATCATTTGCTCCTTCATGCCTGAACACCCTACTCTGTTATGGGGCTCCAGCAGTGCGGGGAGGCGATAAGGAAGTTTGGCACATTAAATACACATGCCTTGGGTGCTAGGCTATGTGCAGGCACTTTGCCTTGGCCATAATTGGGCAAACTGACAGTGCCTCTTGTATGTTGCCTTTAATTAACATTCAAATCCACAATTTCATGCTACAATGTCTCTGTTGATGTATGTCATCTTTTAATTGGAGCCCTACATAGCTGATCTGACATTCTAGCCCCTTGAAAATCCTATTCAAACACAGACTCTCACAAAGTCTGTATTTGCATAGCGCTAAGCATACCCCACCCTCACGTGCCAGAAATCATACCTTGTGATAGGTGACTCAGGCACTAAGTACTTCACTAGCCCTATACCCCTCCATTTGTATTTTTTTTATTAAATTGTGGAGGCAAGCACTCCATCTACCAATAACTGTGACGTAGAGACAATAGCGCCCTACTTTCTGAGATGAGAAAGAGGGACACACTAGGCCCCTTGCATATAGGGCTGGCTAGGAGCAATGAGTCCCTCCAGGTACTTTAACCACTTGCCGCCCGCCTTATAGGCAATTGACGGCGGCAAAGTGGTTTCATAATCCTGACCGGACGTCATATGACGTGATCAGGATTATGAGCCCCTGCGCGCCCCGGGGGCGCGCATCGCGGCGATCGTTGTTGCGGGGTGTCAGTCTGACACCCGGCAACTACGATCTCGGTAAAGAGTCTCCGACGGAGACTCTTTACCATGTGATCAGCCGTGTCCAATCACGGCTGATCACAGTGTAAATGGGAATAGCCGGTGATCGGCTTTCCCTCACTCGCGTCTGTCAGACGCGAGTAGAGGAGAGCCGATCGGCTGCTCCTCTGACAGGGGGGGTCTGTGCTGATCGATTATCAGCACAGCCCCCCCAAGGATGCCCACACTGGACCACCAGGGACGCCACCAGACCACCAGGGAAAAGGTAATAAAGGTCATAATCCTCCCTAGACCACCAGGGATGCCAGTCAGCACAATGGGTGCCAATCAGTGCCCATAATGGATGCCAATCAGTGCCCACAATGGGCATCACTGATTGGCATGCATTATTGTTTGGCACTGATTGGCATCCATTACTATAGTATAACACCAATGCCGCCTATGAGTGCCCACCTGTGCCGCCTATGAGTGCCCACCTGAGTGCCCACCTGTGCCGCCTATGAGTGCCCACCTGTGCCGCCTATGAGTGCCCACCTGTGCCGCCTATGAGTGCCCACCTGTGCCGCCTATCCATGTCCACCTGTGCCGCCTATCCATGCCCATCCGTGCCCATCCGTGCCGCCCATCCGTGCCCATCCGTGCCGCCCATCCGTGCCGCCCATCCGTGACGCCCATCCGTGCCAGCTATCAGTGCCAATTTGTGCCACCTATCAGTGTCCGTCCGTGTCGCCCATCCGTGTCGCCCATCCGTGTCGCCCATCAGTGCCGCCTATCAGTGCCACTTCATTGGTGCCACATTGGTGCCCATCAGTGCCGCCTTATCAGTGCCCATCAGTGTAGCCCCATCAGTGCCCATCAGTGAAGGAGAAAACGTACTTATTTACAAAGTTTTGAAACTGAAACAAAAAAAAACATTTTTTTTTTCAAAATTTTCGGTATTTTTTTATTTGTAGCGCAAAAAATAAAAACCGTAGAGGTGATCAAATACCACCAAAAGAAAGCTCTATTTGTGGGAAAAAAATGATAAAAATTTAATTTGGGTACAGTGTAGCATGACCGCGCAATTGTCATTCAAAGTGCGACAGCGCTGAAAGCTCAAAATTGGTCTGGGCAGGAAGGTGTTTAAGTGCCCTGTATTGAAGTGGTTAATGCGCCCCAGAGGGACAGGTGAATTAGGCGGCCCTACTGCAGGCAGCATGTAAAAGTCTATAAAATGCTGAATGCTGTACTAAATGGTACCTGCATTTAAGGCCCTGTCCATTCAGGAATGAAGGTCTGAAAGGCAAGTCTTCTGCCATAGACTCTCACAGGCTGCATGCAGCAGGGCTGGACACTTCGCCTGACCATGTCGGGAGGGACGCACTGCTCCTAGTTCGCCCTGTGTGCAAGTGGTATCAAACCCAAAAGCAAACATTTATTATATGACAGCTTGCCAATTCTTAGATGTGATAGCTGCATTTGTTTTCTTTTTTACGCTTTTGTTCTCCTGTTTTTCATTTGGTGATTCAGCCAGTAGGTATATTGTTTTTCAAAAGAACAAGCTCTCTTGTAGATGTGTCAGAAACAGAGATGGGACAAACCATTCAACACTGGCAGGGGTGCTTGCAATGTATGTAAAACTTTTATTCTAAAATGAAAAAAAAAACAAAAAACGTTTGTTGTAACTGCTTATAAAGTGTTAGCTGGTGTTCGGCCTCAATTTGTTAGTGCATTTAAATCTTCTAGCGCTGAAATATAAATATTAAAATATGTGAGAAATAAATATTAAAAGATAACTAAATAATATAGCTGTAATTATATATGTGAACTGGTGCACAAAAATAAAATGTTTTAAATTAGCCTACTAATATTGCACAGTGTACCACCAAATTAAGGGAATAATTATGAACATATAGTAAACCATACAGAATATAAGAAATATATGAAATTCCTTCTGTGTACTGGTAACAATAAAGCAAACCTTTGCCACAAGTAAAAAAATATTACATTCCACTGTGTACAAACCAAAGTCTCTGCCAACAATCCCCTCCCAAAGACTGACAATACTGCTGTCCAAAGGTGCCCCCTGTGCTTCTTCATCCAGAGGGGGAGCACCTTAATACAGGAGGTGTGTTACTGGCTGCTGGATCACTAGGTGAAAGCAGAGGGAAAAAAAAAAGAAAACAAATGCAGCCACCACATCTAATGATTGGTGAGCTGCAATATATTACATTGTTTTCTTTGGGTTAATCACTGTTTTAAGGCATGAAGTATTTAGGCAAAGGACACACCCCTGCCATGCCCCCAGTTGGGTAGACTATGAAAAATCAATATACAATACATGATTGGGTAAACCCACAAGTGCTTTTTTCACCGCAACTTAATAATTATACTGGTATTCTAAAGTAATTAATGCTATGGGGAGGACTTTTTTTCAGCGGGAACGTGGTGGAACGCAGTTCCGGCATCTCCTACACTGAATGTATGTAATAGCAAAGGGTTCTGGTGGCTGGGAGATCTTTTGTTGATGGGAGGAATCTACTGTTGAGGAAAAGGCCTGTTGTTGGCTGCTGGAGGGTCTATTGATGCTGGCTGCTGGGGGGTCTATCGTTGCTGGGGGCCAATTGTTGCTGGGAGGGATCTACTGATGAGAGAGGGGTTTATTGTTGCTGGCTGCTGAAGGGTCTATTGATGCTGGCTGCTGGGAGATCTGTTGTTGCTGACAGGGGTCTATTGTTGCTGGGGTGGATCTGTTGTTACTAGGGTGGATCTTTTGTTACTGGAGGGTCATTTTGTTGCAGGGGAGTCTATTGTTGACTGTACAGGAAGTTGGTTAGAAGATGGAACCAAGGGATGGTGCTCAGAGGTCAATAGGCGGCAAAGACAAGGGGTGACTTGAAAAGGGGAGTTCCTGAACCTATTCTCTGAGAAAAAAAGCCCTGGCTATGGGGTTGATTTACTAATGGCAAATGGACTGTGCACTTGCAAAGGGCAGTTGCACTCTGCAAGTTCAGTTGCCCCAGAGCTTAGTAAATGAGGTAAAGCTTCAAATACCCAATCAAATACAAGGAAAATAAAATAAATGCATTTTTGCTTGCACATGATTGGATGATGAAAGTCAGCAGAGCATCTGCTCATTTACCAAGCTCTGGAGCAACAGTTCTTGCCGAGTGCAACTGAGCTTTGCAAAGTGCACATTCTATTTGCCTTTAGTAAATCAACCTCTTTGTGTTAGAGTCTGGGTGAAATATTTGGTGCAGTATAGCACTTTGTTGGATAAATAATATATTTCTATTTCATAGAGGGCTAAACATCAGACCCAAAACAGGGACTACTGCGGAGGATTCAGGGACAGAGGGATTAGGTTCCAAATAAGGGGCAGTTCCTGTAATTGAGACAGTTGGAAGCTCTGCCAGAGGATGTCTTCTCTGCCAATGCAGGTCTACTTTACCAAGCTGATAAGAGCTAAACAAACTAAATTCAAAGTCAAATCCACTGCTGTTCACATCCCTTGACACTTGAAGACAATTCATTTTCATTTCTGTCTTTCAAAATGACTTTTTGCATCTAGGGCTGAAAACTACAACTTCAGCAGCAGTCCTCATTTACAGTAAACCTGGCCCATAGAGTGCGGGTGAAATATCGCTTCCTGGGGATCTTCCAGCTGCAGCTGTTTCATCTGCAGGGATTTAAAAATTAAAGCCCCGGCTCAACACTGACATAGCGGGAAGCCGCGGGGATGCTGTCAGCATGTGCTGGAACTTGTGTCCGTCTCGCAATGGCAGCTTTAGCAGATAATTATCAGGGAAAAGAAATAGAGCGGACTGGACGCTGAGATATGTTTTCTTCAAATGAGCAAACTTTCATTTTTGTTTTCAATATTATCTCAAAAACTGGCAGAGCGAAGAGCAGCTCCAGACTGCGGTGATCTGTCATTTCTATCCAGGGAACATTACAGCTGTAAAAAGTCAGAAATTCCACTTGATTTACGTTAATTTACATTCTCAGAGTTGCCAGTCGCTAAAAAGCTTCCTTGTGGGTTTTTAGATAGGACTGCAGGCTCTGATCAGATGACTCTCTCTTGTATAGGTTCCCTTATTGAGAGACTCAGAAACCAGAATGGTTGGGATTGAGAATACCGAGTCTGCACATTTATAGTCTCGGGAACTAGTGTTCCCAAAACTCCAGTTTACCAGCTCCAAACACCAGTGATTTCTTGAACTATCTGTAAAGGGGATAATCCTTCCCAATGACCACAAGTGTAAGGAGCATTCTTCCCAATGACCATCACACTCAGGGTTTATTTACACTTGCTTCGGCTTCAACAAGGATTCGGACAGGCTTTGTTAAAGCTCTCTGAATGCCAGTCAAACCTGTCACTAAATAAAATGGTTAGCTTACAGTCCTGTTTACACCTTGCTTTTGCTTTGCTATGGCCTTACTTCAAAAATTATACCCCATGTAGCTTTAGTGTTGCTTCAAAGTGTCTTCAAAGCCTCCATAGAAGTCTATGGCAAAGCTCGCTTGAAGCCCCACCGAAGCCCCACCAAAGCCCCACTGAAGCCTCACAGAAGCCTCATTGAAGCCTCACCAAAGCCTCACAGAAGCCTCATTGAAGCCCCCCTGAAGCCTCACAGAAGCCTCATTGAAGCCCCCCTGAAGCCTCAGTGTAGCCCCACTGAAGCCTTAGCGAAGCCTCACCGAAGCCTCATCGAAGCCTCACTGAAGCCTCACAGAAGCACCAAGCAAAAGCAAGGTGTACACAGGACTGTAAGCTAACCATTTTATTTAGTGCCAGGGGCTTTGACTGGCGTTCAGAGAGCTTTAACAAAGCGTGCCCGAAGCCATGTTTTGAAGCAAGTGTAAACTAGCCCTAAAGTATCATGAACCGTAGGTATAGTAACTAATAGTAGGGGTTCCCTGAGACTGGAAAGTTTTTTCAAAGGTTCCTCTGTTGAGAAAGGCTGCTACAGAGTGGCAAGTCTAGGTCTGGAGCTATTAAAGTGGTTATAAAGCCTTGTTTTGTTTTCTTTCCAAAAATAACAAACATGGCTATACTTACCTGCTCTGTGCAGTGGATTTGCACAGATCACCCTCGATCCTCTTCTTCTAGGGTCTCCTGCTGGATCTCCAGGCCCCTGCTCTTCATTGGATGCACCCAGGAAAAGGCTTTCCCTGAGTGCAGCTGTGTGGGCCCGCTCCTGAGTCCCACTGCTGCATCCATTGACACAGACAGCAGGACTCGGCCTCGCCCCACCCAGCTCCCATGTGACCAGATTTGATTGACAGCAGCAGGAGCCAATCACTCCTGCTGATATCAATCTGTCCAATGAAGACAGAGACAGTGGCGGCTGCACTCGTGCACATCGCTGGATCGGATGGGTTCAGTTAAGGAAATGGAGAGTCTGGGGGGCAGCTGCAGCACAGAAGGTTTTTTTACCTTAATGCACAGAATGTGGCTTCATGTCTGTATGGACACTCAGAGCAATGGCTCAACTCAGGTGTCCTCAGAGCAAGCTGCTTGCTTTTGGGGCAATCTGCAGGAAGTAGGGGCCAGGAGCGTCGGCGAGGGACCCAAGAAGAGGAGGATCTGGGCTGTTTTGTGCAAGACCACTACATAGAGCAGGTAAGTATAATATGTTTGTTATTTTTAAATAAAAAAATGAGACTTCAGTACCACTTTAAGGCTTTAGGACCAATTTAACATCACATCCAAGATGGCAGCACTCAGTAGCAGTCTCAGGGCTTTTATAGGGATGTCTACACAAAGAATTCTTCTGTGGGTAAATAACATTAAAGTGATTGTAAAACATGTTTTACTTACCTTCTCTGTGCAAGGGTTTTGCACAGAGCAGCCCCAATCCTGCTTTTCTGGGGTCCCCCGGTGGTGCTCCTGACTCCTCCTCTTCATCAGGTGCCACCATGGAGACCTGCTTTCCCTGGGGGTACCCATACATGTTTGTTACCTCGAATACCTTATTTGTGACGGTTCCCATATACTTTTTGTACCTACGTGATTTGCTAGTCTCAATAAAATTCTTTGACCAGAAAAAATAAAGATAACCAGAATAGAAATACAGTACTATAGCTGCCCAACACTTCACTGGTGTCATGCTTGTTCCAGGTCTATAGTTTTCCAAGTAGTAATGAAAGGATAAATTTGACTGCCTCAAAAATACTTCTGTCCTGCCAGGTTCCTTCTAATGTCGTGTACACACGATCGGAATTCTGGCCAGAAAAAGACCGATGAGAGCTTTTCATCAGAAAATGCGACCGCGTGTATGCTCCATCGGAATTTAGTTGTCCGAATTTCCGCCAGCCCAAAATTTATAGCATGTTCTCAATTTTCCAGACGGAAAAACTTTCTATCGGAAATTCCAATCGTGTGTATGCAATTCCGACATGCCAAAAATCACGCATGCTCAGATTCAACTACGAGATGGAAGCTATTGGCTACTGGCTATTGAATTTCCTTTTTCTAGTCCCAACGTACGCGTTGTACGTCACCGCGTTCTAAGCGATCGGAATTTGGTGTGACCGTGTGTAGGCAAGACAGCTTGAGCGGAATTCCGACTGAATTCCGTTGGGAAAACCATTAGAGCTTTTTCCAACGAGAATTCCGATCGTGTGTACGCGGCATTAGACCTGTCATGATGGTTTAGGTACCAAGCACTTGCAATCAACAGCTGTTTTTGTCCTCCAATTTCCAATCTTATCCACAAAGTGTCCGATTGTCTCCCCTTTTTTTTTTCTCAACCAACCAATCAGATTCTCACATTCCTGTTGACTGCATGTTAGAACAAGAGAAGGTGAAGCTAATTAGTTATTAGGTGAGAAGTACAGATTGTTGTTCACTTGGACACATCATACATAAGGCCTATGTCTTAAACTAGTTGTCAATACAGTGATTGACAAAGTCATTAGCACACTAAAGAGCGTCCAGTGTTTTGTTCTTAACTTTGAAAAGGAGAAGTGTTTTAAGCCGTGCATGCCACACATAAATAACTTTCATACATTATCTCTGATCTTTGCTCTTATCTATGTGAAATAATTGGTTAACCTGAAAATCATTAATTAGGAGGCTGAAAAGATGATGAATAAAGTCTCCACTGACTTATGTTTCTGATTGTTACAATCTCTTTTCTTTATCCTTAATTAGAAAATGTTTTATCTTTTTGCTTTGAAGGATTGTTCATACATTGCTGGGTTGGACTCCATGTGGGTGATGGAAAATATCTAGAACATTCCTAAAAGAGCTTTGGACAGTTCATTCTTAACCACTTCAGCCCCGGAAGATTTGGCTGCTCAATATCCAGGCTATTTTTTGCAATACGGCACTGCGTTGCTTTAACTGATAATTGCGTGGTCGTGCAACGCTGTACCCAAACAAAAATTTACATACTTTTTCCCATGAATAGTGCTTTTTTTTGGTGTTATTTGATCGCCTCTGCGGTTTTTATTTTTTGCACTATAAACAAAAGAAGGACAACAATTTTGAAAAAAATACAATGGGGGTTATTTACTAAAGGCAAATCCACTTTGTACTACAAGTGCAAACTGCACTTGAAATTGCACTGAAAGTGCACTTGGAAGTGCAGTCGCTGTAGATCCGAGGGGGACATGCAAGGAAAATAAAAAAAACGCATTTAGCTTGCACATGATTGGATAATAAAATCAGAAGAGCTTCCCCGTATTTCAGATCTACCCCTCAGATTTGCAGCGACTGCACTTCCAAGTACACTTTCAGTGCAATTCCAAGTGCACTTTGCACTTGTAGTGCAAAGTGGAGTTGCCTTTAGTAAATACCCCCCATTGTGTTTTTTTTTTTTCAAAATTGTCACCCTTCTTTTGTTTATAGCACAAAAAGAAGCACTGAAATTATTAATATTATTATTATACAGCACCAACAGTTTGTGCAACTCAATACAAAGCAAAGGGACACAGTACAGTAACAATACAATTCAAGACAAGGGGGTTTGGGGGAAGATGTTTACCGCTCCAGGTACAAATACCAAGACCTCACCTCCCCTGCACAGCCTGGGTGCTGGCTCTATGTATAGAGGACATCTGGACAGCCGCACTCCAGTGAAAAATGTCTTTATTGAATAACATCAGTCCATACAGCAATCAAGGACAGTGGATGAATCATCTGACGCGTTTCACACCCCTTACTGGTGCTTAGTCATAGCTTTTATTCAATAAAGACATTTTTCACTGGAGTGTGGCTGTCCGGATTTCCTCTGTTGCAAGAGGGTTTGGGTGGGCTGCTTATGAGAGCTTACAGTCTAAAGGAGGGAGGAAGTGATACAAAAGGTAGTAACTGTGTGGGAATGAGTTGTGACAACATAAGATTCAGTTGCTAGCTAGAGGTTACATAGTTACACAGTTAGTCAGGTTGAAAAAACACACAAGTCCATCCAGTTCAACCACAAAAAAAATAAATAATAATATCAGTTGATCCAGAGGAAGGCGAAAAACCCCAGCAGAGCATGATCCAATTTGCTAAAGCAGCGGAAAAAAATCCTTCCTGATCCCCCAAGAGGCAATCAGATTTTCCCCAGATCAACTTTACCTATAAATGTTAGTACCCAGTTATATTATGTACATTTGGGAAAGTATGCAGGCCTTTCTTAAAGCAAACTACTAAGCTGGCCAGAACCACCTCTGGAGGGAGTCTATTCCACATTTTCAGAGCTCTTACTGTGAAGAAACCTTTCCGTATTTGGAGATGAAATCTCTTTTCCTCTAGACGTAAAGAGTGCCCTCTTGTCCTCTTTGTTGACTGTAAAGTGAATAACTTGACACCAAGTTCACTATATGGACCTCTTATATATCTGTACATGTTGATCATATCCCCCCTTAACCCCCCTGACAGTCTTGCTCGGGGTGGAATTTTTGTACCATTAGCGGTAACCCCAAGCCAGACTCGGGACCACATTGCTGGATCCAGGAGGAGGTTTATTTACCTTCTCCCTCGGATCCAGCGTTGTCTCCCCGCTGTACGAGCGAGCCGTGTCTAGCTCGATCTATCACGGAGCTGAGCTCCTTTCCCTCCGAGCGTTGCGACACACGGGGACGGAGATCGGCGCCAAATTCAAAAAGTGAAACACACAGTATACATACAGTATAATGTAATCTTACAGATTACATTGCTGTATGTAATCATTTCTCATCCCCTTTGTCCCTAGTGGTCTGCCCAGTGTCCTGCATGTAGTTTTATATAATAAAAACTGTTCTTTCTGCCTGGAAACTGGAGATTGTCCATAGCAACCAAAACTGTCCCTTTACATCAAAAATGATTTTAGACCAGCTAGAAAACAGCGATAATAAAATTAGAATCACTCGCAGAATTGAGCGACAGCGATTTGTGGGGAGATCCGTCATCAAATATTGAAAAGTAATGACAGTGACAATTCTGCAACTGAGCAAATTTCTGTGTTTTTGATTTGATTACATTATTGAATAATTTTTATTATTGTTATATTATTATTTGGTACAATTATTTATAGTTATTTATTATATTATAATTTATGATTTCATTTTTCAAACTTTATTATACCCGGGATGTCTGCTAGACTCTGGTTTGGACAGATTTAAGAGAGTTATTCCTAAGAATTACAGGACTACAATATAAAACGCCAAATTTTCATGCAAAATAATTGTACCGCTTTTAGCACCTAAAATCCGAAATAATCGTACCGCCAGGGAGGTTAATCTCCTCTTATCAAGAGTAAATAAATTCAGTTCCTCTAATCTATCTTCATAGCTGAGCTTCTCCATGCCTCTTATCAGTTTGGTTGCCCTTCTCTGCACTTTCTCCAGTTCCCCGATATCCTTTTTGAGAACTGGTGCCCAAAACTGAACTGCATATTCCAGATGAGGTCTTACTAATGATTTGTACAGGGGCAAAATGATATCTTTCTCTCTGGAGTCCATACCTCTCTTAATACAAGAAAGGACTTTGCTCGCTTTGGAAACTGCAGCTTGGCATTGCATGCTATTATTGAGTTTATGATCTACCAAAACCCCCAGATACTTCTCCACTATGGAATAGGCTTCCCTGAAGATATGAGTTTTCAAGGTTTGTCCAATAGTGGACAGAGTAGAAGATAGTTGTTGGACAAGTTAGGGTAGGGAGTTTGCATCAGGGGTCAATGGAATGATTGGCAGAGAGAGGTAGTGAAAACTGAGTAGTTGGTAAGTTGGATGAGGCTATTAGCAGCATTCATGATAGAATTAATGGAAGATAGCCTGTGTAGAGGTAAGCCAACAAGGAGGGCGTTGCAATAGTCATTGAGCAATAGCAAGAGTGAATGAGTAGCCTGGTGGTGTCATTGGCTAGGAACGGGCATATTTTGAAAATGTTTAAAAATTGAACCAGCATGATTTGAACAGTGACTGGATATGGGTCTAAAGGAGAGATCAGAGTCCAGGATTACACCCTGAGATCTAAAAAATGGCAAAATGTTTTTTATTTAAAAAAAAATTCAGTTATTTATGAATCCCAGGACTTCATCAAACTAAATATCATTCACTTAGGGTGCACACCTAACTTCTATTCTTCACCTAGTGACGTTAAAGATATGAAAGTGCATTTGCAGCGGTGTGTGTGCCGAATACCATATGGCCACAAAATTAAATAATGTCAGTGTTTGCAATTGTAGAGTTATATACACTCTGTCGATCATTAGATAGGCTCTTCCATTATTGTTCAGTGATATAATACAGCACTGCTCAGGCGCCCCTGTGATTAAAACGAAGCGAATTGTAAATTAGTGGAGCAGTTATATAAACTATAAGAGTGACAGCTGAGACCCAGCAGAAGCATCACTCACTCATCGTGTCCCAATGTTTGACTGCAAATTGCAAAGTGAAAACATTCAGCGTTCTACAAGGTGCTGAGCCTTAATTGTCAAAATATTTGAAGAGCTAAATCTTCCCTACAAAGAAATGTACGTGTTATAAATCTTCTTTGCTGCATTACGTCTGGTTTCTCAAGTGTGCTTTGTGCCTGTACATTCCAGATACACGGGGAGTTGTTCCTACAAGATGCCTGCCATTACAGTGTTTGATGATAATTGTTTTTTGGCTCAAAAAATGTATGTTGTCATCATAAAATATTGTAAAAATAGTACAATGCAAGGTCTGCTTATAACATCCAGGCCTCTCCCCCTAAAAAAAAAAAAAAAAAAAGTCAAAAGGTATCAGCAAAGAAAAAATTTAGACTTATGCCCCATACACACGATCGGATTTTCTGACAACAAATGTTGGATGTGAGCTTGTTGGCGGAAAGCCCGACCGTGTGTATGCTCCATCAAACAATTGTTGGTGGACTTTCCGCCAACAAATGTTGGCTAGCAGGTTCTCAAATTTTTCGCCAATACATTTTGTTGTTGGGCTTTCCGATCGTGTGTACACAAGTTTGTTGGACAAAAGTCCACTCAAGCTCGGAATCAGTGCACACCAAACACAACATTAGCAGAAGGAGCCCAAAGGGTGGCGCATGACCATTGAACTTCTTTTTTATCGGCTCGCCGTATGTCTTGTACGTCACTAAGTTCGTAATTGTTGGCCAACATTTATGTGACCGTGTGTATGCAAGACAAGTTTGAGCCAACAACCTTTGGATAAAAATTCACGGTTTTGTTGTCGGAAAGTCCGACCGTATGTATGCTCCATCAAACATTTGTTGGTGGACTTTCCGCTAACAAATGTTGGCTAGCAGGTTCTCAAATTTTCCGCCAACAAATTTTGTTGTTGGGCTTTCCGATCGTGTGTACACAAGTTCGTTGGACAAAAGTGCACTCAAGCTCGGAATCAGTGCCCACCAAACACAACATTAGCAGAAGGAGCCCAAAGGGTGGCACATGGCTTTTGAACTTCTTTTTTATCGGCTCGCTGTATGTCTTGTACGTTACTACGTTTGTAATTGTTGGCCAACATTTGTGTGACCGTGTGTATGCAAGACAAGTTTGAGCCAGTAACCTTCAGATAAAAATCCACGGTTTTGTTGTCGGAAAGTCCGATCGTGTGTACGGTGCATTATACTTACCTTACCCCCATTTTCCTCATCGCTGGACGTGATGTCACTGCTCATCCAGGAAGATCATTGGGCAATGCAGAGTGGGAGAAATCCCACGAGAATCTCGGTGCAATGCAAGAGCGTCTTCTTACAAGATTTTCATTTCACTAATCAAAAGGAGTGAGAGATCACCCTTGCCTAGTCGAAGACGGTGGTAAGGTAAGAACAAATTTGACATTTTGCACCTACTGACAGCAGATGATTTTTACAGGTGAAGCGAGCCCAGACATTAAAAGTGGATCTTGCATTATACTGTAAGCTTTTTGTTGCTATATATATATTATTGACAATATATATTACTTGCAGCAAAGATGAAAATGGTGACACACGCCTATATAACGATTCACTAGTTATACTGTCTCTTTAAATCATAAACATAAACCAAAACTTAATATATAGTGAATACAGTGACATTAAATATAATACATATAAGAATATGAAACATGTACAAAAGACAAAATTAAATTCCTTTTGTTATATTGCAAAAATATCAACTGAACTTAAATCTGTTATGGAGTTCATCCAAAAAAAAAACAAGTTCTAAAGTCTTTGTTGAATCACCACCAGCAAAGTATGGATTTGTTGTCAAGATCCTCTACAAATAATCACCACTTTATGTAGCACATCAACACCTTGCAATTGTGACTTTCCTCACCAGATGTGCCCCCACCTGGGGGATATAAATAAATGGTCACTATGGACCTTTTTCCCACTACTGCTAATGGTATAGACACCTCTTATCTCCTCTCCTCCGTTTCACCTCCTCTCAATAAAGCCACCAAAAGAAAATATACATAGTGCTCAATCTTTTAAAAACATTCAATCTTTTTAATCCAAATCCAAAAACAGTACTGTATTTTCAGGTTTGTTTACTGCAATTTCTTGTGTTTCCAACATTCCGTGACATCAGCCGGTCCCTTCCCAACACGTTATGCCAACATATATCACTTGGCTGTGGTAGGTGTTGCTACCCATTGAAAGCTTGATTTTTCTCTAAAGCAGTGATCCAGTTGTGGCTTGCAAATTTTTAGAGCTGCTTTGGAAGGATTTTTATTCTTTAGTACAGGTACTTCTAAGGTCAGCTTAAAAAATGCCATGTATTTAACCTAATGTTGTCTGTACCCCCACTGGGCACTGCTACTCCAGTGGTCTCAACTAGCTTCTGGGTCCCATGCTGAGCGTTTCCATGCATTGTAATCACAGGAGGTCATCTGCTTGGCATGAGCATCATTCAGATATAGATATGTTGTCAATGAATAATAAGCATTTTCCAATTGGATGAGTTGGTGAGGTGGGGCAGTGATGTTAAGAGCTCCACCTCATCCAGTCAGAGAACATTTTGCATTTGTCGAGAAAAAAAGCATTCTCTGAATGGTGCCCATGCCAAGCAATCAACCTCTTGTGTTCAGTAAGCAGCAGGGCAGTCACTCAACCCGGGATCCGAAAGCTGGTGGAGGTTACTGTAGTTGCAGTTATATCCAATTTCCAAGGGGAGATATGATATATGCATAGTTACATTGTCTCAAGGTGGGCCAATATAAAAAATCCATACCTGGAATTTGTCTTTAAAACGTATAAATAACAAAAAAAAAAGAAAGACAATTAGTTAAACCCATAATAGTTTCCTCTGTAAAAATGGAAAAGTGTTCCAGCAGTCACACACTTATCTGGCCATGCAGTTAACAGGTAAAAGCAGCCTCAGCTCGCTCCATCTGAAGCCACACCCCCAACACGTTTCAGCCTTCCCCCGGGACTTAATCATGAGAGGGGCAAAACGTGTTGGGAGGAGCGTGGGAGGAGTTTGGGACAAAACGTGTTGGGAGGAGGAGCGTGGATTCAGTTGGAGCGGGCTGAGGCAGCTTTTACCTGGTAAATACATGGCTGGACAAGTGTGTGGCTGCTGGAACACCTTTCTACAGCTTGTCTTGAGTCAGAAGGGACTCATCCCAGCCTGCACCTATAAAGCGGTTTACAACTTACAGGATTATGGTTGCCTGTTTGGGGGCCCCTAAACCACATTCAGGGTCGGCATAGTAGTTTTCCTTTAAAAAGGTTTCTTTTTTTTGTATCGATTTTGGTAATCAGAAGAAGTGTGGCTGAGCACAGCGGGCCTGACTTTGCCCAAACATGGTAAGTTAGAGTTATGTGCCTATATTAGAAGGGTGATAAATGTATTAGTTTTAATGCTACACTACTGTCACCGGCATAATGTTCTTAGTTAAAATAACTAAATTATGCTTCAATTTATGCAATCTTCTTTTATAATAGGACACACAAAGAGGGAATCCATTTGAAAAGACTGAGCTAGGCATGCACAGGCTTCCCGAGGACCGAAATTATTATTATTCAATAAAACATCTTTATGATTCCTCCATAGTTCTATGAATACATTTCCATATTCACCGGACAAATTATACTAATCAGATTAGAATCATGTTTAGATGACTTGTAATTAGTGCAGAGGTCTTATAATTGCTTATAATAATAAAAGTTATAGAAAGGCTTTCTAATTTTTGTGACTGCCCGTCTGCTGGGACAGTTGAAGCTCAACTCCAAGCAAATATAAAACACAGAAATCGCTGCAGATGTATTTTTATTGATCAAGACATACAAATAAAGTAAGCGGGACTTTTTAGATACAAAATTACAACTGCCTTCATAAACACATTCTTTTGTTAGTACAATGTATATACAGTGGACCCTTGGATTATGAGCATAAACCGTTCCAGGAGAATTCTTACAATCCAAAGCACTTGCATATCAAAGCGAGTTTCCCCATAGAAGTCAATGGAAACTAAGATAATTAGTTCCGCATTGACTTTTATTGCATGTGGCCAGAGGTAGGGGGGGGGGGGGGAGGCGCCGGAGAGCCTTGAAATACTTGGGGACAGCTCGGCTGAACTCAGAAAGTCTCGGAAACACTTGGAAACTGAGTATTTTATGAGTGTTTCTGAGTGATTCTGAGTATTTCCGAACAGCTCCGAACCATTCCAAGTGTCCCGCACCTCTGGCCAAATGTGGAACTGCACACCCCACTATCTTGAATTCTGCTCGTTTTGCAAAACAGGAGGTGAAACGGAGGAGAGGAGATAAGAGGAGGTGTCTATACCATTAGCACATCAACATGCAAACGGAGTCAGAGTTTTTTTTTTAAAGTTGCTCGTCTTTCAAAACGCTTGTTAACTGCGTTACTTGTAAACCCAAGATTCCACTGTACTGTACATATAAATCGTTGTCATTAAAAAGCATATTTTTGCTTTTTGAGAGTTGAGTACATAATATACCCTTGATACATTGAGGTTGACTAGCTAAAGGCAAATAGACTGCACACTTTGCAAGGGCATTCGCTATATGGCTTAGTAAATGAGGGGAAACTTCCCTTTGCAAAGAATTCCAAAACACATGCAAGGAAAATTAAAAAAAACAGCATTTTTGCTTGTACATGATTGGATGGTGAAAGTCAGCAGAGTTGTCCCTTACTTACTAAGCTCTGGAGCAAATGCTTACGCAGAGTGCAAATATACATGCAAACTGCACAATCTATTTGCCTTTATTAAATCAACCCCATTGTCTCACATAAAATCATCCAACATCCATGCCTATAGAAAAGTTGTCTTATTCTCTGAAATGTGTCAAGAAATTTGACTTTTCTTGACATGTTTCGTTAAACAAAGTCCGCTTCTTCAGGACAATATACCTAAGTTGGTGTATCTTCGATTATATAAATATGTTTGCTGCTCAGCAACTGTTATAAGGTTGTTCTTCCATAAGAAGAGTTCATTACTGGTTCTAATATGGATCTGTTGAGTCCATCCAAGTTTTTTCCTGTGTTGAGCTCTGATTAAGAGGGATCAGTGTTGCCCCCGAAACACATAGAATTTTTTAATATCACTTTTTTTTTAAATAATTTTGGACTTTTTCATCCAATTTTGGTTTGGCGCTCTTTTTTGTTTTTTTATGGTTTGAGCTACTGTTGGGTGCCCATAAAGGGAAGCCTTGCTGTGTTGCATCCTTTATTGGCACCCAACAGTAAACTGCTATATACTTCTGATGAGAGAAGGTATTTAGCAGTTTATATTTACTAAAATAATTGCTATGCCTTGTTCTGTGTACTGTGGGAGAGCAGATATAGTGAATGCAGGGTCCTGGGTTTAGTAACACTTTAAAGCTCCGAGCAGATATAAAAGACAAAAATAAAAGCAGTTTTGTACTGTATTTATTACTATTTAAATGCATGTACTTTTTTAATGCTATCTGAATGTCAACTGGCAACAACCTCTATATACATATAACCTATACAGCAAAGCATATACCTCTATAGTGTGCACTTGCCTTAATCCAAAGCACTTAGGCCGCGTACACACGCGGGGACTGTTCGCTGAAACTGTCCGCTGCCACTGTGCCACTAAACCCTGCCACTGTGCCATAAAACACTGCCACTGTGCACTCAAACACTGCCACTGTGCCATCAAATGCTGCCACTGTGCCCTCAAACGCTGCCACTGTGCCATCAAATGTTGCCACTGTGCCCTCAAACGCTGCCACTGTGCCCTCAGATTTTGCCACTGTGCCATCAATTGCAGCCACTGTGCCAAACGCTGCCACTGTGCCATCAAACGCTGCCACTGTGCCAGCAAATGCCGCCACTGTGCCAGCAAATGCTGCCACTGTGCCATCAATTGCAGCCACTGTGCCAAACGCTGCCACTTTTCCCATTAAACGCGGCCACTGTGCCCTCAAATGCTGCCACTGTGCCATCAATTGCAGCCACTGTGCCAAATGCTGCCACTGTGCCACTAAACCCTGCCACTCTGCCATAAAACACTGCCACTGTGCCCTCAAACGCTGCCACTGTGCCATCAAATGCTGCCACTGTGCCATCAAATGCTGCCACTGAGCCCTCAAACGCTGCCACTGTGCCCTCAGATTTTGCCACTGTGCCATCAATTGCAGCAACTGTGCCAAACGCTGCCACTGTGCCATCAAACGCTGCCACTGTGCCAGCAAATGCTGCCACTGTGCCATCAATTGCAGCCACTGTGCCAAATGCTGCCACTTGGCACAGCGTTTGGCACAGTGGCTGCAATTGATGGCACAGTGGCAGCATTTAAGGGCACAGTGGTAGCATTTGATGGCACAGTGGCAGCGTTTGAGGGCACAGTGACAGCATTTGAGGGAACAGTGGCTGCAATTGATGATTTTTTTTGCGGTATATACGGTAAATAAGATATAACAGCTTCATCCATGGTTAGCTTTGGATACACTTTAACCCCTGCAAGTGGAGCGTTTGAATGCTTTAGTGCAATGAAAAATATGCCTGCTGGCTCGCAGGTAGGATCCCTTTTAGTCCAGTCTGATAACATATATATCATAATCGTGTGCAGGAAAACGGCGGTGAAATGACACATTTATGAGATAATCAGAGTAAGCCCTTCACTCCTCCATGCTACTTCAGTGAAATGCAAAGCAGTCTCATTAGAGGGACTCAAACTCCTGATAGTACAAGAGGGAAGCAAACACGGAGCAGAGACTTCTCACCGCCGTCCTGTCACCTTGAGATTCCTTCTGATGAAGCACAGCAAATTAAATGAACTTTCTGTCAGAAAATATTTTCTTCCATCTTCCAGATCTGGTGACTCCTCTGCTGCTCTGCATTCCTGGGCTACATTCTTAAAAGCTAATTTCCATAGTTATAGAGAGAAAATAAGTCCGTATTAAAGAAGAGGCCTTGCCTAATGGAAAAAAAAGCGAAAAATGCCTTAAAGCCAATAATATTAATATTTACATCACCTCCCCAGTGTGTTAAAATGAAAGTGGCATTAAACCCAAAAGCAAACATTTATTATATTACAGCTTACCAATTCTTAGATGTGATGGCTGCCTTCGTTTTCTTTTTTGGGCTTCCTTTTCTTGTAATTTCACCTGGTGATTCGCCCAGTAGGTCTGTTGTCTTTCAACAGAAAAGCTCTCTTGCAGTTAACAGGGATGAGACAAACCACTTACCACTCATAGACGTGCTTACAATGATCAGCTTTTGATTATTTATGTAAAACTTTTATCCCAAAAGGAAAAAAACTGTTTGTTTTAACTGAATATAAAGTGTGAGCTGGAGTTTGGCTTCAATTAGTGTTGTTAGTGTATATCTGTTCGTATCTATTACTTCCCTTGCCCCTGCTGCTGTCCAAAGCTGCTCTCTGTGCTCCTTCATCCAGAGTAAGTGCGCTCTAATACAGGAGGTGTGTCAGGGCCATCTTAAATACTGACCCCCCCCCCCCCCCCCCCCATGCAATTTCACTCTCCACCTTCTCTGAGACATAAAATAAACAGCAGCTATACTTAAAATCAGTTTACTGTATCAGATCAGACAGCAAATGTGATTGGTTGCCAGCTGTTACAGCATATCATTACTGCTTACTGACTGGTTGCTAGAGGTTACAGCACACATTACGGCTCATTGATTAGTTGCTAGAGGTTACAGCAAATTATTTCTGCTTGTTAATTGTTTGCTAGAGATTACTGTACAGTAATACCACTCACTGATTGGTTGCTAGAGATTCCTGTACAGTAATACCGCTCACTGATTGGTTGCTAGAGGTTACTGTACAGTAATATCGCTCACTGATTGGTTGCTAGAGGTTACATCGCATCATCTCCTCACTGCAGGGGGGCATGCTATACATATGAATGCCGCCCTTATTTACATATCAATACCGCCGGCCGCAGCTGTTTACTTAGTAATGCTGCCACTATTTACATATGAATGCCGGTTGTTTACATGTAAACACAGGGTCTGCAGGTGAGTCATCTGTACACAAAATAGGGCAGTGCGGGGCAGCATTAGTAGCAGCATTGAGATATTGGGACACAGCACGGGACTAAAACTTCAAGGGAATTTAAACTTTGATAGTTGGCAAGTATGAGGCAGCTGCTTTGGGCCCCACAATAATGACAGGGCCCAGGGCAGCTGCCCCTTTTGCCCTGCCTTAAATACGGCCCTGAGGTGTGTTACTGGCCAGATCACCAGGTGAAATCAGAGGGGAAAAAAGCCTTAAAAAAAAGTAAGCGAATGCAGCCACCACATCTAATGATTGTTAAGCTGCAATATATTCCATTCTTGGTTTTAAGTTTAATACGGCTTTGATCTTTTACCTATAATTAAGATGTCATTTGGTAAAGTTGTATATGTAAGCTCTTGCGCTATTTATGGAACAGAGAAAAAAATAATTTAATATGATAACGTCTAAACGGATGCTGCACACACTTTATGAGCCAAACACTATAATTAATGTAAATAATAATAGTAAAAAGTGGTGTTGCGCTCCCACACGTGAATATATATATGAATCTCAAAGAAAAAAAAAACGATCAATAATAATAGACCAATCTAAAGTATAAAAGCAAACGTGTCACTTGTGCAGTTGTCTAATAAAGTGCTTGTGTGCATAAAATATCACTACATATAAAAAGTACATAAATAAGTGAAAAAAATAAATAAATAAATACAATAATACAGCGGGGAGAAAAACAGATCAACAATAAATAGATAAATAAAAAAGCCAAGTGATGGTGTCACTCAAAGTGAGATAAAAATATAAAATAAATAAAGTCCAAAGTGAAAGTGTCACTTTAAAGTGAAAATTTATAACACAATGGTGAATCTGTGGCAAAACAATCTCCACAACAAAGGTAATATCCGGGTGTTCACTGAGCACACTGGGTAATTACCTTACAGCTGTAAGGTATACAGCATATATAGCCTTGAGGCTGGGTTCACGTTTCAGCGATGCGGGAACGCTGCGAATCCGCTGCGGGTTCCCGCATCGCATGCCTCCAGGCGGCAGTTCACACTGCCCTATGCGAACTGCTGGGAGTGTCAGTGAAACATTAATGACACCCCCAGATCAGTTCGCATATCGCAGCGCGATCTGCAAACTCGGAAAGGAATCGGATTGCATGGTTTGAACACCCATGCGATCCGATTCTGCTGCGGACCAAAAAAAGGGTCCTGTGCGAGTTTGGGGCGGATGCGATGCGAATTCAGCCATACTATCTGTATGGCTGAACTCGCATCGCATAGAGATCGGATGTGATTTGCACTGCAGTGCGGTGCGAATCACATCTGATTCTCGTCACCGCAGCAGAGTGAACCCAGCCTTAAGGGAAAACCAGGGAAGGAGCTTCAATCTCTTGTAGCCTCACCGCCTCCCAATACGGGGTTAATCCACGGGTTAACTCATAGGGGATACTCAGAGAATAAACATGCTGCAAAAAACACTAGTTTAATAGAGATTAAAACTACTCACACATTGCAGATATGTATAACACAATAACAGACTACGAGCATCCTGCTCGTGTGCAAACGCCACTGCCGGTGTCCTACGCGTTACGTTGTAGTGACGTAACGCGTAGGACACCGGAAGTGACGTTCGCACACCAGCAGGATGCTCGTAGTCTGTTATTGTGTTATACATATCTGCAATATGTGAGTAGTTTTAATACTGACGTTTACTATTAGGTACTTACCTGTCCAGGCATCCAGTGGTGTCCTCACCCAAGCCGATTCTTGAATCAGCTCTTAGGTGCTGCTGCCGCCATCTTGGATAAGGGAAACCGCCAGTGAAGCCTTGTGGCCTTGCCGTTTCTCTGCCGGTCTCCTACTTTGCATGTGCAAAATCGTGCTGCGCTTTCTCCATTGGCCGGCTGCGGGGGTGGAGGACGAGGGGCCAACTTTCCAGCTTACTTTGCTGCGGCAGACAAGCAGTGCTTCCTCATTTGGGCGGAGCTCTGCTTTAAGTACCTATATTAGATTTCTTTAATATATATATATATATATATATATATATATATATATATATATATATATATATATATATATGCATGTTTTATATTTTGCTGTCTTGCCATTAATTTATTTCTGAGGTTTCTTCTTTTTTCTTTTGTTTTTTTTTACAGCGGGGAAACAGTTCTGCCACCTTCAGCATTGAATGTATGTAATGGCAAGCAGTGCTGGGATATGCTAGAGGATCTACTGATTCTAGCTGCTGGGGGATCTATTGTTGCTGGAAGGGGTCTATAGTTGAGAGGGCCTGTTGTTGCTGGTGGGGGATCTATTGTTGCTGGGGGTATCTATTGTTGAGTGAGGGGTCTACTGTTGCTGCTGGTTGCTGAAGGGTCTATTGATGTTGGCTGCTAGGAAATATATTTTTGCTGGAGCGGATATATTGTTGCTGTAGTAGGTCTAGTTCCTTTGTGGGGGCATCTATTGTTGGTGGGGGGGGGGGGGAGTCTGTTATTGCTGGAGGTATCTACTTTACTGTTTTTCTTGTTATAATTCACAAATTCCATACAAATTACTTAGCCCCCCCAAAAAAAGATACTTGGTTCTGTATTCTCTAAAGGCGGTGGTACCAGGAGAGGGCAAGGGGGTGGTACCAAGGGATAGGCTCAGAGGTGGGTAGGGGGCAGAGACAAAGGGTGCCCCTATCCTCTGGTGAGATTACTTTGCCTCTGAAAAGCTATCCAGCCTGTTTTAACCCCATAAATGCTGTAGATTTTTGTTGCAGTTGTGGCATCTGAACACCCCTGTCCACTTTCCTTGCAGCTAAGAGGGGGGTAGTAAAAATCCATTGGCAGCCCATCGTGGGTGGAGCTTGTTTGGCCCCTCCCACAGCTCTGCTCTCAGCACAGTAGTGATGTCACCACCATGATTACAAGGTAATATCTTGGTATGTGTGTGTATTTGGTGCACGCAAAGGTAATTCCCATCGTTTGTAGCTAATGAGGACTATATTTAAAAGAAAGTCTTTGTACCTGGAGCTCAGCTCTAATGCCAGGAAAAAATCAATACTTTTTAAAAGACAATTGTTCAGACAGCTTCAATCTGTGTGCTTTTTTTTTTCTTTTTTTAATAGAACGTCTTTTACATTCTGGAGGGCTGATGACAATATTTCTTTTCAAATCCAACACCCAAGAAAGCTCAGAGCGTAATTTGTAAAAGTCAAAGCAGAGTTTTATGCTGCTCTGTTATAGAAAATGAAATGCATGCGATGCATGATGGATATGCTGTTTTTTAACAAAGGTGTGCCCAGGCATTTCATCATTGCTTAAGGAACATTTACTTATTGTATCAGCATTCACAGACCTATTTTAAAGCTGGTCTCCATGCAAATAAAAAAATCAGTTCTGCCGGGTACAGTACCTTGAAAAAGTATTCATACCCCTCCACATTTTGTCATGTTACAACCAAAAATGTTATTGTATTTTATTGGGATTTTATGTGATAGACCAACACAAAGTGCCACATAATTGTGAAGTGGAAGGAAAATGATAAATACGTTTTCAAATTTTTTTACAAAAAAATATGCAAAAAGTGTAGGGTACATTTGTATTTAGCCCCCATGTGACAATACTTTGTAGAACCACCTTTCACTGCAATTACAGCTGCAAGTCTTTTTGGGGATGTCTCTACCAGCTTTGCACATGTAGAGAGTGACATTTTTGCCCATTTTTCTTTGCAAAATAGCTCAAGATCTGTCAGATTGGATGGGGAGAGTCTGTGAACAGCAAATTTCAAGTCTTGCCACAGATTCTCAATTGTATTTAGATCTGGGCTTTTACTGGGCCATTCTAACACATGAATATCCTCTGATTTAAACCATTCCATTGTAGCTCTGGCTGTATATTTAGGGTTGTTGTCCTGCTGGAAGTTGAATCTCTGCCCCAGTCTCAAGTCCTTTGCAGACTCTAATGCCACGTACACACGATCAAAAAATTCCGCCAGAAAAAGTCAGATGTGAGCTTTTGGTCAGACATTCCGACTGTGTGTATGCTCCATTGGACGTTTGTTGGCGGATTTCCACCAGCAAAAGATTGAGAACAGGTTCTCTATTTTTCCGCCCGAAAAAAGTTCCGGTCGGAAATTCCAATCGCTCCAATCAATTCCGACATGCATAATTCCTACGCATGCTCGGAAACAATTCAACACATGCTCGGAAGCATTTAACTTCATTTTCTCGGCTTGTCATAGTGTTGTACGTCACCGTGTTCTTGATTGGGGAAAGTTCAGAGAACTTTTGTGTGACCGTGTGTATGCAAGCCAAGCTTGAGCGGAATTCCGTCTGAAAAACCATCCAATAATTTTTTGACGGAAATTCCGCTAGTGTGTACGGGGCATAACAGATTTTATTTTAAGATTGCCCTGTATTTGGCTCCATCCATCTTCCCATCAACTCTGACCAGCTTCCCTGCCCCTTCTGAAGAAAAGCATCCCCACAACAGCATGCTGCCATCACCATGTTTCACGGTGGAGGTGGTGTGTTCAGGGTGATGTGAAGTGTTAATTTTTCGCCACACATAGCTTTTTGCTTTAAGGACAAAAAGTAAAATTTTGGTTTCATATGACCTTCTTCCACATGTTTGCTGTGTCCCCCACATGGCTTCTCGCAAACTGAAAACGGGACTTCTCATGGCTTTCTTTCAAAAATGGCTTTCTTTTTGCCACTCTTCCATAAAGGTCAGATTTGTGGGGTACACAACTAATGCCCTGTACACGCGACCGGTTATCCTGTCGGAATAAACTCTGAAGGTTTTTCCGATGGAGTTCCGATGGAATTCCGCTTAAACTGTACTGTGTACATATGATCACACTAAAAACCAACAAGGTACAAGGGGACTAGAAAAAGGAAGTTCAATAGCCAGTATCCAGTAGCTACCGTCTCGTACTTGCTTCAGAGCATGCGTCGTTTTTGGTCTGTGGGAAAAGCATACAAACGAGCGGTTTTCCCGATAGGAATTGGTCCAGTCGGAAATATTTAGAACATGTTCCATTTCTAGGTCCGTCAGAATTTTTGAAAAAAAAAGTCAGATGAGGCATACACACGATCGGAACATACGATGAAAAGCTTCCATCTGACTTTTTCTGTCGGACATTCCGCTCGTGTGTACGTGGCATAATAGTTTAATAGATTCTCCCACCTGAGCTGTGGATCTCTGCAGCTCCTCCAGAGTTACCATTGTCCTCTTCCTGAAGACGTGTAAACGAAACATACGTCGAGGCGGAACCTGGTCACGCGATTACATCACTTCCGGTCCCTCTGGTTGCTCACTGTAGTAGGTGGAACGCACGCCAGCATCCAGTCTTCACTGTGGGACACGCATCCACTCCTTTACTATGCCTTACAGCCTCATTGCCGGGCTAGGGCACTAACAAAGTAAGGTGCCACTTGACATTTTGTATTGTTTTATCTTTCTAATAAACGGGATTACACTACTTCGGTTTCCTATGTTGCCTTCACATATCCCACCTGATACTCCAAACGGTGTGAGGGGCTGATCCAGTCCACAGTCTCCGTTATTGCAGCAAGCATTATCTTACTAACGTTCATTTGATCTTTTTTTCATTAAAAAGGTCAACATCCTCTGGAAAGCTGCCATCCATATACTGAGCACTTTGGGTGTCTTTTGTAGTTGGTGAAGGTGAAATAGTCATCTACGGGATTGGAAGATTATCTAAACCGATATTACCACATTGAACTTTATTCACTCTTATATGTGATCATTTGTTTTGCTTTGTACTACCAAGGACACTGTTTTTCACTGCTGTTTTCACACATTGTTGTCTAACTATAGATTACATAGTATTTGTGTGTGCCCATTTTCTTTGCTTGGTCAAGATTTTTTTTTTTTTTTTATTACCAGCAGGTTTACTGTTTTTGTGCTATTACAATTTCCATGATACTACTTGTGTTTATTTAGGTTGGTGCATTTGGATCAATTTATTTGTATCAATTCATTATTATTTAGACCGCAACCCTCACCCTTTTGGAATTTAATTGGTGGGGCTAGCAGGCGCGCGCCCGCTGCGTACACCGTGACTGTGCCAGCGGGACTGGCGGACTCAATGTCTGCTGATCTTCCAGCGATCATGTCACGGAGCCTCAGAACGGGGAGATGTAAACAAAGAATTTTCCCCGTTCTGCCTAGTGCCTGTCTTTGGGAGCAGTGATCGCTGTCATGTCAGTGGAAACTCACCCCCACGCAGTTAGAATCACTCCCTAGGACACACTTAACCCCTTGATTGCCCCCTAATGTTTAACCCCTTCCCTGCCAGTGTCATTTACACAGTAATCACTGCATTTTGATAGCACTGATCACTGTATACATAAAAATGGTCCCAAAATAGTGTCCGATGTGTCCGCCATAATGTCACAGTCACGATAAAAATCGCAGATTGCCGCCATTACTAAAAAAGAAAAAAATGAATAATAAAAATGCTATAATCTATCCTTTATTTTGTAGATGCTATAACTTTTGCTCAAATCAATCAATATACGCTTATTGGGATTGTTTTTTTTTTACCAAAAATATGTAGAAGATTACATATCGGTCTAAACTGAGGACATTTTTTATATATATATATATATATATATATATATATATATATATATATATATATATATATATATATTTTTTTTTTTTTTTTTTTTTTTTTTGGGGGGGGATATTTATTATAGCAAAAACGTAAAAAATGTTTTTTTTTTCACAACGGTCGTCCTTCTTTTGTTTATTGTGCAAAAAATAAAAACCGCAGAGCGATCAAATACCACCAAAATAAAGCTCTATTTGTGGGAAAAAAGATGTCAGTTTTGTATGGGTACAACGTCGCACCACCGCAACGTTGTCACTTAAAGTGACGCACTTCCGAATCGCAAAAAGTGCTCTGGTCATGGAGGGGGTAAAATCTTCCAGGGCTAAAGCGGTTAATTTAGGTGGTGTAGAGAACAATCGGGTCACCCGGATAAATGTGCTATCTGGCAGAGCTGGGTAAATCTTAGTACTGGATAGAAATACAACTCCTTTGGCGGGTAAAACAACTTCAGTATATGTATTTCATCATTGTATTTAGCTGTTTCTTCGGAGTTCAGCTTTAAGTAGTCATGCTCTGTAGACGGTGTGCAGGAAGGAATGTAGGAGAATGTCCTCCTGTGAGTAGCACATCATTACAGGGCAGCTGGTGGAGAATGAAGTCCTAGTGAGGGATGTGGCTCCTGCTCCAGGCAGTGAGAAGGTATGGGGCTCACTATAAAAGATGGAGCTCAATGTATTTCCATTTCCATTGTCCTCTGCTGCCGCTGATGTGACTGTCCCAGGGAGAGAACAGCACAAATGTGACCTTTTATTGTGACACAGCTTGGACATAATTCATGTAATGCTCCTGTGATTAGCAGCCCTGAAGGTTATTTCTCTTCTCCATCATCCTCCCTGACTGCCTGGGCATATTTGTACAGGAGGAAACAGAGTGCTTTATACATCTGTTTTATGGATTGATGTTAGAGTAGAACACGCAGTGCAGCAAGAAGGAAATGCCAAACTTAACCCTTTCAGCCCCGGAAGATTTTACCCCCTTCCCGACCAGAGCACTTTTTGCGATTCGGCACTGTGTCCCTTTAACTGAAACAAAATTTACCTCTTTTTTTTTCCCCACAAATAGAGCTTTCTTTTGGTGGTATTTGATCACCTCGTTTTTTTGGGGGTTTTTTTTGGCGCTATAAATAAAAGAAGAGCAACAATTTTGAAAAAAAAAAAGCGCAATATTTTTTTAATTTTTGCTATTATAAATATCCCCCAAAAATATATAAAAAAATTATTTTTCCCCTCAGTTTAGGCCGATATGTATTATTCCACATATTTTTGGTAAAAAAAAATTGCAATAAGCGTATATTGATTGGTTTACGAAAAAGTTATAGCGTCTACAAAATAGGGGAGAGATTTATGGCATTTTTATTATAATCTTTTTTATTAGTAATGGCTGCGATCAGCGATTTTTATCGTGACTGCAACATTATGGCGGATGCATCGGACACTTTTGACA
Organism: Lithobates pipiens; assembly: GCF_037356315.1. NCBI lineage: Eukaryota > Metazoa > Chordata > Amphibia > Anura > Ranidae > Lithobates > Lithobates pipiens. The sequence continues at coordinate 76,482,258 of NW_027507764.1, forward strand.
CTATTTTGCTACTGCTTTCCTATTAAAAACGAACCACACTAAGCAGGAGAGCACAGCATGCTCAGCCAGCATCCAGCCTCCTCTCCCTTAATGATCAGACGTGTCCTGATGGCCCCCATTCACTTTGCACAGCCATTCACTGGGAAGTTCAGTATGCTGATGTTTTTCCTCCCCCAGCTCTCAGAGTTCCTCATGCAGCTGAGAACAGAGGGTATGTGATCACTCTTTAAAAAAAGGGAAAAAATGTATTAATAATATTTTACTATCCACAGATGACGTGCCTCTCATTTCTATTGTAAACGGAATGAGTTGTTTTACAAGGTGAGAGATTATACTACATATAACATACCTCCCAATATTTTTAGATGGGAATGAGGGACACCTACTTGCTAATATATGTAGGCATAGGACACGCCCCCTGTCGCAGCCCCTTAAAGGAGAATTAACCAAAAAAAAGTTCATTAAATCCACAAAGACTTTTTTTTACCACAACTATTCCTTTATATTGGCTTTTAAAATTGACAATAGCAGCAATTTAGAATTTAGCAATTTAGAATTTGGATGAAATGGCACTTGGAAACACTTTGTTATAGATAAAAAGTGCATTTTATATACTTCTATATAGATCAGACCAAAATGAGGGACAAATGAGGGGGACAGAGGGACATTGCTCCAAATCAGGGACAGTCCCTTGAAATCATGGACAGTTGGGAGTTATGCATATACTTTAACTGCAGCAGAAAAAAAATCAGGTCTCCTGTCCTGCTAGATGGGGTTGTACTGTGTAGCATAGCTGTGTAAATTTCTGGATTGGATGGACAGGAATACAAATCATTTAAAAACAGTTTTCATATACAGTATGTAACTGATCTGTGTGTTTAGCTGTATGCCTGATGTTCAGCTTTAAATATAATATAAAATATATCATATAAAATAATCAAATATAATATAATATAAAATAATATAAAATATTCAAATCTAATCTAATATAAAATAATATAATGTAATATAATATAAAATAATGTAATCTAATATAATATAAAATAATATAAAAGAATATAATATAATATAAAATAATATAAAATAATGTAAAATAATATAAAATAATAAAAAATAATGTAAAATAATATAAAATAATATAAAATAATGTAATATAATATAATCTAATATAATATAAAATAATATAAAATAATTTAAAATAATATAAAATAATATAAAATAATCTAATATAATATACTCTAATATAATATACTCTAATATAAAATAATGTAAAATAATTTAATATAATATAAAATAATCTAATATAATATACAAATAATCAAATATAATTGAATATAAAATAATATAAAATAATCTAATCTAGTATAACATAGCTCCAAATGCTTATTCAGCTGTGGATATGGGAACACATGCGGAGGCGGGGCCCAGCCATCACACCGTTTAGCTTGTTCTCATCGTCTGACACATGTATGGGAGGGAGGGAGCCATAGTGCCATTTTCAAACAGGATGTTGGCACGAGTAGAACCATTGCCGATTGGAAACGTACCAGACGCACAATCTCTACTCTGCAGAAATGCTATCTTCCGTGCTGTTAATTAAAGGGATTTAATTAAAATTCTGCTTGTTTAATAAACAAGTAGCTCTCCTGTGAATAGAGAAACCTCTTTAACATACAATATTTCCTCTGCGTTGTCAGACACCTTCCCTTATAGAACATTTTTATTGCCTGGATGGATGACGGCATATTTCTCCGGATGAGGACAGTTATGAACTTTGCAAAATAGTTAAATCCTGCTCTGTAGATATTTTTAATTAGCATCTCGGATCTTTTCCTGTCTTATTTATTTTGCACCCTGGTGAATTAGTCTGGGAGCCGTGCCCTAATCACTGACATAATAATTAGTTCAATAACAATATTTGTATACTAATAGGCATACTGTCACCCTAAAAATATAACAAGGCATATGTCTGATTGGAGGATTTATGGTACCTTTTAAATATTTTATAGATGATTTCCAGACAAATATCGAACCACTTTAGTTGTAGGTTTGTTAGTATAGAATGTATTTGTTTTTAGACATAGCAATCTGTCCTGATATCAGGGATTGATAATCGCCTGCCTGTGGCGGCTGGTGCTAAACTTTTTTGGGGGGCAGCAAACAAACCCACCCCTCTAGGTCCACACTCACCCCTCCAGCGTCACGCCATCGCGGCTTCCCCAGCTTCTCCTTCTGGCTAACCCAGCCTTCTTTAGATCTTCCTCCTGTCCTGATTGGCCGGGGAGGAGAAGCCAGAAACCAATAGCGAACATTGATTCACCAGATTCAAAAGGCCAACCTTTTTTCAAGCCAATTAGAGCCTCGGGCTCTAATCATGGCCTTGGAAAAAAAAAAAAAACTCATAGAAAGCTATGAGTTTGGCGCGCCACATGCAAACTAGGGGGGCCCCTGCACCCATTATGGGCTGGCTGCCACTGTTGCCTAACCCAGATTTGGAGAGCCAGTGCCAGCCAATCGGACTCAATCAGATGTTACCTAACATGGAGCTGTCAGTCAAAGACTGTGATGATTCTTACAGGAGGCGAGACCACAGAGATGACATCATCCAGTGTGGATGCAAGGATTTTTATCTACTTAGGCGAAGGTGCATTTTGACACTTTGCTACAATGTAAAGTAGTGAGTGTGCAGCTTGTATAACAGTGTAAATTTGTTGTCCCCTCAGAATAACTCAACACACAGTCATTAATGTCTTAACTGCTGGCAACAAAAGTGAGTACACCCCTAAGTGAAAATGTCCAAATTGGGCCCAAACTGTCAATATTTTGTGTGGCCCCCATTATTTTCCAGCACTGCCTTAACCCTCTTGGGGATAGAGTTCACCAGAGCTTCATAGATTGCTGCTGGAGTCCTCTTCCACTCCTCCATGGTGACATCACAGAGCTGCTGGATGTTAGAGACCTTGAACTCCTCCATCTTTCCTTTGAGGATGCCCCACAGATGCTCAATAGGGTTTAGGTCTGGAGACATGCTTGGCTAGTCCATCACCTTTACCCTCAGCTTTTTTAGCAAGGCAGTGGTCACCTTGGAGGTGTGTTTGGGGTCGTTATCATGTTGGAATACATTGCGGTGGTGGTGGAAGTGATAGGCGGCTTCACAGCCACTTGTATCACTTCCATATGGTGTCATATTCCTATCTGTGGCAAGGCTTTGTGAATCATGCAAGTAGGAAAAAAATGTTTTAGTAGGTACCAGCGAGCCACCACAGGGATTTACAGATAATTCACATTCAAGTACTCCAGACTGCTGGTGGTGCTAATCTGAGGAGAATATCTTGTTACTACACATCAGTAAATTACATTTAACCACTTCAATACAGAGCACTTACGCTCCTTCCTGCCCAGGACAATATTCAGCTTTCAGCGCTGTCACACTTTGAATGACAATTGCGTGGTCATGCAACACTGTACCCAAAGTCAATTTTTATCATTTTCTTCCCACAAATAGAGCTTTCTTTTGTTGGTGGTAGTTGATCACCTCTGCGGTTTTTACACTGGCACTGATAGGTGGTACTGATTGGCACTGACAGGTGACAATGATGTTAATGTTTTTACATTGCTGGGCACTGGTTGGCAGGTAATTTGTACATTTGAGGGGTCTGTGCTGATAATCAATGTGCTAATTATCAGCACAGCCCCCCCCCCCCCTGACAGGGAGAGCCACCGATCGGCTCTCCCTGTCAGCGCGAACCGAGGAATGCCGTTTACCGACACTTCCTGGTTCACGGGATGATCAGCTGTGATTGGTCATAGCTGATCACGTGGTAAGAAGCCTCTGACAGGGGCTTCTTATCACAATCGGAGATGCGGGGTGTCAGACTGACATGCCGCACTCGCAATCGCCGCACTGCGTGCACCCACGGGAGCGCGCCAGGATGTTATCCTGCTGGACATCATATAATGCCCAGTCAGGATAACAGAACCACTTTCCTGCCATCATTCTGCATACAGCAGGCGGAAAATGGTTAAAGTGGAACTTCAGTCATTTTTTTCAACTTTCCATCTATTAAATCCTCTGCCCTTGTTGTTTTAACTTTGAATAGTAAAACATTTTTTTCTGCCAGAAAATACCTTATTCTTATTATTATACTTCCTGTATCTTGTCTGATAAAAAGCCTAGGCCTATGACATCATTCACAGCTCTCTCTCACTCTGTGAGAGTTTTCCAGGAAGGGAGGGGGGATGAATCATAAGAGGGCCAATAAAAGCTGCAGAGCTGTAGGTGTGCCTCGGTGTGTCTGTGTAAATCCAGGAAGCAGCTTCAACTGCCCACAGTTAAAATTGATGCAGCCAAACTCAGTGGAGGGAGATTTCTGCAGCATATTTGGCAAGTACAGAATTACAGTATATATAAAATAATATGCAAAGTGGTTGGAGGGAAGCTTCAGAATGACAAATATGTTTTTATTACAAATTGTGTGAGCAGGCTGAAGTTCTTCTTTAAAATCCAGGCCAACAGCTTACTACCCAACTGGAATATATGGGTAGATTGTCTTACCTGCCAAAAAAGATCTGTAATTCAGTTAAAGCAGTCTTGTAATCCAAACACCTCAACTAGACAACACAGCCATGTTGTGTCCTTGATGCAGACTATGCTGCAACTGAACACTATAGCGTGTTTCTGGACTTGCCACAGCCTATAATTGGATTAATAGGATCAGCAGCATGCTCATGAGGTCATCACTCTGCTCTATTTAGGATTGGGGACAGAAAGCAATGTGCCAAGCAGTAAAGTTTTTGCTGGCTTTAGGTGCTGACTTTCCTTTTCCAAAAGTTAACTCCTTTTGCTAAACTTCAACAGGCAGGATAAATTCATAGTGGTGTAAGTCCTCAGACAGACAAAGCAAACAGCAGATGGTGACAGAGTCAGAAGACTGAGGGTCAGATCAGGCTCAGACAAACCGCCAGACAACCTAAGTACAAAAATGCAAAAAGAAAAGATATGGGCGCATTTGAGTGTAGACTGCTAGATAATTTAATGACAGAAACATAAAATACCACTCATATGTCTACAGTTAAAAATGGGCACATCATGTATGCTCAAGTCTGGTGTTTGTATGACCTCAGTGGCTCACGCTGGAGCTGTCACTGTCACCCTTTTCCTGGGGCTAAGGCCAGTTCGTAGGTAGGAAGGTGAAAAGAAGCCAGGAGCGAGGGTTAGGACACAAGATGGAATGCAGCATGCTGCGCAATGATGTCACCTGTCGTGCTTGCGATGTGTTTTGGAGCATGCATACTTGGGAACCAAGAAAGGTGCTCCTTTGTCAAGCTCTTTCTTTTTACATGTTTTGAAGATTTCTTATGTTTCCCCAAGAAGGCTGGCCCTGAACTGTGGATCTTTTAGCCCCTTCCTATGTGATTCCCACTTGGATGACCCTACCAGTTTTACCAGTTATAAGCATATATTGCTATGATTTTTATTATACAGACTGAAATGTAAGAGTTTTGAATCTCTCTTGCTTTGCACTAACTTTATACATCTGAACCTAAGTACAAACGCAGACCAAACAATCAACAGGAATAACCCAGAACATGGGCAGTCAGGGTCAGTCAAACCCGTTGCTAAGGCCCAGACTGAGAGTCAAGCAATCTATTTAAAACACTCATAATTGAGGCAGGTGTGCACTACAGAGAGCCCACAACTATAGTTCTGAAAAATAAGATTGCTAACCATTTTATTTCTTGTCACTGTCTGTCCTAAATGAACAACTGGAACTGAAAGGAAATTTCCCTAAAAGTTAGGGGAAATTTACCTTAGACATTTGTCACCAGAACATGTCAGCATTGGAAGATATTTTTTCAAACGTCTTTGTTGTGGTGACAACTCACGATTGACCTTATGCCGCGTACACACGAGCGGACTGTATGGCGTACTTAGTTCGTCATACAATCCGACGGACAGTCCGTCGTACTTTCGACTGAACGGACTTGACCACACACGGATGCACAAACAGTCCGTCGAAAGCTTGCGCGATGACGTGTACAGCACGTACGACGGGACTAGAAATAGGAAGTCCAAGACACAGCAAAGCACCCTTCCGCCGTGTAAATCCTTTCTGGGCATGCGCCATTCTTAGTCCGTCAAACTAGCATACTGACGAGCGGATTGTCCGCTGAAACCAAAGTACGACGGACAGAATTTCGAAAAATCCGAAATTCTTAGTACGCCGGACTGCACGCTGAAAAAGTCAGCTGAAGCCCACACACGAGCGGATTGTCCGCTGAAATGTGTTTCGACGGACTAAGTACGCCATACAGTCCGCTCGTGTGTACGCGGCATTCGTTTTAAACCACAACACAAAATCAGATTGAATTTCCAAGAACACAGAGAGTGATAAAAACCAGAGGCTCTAACATTTTCCCCTCTATATCCAAAATAAAAAGTTGTGCTTGGAGTTGACTTTATTTCTTTAAATCCACAATGAGTTTTACTTTAATCATCCAACATCCATCATCCAACATATTGTTTTTCATTTAATTTTAATTTTACCTTATGAGCTCTCAGTCTTTTTAAAATGCACATTGTAAGCAGATTGTCTTGTCCCAATATTGTGCCATCTGATTGCAAGTCCCTATTTAATGCACATTGCGCATAATAGCTTTCTGGATGACTGTATCCCACGATTTATATTTTATTCCCGTCAAAGGTTAGAGGAATTTGGCCTACACTTGTCATTTCATTTTCTGGAGCCTACCAAAGTGTACAATAAGCACATTACATACTTGTTCAAACACATTGATCTGATTTTAATAACGAGTTAATGCTTTTCTGGCATTTTGTTTTATTGAAGCCATCATAACGTAATCCGTGATGGATACGTGTTCCGGAGCTCGAAGGAAAAGTATGCTAAGATATTGCTAGGGGTTTTTCTTTGATGTTTCTTTTCTCCTAGAAAGAAATAAAACAGCTAAAGCCTTATCAAAGCCGCACTGCCAAGTCGCACACTGTGTTACTATTTCTTTGGTGACAGCTGAGACAGATCATAAAAAGGTCAGTCCTCCCAGAAACCAAAGCTCAGTTTTTGGTAGGAGCCGGAAAGTTGAATTAGACAACTTTCTTTTATCTGGCAGGGAATACAGTAGTAAGATTTTAGAACCTGAATTCACAGCTCAGCCCCCTTGCCATGGCCATGTTCAGGGTCTTCAACTGAAGGGGAAGTGAGACAAGGTTGACGTATAGGTTGGCACACGACCTTCCTTTCAGATCATTATCCCTGAACACATAGGGCAGTAGTTACTAACTTATGAGCTTAAGGGACATCTAATGTGGGCCCTGATATCACCAAAGGGCCAACCATAACATTCAATATATGTAATGTTGGAGAGGATTGCAGACCTAATAGAGGAAATGAGGGTCCAAGAGGGTGGACATCCTACATTTTTGGCTGGGGATATGCTGCAGAAGACAATAGGAATACACCTTACATGAGGCTAGTAAAGATCAATTCTGTTACCCTAATCCAGTGTTTCTCAACATTTTTTCAGTCAATGCACCCTTTAAAACGATGGACAATCTCGAGGCACCCTCCAAAATTATGGACAGTCTTTAGGCATTCCATGCTAAAATGTAAAAACTATTGTAATAGTTTTACATAATGCAGCAATATCAATACACGTAGGACACCCAACGTGGGAGGCGATGTATTCTTCCAAAGCAAATACACTTTTGCAAACTGGTATTGACTAGTATTCAGTGTTTCACTTCTCCCTCAGTTTTTCTCCATCACTTAGCTAATGAGACTCCAAAGCTGATGGAGAGAGGCAGGGGAGGGTCAAACAAGGATGATATGCAGGCAACTGACATCCTCCTTATCAACTGATGATGTCATTGGTCATTAGGAGGTTGGCAGTTAGAAGGATATAATGGTGTACAATGAAAACCTGTGGCTTTGTGTAACTAAAAGGCAGGTTTCACCCACCCACCAGCTTTTATGCACTTTTGGGGCAATTTTAGGCATTTTTCCGAGGCACCCCTGAAGAAACCTCAAGGCACCCCAGGGGGCCTGGGCACCCTGGTTGAAAAAGTCAGTACTAATCAATGTTCCCACTACAGACTGCTGAGGTCCGAGGGCCACACCTCAACACATCATATACCAAAGAGCTGCAGGTTGGGCACCAGGGGGATAGGGCCTTAAAAGCCGGTACCACTTGGTACAGCGTTCAGCCCCATCCAACCGCAGTCTGCCACTTGTCCCACCTTGGTGCAATAAAATGCCGAAAGGGATGCACTGCAGCTAGATGACCCCCATGTGAGGGGTATTTGAAAGTTGAACTCCAGGCAGATATAAAAAGATCCAAAATAATGTAGCTATTTATATAATGCATCCCTTCATTTATTATTTTTGCAATGCACGCAATGTAATACCGGCTATAAATGGTTCAAATTCAAGATTCCAACTGTGTATGGGCAGGCTGAATGTACCAAGTTTATCAATCAATCAACCTTGGCACAAACTGCCTGCCTGATTTTACTTGCGATTAGTCAACATTGACTATTTTTAATCCTTATGCTACTAGCATAAATAGATTGGAAGTTATATTATTGTAGCAGCCTCTAGTGTGTTCTACTAGAAGTGAGAATAGGTAAAAGCAGTTCTAGCCAGGGATAAATCTGAATCATTAAATTGTGTCAGGGTTATTAGAGGCCAGGGCTGGATGACTCATCCTGGCAGCTCTCTGGTGTCTCCCCCTGGTATCTGGAATATTGGAGAATGTTCTAGAACTAGAGGGCAGAGGTGAAGAGGAACTTTCATGAATATTTAGAGGCCTTTAACTGATCCCCAAGGAAGCCTTCAAATAGACATGGGCCAGACCAGCAGGGGAGTCGGGTGGAAGATGGAGAAGCAGTGCTGAGGAGAGACTGACGATGGGCATTGAGGAACCCCTCGGGGGGGTTACCTCTGGCTGGGAGCTCAGGAATGCTGGCCTGAAAGGATCCCACCACAGGAGGCAGTTTGAAGGATTCATGCTGGAGAGGAAGCAGGAAGGAGCAAGCAGAGACAGTAAGTAGATTGGCACAGTGCAAGGACAAGACAAGGGGGAAGACTGCCAGCTGTAACAGTGATTTATTAAAGACTGCGTTGTGCCAAGTCTTTATCTAACCTTGTCCTGGGAGATCTCCATGTTTGTGTGCCATTCAGGCAGGACTGGTGCAGAGAGTCAGTCGGGAGGAAGATCAGCCAGACGTGACAGCCAGGTTGACTAGCATTCTGCAGGCAAGTGGAGCTGGGATCAGTGGCTGCAGGAATGCAGAGATAGCTGTTATGCTGTTCACTTGATCTGTGCTACTTTGTCAATGAACTAAAAGTTCCTGCCTGTAATGGCCTTTGCTGAACTAGCAATACCCTGCTAGTCCCATCAGAAGTGAGCAGCATGTGCTGTACAAAGGAACCAAGTTTGTGCAGGTAGAAGGAAGACAGGAAGAATAGTACTTTTGTAAATAGGGAGGAAGTTGTCCCTGGTTCAGTGTTTTGGACAATTTCAAGCTGGGCATCCCATAATTTCGACTCCTACAGGGGTAGTGCTACATTATATTTACTTGTTTACATTTTATTTTATTTTTTTACATTTCTTCAGTTACTTCCTGGTTTCCAGTCCTAGTCAAATGATTTCATACATTCCAGGAGTCTTCAGGAGCGGAGGGGTTTTCTCAGCTAAGCACACCTTCCTGCCTGCATGCCTGAGCTAAGAACAGATGAATTCCAGGAAGTAAATGCTACATGGACCATCGGCCCTTACACAAAGTGGTCATGGCCAGAAATGCTAGGGGGGTGTACTTCAGTGATTTCTCAATAAAATAAAACATTGAGACATGAATGGATGGGTGCGTTTGCTTTGAATGGTATCAATCAATTAAATAGAGTTTTTAGTGCTCAGGTGCATTGTAGTTCTACTTTAAAGCGTTACTAAACCAACAACAGTAAAATCAGTCTGTATAGGCATACCCCACTTTTAAGTACACAATGGGGTTTATTTACTAAAGCTGGAAAGTGCAAAATCAGGCTCACTTCTGCATAGAAACCAATGAGCTTCCAGGTTTTATTACCAAAGCTTAATTGAACAATCTGGGGTTAGAAGCTCATTGTAGAAGTGAGCCTGATTTTGCACTTTCCAGCTTTAGTAAATAAACCCCATTGTGTACTTAAAAGTGGGGTATGCCTGTATATGCAGCAAAGCATGCTTGTTATACTCACTTTGCATTGTGTGAAAAGGCTGTTTGATCCTGTCTTCTCTGTTCCTCCCCTTCTTCCGCTTCCCCAAACTATCTCCTGATAGAGCAGATGCTGGGAACAAGCTGCACAGAAAAAACAAAGGAAGAGGCACCTTCTAAGTGCAGACGGTGTAAACTTTATGTGGAACTAATAATTAAAACATTCATATAGAGGTAAACTCGTGTCAGCATATGGGAGATCAGTCCTGTAGCGGTGTGTCACTTTGCACGCTGGCCGGACAACTTCTGGCACTCATAGTCTACCGGCTCTGTGTATGGTGATGGATCCAGGGAGGAGGGCTGGAACGCTCGTGACTCTCATCGGCGTTTGACGTCACCGGAGGGCTGTCGATGGAGAGGACAGGCACGCTCCTTTGTCAAGCTGCACATGCTCAGTTTGGTGTGTATTGCTAGAGAGTTTTTAATTTTTTTGGAAGGGTGCATGTGATCAGCACAGGGCCAATCAGCACTGTCCAGACAGAGGGTCATTGGCCCTGCATCTTCATAGGACAGCCAGAGCAAAATGAAAACTCCTCCTACAAGCTTTAACAAAACACTGATAGAAGTCTCAAGACTGCTATATACTGCTGATGAAAAAAGGTATTCAGCAGTTTAGATTTACTTAAACTATTGCATTTCCATATTCTGTGTACTGTGGGAGATCAGATGTAGTGAATTCAGGGTCCTGGGTTTAGTAACACTTTAAGTAGGGCACAACACATGAATATTTAATGAGCAAATATGGCAAATAGGTCAGTAAGTCATCACACCATACAATAGTCAGTTCCCTGCAAAGGTAAAGCATAATGGACTACTATGCATCGCATAGTAGTCCATTATGTGTCACTTACCTGACACAGGAGCCAGCAATGTCACCGCTGTCCCCTGTAGTCAGGCGCATCCATCTTCTCGATGGGTCTCGCTGCTCCACCGCTGTCATTCGGCGAAGCCGCGATGACGTCACTCCGTCGCATGCGCACGGGAGCCGCCACTCGCGCCATATCGCCGTTGACCGCGGTGCGCTCAGTGCGCCGCTGTCTACGGCGCATGCGCCGTAGACAGCGGTGCCTGTCTTTCGGCAAATATCTCCTAAACCGTGTAGGTTTAGGAGATATTTCTTGGACCTACAGGTAAGCCTTAATCTAGGCTTACCTGTAGGTCAAAGTTGGTTGTAAGGGTTTACAACCACTTTAATGTGACTGTAACCTTATGAAAATAGTTATATTTGGGGCTTAGCACACTGGAACGCACACTAGCCCAGAAAGCCAACTAAAAATACTTTATAAGAATTACCAGAGTGGCCAGCTTGCCAGTCCAGGCCCTTTGTATTGCCTTTCTGGCTACCTCCTCCTTTCCTCTTATTGGTCCCGCTCTACTCAAGAATGTATAAGAAAATGAGCATTGTAAGCACCAAGGAAGTGTTTAGCTTGGACTTTGATTTCAGACATGAAGATATATATGCATAGAGTTTTGATCCGTCTTGCTTAAATGTGCTCTTTGAGAGAGAAAATCCTCCTCAGGGACTCACAGATGTATTATTTCAGGCAAAGTACTTTCATTTTTGTTGTAAGATACAGAAGGAAAAAATGTAATTATTTTCTTTTCACCATTTTTCCTAGAGATAAAACAAGAAGGGGGATTAAGTAGAGGAACCTGAGTGCATTTAAATACCATTCCGCCTGAAAGTGATAAAGGATTTCATCCATATTGCAGCTAAATATAAAATGGTGTTTTGAAATGTCTATATAATACATTTCTATTCTAATCTGCTGCAGAAGAATACAACTTGCTTATGCAGCTGTGTAAGCTAAAGTGTGTGCGTTGCTTCTTTTTGGCTGAAAGGTTGGGTGGGGTCATATGAATGACCTTGCTTATGGGTATCGAATAAGATGTCTAATGCCCCGTACACACGACCGGTTTTTCCATCAGAATAAACTCTGGTGGTCTTTCCGACGGAGTTCCGACTGAGTTCCGCTGAAACGGACTTGCCTACACACGATCACACCAAAGTCCGTTCATTTAGAACACTTTGACGTACGACGGGACTAGAAAAAGGGAGTTCAATAGCCAGTAGCCAATAGCTGCCCTTGCGTCATTTTTGATCCGTCGGAATAGCATACAGACAAACGGTTTTCCCGATAGGAATTGATTCCCTCGGAAAGATTTAAAACTTTCTATTTCTAGGTCCGTCAGAATTTTTGAAAAAAAAGTCTGATGTAGCCCACACACGATCGTAATATCCGATGAAATGATGGAAAGTCCGGTCGTGTGTACGTGGCATAAAACTCATTAACGTTTGATGGTTACAAACGAGAAAAAGAAACACTACATCGGCGCTCAAGTGTTGCAGAACATGACAAGATCTTGGAACGAAAGAACTTGATAGCCAATCAATTGGGTTTGGTGATCAAATTCACTCTTGGCTTTGTGGCCGTCTTCAGATTGGGTTGAGCTATATTCTAAACCAGGGTTCCATGGAATTTCTAGGGTTCCTTTAGAGGTTGTGCTTTGCTTTAGTGTCTAGTAAGGTCACGTTGCAATAAAGCAAGAAAGCTTTGACCTCTGCAATGTATTAATGGACTTTTACTAAATGGAAACAGCTGTACATACAAAACGGTTACAATTTTTAGCTGTACAATACAAGACTGGTAGATATACATGCAACAAACAAAATGCTGCCTACTTCCCAGCAAATAAGCAGAAACTATAGTCTGTAGAAACAGTAGAAATACACTGAAAAGTTACTTAAAGAGGGATTCCGCCCCAAAAAAAATTATTAAAAGCCAGCAGCTATAAATACTACAGCTGCTGACTTTTAATAAATGGACACTCACCTGTCCCGGGTTCCAGCGATGCCGGCAGCCGAGGCCGATCGACCGCTCGGGCCTCGGCTGCTGCCGCCGCCATTCGAGGTGAGGGAATCAGGAAGTAAAGCGAATCGGCTTCACTTCCCGGTTCCCTACTGCGCATGCGCGAGCCGCACCGCGCAATAGGAAATCTCCACGCTGTCACTGGGACCGTGTGTGTCCCAGCAGACAGCGCGGCAGGGCAGGAAATGGCGTAGACTCCCGTGGGAGTCTATGCCCGGAAGTGGGTGAAAATACCTGTCTTTGACAGGTATCTTCACCCCCCTGAAAGGTGTCAATTGTGACACCGGAGGGGGGGGGTTCCGATCAGCGAAGGTTCCACTTTAGGATGGAATCCCGCTTTAACTCAGGTTAGAGTGGGTTCATGATCTGCGTAGGCAATGAGCATCCCAGTCTTAAAGCAAAGTAAACTCATCTATAAAACGGTTTCAGTGTCAGAAATGTAACACTCCCATTGGTTGCGCTCTCAACCGAACTGTAAAGCCATCCAATGGCTGGTGTCATAACTGGTCACATGTGGAGCATCATGGCAGTTGTAGATTAAACAGAGGCCAAGCTGGCAGCTTCCTTGGCTGAAAACAATAGGATGGTTTACTTACACTTTAAAGCGATTGTAAAGGCAGAAGGTTTTTTATGCATTCCGAGAAGTCTACCACATTGTAGATTTCTGTAAGTCTAAAGCCTCGTACACACAATTGGACTTTCCAACGAGAAATGTGTGATGACATGCTGCTGTCGGTAAACCCGACCGTGTGTATGCTCTATTGGACAATTGTTGTTGGATGTTCTGCCAACAAATGTTGGCTAGCAGGTTTTCAAATTTTCTGCAGACAAATGTGTGTTGTCGGATTTTCCGAGCTTGTGTACACAAGTCCTTCTGACAAAAGTCCAAAGTACAAACACGCTCGGAAGCAAGGACGAGCCAGAAGTGGTCGGTCTTGTAATCTAGCGATCGTAATGGAGAATTAACATTCGTGACGTGGCAAATTATGAAATCTAGAAAGGCAGGGCACAATTCTCTTCTTCTTTAATGGGATAGTAATGAAGCTGCTTTGCTGGTGATACTGATGGGGTTATTGCAAATTAATTTTCAAAGGCTTTTTTTTCTAGTGATATCAAAAATAATATTATTATGCTTTTTTTTTCTTTTCTTTTCTTTTTTTTTTTTTGAGCAAGTTACCACAACACCATTATCCTGTAGTTTTTAAAGTCAAAGATACAACTATGTTGGTGTCCCTTGTTAATTTTACATTGTATTTTTAAAAATGTAACCTGGTCATTAAGGGGGGTAAAACCTTCCGGCGCTGAAAGGGTTAAAGCAGTATTCAACCCAAAAGCAATAATTTATTATATTACAGCTTACCAATTCTTAGATGTGATGGCTGCATTCGTTTTCTATTTCAGTTTTGTTTCTTCTATTTTCATCTGGTGATCCAGCAAGGAAATCTGTTGTTTTTTAAAAGAATAAGCTCTCTTCCAGGTGTATCAGTTTACATGAATGAGACAAGCCATTTAACACTGAAAGGGGTGGTTAAAAGGATCAGCTTTTATTTATTAATTTAAAACCATTTTCCGAAAAGGAAAAAAAGCTGTTTGCTGTAATGGATTATAAAGTGTGAGCTGGAGTTTGGCTTCAATTAGTTTGTGTATTTTAATCTGCCAACACTTCCCTCCCACCAGACTGAAAATGCTGCTGCCTCCTGTGCTCCTTTATCCAGAGTAGCGTCTCATTAATACAGCAGATGTGTTGCTGGCCATATTAGCAGATGAAAACAGAGGGAAAAAGGCAAAGAAAACAAATGCAGCTACCAAATCTAATGATTGGTTGGCTGCAATATATTACATTTTTGATTTTTGGTTTCATACTGCTTTAAAGCTAAAATCTAGGCAGAGAAATGTTTGTCTAAATATATTCCCAAAATCCCCTAATTCCCTAGGATATAAATCATCTTTATGTGTACAGAATGCCTTTGAAAACCCAGCTATAACCTTGTAAGTTTGGAGGTGCTGTACAGAAAGCAGAGCTGTGGGATGGACCCAGCAGGCTACACCCACTACAGGCTACGTGTAGAAAACTACAGGAGGGGGTGGAGACAAGACCAGTTACCCTGCACAAGGAGAGAGAACAGCAGTGACAGGTCTTTATTACAAGAAGCTCATACACAGAGGTAAAAAAAAGTTTCACACTGGATTATGGCACATTTCCTTGTTTCTATGGAGCCCAGGATGTGAACTCTTATGCCTTGTACACACGATCGGACATTAATCGGACATTCCGACAACAAAATCCATGGATTTTTTCTGACGGATGTTGGCTCAAACTTGTCTTGCATACACACGGTCACACAAAGTTGGTCGGAAATTGCAAACATCAAGAACGCGGTGACGTACAACGCATATGATGAGCTGAGAAAAATGAAGCTCAATAGCCAGTGTGGCTCTTCTGCCTGATTCCGAGCATGCGTACACACGATCGGAATTTCCGACAACGGATTTTGATGTCGGGAAATTCGAGAACCAGATTTTAAATTTTGTGCGACAGCAATTCCGATGGAAAATGTCCGATGGAACCTGCACACGGTTGGAATTTCCGACAAAAAGCTCCCATCGAACATTTTCCGTTGGAAAATCCGACCGTGCGTATGGGGCATAAGGCTGCTTTTACACTGAGCCACTTTATAGGCGCTATAGCGTTAAAAATAGCACCTGCATAGTGCCTGTACAGAGCCTCTCCTCTCACTCGAGTTTGAAAGCCCGAGTGCTTTCACACTGGAGTGGTGCGCTTGTAGGACGGTAAAAAAAGTCCTGCAAGCAGCATCTTTGCAGTACTGTAGGAGCAGTGTATACACCACTCCTAAAGTGCACCTGCCCATTGAAATTAATGGGCAGCACCGGCGATTTTAACCCTTTTCGGCCGCTGGCGGGGATTAAAAGCGCCCCACTAGTGGCCGAATAGCGCCGCTAAAACAGAGGTAAAGCACAAAAAAGCGGCGCTTTACCGCTGACAGTCCCAACACCCCAGTGTGAAAGTAGACTAAGCCCTTGTACACATGGTCAAAATTTCCAACGGAAAATGTCCAATCGGACCGCGTTGTCGGATAATCCGACCGTGTGTAGACTTCATCGGACTGTTTCCGTCAGAATATCTGACCAACAAAGTTTTAGCCCTTGTACACAGTCGGATGTTCCGACAACAAAATCCATCGGATTTTGTCCGAAACTTGTGTTGCATACACACGGTCGGACAAAGTTGTTGGAAAATCCGATCGTACGTAACGTGATGACGTTATTTCGTTACGATGGGACTATGTTCAGACTAGTAGCAAATAGCTTTGGTCTAGGAATTTGATCTGAGCATGCGTGGCACTTTGTCCGATCGGAATTCTCTACACACAATCGGACAAAGTCCGATCGGATCATGTTGTCGGAAAGTTTTATAGCCCAGCTCTAAAACTTTGTCCGTCGGATATTCCGATGGAAACAGTCCGATGGAGCCCACACACAGTCGGATTATCCGACAACACGGCCCGATCGGACATTTTCCGTTGGAATGTCCGACCGTGTTTACAAGGGCTTAGAGCTGGGCTATAAAATTTTCTGACAACATGATCCGATCGGACTTTGTCCGATCGTTTGTAGAGAATTCCGATCGGACAAAGTGCCACTCATGCTCAGATCAAATTCCTAGACCAAAGCTATTGGCTACTAGCGTAGAACGTAGTCCCATCGTAACTAAATAACGTCATCACGTTACGAACGATCGGATTTTCCGACAACTTTGTCCGACCGTGTGTATGCAACACCAGTTTCGGACAAAATCCGTCGGACAAAATCCGACAGGACTTTGTTGTCGGAATGTCTGACCGTGTGTACAAGGGCTAAGATGTATTTGACTTAACTTTTTTTGGAGGGGGAAATCATAAAGAAAGGTCATACAAAATATGAAATACAAAATTCCCTGTGCAACCAATTACATTGCTATGAAATAATAATACAGTTGGAAAATCAAAAGGCATTGTTGGTCACGACGTTGGCGGCGGAATGAACCTAATAACAGATGCGTCTTTGAAACATTTGTGTCCGCTGAATTTCCAACCTATTCCAAACGTTCAGGAGATGAACACTTTCAATGCAAATCACTTGTTTTTCTTCCTCAACTCCAGGTTAGCTCTCCTTCTCCTCTGGGACAAATTCAGCATCGAAGAATCATAAAAATGTCTAAATATATGTTCCAGAAGAGGTGATAAAGTAAAATGTGTATAAAGTAGCATGTCATTTTATGGATTCCGGCGTACAGAGGCTGATGCTGTAACACAAAGTCAGGAATACTAAACTTTTTAATATAATTAGGCTTGGGATTCTTGGAATGTGTACAGAAAAGGATGGCTTTAAGATTAAAGTGCAACACCATTACAACTGCTTAATGTGACCCTGTCATTTAAACAAAAATCTCGCCATATGATTATATGATCATTTAGTGTATTTGATGCATGTTATTTATCATAAGAGCCTGACTTGTGTAGGCATCCAAAATCCCTGAGTCTACTGCTGGATGCTGCCATTTTGGATGGGAGGTCAGCAGGCTCAGAGCTGTCACTCAACACTCTATAGCAGGGGTATTAAACTCAATTTCATTGCGGGCCGTATCAGCAGTATGGTTGCCCTCAAAGGGCCAGTAGGGTGTGCTACATACAGAGTGCAGGGTTCTGGAGTGTGTTACTACAGAGTTCAGGAATACTCTACTTACAGAGTGCAGAGTTGAGGAGTGCCCTATGCACTGAGTGCAATTCCAGGGGTGCCTTATGTACAGAATGCAGAAGGTGGGTAGACTATATACAGAGGGCAGGGTTCAAGGGTGTGCTAATTACAGAGTGCAAGGTTTAGAGGTGCGATACACACAAAGTGCAGGGTTCTGGCTATGTGCATAATGCAGGGTTCAGGAGTGTGCTATGTAAATAGCGTAGCGGTGCAATTAGTACAGAGTGCAGGGTTTAGGGGTGTGCTGCTTACAGAGTGCATAGTTCAGGACTATGTTACATACAGAGTGCAGAGTTCAGGGGTGTGCTGTGGGTTTAGAGGTGCACTATGCACAGTGTGTAAGCTCTGCCCCAAGCCCCACCAAGTTTCAGTTGCAAAACTGTGTGCGAAGGCCACATGACAAGGCCTGGTGGGTCAGATCCAGCCTGCGGGCCTTGTGTTTGACATATGTGCTCTATAGTATTCATCTTTGCTCCTCCCCTGACTGCTACATGGAAGGCTTGGTAGGGTGGTGAGGGGAGAGGCTGAGGAGCTGGGCTGCTACAGTATTTAGACACTCCTAGAAGTGGAGAGGGTTAGGACATACAAGGAGAGAGGGGGGTGTGCTAGAGAACTGACTTTTCCTGGAGTACTTAAATCTCTCTTCCAGACTACAATAGCAGTTTAAATCTCAGAACTTTCTCAGTAGGCCCCGATTGGATGCAATGCGTTTAGGGGCGGCCCTGATACTAATGACATCATCACATCCGGTGGATCCGTGTGTCATTCCCAATTCCCAATGGGGTAAAAGATTATTATATTATTATTATTATACACGCTTTACAATGTAGAGGAGGGACAGCACAATTACAGTACAGTTCAATACAGAAGGTACAGGAGTGCCCTGCTCGTAGAGCTTACATTCTAAAGGGAGGGAGTGGTGGTACAAAAGGTAATAGATGCAGGGAATCATTTGATGGGGGGGGGGGGGGGGGGGCTCGGGGACAGTTGTTAGGTGGATGTGGGATAGGCTTTCCTGAATAAGTAAGTTTTCAGGGATCTCCTAACGGTGGACAGGTTAGGGGATGATACCTGTGTACTCAGCTTGTCGGCTTTGTTTTGGGGTGATGAGATGCCTGATAGGAGTTGTGCTTTTATCATCTGATGTTTGTAAGCTGCTTTAACCCTTTGCGATTTTAATAAAGTCTCTTCCTCTCTTCTTCTTCTCTACATCAGTGGTTCTCAACCTCAGTCTTCAAGTACCCCCTACAGGCCATGTTTTGGGAATTTCTCTTAGATAAAATGGCTGTCCAAAATACCAAGCCCTTGACTCTGATTTAAAGCACATGTGCAGGATAAAGGAAAACCTGCAAACATGCCCTCTTGAGGGGACTTGAGGACTGAGGTTGAGAACCACTACATGATTGCTGTGGCTATTTGGGGATTTTAACTGCTATGAAGTCTGGATTGCCCAGAGGCCTCATACTGATTACCCCTTAAATGGGAAGGTTTTTTCTACCTTATATGTGCTTATTGATCATATTGTGAAGGTGAGTGGTTATGCGTGTCATGAGGTGGAAGAGGGCAGCACCGCATTGGACTGAAGATTAAATATTTAGTGCATTTCTTTTACACACTCGTGGAATGAGATTTGAACATTATTGAACGCTATCCTTTTGTGATCTATATCACGTTTCTTCTTTTTTGCATTTCGTATAAGCTTCTAAATCATATTGTGATTAATGAAATTTTGGTTAATTTGATTATGCATGTTTATATACTAATTATGTTTTTAGCACAATTTCAGATGAATTAATAGCACAAATCATGTATTGTCATTGGATATTTATTTATGGTTACACACTATTTTCTTTGATTGATGCACTACTTATATGGTTATTCCAATTCAAACATTTTTATTAGGTGACATAATGGCCATCGACAATGTAGATATTAGTAATCTCCGAGCAGGAAGAGAGACAAAAGGGTACATTGTAGACAATACTTATATAGTTAATTTGATCAGTGGCACGAACAGTATATAGGGGGGGCACATGAGATACCACAGTCAAAACTGGGGGACACTAAAAATTTCACCACTGGGCTCGTGCGAGCCCGCCGACCCCCCCTTGCCCCACTCTGCATTCTCTTCCCTGCTCCCCTCTCCTCCTCTAGGCCCTAGTCTTTTCCCCCTCTCTACTTTACTTCTCTACTCTTAAAACTACTACCCATACAGTACCTGTACTCCTACGTAAGCTAAAGATCTTGGTCTCTGGAGTAACCCAGGCAACTAACCCCAGTGAATCTGGGGTACCCGGTCTTACTTACTTTTGCTAGGGTTTATCCCATTCTTGCTTGGACTCCTTTGACAAGAGTTTTGCCCTTGGGGCTAGACCCCTGGATTTAACGTTGTTATTCTATGCTGTTTTATGCTGTTGTTTAATTATTCTTACGAAGGCTCTGTTTGTTTCAATATTACACTGTACTGTGTATTTATCCTGTTAAACAACAATAACATCTTTGAAAAGAAAAATTTCACCACTAAATCATACCACTGAAAAAAAAAAGTATATATAAATAAGATTACAAAATACTAGAGTAATGCAGTATGAAATGATACCTTTTTGTTGCACTAACCTAACACTTAAAAGACAGGCTTTTAAGAAACTTCCTTTCTTTCTCAGGTATTTCTTCAGCACAGCGTTAGGGAATGGAACACAGCTGCGATATCACATCACTGTGGGCCCGGGCCCACCCCAACCCCACCAGAGCCCAGCCCAGCCCAGTCTGCCTCCACCCGAGTCCAGCCAAGCCTAACTGATACAGTCTGCCCCTGGCAGGGAGGGGGGGGGGGCGTGGGGGGAAAAAGGAATAACCTAGAGGGGGTGATTGCCCCCCGCCCCCTGTAGCAACGCCATTTAATTTTATTATTATTATTATTATTATTCAGGATTTATATAACTTGGGGGCACACAGTACAGTTAAAAATCAATTCAAAACAGGTGGAATCAGAGGGCCCTGCTCATTAGAAGCAACTGAAGAAATGTAAAAAAATTTTTAGTAAACATATAAAAATATAATTTAACTTCCATATATTTACCAGTTCTAGCAGCATAAGGATTAAAAATAGTTAAAGGTATATTGAACCCAAAACCAAAAATGTTATATATTGTAGCTTAGCAGTCATTAGATGTAGTGGCTGCATTCATTTTCTTTTCTTTTTTTTTGGCTTTTTTCCTTTCTTTTTACCTGGCAATCTAGCTAGTAACACACCTCCTTCATTAGAGTGCTCACACTGTGTATGAAGGAGCACAGGGGGCACGGTTGTGTCCTTTTGTGTCTTTTTCCAGCATAGTTTTTGCTGAAAGTTGGGAGGTGTGGAGAAGATCTTTCAGTAGGGACAACTGTTCCACTAACAACTGTCTAGGAAGGGATGTCCCTTACTTGACATTCCTTGAAACTCTCCCATCGAGAGGAATCATTTTCTTTCAATTCCTGTTGTGTCTTTTGGACAGGAAGTGAAGATAAATTCATACAATGGAGAAAAAAAAACTTGGCATAATAAAAGGCATTTCCTACTCTATCCAAAGAAAATGTTTTGGCTTTAGATACATTTTAGAGAAGAATTCCAGGTATCGATATTTTTACATAGTTATATTAGTCCACCTTGGATAAATGTAGCTACAGTATACATATTCTATGCCTGTGGGATCCCTCTAGAAGCTGGAAACCATTGTAGTAGACATTGCTATTTCAGTGATTTTTCACTAGATTCCGGGTCCTGAGTGGATGCCCTGCTGCTTACTGGACACAGGAGACTGACCACTTGACAGTGATGGCCACTGGAGGGACAGTGATTCCTCAGTCTCTACCATGTCCAATTTAGAGAAAACATTGCATCTATCGAGAGAATGCAAAGTGTTCTTTCTCTGAATGGTGTCCATGCGGAGGGGGTGACCTTATGTAAGCAGCTGGGCAGCGGCTTAGAATGGGACTCGGAGGTTACTGGAGATTACAGGCATAACCATGCCAACTACAGTGATTTTTTGCTTCCATGGGGATCCCACAGGTATCGTATATTCTGTGCATCAGGAATGTTCAACCTTTTGACTCTTCTGGGTCACATTGGAAGAAGAGGAATTGTCTTGTACCACACATAAAGTACACTAACAATAAGCATAGATGATAAGCAGAAAGAAGGTGGGCAGATCACAAGGTAACAATCACTGCTATAGATAATGTACCTATCTGAGGAATAAAACTTAATTTTTTGTAATTTTTTTTTTTACGTAAATATGCGTAACATAAAACTAGGGCAATATTTGACACCGTTAGTGATACACTAACTTATCAATATGTGGTTGGATGGATGTAGTTGCAATTCTCAATGGATTCTCAAGGTGCTCATCAGATATTTTGGTTCTAATTTTGCCCTTCATGTGATTTATCCTTGAAAATAGTTGCTCACAAATATAGGTGCTGCCGAAAACTGATCACATGACTAAGTAAAGATACTGTCACATTTTTCTTCAGCTGTATGTGTTCGCTAAATGTAAATGCAGTTTTACCAAATTACTCAAAAAAAATCTATATTTTTATATAAGTTTACCCCTGCTGTACATGGTTATATTGGTCCAAGCTGGACCAATGCAACTGTGTAAAAATATCCATACCAGGAATTCTTCTTTAAACTCTGGAAAGTTTGCTCGTTTGTATGGCACATGGTAGATTTTCTATCTTCTGGAGAGGAGTTTGATGAAACACAACTAAGTTTTCCTTGTGATTTTTTGGAAGGTTTGCTGTGTAAAATTACGACAGCTGTGACGCTAGTGATAAAACAGATATCAACTGGCATTAATCATCCACCATTAGTTTACCTCTACAATCCACTGGCCTCTACCTCTTAGGTAATACAGCCCATAGATTTTTCCTTATGACCACCTCAAACTGTAAAACTTTTGACCTGAATGATGTATTTGTCTGATAAATTCATTTCTAATACAAACTTTTTCATCTATGATTTAATTTTAAAGGTAATATTACACAAGAACTTGATTAATTTCCCCTCTTGCGGGTCATTCTCCTCAAGTCTACTAGGAGAGCAGTCTAGACGGTGCCAATAAAATTATGATATCAGATGTAATACTGAAAATTCATGAGGCATTGTGGTTCCAAAATCAATGTGCTTTGTAGATTTATGACAAAAAAAGCACAGAGGATCGTCTCTTTTGGTGCTGGCGAAGGTGATTTTGCCGTCTGTGTTTACTTTATCTTTGTTTGGCAAGCAGCTCCATTTAATAGGAATATTTGTCAGTAGTTGTAAAATATGTTATGACCTTCCAGTTTAATAAAGTGTAAAAACTGTCTCGATCTGCCTTAAAGACAAAAGGGGGGGGGGGGGGGACAATAATTTTAGAAAATTGTTTGTTTAAAGAGAAGGCGATAGCAAAAGTGATTTGTTATGGCGACAGAAGTTTTCAACACTTTTAGAAAGTATAGACTGTCATTTTTTTGTATAAAATAAACTTTAAGCAATTGCAATGTTTGAGAAAGCACATTCAGCATTATTTGTTAAGTTTGTATAACTTTGCTCCTAGCCAAGGTAAATGATTAAAAGTGTGTACTTTTGTACATGTTTCATATGGCAGTGCCCAGCTCCTCATGCCATTTGTTTGACAATCTCTTGTTTATTAGTCGGGAAAATTACCAGAACTGTTGTTTTTTTTATTTATTTTTTTCACATTTTGGTCCTATTGATATTAATGGGGTTCAGATTCAGCACCCTAACTTTAGTCATGTTTGCCAAGCCCTGCTCCAACTGAACCAATGTATGTTCGGCTCATCTCCATTTTTGATCCCATCAGTTAAAGCTCTCTCCTGCTTTAGGGTGACAGCCTTGTATCCTACACCCGATGCCTCAGAATTACTGCACTGTGAGGTGATTTAACCTTGTGGTTCAGCACTGTCACCCTGTAAGCTGGTCACACACCTCTATGTCCTGAATGCAAGATGTCTCTTAGCCCCCGTACACACGGTCGGAGATTCCGGCAACAAAATCCGTTGGATTAATTCAGACGGATTAATTCCGGAAGAGGTCCGGAAGTGATGTTGCATACACACGGTCAGACTCAGTTGTCGGAAAATCTGATTGTACATAATGTGATGACGTTATTTCGTTACGACGGGACTACGTTCAGGCTAGTAGCCAATAGCTTTGGTCTAGGAATTTGATCTGAGCATGCGTGGCACTTTGTCCATCGGAGTAGGCTACACATGATCGGAGTATGTCCGATTGGAGCATTTTGTCTGAAAATTTTACCGGCAAGTTGGAAAAGTTGGTCCGTCGGATATTCCGACGGAAACAGTCCGATGCAGAACACACACAGTCGGAAAATATCCGACAAAACGGTCCGATAGGAAACATTCCGTCGGAATCTCCGACCGTGTGTACAAGGGCTAAGAGTTCATCTCAGCTACTGGCAAGAGGAAATGACCTTCAGATGAGTTGTGCTTGCCGATCTCCTGATGAGCAACCATGAACAGCACAACAAAATTCACTGGGATTTTTATAGTTGGGGAAAATGTAAAGATAGCTCTGGACCTATAGGGTTAGCTTACTGGTATTGTTATCTTAAGGTATTTATGTTGGTGTAAATGATTTGGTTCTTGGGCAGGTGACTTCTACAGCCCAGAGGATCTCCACAGTTTGCTTGGCTTGAAGTGTAATGTAACGAGAATTTAAATTAAAGTCTGACCCCTCTTCTACAAGGATCAGATACAACTTTATTCCATTAAAAGCGAGGGGTACAATCTAAAAAAGTATCCAACTTGTTTCAGGGGTCCAAACTTCCCCTTCATCAGGGCTAGAAAGAACATTATTCCATATCAATTTGATATTTGATACAATATCACATGTGTTCCTAAGGAAGGGACATGGTATCGCTATCCTATTGATATGGAAATCTTGTTTTCTTTATAGACCTGATAAAGGGGGTGCTTGGACCCCAAAATGCATGGGATACTTTTTTGGATTGTACCCCTGACTTTTTAATGAAATAAAGTTGTATCTGGATCTTACCAGTGGTGTGGTGCTTTAATTTCAGTTCTCTTTACCGTGGGATTTGTAGTCTACCACAGTGCCACTGCAGCCCACCCAAAGTCCCTATCATGGAGAAGAAGATGGCAAAGGAAGTGGCCATGTGAGTGCATTTATAAACACCTGAATAAAAAAATACATAGGGGCTAAAGCTTAAAAAGACAACAACGGCATGAGATATTTTGCGATGCCTGCACTGAATAATATTGTATTTTTTAATAGGGCTTGCATTTTGCTTTCAAGTGTATGCAAACCCTCACAATGAACTTCACTTTTTTGCTTCTTGTTGATCTGTTAAACATGCCTTTGGAAAAATAATTACCTGTTGATCATGTCCGTTATTGAGAGCTGTCCTGTGTCCTATGCACACTACTTGCAATGTTTCAAGGGGAATAAATCGTCATATGTTGTGACTACATATTTATTAGGCATTTATTTATAATATGGAGGAACCCTTCAAAAATGTTTCAGGTCCTAGGGAACTGTTGCTCACAATTACTAAACTATAGCTTATGGGATTTTAGTGTGAACAGTAAGCTGCCATTCACCTGTGAATGTTTTTAGGTGACTGATTTTGGAGTAATTTTTTGGCATTTTGGGTCTTTTCAGAAGTTCAGAGGAGGAGAGATAAGAAACTGCTCAAATAATGCATGTACACCCAATTTCAGGCCTTTTTCAACATGCAACTCTGTCCCAAAGAAGCTCATGAACTTTTTCAATATTCTAGCGATATGCTGCTTAGGAGACAATAGGCACCATTGAATATAATGGGAATCTTGATGATGAACATTGAAGCACTTCTGGAAATGCAAAGAAATGTAAGGCATACATAAAGAATTTAATTGACACAGAGCTGCTCTATATAACATATTTTTTTTCAATAATTATGATTAAATTAAAAAGGAAATAATAATAGGCAGGAAAGAAAGACAAGCAGGGAAAATGTTAGTGTTCCCTACCATAATGGTGGTTAGTGGAGAAATGTTCCCTAACATTGGTAGTGAATGGAAAAGCGTGGTTTTTACATTCTCGGTCATGAAAGAGCCCCCTTAAATTGGTGGTCAGCAGTGAAATGCTCCCGTACATGGAAGATCAGTGAAAAAAAATTATTAAAGTTATTTATATAATACAAACAATTGACACAGAACTTTACATTTATATTGTATATTCACATCAGTCCCTGCCTCAAGGAGTTAGGTCCCTAACTCCCATCCAAACTAGGTCCAATTTAGACAATAGGCTATATAAGACTATAGTGATGGTCATCAGAAAGAATGCCCCTTACATTGATGGTCACTGGGAATAATGCCCCTTACATTGATGGTCATTGGGAAGAATGCCCCTTACATGGACGGTCCCTGGGAAGAATGTTTCTTTCATTGATGGTCATTAGGAACAATGCCCCTTACATAGGTAAGAATACCCCTACTTTCATGGTCTTTGGGAAGAATGGTCCTTACATTGATGGTCACCGGGAAAAATGCCCCGTTACATATAGCTAAAAAGTTAATTGGTGTTAGTGGTTACTCATTATCTGAGGTCAGAAATTGCCCATTACTCAAGAGGTCCCAGCAACCTCTGAAGGAGCCCTACAGTTTCATGGAAACCTTGTTAAAACAGACTACTCAATGTTGTAGAGATGAAAGTGGGAGGGCTTGAGTAGTTTAACAAAAATAAATAAAAAATGGTCAGGGCTGACACCAAGCAGTCCAAAAAAAAAGCTGTGTGCTGTTAGCCCACAACGGGATTTAAGAGCTAAGTGAATTTTTGGCAAATCAGTTACTGTACTTGCATGGTATTTACTAGGACAACATTTGGGGAAATATGCAAGCATTGCAGAGATGTGGTGCATATGTTTTTTTCCCTGACATGCACTTTAAGTGAACCTGTTATTTTCTCTAGTGTGGGCACAGTACATGTTCACAGAGTAGCTATAGGAAATATTAAACAGAGGAAATGTATGAACATCATTATAATGCCAGTAATGTATGCCTTCTCTGTTTACAAATCAGTTCCTAAAGAAATTGACATGTTTTAGAAATGACACAATTAAGAGAGTCGTTGTATGCAGTTCTGCAAAACGTATTACACAATACACCGTGCTATTATGAGTGATTTATCGCCTCTTCCGTTCCACCGCGAACCAGCTGAAAAAGAGTATGTAATTCTCAGTAATCTCCCATGTTCAGGAAATCTTACATTGGAATGAATTACATGTTGAGGAAAAAATGTGTGAAAACAGCCACTAGTTAATGAAACCCGGAGGGTCCTTCACGCTTGTCAAAGACATATTCTTGTAGTTCTTCCTCTCATTAACATCAAAGCCTGTTTGTTTGCTGCTGAATGTTTATTATGCAGTATTTCAGATTTAGTTCTTCGTTAGTGTGTAACAGTGCTTCCTTGGCAGCTTTGGAATAACTGTCATGGACAATGGTTGGCCTCCAGATGGCTCCAGCTGTTGGTGATATAGAGCACAATACATTTCACAGGACTAGTAAATGCAAACTGAATAAGGCATTAAAGCAAATTTAACTAAATATAAATTAAGCTCACCTCAACTAATATACAACATATACTATATACCAGTGGTGGTTTGTGCTCAATATTTTTTTTGGGGGGGGCGGGCGTCAAACCTCGGCACAGACAGGAAGCCGGCGATCAGTGCCCTTACCTTAGGAGGCTGATGATGAAGTGGCGCTGGATTTGGGGTAGGGCTCCTGGAAGCTGGAAGAGTCTGTTGCTGTCCCCCATCTGCTGCTCCTCATTCCAGCTTTCCTAGGGAAGATGCGGGACTGTTGCTTCTGCTCCCGGTCGAGCAGGAAGTGGGTCCTGAGAACCGACTGGCCAGAAGCCCTAAGACTCCCTGGCCAATCGGGTCTAAGGTCCCCCTTCCTGATTGCCCAGGAGTAGAAGCAGGAAGATATTAGCAAATAGATATATTAATTTGCTAATGTCACACTACTGGGTGGGCTCAGGGCACAGTGCTCTGCGCCCCCAGCCCACCCTTTTTTTAAGCCAATTACAGCCTCGGGCTCTAATTATGTGCTTCTCTCACTAAAAGTGTATAAATAACACCTAGTGTGAAGTAAGATTAATAAATAGAATATATTCAATTCATGTGAAATGCATATCATAAAAATAAGAATAGTAATAATAGAAAAAAAATGATTACTAATAAACTTTAAAATGTGTATCCCATATTTCATAAAACAACATTAAAATGAATGACTATAATAGTTAAACAACACACAAATGTGAAACAGTGCAAATCCACAAATGGTAATACAGATACTCCAATGGTGCTCTGTGATGAAAAAACAAATCAGTGTCAACGTGCTCAGGAGGCGCTAACCCCACATATATTCACTCCTCTTACTGGACTAAATTGATTTCAAATTATAGAGATATAACCCGCTCATGTGTAAAGAGCCAATGCTCTCACCACCAGCTATCCAAATACAGAAATGGTCCCATCTATGAATCTCAGCGCTGGTGTACCCACCAAACATATCACATAAGCCAACCAACACAGGCAGATTAATACCTTTCAACTCCAAAAGGCAGAGAATATAAGATGCTTCATAGTGTTGTAAAAAATATTGCACTTACATCTTTAAAAGCATCTAAAAGCAGTTACAATATTCCACAAACACAGCCGCAGTCCTCCCCAGTGCGTTATGACATCACAGATGTGGCTCCACCCGACTCTTTCCATGTAAGAGGCGTAACAGGCCTCCTCTGGGACCAGAAACCGGGGTCATGTTTGTGGAATCTTGTAATCCCTTTTAGATGCTTTTAAAGATGTAAGCGCAATATCTTTTGCAATAAATCCTTTACTGATTTACTAAACTATGAAGCTTCTTTTATTCTCTGCCTTCTAATGAGACTGGAGTTGGAAGGTATTGATCTGCCTGTGTTGGTCAGCTTATGTTATACTTTTGGTGAGGAGGACACCAGATTCACAGATATGGATATCTGGTGATGAAAGCATTGGTTTTTTATACATGAGCGGGTTTAGTCTCTATAATTTGAGATCAACTTAGTCCAGTAAGAGCCATGAATATATGTGGGGATAGTACCTCCTGAGCACATCTGTTTTTTCATCACAGAGCACCATTGGAGCACCTACATAATAACCATTTGTGGATTTGGACTGTTTCACAGTGTATATTGTTTACCTATTATTGATTGTCATTCATTTTTATGTTTTATGAAATATGGGATACACCATATATACCAGATACCAGTAGATGACAGTGTTTTTAAGTTTGTAGCTGCATCTATGGTATGCTCTATGTCTTTTCCCTTAAAAAAAGTTCCTTTTTCCTGTCTGGAGTTAAAGTGGTTGTAAAGTCAGAAGGTTTTTTACCTTAATGCATTCTATGCATTAAGATAAAAGCCTTCTGTGTGCAGCAGCCCCCCTCAGCCCCCTTATTACTTATCTGAGCCCCATCTCTATCCAGCAATGTCCACAAGTCCCTTACCATCCTCTCCATCCTGATTGGCTGAGACACAGCAGTGGCGCAATTGTCTCCCGCTGCTGTCAATCAAACTCAGTTAGCCAATCAGGAGAGAGAGGGGGCCGGTCCGCAGCTCCGTGTCTGAATGAATACATGAATCTACAGCTCTGCTCGGGTGCCCCTATAGCAAGCTGCTTGCTGTGGGGGCCCTCATCAGGAAGAATGCTCCCCTTATATGAGTGGTCAGTGGGAAAATGTCCCCTGAAATTAGTGGCTTGTGGGAGGAAAATGTCCCCTTACATTAGTGGCCTGTGGGGCAAAGAATGACCCTTTACATTGGTGTTAATGAGAGGTAGAATGTTCCTTTACATGGTGGTCAGTTGAAGAATGCCTCCTTACATTGGTGGTCAGTGGAAAGAAGAATGTCCCCTTATATTGGTGGTCTATGGGAGAAAGACTGTTTCCTTTCATTTGGTGGTTAATGAGAGGAAGAATGTTCCCTTAAATTGGTGGTCAGTAGATGAATGCCCTCTTAACACTGACAGACCCCTTACATTGGTGACCAGTAGTAAGAAGAATGCCCCCTTACACTGATGGTCAGTTGGAAGAACACCTTACAACTATATGGTTTTTATGTCACTTTATTAAACATATTTTTGCTATAGAAAGTTTATATTGCATAATTTATCGGGAATTACTATATGAGATCTTCTCCACCTGGTGAGAAGCGGAGAAGAGGTGAAACGTTATTACCTTTTATAATGTAAAAAGGGATTGTGGAGAACCAAAAGGATTATCGATTGAGTTTTTCTTACATCTCTGTGATAAAAAGGTAATAGAACTAGTGAGTGTGTTTCCAATATGACACAGGAGCACTCACTTGGGAGAAAGATGATGCACATAGTTTGAAGTGAAAAGAATATAATTATATAAAAAAACTTCCACCAAAGACATTGTTATTTTGCGATGTATTTATATATACACGCACACTATATGACCGAAAGTACAAATGTGTTGGAACGCCTGCCTTTACACGCACATGAACTTTAATAGCATCCTAGTCTTAGTCCATAGGGTTCAATATTGAGTTGACCCACCCTTTGCAGCTATAACAGCTTCAACTCTTCTGGGAAGGCTGTCCACAAGGTTTAGGAGTGTGTCTATGGGAATGTTTGACCATTGTTCCAGAAGCGCATTTGTGAGGTCAGGCACTGATGTTGAACGAGAGGGCCTGGCTTGCAGTCTCCTCTCTAATTCATTCCAAAGGTGTTCTGTTGGGTTGAGGTCAGGACTGTGCAGACCAATCAAGTTCCTCCACCCCAAACTAGCTCATCCATGTCTTTATGGACCTTGCTTTGTGCACTGGTGTGCAGTCATGTTGGAACAGGAAGGGGCCATCTCCAAACTGTTCCCACAAAGTTGGGAGCATGAAATTGTCCAAAATGTCTTGGTATGCTGACGCCTTAAGTGTTCCTTTCACTGAAACTAAGGGGCCAAGCCCAACCCCTGAAAAACAACTCCACTCCATAGTCCCCCTCCACCAAATGATTTGGACCAGTGAAAAAACCAAGGTCCATAAAGACATGGAGTGAGTTTGGGGTGGAGGAACTTTTTTTTTTACAGAGTCCTGACCGAATTAGAGCGGAGACTGCAAGCCAGGCCTTCTCATCCAACTGGGATGCCATTAAAGTTAATGTATGTGTAAAGGCAGGTGTCCCAATACTTTTGGTAATGTGTGTGTGTGTGTGTGTGTGTGTGTGTGTGTGTGTGTGTGTGTGTGTGTGTGTGTGTGTGTGTGTGTGTGTGTGTGTGTGTGTGTGTGTGTGTGTGTGTGTGTGTGTGTGTGTATTTATATATAGTATATTTATATATAGTACAGTATCTGACACAAATAAAAGTGACTGAACTGAACTTCAAACACTGTATATACATTATCTCACAAAAGTGAGTACACCCACATTTTTGTAAATATTTTTTCATGTGACAACACTGAAGAAATTACACTTTGCTACGATCTAAAGTAGTAAATGTACAGCTGGTATAACAGTGTAAATTTGCTGTCAAAATAACTCAACACACAGCCCTAAATTGTCTAAACTGCTGGCAACAAAAGTGAGTACACCCCTAAGTGAATTTTTTTTTATCGCTCTCACTCTCTCATACTGGTCACTGTGACTGGAAGTTCAATATGGCACCTCATGGCAAAGAACTCTATGAGGATCTGAAAAAAAGAATTGTTGCTCTACATAAAGATGGCATAGGCTATAAGAAGATTGCCAAGACCCTGAAACTGAGCTGCAGCATGGTGGCCAAGACTATACAGCGGTTTAACAGGACAGTTTCCGCTCAGAACAGGCCTCACCATGGTCAACCAAAGAAGTTGAGTGCACATGCTCAACGTCATATCCAGAGGTTGTCTTTGGGAAATAGACGCATGCGTGCTGCCAGCAATTGCTGCAGAGGTTGAAGGGGCGGGGGGTCAGCCTGTCAGTGCTCAAACCATACGCCGCACACTGTGTCAAATTGGTCTGCATGGCTGTCATCCCAGAAGGAAGCCTCATTTTGGAAAGTAAACACCCCAGCGTATAATCTATGAGGCATAATACATTTTTGGAAAATGTGTAAAGAAAATGAAAATGCATTTTGTTTTACACAAAGTTGTCCATTTATAAGATATTTCTAACACATAGCATGTACATGGGTGTGCTCACTTTTGTTGCCAGCGGTTTAGACATTAATGGCTGTGTATTGAGTTATTTTGAAGGGACAGCAAATTTACACCGTCATACAAGCTGTACACTCACTACTTTACATTGTAGCAAAGTGTCATTTCTTCAGTGTTGTCACATAAAAAGATAGAATAAAATATTCACAAAAATGTGAGCGGTGTACTCACTTTTGTGAGATACTGTATATATATATATATATATATATAATGTTTTGCACAGCATTTCTTGTACTTTAATAATTTATGACTTATAATATAACAGTTTATATTTTTGTAGGGCGTACAATAGTATAAGCATTGTGGTATATGTTATATGATTTGTTGTTACTGAGTTATTTAATGCGCTTAGTTGTAGCAACTGCCA
This sequence comes from Lithobates pipiens, assembly GCF_037356315.1. NCBI lineage: Eukaryota > Metazoa > Chordata > Amphibia > Anura > Ranidae > Lithobates > Lithobates pipiens. Next base: position 76,514,777 of record NW_027507764.1, read on the forward strand.
CAATTTATAAAAGAGGAGACAAATGTGCTTCAGATACTTTGGACATTGAAGAACTATACATAATACACATATGCATTTAATGTACCTCAATGTTGTAATATTCTGACTCTGTTTCATGTATATATTTTTTAACAAAAATCATTATTTACCTTTACATTTTAGGGAACACATTTTTCATGCAAAGAAAATCTTTTTCTTATTTCTTATGAAGGATTAATCCCCTGACTGTGGGTCATCTAACCCTGCAATTCATTTTACTGCAGTAGCTATACAGCAGGGATGTGAGTACTAACCTGGAAATATGGATGAGATTACAAAGCTGTATACTAAATACAAGTTTTACATTATGTCACAGTAAGCAAATAAAGTGAAGAAGTCAAATAAAAATGACACTCAGGATTATGTTGCAATAAATCACCTCAATCTCCTCAAAACACCTGAAAAGAGTTTTCATTGTAACCCGAATATACACAAGTAAATAAAAAAAATAGGTTTCATGCTAGTGCGATTCTGCAATCATGGGCCAATATTTAGGGGTTAATGAAAAACGGCAGTAATCAAGGTCTTCCATCCTCAGGCAAAGCTGGACAGCTGTCATTGATGTTCAGGTTGCAGGAAGTGAATCATCATCTCCTCTATCCACAGATAATATCTAGCCGAAATCTCATTAGCGCTGGAACCAGTAAATAGAATGAGGATTGATACATACAGAACACTTGAATTTGGCCCTGAGCATTTCTCAGGTTACCTGATCTATGACCCCTGTGCTAGGAGGTAAAAGGTAATTCACTATCGCTCGGTGCTATTATCTCCAGTGTAATAACTGGCTTCTCATTAAATCGCTCACACTTGTTGTGATATCGAGAATAGATCAGTTTCCGAGGGCGTAAAACGCATTTCAGTTTGACCTCCGAGCCTCAAGAAAAATGAATTTTGCGTTTGAAGAAAAAATAGAGACTATTAAACTACAAAGAGACAAAAGCTAATACCTGCTACATTCAAAACTCATACAGATATCAAAACTGTACATTATGGGCCCAATCAGTAAAATAGCTGCAGGATTAAAGAATGAAGTGGAGTACTGTAACAACCAGCCAGAATCCATCTTATCCTAGACCGGCTTTAGTACAAGGAAATCAAATTGGTTGCAGCTGTACATTTTTCCCCTTTTAGTGTGTTTTGAATAAACCCCTTTAGCCTACGAGGCAGAAAGAAAGAAAAGCAAAGGAAATTAGTATATGGCCCAGGAACTGGACAAAAGAAACTGCATCCATACAGGGGGGTAGATAATGGAGGATATGGGGGTTCAAACTTCCCCCACAGTGTCCTGACTGGCGGCTGCTTTAAACTGATAATAAACCCTTTCATAAACCCACTGAAGTGACTGGCTTTAGGTGATACACAGAGATTAATGAAATCATTGACACTGTGTGTACCAGTTTATATCAGAGTAGTCTTATTGGAATCTAGTCTAATAGCCATATTATAGATTAATATTCACTGTAACTTGGTTGTGCTTTGCACCACAAATATAGATTTAGGCCAGGTTCACACTGGTACAACAAACGCTCCAACATTGGGAGCTCATGTCGCATGGCATAGGAAAACCAATATTTCCCTATGGGATCTGTCTTAACTGGTCTGACTTTGAAAATGCTCCCTGTACTACTTTGGTCCAACTTTTATCCTACTTCAGCCCATTGACTATCATTGAAGTAGGATCGAAGTCGGATCCTTGTCCTAACCATCTGACTTTGGCATCCGACATTGTGTTATTTCCTGCTCCCTGCTGTAGCCTCTTCCACTGTGTGTTAGGTTTGATTGGTCAAAGGACAAGTTGTACTATCTGAAAAGTCGAATCAAAGTAGTATCCTGTTCATGAAAGTCGGATGAATGTAGGACCAATGTAGGACCAATGTCGCAGAGCAAAGTAGGATGAAAGACATACTGCTGTCATGTAGTATAGTGGGAACCCGGCCTTAGTGTTGTTATATACAGAAAACAACACAGAATAAAGCTGGGCATACACTTCACAATATTTCTGGTTCCTGGTGGACCAGCAGACAATTACTACATAGGTGGTCTTATCTCCACCATCCTGCCCAACATCTTTCAATTGAAAAATCAAAGAAACTGGTCAGAAAATCGTTGGTCAAACAGCAACTGCACCCAATCAGATGCAGCTGCTGTACAAGTATTCTGACAGCTGGAAGCCACAGCTGTCAGCATGCAATAGCTAGCATCAAGGATTCATCCACCCACGTTATACAGTGGGAAGCTGTTACATTTTTCCATTTAACCCAGGGGCTGAATGGAAAAAGAGTTACTGGTATATGATCAGATTAGGATTGGTACTTTTGTAAGAAGAGACTGTGAAGTTCCCAGATTGAACCTAGGTTCACATTGGTCCAAGTTGGTAGGCGATTTGACATGTCAAATTGCCTGCCAAATCTGTGGCTATTTTTGGCAATGGCACTGCCCAATTCGATTCGATGCCGCAAAGTCGGTCCTGTACTACTTTTGGTGACCTCGGAGAGCGTTTTGTATAGACATCTGTGCAGGATCCCGCAGAGATGTCTATCAAATCGCCTCTGAAGTCGGACTGCATTGCCGTGGTTGAAATTGTGCGAGTTTAGCTGAACTTGCACAATTTCTAATCCACAGCAATGTGAACCTAGGCTTAAGCAAAATATGGTTTATTTTAAGGTAATGAAAAACAGGATCTGTTTGACCATGCTCATTTTGACTAAACCATTTTAGAATCAGAGATTATTGAAATCTAGATGCCCTGCTGCCACCTTACATCATGATGCACCTAGGAAAAAAACAATCCCTTTGTGTAAATAGTTAAAGTAAAATAAGATAAGATCAAGCTGTGTTTGCATGGAAATAAAATTAGCATGATGAGGATCAATACATGAATAACATTGTGCTTGCTTACACAAGTGTTTCAAGCTCAGTCAGTAAAAGTAAATACTATTCAGAGCAAGTGACTTATATTTTGGGATCAATTTGATTATTAGATATTTTTCTTATATTTATAAATTAAAAATTCATGGGGGGGGGGGGGGGTCTGGATCAGGTCAACAAATATTTGATCTAGCCCATGGATGTTGGTACCCCTCTGACAGCGATCCTGGGTCAGGCAGAGTCCATTTAAGACCCTGGCTTCCAGGTTTGGGATGCATTTTGTGAGTGGCTAGCATAGGGACAGGTCACCCCTCTGTCAGGGACAGTGCTTAGCATTAGGGAAAGGTTCTAGACAAGTAGGGAAAGTACAGGGACAAGCCATCCTTCCTGAATGCCCCCTCTTCCCACGCGTTTGGGTGCAGGCTGTATTTTGCTCCTCAAGACAGATGCTGTCGGCACCTTTGGTCCACCACTCTACTGCCGCTTTGCTGTTACAACTTGTGAGTGCTCCCAGTTGGGTCGCTTTCTTGCCAGGCCTGTTTGTTGTTGCTGGACTTCCGTTATAATACATTCTTAATATTGCACCTGGACTCTCTCTGTTTTCTACCAACACATCACGCTGCACCTTCCCAAACCCTGATACACATCTTGGTTCCTTAAGCTGGACCCTACATCATTACTCATCTTGTAGCAACATAGCGGCCACCAGAAGGAACTACACTCTATGTCACTACAAGGGGCCAGGCAGCCAAAATAAGTAACAAATGTGAAAATTCTTCAAACGGCCATAGCTCTTCAAGTGGTTGTAAACCCTTACAACCAACTTTGACCTACAGGTAAGCCTAGATTAAGGCTTACCTGTAGGTCCAAGAAATATCTCCTAAACCTATACGGTTTAGGAGATATTTACCCGAAGACAGCCACCGCTGTCTACGGCGCATGTGCTGCAGACAGCGGCGCGCGGGCTCACTGGGCAGGCCGCAGATCGCGGCGATATGCCACGAGTGTTGGCTCCTGTGCGTATGCGCGGGAGTGACGTCATCGTGGCTCCGGCGAATCACAGCGCCGGAGCCGCAAGACCCAGAAGTCGCTCCGGGATACATGGCATCGGCGAAGAGGAAGACAGAGGACCGCTTCGGGGGCTTCGTTGTCAGGTAAGTTATTCACAATGAGCTAGTATGCTATACATACTAGCTCATTATGCCTTTGTCTTACAGGGTGCATTTAAAAAAAAATAAAAAATTGCCTTTACTTCCTCTTTCAGGAACTGGCAACAGGGCATATAAATCCTCTTTTTTTGCATTCCCTGGTTTGTTAAAGCTTTTTTAGGCAGCAACTTCAGCCAAACAACAGCAACTTCAGCCAAAAATAAAACAGCCCATTAAAAGATAAAATAACAAAACCAGTTTTCGCTGGAAATTTTTTTTGTGTGTCAGTAAAGAAAATCCCAGCGCAGTATTTTTTTCTGCCGCTAGATATCCTCAGTCTTATAGCCAGAAACATTCAACCCACTTTCTCTGAGCCCAAGTTGTGATGGACCCCCCTAAGCTTGTGACTAGACAGTCAAGAAGAAGCAGCACAGTGATAAGCCCATCTCTCTGTCAATCTGCTTTGTCCTCCAATCAGCATGTTTGTTGTCAGCATATGAACGGATTGGTTTCTTGTTCTGCTTCTTCCTCTCACGCTGCAGCTTTGCTATACAGAGGGTGCAAAAGGGTGATACCAAATCGCATTTAGGGACTTACGCTGATTACAATAAAGATACTTTTAATATTTAATTGATTACAGAGCTGCAATAACTTTTGTCTATTTTATCTGCCAAGAGCTGTGCTTGAGGCTCAGTTCACATTTGTGCAATGTAGGGATGTAAGCAAAATCGTATTCCTGCGGCTCAAAAGAAACACATTCTTTATTGAGGGCACACTGTGGTGCCATTAATTCTTAATGGCACTCTAATGCACCGTACTAATGTAAAAGAGAAATAGCCTGCCAAATCATTTTGGTATGGCACAATTTTAAAAAAAATTGTGCTCTTTTAGGCGATTGTTGCACACGGATCAGCCCATTAAAATGAATGGGCTGCCCTAAATACAACGAACCAAAATAAACATTTACCACCACATCTGCATAGGTGTGAATACTTTCTTAATAGGGCTTTCACACTGCGCCGCCCATAGCATTGGTAAAACGCCGCTATTTTTAGCGATGTTTTGCCAGCTGTATTGCAACACTGCCCAATTGATTTCAATGGGGAGCAACGGTGGAGGAGCGCTTCACCGCTCCTTCACCGCTCAAAAGAAGCTGCTGGCAGGACTTTTCCTAACGTCCTGCCAGTGCACCACTCCAGTGTGAAAGCCCGAGGGCTTTCACACTGGAGACAATGGTGCAGCAGTTTGAGGGTTGATTGCAAGTGCTATTTCTAACGCTATAGTGCCTGCAAAACGCCCTCGTGTGAAAGGGGTCTTAGTCTGAGCCAAAGTATCTTTGTGATTAAAATGATTATGACATTACCGATGTTCATCAAAGAACGCTGATGAATGGAAGCCGCACTCTAATATCAGTTTCTTTCAAAAACCTTTTATTAAACTGTCATTAGTTCAACTGCATCCATGTTGTCCCTACCTAGCGACTGCCCTTCCTTGACCGGTTTCATCTCCACTGGCTTGATCACAAGAGTCCTTGTGATCAATCTGGTAGTGGCATAATGCATCAAGAAGGGGTGGTTCCTCGATGGACACAATATGGTTGCAGTTGTACTACTGACCGTTTTTTGGAAGAAGCAGATATTGACGTGTGGCTTCAGTTCATTAATGTCCTGTGATGACAAGTGGAGAAGGCTTCTTGAGCTGGCACCCTTGGTGTCCGCAGTAAGTGAGAGAGCGCAGGTCTGGAGGGGTTCTGTGTGCCTGGGAAGTTACTAATGTTCATATCACAATAAATATTATTTGCATAAATACACAACACAACCAAAAAAAGTGCCAAATCCAATGAGTTCGATGTTAGCTCTACAGTACGTTAGAAGAAGATGTACAAAGTGTGAGAGTGTCAGGTACTGGATTTGGATTTCAGATGCTCATTAACGCGGAGTTCCTTTTTTTTTTTTACGTTTCTGTGTTCCCAATTTCGTCAACCCCCCCCCCCCCCCACACCCCACCCGGTGTTAGGGTTGTCACCTCATCCATTTAAAACCGAACACATTAATTACACAGGTTCTGTGGCTGATTAAGGTGGTAATTAAACTCTCTTGGTGCCATATCTGCATTAAATCAGCCTCAGAACCTGTTTAATTCATATGTGTTTGGGTTTAAAGGGATGAGGTGGCAACCCTACCCGGTGTACAGTGCTAAATGAATATGTTTTTTTTATATCTTTGGATGGCGCTTCCTGTCCTGGTCACCTAGACAATTAGGCGATTCCCATTGACTCCTGGGATATCGCCGTCATCTATCCCAGGAGTCTTTGGGAAGCCTAATGAAATCGCAAGGTATTTGAATACGACATGACAGCCTGCAATCAACTGCACTGCATCATGGGGCACTGCACAGGGGCAAGATCAGGAGGTGCATGCTGGGTAGCCAGCTTCACCTAATCCCAGAAATGCAAGCGAGCGGGCTTCAGATTCCCACAACCAAGATGGCCACTGCCTACTTTCCCGGGATCATGTAAGAGATTATTCATTTATAAATAACTAGCATAAAGGCATTTAGGATAGTATGCAAATATTAATGTGCATACACTGACAATCAAGGGGGAGCTTAAAAAAATTATTTGTGGGACTGGAGCTCCACTTTAATTGCAAAGAAAAAAGGTAAATATATTAAACAGAATATTGCAGGCTTTTATTTTGAACAAAAGAATGATCTTTTATTGAACATAGGTTTTATTCTAGAGGTTTCCTTAATGATTAAATGGAGACCAGCTGATGTAAGGTATTTTTAATGAAAGCTAACAACAACGGAGTGAATTATCCACAGATGGAACGAGGAGCCAAAATCACTGATATGTTGCTGGCACAGAAAAAAAAAGACGTATTGGCATTAGTAGATTGATTGACGGAACAGTCAAGTAAATGCTATAATATTTCAATAAGGAGTAATGGCATTGATTCAGCGGAGCGCTCAGGAGTAAGGTTTATGTAAAGATTAATAGAACTCAGGTCGGATGTCTGCCTGGTGGAAAGAAAATGGTTTACAGCTGGCAATAAAACCTGATCTGATGATCAAATTGATAATGCTGATGGTGGCTTCAGAACAAAAAGTCTGGGGTATAGGTGGATTTTGTGCTTATTAAAACCATCTTACAGATATTCATTTTTAGGTGTGCTGGTAACTCTTTCCTGCTTTCCCTGGAAGATGTATTTAAAGTGTAACTCCAGTTGTTTGTAGATGATCTACTTTATATACTTTGAAAGGTTTTTAACAATTGTTTAAACCATCTGTTGGTTTGGAATTACTGTTTGTTTTGCAATTTCACCTTTCACATTGATTTCTGAATAGGAGAGTCCAACCTTCATGATAACCCCCCCGCGCCAAGAGCTGGAATGAGAAAAAACATATCCATTAGAAATCTGCAATTAGTTTCGTACGAATTGAAAATTCGTACGAAATTCCATAAATTTGTAGATTTGGGAGGATCCGAAATACGAATTGCTATGCTTCTGAATTTTGTACGAAATATGTACAGTCTCCCACTCCCATATTAACCACTTGCTTACTGGGCACTTAAACCCCCCTCAGTCCCAGACCAATTTTCAGCTTTCAGCGCTGATGCACTTTGAGTGACAATTGCGCGGTCATACAACACTGTACCCAAATGAAATTTTTATCATTTTTTTCCCACAAATAGAGCTTTCTTTTGGTGGTATTTAGTTACAGCTCGGAGTTTTATTTTTTGCTAAACAAACAAAAAAAGATGCAAAAAAAAAAAATCATGTTTTAATAGTTTGTTATAAAATTTTGCAAACGGGTCATTTTTCTCCTTCATTGAAGTGCGCTGATTAGGCGGCACTGATAGGCTGCATTGGTGGGCACTGATGGGCTGCATTGGTGGGCACTGATGGGCTGCATTGGTGGGCACTGATAGGCTGCACTGGTGGGCACTGATAGGCATAGTTAAGGCGGCACTAATAGGCACAGATAAGGCGGCACCGATGGGCACAGATAAGGCGGCACTGATGGGCAAAGATGGGCACAGATAAGATGGCACGGATGGGTGGCACGGATAAGTGGCACGGATGGGTGGCACGGATGGGCACTGATAGGTACCACAGATAGATGGGACTGATGGGCACTGATAGGTGGCACTGATAGGTGGCTCTGATAGGTGGCACTGCTGGGCACTGATGGGCGGCACTGCTGGGCACTGATGGGCGGCACTGCTGGGCACTGATGGGCGGCACTGGGGTGCAGCACCTTTGAGGCAGATTTTGGGTGGCACTGTGGGTGGCACTGCTGGGTGGCACTGTGGGTGGCACTGTGGGCACTGCTGGGTGGCACTGTGGGCACTGCTGGGTGGCACTGTGGGCACTATGGGCACTGCTGGGTGGCACTGACAGGGGGGCACTTACTTTATTTCAGGATGGCACTGCGGGTGGCAGGTGGGCACTGGCAGGGGGCAGGTGTCAGCTTGAATTGTTGGCCGTGATTGGGACTGATGTCCCGAACACGGCCGCCGGCGATCGGCTTTTTTTTTTTCTCCTCGCGCTGTCAGCGCGAGGAGGAATACTAGCCGATTACCGGCTCCGTTTTATCACATGATCAGCTGTCATTGGCTGACAGCTGATCACGTGATAAGGGGTCGGGATCGACCCCTTACACGGATCGGTGATCAGGCGAGTCTCACGGACTCGCCGATCACAGAGCGCCGCGCAGGCCGCTCGTAACCGGGACGACGTCAATAGACGTAGTCCCGGCAATCTAGGTCCGCGCTAATGCCGTCATTCGGCAATAGCGCGGATCCCAAGTAGTTAAAAAAGGTATGCTGCATCTGTCCTCTGTTGGCTCTAAGACTGAGAACTGAACGATCAAACACCACCAATTACTCAGTTCTCAGAGCTCCCTGAGCAGAGAGCTGGTGACTGTCAGTCAGCGGCTCTCTGCTCTGCTCTGCTCCTCCAGCGCTCACTGGAGCATTGAGCTTTGGAGAGGACGGGAGCAACTGGCTCAGGCTCTCAGCAGCTCGCTGAGAGGCTGAGCAGGGTGCCAGTCCAGGTACGTGGGCGGATCCAGACCATATGGTTACGATCTTACCCAGAGCCTGGACCGGCTCTGTGACATCAGCCCACAGCTGAAAACAGGTCCATAATAAACATATCTACATAAATATACCTGCATATACATACCTTCCAATCGATTTACTAATCCTAGCAGAATGAACATTAAAAATAGTTAATGCTAATTAAGAGAGTTTAGTTCCACTTCAAAAAAAACAATAGTCACACAATGTTTTGAAGAAAGTTATCCATTTTCTTTTCTAGAAAGTCAGCATAAACGTCTGCATGGAGTTTGTATGTAATCCCTGTACTTGTGTTGCTTCCCTTAAGCCCAATTAATTTTGTACCGCTTGGTGTTAGTCTGTTTCTGTGAAAGCCGTGCCCTGTTACTTTGCTGTCTCCTGGTAACACGTTCTGCGTCAGTATAAAATAATTTGATACTGGAGGTGAGATATCATTTTTTGAACCTTTATAGTATGCATTTAACACATATAGGTAGGAGACACAGTTTTCCATATTGCTGCAGTGATAGCAATTATTAGGAAAATAATAACCTTGAAAACCTCCAACACCTTATGAGACTCACTAAACTATCTAGCAGAGAAGTCGAGAATACAGCTGACCAAAGAGCCTGCAGTGAAAATATAACAGCGTGGCTCTCTCAAAAACTATACAGCCTCACATTAGTGTGTCTAAATGGGTATAATTTGGAATGGTTAACTGCGATAATAATATCCTTTAGAAAAGTTGCCCCGTTGCTCCAGGTGGTAAAGGTAAATTGATGTGCATGACGAGTAATAACCTCGTTCATGCTGCATTGGGTGCAGAGTAGCCATAAAAGGTGTCTCCCAGAAGAATAACTGTTCTGGATGTGGAACCTCCAGGGAAGCCAAAATTGCATTGACCGCTGTGGCCCTAATGGTGTAATCAATGTCTGGGCTAAAATACTTAAAGCGGTGTTGCGCCCCCCAAAAAAAAAAATGAAAAGCCAGCAGCTACATATACTGCAGCTGCTGGCTTTTAACAATCAAACACTTACCAGTCCTGGAGTCCAGCGATGTCAGCACTGCAGCTGATGTTTCCATCAGCTGTCGGGTGCTGCCGCCATTTCGGGTAAAGGTACCCGGCAGTGTATCCTCACAGCTTCATGCCGGGAACCCTACTGCGCATGTGCGAGGCCCTGCTCCTCTCTCCTACTGGCCCGGCGACAGGGGGGGGAGGGAAGAAGGGAGGAGAGAGCCCCGCTGTGATGTCACGGGCCGTGGCCCGGAATTACGGAAGTGTGAACAGGATACCTGTCTAAGACAGGTATCCTGTCCCCCTGTCCCCCTGTCCCCCCCCCGAAAGGTGCCAATTGTGGCACCGGATGGGAAGAGACAAATGAGCACCGTTGCCCTGAGTGAGCAATGTACAGATTAATGTCAATTCCGGAGGAGATTAAAATTAAGCAATGAGCCAACGACTAGGCTTGTGTGAATGATGAAATATGACAATAAAATTACAGGAATGGCAACATAGAACATTTCAGACCTCAAACTATATATCAATACCTCTTTAGTTGAGGTGCAGAAGTATATGTAAAGTATATGTAAACCCAATCACTAAAATCTCATATAAACATTATTGTGCCTGGAGTTTCAAAAGTATTTTTGGTATACTCATCTCCTTCATTCTCTTATATTAAAGAACTAATAACCTTGGAGTTGGCACAATTTTGTGACCCAGACCCCCTCTCTCCCCCCTTCCTCTTTCACCCCCCCCCCCACACACACACACGGGGTGTGATTATTTATTTTATACAAGTGATTGGAGGAGATGAGTATACCAGCCTTGCTCTGAGGAAGAGAGCAAGTCCCCCAAATCGTGTCAGCTGGCTATAAGATATCTACGCCACCAAAACTAAAATGAAAAAAAATATATATAAATAAATAGTAATAATATCGAATGCCTAAAATAATTTTTTCTTTAGGCAGTGGAAATCTCAACAATTTGATGATGGTGAAAATAATCAATGATTATACTAAATGTTCATAGTTCATAAATGTGAAGGAAAAGTGATGATGAACTTGAATAAACAAACTCTTCATATGCCAAAATCCTTAATAAACCACCACTGTGCTCCACACTATTAGTGAACCCCGTCACCGATAAGAGAGCCACTTACCAGATGGTAAAAAACAAGTAGCATTCATATGCACCCAGCCTCGATCAACAGCCCCAGGAAATGGACCCCTCACAGCAGCCTCCTCCCGGTGGATGTAAGCCCTTGATTGCATCAATTCATGTGGTTCATAACAGCAAGGACCATATAAATCAAATAGAGGACCATAGTGTGGTACTGTACCAATAACGAATTTAATAAAAAAATGAATAATACTCACAATATATCAAAAAAATGGAAGCATTAAAACAAAAACGCCAGCCGGCATTCAAAGGGAGCCCTTCCTCCTTCCTAGACAACGCGGTGACGTCACTGCACGTCCACCCAGACGCGTTTTGTCATCAAACAGACGTTCTCAACCTCTCCATTTGATGATTATATGGTCCTTGCTGTTATGAACCACATGAATTGATGCGATCAAGGGCTTATATCAACCGGGAGGAGGCTGCTGTGAGGGGTCCATTTTCTGGGGCTGATTAATGACTAAGCACAAGATTTATGTGTGAAACGCATCTACGTGACCACAGTTTGGTGTCTTTGGTGTTATCTTTGTGAAACAAAATAAAAGGCAATCGGAAGTTCTGGATGTGCAGCCATTTCTTTCTTCTTTACAAGTTTCCCATGGAGGCAGGACGGGGCTAGCACTCTGCAAGATACTCCAATCAGCCTTATCTTTATACACCCGGAAAAGCGGTTCTTTTTCTTGTGACGCTCTGTGACGCTAATGTGCTTTGCACTGGTTCACTGGAAGACTTTTTGGTTACCTTTGGCCCACCTTGCCATAACCCCTTAGTTTGTACATTCTAAAGAAAAAAATATGAAACACAAAAATGTTTATAGGGACTTTGTATTGGCTGTAAATTAGAATTGTTGCATTTGCTGTGCTTCTGTTGCAGAATTGAGCCATACTTTTTTGATGACTTCTTTACTACGTGTGTCCGGCCAGTGAGAAGTCACAGTGAGATCTCCTGCCGGTCACAATCTCCTTTTTCTCCAGCTCACACAAAGCAATAAGCAGGCTACAAGCACACCTAAAAACCAGCTGAGCAGTGTAAGGAATCTGGATGAGAAGGAAAAAGCGTGTTATGCCTTTACCAGTGACAGCAGCTGGTGATTTATAAAAATGGTACCTATGGGATCGCTTTAAATGCAAAATTGCCATGTTTGACCTTAATAGTTTAATTGCTAGAGCTAGTGAAACACGATTCTTGAAGTGTGTGTGTGGGTGTATTCTCAATTTAAATGAAAAAATATATATTTTACAGTACTTTAAAATGTATCAGCGACATCTTCTTTTCCTTGTCATATATACTGTATATATTGTGATGACTTCAGGTCTTTGCCATATCTCATTTGCAGCAGTACTATTCTATGCACAATTTCACAGACAACCCCCTGGTGTGAGAATGATCCACAATGAAAATACCTGACACATGGAATAAAATCTGGCATGTGCTTTTTAGTGTGTAACTGGTAAAGGTACCTAGCCCTGCTGGATACAAAATATGTTCTCGGTTTTTTAAAGGGGAGACCATCTAATTGTTACATTTTATATATATAGTGCCTTGAAAAAGTATTCATACCCCTTAAAATTGTCCATATTTTGTCACGTTACAACCAAAAATGTAAATGTATTTTATTGGGATTTCTATGTAATAGAACAACACAATGTGGCACATAATTGTGAAGTGGAAGGAAAATGATAAATGGTTTGAAGCTTATTTTACAAATAAATATGTGAAAAGTGTGGCATGCATTAGTATTCTGCCCCCTCTACTCTGATACCCCTAACTAAAATATAGTGGAACCAATTGCCTTCAGAAGTCACCTAAGTAGTAGAAAAAAGTCTCCCTTTGCGTGATTCAATCTCAGTATTAATATAGCTGTTCTGTGAAGCCTTCATGGGTTTGTTAGAGAACCTTAGTGAATAAACAGCATCATGAAGGCCAAGGGACACACCAGGCAGGTCAGGGAAAACTTTTTGGAGAAGTTTAAAGCAGGGTTAGGGTATAAAAAATATATACCAAGCTTTGAACATCTCACAGAGCACTGTTCAATCCATCATCTGAAAATGGAAAGAGTATGGCACAACTGCCAACCTATCAAGACATGGCTGTCCGCCTAAACTGACAGGCCGGGCAAGGAGAGCATCAATCAGAGAAGCAGCCATGAGGCCCATGATACCTCTGGAGGAGCTGCAGAGATCCACAGCTCAGGTGGGAGAATCTGTCCACAGAACAACTATTAGTCGTGCACTCCACAAATCTGGTGGAAGAGTGGCAACAAGAAAGCCAATGCTGAAAGAAAGCCATAAGAAAAGTTTGTGAGAAGCTACGTGGGGGACACATCAAACATGTGGAAAGAGAGACTCTGGTCAGATGAGACCAAAATTTAACTTTTTGGCCTAAAAGAAAAACGCTATGTGTGGTGGAAAACTAACACTGCATATCACCCTGAATACACCATCCCCACCGTGAAACATGGTGGTGGCAGCATCATGTTGTGGGGATGCTTTTCTTCAACAGGGACAGGGAAGCTGGTCAGCGTTGATGGGAAGCTGGATGGAGCCAAATACAGGACAATCTTAGAAGAAAACCTGTTAGAGTCTGCAAAAGACTTGAGACTGGAGCGGAGGGTCACTTTCCAGCAGGACAACAGCCCTAAACATACAGCCAGAGCTACAATGGAATGGTTTAGATCAAAGCATATTCATGTTAGAATGGCCCAGTCAAAGTCCAGACCTAAATCAAGTTTAGAATCTGTGGCAATATATAAAAATTGCTTATACAATAACACAAAGATCAGTCCAATGAGATATAGAAGTCCAATGTTATAACAGTGCTAGCGTTGGATGGTAATTAGTGTCCAACTCCACATTAAGCATATAAAGATATGACAATTGATCCCTAATAGGTGATCCTAGGTAATAGCCAGTAAATGCACCCTACCCCGACTCCCAGTCTTCACCACATGAGGCACACTTCCCTAGCGGGGGTTAAAATCACTGGAACATTCAAAGAAATCAGCTTTAAATGATATCCTTTAACACAATTCCAATCATCAAATCAAGGAGCTATTGTATGATGAACTCCAAATGGGATCATAAAATACAAGAGAGCACTCACATAGCGTAATCCCATTTTATTGAAAAAAATCCCCAAATACAAAGCACCCTCCTCCCTATATACGTACAATGTAAAACAGTCAATCAAATATATAAAAAATAGGGGCGAGTGTATTCACTGTTCCGCTGTTGAAGTCGGATGTGATGAAATACGTAGGGAAGTTGGATTTGATTGACAGCAATGGGAACCAATGGCTGCACTGCTATCAAACTATCCAATCAACAGGTGAGAACCCCCTAGCAGAGAGATGGCGCATCCCCACGGGACACGTTTGAGGGTTCAGATAAGTAAAACGTCTGGGAGGCTGGGGGGGGGGCAGTCATTGGCAGGTGTTTTTTCACCTTAATGCATAGGATTAATGCATTAAGATGTGGGGAGGAGCCAAGAGAGCCGCCAGGGGACCCCAGAAGAGCAGGTTTGGGGCCACTCTGTGCAAAACAAGCTGCACAGTGGAGGTAAGTGTGACATGTTTGTTATTTTATAATTTTTTTTTAAATGAACCTATATGCCGCGTACACACGACCGGACTTTTCGACAGACTAGGTCCTATGGTCTTCCCGATGGACTTTCGGCGGAGGTCTGAAGCACTTTCTGAGCGAACGGACTTGACCACTTGTTCATTTTGAATGTGATGACCTACGACGGGACTAAAAAAGGAAGTTCAATAGCCAGTAGCCAATAGCTGCCCTTGCGTCATATTTGGTCTGTCAGACCAGCACACAGATGAACGGTTTTCCCGATTTTTAGTCCGTCGGACTTGAGTCCGCCAGATAGATTTGAAACATGTTCTATTTCTAGGCTCGTCTGATTTTTTAAAATAAAAAAAGGTTGGACTAGCCCACACACGATTGGATAGTCCGGCGGACTGATCCCATCGGACCTAGTCTGCCAGAAAGTCCGGTCGTGTGTACGCGGCATTAGTGTAACTTTAAGGTTTTTTTTTTATAAGAGGTGTTCTTCTCCTGATGGCTATTTTTATTATGAGCAGAGCATTATCTGTTCCTTTGCTTCCCGGAGTTCTCTTCTGCCCCCCCCCCCCCAATGATGACGCACAATATGAGTAGGAGGCATAAACAGATCTCTGAGTGAATTAACAAAATCGCACTTAGCGCTTCCATTCTTTATGCTATATATATATCAAGTTGACTAATTTGCTTTGCTAATTTGGGCTGCTGACATCATCTGCAGGCATCAACATATTGGATGCCATATGCTACTATGCCTTACATAAGAACTTATGCAGTTGTGAATGTTACAAAAAATATGCAGTTGTGAATGTTTACTTAATGTGAAATATACTGTATGTGGTGTGACAACTACTGTGCATGTATGTTATACTGTCAGGAGCCTTAAAGGGTAGCTCCACTTTCGTGGGGGAAAAAAAAGCAAATAAAGAATAATAAATAAAATAAATAATAATAATATAGAGTATACAATTTTGACACAAGTCATTTTGTAATTGAATGTTATTAAAAACAACCTTTCCTTTTCAATCTGCAGCTCTGTGATTTTCTGTAAAATGAAATATGGCTACAGTACCTGGAGGTGTTCTGTACACAGAATGTATACAAAACGCCCCCCTCCACCCCCAGAAAATCCTTTCCTGCTTGTGTGATTGTCTGTTTTTCCCAGAAGTCTGCCTAAGATACTTGTCAGATATCAGGCATCCCCTGCAAAAAAAATACATTTTTGGTGAGATACTCCTAATAAGAAATCAAGCCTAAAGGGATGCAGACCCAGCAGCTTTCCTCTTTAGAGTCATGCAGGTGCAGCTGCTGATTGATAATTATGAAACCACTCCCATTAGACACACTTTCCCACATTGACACAGACAACACACACATCGATTTCTTCAGAATAACATAAGGTAGGAATCTGCAACAAAGTTGAGAAAAAGAAAAATTGAGGTTTAAGTTTCTGCTCACCATGGCCACATCACTATATGTCTTGAAAAATGAGGTTTCCCCCCATATAGTGGGACTTTAAAGGCTCAGAGAGTAGATATATAATTAAAAAACAGAAATTGTATTATCAAAAAAGTTCCATACAACAAAGTAGCAAATATATCACAAACATGGTGCACAATAAAATGCGGGGTACATGTTAGCGCAGTATAATTTTACACAAAATCTATATTGGTATCTACATGCAGAGGGTGGATAGACAATTCCAACGCGTTTCAGAGTCACTTGGCTCCTTCCTCAGGGATAGCTTTGCAGATAATGTAGCTATGGTCTATGAAGTGTATTTTTTACAAATGTAATAGATCGCATCTTACCAATAATTAGATGTGGTGGCTGCATCCATTTCTTTTTCTTTAGCTTTTTACCTCTATTTTCACCCGTTGTCTGGCCACTAACAAATTGAAGCCAAACTCCCGTTCACACATTATAATCAAGATACAGTTTTATTTTCCTTTTGGAATAAAAGTTTTGCTTGAATAAACACAATCTGATCATTTTAATCACCCCTGTCAGGGTTTTTTTTTTTAAAAGTACATTGACTTAAGAAATTGTGAGATCGGGGCGCAGTGAGCCCACCCAGCTGTGTGACATTAGCAAATTAATATTCGCTAATGTCTTAGGACTCCCGAGCAATTGGGTCTCAGGACCTGCTTCTTGTTTGGCCGGAAGGAGAAGCAATGGCCCTCGGCAAGCTGCGGGCCATGTGCAGCGAGGAGCAGCAGGTGGAGGGATGGAGGAGCAGCAACAGCCTCTCCCAACTTCCATGAGCCCTACTCCAGATCCAACATCACCTTGTCATCGGCCTTCAAACGTAAGGCACACAAAGTTGGTCAGAATTTGCGAATGTCAAGAACGCGGTGACGTACAACACATACGACGACACTAGAAAGAGGAAGTTCAATACCAAGTGCGCCACACTTTGGGCTCCTTCACCACCTTCCCATCCGGGGAGTGGGGTTGTGTAGTGCAAGTGAGACTTCCACCACTGGTCTGATTCATTCTTACCCACTTGTCGACACATACTGTATATATACATTGCAGCTTGCAAGTGGTTTACCGTGGTTATGGCTAAAGGTATCAGCCATAACCCCAGTATTTTTTTTATTCAGTCAGTGATTGGCTTTCTAATGAAAGCAGTCCAAGTGGCTAATTAGCCGCTGGATCACTTTCAGAAGCAGCGGGAGAGGTCTTCACTACTTTGTGCATTCCAGTCAATTCAAATCAATGATTTAAAAGTATCTTAGTGCACTTCTTTGAATGGGCAAAGAAATATCTTAAGTAATAAGTGTCAAAACAACAATACATCGAAAAAATTATAAAACTGCAAATATTGCAACGTACAAAATAAATCAGTTGTTAACCTCCCTAGCGGTGATCCCGAGTCTGGCTCGGGTTGGGATTTTGGTTCCACAAGCGGTAACCCCGAGCCAGACTCAGGATCGCATCGCTGGATGCAGGGAGGACACGGAGAAGTTACTTACCTTGTCCCCTGAATCCAGCGATGTCCTCCACGATGTGTGATCGAGCTGTCCTCCGCTCGATTCACAGTGCCCGAAAACCGCCGAGCTCCGTTCCCTGCGACGTTACGACGCACGGGAGTGGAGATCTACGCCAACTTCAAAAAAGTAAAAGTACACAAAACACACACGGGACTGTAATCTTACAGATTACAGTACTGTATAAAAAAATTACACACCCCCTTTCTCCCTAGTGGTCTGTGCAGTTCCCTGCATGCACTTTTATATTATAAATACTGTTTTTTTCTGCCTGGAATTTGGAGATTGTCCATAGCAACCAAAAAGTGTCCCTTTTTCAGTGTTTTAGGATTTGATTACATTATTGAATAATTTTTATTATTATTTATTATATTATAAACTTTATCATACCCGGAATGTCTGCTAGACTCTGGTTTGAACAGATTTAAGAGAGTTATTCCTAAGAATTACAGGACTACAATATAAAACGTCAAATTTCCATGCAAAATAATTGTACCGCTTTCAGCACCTAAAACCAGAACAAAACATACCACCAGGGAGGTTAATATGAATGTCCTTCATGACAGTTCGAATAAATAAATCCATAGTATACAATCCAATTGGTTGGTGAATATTCCAGTGACTTATCGGTGTACAAGATCTGCAAACACAGTGTGAAAGGGTGCTTATAAGAAAGCTATGCCCACATACACCCACGCCTTTTACCAGACGTTTTTGTTTTCAGGTTATAGAGATCTCGCTCACTTTTTAAATCTCCACGAGACCCAGTCACTGGAAGAGGGGTCATCCAAATCTAATCTTAGCATTGTTATCATCCAAGGATATTAGCCGGTATTCAATAATATTTATATTTGCTGACCCGCAGTGGCTCTCATACATGTATAGGAAGAGGAAGACACTTCATAGTGTAATATGCTAAGACAAAGTTTTAATCACTTCAGGACCAGCCTCGTTTTGAGATTTTGGTGTTTACATGTTTAACCTCCCTGGCCGTATGATTATTTCGGATTTTAGGTGCTGAAAGTGGTACAATTATTTTGCATGAAAATTTGTCGTTTTATATTGTAGGCCTGTAATTCTTAGGAATAACTCACTTAAATCTGTCCAAACCAGAGTCTAGCAGACATCCCGGGTATGATAAAGTTTGAAAAATGAAATCATAAATTATAATATAATAAATAACTATAAATAATTATACCAAATAATAATATAATAATAATAATAATAATAAAAATTATTCAATAATGTAATCAAATCAAAAACACTGAAATTTGCTCAGTTGCAGAATTGTCACTGTTATTACTTTTCAATATTTGATGACGGATCTCCCCACAAATCGTTATCCCTCAATTCTGCGAGTGATTCTAATTTATTATCGCTGTTTTCTAGCTGGTCTAAAACCATTTTTGATGTAAAGGGACAGTTTTGGTTGCTATGGACAATCTCCAGTTTCCAGGCATAAAGAACAGTTTTTATAATATAAAACTGCATGCAGGACACTGGGCAGACCGCTAGGGACAAAGGGGATGTGTAATAATTACATACAGCAATGTAATCTGTAAGATTATATTATACTGTATGTAATGTGTGTGTTTTATTTTTTGAGTTTGGTGTCGTTCTCCGTCCCCGTGCGTCGCAACGCTCGCAGGGAACGGAGATCGGCTCCGTGATAGATGGAGCAGAGCACGGCTCGCTCGTACAGCTGGGGGACATCACTGGATCCAGGGTAGAAGGTAAGTCAACTCCTCCCTGCATTCAGCGATGCGGTCCCGAGTCTGGCTCGGGGTTACCGCTTTTTGCATAAAATCTCCACCCTGAGCTAGACTCTGGAACACCGCCAGGGGGGTTAAAACAGTTTTTTTTACTAGAAAATTACTTAGAACCCCCAAACATTATATATTCTTTTTTTCTAACACCCTAGATAATAAATCGGCGGTCATTGCAATACTTTTTTTCACACCGTATTTGCGCAGCGGTCTTATAAGCACACTTTTTTTGGAAAAAAATATTTTTTTTGAATAAAAAAATAAGACAGCAGTAAAATTAGCCCATTATTTTTATATTGTGAAAGATAATGTTACACCGAGTAAATTAATACCCAATATGTCACGCTTCAAAATTGGTGAGCTGCAACTTATTACATTTTTGTTTTTGGGTTTAATACTTCTTTATCCCTTTGGGAGTATCTCACCAAACATTAGATTTCTATTTAAGAGGATGCCTAATATTGGACTTCAATCTTAGTGCAGCCTTCTTGGAAAATCATTGAGTCACTCACACAAGCAGGAACTGACATTTCTGTCAACGTTCTGTACACCAACTGTGTATAGATGGCCTTTGGGTTGCCATATTGCATTTCATTTTTTTTTTTAAATAATACATTTTTATTCATTTCAAGGCACATACCCACAACTGTACAAACAGATTCTTTATCCACAGCAGAATAAAAGAAGCTTTCATGAGTAATATAAAACATCACGTGTATAAACTCGGAGGGAGATGAGCAGGAATGCGATAGAGATCCTATAGGTGTTGGGTCCAAGCGACCACTTGGTCAGCATCAGCGTATAGTTGGAAGAGGGTTCAATAAAGAAGGACCAGGTCAGGTACGAGCTCAGGCTCTGATTATGCAATGGAAGATGTACATCACCCTGATACTGTAATGCTGTACCTTCAAAGTTCTTGTGTAAAAGACCACTTTTATATTTGAATTGAGGGAGAAAGAGAAATACAGGGGGAAGAGAGGGGGCAAGAAAGGAGGGAGGAAAGGGAAAAGGGAGAAGGAGGTTTCTGACAGGAAGGTCATCCGAGCATGGCGAAGAGACGGATTCAGACTGGTTGTTTATCTAAGAGGGGTAGGAGTTTGGTTAAGTTCAAAAAAATCTATCCATGTGAACCACCAATCCTGACATTTTGTAAAGCTTTTATTGGCATCAGCAAGTAGCTCCTTCGTCCTTATAATGTGATTTAGCTTAGTTACCCTTTCCCTAATTGTAGGGACTGTGGAGGATTTCGAGTGCCTGGAGATTAAGGCAGGTCCTCACAGGATTACAAATCAGATTAGGCCCTTCTTGTGGTTTTTAATGGACCCCAGAATTATGGACAGGAGGGCTACCTCCAGCGTACATATTAAATTGAATTTTACAGAAAATTGCAGCAACTGCAAACTGAAAAGGAGAGGTGATTTTTAATATTATTCAACAACAATATGGTTTGTATAGCAATTGTAAAGGCTATATTATATTTTTTTATCAGCTATTTATTTTCCACAAAAGTTGACTTACCCTTTAAGTGTAGCTAAATATGACACTTCCATTCAGGATACATGCTTTTCCTGTAACTAGTACTACTGTTTCTGCTAACAACGGCTTCTGCATTATCCTGATACAGAATTTGATATCTCTGCCTGAGGAAATCCACTAGAAGTACTTTGCAAGTAAAATATGTACTGCACCTACCCCCCCCCCCCCCCAGTCAATAGCAGGCCCTTCAGGTCTGGTATGGATATTAAGGGGAACTCCACACAAAAATTGAAAAAAACAAAACTGTGTGCCCCCCCCCCCCCAAAATCCATAACAGGCCCTTCGGGTGTGGTATGGATTTTAAGGGGAATCCATGCCAAAAAAAATGGCGTGAGGTCCCCCCCAAAAATCCATACCAGACCCTTTTTCAAGAAAGCAGCCATGGTAGGCAAGGAAAGGGGGGGGGATGAGCGAGTGCCACCCCCCCGAACCATACAAGGCAACTTGCCCTGAACATGGGGGGGATCCCAAAGCACCTTGTCCCCATGTTGTTGGGGACAAGGACCTCATCCCCACAACCCATCCCTGGTGGTTGTGGGGGTCTGCAGGCAGGGGGCTTATCAGAATCTGGATGCCCCCCTGTAACAAGGGGCCTCCCAGATCCCCCCCTTCCTATGTGAATGGGTATTGGGTACATTGTAACCCTACCCATTCACCAAAAAAGTGTAAAAAATGACAGGAGACAGTTTTTGACAATTTAAAAATAAAAATAAAAAGAATAGACTTTATTTTAATTTTATACCTTACTGTATTACTACATGTTTCCATTTTGAATTCAAATTCATTTTTATATTTAAATTCTAGTTCTATTCTATTCTATTATGCAGCCTATCATCATCATATTTCACTTTTATACCTTACTGTATTTATTGCGATATGTTGACATTTTAAATTTGAATACATTTTCAAATTCTAGTTCTATTCTATTCTGTTCTATTCCATAAAGCAGCCTATCATCATCTTATTTCGCTTTTATACCTTACTGTATTTATTGCGATATGTTTCAATTTTGAATTTGTATGCAATTTCTAAGTTCTAATTCATTTTCAATTTCATATTCAAATTTGGATAATTATTTTTGTTATAAATTATTATTATTTTGGATTTGCTGAAATTTCATTAATATTGTGCTTCTGAAATTCAGATATATCCATATACCAATTTAGCTTGCATTTTGATTTGCAACAAAACAAATTGCACATGTCTAGACAAGACTATGGGGGTTATTTACGAAAGGGAAATCCACTTTGCAATGAAAGTGCACTTGGAAGTGCAGTCACTCTAAATCTAATGCCCTGTACACACGGTCGGAAATTCCAACGGAAAAGGTCCGATCGGATTATGTTGTCGGAAAATCCGATCGTGTGTGGGCTCTATTGAACTTTTTCCGTTGGAAATTCAGATGGAAAAAGTTTGAGAGCTGGATCTAAAATTTTCCAACAACAAAATCCGATCTGACTTTTTCCAATTGTTTGTAGAGAATTCAGATGGACAAAGTGCCACACATGCTCAGAATAAATTACAAGACAAAAGCTATTGGCTACTGGTCTCTATGTAGTCCTGTCGTACGCAATGAACGTCACCTCGTTCCGAACGATCGCATTTTCCGACAACGTTGTCCGACCATGTGTATGCAACACAAGTTTCGGAAGCTCTGCTGATTTTATCATCCAATCATGTGCAAGCTAAAATGCTGTTTTTTATTTTCCTTGCATGTCCCCATCAGATCTACAGCGACTTTACTTTCAAGTGCACTTGCAGTGCAAAGTGGATTTTCCTTTAGTAAATAACCCCCTATGTGTACTGTACTGATAATCATGCATGGGCACTCAGATATTAACTACCATTTAATCTTGCGTTACTTGTCAGAGGAGTCATGACAAATCTACTGTCTTACACACTCCACCTTTCCAGTCAGTAGCATTTCCGGATTCTGCTACGTAGTAGATTGCTATTGGTATTGGAGGTCCTTCCATAGAGGCACCTGTGTATTGCCGACTTGCTATTACATTACTGCTTTATTACAGTAAATTACCAGAAATTACATTGATCTCAAATATAACATCTGCTAATTACATTTCTTTCCACAGTCTTCAGCATTGAATGTAACCTAAAGAAACAACTGGCTGATGATGGACCATAATTTGTTTCATCTAAGTTTAAATTCTTCCTGAGAGATAGAAATATTGTCCATATGAAATCCTTAGTTTTCTTCCCCCAAGCAAATGGAGTGATTGAGCAATTCAACAGAAGCCTTAAAAAAAGCTCTTCATACTGCAAATTGGTTTTGCTAATTCTTGCTGTTTGTCTAATTCTTGCAGTAAAGCCAAAGAAACAACCCAGTAGTATAATAATGTGTCTTTACTAAACAGAAATGCAGAATATACAAACTATTTGCAGTTACACCAAGACAATACAAGACAAACTGGTGATTGCTACAAATATGCATACATATAGAAGCCCAATAAAGCAGGAAAATAGTGGTTGGCTGCACATCTAAAATCATCTTTATTGTTCATACTGATTAAAATTACATATTATTATTATTATTATTATCATTATACAGTATTTATATAGTGCCAACAGTTTGCGCTTTACAACATGAGGGCAGACGGTACAGTTACAATATAATTCAATACAGGAGAAATCAGAGGCCCTTGCTCGTTAGAGCTCACAATCTACATATCCATAATTCACCAGGGAAAAAGCAGAAGCAAACAGCCAACATGATTTCTGATTGATCAGCACTTAACCACGTAAGACCCGGACCAATTTGCAGCCAAAGGACCAGGCCCCTTTTTGCAATTCGGCACTGCGTCACATAAACGAGTCCCATAATCATTCTTCCTGATACAAAATGAGTGCGCTATATGAGAAAAATACACTATACCAATATGCTTGTTTTTCCTACCAATGCAGCAAAAATATGGTATATTTGTTTTTGAAATGTAACAATATAGTGCAAAGTGGGCGGGGCTTTAGGTAACATAATCGAATGTTGAATGTCCAATATCTCAAAACTGGAACAAGCAGAAATGTGGTTTTCGTGGTACAAATGAGCACAAACGCAGCACAAACAAATTGTATAATTGTTTTTAAAATGTAATAACATGTGGTGCAAAGTGGGAGAGGCTTCATCAACTATAATGCGCAATATCTCTGAAACCAAACCAGCACATACGTTTGTTTTTACAGCACAAATCGACACAGATGCGGTGCAAACGAATGCTATCTTTTATTATTTATTATTTTCTTATATTTTTAAATTTGAATAACAATGGGTGCAAAGTGGGCGGGGCTTGCTGTTACATAATCTGAATTTGAATAACAATGGATGCAAAGTGGGTGGGGCTTGCTGTTACATAATCTGAATTTGAATTATTAATATCTCAAAAACCGAACTGGCTGAAATTTTAATTTCTGTGGCACAAAATAGTTTTTAAGCTTAACAGCTGGCGTTCTCTCACCCTACATCTTGGTTGCGTTCTGCCGCATTCAGTAAGTTTGCGTGCGCACAAGTGAGTTGTCTCAATAGGTTTATTAGGTGGACGTATGTCCATTTATTCTAAATATATTAATCTCTAAATAAAATAAACATTTTGGATGGTATGATAATCAACATTTAAAGCATGTGAATGATAATTTGTTCACTCTTAAAAGGGAAGTAAACCCTTCCAAACAACTTGGACCTATAGGTAAGCCTAGATTAAGGCTTACCTGTAGGTCCAAGCAATATCTCCTAAACCTATATGGTTTAGGAGATATTTGCCCGAAAATGGGCACCGCTGTCTACGGCGCATGCGCCGTAGACAGCGGCGCGCAGGCGCACTAAATGCGGCAAATCCAAGAATGGATTTGCCAAATTTGTCGACTCCCGTGCGCATGCGCGGGAGTGACGTCATCGCGGCTTCGCCGTATGACAGCAACGGAGCTGCGAGGCGCGACTCCCGTGCGCATGCGCGGGAGTGACGTCATCGCGGTTGCGCCGCTGTCATTGGTCGGAGCTGCGAGACGCCACCAGCAAGATGGACGCGGCGGACTACAGGGATCAGCGGCGACTTCGCTGGCTCCTGTGTCAGGTAAGTGACACATAATGAGCTACTATGCGATGCATAGTAGTCCATTATGCTTTACCTTTGCAGGGAAAAAAAGAGGAAGTAAACCCATCAGGGTTTACTTCCTCTTTAACTTTCAATAGTTTTGCATTGCTTTGTAGCGACTTCGAAACATTCTTGTCACTGGTGGTGCTCTTTTGTCCTGATGGGTCTCAAATGTATGGGAACTGCCTTGTGCAGGCCTTCAAAAGACATCAAACTCTTTAAAATTACAACATCAAAACTAATGCGGTTGCACGTTTGGCAAACATATGTGCTCTGCGATTTCAATCAAATGAAAAGTTAATTTCTTTAATTAAATGTAACTCAATTAGAATATGGAAATGCACATACCTTGCAAGTTTTGTCTAGATTGCTCAATATTATACATTATTTTTGTAAATGTAAAAGGTGTGTTTTAAGAACTAATGAAAATTAAGTCAGGATTTTTAAAATATCAAAGTACATTATTTAACATTTATTTTTATGTTGAAAATTATAAAAAATATTATGTTAAAATTACAAGCCAACAGAATCATTTTTATCAGTGTGACTACTTTGGTATTTCCAGCTTTCTCAGTGGCCCGTCAGGTATAAGATATAGTACATAATCCACAGGTCTGGGTGGCTGCACTCTGAAAATACATCCAACTTTATTGGAATAATAAAATCACTCCAATATAGCGCGATAACACCTTGGGGACCAAGGGAAGTCAAGGCATTGACTTTGCTCGGCCCCCGTGATGTTACCGTGCTTTATTGGAGTACTTTTATTACTACGATAAAGTTGGATGCATTTTCAGAGTGCAGCTGTCCGGACCTGTGGGTTATGTTCTACATACAGTTAACCACTTCAAAACTGGCCACTTTTAACCCCTTCCTGCCCAGGTCAATTTCCAGCTTTCAGAGCTGTCACATTTTGAATGACAATTGCACGGTCATGCAGCACTGTATCCATATGAATTTTTTAGAATTTTTTTTTTTTTTACACAAATTGTGCTTTATTTTGGTGGCATTTTTATTTTTTTCGATAAACAAATGAAAAAAAGGCCGACAATTAAAAGAAAAAAAAATTTTTTTCTTAGTTTCTGTTATAAAATTTTGCAAACTGGAAATGTTTCTACATCACTGATGTGCGCTAGTACTGATAGGCACTGATGAGGAATGATAGACTGCAGTGATGGAGTGGTAGTGATGGGCACTGATCAGCACTGATAAACAGCACTGACAGGTGGCACTGATGAGGAACATAAAAAAGACAAGCCGCGCCAAATCTAGCAGTGCAGCAATAGGTTAACATGTTTTAATGTAAAGTAATGCACTTATTAAAAGCAGGGTAAGAGAAGGCACATCTTTAAAAAGTCATATTGGGCAACAAGGTCCAAGTGTGAGCCTCCAGATGGCATAGCGGGATCTCTCTCGGCGGTCCCGGTGGTCTCCGGTGTCCCAGGCTTGAAACTGCAGAGGGCACGAGGAGGACGTCAGTTGGAGGATTCCAAGTCATGATGTGATGATGCTGTGACTTGCACGCGTTCGGAGCATGCGTGTTCCTTCATCAGGCATATCATTCAGCCATCTTGGAAGTGGTATATAGGACTGGCAGGGCGGAATGGGCCAATCGAGTCACGGAGACCTCCCATTTTTTTCATTAATCATATATAAAATATAAAATATATAAATAGTATAATAATATAATAATATAAATATAAAAATAGATCTGAAAAAAAATGGATCTGAGGAAAATGAATGATGATTATAAAAAAATATATATAAAAAAATATAAAAAAATGAAAATGAAAATAAAAATATAAATATGTTAAAAATCTATTTAACTGATGAGGAGGCACTGATGGGCACTGATTTGCAGCACTGATGGGCACTGATTGGCATCAATGATGGGCATTGATTAGCACTGATAGGCAGCAATGATGGACACTGTTGGGGCTGCACTGATAATCGGGACAATGATGATTAGTGCAGATGTCCCCTTTCAAACTAGCCGGTTACCGGCTCTCTCCTCTCCTCATGCTGTAAGCGCGATAAAAGGAATGCTGATAGCCGGCAAGTGTGTTTACATCATGATCAGCTGTGATTAGACACCACTGATCACGTGATAAAAAGCTGTTGTGATTGGCTCTTTACCCTGATCTGTGATCAACTGTGTCTGAAGGACACAGCAACTTAAGGAGCGTGCCGGATGCACGCCGCAGCGGGCACGTGGGGACACGAACTTGGAAAGACGTCTAATGACGCCCTCCCAAAATTGGTGGAAAATGCTGTAACCGTCATTTTACTAAAGCGCAGTCAGCAAGTGGTTGAATGAACTGGGCTGGCACCCGAATATCTGAAGGGTGTGGAGGATAGTGGCGGCTGGCCCACCTGGAGCAGCATCTTGCTATCTATCTTAATAAGTACCATATTTATCGGCGTATAACACACACTTTTTCCCCCCTAAAATCAGGGGGAAATTGGGGGTGCGTGTTATACGCCAATCCCCCACTATTTTTAACCCTTTCTGCCACTCTCTGCGGCTTCGGGGTATTTTCGGCCTCACTCGGCCGTTCTCAGCTATCTTCGGCTGTTCTCGGCTATTTTTGGCCGTTCTCGGTGGCTTTCGGAAAGCCGTCAAGAACGGCCGAGTGTGGCCGAGTGTGGCCGAAAATAGCCGAGAATGGCCGAGTGCGGCCGAAAATAGCCAAAAGGCACCGAGAGCGGCCGAGAACTACCGAGCGTCGCCGAGATACACAGGACATCCAATCTGTATCTCGGCGGCGCTATTTTTAAATGGCAAAACCACAGACAAGACTGCAAATGACTGACAAGGCTAAATGCAAGGCTGCAAGTGACTGACAAGGCTGCAATGGAAGGCTGCAAATGACACTGACAAGGCTGCACTGATGGGCATTTAAATGTAAGTTTTTTTCCTTAAACTTCCCTCCTAAAAGTTTTTTTCTTTTAAATTCCCTCCTAAACTTAGGGTGCGTGTTATATGCCGGCGCGTGTTATACGCCGATAAATATGGTAGATAAGTAGAACAATGTAGGTATGCAATACAATTGGTTCCTAGACTTCAGGTTTAATGTGTATGTAAATCCTAATAAATAACTTCTCTTATCTCTCCCTGGTCTGTTAAATATACCATTGAAAGTGTTCTGTTATACCTGTTAGATACATATAATAAAAAAATACCTATTGATTCGGAATACTCCTGTGTACAAGGAGGAGTTATAGAGATTAGAAGGATGGAAGAGACGAGGAAAGGTCCATGTTCTTTATAACCATCAGAACTGAAGTACGTAGGGCTGACTCCACATGTATAGTAGTCAGACTTCGAAGAAAAACTTGGTTTGGCAGCTCAAACATGACATTTATGACTAAATTTATGGCACAGCAACAGGTATTTTTTCTCTTGTACAGTGCCTTTAATGAAATAAAACATGGAGAAATGTGCATATATAGCAGAGTGGTTCTAAATATGTTTTTTTTTTTCTGTTTAATTTTCCTTGATATACACTTTAAAAATGAAAAGTACATTTTCATCTGATGGTTTTACTTTAAATGCATTGGGAGAGGAGATGTCTCCAGCCATGGTGTGGGGAGAGCAGAAGGAGAGCAGGAGTGGGAGGTGATGCGTGGGAGCATCTTGTTGCTAATGGCACAGTTTGATCAGTGCTTGTCTTTTCTGATAGGATTGAATAGTCCAAATACACTGCATCAGGAGCTCTTCAGCCCACAATGTCATAGTGACAGCGCTGCAGGAATGGAGGTGGAGGAAGCAGCTTGTGCCATATAGCGTACAATAATTGATGCTTGAAATTCAGGATTGTTGTTTAAGATACGGACAGCAGGGCACTCTGCTATTTTTCTGCCAACGGGGATACTATGGGAACATTTAAAACATTTACATAGGATAAGAAAATAGGCAATATCTGAACTTTTCTAAGATACACAATTTTTCTATTTACCGTACTTTACAAAACAGTATATGGCCGCATTTTACACCCTTTCTAAAAAAAAGGATATACAGTACCAAGTACAAACAGAGCATTGGCCATCAAGCTTTCAAAATGTCAATCAATGAAGTCCATAGTCCTTGATTACAGTGCATTCCCTATTTTATCACTTAATGCACGTTCCTGGTGTATTTGATATTGCAAGTTATTATTGCAAGGTATAATGTTCAGGGTAATCATTTGCAGAGATGTGTAAATTTTGAATTTTCCTGACCTCAAAATCCAATCTAATCACTGGAGCAAATATTGGTGTTGGGAACTGTCACACCAGATTTTATCCAATACTTTATTTTATATATATATATATATATATATATATATATATATATATATATATATATATATATATATATCTATAGATATAGATATCTATATCTAGATATAGATCTATCTATCTATCTATCTATCTATCTATCTATCTATCTATATATATATATATATATATATATATATATATATATATATATATATATATATATATATATATATATATCATTGCAGAATCACTTTAATTCTTTTGGATCTATTGGATCTATGTTGTTCATGAGTATATGATGTATACATGTGTGTGAGCACCATCCTTTTATTATTATTTGCAGGAAGGTATGTATTTACTCTTTTGTCACAAGGTGATCATTGAGTACCAGTTATCATGTAGTGACAGGGATACTTTAAGTGCGCCATAGGCTTTAAATGGCTCCTGAGGGTTTCATCCTTTTAACTATCCTGGATCTGTGCCAGAAAAAAATAGCAAATTATTTGTCATTTTTTACAGTTTTTAAAGTCTCTATAGGAACATCTAGTTATTAGAAGTCTGAAACCTGGTGCACTCAATACACTGTCCCTGATTTGGAGAAATGTCCCTCTGTCCCTCTTTCCTTCTCATTTGTCCCTCATTTTGGTCTGATATATATAGTTGTATATAAAATACACTTTTTTTCTTTCAAAAAGTGTTTCCCAGTGCTAAATCTTTCATCCAATTTCTAAATTGCTGCATTTGTACATTTTAAAAGCCAATATAAAGGAACAGTAGTGGTAAAAAAAAAAAAACTTGTGGATTTAATTAACCTTTTTTTTTTGGTTAATTCTCATTTAAGGGGGTGTGGCGGAGGTGTGTCCTATACCTACATACGTTTGTTAGTAGATGTCCCTCATTCCCATCTCAAAATGTTGGGAGGTATGGTATTTTGCATTCAGCACTTCACTACTGGTCAGGAAGGTTGTGCATCATAGTTATAGGTCTATAGCAGTGATGGCAAACCTTGGCACCCCAGATGTTTTGGAACTACATTTCCCATGATGCTCATGCACTCTGCAGTGTAGTGGAGCATCATGGGAAATGTAGTTTCAAAACATCTGGGGTGCCAAGGTTCGCCATCACTGGTCTATAGTGAGATGCAAAAGCAGGTAGGTCTTAGCTTGTTTTTTCCAAGCTGAAGCCATAATTTGTATAATAAGTAAAATAATCAAAGTGCCTTGGGTTTAGGGGTCTTGGGGTGCCCTGGAGATAACTAAAGGTGTATTTTTTTCATAATTTTTTTTTTCTTACGTTTTTAACAAATATTACAAAAACAAAGCCTGCATACACAAAATACCACAGGCATGTCCAAGAAAAAAAAGGAACAAAAAACACATATAGAACAAAAAGTAAAAACAATACTGCTTGCCTGCAGCTAGTACAGCACCCTCTACCTCAAAGGAGTATACAGGATCATCATAAGCTAAAGGTGTATTTAAAGCATACTGAGCGTTTACCATACCGAATTGCTAATCAGGTTTGCTTTAAAAGATGATTCCATCAAACAATAAAATAAAAACATGTTACTTTTTTCTACTGAAAGCTGTCATTTCGCAGAACGCGTCTCAGCTTCCAGTTACATAGGAGAATATTACCTTATATAGTGTAATTCAGGCACCTTAGGTTCATGAGTGATGAATAGCGGGAATATAAGGCTGTGGGTAGAAGGTTTTGCTGACACTGTATCAGCTGCCTCTTGGCAAGCATAAGCTGAATTTTCAAGTGAGGTTTGTGGTTTACCATTTAGTCTGTATCTCTGTCTTCACCTCCAATCATGAACAGTTGAGGAGCAAGTACAGGATATGAAGTTTCTTGGCTAAATTGCTTGGCTACTCGCCATAAAAATAGAGAGGAAAAAAATCTCAGTTTCTCAATATAAAACCATTTCTTTGGTTGAGATGCCAAATGAGCTGGTGTTAGCTATGAATAATCTCTGAGTTTGAAAAGGAGGAGAGATGTATTATTTGTGATTAGGGATGGGCTGACCCCCCCCCCCCCCCCCACCAGAACATGCAAACAGGCAAATGGGTCTAGCGAACATGCAAACCCTATTAAAGTCTAAGGGACATGAACATGAAAAATCAAAAGTGCTTATTTTAAAGGCGTATAAGCAAGATATTACCATAAAAAGTGTACAGGAACCAAGGTACTGCCCCAGGGGACATGTATCCAAAAAAAAAGTTTTTAAAACTACAGTTTTTTCAGGAGCAATGATTTTAATAATCTTAAAGTGAAACAATAAAAATGAAATAATCCTTTAAATATCCTGCCTGGGGGTCCCCTTTGTTTGCCTGTAAAGTGGCACATCTGTGCAATGTGTAGAACAGTGCCACAGCAAAATTACATTTCTAAAGGAAAAGTGTAATTCAAACATGCTCGCGGCTGTAATGTATTGCCGGCTCTCGGCAATATAGATGAAAAATCAAGGAAAAAATCTGCGTGGGTCGTTCCCCCCCCCCCCCAGTCCATACCAGGCCCTTCGGGTCTGTTATGGATTTTAAGGGGAACTCTACTGCAAATTTAAAAAAAAATTGGCATGCCCCCCCCCCCCAAAAAAAATCCATACCAGACCCTTATCCAAGCATGCAGCCTTGGCATTGAGCTCCCCTTGAACCAATGTCAGACCCGAAGGGCCTGGTATGAATTTTGGGGGGGACCCCATGCTGTTTTTCTTTCTTAATTTTGTCATAGAGTTCCCCTTAACCATTTCAATACACTCTATTATATACGCCGCACTGCACTATATACCCTGCGCTGTATATAAAAATACATAAATTAATACACTGCCTGCGCTGTACATCTAATCTAGCTCAAGTTCTCTCAATCGCCACGTTATCACACTACATATGGCCGTGTAAGCAGCCTTATATAGTTTGGGCCATGGACTTAGCCCCCTGAGCCATGATTGGCCAAGGCATCCTGCCTTTGGCCAATCATGGCTCTCACAGCAGATCACGCTGTGATTGGCCAAAGCATGCAGGTCAGGTGCATGCTTTGGCCAATCAGCAACTGTCAATGCACTGCGATCTCAGAGTGCATTATGAGGGCTCGAATTTGCCACGAATGACCCATATGTTCAGTTCGTCTGCAAACAAACACCCGATGTTCGAGTCGAACTTAAGTTCGATTCGAACATCGGGACCATGCCTATTTGTGATAATATTTTGAAGGGTGTAGGATGTCAGTACCCTAGCCCCTGCCAACTAAATTTTCAGACAAAACATGAAGGACGGAGCTTGAGCAGTTCTGACATCAGACCCTATCTCCTATCATCGGTTGCTAGCACTTCTACTGTATATTGTGTTTGTTGGCATTTTTATGTTTTTTGTAAAATATTTTCAGACATTACCTACACTATTGGAGTTCCCTTTTCTTCTCTATATGGAACATTTTTCCCATTGCTGATCAAATCTCTTAAATGGTTAAAGCTACACTTTGTAGTCCTAGTTTATTTTCAGTAGATACAACTATCAAAACAGTTACCACCAAGGATCTGTTTGATGTTACCCTAATAAGCATATAGTCAGATAAGACTTCCCCTCATTTTGTAGAAATTTCCTCTGGCATCTCCCAGATAACTAATGTTTCCAAAAAAAAAGTTTTGACTATACACATTTTGAAGCAGAACTCCAGGCACATGAACTTAAAATAGCTGCATTGATTTAGTGATCTGACACTTGCTTTGCAATATTTGCTGTAAATCAGTACTATGATGTCATCATAATGCACTTGTTACATTTCATATTCTCTAGTGCTGGTGGGACGACTCTGTGTCCTAGCACACATCATTTCTGACCATTTCTTTCCCACACCAGGGAAATTAAATTTCTCATATACACATGGGGATAGACATAGTGGGTGTGAAAGATCCAACCGGGACAGGAGGACACTGAAGGGTAGCCTTCTGACTATGGGCCAGGGCTTTTGAGGGGGCTCTATTCTTGGGAGAAGTGTGGCTGGGGGACCTTTGCTTCAAATTCAGGGTCCATGTCTCCCTGAAACACACAGATTTGGTGTCTTTGTGCGCATACCAGCAATGACTACTTTAGACTCTAGGTCTTAGAGCAGGTGTTATATAATAAATATAATCAGTTCAAAGCAACCTGATGCTAGGGTCACCTGCTTTAATCTGTTTGCTAAGTATTTTTCTCTCATGGTATCATTTCTCCATTGTGTGCCTCCTAGGTATAAATCCCCATTGTTCAGTGACTCACCTACTGTTTCTGCTTATGTTTATGGTAGCTGTTCCTTAGATGTGCTGTTTATAGTTTGCATTGGTTGGGATAATGTGATCAATCTCGTATCTGATCTTGTGTAGTATATATTCTGGGTGAGTTTACAATAAAGGGAGTTTCAGTTCCAGTTTGCACCTAAGCTAGTGCCGTCTAGTTCTTGGGTGCATTATTCAGCTATAATACCTGGTTCCTGGTTCCAGACTGGAGGAAGCTACTGTATACATTGACAGAGGCACCTAAGCTGGGTGGCAATTGGGTCTATCACAGTGGGCATTCCTTGGGCAGTTCCCAATCTTCAAGAGGAGATCTGGAGAGAGACAGGGAAAACCGGTAACAAGTGAGGACACTCAGGAGGAGGCGAGGAAAGGCAGTGCTGTAATGGGGAGGGTACACACAATGAAGGTGATCCTTAAAAAGTGGAGAGTGCAAAATCTAATGCAGCTCTGCATGGAAACCAATCACCTTCCAGGTTTTATTGTCAAAGCTTAATTGAGAAAGCTGAGGTTAGAAGCTAATTGGCTACCATGCACAGCTGCATCAGATTCTGAGTGCTCCAGTTTTAGTAAATCTTCCCAAAATATATCCAAAGCAGTCATATTAACGTAACCAGCTGCAGTTGTAGAACTACAGAGATGTGGTTGGAGGACCAGTACCCTCATAGATAAACAGTGGCAGAATTTTTCAGGTCCCCATGGCAGGAAATAAACTGCACACACACAGGACACTGGTACCTATAAGAAGCAGAATACAAGGTATACAGTATGAAGAGGAGGTGATTACAACACACGTCAATAAGAAAGGTACATAGCCGCTTTACGACCGCCCTCTGCACTTATACTGCAACGGGGTGGCCCAGCTGTGCCAAATCATATATATGTATGTGATTTGGGATTTCCAAGTAGGAGGCACATGATCGCTCACCCGCCTCCCTGGCAGTAATGTCATTAACTGCAGCACAAGCCAATCAGCATGTCCCAGTGGAACCCACTGATCAGCTGAGATCAGCATTTTTTTTCTCTCTGCAAAGCAAGGAGTAAAAGCCAGCACAAAAGCCAGTAGTAAAAACAGCACAGAGTATACACAGTAAACATTGTTAGGCACACATTTAACACCTTAATTGCCCCTAAATGTTAACCCCTATCCAGACAGTGCCATTATTATAGTGACAGTGTATAGTACTGGCACTGATCACTGTATTAGTGTCACTGGTGAAGTCAGTGGCAGTTAGCTCCCCACCAGTGCCAGTGTCAAATTGGCCGTCGCACTATCGCAGTCCCATTATAAGTCGCTGATCACCACCATTAGTAGTATAAAAAAAATCCAATATATATACCATAGTTTGTAGATGCTAACTAATCAATATACACTTATCGGGATTATTTTTTACCAAGGACATGTAACAGAGTACATTTTGGCCAAAATTTATGAAGAAATTCATTTTTTATTTTTTTTACTTTTTATTGGATATTTTTTATAGCAGAACGTAAAAAATATCAGGTTTTTCTTTTTTTGGGGGGGGAGGTCTTTTTTCATTTATATCACACAAAAAAAAAAAAACAGTGGTGATTTAATACCACAAGACGAAAGTTCTCTTTGTGGGAAAAAAAATGATATACGTTTTGTTGCATGACTGCGGAATTACCAGTTACATTAGCGTAGTGCAAAACAGCAAAAAATGGCCTGGTTAAAATCTTCTGGAGCTGAAGTGGATAGTACACTAATCACTAAAACAAAAAAGATTTTTTTTCATGGAGTTGGGCTTTAGATACAGTATATTCTTCAGGTGCCAGGAATGATAAAAAAATCCTGTGCCCCAAATGCCTTTGCTATTTATTACCTTGTAAACGTAGCAATGACTTCATCATTGTGCTGTACATAATTTATACAGAGGGCAGAGCAGTGGGAGGGACTCAGTAGCTCCACCAATCACAGGCTGCGTGTAGAAACTACAGGAGGGGGCAGATACAAGACCAGTCACCCTGCAGAATCAGAACAAGCAGCAATGAGCGGCATAGGTGTACGCAGCTTATTGCATTAGTGTGTGTACCCTATAGCTCAACACACACTTGTGTGTGTGTGTGTGTCTACATATATATATATATATATATATATATATATATATATATATATATATATAACCCTGGCACATTGATCTCCCTGCCAAAACATTGAAGAAGTAGTGCATAAACACTTCTCTTATGGCAGAGCAGGTAGGAGGGAGATCTTTCCCATCTTCCTGCTGGCACACAGAGCCTCCCTGGCAGTAATGTCATTAACTGCAGCACAAGCCAATCAGCATGTCCCAGTGGAACCCACTGATCAGCTGAGATCAGCATTTTTTTTCTCTCTGCAAAGCAAGGAGTAAAAGCCAGCACAAAAGCCAGTAGTAAAAACAGTACAAATGCACATGGGGTGATTAGGGTGTGACCAGGCACACCGGCACACCCTGTGTACATGCCTATGGTGAGCTGTCTTTTTTTTTTTACAAGACATTCCTGCACAGAGGTAAATTCTCTTACTGGATTACTGCACAGATCTAGAAAAAATGCACAAAGCACAACAAGATTCAAGTAAAGAATACACACGGCTCTTGTATTTAGACAATATTAGCTTATCGTGGAGTTCAGTTTTAAGTGTTCTGGTAGGGGAGGGTTAATGTTAGAGGGGCACATAGTACAGAGGATAATACTTTGGCCAACTCCACTATTCACACTGATTCTCAGAGGCGGATGCCTTCTGCTAAAAACTCCCAACCCCAGGCTGAAAACAAATGTATCACATCCTGAATTGTACTACGTATGTTCAGCTGGAATGAAGCCTTGTGTCATGCTGGTGGAATTCTATTTCCCAGCTGGCGAGGCCTGGAGTCCATGGTCAGGCTTAGGGGAGTCAGCCTGCTTTACCAAGGCAGCACAATGTAGATTGATATTTTGGGGAGAAAAAAAACACTTTTCTTTTATTTTCTCTTTTTATTTTTTTATTTTTTATTTTTTGCAAAAACAGAATTCTGTTTTAAAACATAAGAGTTAAATATTTTTTAAAAAGAAAACATTTATATTCAATCATTTATAAGTGGAAATGTAGAGTCCATGTCAGTGTACGCGCTCAAATCTCCGATGTGCCATGTTTCTATATGCCGTAACCATACCGGTGGATGCAGAGTGCATTAACACTATGAAAATACTATCGGCAATATAACTAATGAGCATGGTAACCCCTACACTGCCGATTCCCTGACTGCTCCAGAGGAAATCAACCTTAGACTGGTGCAGACAACAGGTAGGAAGGAACAGTTGGACAAAGCCTTCTCGGTAACAGATGGTCCAGCAAAGTTCGTGCCAGCCAGCTTTATAAGTGTGAAAATCGCAGTGTGGAAATTGAAAACAGGTGGCAGAAATTTCACTCAGAGACTTGGCATCTGTGAGTAATCAGTTACTGTAGCCGCCTTGGTCAGGCACAAATTAGCTTCATTGCCGGTGACATTTTTAATATCATAAGGAGGCTGCAGCTGAGCTTAATTATAGCCCTAGTATACAACATCAGACGCACTGATCACCTGTGGCACATTGGCGTTACTCTGTGCTGAACTCTGCTTTACAGGCTAAATTGACATCATTATACTTTGTACAGTGTTTAGACAGAACTTAAAGGGAAAATACGTAGGAAATCGTCCGCCAGAAGACATTCAAGCTCATTAAAAAACTGTGTAAGGTGTGCTTTTGGCAAAGTAATACTGATTGGTTGCTATGTGGTGCTGCTCTCTGCATTTATAGTTTTACTTAAAAGAATACTAAAGTCATATTCAATACATTAAAGTATAAATAAATTGTTTCTGAACACCACAAACCAAAAACACTATTTGATAAAATGTTTAATATTGAAAACAATATTGTCTCCATGCTTTTTTTCTTTTTGAGAAATCACTTTGAAAAACACCCTCCTAGCATTTCTAGCTGTAGTCATCTTGAGTAAGGGCAGAGGATTCATGTAGCATTTAGTTCCTGGAATTAACCTGCCCTTAGCTCAGGCATGCAGACAGGAGGGTGTGCTTAACCACTTTCAGACCGGACCATTTTGCTGGTAAATGACCAGAGGTCTTTTTACACTTTGGCACTGCGCTGCTTTAACTGGTAATTGCGCGGTCATGCAATGTTGTACCCAAACAAAATTTGCGTCCTTTTCTTCCCACAAATAGAGCTTTCTTTTGATGGTATTTGATTGCCTCTGCGATTTTTATTTTTTGCGATATAAATGTAAAAAGACCGCAAATTTTGAAAAAAAATGATATTTTCTACTTTTTGTTATTAGAAAAATCCAATAAACTCAATTTTAGTCATACATTTAGGCCAAAATGTATTCAGCCACATGTCTTTGGTAAAAAAAAAAGTCAATAATTGTATATTTATTGGTTTGCGCAAAAGTTGTCACATCTACAAACTAAGGTACGTTTTCTGGAATTTACGCAGCTTTTAGTTTACGACTGCCTATCTCATTTCTTGAGGTGCTAAAATGGCAGGGCAGTACAAAACCCCCCCAAATGACCCCATTTTGGAAAGTAGACCCCCTAAGGAAATTGATAAGAGGCATGTTGAGCCCATTGAATATTTAATTTTTTTGCCTCAAGCGATTGAATAATGACAAAAAAATATATATTTTTTTTTTTTTTACACAAAGTTGTCACTAAATGATATATTGCTCACACATGCTATGGGCGTATGTGAAATGACACCCCAAAATAAATTCTGCTGCTTCTCCTGAGTACAGGGATACCACATATGTGGGACTTTTTGGGAGCCTAGCCGCGTACGGGGCCCCGAAAACCAAGCACCGCCTTCAGGCTTTCTAAGGGCGTTACAGTTTTGAAGGCCATAAAATGCCAAGATGGCACAAACCCCCCCCAAATGACCCCATTTTGGAAAGTAGACACCCCTAAATTTAGGGGTACACTAGTGAGACTAGGTAATAAATAGCGGGTGCCCTGAAACTATAAAAAAATAACTAACCAACCAGCGTCACCTGTAACAGTTATATGGTGATCACTGGTGAAAGGGTTAACTAGGGGGCAATCAGGGGGCTTTATGCGGTAGTATATGGGGGTCCCTGGCGCTATAAAAAGCTGCGGCGAACCTAAATACCTACCTGCCTAACTAGCGTCACCTGTGACACTAATACAGCGATCAGAAAAACGATCGCTTATTAGGCTGGGTTCACACTGGAGCGATGCGGGAACGCCACGAATGCGCGGCGGGTTCCCGCATCACATGCCTCCCGGCGGCAGTTCACACTGCCCTATGCGAACTGCTGGGAGTGTCAGTGAAATGTTACTGACACCCCCAGATCAGTTCGCATATTGCAGTGCGATCTGCAAACTCGGATCGCATGGTGTGAACACCCATGCGATCCGATTCTGCTGCGGGCCAAAAAAAGGGTCCCGTGCGAATTTGCGGTGGGTGCGGCGGGTGTGGCGGGTGCGGCGGGTGCGGCGAATGGCTGAACTCGAATCGCACAGAGATCGGATGTGATTTGCACTGCAGTGCGGTGCGAATCACATCCGTTCTCATAAACCGCTGCAATGTGAACCCAGCCTTAGTGACACTGGCGACGGGGGGTGATCACGGGGTTAAACCTTTATTGGGGGGGTTAGGGGGGTACCTTAGAACTAAAGGGGGCTAACCCTAACTGCCCTAACAGTTATTAGTCACAAATGACACCCGCCGGGTGATCAGGGGGTTAAACCTTTATTAGGTAATAAATGGCGGGTGCCCTGAAA
This sequence comes from Lithobates pipiens, assembly GCF_037356315.1. NCBI lineage: Eukaryota > Metazoa > Chordata > Amphibia > Anura > Ranidae > Lithobates > Lithobates pipiens. Next base: position 76,554,356 of record NW_027507764.1, read on the forward strand.
CTATAAAAAAATAACTAACCAACCAGCGTCACCTGTAACAGTTATATGGTGATCACAGGTGAAAGGGTTAACTAGGGGGCAATCAGGGGGCTTTATGCGGTAGTATATGGGGGTCCCTGGCGCTATAAAAAGCTGCGGCGAACCTAAATACCTACCTGCCTAACTAGCGTCACCTGTGACACTAATACGGCGATCAGAAAAATGATCGCTTATTAGGCTGGGTTCACACTGGAGCGATGCGGAAACGCCGCGAATCCGCGGCGGGTTCCCGCATCGCATGCCTCCCGGCGGCAGTTCACACTGCCCTATGCGAACTGCTGGGAGTGTCAGTGAAATGTTAATGACACCCCCAGATCAGTTCGCATATCGCAGTGCGATCTGCAAACTCGGATCGCATGGTGTGAACACCCATGCGATCCGATTCTGCTGCGGGCCAAAAAAAGGGTCCCGTGTGAATTTGCGGCGGGTGTGGCGGGTGCGGCGGGTGCGGCGAATGGCTGAACTCGAATCGCACAGAGATCGGATGTGATTTGCACTGCAGTGCGGTGCGAATCACATTCGTTCTCATAAACCGCTGCAATGTGAACCCAGCCTTAGTGACACTGGCGACGGGGGGTGATCACGGGGTTAAACCTTTATTGGGGGTGTTAGGGGGGTACATTAGAACTAAAGGGGGCTAACTCTAACTGCCCTAACAGTTATTACAGTCACAAATGACACCAATGCAAAAAAAAATAAATAAAATGACATTGGTGTCACTGTGACTGGGGGGCAGGGGTAATTGGGGGGGTGATCGGGGGGTAAAGGGGGGGTGTGAGTGTGCCTGGCATGTTCTACTGTGTGTGTAGAGTGTTGGTGCAACTCACCGATCCGCTCTCCTCCGTGTCGGAACGAAAAATACCGACACGGAGGAGAGAATACATCACTTCCTCTCCTGTGTTTACATTACAGGAGAGGAAGTGATGTCACGGGGGATTTCTATTCGTCGGGAGCGATCGCGAGGGGGTGGCCATGAATGAATGGCCGCCCCCTCATCCCGGATCGCTCTCGAAGGAATGCGGACCGCCGCAGGCACCGGGGGGGGGCCCGATCGGGCCCCCCACCCGCGGGCAGGCAGGGACTTATATATACGCCCATATGCCTGCCCGTGCCATTCTGCCGACGTATATCGTCGTGCGGCGGTCGGCAAGTGGTTAAATGAGAAAGCCCCTCCTCCAGATGAAAGAAAAAAAATGCCCATGAAGACTCCTGGGGTGTATGCCATCACGTTGGCCTAGCCCCGAAATCAGGAAGCAACTGAAGAAATAAAAAAAAAAAGTTTAAAACAAGCACATATAATATACTTTCATATCTATGTACTATTGTGCAAAGTATTGAAACCATGGGCTGGAAGCTTCTTGTATACAGCAGAACACCTTTACTTTCATGAAGGATATCTTTATCATTGCTTTACATCATGTAGACAGAAAACAGGAAGAGAATACAAACAAGTGCACAATTAGATACAGAGGGTACTTCCTCTCATATCATAGAATACATGAATTATACACTATAATACCACAGCACCATCTCCTGGCATAGATAGGTATAATGCATATATATATATATATATATATTTAAAGTCCCCAATTCTGAAAATGTGTGAATGTGTGAATATCCTTAGTCCATCCCTCATTCACATTGAACACAGCTTTGAAATTGTGCAACTTCATCTGAAATGGATTTCAAAGCCGCAACTTCGGGTGTGACTTCAAAAGGCATTGGTGCGCTTCCATGCACAGATGTCTATTAAAGTCACACCCGATGTCACCAAAAGTAGTGCAGGGACTACTTTAGCAAATCGGTGCGGTGCCGCAAAGTCGGTTTTGCACTGATTGGAACAGTGCCATTGCTGGCAATAGGCTGTGACTTGTCATACAATTTGACCTGTCAAATTGCATGACCAATCACTCCAATGTGAACAGGGGCTGAAGGTGCAGCTGCTGTTTTTTAGTATTTCCAGCTCTTCATAACAGTCAGCAGGGAGGGGGCTGAGGGAATATACATTAGCTGATTACAAAACATCTTCTAAGTTTTTTTGCAGTGTCCCAGTACTGTTGTTCTATCTGAGCTAGAATGAAAAAACATATTCCCATGCACCCTTTTGCACATTCCAGGGAGAGAACTGGATATAGATTTTAGCTATGTTGTCTGCTCATCAGTTGCTTGATTGCATTTTATCAGACCTGCTTTTGGAACAGTAATCAAATCTGCTCCATCAAGTGACCAGCAGGGAGGAACATGCTTGTCTAAAGAGATGCCCGGGATGTGTTCTTTCACTTAGACTCATTATTGGTCATCAATTACACTTGTAGTCTCTGCTCTTAGTACATTTGGATGGGTGGCTACAAAGGGAAATATTGAGAGAACAGAATGCACTGTAGACACAGGTGTAAGGGAAATGAACACACATGTGAATCTCTGGAAAGGTTCTAAGGCATTTATAAGGACTAAATGTACATAGAATTTTAACAGGATGAAACATCTGAGAAGCAAATATGTCTTTTTTTTTTTTTTTTTTGAGCTTATTTACGCTAAATTCCAGAAAAACTGCTAAATACACAGACAAAATACACTTTTTTCCACTGACTCCAAAACATGTCCTGATAAGACAGAGCATTTGGAGTCAGGCTGCACATGCTCAGTTTGGTGTGTGTTGTTAGTATTTTTCTTCTTGGGAGAGATCAGCACTGTCCAGACAAAGGGTTAGGTGTCCTCGATCCTGATAGGACAGCCAGTGCAGTATTAAAACTCCTCCTACAAGCTTTACTAGGAACTGATAGAAGCCAGAAGACTGCGGTATACTGCTGATGAGAAAGGGTATTTAGCAGTTTATATTTACTAAATAATTGCATTTCCATATTCTGTGTACTGTGGGAGACCAGATATAGTGAATGCAGGCTCCTGGGTTTAGCAACACTTTAAATATTTATATTGATGTACGTATATGCAGATAGAGAATGCCTGTTTTTTTTTAAGGCTTCCATTGGGTTCTATTTATGATGAAGTCCTGGAACTATGCAGAGCATCCACTGATGTTTTTTTGGTCAGTCTACGTTTTCAGCCATAGTCATGGCCAATACAAAAGTGATGTTTCTTGGCTAGATTATTAGGGTTACTATCTTTGATAAAGTTTGAATGGAGTATGGAAGTCCATTCCTGCTCCAAGTTGAGTGCTGCTAAATGACTTGAGCATTTTATATTAATTTCTCATATGTACTGTACATATTTATATATCCATCAACTTGCAATTAGAGAATACTTTTTTTGTTAGGTTGTGCAGGGCCGCTGATAGGCCAGTACAACTGGCCCCGTTGTACCGGGCCCTGCCAGCAGGGGGGCCCGGGCAACCTGATCAGATAAGTCATGAAATAAAAATCCTCCAGCAATGACCGATCAGAGTCCTAAATACAAACAACTAACCCCCTCCCCCCCGGTTTACTTTTTACGTTTTTTTTTCTTTACTGATATCTATGTGGAGAAAAGGTGGCGGCAGGGGAGGGACTATTTTTTCTATTTTGGGCGCGGAAGATTCTCTACCGCGCCCGCTCCTCATCTCCTCATGCTGGCTCAGCTGGCTAGTGCCGTCCCCCTGGCGCTGCTGAGCTATTCCTCTTTCCGCGTGAGAGAAGTAGTGGTGAGGCGGCGACTCAGACAAGCAGCGGCAGCAGAGGACAAAAAAGAAGCAGCTGGCATCGGCATCCCACCTGACTGTAATTGTTGGTGCACACTCCGGTCCAGGCAGCAGCAGGATTAGGGAAGAAGTGACTCCTTGGGCCCAGCTAACAATGACAAAGGTGTGTGCTTGCTTGGGGGGGGGGGGGGACTTCAAGATCTACTACTACTACTGCAGAAGCATCTATACATTATGGCATTAATGGCATGGGTGGCACTGTCTGCAGGTAGCACCCATGACACTGATCTCGTAATGTGCTTCAGACAGTGCCACCTGTGCTGCCAATGCCGTAAAGTGCTGCAGACGGTGCCACCCATGCTGCCAATGCCATAATGTGCTGCAGACAGTGCCAACCATGCTGCCAATGGCATTATGGAGGGGCCAGGGGTGGAGCTGAAGGGGGCCCCGTCAGGTAGGCTGTATGGGGCCCCATGATTTCTATCAGCGGCCCTGAGGTTGTGTTCTGATTGTGATGACAGACATTCCTCTGATGGTCTGGTGGACCAGTCCATGCTTCTCTTGGATCACAATCTTTCTTTTTCTATTTCCTTTCCTTTTTCATTCTCCTGTTTATGTGAATTGTTCTTTTTATTTTGCAATATCCTCTTTTGATGTTAACTATTGTAGGTGTCTGCCAGTGCATGAAAACTGGATGATGGAAGTGTAACTGCAGGTTATAGTTCCTTTGCTTTGCAGAAAGTTATTTTTAACTCAGGGCTCCCGGCAAAACATAAAATTCAGCAATAAATGTCCAATGTGAACAGTTTGTTTTTAACCCAAGTCTGAATTATTTTTTATTGCAGATGCCTCATTCAGAAAACAAAAATGCTCTCCTTAACAAACACTTTTTGCCCTATTGAGGTGACAGATACATATGCAGTTGGATAAATGTACAAACAACTTATTTTTTATAGCCTTAGCCCTATTTTACAGTTACAGTATTTGTGTATGGAAGCTAAATATCAATGTACAGTCCAATAGGGTTAGACCTAGGGCCTTTTGTAATCAGCACTAAGTAACAAACCTGACCAGACACTCCCATCCCCTTTTCTGCAATAGTAGGCCAAGCATAGACCTCTCAGCTGGTTCAGCAGTAACCGGCCAAGATTTGAACCATGTATGGGCAGGCGGAATTTAGCAAGCTGATCGTTCAATCATCTTGGGTACAACCAGCCTGCTGAATTTACTTGCGATTCACTGTGATAAACACTGTCTTCTTCTCCTGGGGGGGGGGCAGCTTCCGCCACCCCCCTGCCCCCCCCCACTGGGAGAGAAGAACGTCTTGGTAGGAGGAATTCCCCTAGCAGCACTGTCTGTGTTAATGGGGAAATTTGCACTGTGTATGGCCTACTTAAGTCTGTGTGAGGATCAGTAGGGTGGGGAGTTTACCACTCCAAAAAAAATGGAGCTTGCTCAGTCGGTCAATCAGCAAATCCCCCTTTCCCCCCAGCTCATCCTCACCCCGTCAGTCCACCCACCAGCCCCGCACTTACCCCATCCAGGTCACAGGTGTCTTCTCCCTGCGTCTCCTCGGCTTCCCCTGCTTCTGCTCCTGGCCAATCCAGTCGATTCTCCTCTCGGCCAATCAGGTCTTTGGAGGAGAAGCAGGAAGACAATAGCGAACAATTATTTGCTATTGTCGCACAACTGGGTGGGCTCTGGGTGCACTGCTCTGAAACCTTTTTGATGCCAATTAGAGCCTCGGGCTCTAATCATGTGCTTAAAAAAAAACATTGAAATCCATGCGCCCGGCACCTGCCATGTAGATTAGGGGGAGTGGCGTTCATGTTTCCAGTGCCGCCCATCAATGCCACCCATCAGTTCCACCTCTCAGTACCCACCAATGCCACCTATCATTGCCCACCAATGCTGCCTATTAGTGCCCATCAGTGCCGCTTTATCAGTGCCCATCAATGCAGCCTATAGGTGCCCATCAGTGCAGCCTATCAGTGCCCATCAGTGTAGCCTCATCAGCGCACATCAATGAAGGAGAAAAATTACCTGTTTGCAAAATGTATTAACAAAATATAAAGCAGTTTTGTATTTTTTATTTTTTAAATTCAGTATTTTTTTATTTTTTTAACAAAAAATAATAAACTCAGAGCTGATCAAATACCACCAAAAGAAAGCTCTATTTGTGGTGGAAAAATGATAAAAATTTCATTTGGGTACAGTGTTGTATGACCGCGCAATTGTCATTCAAATTGTGACAGCGCTGAAAGCTGAAAATTGGTCTGGGCAGGAGGGAGGTTTAGGTGCCCAGTAAGCAAGTGGTTAAATAGTGTTTCTAGTTTATCTCAGATACAGATTAGTTCTGGTTTAACACTCTGACCATGCCTATTTTCAGCCCAATTAGAAAATGGGAAAATATCACAGGAAGCTCTAAACCGTGATTGCACCCTCTGTCTATATAGTGTAGGATGGGTTCGGGGACAATTGTTAAAGTGATTGTAAAGTCTTGTTTCTTTTCCTATAAAAATAATAAACATGTTATACTTACCTCCTCTGTTGCAGTGGATTTGCACAGAGCAGCCCAGATCCTCCTCTTCTCGGGTCCCTCTTCTATGATCCTGGCTCATCCCTTATGTTTAGTGCCCCCCCAGCAAGCAGCTTGCTATAGGGTCACCCGAGCCGTGTTACAACTCCCTGTGTCCATTCAGACATAGAGCCCTGACCCGGTCCCGCCTCCTCTCTCGTCCGTTTGGCTAGTTGACTTTGATTGACAGCAGCGGGAGCCAGTGGCGCCTCTGCTGTGTCTCAGCTAATCAGGAAGGGAATATCGGACACTGAGACACTCATAATCATTGCTGGACAGATAGGGATCTCAGGTAAGTATTAGGGGTGCTGAGGGGGGCTGCTGCGCACGTAAAGCTTTTTATCTTAATGCATTAAAATGCATTAAGATAAAAAAAAACCTTCTTCCTTTATAACCCCTTTAAATGTGCACTTACTTTTTAAAAGGGTTTAACAGAAGCGGCTAAATTGTCTGGGGCAGGGACTCATGTTTCATTGGTCAACATTCTTTTCTAATTCTTCTTCTCTCGTGCTTTTAACTTTTGGCTCTTGTATTGATCGAAACATAACTTGCCAGCTTAGCTGTTTTGATGAAAGTTTTGCCAATGCATTACTTCATCTTAATATATCATTAATTCTTACATTTACTTACAGATTCAGCACTTTCTTCAAATGATCAGTCTTTTCAGAAAAGTTTATTTGAATGTTATAAAGCTGTGTTTGATCCCCACATTATATTCATTTTTTGTTGTTGATACTTACAAGCAGCTTGTTGCCGGTATTATTTTTTGTCACTAGATAAAATTATACCTTCAAATGAATTCTGACAAATTAGTAGACCAGACCCATACCCCTAAACAAAAAAAAAAGTTTCCCTAAGGCATCAGACATGTAGCCAGCGCTTCACAGATGCACCTTAGATAGTCTTTGTTACCAGTGCCTTCCAAGGAGCTCTAGTTTCCAAACAGTGGCAAAATATCAGATCTCAGGGCTGAAAAGAAAGCTTTTTTTTCTACAGATAAGTGTAATATTGTATGGTGCATGCCTGAGATAAAGTTCACGGTGCCTCATTTGGAATGAATAAAAACGTATCCTAATACTCACATGTATTGCTATAGAGCAGGGAGTTTCCAAACTTTCTAAACAAAGGGCCACTTTATTATCCTTTAGACTTTAGAGGGGTCGGAAGGTGGCCAGTAAGAGTAGAAAATGTCCTGGTGTTGGTAACAATGCCCCATCATTGATGTCAGTGGGAGGAATAGTGTGCCCTCATTGGTGTCAGTGAGAAGAGTAGTGCCCCATCATTGGTGTCAGTGGGAGGAATAGTGCCCCATAGTTGTTGTCAATGGGAGGAATAGTACTCCATAGTTGGTGTCAGTGGGAGGAATAGTACTCCATATGTGGTGTCAGTGGGAGGAATAGTGCCCCATCATTGCTGAGAGTGAGAGGAAAAGTGCGCCATCATTGATGTCAGTGGGAGGAGTGGTGTGCCCTCATTGGTGTCAGTGAGAGGAATAGTGCCCCGTTATTGGTGTCAGTGGGAAGAATACTGCCCCATAGTTGTTGTCAATGGGAGGAACAGTACTCCATAGTTGATGTCAGCGAGAGGAATAGTGCCCCATCATTGCTGAGAGTGAGAGGAATAGTGCCCCATCTTTGCTGGCAGTGAGAGGAATAGTGTGCCATCATTGGTGTCAGTAAGAGGAATAGTGCCCTATGATTGGTATTAGGGAGGGGAATAGTGTGCCATGATTTCTCACAGTGGGAGGGATAGTGCCCCATCATTGGTGTCAGTGGGAAGAATACTGCCCCATAGTTGGTCTCAGTGGGAGGAATAGTACTCTATTGTTGGTGTCAGTGGGAGGAATAGTACTCCATAGTTTGTGTTAGTAAGAGGAATAGTGCCCCATTGTTAATGGCAGTGGGAAAACGTACCTTTGGTCTTCTGCCACTATGTTCAGCGATGGGAACTGGAAGTACCACGCTCAGTACCTCCTGATATGGAGAACAGTGTGACTCCATATGACAGCATGGAGTCAATGACCACTATCACATGAGGATTCTATAGCCCTAAACATAGGGGACAAGCTACATGAAGCCATGCATAGACATGGAGGAATTGATAATCCAAGACACTACAAATTACAGCCACAACATGTCAACCCATCATTACAAGGCAAGGCAAACAAACAACACAGAGAATGTAACTACACCAATACCTAGTTAAAGCATAAAAAAAAATGTGGAAGTCTACAATGCCTTTAAAGAGGAAGTAAACTCTCCCACTCTGAGGCCGCGTACACACGCGGGGACTGTTCGCCCAACTTTGTCCGTCAAACAGTTTCGGCAAACAGTCCGCTCAAAATTAGCATGGACGGACATGGCCACACACGACGAACGAACAGTTTGCTGAAACCGTGCGCGATGACGTGAACGGCACGTATGACGGGACGAAAAATACAACGTCCTATACACTGCATTATAACTTTCGGCATGTAAATCCTTTCTGAGCATGCGCGGAACTTAGTTTGACGAACAAGCCTACACACGAGGGGACTGTTCGCTGAAACAAAGTTTCAGCGGACAGTTTTTCGGAATTTCCGAAAAACCTTGTTCAGCGGACTGTTCGCTGAAACTGTCCGCTGAAAGCCCACACACGAGCGGACTGTTTGCCGAAACACTGTTCAGCGGACAAAGTTGGGCGAACAGTCCCCGCGTGTGTACGCAGCCTGATGCTTCTTTTCATTTAGTCCATTATAATAAGTAATTATCAAACTATAGCCTCTGTAATCCAGCCCAAATCGCATATTACTTACTGTTTAAAGAAACTTTAAAAAACTTGTTTCCAGGTGTTAGGTAGCACCATGTTAAGTATTGTTTTCTGAGTCCACAGTGGAGTGTATTTCCGCCCTTACATTGAGCACTTCCTGTACTGTTAACCAAGCCTCCTTCTCAATCCAACATTTCTATGGCAACCCTTCTTCCCTGTTCATAGCTGACTTGTTTTATTTCATAGTATTTACTTGAGCTGATTGTCTAATGTTTGCCTTTGTCAGTCTTATCAGCTTCAGCTGATAAGACTGCAGTAATGGCCAGGTATACACTGCATGTGATGTCACATGGTCACATGGGGGTGTAGGAGGAAGCTGTGAATGATTCTGCAGCCTCCTGGGAGTTCAGTGGTGTGCCTTTGGAAGTCCCGATAACAGATAGACAAGCATATAGAGAGTGTGCCGTAAATCAGGGGAGATCTGGGCATGCTCAGTGAAGTCATTCTAAAGAACAAAAAGGATTACAACAATACTAAGCGAGTAAGGAGATATCTACAAGTAGTGTTCATTAGGGTTTTTTATGCTGATTTACATGAGACAAAGTTGTGGGGGAGGGTTTACAACCACTTTAAGGGTCTATTGTATTTGAACCTGTTTCTTTGCCCTGCACATGTTGACTTTAAAACCCAGTGCCGCATGCATCGGACACTCAAGACATTGATTTTAAATTATTTGTGCCTGCTGAGCCTTATTGAGCGCTAGGCCGTGTTTAGAGTAGTCACTCATAGGATCAGGTGCTGTAGCATCAATGCATTTCTAATGCTGCAGGTAACAATAGTAGGAGCCTGCAGCGAATCTAATTACAGAACAGTACAGACCCAAATTTATTTCTTGGACTTTAGGAAGTATTCAGCAGGCATCAGTTAGACCTGCAGAGAGCCCTTTTTTGACACCTGTGCCTACCGAGTCTCAACTGCCTTGCAGGAATTGCAGGAATTGTACCAGCTGGATTTTGCCGTGAAATGGCTCTTTTAATTTACAAACATGTTATTACCAAATAATGGCTGTGTGCAAATTGGTTTTGAAAGCTTATTTACTAAGTCATTAAGTTGTGCGTTGCAGCAGCTTTAAATTATCCGGTAGTGTAATCAGTCTGATAATGAACGTGGCGAACTGCTAGTATAATCACCTCGGGCGATGTCAGTGCAGAAAAAGGCCCACGCTGCTGAAATGCTGCAAGGTGTGATAACCAGGGTGACACATTTACCAACCGCATTACAGCTAGAAAAAAAGGTACGCCATAGAAAAAGTTGCTGTTGAAGTGTATGTAAACCACAACATTGAACTTCTCTTATTTGGTCCATTTTGATATGTTAAGTGTACCATTGCACACTTTTGGGCTGATTTACTAAAACTGGAGAGTACAAAATCTGGTGCAGCTGTGCATGGCAGCCAATCAGCTTCTAACTTCAGTTTGTTAAATTAAGCTTTGACAAAAAAAATGGAAGCTGGCTGGTTTCCATGCATAATTGCCCCAGATTTTGCACTCTACAGTTTACTAATATACTAGGAGAGGGTTGCGGTTCAATAGTCTTATCTTGTTTCTGTTGTCCTGATACAAAAGAGTGAGACCCCTTTCACACCACACCGCCCATAGCGGCGTTTTACCGCCAGATTTGCGGCGCATTTCGGCCGCTAGCGGGGCGCTTTTACCACCCGCTAGCGGCCGCGAAAGGGTTAAAACCACCGGCAATACACCACAATAGCGGCGTTTTGCCGGCGGTATTACAGCGCTGCCCCATTGATTACAATGGGGAGCAGCGGTGGAGGAGCGATAAACACACCGCTCCTTCACCGCTCCAAAGAAGCTGCTGGCAGGACTTTTTTCTGACGTCCTGCCAGCGCACCGCTGTAGTGAGAAAGCCCTCGGGGCTTTCACACTACACACAATGGTGCAGCTTCTTTAGGGCGGATTGCAGGCGCTATTTCTAACGCTATAGCGCCTGCAAAATGCCCTGGTGTGAAAGGGGTGTTAGTGTTGTCCTCCCAAAACCTTCCTCCAGTTGTCATCCTAAAACTTACCTGCAGTATGTTATGTAAAGTGAGAATCCAAGAACTAATGCAGCCACCATTTATAAGGACTGGCAAGCTAAAATATATTACATTTTTGTTTTTGGGCTTAGATACGCTTTAAAGGGGTAGTAAACTTTGTGACATGTACCTACAGCTAAGTCTATAATAAGGTTTACCTGTATGTACCGTGAATATCTTCAAAACGTGTACCGTTTAGGAGATATTCGCATTTATGGTGGCCGATAATGTCAAATATGTGCTCTGCTCTGAATGGATGGCCAACAGAAGTATGCCATCCATTGAGAATGCTGTGCCACAACCGTAACTCTCATGGGCATGAGCAGAAGTGACATCATCATGGCCCGGCCATTCAAGCAGCCGGAGAGCACAAAACCGTAAAGAAGACCGGGTGAAGATGGAAGCTCCGACAGCAGTGACAGCATGCTGCTAGATGGCTTTGTTTCAAGATAAGTCTGTCATAATGTGCTAGTATATTAGCACATTTTGTCTTAACCACTTAACGACTGCCCACTGCACATATACTGCAGCAGGGCTACCGCTCTGTGCCAGATCACGTACTCGTGATCTGACACTTCAGGGTCTGGGGCACACGTGCGCTCCGCCGGCTTCCCGCACCCTTGTGATTTTACACAGCGAGAGCCCAGCAGCCGGTACTGTGGACCCGATGTCTGCCGACACCCGTGGATTACACAAGGCACAGGTAGAATGACAATCTGCCTGTCTAAACAAGGCAGATTGTTGTTCTGTCAGAAGGGAAGATACTGATCTTGTGTTTCTGCTAAGCGGGAACACGGATTATTGCCTTCCCCTAGTTAGAGCACACCCCCCACAGTGAGTAAGCACAACCTAGGTATACGTTTAACCCTTTAATCGCCCCTGATATTAACCCCCTCCCTGCCAGTGTCATTAGTACAGTGACATTGCATATTTTTGTTTAGCACTGATCACTCTATTAGGAAAACAAGCGGGGAAATGCAGGCCGATAGACCCGGGCTGCAAAAGAAGTTACTTTAGGCACCAATAAATAGTTCAGGACATGATTAATTCATTCAACTATTATATTTTTATTTTAAATATATTTAATTTCATTATTAACCATAAATATTTAATTAAATTAATAAAAAAACACTGTATTAGTGTGACTGGTCCCATATATATATATATATATATGTAGGATATATATATCCCTCAGTTTGTAGACGTTATAACTTTTGCGCAAACCAATCAATATGTGCTTATTGTGATTTTTCTTTTTTTACCAAAATATGTAGCAGAATATATAAAATTAGTAAATTAGAGTACATTCGATTTTTGACATTTTTTTATTATATATGTTTTAAAGCAGAAAGTAAAAAATTATGTTTTTTTTTTTCCAAAGTTGTCAGTCTTTTTATGTTTATAGCGCAAAAAATAAAAAACACAGAGGTGATCAAATGCCATAAAAAGGAAACTCTATTTGTGGGGAAAAAAAGGGACAACAATTGTATTTGGGCACAGCATTGCACAACCGCGCAATTGTCGGTTAAAATAACGCAGTGCCGTATCACAAAAAATGGCCTGGTCATGAAAGGGGTAAACCTTCCAAGGCTGAAGTTGCTAAACTGTCTGGGGGCCCTATTTTTTATTTTCTTTCTAGGACTTTACAACTGCTTTACCTACAGTAAGAAACAAACTAAAGCTGAACCCCAAGTATGATCCTAATTAGATAGTTACATTGATATAACTTGGCACAAAGTCACTATGCATGTTTCATACCTGATGAGCAGCTGTAGAAGCTGAAATCATAATAGTTATCACTGCTATCTTCTGCACAGCAGCTGCCCCACTACATACTGACCACAGGGGGTCGCTCTCTTGGCATTGCTGCCATTTACAGAATAACTTTTTCCATAAATACAAAGTGTTCTCTGATTGGATGAGGTGGAGATCGTGGAGTCATTGACCTGCCTCTCCATCTCATCCAGAGATCACCTTGTATGCACTATAAAATAAAAGGCATTCTGTGAATGATAGCAGTGCTGAGTGGCGACCCCTCTGCCTGCACAGCCGTGTCATTTACTCCAACGCAACACACACATTCCTGTAGAAAGGGCTGTGCATATAAGTGGGCCCTGCAGTGACCACCATCTGGAACCGGGTCTAATCAGAGCAAGAGACTGTCACCAGCACACCAAGGATCTCCAGAACGAGTCCAAAGCTTTAATCAGCGACTACAGCAGATTACGTTTCAGAGCCACGCAGGTACCCTTGGTTACATGGCTGGTGAAGGGGTTCTGTTGTAAAGATGTGATCGCTAAATAAAGCTTTGGAGATCCTTGGTGTGCTGCTGACATTCTCATGCATTAATTTACAGAGACCTGTGAATGAAAAGAACTACAAGTCCCATCTTCTACTGCTGCAGGAGGACTTGTAGTTCTCACAGGAGCACAAGTGAAGCAATGTTATCAGACTCACTCATATTCTATTAATACATGCTTCAGCCCCATGACTGAAGGTCTGTAATTTGGTACCGACCTGGAGCTGGGGAAATAGTCTGCAGGAGCCAGAGCATTGATTGTGATGCACTGATTGTAGTTGCATTACTTTGCAGGCTCTAATGTGAAAAATAATAAATTGACTTTTTGTTTATTAATCAATATGGGTGCATTTATTTATTTATTTATTTTTTGCAGGCGTTGAACTTAGCCTTTAAGGCAGGGGTCCCCAAGCCCCGGGCCGCCACCCACTACTGGGCAGTGGCCTCTCTGCAGCCAGACCACAGGTGCAATGAGGGACGGGTGGCATGATAGAGCAAGTGGGCAGGTGGATGAGAGAGCCGGGTGGATAAGAAAGGCGGGCGGGCAGGCGGATGAGAGAAGCGGGCTGGCGAGCAGAGATGACATCATCTCTCTACGCCCGCCCCACATCACCGCTCTTTTTCCGACACAGGGTGGCCTCTTCAATGTTGGAGCCGCGGCGGGGAGTAGAGAGATGACATAATTTCTCACCACCCACCCCACATCGCCGCTCTTCTGCCCTCGCTCAGTAATGACCACTGCACCGAGGCCTGCCTCTGTGCTAAATGAACCAGTGTTGCCACCAATGCAGTGACAATCCACATCTGGTGGCACTGGCAGACGACGTGGCAAGTGACATTCCTCATCTGGTGGCACTGGCAGGCAGCATGGCAAGTGACATTCCTCATCTAGTGGCAGGCAGTGTGGCAAGTGACATTACTCATCTGGTGGCAGGCAATTTGGCAAGTGACATTCCTCTTCTGGTGGCACTGGCAGGCAGTGTGGCAAGTGACAACCTGCATCTGGTGGCAGGCAGCGTGGCAAGTGACATTCCTCATCTGGTGGCAGATAACGTGGAAAGTGACATTCTTCATCTGGTGACGGGCAACTTGGCAAGTGACAATCTGCATCTAGTGGCAGGCAGTGGGGCAAGTGACATTCCTCATCTGGTGTCAGGCAACATGCAAAGTAACAATCTGCATCTAGTGGCAGGCAGCATGGCAAGTGACAATCTGCATCTAGTGACAGTGACAATCTGCATCTAGTGGCAGGCAGCGTGGCAAGTGACAATTTGCATCTGGTGGCAGACGACATGGCAGGTGACATTCTTCATCTGGTGGCAGGTGACAGTCCGCATCTGGTGGTAGGTGACGTGGCAAGTGACAATCCGCATCTGCTGGCAAGCAACAAGCTGCATCTGAAGGCAGGTGACGTGGCAAGTGACAATCCACATCTGGTGGCAGATGATGCGGCAAGTGACACGCTTAGGGCTCCCACTAATTCTGCATTATGGTGAGTTGAACTATTTCATTTTATATTACAATGTAATAATAGAAATAATGTGCTTCATTCATCCTGACACCATACCAACCATGGTGCCGTGATGATTGATGTGCCAATATCAGTCATTGCCAGACCAAATTGCCTGCCAAAAAAACGTGCGTTTGGGTTGGGGACCGCTGCTTTAAGGGTAATGTGGTTTTAGATTTTTAGATTGTGTCTACAAATATTAAAATGATTTGTACCTTGCTACAAAACAAATCACTTTACATCTTTCATTATTAATCATTTTTTTAGTTTTACAAACTCTGCTGCAGCAATGTACAGTACATCATCTTTCATCAGTACATCATCTTTCATCTTTCATCTTTCATTGCATGCTTCGCAGACTCATCCCTTTTATCCCAAAGAATGACAAAGCAGTGGTAGTTGGAACAATCATTAATTCACGACTGGACTACGCAAACTCGCTTTACATAGGATTACCACAATATCAACTTGCGCGATTACAACTGATCCAAAACACGGCGGCAAGGCTGATAACAGGAAAAAAACCCTGGGAATCCATCTCTCCTTCGCTGAGGAGCTAACATTGGCTAACCGTAAAAAATCGTATCACGTTCAAGACCCTTTGCCTCACCCACAAATGCGTGCATAGAGAAGCTCCGCAATACCTAATGGAGAAAATAAATCATTACACACCAAACCGCAGTCTTCGATCAGCCAACAAAAACCTCCTCCTCGTGCCCAAAGCCCGGTATAAATCCAAGGGGGATCGGAGATTCGCTGTCCAAGGGCCTCGGCTATGGAATGCTCTACCAATCAGCATCCGCCTGGAAGAAAATCACCTGGCTTTTAGGAAAAAACTCAAGACCTTCCTCTTTTAGCAGATGATGAAAGCTCGCCACAGCGCCTAGAGGCGATTCACTTCGCATTGTGCGCTATACAAGTATTTCATTCATTCATTCATTCATCAGTACATCATCTTTCATCAGTACATCATCTTTCCTATTTATATAGCAAATCACATATACATGTGTTCAGCCACTCTGATATCCAATTATACTATCTATATAAAGTGTTCTGGCTCTTGAGTATAACAAGATTCTATAAAAAAGAAAATTATATGCAAAGGTCAATCTGTGTAATTTTGTTTCTCTATGGGAATTAAAATAATAATCATAATATGTACTGTATTTGATAGTTAACACAACACATGACCCCCGATTCAAATTATATGGCTAGACAATGAGTTTGACCTTCAGGGAGACACAGGACTATAAAATAGTTTAAAGTGGTCGTAAACTCTCACATATACCCAGTAAAGTCACTGACTTAAGGTGATACGCAGAGATGAAATAAATCCTCCTACATCAGTTGTACCTGTTTATCTACAGTACTCTTTCCCCTACATGCATTCAAAGTGCAGAATTTACACAGGATCTCAAAGCTCTGAAAAGGGTGGAGGGCAGAAGTTACATCAGTGAGGAGAGTTCTGAGAGCAGATTGGAAGGAATCAACTGGAGCTTCTTCCCCTGTCACAATTTTTTGCTTGGTGTCAGGAAAAACTGGTCAGAAGTGATTCATACTGATAGCAGAGAATCGAGGCAGTGGACAGAAATGACACTAATGCCGCGTACACACGACCAGACTATTCGACGGACTAGGTCCGACGGTCTTGACGATGTACTTTCGGCGGAGTTCCGACGGACTTTCCAAACGAACAGACTTGGCCACACACAAGCACACCAAAGTCCGACGGATTTGAACGTGATGACGTACGACCGGACTAAAATAAGGAAGTTCATAGTCAGTAGCCAACAGCTGCCCTAGCGTCGGTTTTTGTCCGTCGGACTAGCATACAGATGAACGGATTTTTCGACCGGACTCGAGTCCGTCAGTAAGATTTGAAACATGTTTTAAATCGAATGTCCGTCCAATTTTTAGACAGCAAAGGTTCGATGAAGCCCACACATGATCGAATTGTCCGGCGGATTAGTTCCGCCGGACCTAGTCCGTTGAAAAGTCCGTTCATGTGTACCCGGCATTAGTGTTCTGTATTAAGACAAGCACACACTATATTATTATTTTATGTGTTCAGTGCAGGATGTATGCACAGCCTTTTAAAGAGCCATACACCCACTATATGTGATCACCTTTGGGTGGCTAAAAGAGGACATCATTAACTTAAAATGTAAAAAAAAAAATGGTTAAGTTCAATAGACATTTGATAATGAAGGTTAAATGAAACATTTTCTACTGTCTAGACCAGGGGTGTCAAACTCAACTTCATATAGGGCTGCGTCAGCATTATGTTTGCCCTCAAAGGGCTGGTTGTATCTGTAATACTAAATGTCCATAGAATCCCGCCCTCCCTTACTTCAAAGTACACCCCATTACCTTGTGTTGTTGCTGGGAAGAGGCTTGGGGCTGAATCAGAAAGTGCAGTGTCTGGAGGAGGCCCAAAGGAGGGCTGGAGCTCTACTGCAGCTCTAGAAAAGGTGCGAGTGCCACATGAAATGGCCTGGAGGGCCGGATTTGGCCCGGGGGCCTTGTGTTTGACACATGTGGTCTAGACAGTACCTCATATGACGTTGCTAGCAGGAGCAAAGTGGCCATGGATTTATTTAAGGTTTATAGCTATGACTCGATGTAAAAAAATATTCCATTGGAATGAGCTCTGGAATGGCATTAGGTGATGTGATGGTGGCATCTAGAGATCTCATTCCTCCTTTACTTGCTTCTTCAAAATTATGTCAGTATCAAGTTAATTTAAAGGAAAAGGAAAAGCTCCCTTGCAGTGGGGATGTCCTCATACTGTGAGGGTTAAGGTCTAGGAGCCACAAAACTTTTGATATAACTGGATCCAATGCTCCCCTGGAAGCCCGTACTTGTCCCGTGTAGAGCTGTAGGCTCTGCATTGGACTTGATGACATCAGAAGACCTGCAACTGCCAGAGCATAGGGGAGAAGAAGCAGTGGAGTCTTACAGCCTGAAGGGAGCCTGCGAGCCTAGAGGGACCATTTTTTTGCATCCCCCTAGACCTAAAAGAGCATTTAACCCCTACAATGTGGAGGCAATCCCACCACAAGAGAACATTTTTCCTTTCCTTTGAGTTTAGCTTTACAGTGAACTTTTACTCAAATATTAGCATAAAGCATGTGATCAGTTGTGCCAGGATGGGTCAAAGGGAAAGAACAAAATACTTTTGTGGAAAAATGTTTTTACAGGCTATTTCCAGTGCTTCTTACTTAACCGAAAGCCTAGGCATTTGGTCACACTATCTCTGTGAAGAAGATAGACCATAATAAAAGTCACTTTCTTGTATCTGGACTCCCCAATTACATAGTTAGTAAGGTTGAATAAAGACACCAGTCCATCCTGAGTGAGTGTCTACAATTGTCCCTATCCCTGTACATTGCACACTCACATCAGTCCCTGCCCTTAATGAGCCCACAATCCAAGGTCCCCATTCACATACTAGGGCCAATTTTGGACAGAAGCCAATTAACCTACCTGCATGTCTTTGGAGTGTGAGAGGAAACCAGAGTACCTGGAGGAAACCAACACAGGCACAGGGAGAACATGCAAACTCCAGGCAGGTAGTATTGTGGTTGGGATTCGAACCAGCAACCCTTTTTACTGCTAGGTGAGAGTGTTAACCACCACACCACTGTGCCGTTACACAATTTAGAGAAACTTTTGTGGACACCTGACTCTCACAACTACTATAAGACCAATAGTATATGGACACTCCTCCCAAATATAAAGTTCAGGTATTTCTAGGAAGGGTACTGCAGCATACATAGACAAGTTGGACAATTCCAACAGTTTGGCGAAGACCCTTTTCTGTTCATGCATGACAAGTCCCCTGTGTACAAAGCCATAACTTTCCAATAGAGCATATCTGTGGAAAAACTGTGAGGGAAAGCACAGGAAGGGGGATTTCAAGGAGAGGCTGCTTGAGCTGGGTGAGTGACAACAGAAGCTATAATACATGGTTTTCCAAGCCCTCAACTCAACCTTTGATATGAATTAAAGCACTGATTATGAGCCGGGCCCTTTTGTCCAGCATCAGTACTTGATAAAAATGATTTTGTCTTAATGGGCACAAACTCCCACAGACACACTCCAAAATCCAGTGTTAATTCTGACATCAAATGCCAATGTAGTTTTGGTCATAGTCTTTTGACTAAAATGCCATTTTAGCTTTAGTTGTATTTAATCATCTGAATTGTTTTAGTTTTAGTTGTATTTTAGTTGACTAAAATCTCCAGTACATTTTAGTTGACTAAAATAATTTTAGTCTACTTAAATCAAATGGGTTTAGTTAAATTGTAATGCATTATTTCAGCATTTCTCTAGCATTTCCAAACTCATTATATACTCCTGGATTAAAAATCTAATAACGTTATTATTTATGGTATTAAGGTTTGAACAAACTACAGATACAGATTTAGCCATTATATAAAGTTCATGTGAGTAAACTTCCCTCCTTCATATTTTTTTTCAGTTTTTGTTTGTTGATGAAAATTTGAATTGATTTTTGTTTAGTTTTCGTCACTGGAAACATGCCACTGACGAAAATTATGACGAAAATATTTTCATCAACAAAATGAACACTGCCAAAATCATAAGGAAAGCCTCCCCAGAAGAGTTTAGAGGTACAGGCACAATGGAAGGGAGCAAAAACTCCATATTATTGCCCCTGGTTTTGGAACAGGATTTTCAAGAATAAATATTTCATATAGATGTGATGGTCAGGGGTCAAAAATGTGTATTAAAGAAGAAGTATCACTATGTACTTCTTTTGCTAATGAAGCCTGCTAGACACTGAGCCCCATGATTATAGGTCTTGTAGCAGCAGAGATCCACTGTATGACAGCCCCCTTATTTTCCAAAAATGCTGGTTAAAAGTGGCTGAAATCTTGACAGACAGCACATGCAGCACTTGTCTCCAGGAAAAGCGGCATCACAGAACGGCAAATCTAGTGGTGGGTGGTGGTGGTGGTGGTGGGATGCACTGTAATGAACAACACATGCATACTCCCATCAGAGGTCCGCCTTTGCTACTCACACACACTTGGTCCATGTACATGAAGGGAGAATCAGAGGTTCTAGAACAAGTCTCTGCTTCTAATTGTAGCGCACAACCCATGGCTCACCACACAAGGAGAGCCAATGGCAACTACGCAAAGGGGCAGTAGCAGCTGTGGTCTGCCATCTTCTACAAGCGTAATACCCACAAATAATGAATCTGTGTAGGGAGAAGCATAGATGAAGGAAATGAGCAAGGCATGTTTTTATGCAAGAAAATGATATTGGATCATACTGAAAGGTATACAAGGTATTTTGACATACCTCTTTTGACAATTATTTAATTTTTCAGCATCAACGTTTTTAAATTCTGTATATTATATAGTCTGAATGAACTAATAATGATTAGATTACAGAATTTTCTTTTTTTCATATCTACTGGGACTTTAGCTTTAAATGAGCAATAAACTCATAAAGTTTAAAACCTAGGAGATGAGGACAAGCCGTAGGTAGGCTGTGCTGCTCTTCTAATCTAAAGTATTTTTTTTCTTTTTTATTCATTTTGGCTCTGGCATCACAACATGTCAGGGCTTTTGCTGACTCTTCTGCTTTTTAGAAATTCTAGCAACAATATTTAAGCAGTGCTCTCTAGTGATCTTCCGGTTGGCTTCAGAGTCTAAAATGAGTTCATCTTTAAGGTTCATAAACTGAAGGACAAACCATACGTGCAGCATATATCTATCTATATGCTCTTGAAAGACACACCTTTCAAGGTAAAAATATATTAGTCCATTTAACCTTCATATAATTGGTGCAAAATGTCAAGCTCCGGCAGGCATGAATAATAAAGTTCATTACTTTTTCTTCAAGATAGTTTCATCTGTGCTTCAGAAACTCATTAACCGTTTTCATCTTTTGAAGAAAAAAAATTAATTTAAAAATGCTACAGCTACATTTCCCTGGTTTTTGTATCAGTTTTCACTTGTCTAATTACTAGACTTTGTTAAAAGTGGTTTGAAGAATGTATTGCTTCTCCAGTTATTACATACCAGAAGCAATATGATTATTATTTTAGATTAACATTTACATTATGCATAATTCATTACTTTGGACTTTTGAGTTACTTTTTAATTTTGCCTTTAGAGCGACTTTTTAGCTTTTTTTTCTAAAAAGTTACATGAAATACAAATAAACTCCAGCTAAAACCTGTTTTAGAAATCTGATTTAGAAAAGAGAAAACAGATGCCATTTTAAGGAAATTAATTCAGATATGTGGCCTCTGATTCTCTGAGACTGAAAGTTATTTGGAATACTTCACCAGCTCACTGAATGTATTTGGATCACTGGATGAGAGAAATGCTGCTTAACTGAAAACTCTAAATCAGGGAAAAGCATCTGCTTTATTTATTTATTGTTTTTTTGTTGGTTATCACTTGTGTAAATTGGTTTGCTCACATCTATTATAAACTTAGTGGAGGAGGACTGACACTTTTATCAAGGCTTGGACCTGTCCAAAACTGGTAGTCATTGGTCCAGAATATTTTGCTTAATTCCCATGATTTTTCACATTGTATTCCTCAAGAATCAATGGGTTGTACTTCTTTTTACTAGCCTGTAGATAGCCTGCATTCAAGTGAAAAAAAAAACAAAAAAAAAACGACCATTTTATTTTCTTACCTGAGCAAAGAAGAAA
Source organism: Lithobates pipiens (assembly GCF_037356315.1). Classification (NCBI taxonomy): domain Eukaryota; kingdom Metazoa; phylum Chordata; class Amphibia; order Anura; family Ranidae; genus Lithobates; species Lithobates pipiens. Next base: position 76,575,956 of record NW_027507764.1, read on the forward strand.
ACATAAATAAACTAAATGAATTCATGTTTTGGTATGGAAATCTTTTAAGCTTCCTAAATGACTCCAGCAGCAAATTTCTAAAAAATGATGAGACAACTGGATTCAATACACCATACCATCATTGAACCACTTGTATCTCAACTATCTGTGAAACCATATGCCTCAAACCATGCCCGATATAACCTTGCCTGATCCTCCACACCCAGGTTCCCTTCCCATACTCAAACCCCATACTTTTCCAATGACTTGATCACCTTGTCTCTCACTTTCCACTCTTTTTCATCTGTTCTCTTATAGCCTCGTTAGGGTTCAAGCCTAATTATACAAATTATTAGGGATGGGCTGAATGGACCCCTGTTCGGTTTGCCCCAGAACTTTCGAACACCTGGAAAGTTCGGACCTGAATAACGAACCCCATTAAAGTCAATGGGAACCGAATGTAAAAAATCAAAAGTGCCCATTTTGAATGCTTATATGCAAGTGATTTGGCATACAATAGTTATAGGGGTCTGGGTCCTGCCCTGGGGGACATGTATCAAAAAGAATGTTTGTGAAAAACATCATTTTTAAATAAGCAGTGATTTTCAGATTTTTAAAGTGAAAGCATAAAAATTAAAAATACTACCATGTGATGCAGATGCTGCTGATGGGATGTGAAAGCAGCCAGCCCTGGGTGGCGAGGACTAAAAAAAAATTTAAATGCCTTACTTGGGTGGATGCCTTCTCCAACACTCCTCTCTTGACCAATAGAAGACTCAAAACTAAATTTTCCATGACACTGTAACCTACTAGAGTCAGTAAAAACATTCAATAAAATCCTCTTTAATGTGTCCTCAATAGTGATGGACGAACTTCCGACGGGACGTTTCGCGAACGCGAAATGCGAACGGACCCAAACGTTCGCGAAACCGAACGTTCGCCGCGGGCCCCATTGACTTCAATGGGAGGCGAACTTTGCAAACCTTCATGTCGAATTTGCGGCCACGTGGTAATTATTAGGGGGTAAAACGTAGTCCCACCATCTGGACAATGACATAATACATGTATGAGGTGAATTTGGGATCGATAACTACAAGCATTTTTATTTTATTTGGGAAATTGTTCTAACAATTCAGGACTATGGAGCTAATGAAGGCAATGGAGGAGAGGGAAGGTCAGGGACCAGGGTAGGCAAAGAAGAGGGTGCAGGAGATGATCACCAGCAGCGTGACATACCGGAATGACACATGCACCGTGATAGAGGCATCTGACAGCAGCACCGTAATACAGAGCACTGACAGCAGCACCGTGACATACAGCGCTGACAGCAGCACCGTGACATACAGCGCTGACAGCAGCACCGTGACATACAGCGCTGACAGCAGCACCGTGACATACAGCGCTGACAGCAGCACCGTGACATACAGCGCTGACAGCAGCACCGTGACATACAGCGCTGACAGCAGCACCGTGACATACAGCGCTGACAGCAGCACCGTGACATACAGCGCTGACAGCAGCACCGTGACATACAGCGCTGACAGCAGCACCGTGACATACAGCGCTGACAGCAGCACCGTGACATACAGCGCTGACAGCAGCACCGTGACATACAGCACTGACAGCAGCACCGTAAGCAGCCCCAGGAGGAAGTCAGCACAGCACAGGGATGGTGTGATCCCCTCATAATAAGAACCCCCAGGAGGAAGTCAGCACAGCACAGGGATAGTGTGATCCCTTCATAATAAGAACCCCCAGGAGGAAGTCAGCACAGCACAGGGATATCATAAGCAGCCCCAGTAGAAATATGACACCGCTCAACCTCTTCAAAGAGGAGGGTAGGGGCATATAGTACGGTGTGCTTTTTTGGGTCAAGGAAGTGAGCCAAATGAATTAAGAAGGTCTGTGTGCTTGATTAAAAAAATAGTTTATAGACATATACATGGTCTACTGGTCACATGTGTTGAATTCCTCCGAGATCCATGCCTCATTCATTTTTAGAAATGTGAGGTAGTTAACACTGTGGTGAGCTAGGCGAGTACGCTTATCGGTCACAATCCCCCCTGCTGCGCTGAACGTCCTTTCGGACAGGACACTGGATGAGGGGCAAGCCAACAGTTCGATTGCAAATTGGGCAAGCTCTGGCCAGAGGTCAAGCCTGCCCACCCAGTAGTCTAGGGGTTCATCACTCCTCAGAGCGTCCACATCGGCCGTTAACCCAATGTAGTCGGACACCTGACGGTCTAGGCGTTCCCTGATGCTGGATCCGGATGACACCTGTCGATGGGTCGGCTGAAAGAATGACCTCATATCCGAAGTCACCAACACATCTTCAAACCGGCCTCTTCTTGCAGGCGCTGTTGGATTGGTACCCGCAAATCCTTCTCTGGGAGTGGGAATTGCTCCTCTGCCAGCGCACGCAAAAGCAGAATGCAGCATTTCTCGAAGCAAGGCCTGGAAGTGCTGCATTCTGACAGCCCTCTGCGACGGCGGTAACATTTCCGCCATTTTGTGTTTGTACCGGGGGTCTAAGTACGTTGCCACCCAGTACTGGTCCTTGACCCTCATGCTTTTTATACGGGGGTCCCTATTAAAACACTGGAGCATGAAGGCCCCCATTTGCACTAAAGTGGAAGCGGTGTGGTGGCCTGGCTCCTGCTCATCATCCAGGATAATGTCGTCCTCTTCATTCTCCTCTCCCCATCCTCGCACAACAGGGATCCCAGAAAGGTTTAAAGCATGCTCTTCTTGCTCCTGCTCATCCGCCCCGGCACCATCCTCCTCTGACTCCTCATCAGACTCCTGTTGTTGACTTGTCTCAGATAGAGTAGCCCCCCCTGGGAATTCATCCAGCATTGCGACTTCCTCATCTTCCCGCTCCTGCTCCTCCACAGCCTGATCAATGACACGACGCAATGCACGCTCCAGAAAGAAGGCATAAGGTACCATGTCACTGATGGCGCCATGGCTGCGACTGACCAGTTTGGTGATCTCCTCAAATGGCCGCAGAAGTCTGCATGTGTCGCGCATGAGCAGCCACTGGCGCGGTGAAAAAAAACCCAGCTCCCCAGAACCGTTTCTTTCGCAGAGTTCATACAGGTAGACGTTAACTGCACGTTTCTGCTGGAGCAGCCTATCAAGCATATAGAAGGTTGAGTTCCATCGCGTCGGGCAATCGCAAATAAGACGTCTGACCGGCAGATGGTGTCGCCGCTGAATGTCAGCAAGGCGAGCCATGGCCGTGTAAGATCTTCTGAAATGGGCCGAGATTTTCCTTGCCTGCCGCAAGATGTCCTGGACCCCAGGGTATTTGACAAGGAATCGCTGCACGACCAAGTTTAAGACGTGTGCCATGCACGGCACGTGCGTGATTTTGCCCTGTTTCAATGCGCTAAGCAGATTGGCACCGTTGTCACACACCACTTTACCAACTGTCAAATTGAGCGGTGTTAGCCACTCATCTGCCTGTGAACGCAAAGCTGAAAGGAGTGCCGGGCCAGTGTGGCTCTTTGCTTCCAGGCACAACAGACGCAGCACGGCATGGCAACGTCTCACCTGGCATGTGGAATAGGTTCTGGGGAGCTTGGGCGGTGCAGTGGAAGAGACGCTAGCAGCGGAAAAGGAGGAGGCAGCTGAGGAGGAGAGGGAGGAGGATGGAGTAGGAGGAGGAGAAGAAGAGTCAGGCCTGCATGCAATCCGTGGCGGTAAAACCAAATCTACACGGGTGCCACGGGTTACATGCTTGACGGCCGTCAGAAGGTTCACCCAGTGGGCAGTAAAACTGATATACCTTCCCTGCCCGTGTTTGCTAGACCACGTGTCTGTGGTCAGATGTATCTTGGCACCGACACTGTGTGCCAGAGATACATTCACTTGCCGCTGAACATGGCCATATAGCTCTGGGATGCCCTTCTCTGAGAAATACTTCCTTCCTGGGACCTTCCATTGTGGTGTTCCAATGGCCACAAATTTGCGAAAGGCCTCCGAGTCCACCAGTTTATATGGCAGTAGTTGGCGGGCTATGAGTTCTGACAAGCCAGCCGCCAACCGTTGGGCAAGAGGGTTATCCGGCGTCATCATTTTTTTACGCTCAAACATTAGGCCCACGGAAGCCTGCCTTTTTGCAGAAAAATGTGAGCTTGGCGTGATGGAAGGTGGAGTGGAGGACAATTGTGAGGAGAGAGGAGAAGGAGAAGTAGAAGACGAGGCTGGACGGTGAGAGCCTGCAGTGTGGCTTTGTGTGTTCCGTTGCTCCCACTGGGCTCGGTGATGGCTGCTCATGTGCCTTCTTAAGGCGGTCGTCCCTAGGTGAGTATTGGGCTTACCGCGACTAACGCGTTGACTGCAAAGATTGCAGATGGCAACGCTATTGTCAGCAGCGGACACGTTAAAAAAAGCCCACACTGCGGAGCCATGTGCCGGTGTCCTGGGAGCGCCAGATGTGACCGTACATGGTCGATGACTCGCTCCTGATACATTTGCAGTCTGCTTTGTCCCTGCTGTGCAATGTAAGTCATTGCTGCTTCTCCTCCCTATCTGCTGGTCCATATCTCCCTCTGAACTCCCCTCCTCTTCCTCTCTTGTGGGCACCCACGTGACATCACTAGACACGTCATCATCAACGTCACCTTCCCCACCGCTATAAGTAGAGATCTCGGAGTAGGCAGCAACACCGGGGACCAACCTCCTCCTTGGGCTGATCTGGGTACTGGCGTCAGACTGCTGAGTAGCGCTTGTTGCTACCTCCTCTTCCTGATCCAATACCAAGAGTGGCTGCGCATCAGAAATGTCCTCTTGATATGGATCGGAAAATAATTCCAGTGACTCAAGCGGAAGGTATGTGGTGGTGGTGGTGGTGGTCGTGTTGTTGGTGGTAGTGTCTTTGGGGGTGCACATAGCAGAGAGTGAAGAAGAGGGTGCAGATCGAGAGGATGAGGAGGGTGCAGAAGAGTAAGGCTGAGCGAGCCACTCAACCAAGTCTGGTGCATCCTTTAAAGTAATTGAACGCACCTTCTGCAACTTCCCACTTTGGCTCAAGCCTGTTGCTCCTGCCCTACCCCTACCACCCCTGCGGAAGGGCCTGCCTCTTCCTCTGCCTGTCATTTTTTAAATGACCCTGTGACAAAACTCTTAGTCCCTATACCGATGAAGGACTGCTGCAGTATAGGGCAGCGGTCAGCAGTGGTGCACGTCAACCCTATCTATTGTGGACCGATAGCGGTCCTTACAGAACAGCAGACTGTACCGCACTCAAGCCTATGTACCGTAGCACCCTATACCAAGTTACCAGTCCTTATAAGAACTTTTGTGGACCAAGCAGGTTGTGTATTAGTGTTTAGCAGACTGTACGTCAGTCCCTATACCGCTGAAGGACTGCTGCAGTATAGGGCAGCGGTCAGCAGTGGTGCACGTCAACCCTATCTATTGTGGACCGATAGCGGTCCTTACAGAACAGCAGACTGTACCGCACTCAAGCCTATGTACCGTAGCACCCTATACCAAGTTACCAGTCCTTATAAGAACTTTTGTGGAACAAGCAGGTTGTGTGTTAGTGATTAGCAGACTGTACGTCAGTCCCTATACCGCTGAAGGACTGCTGCAGTATAGGTGAGCGGTCAGCAGTGGTGCACGTCAACCCTATCTATTGTGGACCTATAGCGGTCCTTACAGAACAGCAGACTGTACCGCACTCAAGCCTATGTACCGTAGCACCCTATACCAAGTTACCAGTCCTTATAAGAACTTTTGTGGAACAAGCAGGTTGTGTGTTAGTGATTAGCAGACTGTACGTCAGTCCCTATACCGCTGAAGGACTGCTGCAGTATAGGTGAGCGGTCAGCAGTGGTGCACGTCAACCCTATCTATTGTGGACCGATAGCGGTCCTTACAGAACAGCAGACTGTACCGCACTCAAGCCTATGTACCGTAGCACCCTATACCAAGTTACCAGTCCTTATAAGAACTTTTGTGGACCAAGCAGGTTGTGTATTAGTGTTTAGCAGACTGTACGTCAGTCCCTATACCGCTGAAGGACTGCTGTAGTATAGGGCAGCGGTCAGCAGTGGTGCACGTCAACCCTATCTATTGTGGACCGATAGCGGTCCTTACAGAACAGCAGACTGTACCGCACTCAAGCCTATGTACCGTAGCACCCTATACCAAGTTACCAGTCCTTATAAGAACTTTTGTGGAACAAGCAGGTTGTGTGTTAGTGATTAGCAGACTGTACGTCAGTCCCTATACCGCTGAAGGACTGCTGCAGTATAGGTGAGCGGTCAGCAGTGGTGCACGTCAACCCTATCTATTGTGGACCTATAGCGGTCCTTACAGAACAGCAGACTGTACCGCACTCAAGCCTATGTACCGTAGCACCCTATACCAAGTTACCAGTCCTTATAAGAACTTTTGTGGACCAAGCAGGTTGTGTATTAGTGTTTAGCAGACTGTACGTCAGTCCCTATACCGCTGAAGGACTGCTGCAGTATAGGGCAGCGGTCAGCAGTGGTGCACGTCAACCCTATCTATTGTGGACCGATAGCGGTCCTTACAGAACAGCAGACTGTACCGCACTCAAGCCTATGTACCGTAGCACCCTATACCAAGTTACCAGTCCTTATAAGAACTTTTGTGGAACAAGCAGGTTGTGTGTTAGTGATTAGCAGACTGTACGTCAGTCCCTATACCGCTGAAGGACTGCTGCAGTATAGGGCAGCGGTCAGCAGTGGTGCACGTCAACCCTATCTATTGTGGACCGATAGCGGTCCTTACAGAACAGCAGACTGTACCGCACTCAAGCCTATGTACCGTAGCACCCTATACCAAGTTACCAGTCCTTATAAGAACTTTTGTGGACCAAGCAGGTTGTGTATTAGTGTTTAGCAGACTGTACGTCAGTCCCTATACCGCTGAAGGACTGCTGCAGTATAGGGCAGCGGTCAGCAGTGGTGCACGTCAACCCTATCTATTGTGGACCGATAGCGGTCCTTACAGAACAGCAGACTGTACCGCACTCAAGCCTATGTACCGTAGCACCCTATACCAAGTTACCAGTCCTTATAAGAACTTTTGTGGAACAAGCAGGTTGTGTGTTAGTGATTAGCAGACTGTACGTCAGTCCCTATACCGCTGAAGGACTGCTGCAGTATAGGTGAGCGGTCAGCAGTGGTGCACGTCAACCCTATCTATTGTGGACCTATAGCGGTCCTTACAGAACAGCAGACTGTACCGCACTCAAGCCTATGTACCGTAGCACCCTATACCAAGTTACCAGTCCTTATAAGAACTTTTGTGGACCAAGCAGGTTGTGTGTTAGTGTTTAGCAGACTGTACGTCAGTCCCTATACCGCTGAAGGACTGCTGCAGTATAGGGCAGCGGTCAGCAGTGGTGCACGTCAACCCTATCTATTGTGGACCGATAGCGGTCCTTACAGAACAGCAGACTGTACCGCACTCAAGCCTATGTACCGTAGCACCCTATACCAAGTTACCAGTCCTTATAAGAACTTTTGTGGAACAAGCAGGTTGTGTGTTAGTGATTAGCAGACTGTACGTCAGTCCCTATACCGCTGAAGGACTGCTGCAGTATAGGTGAGCGGTCAGCAGTGGTGCACGTCAACCCTATCTATTGTGGACCGATAGCGGTCCTTACAGAACAGCAGACTGTACCGCACTCAAGCCTATGTACCGTAGCACCCTATACCAAGTTACCAGTCCTTATAAGAACTTTTGTGGACCAAGCAGGTTGTGTATTAGTGTTTAGCAGACTGTACGTCAGTCCCTATACCGCTGAAGGACTGCTGCAGTATAGGGCAGCGGTCAGCAGTGGTGCACGTCAACCCTATCTATTGTGGACCGATAGCGGTCCTTACAGAACAGCAGACTGTACCGCACTCAAGCCTATGTACCGTAGCACCCTATACCAAGTTACCAGTCCTTATAAGAACTTTTGTGGAACAAGCAGGTTGTGTGTTAGTGATTAGCAGACTGTACGTCAGTCCCTATACCGCTGAAGGACTGCTGCAGTATAGGTGAGCGGTCAGCAGTGGTGCACGTCAACCCTATCTATTGTGGACCGATAGCGGTCCTTACAGAACAGCAGACTGTACCGCACTCAAGCCTATGTACCGTAGCACCCTATACCAAGTTACCAGTCCTTATAAGAACTTTTGTGGACCAAGCAGGTTGTGTATTAGTGTTTAGCAGACTGTACGTCAGTCCCTATACCGCTGAAGGACTGCTGCAGTATAGGTGAGCGGTCAGCAGTGGTGCACGTCAACCCTATCTATTGTGGACCTATAGCGGTCCTTACAGAACAGCAGACTGTACCGCACTCAAGCCTATGTACCGTAGCACCCTATACCAAGTTACCAGTCCTTATAAGAACTTTTGTGGAACAAGCAGGTTGTGTGTTAGTGATTAGCAGACTGTACGTCAGTCCCTATACCGCTGAAGGACTGCTGCAGTATAGGTGAGCGGTCAGCAGTGGTGCACGTCAACCCTATCTATTGTGGACCGATAGCGGTCCTTACAGAACAGCAGACTGTACCGCACTCAAGCCTATGTACCGTAGCACCCTATACCAAGTTACCAGTCCTTATAAGAACTTTTGTGGAACAAGTGAGTTGTGAATGTTTAGCAGACTGCAGCAGAAGGGCAGCAGTCAAGTATAATATCCTTTCTATATTTGGAAGAAAGAATATTATACATGTACAAGCCTATTACTGTACCACTGATACCAGTCCTGAAAAGAACCTTTGTGGAACTAATAATAACAGCAAGTCTTTAAAATTACCCTCACTGCCTGACAACACTGCTTCCTTCCTGTCCCTATACAAATTGGCAAAAAAAGAGAACGATTAGTGGTTACTGGAACAGCTCTTTTGTGGACCTTGATAGTAACAGCTAATGATGATGATGATGATGATGATGATGAAAGACTAATCTGGCTGTCCCTGTAGCATACACCGTCCTTTCCCTTTCTCTAAACTAACAAAAGACACTCAGGCTGCTGCAAGAATCAGCAGAACAGCAAACCTATCAACACCTAACACCTATACCAGTCCTGAAAAGAACTTTTGTGTACCAAATAGCTAGTGGTTTATCTCTCCCTACTCCACACAGGAACCTGTCCCTATCGTAACAGAAGAAAGAATGTAAAATGGCCACCGGATCGGGTGTATTTATAGGTTAGGGGGAATGTACAAGTGTCCATGTGCTGTCATGTCTCAATTGGCTGTCCTGTATCACATGATAAACGTGTCACCAAAGGTTAAAGTTCTTGTATACATTAAACACGTAAGTCCGCCGCGGCGAACGACGGAAAAAGGCGTTCGAACGTGCGGACCGCGAATGTCGGAAATTCGCCGCGAAACGACCGCCGGGCGAACCGTTCGGCCATCACTAGTCCTCAAGAGATTTCATCTTCTGCACTCTCTTTGGGGACGGGATGAGTTCTGAGACCTTCCCCTTATAGTGATGGTCAAGGAGGGTTTGCAACCAGTAATCATCCTTCTCTTTATGCCACATATTTTTGGGTCCTTTCACAGGCTTTGAAGGATGAGGTTGCCCATGCACCTCAAATTTGCAGAGGCTTGAGAAGCAGATTCCTCGGGGTCACTCAGGATGACATCATCTGAAACTTCCTCCTCCCAGCCATGTACTACTCCCAAGGGTCCTGGGGTTGGAAAGCCATCACTTACAGATTTACGCATGTCTTCCTCTTCTTGCCTGTGGAAGTACCAGAATCCTCCTACTCATCCCCCTCCCCTCTCTCCTCCTGTGTGTTCTGTGACATAGGAATGATGGTGCCTGGATAAAGTGGGCCTTGAGAGGAAAGGAAGTCCTCTTCCTCCTGCTGCTCTGCCTCCAGTGTCCAGTCCATAATGCCACGCAGAATCTGCTCCAGCAGGAACACAACAGGGATTGTGTCACTGATGCATGCACTGTCACTGCTCACCATCCTTGTGGCCTCCTCAAATGGTGACAATACAGTGCATGCATCCTTAATGATCAGCCATTGGCGTAGGGAAAAAAAGCAGAGGCCGCCTGAACTATATGGCGTTAAACTGGCAGTAACACACGCAAAACTATATGGCATTAAACTGGCAGTAATGCACACAAAACGATATGGAGTTAAACTGGCAGTAACGCACACAGAAGTAAATGGCATTAAACTGGCAGTAACATACACAGAACTATATGACGTTAAACTGGCAGTAACTCACAGAGAACTATATGGCGTTAAACTGACAGTAATGCATGCAAAACTATTTGGCGTTAAACTGGTAGTAACGCACACAAAACAATATGCCGTTAAACTGGCAGTAACGCACACAGAAGTTAATGGCGTTAAACTGGCAGTAACACACAGAGAATTATATGGCATTAAACTGGCAGTAGAGCATGCAAAACTATATGGCGGTAAAATGGCAGTAACGCACACAGAACTATATGGCGTTAAACTGGCAGTAATGCACGCAAAACGATATGGCGTTAAACTAGCAGTAACGCACACAGAAGTAAATGGTGTTAAACTGGCACTAAAGCATGCAACACTATATGGCATTAAACTGTCAGTAACGCACACAGAAGTAAACGCAATACACTGACGCTATCTGAACTGTCCCTACTCTAGCTATACATTAACGTAAAGATTACTAACACGATCTCACTACACTACACTGAAACTATATGAGCTGTCCCTACTCTACACTAATGTATGTATGAATGACACTGTCTCACTACACTACAGTGAAACTATCTGAGCTGTCCCTACTCTAGCTGCACACTGTGCAAAGCTGAATGATGGTCCTCCTCACTAAACTCACACTATCCCTAGACTGACACTAAACTAATATTCTACACTGACAATTGAAGCAAAATAGCACAGTATAGCACACTAATAGCAGAGCCCTGTTCTATCTCTCTCCACGCCAAAATTACACTGAAAATGGTTGCCATTGAAAGAATACTTTTATACTGTGGGGTGGGAATGAGCCATGATTGGATAAAGTCATGATTACAGTGTCCAATCATGACTCTGGCAGCGCTCTGTGCCCTGATTGGCTGAAGCTTTCACTGCTTCAGCCAATCAGGGCTTGCAATGCACTGCTGAGCGCCACAATGCACTGTGGTCGGTTTCGGGGGCTGAACAAACGATCAAATGACCCATTTGTTCGGCTGTTTGCCAAACACCCAAACAACAAAAGTTCGACCCGAACTTATGCTCGGGTTGAACCATTTGCCCATCAGTGCTAATTATTCTTTATTCCCCAGTTTATGGACTAGAACAGCAATCCGTGAAAGACAGTGTAAACATATGTGCCTCTTGGTCTTCTTTCCCCTTCATGCTGTGGTATGGTATACAAGGTTGTGCAAAACTGTCCCAGTGTGGGTTTATTGATCTGTCAACTTTTTCTTCCACAAAACCAAATAAATGATTCTTACTAGAAAAACGTTTATCAAGATAAGTGTCCGTTGGAGCAATTTCCTCTAAGTTCCTTTCTCAATGACACCACAGAAAGTGAGGGAAACTCTGCCTAATAGGGACATAGCAATAATAACAACCATAGTTTATTTAACTTTCCTTTTGGCTAGGAAGAAATGTTTGAGGACCCTTTTGAAGAGATTTCTGATCACTTCTGTTGTGGTGACCGCTGTTGCTGGGGGCACAAAGTCACGGTTAATTATCCAGCTGGGTAGATATCTGAAATGGTTCTTCCCTGCTCCATCCTCTTCTTGGGGGATTCTGCTAATGAATTGATCTCAGGGATTGTGTAATAGTTTGAGGGTTTTGTTATAGTCGGTTATTTTTTTTTTCCAGTTCAAAAATTTTACAGCCTTTTCCAATAACTTACCATTTTGTTATCAAAGTTTTTATAGCACGTGGTCTTGTAGTTTGCTGCCCTACAAATAATTATATATATATCTATATATATATTTGTCTGAATGCTAATTTTGCAGCTTTTCTGTAAACTTTCCTCAAGCATTCCCTCTCAGTGTGCAGTAGTTGACTAGAATAGATGTCCTATTAAAGCAGAACTCCAGACAGAAATAACAACATAAAAGCATTGGGCCAATTAAAAGATAAAATTTCAAAATCAGACTTTTGCTGCAATATTCATCTTCAGTCCAGAGATTTCCCCCCCAGTATTATTATGAGGTAAGGCAGCTGACAAGCAGCAATTGCTGTTCCAATATTTCTATTGTAACAGCTTTCTATTAAGGGGGTAAATATGACAGCAAAATTCGAAATATACTAAGTAAACCTATTATATCGATTTTAATCTTACAACAGTGGTTCATTTTGTGGCAACCAGCAGAGACAGGGAAGATACTTCCAAAAGTATATTTATTCTCCTCTGTTATTCTGATGGAACCTCAGCCTAATTTAATGTTCTCTTGTACAAGAGAGGCTTTGACAAGCTCATAATATGCTTTGAATGTCTAAGCCGACACTTTCAATTATAAACTGCATGTACTGCTTAAGCTAGATACGGAGTCATTTAAATTTCATATATCTTATCAACAAAATATTCCACGTACTGGCTATGTTGCTGGATTTTTTTTCCCACCTTTAAAAAAAAAAAAGTTCTAGTAAACAGAATCAAAGTATGCTTATTAAATTTTTACAGCCAAAGTTGTGAGGAAGAGACATTTTCATTCTTTGACTTTTTTAAAAAAATGATAGGGGCTGTGGAGCAAAATGTGAAGGTAATTTTTAATGACAAAAACAGCTTTTGTGGCGATGATTTGTAGTATGTTTTTCCATGTTTTCAGTGAAAGTGAAGGGTGGCTGTACTTTTATTATGACTCTTCCCCTTTCCCCTTCTTCCAGTTCCAGTGCTGATACGTTCTCTTCTATGTACAACCCATCCAATAAAAATATGTTTAACGCTGACCATTCCTGAGCACTGTATGCCAATAGTTGAAATTCGCACTCAGGTCTTGAGAAAGATCCAAAGATGCTTCAAACATCTGTTGAAGGAGCTTTTTTTGTGCTGTCATGTTGTACAAACAGACCTATCTTAAACATACAAGACCTGCTGCAGATTGCAACTATTGGCTATAGATCGTGTCTATCCCCTGCATTGCGAAAGTGGTACTAATTTTTACACCAGGCAGTCTTTAAAGTGGTTGTAAACCCTCCCCCACAAGTTTGTCCCATGTAAATCAGCATAAAAAACCCTAATGAACACTGCTTGTAGATATCTCCTTACTTGCTTAGTATTGTTGTAATCCTTTTAGTTCTTTAGAATAAAGTCACTGAGCATGCCCAGATCTCCCCTGATTTACGGCATACTCTCTATGTCTTATCTATCTGTTATCAGGACTTCCTATGGCACACAACACTGAACTCCCAGGAGACTTCAGACTTATTCAGAGCTTCCTCCTACACACCATGTGCCCATGTGACATGACATACAATGTAAACCTGGCCATTACTGCAGTCTTATCAGCTGAAGCTGATAAGACTGACGAAAACATTAGACATCGGTACAAGCAAATACTATGAAATAAAACAAGTCAGCTATGAACAGGGAAGCAGGGTTGCTATAGAAACGTTGGATTGAGAAGGAGGCTTGGTTAATAGTACAGGAAGTGCTCAATGTAAGGGCGGAAATACACTCCACTGTGGACTCAGAAAACAATACTTATGATGGCGCTGCCTAACCCCTGGAAACAAGTTTTTTAAAGTTTTTTTAAACAGTAAGTAATATGCGATTTGGGCTGGATTACAGTGGCTATAGTCTGATAATTATGTATTATAATGGACTAAATGAAGAGAAGCATCAGAGTGGGAGAGTTTACTTCCTCTTTAAGGTGTGTGCCACCATACGTGTATCACTATATTCCCATAGTCTTAGATGGAGCCATATACTGAGAGGTCCTCGCAGGCTCCAGAGCACTGATAGTAATAAAGATGTCCAACCAGGGCACTGGTCAGCATGGGCACAGACTGCAGTGCTGGATGACTGATCTCCACCCCTGGAACAGGTGCTGGTGAGACATCGGTGACATAAAAAAGGGGGTTCTAAGACTTTACTTAAAGAAAAATGATGATGGGCTTGGAGGGAGGATTTGCTTTGCCTGGAGATGGGTATAAAAGCCCAATTCAACCTTGCAAAATTTGGTTTCCCCAGCAGCTATGGCTGCTAGGCTCACTTAATCGCCGCCACTGTCCACCATAGATATACAAATCTAATGATATGGCAGCACTCCTCTTCCAGGTTGAATGACACCGAGTATCATTTGACAGACTTCCTGTAAGCCCAGTGTGTCAAACGTCATCTCCCACATGGAATTTATAGGTGAATGCTGCAAAGATCATTGCATGGCAAGGCAGCGCCCTGCAAGTTTAGGATCTGCTGCCTGCTGGAGAGATAAAAAGCACCTGTGACGCCACCAGATTGGCCCCTAGATTTCTAAATAAAATGTCAATTGCATCAGTTGTTTTAACAGTGCAGGGTTGGATCCAGAGGGAGTGTGGGCAAAAGAGTAGGTGGAATCAGAATCTAGATTTGGGCTTTAAGTCCAACACAGCCATGCAACTACCATTGTCAGAAAGGCTTAATCGAAATACTGTTATCATTGTGTGTTAAAACCTTGCATCTATATATAGTTTTGTTTATTGTAATGATACCTGTACATGGAGGATGCCATATTTGCTTGTTATGTATTGTAGGCAGGCTCTGCTTTATGCTTGGTAGTGCTCAACAATATTGTACCTTGCTGATCATATTAGCTCATGTCATATCTACTTGATAGGAGTTGTCTAGCTAAAAAAAAAAAAAAAAAGGACTCACAGCAGTCTCTAATTTAATGGTCTGCTGATAGCCAGAGACCATGTGACCTTTGACTGCCCTATTGCTTGAACTGATGTGGGAGTTTAATGATCATTTCACAAAGTTTGTTGAAAACAAACTTGATCCAATGGTGTCTTGCCACTCTGTCATATTCTCACAATGGATTTGAAGCCTAATATAATTCTGTGTCCATGTCATAGTTGAACATATCTGTAGGAGAAAAAGTTTAGCTTCAATGGTGCAACAGAAGCTTTGCATATTCTACTTTTTGGGTTATGTTTTCAGTCAATAGGATGATCGATAGGTCGATAGGAACTTAAAAGTTAAAATGTTTCATCCTGGACTACATGTCAGCTGTTCTTTAAAACAAAATATACATTTTCGTTTTAAGTATAACACCCTTTTTTCTTTCTTTGCAAATAAACATGATATTGTATAAGATAGTATTGAAATAGTAACTTCTATCAATAATATTATTATATACAGCAATTGACAATTGGAATTTGGCAATGGAATTTTTGCACAGGCACAATACATTCCAGCATGGAGCTGTTTGCCATAGAAACCAATCATGTTAAGCTAGGACAACAAAAAAACAGCGCAATTTAAATTGTATTGTAAGACTTGTGCTTAGTCATTTTTCTTATTCTTTAGTTTCTAATATTTATTCCTGTACAGTATGTTGTTGCTTATTGAAATACAGCTTCAAATATGTCACTGAACTAAATCTGTGCTTTGCCAATCTATTGTAAAGAAGAGGTTCAACTAATGATGGTCATGTCAGTAGCTTATGCTTATATAGTTACATAGTAGATGAGGTTGAAAAAAGACAGAAGTCCATCAAGTCCAACCTATGTGTGTGATTATATGTCAGTATTACATTGTATATCCCTGTATGTTGCAGTCGTTCAGGTGCTTATCTAATAGTTTCTTGAAACTATCGATGCCCCCCCCCCCCCCCCACTGAGGCCACCATCTGTGGAAGGGAATTCCACATCCTTGCCGCTCTTACAGTAAAGAACCCTCTATGTCGTTTATGGTTAAACCTCTTTTCTTCTAATTTTAATGAGTGGCCACAAGTCATGTTAAACTCCCTTCCACAAAAAAGTTTTATCCCTGTTGTGGGTTCACCAGTATGGTATTTGTATATTGAAATCATATCCCCTCTCAAGCGTCTCTTCTCCAGAGAGAATAAGTTCAGTGCTTGCAACCTTTCCTCATAACTAATATCCTCCAGACCCTTTACTAGCTGTGTTGCCCTTCTTTGTACTTTGTACTTTCTTTGTACCATTTCCAGTACATCCTTCCTGAGGACTGGTGCCCAGAACTGGACAGCATACTCCAGGTGTGGCCGGGCCAGAGTCTTGTAGAGTGGGAGAATGACTGTTTTATCTCTGGAATTAATCCCCTTTTTATTTTTTAATGCATCCCAATATTCTGTTTGCTTTGTTGCTTACCTATTTTGCAGCCCTCGTTTTTGAAGCAAAGCCTTATGTAAGCTTGCAACTTGGAGCTTACCCATGTCTGAAGATTCTTTTGAAGCGCCACGTGAAAGCACTGGGTGCCTGAACGGCCGATCACCAAGTGCTAGACAGTCACATGAGAGGAAGTCACATACCGAGTAGTGCAAATCAACAGGTTCCCTTTAAGGGGTTGAGGGGGTGGATAGATGCAGTGTGATTACCGGTGCATTCGTCATTCTTTCAAGATCACTTTGAGATGCTACTGAGTTCCTTCCCATGTGCTTCTGACCTCCTTCTACACTGCATTAATCTGCTTTTACATTCTCATATGGAGCAAATGGTGTTTGAAAAAATAGCCATGTTCACAAGCTGTAAAGTGTGCTGTGGCTTTGTTTAAAATGTTAAATTACCCACATGACTGAGCAGTAGAAACCGTAATGTCTGAATGTGCTGTCTGCTCTATAACATAGCCTGCATGTTACATGTATGGCCTGTCACTTCCTGTGCCCTCTTGTTTGCCAGGAAACCTGATGGGGTGGCTAATAGGAAAGTGTAGGATACACAAGGACCATGCCAACAATTTACATTTCAGACCAACTCAAAATATGTAGGCTACTAGGATTCTCTGGAAAAAAAGCAGAGTCCCCTAAAGGTGCCTGCTACAGTATCTACCCAGCAAACAATTTATCATCTTTAGCAAAGTCACAAATACATTTAAAGTAGACCTTATACTAGTAGAAAATGTTAAAGAAGGTGGGCATGCAAATTCAACAGCCATAAGATACGTAAGATTTTTTTCCTCTGGCAATCCCAGAAGCCCCATGTTGTCAGTGTGCAAATAGTGGCTTACTTCAAGTAGTAGCAGATGCATACCCCCTATAGTCTATATGGTGATGCCTAGGACTAAAGCTCCTAGACTACCGAGACTCCAACAGTACACGACGGATGTACAGTGGTGTGAAAAAGTGTTTGCCCCCTTCCTCATTTCCTGTTCCTTTGCATGTTTGTCACACTTAAGTGTTTCGGAACATCAAACCAATTTAAACAATAGTCAAGGACAACACAAGTAAACACAAAATGCAATTTGTAAATGAAGGTGTTTATTATTAAAGGTGAAAAAAAATCTAAACCATCATGGCCCTGTGTGAAAAAGTGATTGCCCCCCTTGTTAAAACATACTATAACTGTGGTTGTCCACACCTGAGTTCAATTTCTCTAGCCACACCCAGGCCTGATTATTGCCACACCTGTTCACAATCAAGGCATCACTTAAATAGGAGCTGCTTGACACAGTAAGGTCCACCAGAAGATCCTTAAAAGCTACACATCATGCCGAGACCCAAAGAAATTCAGGAACAATTGAGAAAGAAAGTAATTGAGATCTATCAGTCTGGAAAGGTTTATAAAGCCATTTCCAAAGCTTTGGGAATCCAGCGAACCACAGTGAGAGCCATTATCCACAAATGGCGAAGACATGGAACAGTGGTGAACCTTCCCAGGAGTGGCCGGCCGCCCAAAATTACCCCATGAGCACAGCGACGACTCATCCAAGAGGTCACAAAAGACCCCACAACAACGTCCAAGGAACTGCAGGCCTCACTTGCCTCAGTTAAGGTCAGCGTTCATGCCTCCACCATCAGGAAAAGACTGGGCAAAAATGGCCTGCATGGCAAAGTTCCAAGGAGAAAACCACTGCTGAGCAAAAAGAACATCAAAGCTCATCTCAATTTCTCCACAACACATCTTGATGATCCCCAAGACTTTTGGGACAACATTCTGTGGACCGATGAGACAAAAGTGGAACTCTTTGGAAGGTGTGTGTCCAAGTATATCTGGCGT
Organism: Lithobates pipiens; assembly: GCF_037356315.1. Taxonomy (NCBI): domain Eukaryota; kingdom Metazoa; phylum Chordata; class Amphibia; order Anura; family Ranidae; genus Lithobates; species Lithobates pipiens. The sequence continues at coordinate 76,594,041 of NW_027507764.1, forward strand.
AGAAGGAACACTGCATTTCATAAAAAGAACATTATACCAACAGTAAAATATGGTGGTGGTAGTGTGATGGTCTGGGGCTGTTTTGCTGCTTCAGGACCTGGAAGACTTGCCGTGATAAAAGGAACTATGAATTCTGCTGTCTACCAAGAGATCCTGAAGGAGAATGTCCGACCATCTGTTCGTGTACTCAAGCTGAAACGAACTTGGGTTCTGCAGCAGGACAATGATCCTAAACACACCAGCAAGTCCACCACCGAATGGCTGAAGAAAAACAAAATGAAGACTTTGGAGTGGCCTAGCTAAAGTCCTGACCTGAATCCTATTGAGATGTTGTGGTATGACCTTAAAAAGGCCGTTCATGCTCGAAAAACCCTCTAATGTAACTGAATTAGGACAATTCTGCAAAGATGAGTGGGCCAAAATTCCTCCAGGACGCTGTAAAAGCCTCATTGCACGTTATCGCAAACGCTTGGTTGCAGTTGTTGCTGCTAAGGGTGGCCCAACCAGTTATTAGGTTTAGGGGGCAATCACTTTTCACACAGGGCCATGATGGTTTGGATTTTTTTTCACCTTTAATAATAAACACCTTCATTTACAAATTGCATTTTGTGTTTACTTGTGTTGTCCTTGACTATTGTTTAAATTGGTTTGATGTTCCGAAACACTTAAGTGTGACAAACATGCAAAGGAACAGGAAATGAGGAAGGGGGCAAACACTTTTTCACACCACTGTAGGTATGAAGTTGGTATTTGCATAGAAAGGTTGTGCTGCAAAGGAAAACCTACAGTATACATTGTCTGGACTTATGTTATTATGCTGTTATTCAATTTTGTTTCCCTAATGAATGTTTTGCCCTCACTGTGCCTTGACTTGAGATTTACCAATTTTAGGAGGAAGGAAACTTGTAAACTGACATCAAATAACATTGTAATCCCTATATCAATCTTCTTTGTGTTTTTTTTATTTTTTTTAGACACATCTTATTTCATCAGTCCGCCCATATCCAGAGTGGATGAAAGTGTTTCCGTGGATTTGCACCTATCCAGGCACAGATGGAGGAGGCATTCCGTGGACACAAACCGTCCCAGCACTGTTCATGACTTCTCTGAAGCTGCTGGTCTTTCAGATTTGTTTTTGGATGAAGGAAATGATAATGGAACTGATATTGAGGTACAATACATACTTTTCACTTACAAATGCTTAGAAACTCTTCACACTCTATGGACATAACGTTGTATTACCTAGCTAAATATGCTTACTTTTGAGGTGTAGTGCCTTTGAAAAGGATCAAAATTAGAAAAAATTAATTGAATCCAAAACTATGCAACAAGTATATTTTTAGTACAATCCCTAAAATTTTAACTCATCCATTGTAATCGTATTCATCCAGATCATTTGAAAATACTAGAAATTACATTGTTACACATCCTACTATCTCCAAGACAGGAATGGGTAAAACTGATGATTTATATTTCCCCAAATGTCAGCAAAAATCAGGAAATTTGGGTAAAATTTCAACATTTTGGCAAACTGCATTGGCCCCAATAGGGAAAGCAAAATGAAAGTGTATGTCAAGCCAATTTTTTTTTTCAGTTTGAATGGAGTGGGGGGGGGGGGGGGGATTAGAACTTCTTTAGTTATTAACTGCTATCTAAAGCTCTATTATAGAGAGATATACTAGTGTAGCAACCCAAGAAAACAGACAAGCAGCAACAGTCTAAGTGTAGCAATATTAGTAACACATTTATTTAGACAGTAATGCACTCACTAGAAGTTAGATTAAAGTAGGCACATCTTTGAGGCAGCAAGTGGGTTTCAGGGATCCAGAGCAGAGCAGAGTGCAGTGTTATCGTGCTCGGCTGCACCAGTGGTTTCCTGTGTCCGGGGCTAGACGAGGAGCACGCAGGAGGAAGCTGTCATACAGAAAGTGAAAGTGCCTGATGAAGGAGCATGCATGCTCTGAATGCATGCATGTCACAGCTTATTCCCCCAGAGACCACATACTTTTTGTATGACGGCTTTCTCCTGCGCCCCCCTCGTCTAGCCCCGGACACAGGAAACCACTGGTGCCACCGAGCACAATGACACTGCACTCCATGGAAACTGCTCTGAATCCCTAAAAACCCAGCTGCTGCATCAAAGATGTGCCAACTTTAATCTACCTTCTAGTGAGTGCATTACTGCTTAAATAAATGTGTTACTAATATTGCTACACTTAGACTGGCGCTGCTTGTCTGTTTTTTTGTATTCATCCCAGAGTCTCTTCTGCCCTTCAGCGTGCTGCCTCTCCTGTGTCAGCTTTTAACTCCTGTGGTCAGCACCCAGGTTATGGACTTCCTAGGACTAATTTCTCCCCACCATGGAATATTATTATAGCATATAATATATATACATATATGATTTTAAAGTATAATTGCCTTTACCTTTTGGAACCTGGATTATTGTGTTCAGTGTCCTCACACTACACCCTAATTATCCCAGGTGACGCAGCCTTTTTCCTGTTGGAATACCCTCGCGCAACAATTGTTTTTTCTAGTGTAGCAACCCTGCTGTTCAATTCTCTTCTGGGGCTCCTGCCTAGGGGAGGGATATATTTGGCTATTTGGATATATTTGGGCGTTGAATCCTCTTAAGCCTGCCAGAGAGGGTGACCATGTGGCTGGGCAAACGCCTGAGTTTGAGGCCTAGTTTGCCTAACCTGGGAACTGAGGAGACATGGAGGAATTCCAGATGCATTGAGGGGCTGGAGAAGCTTGTGTAGCAGTGACACTTTGGACAAAGTGTCATTCATGTGTACATTTAGTTTTTGCCTCAGAATGGTAATGGGGTTCTGAGGGTTAATTATGTAGGTTAACTTTGACATCAGTTTGACTGGGCTGTGTTAGAGTTCTGCCTGGTCATGTGTACAGTGAGTTGCACATGACAGGCTCAGAACCAGGCCTGGTTGGACGTTTTGGGTATCAGCTTCCTCTGAGCCAATCAGTGGGTGTGCCGGGCCCCGCTGAGGAGTCTGGTGAGGGGTACTTAAGATGTGGAGGTCACGTGTTACATGTGGTTCGTTCGTGAGGCCCTAGCGGTCTGTTCCTGATTCTGGACCGGGGTAGCCCCGTGAGGGGTCCCGGTCATGGAAGCATTCGTCACTCCGCAACATGCTTCGGTTGGCTAACCCCAATAGACCCGCCTGGTCTGGGGTAGGGATCCGTTTGTTCCCGAGTCTCGGAACTGGCTGGTCCGAGGCGCAGTAACTGAGGGAGGATTCAAGGCACCTGGGTGTGCTCTTAGCTTGGAGGGGCACCGCAGCTCCTGCAAGTGACCGGGGGAGGACTCTTCGGAGGACAGCCAACAAGCATCCTGAGAAGTGCCTCGTTACTGAGTTGTGAAGAACCTTGATGAATCCACACTTTTCCAGTACTGTCAAGGAGACAGAGAACGTTCCAGGTACTGAAGAAAAGGGTTCCTGTTCACTTTCAGTTACAACTTGTTCAAGGTCAGAGATTTCACAAGTTCTGAGTCAAGGCGTTGATTGGCATAATCTCTGGCTAGAGATTTGTTCAGCCTTGAAGTGCCCAGCTGTGAGTGGCTACTCTCTGGGTGGTACTAGAGACTTGTTATATCTGCAATTCAAGGTGCCTGAGTTTCTTCACCCTTGCCCTCTGTTCCCATACGAGACTGTATTGTTGGATGTTACCCCTGCAAATAAAAACCTTTCAAAGGGACTTTATTGGTGTCAGCATCCAAAGTTGTTGGGTACCAACCCTGGAAACCCGTAGACGTGGAAGAACAAGCCAAGCGGAGGTAACCGGTAATCCCAAAAGTTAAGGCCGCCCTGCAAAGGGTTATGACTGCTACACTTGGATGTGAAGCTTGGACCTCACTGGAGTATTTGGTGCATTCTCCACAGGGTGTTGGAAGCTGAAGTGATAAGTGCTTTACAGTCTAGAGCTACAGTCACTGAATGCTGGGTTTGTGTAAAGGTTTTCCATCTGTGAAGACTGTAAATACTTTTGTTCCCCTTTTCTAGAGTCTGCTGGTCTTTGGGTGTCCTGCACCCTTACCCTCTCTCCCTAGAGTTTTTCAAGAGAGTCAATAAACTAAATAAAATCATTTGCATCTAAAAGTGACTGACGTCCATTTATACACATTGCCTCACTATTGTTTGAGGACTACACCCTGAGGTGAAATGTTAGCAAGGTAGCAGGTTGCTCTGTCGACAAGGTAATGCCTCCTTTGCTCTGGAATTCGTATCTCGTATAAGCTTCTTTTACACATAGTCTTAGCTAGGCGGGATCCAGTCTAACAAGAAATTGCTCACAACCCAAAACCCATTAAACCTGAAATAACCTGTTCATGAACATGCACACTTAATTAAACATCCACCAGAATAGGAGCCACGTTTTTTCTATAGGTGTACAGACCTGGAGAAATCTAAGAAAGCATCAAGTAGTTATTTTTACTCCTAACATTATATTTCAGAGGCACAGAAATGATAGCTGTGTACTTAAATGTTTAACTTGCTAGAAAACAGGGCTTAGTTGGAATTAGGAGCAGAGATATAAAAAATACGGTGATGACATTTGGGGAGATTCATGATGAGTTTTGTTGTGTTTGTTGTTCTTGTGTTTTTGTCAAAGTCATCGGCAGTTAGCAAAACCCAGAAATGTCACACACAAACTAATAGCCAGGGAATCGTATGAAAGGCCTTTGGTGCTTTAGAATAGTTTTCTTTCTTCATTGCTCTGACTAATTTTTAGAATAATACTCATTTTACATTCAATGAATGATGTCTATTCCAAGCAGGGGCGGACTGACCCTTGGGCCACTCGAGCACTGCCCGAGGGCCCCATGCCACTAGGGGGTCCCATCAGGGTTGCCAGCCTCCGTAAAACCAGCGACAGTATGTAAAAATGTGATTTTTTTTTTTACACCTGTCTCTGAAATGTCCCTTACTGACATCCTTTTGTTCTAAAAATCCTGAGATTATATCTGCCCCACCTTTCCAGTACCTTCTCAGCCAATAGAAACATGTTTGTGTATACTGTGTGATTGTATACTGTGTGTGTGTGTGTGTTTGTGTCTACTGTGTGGCCCCATAATCTCTGATTGCCTGGGAGCCCCATAACCTCCTATTGCCCGGGGGCCCCATGAGTTGTCTGTCCGCCCCTGGTTCCAAGTACAGTTTAGTGATGGGTGGGCAACTGAATTAGACAACTGTTTATCTTGGAAGGGGGGAGTTAGCATGTTTTAGGGCTCAGTTTGAAGCCAGTGTTTATATTGCCACGGATAGAGAAACTCTAAGCCCTTGTACACGCGGTCGGACATTCCGACGGAAAATGTACAATCGGACCGTGTTGTTGGATAATCCGACCATGTGTGGGCTCCATCTGACTTTTTCCGTCGGAACGTCCGACCAACAAAGTTTGAGGGCTGGATATAAAATTTTCCGACAACATGATCTGGTTGGACTTTGTCTGTTCGTTTGTAGAGAATTCCGATTGGACAAAGTGCCACGCAGGCTCAGATCAAATTAGGAGACCAAAGCTATTGGCTACTAGCCTGAACGTAGTCCCATCGCAACGAACGAACGTCATCACGTTTCGAACGATCGGATTTTCTGACAACTTTGTCCGACAGTGTGTATGCAACACCAGTTTCAGACACAATCCGTCTGAAAAAATCCAACGGTCTGTCGGAATGTCCGACCGTGTGTACAAGGCCTAATAAACAAGAGGACTTTCCTGTAACACCACCTTCCAATCTAGCCAGCAGAAGAACCTTTAGTAAGTACCAGGTGCCTGGATCTTCTGCTGCTGGTGGCACTGAGATCCTGTGCCTTAAATTGCGGTAGCCACAAGCAAGTGTCTCTAAAAAGGTGTCATCAATCACAACCTGAGCCTGGCTGATAAGCATCTATTAAACACCACCCAGTCTCTTATCTTGTTCCATAACACTTTGACTGTTCTCCTGCCATGGCATGTCACAATAGTCTGGCCTTCTTTTATCTTAGCTATACTTGTTACCTTTCAGATCCTGTACAGTTGGCAATGCTTGAACCCCCTCCTGTCTCCTCTTCTATTACTCTTGTATTTTATTTCATAGTTGCTAATTTTTACTTACTTATTCATTTTGGGAGATTTACTAAAAGTGCTACACACAGAATCTGGTGCAGATGTACATATCAACCAATCAGCTTCCAGGTTTTATTGTCAAAACTTAATTGAACAAGGTGAAGTTAGAAGCTGATTGGTTACTATGCACAGTTGCACCAGACTCTGTGTGCACCATTTTTAGTAAATCTCCTCCTATGTGTCAACCAATTGTTTGCATTTTTTTATTGTATTTTTATTAAGGAAAATTAACTGTAACTGCCTGTAACTGCAGGCATCATTCAGATATCACCAATCAAAGTCCGCAATGTCATATGACGTTGGGCGGGTGAGAATCAGTTAATCTAGCATTAGGAGCCTTTTGGAACACTTGCTTCTAGAATACAAATAAAAGTAGAGGTATTTGTTGTCTACATTAGCAACTGTATGTGGAAACTGCATGGCACACATTAAGGCGCCTCTGAACATAAAAGAGATTAATGATCACAGGGATTGGTGCCCTTTTTTTTAATCACTTGACCTCCGGAAGAGTTAACGGTGTGCATAGCCAGTGCTTGCATACTGTGGGGGAGATGCTTTTACTAGGGGAAGGCATTGATCCATAATCCTGCTTTGAAGCAACACAGGATCAGTGGCTTCCCTACTGACAGAACGATAATCTGCCTCGTTTACATAGACAGATCGCCATTCTGGCTCTCTGCCTAATGATTGGCAGTTGCCGGCGGACATCAAGTCCACAGTACCCTCAGTTCAGCTCCTGTTGTGTATAATCATAGCAACACAGGATCAGTGGCTTCCCTACTGACAGAACGATAATCTGCCTCGTTTACATAGACAGATCGCCATTCTGGCTCTCTGCCTAATGATTGGCAGTTGCCGGCGGACATCAAGTCCACAGTACCCTCAGTTCAGCTCCTGTTGTGTATAATCATAGTGGGAGCGGGCCGGGTCATCGGAGGCGTGCATGTGTGCCCCATACCTGCTTTGTAGGAACACAGAATCAATGCCTTCCCTACTGACAGAATGGCAATCTGCCTTGTTTCTGGCTCTGCCTAATGATGGCAGATGCTGGAAGACATCGAGTCCACAGTACCCTCAGATCAGCTCCTGCTCTGTATAGTCCCATTGGGAGCGGGTCAACGGAGGCACGCATGCGTGCCCTACACCTGGAAGTGCAGGATCACGTACTAGGTACATGTTCCTATGCAGGAGACCCGCCTTGCTTCCGTATATGTAAGTTATACAGTCAGCAAGTGGTAAAAGAAATTAACTTACAAGACCTAATTAAATAGTAAGGAAAACTTAGAAAAATATATAAAACAAACATCACTGTAAAAATATAAACTTAGCTGACCTTAAAAGTTGACAATGTCAGTCAGTAGAGCAGTGGACGGACTGCCAGTAGGGCAGATGTTGGTGCCACTAGGGCAGAGGATGGTGTCAGTAGAGCAGGGGATGGTGTCAGTAAGGCAGTGGATGGTGTCACTAGAGCAAGGGATGGTGTCAGTAAGGCAATGGACAGTGTCAGTAGAGCAGGGGATGGTGTTGGTAGGACAGAGGTTGGTTTCAGTATGGCAGTAAATGGTGTCAGTTGTTTTTTTATTATTTTATTTTTATAAATTTTTACAATTTTAGTTTATTATTTGTGTTCTTAATTTTAACAGCCCTGTTGGGCGGCTTTAGTGAAATATCAGGGATCTAAATAGACCCCTGATGTCTCACATTTGAGACAGAGAAAGAAGAGTAAGGACATAGCCCTCAGTCTCTATCTTGTTTCCAATGATTTTATTTAGAACATTTTTAGGGTATAAAATGGCGTCAGTAACCATTATATAAGGTCTCAATCTCTATTTCTGCAGCCTCAGCTGCACAGAATAAATGAACAGAAAGAGCTCTGTACAGAGCTCTTTGTTCACAAACTGAAGCATAGTAAACAGATCAATACTGATCACTCAGTGTGTTCATTCGGAAAAGAAAGGGGACAGAAAATTACATTTTTACTAGCCCCTTCCCCCACTCTCCAACCTTAATAGTTCCCCTGCAGCAGACAGAGGGAGGGGGAAGAGGGGAAGCCAGCAGCACTACAGAATAGGGGGACTAGGCAGGGGAGCACATAGGAAGGGGAACTTGGACAGGAGGGTCTCTGGGGCAGCAGTTACTGGAACCAAGCCCCTATATTTTCACTCTTGTAGCCAATGACACTGGTGGAAGGAGGAGAAGATGCAGGCTTTCATCTGCTGCGGGATAAAAAAAAACAGGGGCTTGGTTCCAGTAAATGTCATCCCCCACAATCCCTCCTGTCCAGATTCCGGGGGTCAGCAAAGATCAGGGTAGATCACAATCAACACGTTGCGGACCCCAATTTAAACCGACATCAATAGCAATACCAGTGAGATAACCCTATAGGTCCAGCTCTATTTTTCCACTTTTTCTCAATTAGTTGAATTTGGAGCAGCTGTGCCCACACCGCCATGTCATTCTTTAATGTTACTCACATGACCAGAGGGACTCATAGCTCTCAATGGAACACAAATGCAGTAAGGAATCTCTGCTGGGTGCTATTAGCAATTGCTTCCGTCATCAAAAAAAGGGGTGCTCAAATCACTTGACTACAGTCAAAAAGGAGTGGACCAGGCTGCGGCACTGCACCACTAAGTGGAAGAAAACTGAAGCCCTGAGCAAGTAGACTGTGTTGTAAATGTAGGTATTGCAAAACTTGAGGGGCCAATGTCATACTTCGGGGCAAAGTGACAGTGCCTGTGTAAAGTCCACCCACTGACCACTGTCAGGGCTCAGGGGTATGGAAGATTTCCTGACATTGGCTGGTGATAATCTCTCCTCCCTCAGTTGGGCCCAAGTATTTTGAAATGACGACCACAGAGGAAAGAATACAGAGGAAGGAGAGCAAAGGAAAGGTAAGTATAACGTGGTTGGAGAAGGGGATCAGGGTATGTTTAGGGCAAAGTATCCACCCCTGGGTAAATCACCTACCCCTTTTTTTTAATGTTCCTTTTGTGTGAACTTGGGCACTTAAATAAAATAAAACAGCTCTCACTTCTGTTCTCTTTATGCCTGAAGGAACAGAATTCATCTCTGAAGATATAAATCTACAGCTCACTAACTATGAGCACAGCAGCTTAATGTACCCTCTTGCTATGAGTTTTAGACCCATGTGAATGGTTTTAGTCTCTTTATTAGTAACCTGCTGTGGCAATCCTGTATCACTGGCCGTCTAATTGTCAGTCTGTTGTTGTGACCTATTTTCTGAAGGCTCCACTAGAACATTGTGGCAAATTGCCTACGATATTACACAATTAGACATTTAATTTCAATTCCAACTATAAAAACTGCATTTCCTTCAGGATAACTTCAACGCTCAGAGTCCAATTAAAAGTTTCAGGCTCTGCAGCTCCTAATAATAGCAGAAATAAAATGGATACAAGGGTCATTTGTCACTCAGAAACACATGGATGCAGAATGTCTGATTTTTTCCTTGTTTTGTAGACAGAATACATTGCTGCAGATTGCTATGATTTCAATGTTGATAGTAGGGATGGGCGAATGATTCGGCCTGAGTATAAGTTTGGGCCGAACTTCGGTTGTTCAGCCTATAGACTTTAATGGGGTTCCGCGGCTTTCAACTTTGCCACAAACACCACATAATGTTCGTTGTTCGCCGAACGTCTGAACAACCGAAGCTTGGCCTGAACTTATACTCAGGCCGAAGGCCTGGATGCTGAAGCTAAGGAGAGCTGGCTGAGGGACTGTCTACTAAAGATCAGGCCTTATATCACTGCAGCAAAGTGTTGCTTGGAAGTTGGAAGGAGGGAACCAACTGTCCCTGGACATTTTGTGAGTACAGATAGTTATGAGAGATCTTAGACACTTTTGGGCTGCTACCACCCCTCTTGTGCTAGAGCAGGGGTGCTCAACCAGTAGCGCACCGAGCCCTCTGATGTGGCCTGCAACCCCCTTCTCTGAAATGGCAGGTTGGCAGGCCCAGATCATGGTTGTCGTCCTGCCACCCCAGAGCATCAGTGTTGTGAATAAAGTCAGCGGTAAAGGAAGCAAGCGGCTGCACAGCAGAGCCGCATAAGCTGATGCTTCCTGTATAGCACTGACTTCTGCCACAAGTGGAGTGATACCAAATGCATTCTTTTATTACTTGCAGGTTTAGTACACTTTTAGAAAGTGCACCACACTTGCAGGATATAATAGAAATATATGGCAAAGTGCAGCTAACCTGCAGGAAAGCCACAGGTGCACTATGCTCTACCCGCAATGTTGGTAAACCACAGCAGCCTTAGGCCCCTTTAACATGATCAGTTCAACCCAAATGGACCCTTCATCTCTATGGAGCAGCAGATGTAAACAGACTTGTGTCCATTTACACCTGCCTACCTTTAATCTGACCAGCTGAAAAAAAACAGAATGGGATCAATCCCCTTCTGTATGGGCGAATCGAAGGGCCTGTAGAATAAAGTAGAGCAGACGGTGTACATGTTCGTGTCTGCTCTGCATATGCAGATTTGACACGGACCTGTCATCTGCCCGCTACGCTCATTGTGGTCCACAACCAATGACCAAGACGCAAGTGGCCCTCGCTCTTCAAAAGGTTGGGCACCCCTGTGCTAGAGAGTCAGATGTGTGTGTCTGTTCAAAAGGGGCATTGGCTGGTGTCCTAAAGAGCTTATTCTGTTTGGTTCTCTGTGAAGGGACTCTGCTCTTAGCGCTCTAGAGGAAGAAGCTTGTGTGCTGTTAACAGCTTCCGTTCCAAAGCCAAGTTCACAGTCTGCTATATGGAAGTACTTCTGCTTCAGTTTGACAGAGCTCACTGTCCTAAACCTGTACATAGTTTCTGTTTTTGGAGTATCCCACTCAATTCCCTCAACCCTATCCAAGTTCTCCAAAAACAAAAACAAAAACACAACAAAAAATAACAACACCTGTCACATAGCTGATCAGGGACTGAAATGACGAGGTAGGTCTCTCTTGTACCTCCATCCCAGGTCCCACTGAAAATGCAACAGAGGGCACAGAGGGACAGGAGAAAGATGAGTGCCAGCAGGTGTTGATAAGAGTGCTTGTGTCAGAGAAGGGTTATTTCCAGCTGCATCTGCAATATGCCTGCGCATATGCGCGGCAGACTGGACTTTGCCTTGCCTTCTACAGTGTTTGGCCCTCGGCCTGCTTTACGGACTTGCCTTGCTTCCTCCAGTACTTGATCTTCTGCCTGTGACCCGGATTGCCTGCCACCTCCAGTGTGTGACCCTTGTTTGTACCTCAGACTTACCTTGTACCTCTTATACCAGATCCTCAGCCAGTTCACGAACTCCTGCAAACCTTGGTTCAGCTCTGCAGCCTTCTCTCAGGAACTCTACTACCTGCTGGTGGCCGTGCCTCTTTGTGGAGCCACCTCCAGGGAGCCAGGTAGGAACTTGAACCAGATATGGAACAGAGTCAGAAACAGAAATGTGGTTACAGGGATAGCCAATGTCAGCAGCAGGTGGGTAGCAAGATGTAGAATCATAAAGCAAGACGCGGTCAGCAAAGGAGCCGGGGTCAAGAGCTGGTAACAAGGCAGAATCAGGATCCAAGTTCAGGTCAGAAGCAAGTCGGATCAACAATAAGGGAATACGCAGAGTATCAGCAGGACGCAGAAATAGCTGAAATACCAGTCCGTACTTGAGCAGGAGCAGCCTTAAAGTGTGGGGCCACCCAAAAAAAACCCAAATGTATTAATAATATTTAAAAAAAAAAAATTCACTTACCTGAAACCGCTGTTGCTAGGCAGTCTCCTTAATCTGCCTCTTCCTATTCCGTGGCGCTTCCTCCTCTTCGGAGAGTGGCCCGTTGCCTTCTGGGACATGTGTGTGTCCCAGAAAACAATGGGGTTATTCACAAAGCGCCACATGACTCGCGAATGCTCAGTAGGCAGTGAATCTACTGCCTGTTTCCCTTCGTTAAGATGGAGGAGCAGGGCGGCCGACATTGCACAATCGCTGGACAGGTAAGTGTCCTTATTAAAAGTCTAGCTGCTGACTTTTAAAAAAAAAATGTATTGGCCGGAAAGCCCCTTTAAATAGCCCTTCTCGTGCCAACATGTGCGGGCCTGTGCGAGTGTGCATTCCTGCGCACATGAGCGCCTGTTCACTATTCTGCTAATAATTCTGCATGCATGTGCATTTTCTGCAAGCCAAAGAGCTGATAGGCATTCTCTGACAACGTCCCTAGACTGGATATTGAGGAAAAGAGTTACTGTGTGTGCCTGGCAGCAGAATTCTAGCAGCTCCTACGGGAATAGTGCTACACTTGGTTTCTTGGAAGGAAGGAAGAGATTGTGATAAATAGTCTGCAGCAAACTGTTCCAGAGTGTGGGAAAGACAAATATATCCTACATTTATGGGCAGCACAATCTACTTGCCTGCAGTTGCTGTTTTGTTCAAAGAATTGTATGCAGGTTTAACGTGATCATATACTACAGCATGTAGCAAACATTTCAATGTGTTTGTTGGAAGTGAACATGATAGATGAGGAAAACTGATGTACCTGAAATCTTCAAGTAAAGGTGATGTTATATAACCATAGACAACTGTTAGAATACGGAATATAGTGAAAGCATCTGCTCAAGAAGAAAAAAACCTTTTACTATGGAGATATAACATAGGAACCAAACAGCAGATTGTTCCTGCAGATAAATACAACGCAACAGGAATGGAAGGGAGAGTGATGAATAGAATAATGTACACAACATTTGAGGTTTTACTTTTATTGCGTGGTGAATCGTTTTGATGCAAAAGGAAAGCAATGTTTGAATTCTGAATCAGTTCTTACAGAACACATTCTGACCGATCACAAATGCCTTTGTATATGAATAAAAGCCGCTGAGATCGTGATAGGAGCCCCAGCGTGTGTGCTACAGGGGAGGCCTTTAGTAGTTAATTATGCTGCTAAAATTGCTAGTGTTTAATCGCTAAGCACAGCAATCAATGACCAAACAGGTGGAACACATTGCTCCCCATGGAGTAGGCTACACAAGTAGCATGTAGTAGCAATCAATCTCAAATAGACTTCTGCCACCTTATCCATTCAGGACAAAGTGAGTGTCTTTTTTTTTTCAAATGCCACATTTACCGCAAAGACCTCATGCACACTGGGCTTTGCAGAATTTAGGATCTGAGGGGGCTGGAGCACTTCAAGTTTAGGAGGCCCATCGACATAGAAATTAAATGATATGACGAATAAAAACATGAACTGAATGATAAACCACATTTGTTGTAAAATAAAATGTTAGGTTCCAAAGAAGACACTTGCCTGATTCATTTTTCTCAATTTTATTGACTGTAAGAATACACAGGAAATTGTAGTTAGGAGTAGTGTCCACACTACTACTCTTGGTGCAAGACAAGGAAGGAAGGTCCTTTACTCTCTGCCAATTTTATCCTGACTCTCTGCCATGCCTGTCTCGAGTTCGACCAAAACTCGTAATGTCGGGTAAATCTTGCTAACAAAATTTTACTCTATTTAGGAATGCGGAGTATTGGATTTTCCCCTTCACCCAATCAGGGACTCAATAACCTCACTCCTGCACAATGGGGTTGGGCTGTTACCTTGCACTTTCCAACATTTTTCGAACTTCTCCTTTGTCCCACCCACTTGCCTCTCATAAACAAGGTAATAAATTCACACAGTCATGTTAAAACAAACATCTTGATTACTAAAATAATAGTTGAAATGTAAAACATCTGCCAGAAGCCTTCATCCTTTTCTTTGCCTCTGAATTCAGCCTTAGCTGTTCTGTATCTCGACACCCACTTACACTTTGTTCATTTTTTTATTGATAAAACACAAGGGGGTGGCCTGTGTAAAGGTAGGCCAGTGAGCAGGGAGTTGCAGTAGTCAAGGCGGGAAAAAAACAAGGAATTAATAAGTTGGGGATCGAGAAGCTTGTTGTCAGTGAGGTAGCAGCTCATACCATTGTGGATAAGGTGTTCACGAAGCTTGGAGGCAAACGGGAGCAGGGAGATGGGCCCTTAAGTTATGGGCCCTTAAGTTATTCCAACAGGTAGGGGCCAGTGAGGATTTTTTAAGTATAGGGGTAACCAGTGCATGTTTGAGTAGGGAGGGAAAGGTGAGAAGAGAGGGAGAGGTTGAAGATGTGGGCTAGAGAGTTTTGTATAGAGCCGGAAGTTGGTCACGGTGATTGTGAGGGGACAGAGTCCAGGGGTCAGGTGGTGTGGGGGGCCGTGGAAAGGAGTTTGGCAACTTCTTCTGTAGTAACATAGTTGAAGGAGGAAAGTATTGAATGTGGTACTGGGCCCAGTGTGTTAGTTGACGTTATGTGGTTCTGTACTTCCTCTTAGGGGACGCGTGCCTGCGTGCCACCGGCAGGCCACTTCTGCTGTGATTACTCACAGGAGAAGTCAATCTATGGGTGCCAGGCAATGGATGTCCATCTCCCAATTGTCGGGCAAACAAGACAGAGCTACATTCTGACACCAGGGATGTGATGGTCTTCATCCCAGTCGATGCATTCTGAGAGGAAATACATTAGATTGGAGCTAGCAATGTGAGGTCAATTATTGCGGACCGCACTACAGGTGGCCATGCAAGATTTTATTCCATGTTGCTCAAATTCATTGTCCTTGATGTAAGTGTAATTTTTATTAAATAAACCAGCTTTATACACATTGATGCACTATGAGCGTATTCCATTATCTTTTATAAACACATGATGTGATTAAGGAGATTAAGGAGCACCATAAGCCTGGATACATTGCCTGGAGCTGGCTGACCACTTGTGTTCAGCGACGTTCCATTCACTCGCATATGATCTCTTGATCACGCATCTTATTTGTTACAAAATAAAGCAGTGCCATATGGCAAAAAATGGCCTTCTCATAAAGGGAGGGGTAAATCTTCTGGGGGTCAAGTGGATATTCTCATTCTATCTGTGCTCCCTGTAGTGCTGGGACCTATGAAGTCCTGTGTGAGTATCCACAACGTGCACGCTCCCACTCTTTCATACAATTCTTCATGCAGCCTTTTAGATTGCCATGCACCCAGCCAGCATGAGAGGGACATAGAGCAAAATCCATGCCTCTCCTCCTCCACAGCAGTAATATACAGCAATTGTGTCCTTTTTGTAAAGATTAGGAAGGTCCTCATTAAATTGTCTTGGTAGATTTAAAGTTGATTGTACAGGGATTGTGTTGGTGCGGTAAGCCCAGATAGGCCTACAGAACACCTCCCTTTTTTGCATCTCCATAACGCTCCATAACACGGTGGAGGGGGTCTGTATTCTTAAAACACTTCCTGATAATATTGTATGCAATAACCCTGCAGGGTGCACAGAACATACATCACTGGATTTCTGGCAGGATCATCAAGCTTTTTTTTACACTTATTGAGTAAATATATATATATATATATATATATATATATATATATATATATATATATATATTTTTTTTTTTTTTTAATTTTAAAATATTTATGGAAAATAAATTGCATGACATGGGATGGCATTCGTAATAAAGTAGAAACGTTTTTGAATTTACAGTAATTGTTGTCTGTATAAACAAATATCATTTGTCAAGGTACTGGTAAGACATGGATACAATTAGGAAAGGTTATATAACAACCGGGTAATAAGTCTCAACTGTTAATAAGGCGTCATGTTTGTCCGTCACCCATGACACCCCTAGCTGGTACACACTGTGTCATGAATCGGCTGCAAAGGGTAAGAAGCAATAATTGCCCTCCGTAATGTTACCACGTCAAGCAACTTGGAAATGACAGTAGTTTCTGGGAGATCTAACGAGTGTATCTCATCAGGGGAAGGAACATTCCAGTCTTGGTGGGGAGTAGCTAGTTACTTAACCGATGCCAGTTTTCAACCACCTGCTGTTGACATGTCAATAAAAGGTACAAGACAGCTATAGTTTGAAATGTGGTTCTTGTCATCAACAACTTTACGTGCAAAAGAAGAAGAGGAAAGAAAGAGAAAAAAAGTTAGGTAAGAAGAAGAGGATGGGGAGGGGAGCCAGTTTCCAGGGGGAGCACCTAGTTCGTATTAATTAGGTTCCAGGGATGAGTGGGATTGCTACGTAACTAGCCCAGGGTTCCCATGTAGCTTTGAATGAACTGTAGCTTTTAATATAGAGCTAACCATTTTTTCTTGGGTCATGTTCCATGATATCTTTAGTTAAGCTGCTTGGACTGAGACCGTGGGTTGTTTCCAAGCTTTTGCAATTGTTATCTTTTCCCCCAAAAGGATAAAGAAAATTCATTTTTGGGTGTATTTGGGGGTTTGCAGTATGGGGAAATTCACTTGGGCAGACTTTGGAACTGAGTGTCCTGATACTTTCCTAATAAGGCTGAACATTTTGTTCCAAAACCCTCTAATTTTCAGGCATTCCCACTAAACCTGGATCATGGAATCAAGGTTGTGGCATTCCCTAAAACACAGTGGGGAGGCTGAGGGGAACATACTAGCTAGTCTAGTGGGTACCAGGTACCATCTAGTGATTACCTGTAAGGTACTTGTGATAGGTAGTGTCCGAAGTGGAGCTTGTGTGCTGAGGATTCAGGTGAAAATTTAGATCAGGTTGGCAGCAGATCAGGCAAAATGGTACACAATTGAATTCCAGAGAGTGGTCAGACAGGCAAAGGTCATACACTAGCTGGCGGTGAAGTTAAAAATCAGCAGGCTATAGAGTAGTCAGGAATTCAGCCAGAAGTTCATATACAGTATTTAGACTCATAAAGCAATCAAAACACAAAAAGTACAGTGCTCCAAGGGTTAAATAAATCAGTTTGCAACATTTAAAAAAATTATATAGAGTAATGAATAATTTAATTAAAAGTAGCAGTTAATATAAAGCAGTCCTGTACACTCACAATAATGTAGAACGATAAAACTGGTTTATGTGGTCACTAGCCATTCATTGAGCTAAAATGAGTCCCAACCAAAACCATTCTCCCAAAACGAAGGATGAAGGAGAAGGAAAATGGATGGATCAAAAGCAGGCAGCCAACTGAGTCCCTGCTGGGTTTAGGATATAATCCCAGGGGAAACAACTCAACAGCGACAGAAAGAAATCCAGCATGTGGAGCGGTGGATATAACAGCCGCGTGCAGCGGGGAAGATGGAAAGGAGCTCCGTCTCACATGGGTCAGTGACATCAGACCAGCTGAGACACTGACTTAGGAAGGGGAAAGCCCAGCGTTAAATTATTCATTACTCAATATAATTTTTTTCAAATGTTGCAGACTGATTTCTTTAACCCTTGGACCGCTGGATTTTTTGTATTTTGATTGCCAGATCTGTTTCTACCAGTTATGGTTTCTTTCCAGCTGCACTGAAACCTCCCCAATGACTTATTTCCTTATTTTTGATTGATCCTCGGGTTTCCACTATTTAGCGCTGGGGTTCTGTTGTTTTTAGAGTCATAAAGAAATCACAAAACGCAGGGAGCTAGTCCACACAAACAGGCACTGAGACATATGAAGTGCTGCTATTTATGGGCTGCTTTGATTGTAGATTATCCACAGCTGGCAGCAGGTGGGGCTAGTGAGTCCAAGGTAATGTATTAAACTGAGAGAACATAGCCCTGACTCCAGAGCTCTTCTGTGGCACAACAAGTAAGACTGCAGCTGTGGGACCAGGAACATCCTGGTTTAAATACACCCAGGTACATGACATAGCCCCCTCCCCAGTGGACCCCTCCAGTGGGCTAGTGGGGCTTAGTGGGAAAGGAGGCACGGAAGTCTTGAATAAGTGCAGGCGCATGCAAATCTTTGACTGGGACCCAGGAATGGTCTGTGATGGGATATCCCTTCCAATAAACCAGATACCATAGGCTACGACCCTGTCTTCGGGAATCAAGAATCTTAGTGACTTCAAACTCATTTTGTCCATCAACAAGAACAGGAGGAGGTAGCTGTTGCGTTCTGGAGTAGCGATTGAAAATCGCCCTTTTGAGGAGGGAAACGTGGAATACGGGGTGTATCCGGAGAGAGGAGGGCAATTTCAACCGATAGGAGACTGGCCCGACTCGAGCAATAACTATGTAAGGACTGATGAATCGAGGGCCCAATTTGGTAGAAGGTTGTTTCAGTCTCACGTATTTGGTTGATATCCAAACTCTGTCCCCCATATGGAGGTATATGGCATCTTCGTTTGTTGGAGAAAAGCGCATACTTGCCCGCTGACTTCCGTAGTAATAAGCAAATCTTTTTCCAATGTAGCAGAATATTTTTCACTCGCTACACCAGAAGAAGGCTAAAGTAGGGGAAAAGTCTGAGGGTGATAGCCTATGGCTTCGTTGAATGGTGTGGTATGAAGAGCACTGTGCCAACGGGAATTAATGGCAAACTCAGCCAAAGGCAAATACTCAGACCAGTTGAAGTGTAAGGCATTGACATAATGTCAAAGATAGGTTTCCAGGGTCTGGTTCATGGGTTCGGTTTGACCATTTGTTTGACGGTGATGTGAGGTAGAGAGTGAGAGCATTACTCCCAGTTTCTTTCAGAACGCTCTCCAAAATTGGGAAACAAACTGGGATCCACGGTCTGAGATGACATTGGTAGGTATGCCATGATATCTCACAATATGAGAAAGGAAGAGGGTAGACAGAGCTTCCACTGTATGTAATCCTGGGAGCGGCGCACAATTAGACATTTTGAAAAAGTGATCCACTATGACCCATATAGCAGTCATACCCTCGGACTTGGGTAAGTCTGTAATGAAGTCCATAGTCAAATGGGTCCAAGGCTGGCAAGGTGCCGGAAGTGGTTATAACAGTCCAGTAGGCAATGTGCGAGGTACTTTATTAGCAGCACACATTGGACAGGCAGCCACATAGTCAGTAACATCCCTTTTCATATGAGGCCACCAGAGATGACGCTGCAAGGTCTTAAGAGTGATACCAGGATGACTGGATAACACACCATTATGTGCCCAGAGGAGTACAGGTTTTCTGAAGCTAGGGGCTGTGAACAGGCGACCTGGTGGTATCTTTAAGCCTTGGGGAACACGATTCTGGGTTTCTTGTATTTTGAAACCGCCAGCATTTATAATGTATCCAAGGAAAGGCTTTGATGGAAACTGCATTTCTCAATCTTCGCGTAACGATGGTTTTCTCTCAGTTGTTGTAATACCCGCTTTACATGTGAGATGTGCTCTAGATGATTCTTGGAAAAGATTAAAATATCGTCCAAGTAGATTATCACAAAGCTGTTGCTGAAATTGTGAAAAATGTCATTCAGGAAACCTTGGAAGACAGCAGGGGGGTTACACAACCCAAAGGGCATAACCAGATATTCAAAATGTCCATTACGAGTGTTGAATGCTGTCTTCCACGTCTTTAATTCAAATCAGATTATAAGCCCCTCGTAGGTCCAGTTTAGAGAAGATAATGGCTCCCTTAAGTACATCAAACTGGTACTCTCATTCAAACAAGAATGAGAGGCAAAGTTTTTTTTTTACAGTGATTTGATTTAACCCTCGATAGTCTATGCATAGTCGAAGACCCCTATCTTTTTTTTCAACAAAGAAAAAACCTGCCCCTACTGGAGAAGAAGAGGGTCAGATAAAACCTCTCACTGAGTTGTCTTTTACGTATTTCTCCATGGATTTTTGTTCAGGTAAAGACGGGATAGGTCCTTCCTTTGGGAAGAGGTGCTCCAGGAATCAAATTAATTGTGCAGTCAAAAGAACGATGTGGAGGTAAAACCTCTGCCTTTTGCTTGCAAAATACATATGCAAACTCATGGTATTCACGAAGCAAGGTAGGTGGGATGGCCACGGAAGCCAACCGACAACCAGAAAGTCTTTTGGGGTGAGACAAACAGTTTTGATAATAGAACGACCACCAAGCGGTTAGTTCTCCATTTTCCCAATCAAAAGAAGGGTTATGTTGTTGTAACCATGGGTAACCAAGGATACCGGGCAGAAGTGGAGAAGACAACTTCCTCTTTGTGTAGTATGCCTACCTGAAGGGTGATTGTCGTCTCAAATTTTACAATGCCATCTCCCAAGGGTTGTCCATTCAGAGTGGTGATGTTCAGGGGTCTAGACTTGGAATAAATGGGATGTTATATGCTTTAGAAAAAGTGTAGTCCAAGAATATGGCAGGCTCCAAAATCCATAAAAGCCTGCCAGGAGACAAGTTTAGAGGATAAATGGATAATTGCGGGAACGGTAATCTTGGTCTTGGAGGATATACCTGTAAGGTCTAATCCAGCTCCTCCAACACTGTTTAGACCCTGCCTTTTACTGGACAGGGCAGACAGATAACAAATGGCCTATAAGTCCACATTACAGGCATAGGCCCAATGCATGCCTCCTTTGTTTCTCCAACTCAGTTAGGTGGAGACGGCTTACTTCCATGGGTTCCACATGTGCCTGGGGTTCAACTGAGATTTCAGGTTCTGGCTGAGGTGGTGCTTGGAAGTTAGAGGCCAAACGGTAACCTGGCCAAGGAAACTTGCGAGTTCCAAGTCTCTCTTGACACCTTTCATGATGCCTGACATTCAGACAAACACACAACTCTATGAATTTCTCTAGGTCTTCTGGGGAATCCTTATGGACTAATTCGTCCTTGATGCAGTCTATAAGACCTTTTTGGAAGGCTGCAGGTAATGCCCTTGAGTCACAATTAGTCTCAGCAGCCAGGGTATGGAACTCAATAGCATATTGTGCCACAGACCTGGTACCTCGTTGATGCCCAAAAGTGAGTACTCAGTTGCAGAAGCTTGCCTCGGATTGTTGCTTTATGGGGTGCCCATAATGTCTCGGCCGAGATGCTATTTCCACCATTGAAAATATTCTTTTAATGCTTTTTAAATTTCAAGGACTCTGATGGGTTCATTAAGTATTGATTCATTGAGGTTCCAATGTGTCATGTGTGGTCTAGTGGGGCATCCTCATAAAATAATGAAAACCATGGAGTGGTCAGATAGAGCTGTGTCTTTAATGTGGGCTTTGCTGACAAAGGGGGTGTGTTTAGTGGAGATGAATATGTGGTAAATTCTAGAGTAAAATTGGTGGGGGCTCGAATAGTGTGTGTAGTGACGTTTTATGGGGTTAAGTTCCCACCATGTCTGCAAGACCTTGTTGGTATACTAGTTTGGCGATGTTAGAGCTATGTCTAGTGGGGCGAGTTAGTTGTGAGGCTGGGGGTTTCGATTTGTCTAATGATTGGTCTCTTGAACCTAGAGTATGGAACATTGTCTAGAAAAATGTTACTTGTCCCTTGTTGGGGGCATAATAAGAGATGAAGGAAAAGAGATGATCATCCAATATTCCCTTTATTAGGATGTATCTGCCCTCTGGGTCTCTATATTCGATTTGCACTTTTTTGCAAATAATATAGCCACCCCTTCATCTTATCCTCAGCATTTGCTAAATAGAATTGTGGGAACTGAGCGTGGAGGAAGGAGGGGGTGTACCGTCTTGGGAAGTGCATCTCCTGTAGCATTACCACATCCATTTTTGGGAGTGGTAAGCCTGGATAACTTTCTTTCTCTTGATAGCTGAGTTTAGGCCCTGAACATTATGTGAGACTATTCGGAGTGCTGGGGTGGGTGTGCAACTATGTGGCATGGCAGGTGGAGAAAAAAGCAATAACCTTACAGGGATCACTTACCCTCTGCTTTGGAGTCAGGGGAGGATCTAGATGTGGTTGGACGTAGAACCTGGGACCTGGAGGAAATGAGATGCGTGGTGAGTGACGTTTGTGCACAAAAATAGAAAAGAGGTTAGTGGGAGAAATAGAAGAGAAGTAGGCATAAAGAGAGGTGGCCCGTAGTAGGCCTGTGGTGAGAGGAGAGAGTAAAATTTCTCTCCTCCTCACCAACCGTTAAACACACATAGCCCTCAAATTGGCTTTAGTGCCATCATTCTAATATGGAACATTCATAGTCGAAAGATGGGTGGAAGCGCATGACTGCTGCCTCAGCCAAAGTAAACCCTGGAAAGGAAGCAAGTTAGTAAAATAAAAAAAAAACATAAAAACTGTAAAAACTGTAACATTAACTGATTTAAGAATCGTAACCAGCGGGTGTAAAGAGAACAAGGCCACTAGGCCATATTTAGGTAAGAGGGGAGTTGGTTATATAGGGGTGACCCGAGTCATTTCAAGTGGAAGATTGGAAAAAGGTTGAGGAACCTCAATGGTAGTGTTCCTCTGACTAAATCATGGTGGGTAAGGTTGGTTTTATGTCTTCCTATAAGTCATCTGGGGAACGTTCGGGGTGTGCACCCTCATGCTGTCTCTTGAGGAATTTGAAAGTGCGCATGTAAGGGTGTCTTTTCTAGGCGTTGTCAAAGTACATGAATGTCTCCTTAAAGTCTGGAAATTATGTGGTCCTCTGGTTGAGCCTCGGTGTGTTGGGGGTCAAAATGAGATCTAGACAGAAGTCAAGAGGAAATAACTCGGGGATAAGTGGATTGAGGTTCCAATGTGGTTTCTGAGGATCAACCATTTCTGAAAGGTAGACCCCGGTACAATGAGCTAGACAATGATGCATTGATGGGCATTTAAATGTAAGTTTTTTTCCTTCAAATTCCCTCCTAAACTTGGGGTGCGTGTTATACGCTGATAAATACGGTACATACTTTTTAAGGCCTCATGCGCACAGGGGGTTTGCCCATCTCTTCTAGATGTCTATCCTCTTGGCAGCGGCATTTTGGCAGAAAAAAATGCTTGCAGCTTGTAAACGCATGTAAATGCATCTTGAAGCTCTTGGGTGTTAATTTATTTATTTGGCCAGAATAATAGTTTATTCTGACCATTGAAATTGATTAGTGCTTAAGCGCTAAACGCACCTGGCATTAATGCCCATTTAGTTGCGTTTTCCATGTACTTAACCTCATTACAGTGATTGTAAGGTCTCATTTTTTTTCTATTAAAATAACAAACATGTCAAAGTTACCTGTTCTGTGCAGTTGGTATTGCATAGAGCAGCCCAGATCCTCCTCGTCTCGGATCCCTCTTCGTGGCTCCTAGCCCCTCCTGCACCAAATTTTGGATTCTCCAGTATTAATAAATCAACATTAAAATATTTAAAAAAGCCCAGGTGTGAATGCATGAGGCCTAAATGTTAGCCAAGGTTACAGATCTCTGCACAGTTGCAGTGTTTTCTGTATTTGCCTCACAGATTCGCTCTTCTGCAAGTTTGTAAAATCATTTATTTTTTTTATTTTTTTCCTTGCTGCATATTACTTTGTCTTCTGAAACCCTTCACGCTATTATACTGCTGCTATTAAATATGCATAGATTCCTGTGTGCATATCTTGCCAGTGTTTCATCTGAGTGCCTTGTGCAAGCGTTTAACATAAAAGTAAAATGATTACCTCTAATTATATGAAATCACAACCCTGCTATCAGCAGACGATATGACTGGCAGATGCCATCTATGTTCCAGAACGAGTCTAATCAAGGGCTTAGTGTAAAGGGAAAGGAAATGAAGGCACACTTTTCTATGGTGGAAGTACTGGAGATTTACTGCAGTGCTGCAAAGATTAGGCTATATTCAAACAACCGGATAGGAGCAGCCAAGGGTGGACGGGCAAGAATCGGTAGATTTTTGCCGGCTGTTGTAAGTGCTGCCTGTACACACTCTATATGACCACCAGGGGCTGTCAGATTTGTGTTCTGTACAAATCAATGATTGACATCACTATTGTTCACTTGTTGGTCTCCGACCAACCCTCGATGCAGACAATGTGTGTCCAGGGTCAGCGTTTCAGCTGAGTTTTGAATGCATAAAAATATACCCCAGTACCAGTATGAGAGAGTGAGAGCGATAACACCAAATTTAACACAACTGCTCCCCATTCACAGCTGAAATCTTGTAACACTAACGAGTCACATGACACCGGGGAGGGAAAATGGCTAATTGGGCCCAATTTGTACGTTTTCACTTAGGGGTGCACTCACTTTTCTTGCCAGTGGTTCAGACATTAATGGCTGTGTGTTGAGTTATTTTGCGGGGACAGCAAATTTACACTGTTATACCAGCTGTACACTCACTACTTTTTTTTGTAGCAAAATGTCATTTCTTCAGTATTGTCACATGAAAAGATATAAAATGTTTACAAAAATGTGAGGGGTGTACTCACTTTTGTGAGATACTGTATATCACTTCCCTGTCCTGTAGTGACACTCCACTTTGCACTGCAAGTGCACTTGGAAGTAAAGTCGCTGTAGATCCGAGGGGGACATATAATGAAAATAAAAAAAGAACATTTTAGCTTGCACATGTTTGGATGATAAAATCAGCAGAGCTTCCCCTCATTTCAGATCTACCCCTTAGATTTAGAGCGACTGGACTTCCAAGTGCACCTTTCATAAATAACCCAGAGAGTGTCCAAACCCAGGAGGTGACGCTTGCATTTTCACACTGACCTCAGTGCTTCTTCAAAACGCTGAAGACAGACACTACACTCTGCAAAGGGAGAGAAAGGAAAGATAGAAAAATATGCAACTTTTTTATTTGATCTTTTTAAATCTGTAGTTTCATTAAAAGAATATCAAATAAAAAAAGTATTTGGCACTCCCAAAAATTATTAAATGTTGTACCCCCCCTAAAAAAATCAATAATACGAATATTCATCCCTATAAAGAAATAAAATAATCATTTTCAATATAGCACTGCATATTATTTTTATTGATTACAATACAGTTCAGGCACTTCTCCCATCTCCCATTTTTGCTCCTGTGTTGTCACATGGACCCCTGATGGAGAATACAAGCAGCTATGTTGCCGCACACTGCACGGGCATGAAAGAAATCCAGTCCAGAGCCATGTTGTGAATGCAGGCAGGAAGTTTCTAAAAGATGTTGTAGGAAATCAGCAGCATTGAGATATAAAAGGGAAGAAAATATGGTGAAAATAGTATTCTATGCTACTCTGCTAATTCTACTGCTACAGGGTGGCCGCGCTGCACAGGATCACATATATATATATATCCTGCAGTTCCGGGTATCAGGCGCGAATGTGCTCCACCGGCAGCTCGCTCCTGATGTGATTCTACACAGAGGAAGCTGATCAGTCGGTACACACGGTACACACAACTGATCACTGTATTAGTGTCACTGGTCCCCAAACAAGTGTCAAAAGTGTCAGTTATTGACCAATTTGTCCCCTGCAATATCCTGCTAAATGTCGCTGGTCGCTGCCATTACTACCCTGTTTCCCCTAAAATTAAGACCTAGCGTGATTGTCGATGATGGCTGCAAAATAAGCCCTACCCCCCCAAATAAGCCCTAGTTAAAGTCCTTCTATGTCTGATTCTCAGGGTAGGGCTTATTTTTGGGGGAAGAGGGTGGGGTTTATTTGGGGGGTAGGGCTTATATTGCAGCCATCACCGACACTCACGCTAGGTCTTATTTTAGGGGAAACAGGGTAGTAAAAAAAAATAAAAAATCCATAAATATATCCCAAACCAATCAGTATACGCTTATTGGAATTTTTACCAAAAAATATGTAGCAGACTACATATTGGCCTAAATTAGACATTAGATTAAAAAAAAAAAAAAAAATTGGATATGTTTTATAGCAGAAAGTAAGACATTTATTTTTGTTTATAACACAAAAAGGTAAAAACGCAGAGGTGATCAAATACCACCAAAATAAATGGATCTACTTAGATACAGTGTCACACGTCTGCACAATTGTTAGTTAATCGCTTGCTGACCAGTGCCCACCAATGTACGTCAGCACAATAGCACGGCTGCGCAAATGGGTGTACCTTTAAGATGCGGCATTGTGGACGTGCGCCCGCCGTGTACTCTGTGACTGTGCCCACAAGACTCAATGTCCGCCGGTGTCCTGCGATCGTGTCACAGAGCGTCAGAACAGGGACAAGAACAAGGCATTTCCCTGTTCTGCCTAGCAACATGACAGGGATCTACTGCTCCCCAGTGATTGGGAGCAGTGATCTCTGTCATGTTCTAGTGAGCCCACCCCCGTTAGACTCACTCCCTAGGACACACTTAACCCCTTGATCACCCCCTAGTGTTTAACCCCTTCCCTGCTAGAGTCATTTACACAGTAATCAGTGCATTTGTATAGCACTAATTGCTGTATAAATGACAATGGCCCCAAAATAGTGTCAAAAGTGTCCAATGTGTCCACCATTATGTCGCAGTCATGATAAAAATTGCAGATTGCCGCCATTACTAATAAAAAATTATAAATGATAAAAATGCCATAAATCTATCCCCTATTTTGTAGACGCTATAACTTTTGCGCAAACCAATCAATATAAGCTTACTGATTTTTTATAAGCTTAATTATTTTTTTTACAAAAATATGTAGAAGAATACATATCGGCCTAAACTGAGAAAGAAATGTGTTTTTTATCATATATTTTTTGGGGATATTTATTATAGCAAAAAGTAAAAAATATTGCTTTTTTTTAACATTGTCGCTGTTTTTTTGTTTATAGCGCAAAAAATAAAAACCGCAGAGGTGATCAAATACCACCAAAAGAAAGTTAGATTTGTGGGAAAAAAAGGATGTAAATTTTGTTTGGGTGCAACGTTGCACGACCACGCAATTGTCAGTTAAATCGGCTCAGTGCCGAATCGCAAAAAGTGCTCTGGTCAGGAAGGGGGTAAATTCTTCCGGGGCTGAAGTGGTGAAGAAAGAAAATGGAAATTGCTAATGATATACAATGCTTTAGCAAACTACATTTTGTCTGGTTAGGGTTCAGAGCTATTTTATATTTAGTGATTAATCTCTTCTTTTTTTTTTTTATGAGACCCCCAGGGCAATTCTAACACTCCGTGCAGCCTGGCCAGTAATGAATTTCACATCTTTGGTAACTTTTTTTTCCCTCTCTCATTCTCCCTTATTCCCATAATTGTAGAAGTTAATTAAAAACGATGATTTAGAAATACAAGCGGTTCAAACTCTGAACAAAGTGTTCTAAACATATAATTCATTTATTGGCCTGTTATGGTGCTCTGCTGTGTCCACTCTAATAATGGTTTCACTTAATTATCACACAAGTGCCCCTCCACAATAAGTTTACTTCTCCGACAATATTTCCAAGATCTGTCACAGATATATTGTAAGAGACTATTAATTAAAAAAAAAATAATGGAGACAAGCAGACGCTGTGATTTAGCATCATTAATTAGGGTTACTGTGACTTTTTATCTCTATGGAACCACTGAAGCGTTTTTAAGATCTGACCACATGGAGTTTGCAATGTGCCAATAAAGTTTATGGTTAATCTACATAAAAGAGATTTAAATGGAAACGTTAGGCTTTTTACATTTATTCATATGGGTGCATTAACATGCTGAGCTTAACCCTTTAATGGCCAGATGCCATTTAATCCTGGATCAAATTTAAAGCTGAGCTCTAGGCATATATATATATATATATATATATATATATATATATATATATATATAAACATTATACTGCAGCTCTGTAATCAATCATATTTTTATTTAATGCAAATACTGTATCTGAATTTTACCTTTACAGTCCCTGTACAGCAAAGCTCAGACTGGGACATGCCATACTAGTAGCCGATTCGTTCGTATGCTGCCAAGAAGCATGCTGATAGGAGGAGAGAGCAGAGTGATAGAGTGATTAACTCATCATTGTGCTGCTGCTCTTTTCACTGTCCAGTTACTGGCTCAGAGTGAGCTTGGGATGACCTGGGCTCAAAGGAAGTGGGTTGAATGATTCTGGCCATCAGACTGAGGATGTCTAGCTGCACACAAAAAAGTACTGCTGGGGAAATCCCTGGATTAAAAGTAAATATTGCAAAAAAATCTGATTTGACATTTTATCTGTTATTGTTAATAGGCTGATCATTTTTATGTATTTATTTATTTTATTATAGGTACAGTATTTTTATAGCTCTGTCAATTTATACAGTAATGTGTATATACAGCATATACCTTGTACATTTGTATCAGTCCCTGCCCTCAAGGAGCTTACATTCTAAGGTCCCTAACTTCACATTCACATATACACATGCAGTGCTAGGGCCAATTTAGACATAAGCCAATTAACCTACCAGCATGTCTTTGGAGTATGGGAGGAAACTGGAGTACCCGGAGGAAACCCAGGCAGGGAGAACATGCAAAATCCATGCAGGTAGTGCTGTGGTTGGGATTCAAACCAATAACCTTACTTTTAGTATTTTTCTTTTGATCTGAGTTCTGGGCTAATAGTGCCAGTATACATACAGTAGGTTAACTTGTTCTGTTTCAAGCAACGCTTTATGCATTGACATACCTCTGTTAGACCTTGGTCCATATGGCCAATATGGTCACCTGCTGCATAAGCGCCCTCCACAGACAGCTTAAATCTCCAATAAGACACAGCAGTTTTCTCCAAAATAGTTGCTACTTGTTAAAATGCATTGCATGAGATGTTCGCTGATCATTTGAAGTGTACAGAGATAATATTTTTCTCAGCTTTATGCCTGCTATGAAGGCTGGTAGCTTACTGAGATAACATGAAGAAGAAGAGAAAGGGCTATCTAAGGACTAAACTAACTAGCCCCAACATACGGGCAAGCTGGATTATACCATGAACAAACTTAAAAATAACAAGTTGTAGTGACACTGAATAGCCACTAGATGTTAGCACAAAGACATTGATACATACTTAAAGCAGACCTTCAGTCATTTTTTCAACTTCCCATCTATTAAACCTTCTGCCCTTGTTGTTTTAACTTTGGATAGTAAAACATGATATTTCTGCCAGTAAATACCTTATACAGCCCACTTCCTGTTTCTTGTCTGGAAAAAAAGCCTAGGCTTATGACATCATGCACAGCTCTCTCTCTCACTCTCATGGGAGTTTGCCAGGAAGGGAGTGGGATGAGTCATAGGAGGGCCAAAGAAAGATGCAGGGCTGCAGAGCTGGAGGTGTGCCTCTGTGTGCGTAAAACCAGGAAGGGAACATGCAGCAGGTTCGGCTGCCCACAGGTAAAATGGCTGCAGCCAGACTCAGTGGAGGGAGATTTCTGCAGCATAGTTGACAAGTACTGAATCACATTATATATAAAATAATATGCAAAGTGGTTGGAGGGAAGCTTCAGAATGGCAAAGATGTCTTTATTACAAATTATGTGAGAAAACTGCAGTCCCTCTTTAAAGTATAACTAAAGAAAAAAACTTTTATTTTCTACTTTTGGATAGAGTGGATATGGATTAAAACACTTGCCTGTCTGTGCTCCCATTAGGTAGATTCATCCTCTCTATTTATCCTGTTTACCATTGTCATCGAAAGTGAACGTAAAAGAAAGTCCCAACATTTGGGCTTCCCCAGAAAAGTAATAGAGAGGAAATGGACACTAATTCTGGTGACCTTGTGGTCCCCATGGAATTTCCCTCAATTTTCAGGGATTTTCTCTCACTTCCTGTTTTTGCTATGGGACAGGAAGTGAAGGGAAATCTCCTCAATGGGACAATGATGGGAAGGAAAAAAAATGACAGTGGTTATAACCCTCCCTTACGCTATCCAAAATATTAAAAAATAAAAAATATTTGCCTATAGTTTTACTTTAATGAACTCCAATGCAATAGTAATAGATACGAAATAAGTGTTCCAGAATATTACTTGACAATATGACTAGTTTGTCTATCCTACGTCATTTTTACATTGTTTTTAAAGGGCATACTAAGCTTTTATTTGGTACACTACTTGAATAAATTCTATGCAAGGAAAGTGGTAAGTTCAGCCCATAGGATGTTATCCTGATCACGTAATCAGGAACCACAATGATTGGTTCCCAAATGCTGAGAGACCAGCAGCACTGTTCATGATAGGACAAAGGTGAGTAAAGTTCTCTCAGCATGGAGCATGGGCCTGAGAACATCATCTATAGACTGCAGCTTGAAATGAGTTAAAAAGGGGAAAATCATTTTGCTGTAACATATTACCAATATTCTCAGTCGTTTTAGTACCTTTAAAAAATGTATGTAATTAGTACAGAATTTAACATTTAAACATTATTATTTTTCCTTTCTCGTATTAATATAATGCCAACAATATAGCACAGTGCTTTATATAGTACACGGAGCTGTTTAGATTAGTCTCCGGTCCCAGAAGTTCTAATTCTAATGTTCCTAACTCAATCACACGCACAATTAGGGCCAATGGAAGGAGCAAGCCAATTAACCTACTTCAACTCACTTAAAGAGAGAAAATATACTACGTGGCCTACCTAAATCATTTTTGTATTGTTTTTTTAAGGATGTATAAGGTCTTTATATTATAAGGCAACAAATTGGTATTTGTTTAATTGTAAATTAGTTTTTTCAAACTTAAAGCGGGTCGTCAAGCCGTTGACCGCGATCGACTGGCGGACCACAGGGGGCTGACAGATGGATCGTGACCATGACTCTGCCTCCCCCAACCTCTCCTGTTAACTGCAGAGCAGAGAGCAGGAGGTGGTAGCTGGATGGAGGGTGGGGATGGGACTGCTTAGCGATTGGTTGCTAGGCGGTCCAACAACCAATCACCAGCTTGCTATTAGAGCACACACCTGTAGGGACTGCAGATGAACTTGGGTCCCGCACTCCTGCACAGCCAGGCACACTGAATTTTCACAAGCACCCAAAGTCCTAGAACTGTCCGTGAATTAGATTTTGTTATATACTGAGTTAATAACTTGGATAGGAATGAGAAGTTTTGGGATGAACACTTGAGTTCAGCAAAATTTCAGCAAAACTTCAGGGACATCTTCCTATATACAGTCTCCTTCACTTGCCTCCTGCACAACACTTGCTTGCTCTAGCTGAAGGTAGGGTACACTGTTGAAGGGGGGGCAGTGCACACTATGGGGGGGGGCTTGATGTGAAGGGGTCAGGCAACACTGTTTTTGGGGTACAGTACACTACTGGGCGGGGAAGGGGGCAGAGAACCCTACAGTGGGGGAGGGGTGATTTCAAGGGGGAGGAGGACACAGCATTGGGGGTATAAGACACTACAGGGGGGGAAGAGTGATGTGAAGAGGGCAGAGGACACAGCATTGGGGGGATACAGGACACTCGTTTTGGGAGCAGATGACACTACAGGGTGGGAAGGGTGATGTAAAGGGGGCAAGGGACATTGTATTATTCATAACACCACTGTGCAAGGAGGGGGCAGAGGACACTACAATGAGAGGAAAGTGATATGAAGGGGCAGAGGACACTGTGTTGGGGGGTACAGATCACTACTGTGGGGGGAGGGGGCATACGACACTGCTATGGGTGGCAGAGGACACTACAATGGGGAGGTGATGATGTGAAAAGGACAGAGGACATAGAATTGGGGGGCACAGAACACTACTCTGGTGGGAGGGGGCAGATTACACTACAATCGGGGGGGGGGTGACATGAAGGGGTCTCAGGACACTGTGTTATGGGGGTACAGAACACTACTCTGGGGGGAGGGGGCAGAGGACACTACAATTGGAGGAATGTGATGTGAAGGGGCAGAGGACACTGCGTTGGGTGGGTATAGATCACTATTGTGGGGGGAAGGGGACATAGGACACTGCTACGGGTAGCAGAGGACACTACAGTGGGGTGGGGATGAAGTGAAGAGGGCAGAGGACACAGAATTGGGGGGTACAGAACACTACTCTGGTGGGAGGGGGCAGATGATACTACATGGGGGGTGCGATGTGAAGGGGTCCGGGGACACTGCATTATGGGGGTACAGAACACTACTCCAGGGGTAGGGGGCAGAGGACACAACAGTGGGAGGGTGATGTGAAGGGGACACTAATGTGACACTGTCTTTTTATTGGGAGCTTAATGGTTGTAATTTTTTCAAAGGGCACTGCATAGTAAACACCGCTAGCCAGAAACCGCCCCACCCCACCCCCCGGATCTTTGCTCTTCTCCATGTTGTCAATCCTGTGAAAGGTTGCCTATGCCTGACTTAAAGCCTAATTCCAGAAAATTTAAAAATCCTGGTTACAGCCCCATTTTGGGGCTCGTTTATTCTAGGGGAGAGTATAAGCACTTAACCTTTCTGTGATCCTTTGCTCCCCCAACAAGTGACGCTCACCCACCCACACTGCTGCGGGTTCCCAGCACCGCCATCTTGGATATATGGATATGGGAGCTGGCTTCTGTGAGCTTGAGCGGCAAGCCCAGGTTGAGAAACCGTGGACTAATAAAATGTTTAAATAAATCCTTTCCTCTTTCATTACATTCATTATTTTAAACCCAGTGATATCATCACTCGACCTCTGTGCTTATCTCTGCAATGTAGGCAGATCATAGCTACTAGGAGGGGTCAGCAGGGTGCTGTACATATGAAATCCAATTAATGAAAGGGGCGGGTCAGGAACACTATACCTGGGGAGGAATCTGACTTGCTGCAGCTTCTAGCGCACATGGTGAGAAGCTTACAGGGTGCAGTGAAATAAGTAAGTAATTTCAGTAGAGGAGCGGAGTCTGTGTCTCTGTTCAAGACTGGAGGAAGGCTGGAGTTGAGCTTTAAAAGACAAGTATAGGATTTTTTTACATTTTAGATTCATACTTACCTAGGTGGATGCAGCATCGGTCCCCCACCAGCTCTAAGACTGAGAACCGAGCGAACAAACACTGCCAATCGCTCGGTTCTCAGAGCTCCCTGAGCAGAAAGCTGGTGACCGTCAGGGACCGGATCTCTGCTCTTCCCCCCCTCACTCACTGGAGCGCTGGGCTATGGAGGGGGCAGGAACGGTGGGTTCAGGCTCTCAGCGGCTCAATGAGAGTGTCGGTCCAGGCATGTGGGTGGACCCCGACCATATGGTCGCAATCTTTCCCGAGCCTGGACTGGCTCTGTGATGTCAGCCACATCGGGCTTCAGCCCGCTGTCTGCTGAAAACAGGTCACATGAGTGCAAAATGAACTGCATTCCTGTGATCCACAGGAAAAGTACAGCCAAACGAGCTCTGGCTGTACTTCTCCATTAAGTAAAATATCCCTTTTGGATGGTCTAGCTAGTTAATCAATGGAAGTACTAAGGACTATGGGGGTTATTTACTAAAGGAAAATCCACTTTGCACTGCAAGTGCACTTGGAAGTGCAGTCGCTGTAGATCCGAGGGGGACATGCAAGGAAAATAAAAAACAGCATTTTAGCTTACACATGATTGGATGATAAAATCAGCAGAGCTTCCCCTGATTTCAGATCTACCCCTTAGATTTAGAGCAACTGCTCTTCCAAGTGCACTTTCAGTGCACTTGAAGTGCAAAGTGGATTTGCCTTTCGTAAATAACCCCCCCCCCCCCCATGTCTATCTTTTCTACTACCCTTTCTTCACAGCATTATTCCTGCTATTAAATTATATATGACCTTTAAATAATGAATAACTATTGACCACTCCAGAATCATGTATATGTGATAGACTTTACATTTGCAATACACACACATGCACAGACAGTTCAGAGACCACGGTTGGTAACATAGCCACGTCTCTGATGTCAGTGTACTCTAGTTGGATTAGTTGAAGATTAATTCAGATGGAGCTTTAAGAGCACACTGAGACTAAGTCAGAATATTTCACTTTATGCCAGACGGAGCTCTGTGTCACTATTACACAGCAAGAGAAGATATTGAGAAATGCCAATAAAGCTCTCTCTGCTATTCTTGCGATTACGGCTTTGATTGCCTTTTCCCAGCATAACCCGAGGCCCTTTTAATTCAATTGAGGAAATTGTTTAGTAAACTCCAGCCATGCTCATAACCAATAAAGTAAATTAGGTAATTCTACAACAAGTTATAAAATAATGGACTATTTGCACCCTTGAATAATAGAATCTGTAGTAATGCTTATTATGCACTTTCAATTATTCATGACATCATTACCACACATTTGGATGGTTGTTGTCCCCGGTGCCCGCATCATTGGATTTGATTGACAGCAGCGGGAGCCAATGGCTGAACTGCTATCAATCTATTCAATCAAGAGCCGAGACAACGGGCAGAGAGGTAGAGCGCGTCTCCACTGTGGGAACGAACAGACTCAGGTGAGTAAAACGGGGGGGGCTGGTCAGTGTCAGAAGTTTTTTCACCTTAATGCATAGGATGCATTAAGGTGAAAAAAAAACATGAGGGTTTACAACCAGTTTAAAAAGCCTGACTTATAAAATTGGGCTCATATAAACGTAGCACCCGCCTAAAGTAGAGTAGGCTGCAAGGTAAATGCAGTTAGCTCCTCTGTAATCACAAGGCACAAGGAGTTGATTAATTAGGGCTGCTCAGTGTTTCACAGGCTGCTGCTCTGTTGTTTCCCCCTTTCTTCTAGAGAATTCAAAAATGGGAGGAAAAACAGGGTATCCAGCCTGAATATTATTGGGACTACAGCCAATCCCTTGAGAGGTGTGCCCAGTAGGTGGTGAGAGAGCCTATAAATAGTCTGGGGCCTGAGCAGCAGATTGCAGTGTTCCTGGGTCCAGTCCTGCAGGAGGAGATTCCTGTGCAGGGGCTCAGTCCCTGGTGCAGTACCTTAGAAGAAGCTTTTAGGAAGACACAAGGTTCCTGCTTGGCCTAGCTATGGTGGCCGCTTTGCAAGTTTAAGTCCGGGGATCAAGTTGGGTCTGAAAACGCTCACTAGAGAGAGCCAGGAAGAAGTTGGTGGAAAATAATTCAGCTGTCCTATGGTGGTACGAGTCTACATTTCCCTCACTAGGAAGAGCCTGTTGGATATCGACAGGAGGCAACTGATGATCGTGTGGGAAAATGACCCCAGTGCTGGATAGTGGTGCATGTGTTTAGTGTTTAACTCTGGAAAGGAGGTCACCATCAGCATAGAGATCCTGTGGGACATTCCTTGTTTTGTACAGTGCAACCAGAAGTGAGGGTTATCCCATGCTGCCTATCCTTATCCAAGTTCATTTTTCCCAATAAAAACCCCAAAAGAAACCCCTAGACAGTTCTTTGGAGCCAGTGCAAGAGTGTTGTAAACGCTCTGTGCATGGCTGTGTGTGCTCTATGTGCTTTAGGGGGGAATAGGACTGAATTCACCAGTGGCTCTTTAGGTGGTGCGATAGATAAATGTACAACCAGATAATCCTCCCGAAGTGCTTGCATTGTTTGTTGTTACCTTCACACCAAACTGGTACTGGGCCTTGCAGGGTGCTTTAGCAACCAATGGATGGTGCCATGTTCACTAAATATATGGCGCCAGCACGCCTTTTCCTTCATAAATTCAATTACTATATTTGTTTATGCTTAGCAAGTCACAAATGCAACATTTCAGGCACCATGCAAGATGAAGGCTTAGTAAGGGAGCCCTACATGGGTCTGAGGACTTGCATTCCTATTTGTAACTTTCAGAAAATGTTCAAATAAAATAAATAAATAAATAAATAATAATAAAGAATAGCATTTATAATGAAAATGGTGTTCAGGTGTACAGCGTCCTGTACTCAAAGTCAGCTTCATAGTCATAGACTTAGGGGTTGATTTACTAATGGCAAATAGACGGTGCACTCTGCAAGTGATGTTGCTCCAGAGCTTAGTAAAGTAGGTAAATCTTTGCAAAGAATACCCAATCATGTGCAAGGAAAATAGGAAAAAAAAATGAATCTTTGCATGCACGTGAGTGGATGATGGAAGTCAGCCGGGCTTTTGCTCATTTACTAAGCTCTGGAGCAAATATGTTTTAGATTCGATTTTCAATAAAATGTTCCTCAGTTTGAACGTAGTTTACTCTAATCAGCCCTAAATCCTTAGTCGTCTTCTTTCTTCAATTTTTCTTTTCCTGTAGATTTTTTGTTTATTTCTATGTTATTAAATAGTAACTCCTCTTTTGTTGAGAAAAATATCTCTGCAAGGATCTTTGCAAGGATTTTAACAAACATAGGTGTCCGTTTATGAAACTGCGAACAGCGGTGATCCCAAGGATCTCTGCTGATATCAAATCATAAACAGTTTATGATACAGAGATAATCAGGGGAGAACGTGTGGTCCTTTGATAATCCCCACACACAGAAAATCCATCATTGACTGACACAGAAACGGGCAGTTTATGAAGCTGCGATCTCATCGATTCACTGGCGTTCTGTGTCAGAATTCACCCTCCCTGATTCACCAGTCAAGAGGTGGAGAATCGGAGAGTGAAGAGAGAATCCCGGGGAACTGAGGAAGAAGGAGGAAGATGATTGACTTCTCTCTACCTTGTTCAGACTCCCCAAGATAGTAACCATTCCCCCCGTCATATGTATGTGTATACATATATATATATATATATATATATATATATATATATATATATATATATATATATATATATATATATATATATATATATATATAAATGTAGGGGGACTCTAATTTATTAGCATTAGCCTAGCCACGCTGTCTGTCCATTCCATGTACTTAATAAACTGACATCTCTGCGTTTCGGTGAATTTCTGGTACAGTAATATTGTAAAGTCTCATGATATTCCAGCATCAGGGGCCATTCTCCACAGTTTGAAGCGTCCAAATGAGAAACGATCTACAAAGCTTCATAAACTGGCACACCGAGGAGAACGATCCCCCCTGAGAATGCCCGAGAATGGAGCAGTAAATATATTTCACTGCTTCATAAACGGACACCTTTGTTGAGTCCTACCTTGTTATTCTGAAGTAATTGCTGTTTGTTTGTCTGTGGCTATGTGCAAGGGGATAATGATTACACTGGGGGTTTTTCTATTAATTCTGTAAGATTTTTTTATTAACTCTGGAAGCTTTTTACATTCATTTGGAGATTTTCTATCGGCTAGTTAATGGTGTGATGATATATTTAGCTGGATGGATTTTTTGTGCAAATGTTTTTATGGATTTGAATTTTTAATAAATGGACATGGTGTTTTGAATATACTACACTATGGGATCCATCCTTTCTTTCCTATGAGGATTAGAGCTGTACATGTTTGGGATATATATAAAAAAGGGGGCGCCTTATAAAGCCACAGTATCCTTGGAACTGCACAGATTGGAGCCTGAAATTGAGAAAGCCGGGTCATCTCAACTACAAGGAGTGAAATTACACACAGGCTACCCCTGCAGGGGTGTAAGGAGTCGGTGAGTAGAGACCCTTGAGGGGGTACATTCAAGTCACCTGGAGATTCTACAGGCACAAAAGTCACTATTATTAATTTTTGGACATTGTTATATATATATTTTTTTTTTTTCCTTTTTTTACACTTTAAGTGTTCACTCATACTAATCTAGCACTTTGAATGAGCATATATATATATATACAGGCTATTGCATACTACAGGCAGTTAGCCCTGTGTTATATACCACCGGTAGATAGACTTGTGGTATATACGGTGGAGCATGTGTTTTTGCTGTTTTTTTATTCTATTCTTTCTTGTGGTGTCTTTCGTTTTTTGTTTTTTTGGATACACTATAACCATATATATATATATATATATATATATGTATATATTTTTTCTGCACTTTTTATTTGTAAAAGGTTCACAAAGACCTTCTGGTGTTTGACCCTTCTGAGGGTTGTTTCTGGTAGAAATTGCATGATTTTTATTTTTAATTGCAGCACTATTGTCATTTGTAATTAGTGGGTAGTTGGGTGACACTGATTTGATTGGGAGGATCACCTCACACCCTTCGCCACTCTTAATTGAAAGCCCATATAGGTGCTTCCTATATTTAGATCCCTGGGCATACATACTTAGTAGGCTGGGGAATAACCAATTTATATTGCTCACTCTATAGGTAGCACCATTGACCCCACTTTCTATATATTTTCCCAATTACATTTGGAGGTCCTCTAGGGGAGCTTCAATTTGGGGAGGCAGCCACTGATACTATTAACATAAGTGTGGCTTTGTGCATTAGTAAAACCTATGTGCTAGGTGAATCTGTATCAAGTGCTTTTGTAATCAATCAGCTGCTGCACCTGCAGGGCTCTAATAGGGGCTCTAATAAGGAAAGCTGCAGGGTCTGCATCCCTTTAGATGTGATTTCCTTTTGAGTGTATCTCACCAAAAATTTAATTTTTAATGCAGGCAATGCTTAAAATCTGATCTGTATCTAAGGGCAGCATTCTGAGAAAATCAGTGAGCCAATCACACAAGCAGGAAATGACATCTCTCTGGGCGTTCTGTACACTATCTCCTCCAGGTTGCCATATGGCATTGCATTTTACAGAAAATTAAAGTACTACAGGTTGAAAAGAAAAGGCAATTTTTAATAACATTCAATTACAATATTACTTGTGTCGCCACTGTATACGCTATATATATTTTTTTTAATTTCCTGATTTTTTTCCCCCCATGAAAGTGGAGTTACGCTTTAACTGTTAATATTTAAACTTTTTTTTTGTTTTGTATGTTAATATTTTTACACAACTAACATATATTTACACATTTCCTATTTAAAAAAGCGCAACATTTAAAAATACAATACTTGATTTCATTTGTAAGTAACTTTGTAATGCTGTGTACCAGAATCATGATTTTAGTGCCATTTTAAACAGGAATTTTACAGAAGAAAATGCACACATTTAATGCACAGTAACACTTTATTTTTAAACTAACACTGCTAAAAAGAGAAATAAAAAGTGTGTCTTGTTTAGTTTTGTTGCATTTTATTATCTAAGGATTGCAGGAAAAAAATATATGTTGCAACACAATAAAGAAAACAATGCTTTTCTCTTTCTTAAAAATACAATATACAGTAGATATTACCTTGTTATCTCTGGTAATGACAAAGTTATTGCTGAATAAACAGGTCCATAGCAGAAATTTTAAGATTGCTGTGGTCCATAGGGGGTGAACAGGTGAGAGATGTGAAGTGGTTGAAGCAGAAGCTGTAGAATAAACAGAACATATGTATATATAAAAGGAACAGAATGTGATATAGAACACGCTGGCCACATAGTGTAAGCCATTCTAATATAAAACTGAAAAAGCCTTTCTTTGAAATAAAAATCTGCTAGTTATGGAGTTGCCATACTTCTATCAGTCAGGCGAATGTGATACTAAGATAAAAATTGGAAATAGGTCGTATTTTGATATCCTAATATCTCTGCCATTAGAAGAAACACTTGGACCATAGTTCTTTTCTACAATCAGTGTCTTAAATGCCACAACCCTTTTAACATTTTAACATTTTGTCTGGGGGGACTCTATTAAAACTATGCCAAGAGTTGGGTTTTAACTTATTTTAAGCAATCTCAGTTTATCAAAGTTTTAGAACAAAAAAGTTTCGTTATTTGTCATATTACATGTAGTGTGTGTGTGTGTGTGGGTGGGGGGGGGGGGGATCAATTGCTGATGGAGACCCTCTACATGCATACACATTATTGTTTGAAAACATAGTACAAGCTAAAATTTCCTTTACACAAGTCATTCCAGTAAAAGGAAATTTTATGGAATTGTTCCTCTTTATGGTTTGAGAAAGCAGTGACCTCTCCCATTACTTTTATTTAATTGATTTTAAACCAGCCACAGATTAGGAGTGGTAGGGTTTACAATAGAATGAAATGCATGATTTAACTGCATTTAGTAGATATACACAGGGCTGGACTTACCATTGGGCTTGACTGGGCTCAAGCCCATGGGCCCCGCCCAATAGGGGGCCCCATGGGCCCTGCCGAGATACATAGCCGAGTGTACTTGGCTCCACTCACAGTCACGCTCAGTCCTGCCCTATGATGGACATAATACAGGGACTGGGTGTGACTGTGAGCTGAGCCGAGTACACTCGGCTACTCTCGGGTTCGCTTGGGACTGCGAGAGGACCCGAGAGCCACCAAGAGGACCCGAGAGTCGCCAAGAGGACCTGAGATACACAGGACTCTGTATCTCGGCGGCGCCATTTTTAAATGTCAAGACTGCAATGACAAGGCTGCAAATTACACTGGGGCAAGGCTGCAAATGACAAGGCTACACTGACAAGGCTGCAAATGACACCGGGGCAAGGCTGCAAATGACAAGGCTACCCTGACAAGGCTGCAAATGACAAGGCTACCCTGACAAGGCTGCAAATGACACTGGACAAGGCTTCAGATGGACGGGCAAGGCTGCAGATCGACACTAATAAGGCTGTATTGATGGACATTTAAATGTAAGTTTTTTCCTTAAACTTCCCTCCTAAAAGTTTTTTTCCTTAAAATTCCCTCCTAAATTTGGGGTGCGTGTTATACACCGGCATGTGTTATACGCCAATAAATACGGTAATGTATAGAAGGTAGGGCCTGAAAGTGACTCAAGCCCAGGGGCCCCCACCACCCTAAGTCCTGCCCTGGATATACAGTATTAGGAGAAACGTTACTGGTAATGGCGCACGATGGAGAAGGAAAGAGAAAAGACACAGGATTGTCTCCTAGGCAAACATTAATGAGTCTGAATGGCATTTCTCTCACTTGGTCTGAGAACCCTTTTAATACCAAGCAGGACCAAAAAATGTGTAACATGAATCATTCATGTTGAAGGCATCTCCAGCCGAGAGATGAGACATTGTAAGAAGAGTTTGTGAAGTGTGGTGGGGACCTTATACCAGCAGCGTCCTGTATTCTGGAAGAGGTGGATGATTTATGGACCAGATTCAGTATGTGTTTCTTTTGTTCTGAAAAAAGGTGTAACGTTGGTCTCTTTCCCACTTGCGTATGTATATATGTATGTATGGTGAGGTAAAGTTTTTGGGGGATTAGACAGAATAAACTATGGTTTGGAGAGACCATGATGCATGGGGGCAGGATCATCACACAACTCTTAAAACTCTGTCAAAGAAGGGAGTGCAAAACATCCACCTAATGTCTGAGTGAGGAAATGTTGGATTTGTGTAGCCCTCCAAAACATCAGCTGAGGTTCACTTATGACCTGAACATCTGTATTACTGGCTGACAAGTAATGTTTGACTCATTATCTCCCATTTAGGTGGAGAGATTGAATGAAACTCTTTATCAAGTACAGTAATCCTAGTACAAAACCTGGATTGCCCATGACCATTGTCAAACATGAAGCATACCCTGTCTATCGGAAACCCTTCAAGGATGGTAGCTACTGTATTATAGTGTGGTCGAGTATCTGAGGAAGCTGTTCTGTGAGTCAGGGGAGGCCATTGAGAGGAATATTGATCAATGCTTGTTCTAGCTGTATCCAAGATTAGAAAGCACTGTGTTTACACCAATCTAGAATCCTGGCCATATGAACCATCTTGTGATACTTAAAGAGGAAGTAAACCCTGAGGCCGCGTACACACGCGCGGACTGTTCGCCCAACTTTGTCCGTCCAACAGTTTCGGCAAACAGTCCGCTCAAACTTAGCATGGGCGGACATGGCCACACACGACGGACGAACAGTTTGCTGAAACCGTGCGCGATGACGTGAATGGCACGTACGACGGGACGAAAAATACGACGTCCTATACACTGCATTATAGCTTTCGGCGTGAAAATCCTTTCTGAGCATGCGCGCAACTTTGTTTGACGAACAAGCCTACACACGGGCGGACTGTTCGCTCAAACAAGGTTTCAGCGGACAGTTTTTCGGAATTTCCGAAAAACCTTGTCCGTCCAACTGTCCGCTGAAACTGTCCGCTGAAAGCCCACACACGAGCGGACTGTCCGCCCAAACACTGTTCAGCGGACAAAGTTGGGTGAACAGTCCGCCCGTGTGTACGCGGCCTGATGAGTTTACTTCCTCTTTC
The DNA here is from genome assembly GCF_037356315.1 of Lithobates pipiens. Lineage (NCBI taxonomy): Eukaryota > Metazoa > Chordata > Amphibia > Anura > Ranidae > Lithobates > Lithobates pipiens. Next base: position 76,635,785 of record NW_027507764.1, read on the forward strand.
ATTCCCTGCAAAGGCAAAGCATAATGGACTTGACTACTATGCATCGCATAGTAGCCCATTATGTGTCACTTACATGACACAGGAGCCAGCGAAGTCGCCGCTGTCCCCTGTAGTCCGCCGCATCCATCTTGTTGGTGGGGTCTCGCAGCTCCGCCGCTGTCATTCGGCGAAGCCGCGATGGCGTCACTCCCGCGCATGCGCACGGGAGCCGACACGCGTGGCAGCTCCGTCACGGAGAATGCCGCGCTTAGTGCGCCTGCGCGCCGCTGTCTATGGCGCATGCGCCGTAGACAGCGGTGCCCGTTTTCGGGCAAATATCTCCTAAACCATATAGGTTTAGGAGATATTGCTTGGACCTACAGGTAAGCCTTAATCTAGGCTTACCTGTAGGTCAAAGTGGTTTGTAAGGGTTTACAACCACTTTAAGAAGGTCTAGGAAACCCAGTCCTCCTCTCTGTTGAGGAAAAAGAAAACCCGCCGCTCCAGGTGAGACCAGGAAGCCTAGTGATCCAGTAGGTGTTCGCCTCGGCTCGCCTCCGCACACAATGAAATTAGAAGAATTAGATCAAAATTCTCTTTATTTGGACATCCCAAAAACTTCAGACATCAGAATGCTGGGTAGACATGTTTCGCACACTTCACGTGTGCTTAGTCATTACACAGGTATGTCAGCAAAACAGTTCTTATATAGTCACCAGGTGCTAATTGCAGACTTCCTGTTGCATAAACCTCACATGTGACTAATCATAACTCCAATGTATTAGACCAATTTCCTTCCTCATACTTAGACATCCATCTCCACCATCCTGTCCTCTTCTCTATTCACCTCTTCAGCCCCTCAGTGCCTTATATATCACATTTTTGTTCAGACATCATCTCTTCTTATCTGTCACTCAATGTCACTCAAGTGCCCATTGCTGCATGGTTTTGTCATTTGGAATTCCAATATCCATTCCTATTTATGTGAACATTTCATTACTCTGCCCCCATAACTGACCTCTTATGCCTATCTCATGATTGACTTCATTTTACCGTCTCCTTGTCTTCATATCTGCTTTTTCCATTGTTTTACCACATTTGTATGCCATCGATTCACATTCCGATCCAAGTGAGATTCATATACCCTAAAGCAGATTTGTTAGTTATATTTCTGTTTTGTGTTACCTATTATAGGTGAGGCCGCGTACACACGGGCGGACTGTTCGCCCAACTTTGTCCGCTGAACAGTGTTTGGGCGGACAGTCCGCTCGTGTGTGGGCTTTCAGCGGACAGTTTCAGCAGACAGTTGGACGGACAAGGTTTTTCGGAAATTCCGAAAAACTGTCCGCTGAAACCTTGTTTCAGCGAACAGCCCGCTCGTGTGTAGGCTTGTTCGTCAAACAAAGTTGCGCGCATGCTCAGAAAGGATTTTCACGCCGAAAGCTATAATGCAGTGTATAGGACGTCGTATTTTTCGTCCCGTCGTACGTGCTGTTCACGTCATCGCGCACGGTTTCAGCAAACTGTTCGTTCGTCGTGTGTGGGCATGTCCGTCCATGCTAATTTTGAGCGGACTGTTTGCTGAAACTGTTGGACGGACAAAGTTGGGCGAACAGTCCGCGCGTGTGTACGCGGCCTTAGAAATGCAAAACAGAAGATTAGGAAATGCTTCCATTGTCTGTATGTTTCAGGCTCCATTTACACCTGACGCATCGATTTACTGGTGTTTTTCAGGCATTTTTTGAAGCTTTTTTGAAGCTTTTTACAAGCTTTTTTTAAAGCATTTCAAAAGTGTATTACAAGTGTTTTACAGCTTCAGACATTTTTGTTTAGCCAATAGAAAGCACTAAAGGGAGAAGAGAGAGAGGGAATTAGGGGTGGAGAGCTGCTATTTCAGTATTTTACAAGCATTTTTCTGCTCAAGTCAGGTATTTCTATTAAAGTCTATGGGGCCAAAATCGCTTGTAACCAAAAAAACCTTGTGTACTTTTTTGAGCTTCAGGCATTTTGCTTCAGTAGACAACACTCAGATGTGAACTGGGGCCATTGAAATGAATGGCATTTTGCTTGTTGAGCATTTTGGAGCTTCAGAGCTAAGCATTTTACGAGCTGAAAATTGCTCAGGTGTGAACGGGCCTCATGGTTTGCAGTGTAAAGGAAATTTTAGCTCATACTGTTTTCATACATAGTAACATTTTAGGAAAAAATGAAAAAACCCAGTAGTGATTCAATACCACCAAAATAAAGCTCTGTTTGTGTGAAGAAAATTATACAAATTTCACACGGTTACAGTATAGCATGGCCGCACAATTGTCATTCAAAGTGTGACAGCACTGAAAAATAGCCTGGGCAGGAAGGGGGTGCAAGTGCCCTGTATTGAAGTAGTTAACGATACACTACACTCACATATTTATTGTAATTTTTAAGAATATCTTTCATTCATTATGATTGTACTAAATACTGAGATGTGTAACATAACCATCCGGTATTTTTGTGTATGGAAGTAATGTCTAGGCATGCATCTTGATACATTATTTGTTTCTGTTTTGTCTATATGTGATGTATACAATTATATATTCATGGGTCTCTTTTTCATATGTGAGGTTTATGCAACAGGAAGTCTGCAATTAGCACCTGGTGACACCTGTTATAGGTGGGACTATATAAGACCTGTTTTGCTGACATACCTGTGTAATGACTAAGCGCACATGAAGTGTCCGAAACACGTCTACCCAGCATTCTGATGCCTGTAGTTTTTGGGATGTCCAAATAAAGAGGATTTTGATCTACAGTAATGTGCTCATGGGCGGACTGACCATCGGGCAGTTCGGGCACTGCCCGAGGGCCCGTTCACCAGTAGGGGGCCCCATGACAGCTTTCACATCGATCATCCCGTCTATCACAGATAGCTGACGGGTAGATCGATCCAGAAGCACTACTCCCTAAGAGTAAACAGACCTCTTGTGATGCGCGCTTCCCCGCTGGCCCCTCCTTCCCTCCCGTCCACCCCAGGTGCTTGTATTTATCATCACCTCAGACGGACGAGAGGAGAGGAGGGGCCGGCGGGGAGGAGCGCATCACAAGAGGTCTGTATACAGCCGCTTCCCGCACTACTCTGCATGTAGGAAGGAAAGTGCAGCAGCAGCAGTTTGTATGCTGTCCTGTGCTTAAGTGTGTACCACATGTGGCTATTATAAAGTTGCTTCCCACCTCCCACAGTGTGTCCCTGTAACAACCCTCACAGTGTCCCCCTGTGCCCTCCATCCCCCCACAGTGACCCCCTGTAACCTCCCCACAGTGTCCCCCTGTGCCCTCCACCCCCCCCCACAGTGTCCCCCTGTGCCCTCCACCCCCCCACAGTGACCCCTGTAACCCCCCACAGTGTCCCCCTGTGCCCTCCATCCCCCCACAGTGTCCCCATGTGCCCTCCATCCCCCCACAGTGACCCCCTGTAACCCCCCCACAGTGTCCCCCTGTGCCCCCCATCCCCCCACAGTGTCCCCCTGTGCCTTCCATCCCCCCACAGTGTCCCCCTATGCCCTCCATCCCCCCACAGTGTCCTAATGTGCCCTCCATCCCCCCACAGTGACCCCCTGTAACACCCCACAGTGTCCCCCTGTAACCCCCCCACAGTGTCCCCCTGTGCCCTCCACCCCCCACAGTGACCCCCTGTAACCCCCCCACAGTGTCCCCCTGTTCCCTCCACCCCCCCCACAGTGTCCCCCTGTGCCCTCCGTCCCCCACAGTGTCCCCCTGTGCCCTCCATCCTCCCACAGTGACCCCCTGTAACCCCCACACAGTGTCCCCTTGTGCCCTCCACCCCCTCCCCCACAGTGACCCCCTGTAACACCCACCCACAGTGTCCCCCTGTGCCCTCTACCCCCCCCACAGTGTTCCTCTGTGCCCTCCATCCCCCCCACAGTGACCCCCTGTAACACCCCCTCACAGTGTCCCCCTGTGCCCTCCACCCCCCACAGTGACCCCCTGTGCCCTCCACCTCCCCACAGTGTCCCCTTGTGCCCTTCACCCCCCACAGTGACCCCCTGTAACACCCACCCAGTGTCCCTCTGTGCCACCTCCCCACAGTGTCCCCCTGTGCCCTCCACCTCCCCACAGTGTCCCCCTGTGCCTCCCATCCCCCTCCACCGTGTCTTCCTGTGCCTTCCACCTACCCACAGTGTGCCCCTGTGCTACCCCCCCATGGTGTCTCTTTGTGCCCTCCAACCCCCCCACGGTGTCTCCCTGTGCCCTCCAACCCCCACACGGTGTCTCCCTGTGCCCTCCAATCCCCCAACGGTTTCCCCCTGTGTCTTCTCCCCCAACGGTTTCCCCCAGTGCCCTTCTCCCCCCCCCCACGGTGTCTTCCTGTGTCCCCCCCCATGGTGTTGCCTCCCCCCCCCTGATGGCAACCCTAGGAGACACTGTGCTGAGTCTGGAGGATCCCAGTGCTCTACTGTGTGCCCTGTGTTTTGGTTTGTGCCCTGCTATTTGCCCTACTGTGTGCCCCATGGCCTGTGATGTGCCCTATGTGCCCCATGCCCTGCTGTGTACCACCTGTTGTGCTCTACTGTGTGCCCTGTGATGTGCTCTACTATGTCCCCTATGCCCTGGGATGTGTGCCTCATGCCCTGTGGTGTGCCCTGATGTGTACCACCTAATGTGTCCTGTTCCCAAGGATGTGCCCTGGGATGTGCCCTGCTGTGTACCCCCTGATGTGCCCTGCTGTGTGCCCCTTGCCCTGTGATGTGCCCTATATGCCCCATGCCCTGCTGTGTACCACCTGTTGTGCTCTACTGTGTGCCCTGTGATGTGCTCTACTATGTGCCCTATGCCCTGGGATGTGTGCCTCATGCCCTGTGGTGTGCCCTGATGTGTACCACATAATGTGTCCTGTTCCCAAGGATGTGCCCTGGGATGTGCCCTACTGTGTTCCCTGTTCTCTGCTGTATGCCCTAGTATGTGCCACATGTCCTGTGATGTGCGGCATGCCTTGCTGGGTATCTCCTGATGTGCCCTGTGATGTGCCCTGCTGTGTACCCACTGATGTGCCCTGTACCCCCTGTGATGCACTATGCTGTGCTCAATAATGTGCCCGCTGTGTACAGCATAATAAACCCTCCTGTGTGCCCCGTGATGTGCCCCACACCCTGTGATGTGCTCAGTGCCCTGCTGGGGGCTCCATTATGTGTCCTCCTGTGTGCCCTGTGATGTGCCCTACTGCGTGCTCCATGCTCTGCTGTGTGCCATGTGAGGTGCCTTACTGTGTGCCCCATGATTTATGTAGGTGGGGCTTTTTGTAGGTGTGGCTTGTGTGTGAGCGGAGACAAAGGGGGCCCCATGATCTTCTATTGCCCGGGGGCCCCATGAGTTGTCAGTCCGCCCCTGGATGTGCTCTATTTCTTCTAATCTCCTCTCTGTTGAGGTTGGGTCAGGAGAGGTTGATTGAATCTGTGTGCTTTTGAGTTTACAGAAAGGTATAGAACTCATTGCAAACTTGTTTAACCTCTTCAGCCCCAGAAGATTTTAACCCCCTTCCTGACTAGAGCACTTTTTGCGATTCGGCACTACGCCGCTTTAACTGACAATTGTGCGGTCATGCGACAATATACCTAAACAAAATGTATGTCCTTTTTTCCCACAAATAGAGCTTTCTTTTGGTGGTATTTGATCACCTTTGCGGTTTTTATTTTTTGCGCTATAGACAAAAAAGAGCGTCCGTTTTGAAAAAAACACAATACGTTGCACTTTTTGCTTTAATAGATATCCCCATTTTTATTTATTTTTTGCGCTATAAACAAAAAAATAGCAGCAATTTTGAAAAAAACTCAATATTTTTTACTTTTTGCTATAATAAATATCCCCCAAAAATATATAAAAACACATTTTTTCCTCAGTTTAGGCCGATATGTATTCTTCTACATATTTTTGGTAAAAAAAATCGCAATACGTGTATATTGATTGGTTTGCGACAAAATAGGGGGCAGTTTTATGGCATTTTTATTATTAATTTTTTTTTATTAGTAATGGCGGCGATCTGCAATTTTTATCATGACTGCAACATTATGTCGCACTCATCGAACACTTTTGACACTATTTTGGGACCATTGTCATTTATACAATCAGTGCTATAAAATTTCACTGATTACTGTGTAAATGACACTGGCAGGGAAGGGGGTTAAACAATAGGGGTTAAGTGTGTCCTAGGGAGTGATTCTAACTGTGGGGGGGGAGGGGCTACCTAAGACATGACAGCGATCACTGCTCCCGATCACAGGGAGCAGTGGATCTCTGTCATGACACAAGGCAGAACAGGGAAATGCCTTGTTTACACTTCCCCGTTCTACCTCTCCACACCGCAATTGCGAGCTGCTGGAGAACATCAAGTTTCCGTGACCCACGGGCACACTCCCGTGGCATGCGGTGGGCACGCTCTCCCGAAAGGTGGCAAATTTAAAGGGACGTACCTGTACACCAATTTGCCTGCCTATGCCATTGTGCTGACGTACAGCTGTGTGCGGCGGTTGGCAAGCGGTTAAGGAATGTTTTTGCAATCCCTATTGGAAGGGAGTAGGGGTGATATAGAAGACTAGAAAGGACGCTCATCTTGAGAATGTGGTTCCTCCCGAACCCGGAATATTTCAGCATCCATTTCCGTAGGTCCTGTCTAATTTTAGTTACTAAAGGGGGGAAATGAAAAGAAAAGATGTATTTAATCAGACGAGTCAGAAGATGGAGAAGTATTAACCATATTGCTGCACCCAATTGAATGGGAAGTGACTTTTAATATTTGCAAGAGTTCCTTGCAGAATATTTATATGAAGGGCCTCAGGTTTTCGAAGATTTATTTTGAAATTGGACAGGGCACTGTATGTTCTGAATTCATTTACATTTCAATTTCAACTGGAGTGTGTCATAAAACAGGTATAAAATACAAAGGAGATGAGAAAAGAAGATGAATAAAAGTCACTAAGGACATTTTCTTTGAAAGGATAAGGTAATTTCAGCTGGTGCTCAGGTGACGACGATAAACATAGGAGTGTTACAGGTAGCATTTAAAAGGTGTAAACATAACTTGAGAAGGTACTGTATATAAAAGCATAGACAAACATAGATATGTAGGGCCAATGACAAATATGGAATCCAAATATAACCCTGGGGGGGCGTAATCTTATTTAGTGCTAATCTAAACAGCATCCAACATACATAGGACTTTAAATACGCCTGCTTGGAAAATCGAATATTTATAATTACCAAATAAATATTGTTAAAATATTATACTTTTTATTTATTACAGTATTATTTTAAAATAATTTTCCCTGGTATATCCAGAGAATTAGCAATAGAAAATATGTACAGTGCCAGAATCTTGAAAGCTAGACATGCAAAGTCTAATTAAGTCTACGCGTTTCATTGTGTTTCTGCCTCTTCAGGTCTCAATCATTAGCTTTCTGGTTGATGAAAGATAAAAATTCATCTCACTCACTAAAACCAAACCAATAACTCCAACCTAGGTGGGTATGAAGGCACATCACTCCCTCCTCCTGGCCTGTGGGGGGGCACGTAAGGTTCAAGAAAGGGGGGGAGGGTTTACTCGAATCTGACTACCAGTGAAAGGATTTTAAATTGTCTTTTGACAGTGGCTGTTGATCGTATTGCCTTTTTGGATTTCAAATCTCTGAACTGGAATTGAGATTCGAGTAAGAACCCCCCCTTCTTGAACCTTGTGTCCCCCCTCACAGGCTGGAGGGAGGTGATGGAAGACCAGCCTTCATACCCCAGGTTATCAGTTTGGTTTTAGTGAGTGAGATGGATGTTCGTCTTTCATCAACATGTTCCAGAATGCGAATGTTTGAGTCCTAAAGAAACGGAGACACAGCAAAAAACATAGACTGCATATCTAGCTTTTTAGATTTTGGCACTGTACGTACGCATTATTGCTAATATAAAGATCCTGTTTCTCTGGATATGCTGGGGAAATTGTTTTTTCAAATATTGGTGTATTAAATAAAAAGTATAATATTTTAACAGTGTTTATTTGATACTGTCATTTATAAATACTGAATATTCCCAGGCTGGCGTATTGAAAGTCCCAGTTACTGTATATAATATACTGTATATACAAATTCATTGCATGTATTACTTCTGCCCAGAGTTCTTAAAGAGGAAGTAAACTCTCCCACTCTGATGCTTCTTTTCATTTAGTCCATTATAATAAGTAATTATCAAAGTATAGCCACTGTAATCCAGCCCAAATCACATATTACTTACTGTTTAAAGAAACTTTTAAAAACTTGTTTCCAGGGGTTAGGCAGCGCCATCTTAAGTATTGTTTTCTGAGTCAACAGTGGAGTGTATTTCCGCCCTTACATTGAGCACTTCCTGTACTGTTAACCAAGCCTCCTTCTCAATCCAACGTTTCTATGGCAACCCTGCTTCCCTGTTCATAGCTGACTTGTTTTATTTCATAGTATTTACTTGTGCTGATTATCTAATGTTTGCCGGTATGAGTCCTATCAGCTTCAGCTGATAAGACTGCAGTCCTGCTGTCCCATTCCCTGGTTTACACTGTATGTCATGTCACATCATCCCATGGTGTGTAGAAGGAAGCACTGAGTGATTAGCAGCCTCCTGGGATATCAGTGGTGTGTGCCGTAGGAAGTCCTGATAACAAATAGATAAGACATAGAGAGTGTGCCGTAAATCAGGGGAGATCTGGGCATGCTCAGTGACGTTTTTCTAAAGAACAAAAAAAGGATTACAACAATACTAAGCAAGTAAGGAGATATCTACAAGCAGTGTTCATTAGGGTTTTTTATGCTGATTTACATGGGACAAAGTTGTGGGAGAGGGTTTACAACCACTTTAACTTGCTATTTACATAGTCATCTTAGAACAGAACTTGCTATACTTGTATACAAACTAAATGACTCCAGTAACATGAATACGGGATGTCTCCCAGTTGTGCAGTTTGTAACATAACATATAAAATAGCACATTCCAGGCACTTCCCGACAGAAAACAAAAACAATTATATAAAAAATAGGTTCATTTTATTAAAACCTCCAGGGAAGCATTGCCGCGGACATGTTCGTGAAGAGGAGCTGAAATCAATACAAACATCAACTATAATAGAATGATTTTATCGGCATATGGACAACCCAGCAAATAAGAAGAAATAAGTTGTACAGCACTTTTGTTGATGTGAGCTTTAAAGGAGAGCTACAGCCAGCATAAAAACCTCCTCCAAACATCTAAACTCAGGTTGTGTTCCTTTTCTGCTTCTTCTTGTTTGATTGTGAGCTGCAACAAACACAGGCAAACAATGGCAGCTGTTTGTTGGTGGGGGAATGGTGGGAGGGTTTCTTTGGTACATTAAACTGCATTTTATGTAATGGCTACATGGAGACATGTCTACAGAATAACAGTGGAACTTTGAGTCTAGGTCCGCTTTAAAGTGAACCTGTTGTCCTTGCAGGGCAAAGCAAACAATTCACTTTAGTACAGACCTCCCTAGCAGTTGTACTTTGCTTCCTTTTGCTTCCTCGCTGTTCTGTTCATTGGGAGCAAAAGGAAAGTCCAATGTAAGTGACAAGTTGTAGCTTACACACGCTCTAGACTCCCCGTCTGGCACAGTTGACTGGCCCAGCACTGTTGTATGGAGTGTCACATTCTATACCTGGAAGCAGGGGCGGACTGCCCGAGGGCCCGAGCCACTAGGGGGCCCCATCAGGGTTGCCAGCCTCAGTAAAACCAGGGACAGTATGTAAAAATCTGTGTTTTTTTACATCTCTCTTGGAAATGTCCCTTACCGACATCCTTTTGGTCTAAGAATCCCAAGATTATAGCTGCCCCACCTCTCCAGTACCTTCTCAGCCAATAGAAACACGTCTGTGTATACTGTGTGTACATGTATGTGTATACTGTGTGATTGTGTGTGTATACTGTGTGGCCCCATAAACTTGGATTGCCTGGGGGCCCCATGAGTTGTCAGTCCACCCCTGCCTGGAAGTACAAAGTTGGCATCTCCTTTGGCTGTCACCACTGGACAGAGCATTGAGGAGAAAGAAGGAAATGTAAATATGTGCAGGCATAAATGTATACCCCTTTCTCCCCCTTGTCTAACATATCCCCCCCCCCCCCCACCACACCCTGAAACATGTATGCAGAGACAGAATCTGTGCTGGACTGACACAACCAGAGATATGTCTGCAGGACAGAATCAGTGCCACAAACATGTCTCCAGACACAGATTCAGTGCTAAACCGATCACAGCCATTTCTGACAATACATAATCAATACCTTACTTATACAGCTACAAACATGTCCGCAGAGACAGAATCAGCTTGATACTGGCACAAACATATTATCAGGACCAAGGCCTTAATATCTTCTCTTGATGAGCCACTTGGGATGCTGGACAGTTCCCTGTACAATTCTTTGAATGATCTTGCCTTGAATTCTGTTTTTCTTGAACCTTGAACTCTTTGCTCCTCCCATGAACTTCCTGATTCAAGCTATGTCTCTACTCTTCCTGTTTGCCAGATTATTTTGCTCTCTCCAGCTAATATCTCGCTCTTGTTTCTCCTGCTGCTATCTGTATCTTTGCTACCACTTGTTGCTGACCTTTGACTTGTTCCTTGAATACACTTCTGCATGATCCCATCCTGCAACCACTCGTTACCAACTTTTGTATTGTTGACTGACTACGCTTCTGCTTGATCCCTACCTGCTATATCTGCTACTTAACTCCGGCTTGCTCACCTCCTGTTGGGGCAATTGTGAGGACTATGAAATAGTACTAACATGCAGCAAAACCCATCTTCACCATCAGGATCTCTGGTGAACACCTTATTTAGGCTCTACTGTATTTGCATTTTGAAGTTTTTTGGATCTTGGGCAGAATTACTGCGATTTTGCCCGCAATCTCAAAATGCAAAATGTGAATAGAGCCTAGACTCCGCACTTTAGGTGAGTCCTTGTCATCCGCCAGGGTTATCTACTTCTATACTGTTATACAGTAGCTACCGGGCTGATGCAGAAATTCAGAGTTTCGTTTTTTAGTTAGAGGCAGAATAGGCCTCCTTGAAGAGATATGTTTTCAGGGATCTCCCAAAGGCAGACAGAGTAGGGGATAGTCGGACATATTGGAGTAAGGCAGGCATGTCCAAAGTCCAGCCCGCAGGCCAATCGCGGCACGCAGTCTGGTTTTGAACAGCCCGCCTGGTTATCTGTACATATATATTTTTTGTGGCCCCTAACGATCTTCCAGCGCCGGGGCCACAAAATATATATATATGCTGGCTGCCTTGGAGGAGGCGGGACAAGTGCCGTGTACACAGGAGTATTTCCTGTTTACACGGCAGCCTCTGTAATAAGTAGTCCCATCTCCGGCGCTGCCATTGGACGACTGTTCTGTCCATCAAAGGAGGCGAGACTTTCTATTACAGTGGCCGCCGAGAAAACATGAGTTTTTCCTGTATCTAATATTTTGGCACTCGTCCTGCCCCTTTCAAAGCTGCAGATGGATGGTCATCAATCAGGCTGCACTGATTGCAATGGTGAGTCTGCATTCCTGGCCATACTGGGTGCTGCATTCCTGGCAATGGGGGTGCTGCATTCTTGGCAATGGTGGGTACTGCATTCCTGGCAATGGGGGTGCTGCATTCCTGGCAATAAGGGTGCTGCATTCTTGGCGATGGTGGGTGCTGCATTCCTGGCAATGATGGGTGCTGCATTCCTGTCAATGGTGGGTGCTGCATTCCTGGCAATGGGGGTGCTGCATTCCTGGCAATGGTGGGTGCTGCATTCCTGGCAATGATGGGTGCTGCATTCCTGTCAATGGTGGGTGCTGCATTCCTGTCAATGGTGGGTGCTCCATTCCTGGCAATGGGGGTGCTGCATTCCTGGCAATGCTGGGTGCTGCATTCTTGGCAACACTGGGTGCTGCATTCCTGGAAATACTGGGTGCTGCATTCCTGGCAATAGTGGGTGCTGCATTCCTGGCAATGGGGGTGCTGCATTCTTGGCAATGGTGGGTGCTGCATTCCTGGCAATGGGGGTGCTGCATTCCTGGCAATGGGGGTGCTGCATTCTTGGCAATGGTGGGTGCTGCATTCCTGGCAATGATGGGTGCTGCATTCCTAGCAATGATGGGTGCTGCATTCCTGGCAATGATGGGTGCTGCATTCCTGGCAATGATGGGTGCTGCATTCCTGTCAATGGTGGGTGCTGCATTCCTGTCAATGGTGGGTGCTGCATTCCTGGCAATGGGGGTGCTGCATTCCTGGCATTGGGGTTTGCTGTATTCTTGGCAATGGTGGGTGCTGCATTCCTGGCAATGATGGTTGCTGCATTCCTGTCAATGGTGGGTGCTCCATTCCTGGCAATGGGGGTGCTGCATTCCTGGCAATGCTGGGTGCCGCATTCTTGGCAACACTGGGCGCTGCATTCCTGGAAATACTGGGTGCTGCATTCCTGGCAGTAGTGGGTGCTGCATTCCTGGCAATAGTGGGTGCTGTATTCCTGGCAATGGTGGGTGCTGCATTCCTGGCAATGGGGGTGGTGCATTGATGGCAATGGGGGATGCTGCATTTATGGCAATGGTGGGGCTGCAGATGGGCACTGACCATTTTGCTTCACAGTTCTTTATTTAAAATGTAAGTTTTTTTCCTGAAACTTCCCTCTTAAAGTGAAGGTGCGTGTTATACGACAATAAATATGGTATAACCAAATAATACGCCCAAGCAAATCTCTTTACTCACACACAGCCACAAAGGCAAGAGAATTCTTTTTGGGCAGTGTATTAGTGCTCTAACGAACACACAGACCAAATTTTAATGGTTCAAAGAAAGAATGTTAGGCAAAATGGTTGGCCCTCACGCATGTTCACTTCATCAAATCTGCCCCTCTTTGAAAAAGTTTGGACACCCCTGGAGTAAGGCGTTCCAGAGGAAAGGGAGAGGTTTTGAAGAAGTCCTGGAGAGCAGCATGGGAGGAGTAGCTTACAATATATTATTATATATAGTGTGATGAACCACTAGGAGAAAGACCCCTCACAAAACACAATAAAACCCCTAAATAAATTATTAATACATAGTAATCTCACCATATGAATAATCATGCCAAGTTTCCCAGGTGGACCCATCCTTCTCCTTAGTGCCTGCATGTGGATAAAAAAAAATAAAAAATGCAGAAAACGATTGATTGTTCCTGTTATATTTATTTGGTGCCATTTGTGCCATCTGGCTGAAAATATGAAGATTTAGGGAAAAACTTCCTGAGAGTAAACCACCGCCTTCTCGGAATAGCCAACCATGTTCCCTTTAAGGCTCACCTCACAGAAGTATTTCATTTATTAGTTCTTCAATCTCTTTGTTCTTTATACCTGATGAGAGCATTATGTTTAGCCCCGGCCCCTCAGAGGCATATTAGTATATACTCCGATATCCGTGAGTCATTATGTCACTTCCAAATGATTAGGGAATGCAAGTCTCTTAGAGCCTCATTAACTAGTATTTACAGACAAAACCAATAAGCATCCTGACATCGACTAAACCAACAAGCAGCTCATAACTGAAAAGGAAGGAAAAGAAACAGCAGACGGACCTGGGAGAATTGTAAGAGCATTGCAGATAGAGATGGCTCTTATTCAAATAGCAAAAAACGATATCGGGATAAAAAAATAATCACTGGCTGGCCGTGAATTGCCATGTATTATTTGCCAGTGTTTATTTCCACTGATGTGGTCATAAATAATTGTGTATATATAAAATAAAAGAATTTGGCATAAATTAAGCTTGTTCCCTTATTTTTCCATTCATGCTGCCATTGCAGAATAGACAGTAGTGGAAAAAAAAGACAACCTCAACACTGCTGCGTGTCTGAACACTGGAGATAATTATTCAATTATTATTAATTATTAAAGTCATACTGAGAGATGTATGGACATTTTTATTGCCCAACGTTCCGTATCTGGCTGTTATACAAAGTTAACAGAGAAGTAACCATTGGTTGGGTCTGCACATATATGCATATATATTTTTACCTTTTTTATAGGTGATTTATTTTTGATGCAACAACTGGAGATATTCAGTTGTAATTTACACTTGATTGTTAATTTTTGGGTTTACACTTATATTCAAATATAATTTGCATAGGTTAGCGCAATTCTCTTTTTTCCTATCTGATTTTGTGTATATTTGGTGTACATTAGAGTTGCAGCTTCCGAGAGACCCTGTGTTTTGGGTTGTTGGGTATTTTGTTCTATCCCGTAGTGCAGTTTGCCTTCTTTTTTCTTGTTAACAGAGAAGTATGGCCCAAGCTTTACAAAAAATTAACATTGGGGCACATGGGGGGTCGGGGGTTGGTGACATCCTTCTTTCTACCCCTTTCACACTGCGCCGCCCATAGCATCGGCGGTAAAATGCTTCTATTTTTAGCGGAGCATTTCGGCTGCTAGCGGGGTGCTTTTAACCCCCACTAGCAGCACAGAAAGGGTTAAAACCACCCACAATGCACCACAATAGTGGTGTTTTGCTAGCATAGCAGTATAGCCGCGCTGCCCCATTGATTTCAATGGGGAGCAGCGGTGGAGGAGCGGTAAACACACAACTCCAAAGAAGCTGCTGGCAGGACTTTTCCTGACGTCCTGCCAGCGCACCGCTCCAGGCTCGGGCTTTCACACTGGAGACAATGGTGCAGCTGTTTGAGGGCAGATTGCAGGCACTATTTTTAACGCTATAGCGCCTGCAAAATGCCCTCAGTGTGAAAGGGGTCTGAACCACGTTTGGACCGCCTGCAAAGTACTCATACCCGTACTTCGCTGCATGGACCCCCCCCCCCCTTCCGGTACACAGTGGGAGCCGTCAGCAAGTCCTGGCTAATGGTTCACAGCCAGGACCTGCTGATCGGCTATGTACAAAGCTCTGTGTTGACTATCATCACAGAGCACTGTACAGTGGGAATGATCGCTCTGTTTCTAATTCCTGCAAAGCAAGGATGAGAAACTAAGAGATCTATTAGTAAAAGCAGCACACCTTACACACATTACACATTTTTAGGCACACATTTAGCCCTTTGATCGCCCTAGATGTTAACCCCTTCCCAGCCAGTGTCATTAGTACAGTGACAGTGTATAGTATTATCACTGATCATTGTATTAACGTTTCTGGTGATGTCAATGTCAGTTAGTCATTTCCCACTCAGTGTCAGTGTCAGATCGCCCACTGCACTATCATAGTCCCATTATAAGTCGCTGATCACCATTAGTAGTATACATTTTTTTTTATTCCAGTATATATAAACCATAGTTTGTAGACACTATAACTTTCACACAAACCAATCAATATACACTTATTGGATTTTTTTTTATCAAAGACATGTAGCAGAATACATTTTGGACAAAATTTATGAAGAAATTCAATTTTTTTAATGTTTTTTACTGTATATGTTTTGTAGCAAACATTAAAAATATTGTTTTGTTTTTTTTAATTATCAGTGTGTTTTTTCGTTTACATTGCAAAAAAAAAAACCCAGTGGTGATCAAATACCACCAAAAGAAAGCTCTAATTGTGTGAAAAAAAAAAAAAAAAAAAGATTAAATTTAGTTTGGGTAATGTTGCATGACAGAACAATTAAAATAGTGTAGTGCTAAATAGCCTGGTCAAGAAAGGGGTAAAATCTTCCGGAGTAGTTAAAAGAGAACATAAATATTAAGGTAAAAATACATTTAAAAAAAATACATTACCAAAACCATATTCAACTTCAATCCAGAGATTTCTCCCGCAGTACTGTTTTCTGCTACTAGATGTCCCCAGTCTAATGGCCAGCAACATTCATCCCACTTCCTCTGAGCTTCCTCAGTCCCATTGACTGGACAGGGAAAGGAGAAGCAGCACAGTGTGAGCTCATCTCTCTGACACTCTGATCTCGCCTCCTATTACAAGATAATTCTGGCAAGAATGTTCTTTAACCTGAAAAAATAAAACAAATGCAGCCACCACATCTAAGAACTGGTAGTTTGCATTATATTACATTTTCGTTTTGGGATTTGAATATCATTTAACGAAGGTGGAGTTTCACTTTAACTCTGGATATGTTCTGGTGGGTTTCAATGGGGAATGACCAAAGCTGTAATGGAGCTCCTGTTTTATTGTGATCACTTGTCGGATAGGAGTAGCAGTAATAATTGGATCATTCTTCAAGCTGACATATGTATTGATTGCTGGACTTTCAGGAATATGACCCTTTGCAAAATAAGTAAAATAAAATATCCTGGAATATGGTGTTCTGAGTTGAGGATTACATCTCATCTTTCTCCTGAGGGTCACTCAGTATATATTTTAAATATGAATCTGCGTTCTGCTGCTGTTATTGTTATGATATGTGGCTGGGTTATCGCATTTTGTGCCACGCAGGGAAAAATGTTATATTGATATTGCCTTGACAACGGGATTTACATTAAATAATGGATATGGGAAAGATGGGTGCAACATTTACTAGAGATGAATGGATTTCTTAAATTCTGCATCACCGGCAATTGACACACATCATGCCCTTCCCAGTATTTTACAATACGCAAGGTGCTCTTTGTGTGTTTTTATGGGGCTACTTTTCATGAGAAAGCAGAGAGCAATATATCTTTTTCAGGAACCTCCACCGATCAATAAATGTGTCCAGTAAGTACTATAAAGAAGAATGTTTTGCTTAGGGCAAAAAGAGTATGTATATATATATATATATATATATATATATATATATACACGCACATACATATATATATATATATATATATTATACAGGAACAGGCTCAACTGGTACTGGCAATGATAAATCATGTACAAAACAGACGCTCCTAGTAAAATTTCCAAGGAGGTTTGTCCTGTACTTTGTCAGGAACCATAAACCAGATGGAGACAGAAAATGCAGTCAAAATCATACCATTAATGAAATAGCAAAGATAACACAGTTCAGGAACGTAGTCAAAAACAAAATCCAGGGTACAGAAGCCAGACCAGGTAATCAGACAATTTGGGATCAGGAAGCCAAGACTCGGTGAAGTTAAAAGCAAAATCAGGAACAGGTCAAGGAAGAGAAGTCAGCCAGGCCGAGTCATAACAGGAGCACAAGCTGGAGGTATCGACCATGCAAGGGCATGGAGAGAATGAGCAAAGCTGTTTTAATAGCCAAAAGGAGCTGGCTGTAGGATGGACTAGTGGGGCAGGTAATGGTAACCAACCAGATGAGTCACTGTGGAAACGAGTGACTGGTAATTAACCAACAGCTGAGCAGCCTCTGTGCACTGAGAGAAAAGATCTGCCAGTAAATAGCAAGAGCCGAAGGCTTTTTCGACAATACTTTTCATGTGGGTCACAGGAGTGCTTTTGCTTGTCTATAACCCACTATCAGCTGACATGACAGAAGCTATCTATGCTCTGGAAGGATCCTGACAAACCCCAATATGCTTGTTTTTTAACAAACCCCAATCTTCTCCTCTAACAAATATAGGAGGGCTTTGTACAGTAGGTACATAGCATAAAACTAAATAAACCTTCTGCTCATTTAAGGCATTAACTAAACTCAAGTCCATTCCTGGCTAACAGGGTGCCCCCCCCCCCCATTAATTTCCCAAAACACAGGCAGCTTTTTTCACGTTTTAGCATTGTGTCAGGCAGCCTTATCACATAGCAGAGAGAGTGCAAACGTTTTAGGTAGTGTGGAAAAAATGCTGTAAATTAGGAATTCTTTCAGAAATAAAAGTATTAATAGTTTATTTTTATCATTTAACAAAATGGAAAGTAAATGAACAGAAGAGACATCCAAATCAAATCAATATTTGATGAGACCACCGTTTGCCTTCAAAACAGCATCAATTCTTCTAGGTACAGAATCGGTAGGTTGTTCCAAACATCTTGGAGAACTAACTACAGATCTTCTACGGATGTTGGCTGCCTCATATCCTTCTGTCTCTTCATGTTATCCCTGACAGACTTGATGATGTTAAGATCAGGGCTCTGCAGAGGCCAAACTATCACTTCCAAGGGTCCTTGTTATTTTATACGCTGATGATAGTTGCCTACATGCCTCCCTGATGGTACGTAATGATGTATATGGATAAGTATCTGCCTGTATTTACCAGTATTGAGGACACCATTGATCCTGACCAAATCTCCAACTCCATTTACGGAAATGCAGCCTCAAACTTGCAGGGCATCTCCACCATGCTTTACTGTTGCCTGCAGACAGGCATTAATGTACCGCTCTCCATCCCTTCAGTGAACAAACTGCCTCCTGCTACAGCCAAATAACTTTGACTCATCAGTCCAGGGCACCTGGTGCAATTTTTCTTTACCCCAGTTCCTATGTTTTAATGTATAGAACATGGAAACAAGGCTAAGCGACTCAACTATGCACAAAAACGTGGCTGCATGCTCAGATAAGGTTTTGGTAATGATTTTGGGGGGACCTTGTGACATTTTTTCAAAATGTTAGCGTGGGGTTCCCCTTAAAATTCATACCTGAACGGCCTGGTGTAGACTGGAGGGGCACGCTGTTTTTAAAAAAAATAGCAGTTGGCAATGGCAACCGCAAATCAGTTTAAGTCAATGGCGGCTGATGTTTTTTTTTTTTTTGAGTGGGCAGCAAACAAAGCACCTGACCACCACCCTCCCCCCCCCCCCCCAGCATAGGTGTATCTAGGGTGGAATGTCATGGCCCGCCACAGTAGCTATCCCACCTGATGTAATAAACAATGAATTGCATTTCCCCCCACACACACATATACCTAGTATACTGTGCTTTTACATGAAATAATTTAATTCACGTTGTGGCATGAACAAGCACTTAGTGCTAAAGAACAGCTGACCTGATATAATTAGTTGAGTACACTTAGGCCTCATACACGCTGAGTGTTTAGCCCCTATGCCTGAGTTTTCAGCAGGTAGAAGGCACAGGGGCACCATCCAGCGCCACTGGTGTACCAACATTTAGAAATGTATGCAAACAGGAACTAATGCCCCCAGTCAGTCAGTCGGGTCAGTCATGGTTGGCACCCCAAGCCCCCCCCCCCGGGTCGGTCAAGTAGGTTGGGGCTTGCACTTACCCCATCTTATGGGCTGTGCTCCAGGCAGTGGGTGAGGGCTTCGCTCTGGGCAGTGGATTCCTCCTGGGAAGCCAAGGCAGTTTCACCTGTGTCTCCTCCATCCTCCTCCTGGCAGCCAATCCTGTAGATCAGGGGGCTGGATGCATGGATAAGGGGGGCAGAGCCCGTGAACCCCCTTTGAACAGGCCGCCACTGGTTTAAATGTGAATTTTACTTGTTTTTTTCTTTCTTTAGAAATGTAATTTTTGCCGCGTTATGTTCTATATATGCTACAGATGCACCACTTTACAGGCAGACTAAGGGGAACCCCCCCCCCCCCCCCGATACTATATTTAAAGGAATCTTTTATTTTAATTGTTGCATTTAAAGCATCATAAAAAAATCAATGCTCCTAAAAAAAACTATTGTTTAAAAAAAAAAAATTCGCATTGGTACATGTCCCCTGGGGCAGTACCTGGACCCCCATACCCCTTTTATGGCCACTTACTTGCATATAAGCCAAAAAATTTGCACTTTTACTGTTCGGCTCCTATAGACTTCAATGGGGTTCGCTGTTCGGGTTAGACCACTTTTGGAGTTCTGCGGCAAACCAAACAAGGGGGTGTTCGGCCCATCTCTAGTGGTCATTTTGTAATAAGAAAGCAGAGGCACTGGCAGGAACACCAGGGATTTCAAACAAAGGAAGCAATACAAAGTGAACCGCATACTTTTACAGTTTCACACAAGTACATGGTACAACAGGCACATATCAGGAATATCAAATGTTGGGTTTACATACTCTTAGCCCTTGTACACGCGGTCGGACACTCCGACAACCAAATCCGTTGGATTTTGTCCGACGGATTTTGGCGAAACTGTTGCATACACACGGTCGGACAAAGTTGTCGGAAAATCCGATCGTTCAGAACGTGATGATGTTATTTCATTACGACGGGACTACATTCAGGCTAGTAGCCAATAGCTTTGGTGTAGGAATTTGATCTGAGCATGCGTGGCACTTTGTCCGATCGGAATTCTCTACACATGATCGGGCAAGGTCCGAACGGATCATGTTGTCGGAAAATTTTACCGACAAGTTGGAAAACTTGGTCCGTCGGATACTCTCACGGAAACAGTCCGATGAAGACCACACACAGACGGAATATCCGACAAAACGGTCCGATCGGACACATTCCGTTGGAATCTCCGACCGTGTGTACAAGGGCTAACTCTGGGAGTGCCGGACAAAGGTACAAACTGAGGACCTTTGCTGCTGTTGTGAATCTGCAAGGAGTACATCAGCTGGCTTAACCTCTTATAATCTGGAGGATAACTAGAGGGTTAGCGGCCAGGATTGTGGTGTTGTGTACACAGACACAGCGGTAGAAATTGGAAGCAAAGGTTCACAGCATTGTCCTAATTTGCGATTCAAGCTTTGGAATGGGCTTTTTTGATCTGTTAATACATGTACTGTGATGCACATGAGCATTTATGGGGGATTTTGTTTGTATATGTATAATTGACTTTTAATGATGGTTTTAAATATTGTGATGTTTGAGCACTTTGAATAGCCATATGCACAATGAGCACTTTGTATTTCAACGGATCAGTTATATACATGAACAATGGAACTTTGTATTTTAAGAATTGGCACATATGAATTTTTTGATGCACATGAGCACTTTGTAATATGATTTATTTTGGACAGGAGTTAGGATTTTGGCACTTGAGTGTGTTGCCAACATAATTTAAAGATACAGCGCACACTTTTTTGCACAGTTTATAATTATTAATAGAACAGGAAATGTCAAAGTTTTCAGAAAAAAAGTAATACAATGATTGCTGTTGAACCACAAAATCAAAATGCAGTGAGGTCAACTATATTTTCAGAAACTCATAGGCTGCTAGATGAGAGGATGAGCATTGGGTTAGCCCTGAATCTCCTAACTCTGTCCTCATACCTTCCATTTGAGGCCTAACTAAGCCTTCAATGACCAACAAACCCCCAGGCTGACCTTGCCTATCCCCTGCTGCTGCTTGTCCATGTGTGAGCTTCCATGTGAAGTAGGGAAAGCAAATCTGCATTTCTTTCTGAAATTATAGCAGACAGTGAAAATAATGTCAAGCTAACAAAAAACACTGACAATTAGAAAGTGCTCAGTTTGTGACTGTGATGAATAATGATAAATGATAACATTATGACACTATGAGAAGCCCTCATTACATTTTGACTGTGAATGATGATAGTACTTAAACATGCATTGAAGAACAGCGACCAGCACAAGTGCACTTAGAAGATGATGACCGCTATGCGCCTGCTATCCTTTTGTATTTTTATTTTGAAAAACAGAAAAGAAAATGTACAAATTGGTTACTTCCATACTGTATGTAGCGCTACCCCCGCAGGAGTTGCTGGTTTTAACTGGTTCTCTCCCTAGCAGTACCGAGGCCACTGGCCACCCAGGCAACAGTTAATTCAGTCTGGCTCCAATAAACAGTTTAACTACTTACTTAACAGCCGCAGCAGTTATACTGCGGCAAGTTGGCACGGCTGTGCGAATCGCTATCATTGTAGGTCGACCCCTTAAACAAGCTATAGGTGGCACGCCCGTGGTGCGACGACAGAGCCGATGCGCATGGCCAGTGGCCGATATGTCCGCTAGCCACCCGCGACCTCTCCTCATAGACCCAGAATAGGGATTTGTCAATGTAAACAGACATATCCCCATTCTGAGTGGAGTACAGAGAGTTCCTAGTTACCTGGAACAGCGATCTCTCTCCTCCTCTAGTCAGTACACTCCCCATTAGAAACACCTACCTAGGGAACACTTAACCCCTTGCTCGCCCCCTAGTGTTAACCCCTTCCCTGCCAGTGACACGTATACAGTAATCAGTGGCAATTTTAAGCTCTGATCACTGTATAAATGTCAATGGTCCCAAAAAAGTGTCAAAAGTTTCCGATCTGTCCACCACAATGTCGCAGTCCTGCTAAAAATCGCAGATCGCCGCCATTACTAGTAAAAAATAAATTCATAATAAAAATGCCATAAATCCATCCCCTATTTTTTAGATGCTATAACTTTTGCAAAAATCAGTTAATATACGCTTATTGCAATTTTTTTTTTACCAAAAATTTGAAGAAGAATACATATTGGCCTAAACTGATGAAGACATTTTTTTTTTTAGGAAAAAGGTAAAAATATTGTTTTTTTTCATTCATTTCCGCTCTTTTTTTTGTTTATAGAGCAAAAAATGAAAACCGTAGAGGTGATCAAATAACACCAAAAGAAAACACTATCTGTGGGGAAAAAAGGATATACATTTAGTCTAGGTACAACATCGCACGACCGCACAACTGTTAGTTAAAGCGACGCAGTGCCACATCGCAAAAAATGACCTGGTCATTAAAGAGGAGGGCCGGTTTAAAAAAAAAAAATCAAAAGTCAGCAGCTGCAAACACTGTAGCTGCTGACTTAATAAACACACTTACCTGTCCAGGGCTCCTGCGATGTCGGCCGCCCGAGGCTGACCCGTCCCTCGGCTCTCGGGTCCCGGCGCCACCATTTCAACTAAGGGAAACAGGCAGTGGAGCCTTGCGGCTTCACTGCCCGTTTCCTACTGCACATGCGCGAGTCGCGCGGTGCTTTGTGAATGGGGCGCTCTGTGCTCTGGGACACACACAGTTCCCAGAACACAGCGCGACCCATTACCCAGAAGACGCCGCACGGAGGAGAGAAGAAAGAAGATCTCCGCGGAGGAGGAAGGGGCAGATTAGGATGATGTGCCTAGCAACAGGCATTTCTGGTAAATTTAAAAAAATATATATATTTTTTTTTTTTTGATTTTTTTTTTAATTTTTAATGTTTTTTTTTTTCAGGGTGGCCCTCCACTTTAAGGGGGCAAATCCTTCCGGTTTCTTAAGTGGTTAAAGTGTTTGTTAAGTTAAACTTTTAAAACACTGCCATCCCCTCTATTGGAGCCTGGCATACCACACTATGTAAGTCATTTCTAAAAACGAGCCTTGTAAATACCTCTTTAGAGCTATCTTCAGGTGGTCACATGACTGTTTTCAGCTCTGATACATGGGTTCTGCCAGAGGGGCCGAGATCTCCCTCTGACGTCAGCCGGGGGACATCACTTGCTGGTTAGTAAAGTTCAGGACTGAACATGCGGCTGGGAGATCATTGTTCACACAGGACACCAGGCTGTAACCAGCATATTCCTAGAACTTTACTTATCAGGACAGTGTTCTGTGTGCACAACGGGCCTCTATATGCAGGACTCTGTCTGTCTGGCCTCAGTGCTCTTTGGTCTCCCATATTAGGGGCAGCATTGGTTGAGGCACCTTTAAAATATTGGTTTCTTCTTTAAATCTACAATGTGTAACAGCTGCAATGGGGGTGAAGCTATCAGAAACTCTCTGAAACCGTGTTTTTCTTTAATACAACATGGAATATATACATGTACATGACTGTAATAAATACAATTGATACCCTACTAACCCCTGGTGAAGGAGATGCTAACAAACTCTGAAATGCGTTGGATGGATAGGAGATAGAAGGATATCAATCTGTATTGTCATATATTTTTGCAATGATTTATTTCCAGTTGCTTAGGCCATTTTTTTCCCATGTTTTCAGTTTTTAATCACATTCAATATAATAAAATTAATTTTTAACAACTTCATTGCAATACTAATTGAGTGCCTCCAGGGGAATTTTAGCTATTGGTATCCAGTGCAATCTCAGGAACCCTACAGAAGTACAGGAGAGAACTCTTTTCTAATCTCACAGTCCAGGCCACTGCTGATGATGGGGAATGGCCAGTATGTGAGACCCTGTGAGAGCTGTCCCAGTCAAAGCTACCTTTGGCACTTATATCCCAAAAGCACACAGTCACCTGGAATTAATTCAGGGTCATTTCTCACAAATCCCCAGGATGGTTGCCACCTTCCAGTTAGTGAGGCTGTCCTTCTCCCTTTGGTGAAATCCTGCAATTAGTTCCAGATCACTTTCTCATCTTAGCTCTGCCACCACTGAGACCTCTCAGAACAACATAGTCCATAGGCTGCCTCAGGCAAGATACCCCACTGAGGTTTTAAACTGAACTTGCTGGGGAATAACCATCTCTCCAGAGCTCCAGACTATTTATCAGCCTCCCAACCACCATCTGGGCACACCTCCCCAGGGATTGGCTAGGCCCTAATTAATGCTGAGGCTGGTTATTTGAATTCTCTTTCCCTAAGCACTAGAAACGTCTTCTAGAGGCAGTGGGAAGCACTCAAATTCACAGCCTGTGAAACTCTGAACAGACCAGACTAAATAATTATTGCTCCCTTAATTACAGAAAGAGACAAAAAACTAAATGTACCTAGCATCCTATGCTAGGAGGGTGTTATATGTATTTTGTCTGGTGTGACCACCATCTTGTTACTTTCCCTTGACTGAATTGAAAATATTCAAGTGCCACACTAGTTGTCTAGTCCTTAAATTTTTTTTATTCTGCAACAAAATCCAACATGTTTTGGGAGCTCAACAGGGCTAGCATGAAGACAATAAAGATGCAAGTATAAAAATTCCTTGAACATGTTAAAAAGTGATATACTGTATAGAAAACTACATGTACATACAGACATAATTACCCCAATGTACTCTTATTTTATCCTGACTAAGGTATGGGGGATAGCGATGCTTGCAGGGGCGGACTGACCATTGGGCCACTTGGGCACTGCCCGAGGGCCCCATGCCACTAGGGGGCCCCATCAGGGTTGCCAGCCTCAGTAAACCAGGGAAAGTATGTAAAAATGTGTGTGTTTTTTTTTTTTTACATCTGTCTCTGAAATGTCCCTTACCAACATCTTTTTGGTCTAAAAATCCTGAGATTATAGCTGCCCTACCTCTCCAGTACCTTCGCAGCCAATAGAAACATGTCTGTGTGTATACTGTGTGATTGTATACTGTGTGTGTGTGTGTTTGTGTCTACTGTGTGGCCCCATAATCTCTGATTGCCTGGGGGCCCCATAATCTCCTATTGCACGGGGGCCCCATGAGTTGTCAGTCCGCCCCTGGATGCTTGATGTTTAAAAGAGGAGTAATAAATATTGTATGAAATGGTTTATTATAAACACAGTCACCACAGTATTACCCATACAAGTGTACTACCCAAAATGGAAGCATAAAGAAGATTACTTATGCCATGGCATTCAAATGATACCTAACTGGCATTAAGTAAGGTGCACCTAGAAAACACTCTCCAGTCCACACCAGTAGTGATGGCCGAACGGTTCGCCCGGCGGTCGTTTCGCGGCGAATTTCGGCCGTTCGCGGTCCGCTCGTTCGCTCGCCTATTGCCGTCGTTCGCCCCGGCGGACTTACGTGTTTAATGTGTAAAAGAACTTTGACCTATGATGACACGTCTATCATGGGGTACAGGACAGCCAATTGAGACATGACAGCACATGGACACTTGGACATTCCCCCTAACCTATAAATACACCCGATCCGGTGGCCATTTTACATTCTTTCTTCTGTCACTATAGGGAAAGGTTGCTGTGTGGAGTAGGGAGAGATAAATCGCTAGCTATTTGGTACACAAAAGTTCTTTTCAGGACTGGTATAGGTGTTAGGTGTATATAGGTTTGCTGTGCTACTGATTCTTGCAGCAGCCTGAGTGTCTTTTGTCAGTTTAGAGAAAGGGAAAGGACGGTGTGTGCTACAGGGAGAGTCAGTTTAGTCGTCATCATCATCATCATCATTAGCTGTTACTATCAGGTCCACAAAAGAGCTATTCCAGTAACCACTAATTGTTCCAGGCTCCTCTTTTTTGCCACTTTGTATAGGGACAGGAAGGAAGCAGTGTGTCAGGCAGTGAGGGTCAGTTTAAAGACTTGCTGTTACTATTAGTTCCACACAGGTTCTTTTCAGGACTGGTATCAGTGGTATGGTAATAGGCTTGTACACGTATAATATTCTTTCTTCCAAATATAGAAAGAATATTATACTTGACTGCTGCCCTTCTGCTGCAGTCTGCTAATCATTCACAACTCACTTGTTCCACAAAGCTCTTTATCAGGACTGGTAACTTGGTCTGTGTAGGGTGCTACAGTACATAGGGTTGAGTGAGGTACAGTCTGCTGTTCTGTAAGGACCGCTATCGGTCCACAATAGATAGGGTTGAGGTGCACCACTGCTGACCGCTGCCCTATACTGCAGCAGTCCTTCATTGGTATAGGGACTGAAGTACAGTCTGCTAATCACTAACACACAACCTGCTTGGTCCACAAAAGTTCCTATAAGAACTGGTAACTTGGTCTAGGGTGCTACAGTACATAGGGTTGAGTGCGGTACAGTCTGCTGTTCTGTAAGGACCGCTATCGGTCCACAATAGATAGGGTTGAGGTGCACCACTGCTGACCGCTGCCCTATACTGCAGCAGTCCTTCATTGGTATAGGGACTGACGTACAGTCTGCTAATCACTAACACACAACCTGCTTGGTCCACAAAAGTTCTTATAAGGACTGGTAACTTGGTCTAGGGTGCTACAGTACATAGGGTTGAGTGAGGTACAGTCTGCTATTCTATAAGGACTGTTATCGGTCCACAATACATAGGGTTGAGGTGCACTACTGCTGACTGCTGCCCTATACTGCAGCAGTCCTTCATTGGTATAGGGACTGACGTACAGTCTGCTAATCACTAACACACAACCTGCTTGGTCCACAAAAGTTCTTATAAGGACTGGTAACTTGGTCTAGGGTGCTACAGTACATAGGGTTGAGTGAGGTACAGTCTGCTATTCTATAAGGACTGTTATCGGTCCACAATACATAGGGTTGAGGTGCACTACTGCTGACTGCTGCCCTATACTGCAGCAGTCCTTCATTGGTATAGGGACTGACGTACAGTCTGCTAATCACTAACACACAACCTGCTTGGTCCACAAAAGTTCTTATAAGGACTGGTAACTTGGTCTAGGGTGCTACAGTACATAGGGTTGAGTGTGGTACAGTCTGCTGTTCTGTAAGGACCGCTATCGGTCCACAATAGATAGGGTTGAGGTGCACCACTGCTGACCGCTGCCCTATACTGCAGCAGTCCTTCAGCGGTATAGGGACTAAGAGTTTTGTCACAGGGTGATTTAAAAAATGACAGGCAGAGGAAGAGGCAGGCCCTTCCGCAGGGGTGGTAGGGGTAGGGCAGGAGCAACAGCCTTGAGCCAAAGTGGGAAGTTGCAGAAGGTGCGTTCAATTACTTTAAAGGACGCACCAGACTTGGTTGAGTGGCTCACTCAGCCTTACTCTTCTGCACCCTCCTCATCCTCTCGATCTGCACCCTCTTCTTCACTCTCTGCTATGTGCACCCCCAAAGACACTACCACCAACAACACCACCACCACCACCACCACATACCTTCCGCTTGAGTCACAGGAATTATTTTCCGATCCATATCAAGAGGACATTTCTGATGTGCAGCCACTCTTGGTATTGGATCAGGAAGAGGAGGTAGCAACAACCGCTACTCAGCAGTCTGACGACAGTACCCAGATCAGCCCAAGGAGGAGGTTGGTCCCCGGTGTTGCTGCCTACTCCGAGATCTCTACTTATAGGGGTGGGGAAGGTGACGTTGATGATGACGTGTCTAGTGATGTCACGTGGGTGCCCACAAGAGAGGAAGAGGAGGGGAGTTCAGAGGGAGATATGGACCAGCAGATAGGGAGGAGAAGCAGGAATAACTTACATTGCACAGGAGGGACAAAGCAGACTGCAAATGTATCAGGAGCGAGTCATCGACCATGTACGGTCACATTTGGCGCTCCCAGGACACCGGCACATGGCTCCGCAGTGTGGGCTTTTTTTTAACGTGTCCGCTGCTGACAATAGCGTTGCCATCTGCAATCTTTGCAGTCAACGCATTAGTCGCGGTAAGCCCAACACTCACCTAGGGACGACCGCCTTAAGAAGGCACATGAGCAGCCATCACCGAGCCCAGTGGGAGCAACGGAACACACAAAGCCACACTGCAGGCTCTCACCGTCCAGCCTCGTCTTCTACTTCTCCTTCTCCTCTCTCCTCACAATTGTCCTCCACTCCACCTTCCATCACGCCAAGCTCACGTTTTTCTGCAAAAAGGCAGGCTTCCGTGGGCCTAATGTTCGAGCGTAAAAAAATGATGACGCCGGATAACCCTCTTGCCCAACGGTTGACGGCTGGCTTGTCAGAACTGATAGCCCGCCAACTACTGCCATATAAACTGGTGGACTTGGAGGCCTTTCGCAAATTTGTGGCCATTGGAACACCACAATGGAAGGTCCC
This sequence comes from Lithobates pipiens, assembly GCF_037356315.1. Taxonomy (NCBI): domain Eukaryota; kingdom Metazoa; phylum Chordata; class Amphibia; order Anura; family Ranidae; genus Lithobates; species Lithobates pipiens. Next base: position 76,664,153 of record NW_027507764.1, read on the forward strand.
AGGAAGGAAGTATTTCTCAGAGAAGGGCATCCCAGAGCTATATGGCCATGTTCAGCGGCAAGTGAATGTATCTCTGGCACACAGTGTCGGTGCCAAGATACATCTGACCACAGACACGTGGTCTAGCAAACAAGGGCAGGGAAGGTATATCAGTTTTACTGCCCACTGGGTGAACCTTCTGACGGCCGTCAAGCATGTAACCCGTGGCACCCGTGTAGATTTGGTTTTACCGCCACGGATTGCATGCAGGCCTGACTCTTCTTCTCCTCCTCCTCCTACTCCATCCTCCTCCCTCTCCTCCTCAGCTGCCTCCTCCTTTTCCGCTGCTAGCGTCTCTTCCGCTGCACCGCCCAAGCTCCCCAGAACCTATTCCACATGCCAGGTGAGACGTTGCCATGCCGTGCTGCGTCTGTTGTGCCTGGAAGCCAAGAGCCACACTGGCCCGGCACTCCTTTCAGCTTTGCGTTCACAGGCAGATCAGTGGCTAACACCGCTCAATTTGACAGTTGGTAAAGTGGTGTGTAACAACGGTGCCAATCTGCTTAGCGCATTGAAACAGGGCAAAATCACGCACGTGCCATGCATGGCACACGTCTTAAACTTGGTCGTGCAGCGATTCCTTGTCAAATACCCTGTGGTCCAGGACATCTTGCGGCAGGCAAGGAAAATCTCGGCCCATTTCAGAAGATCTTACACGGCCATGGCTCGCCTTGCTGACATTCAGCGGCGACACCATCTGCCGGTCAGACGTCTTATTTGCGATTGCCCGACGCGATGGAACTCAACCTTCTATATGCTTGATAGGCTGCTCCAGCAGAAACGTGCAGTTAACGTCTACCTGTATGAACTCTGCGAAAGAAACGGTTCTGGGGAGCTGGGTTTTTTTTCACCGCGCCAGTGGCTGCTCATGCGCGACGCATGCAGACTTCTGCGGCCATTTGAGGAGATCACCAAACTGGTCAGTCGCAGCCATGGCGCCATCAGTGACATGGTACCTTATGCCTTCTTTATGGAGCGTGCATTGCGTCGTGTCATTGATCAGGCTGTGGAGGAGCAGGAGCGGGAAGATGAGGAAGTCGCAATGCTGGATGAATTCCCAGGGGGGGCTACTCTATCTGAGACAAGTCAACAACAGGAGTCTGATGAGGAGTCAGAGGAGGATGGTGCCGGGGCGGATGAGGAGGAGGAAGAAGAGCATGCTTTAAACCTTTCTGGGATCCCTGTTGTGCGTGGATGGGGAGAGGAGAATGAAGAGGATGACATTATCCTGGATGATGAGCAGGAGCCAGGCCACCACACCGCTTCCACTTTAGTGCAAATGGGGGCCTTCATGCTCCAGTGTTTTAATAGGGACCCCCGTATAAAAAGCATAAGGGTCAAGGACCAGTACTGGGTGGCAACGTACTTAGACCCCCGGTACAAACACAAAATGGTGGAAATGTTACCGCCGTCGCAGAGGGCTGTCAGAATGCAGCACTTCCAGGCCTTGCTTCGAGAAATGCTGCATTCTGCTTTTGCGTGCGCTGGCAGAGGAGCAATTCCCACTCCCAGAGAAGGATTTGCGGGTACCAATCCAACAGCGCCTGCAAGAAGAGGCCGGTTTGAAGATGTGTTGGTGACTTCGGATATGAGGTCATTCTTTCAGCTGACCCATCGACAGGTGTCATCCGGATCCAGCATCAGGGAACGCCTAGACCGTCAGATGTCCGACTACATCGGGTTAACGGCCGATGTGGACGCTCTGAGGAGTGATGAACCCCTGGACTACTGGGTGGGCAGGCTTGACGTCTGGCCAGAGCTTGCCCAATTTGCAATCGAACTGTTGGCTTGCCCTTCATCCAGTGTCCTGTCCGAAAGGACGTTCAGCGCAGCAGGGGGGATCGTGACCGATAAGCGTACTCGCCTAGCTCATGACAGTGTTAACTACCTCACATTTCTAAAAATGAATGAGGCATGGATCTCGGAGGAATTCAACACATGTGACCAGTAGACCATGTATATGTCTATAAACTAATTTTTTAATCGAGCACAGAGACCTTCTTTCTTCATTTGGCTCACTTCCTTGTCCCAAAAAAGCACACCGTACTATATGCCCCTACCCTCCTCTTTGAAGAGGTTGAGTAGTGTCATATTTCTACTGGGGCTGCTTATGATATCCCTGTGCTGTGCTGACTTCCTCCTGGGGGTTCTTATTATGAGGGGATCACACCATCCCTGTGCTGTGCTGACTTCCTCCTGGGGGTTCTTATTATGAGGGGATCACACCATCCCTGTGCTGTGCTGAGTTTCTCCTGGGCCTGCTTACTATGAGGGGATCACACCATCCCTGTGCTGTGCTGACTTCCTCCTGGGGGTTCTTATTATGAGGGGATCACACCATCCCTGTGCTGTGCTGAGTTTCTCCTGGGCCTGCTTACTATGAGGGGATCACACCATCCCTGTGCTGTGCTGACTTCCTCCTGGGGGTTCTTATTATGAGGGGATCACACCATCCCTGTGCTGTGCTGAGTTTCTCCTGGGCCTGCTTATTATGAGGGGATCACACCATCCCTGTGCTGTGCTGACTTCCTCCTGGGGGTTCTTATTATGAGGGGATCACACCATCCCTGTGCTGTGCTGAGTTTCTCCTGGGCCTGCTTATTATGAGGGGATCACACCATCCCTGTGCTGTGCTGACTTACTCCTGGGGCTGCTTACGGTGCTGCTGTCCGTGCTGTATATCACGGTGCTGGTGTGAGTGCTTAATGTCACGGTGCTGCTGTCAGTGCTGTATATCACGGTGCTGATGTCAGTGCTTAATGTCACGCTTCTGATGTCAGTACTCTCTATCATGGTGCTGCTGTCAGTGCTGTATATCACTGTGCTGATGTCAGTGCTGTATGTCACGCTTCTGATGTCAGTGCCCTCTATCACGGTGCTGCTGTCAGTGCTGTATATCACGGTCCTGATGTCAGTGCTTAATGTCACGCTTCTGATGTCAGTACTCTCTATCACGGTGCTGCTGTCAGTGCTGTATATCACGGTGCTGATGTCAGTGCTTTATGTCACGCTGCTGATGTCAGTGCCCTCTATCACGGTGCTGTTGTCAGATGCCTCTATCACGGTGCATGTGTCATTGCTCCTGCACCCTCTTCTTTGCCTACCCTGGTCCCTGACCTTCCCTCTCCTCCATTGCCTTCATGCGCTCCACAGTCCTGAATTGTCAGAACAATTTCCCATATAAAAAAAGAATGCTTGTAGTTATCGATCCCAAATTCACCTCATACATGTGTTATGTCATTGGCCATGTGGTGGGACTATGTTTGCCCAGCTAATAATTATCTTGTGGCTGCAAATTTGACCTAAAGGTTGGCGAAGTTCGCCTCCCATTGAAGTCAATGGGGCCCGCGGCGAACGTTCGGTTTCGCGAACGGTCGGCCTCGTTCGCGGTCCGCGTTCGCGAAACGTCCCGTCGGAAGTTCGTCCATCACTACACACCAGTACATGATCATCAGACTAAGGCATGGACACAAGATGGGGTTGGTCCACTGATTTATGTTTGCCAGCTTCAGACCCTACAGTCCACATACATGTCATAGTACAGTTGAGATGTGTTGGTCCAGGCAAGGTTTCCCCAGACTTTATCAATCCAGTGTCAAATTAAATCTGTCTTTCCTCTTCCTAGCTATGATGAGAGGAACTGATAAAGTCTTCCGGTAATGTAGCTGTCCTGTTCATAATATGCATTTATATTGTAGATAACGGTCTGCTCTGTTGTGAAAAGTAATTATTTAGGCAGCTAAGGACTTCATATCAGTTTAAAGTACATCTTTTTTTTTTTTATTGCTGTCAGTGTCCCTCTTAGGGGGATTTTCCTGTCTCTTTAATTGCCTGAAGATCACTGTCCCAGGACTTAAAGTTAAGGAAAATTAAAATGGAGAATTTGCCTAACTTTGGAGAGATTTCCTCTTATTTCCTGTTGTGTCTAAAAGTCCATTTGAAGAGAAAATTTCCTAATGGGATACCAATGGCAAAAAATATAACAGGGGTTTTAATTATTCCCTATTCTATCTAAGATAAAGAAATACAAATATTTGGCTTGGGATATAGGTACTTTAAGTCTGCTATTAAGTACCTCTCCCGATTGCTGTGCATGAATATCCCAGGAGATCATCCATTACTAAAATTTTGCAACCACCACACAGGGTGCAGGCTTTCTTTCACACATCTTCCCCATTCAATTGAGTCTCTTGGTTGTCTGTTTCTTCATGCGTCATGTATTGAGTTGCCTCTAAACTAGATTTTAAAAACCATAAAAACAACCTTTATTTATTATTCAATAAAATTGCCTTTCTCCTCTAATTCGTATACTACTACGACTTGTCTTTTACTTTTTTTTCCAGGGCACACATTTATTTTCCTATGTTTTGATTTATTTAACATTGTTCTTCCTTGTGTATTATGTATGAAATCATTTTCTATCCTTTATAGAAGTTCTATGATCTTATTACATTCTAGTGCTATGTTTAACTCAGATCTTCCTTCTATATAATCTTTCCTCGGTAATAACTTTTTCTGTCCTTGTTTCCTTCTGCTTACATACTATTACTCACTTTCATCCTGCAAACTGGCATCTTATTCCAATGGGAGATTTTCTTTTCCCCAAAAACAGAAATAAAAGTCCAACTCAACATGTTTTGCTGCTTTACATGTCTTCTTCAGGAGTAATAAAATGCCAATTTTCTCCCCATAAAGTGCTCAAGGTACATCACGCATTTCCAAAAAACTGGTCACTGTCCACACCCATAACTGGCCTTCACAATAAGGAACACATGGAGGGCATATACATGTAAGACAAAAACAATTCCATAGCTTAACTCACCAACCAGTCTGCTGACCAAATTAACCTGCCTAACCATCTGTTAAAGAGGAAGTAAACCCTGATGAGTTTACTTCCTCTTTTTTTCCCTGCAAAGGTAAAGCATAATGGACTACTATGCATTGCATAGTAGCCCATTATGTGTCACTTACCTGACACAGGAGCCAGCGAAGTCGCCGCTGTCCCCTGTAGTCCGCCGCATCCATCTTTCTGGTGGCGTCTCGCAGCTCCGCCGCTGTCATTCAGTGAAGCCGCGATGACGTCACTCCCGCGCATGCGCACGGGAGTCAACAAATGCGGCAGCTCCATTCTTGGAACTGCCGCGCTCAGTGCGCCTGCGCGCCGCTTGCAATATAGGTTTAGGAGATATTGCTTGGACCCACAGGTAAGCCTTAATCTAGGCTTACCTGTAGGTCAAAGTGGTTTGTAGGGTTTACAACCACTTTAAAAGCAGGGGTTTAGTTAGCACACATTTGCAAACGCATGTGAAAGCTGAGAGGCCTCGTCACGGCACCCTGTGCTGCTTGCAGTCCTAACACTTCAAATTTATAAGTGTCTCCACAGTGGAAGTGCATGCATTGAATGGATAGATCAGCAGTTTTTGGTAGGGGCGCTTTCTGGCTGGAAAATAAACCCAGAAATAGTGGGTTTACAGAGGAGTTTTTCAGGTGTAAAAATGCTCTAATAAAAGCTTAAAAATGCTGAAAAAAACATATATTTCCCATTTATCAGCGTTTATAAGCTTTTATTGGAGTATAGTTTTGCTAAAAAAATGCTGAAAAATGGTACCGCAAAAACTCTCTACAGCCAGGCATGTACTGGCCATCGGGACTACTGGGAGTTTCCTGGTGGGGCAACAATGTCAGCCAATCCATCTAACACTAACAAAAGCAGAGAACAGAAAAAATTTCCCTCCCAGTGTCATTCTGTAATTCATCCTCCAATCACAGGCTGGGACAGATTTAGAATTAGTCAGTAGCAGTGGTAGCTGGACCATAAGGAGTGCTGGGGCGCTGCTCCCCCGTAATCTCCATGCAGGGCGCCGGACGCAAGGGTTTCCAGGTTTTTTTTTCTTTTTGAAGCACATGATTAGAGTCTGAGGCTATAATTGGCTTAAAAAAGGTTGGGCTCAGGGCGTAACATTCGCTATTGTCATAGTGTTTTTCCTACTGGCTAATCAGGACAGAAAGCGGGTCCTAAGACCGGATTGGCCAGAAGGAGAAGTAACCGGATTGGCCGGGAGGAGAAGCCAGGCAAGCCGCCGGGACCTGGATGGGATAAGTGCAGGTGGACGAGTTGGCGGGTAAGAGGTGGGTGGCGAGTTTGTTTGCCCCCCCCCAAAAAAAAATGGAGGACCAACAACCACTGGTCAGTAGTGCTCAGCTACAGCACAAAGCAAGGGCAGGACCTCACTGTACTGCCTGGCAGGGGTGTCTGGATCACAAAACTAGCCGAAAGCAAAAACAAATCTTCTGAAAGGTATAAATATATTATTCTTATTATTACTATTGTTCTTATTATTTTATCTTCTATAATTATTTGGACTGTGTTTTTAGCTCTGTACCTGGGGCTTGCCCTTAAGTTAAACCAGACAAAGTTCCTCCAGCTATTTTCATTCATGAGATGTCTTATCTGATTCATCATTCTTCCACTGTCCTTTTCCTTCATCAAAGGTCATTCCCCATTTTTAGATGTTAAATATCATAACATAGGTCTCATATTGTATTTAAAAAGTCAAGAGAAGCCAGGTCATGACTCTGATATTTGTTGAGTCTTTTGAGACTTAAACTCTCTTCAACCTTCAGATATTTACTGAATAATATGATTTACATTTTTTTATCTGCAGGTGTTCGGTAAAATATATTAAAATGTAAGTACATTCTAATGAACCTAATTTTGGAGATTTCCCCTTACTTATTGTCTCAGATATGTAACAAGGAGCAAGAGGAAATTTCTACAAAGAAAGCGGAATTCACCAGAACAAGTCTCCCAATTGGAAGCCCTTGTACACACGGTCGGAGATTCCGACAACCAAATCCGTCGGAGTAATTCAGACGGATTAATTCCGGAAGAGGTCCGGAAGTGATGTTGCATACACATGGTCGGACTAGAGTGTCGGAAAATCCGATTGTACATCATGTGATGACGTTATTTCGTTACGACGGGACTACATTCAGGCTAGTAGCCAATAGCTTTGGTCTAGGAATTTGATCTGAGCATGCATGGCACTTTATCCGTCGGAGTAGGCTACACATGATCGGAGTATGTCCGATAGGAGCATTTTGTGGGAAAATTTTACCGGCAAGTTGGAAAACTTGGTCCGCCGGATATTCCGACGGAAACAGTCCGATGCAGACCACACACAGTCGGAATATCCGACAAAACGGTCCGATAGGACACATTCCGTCGGAATCTCCGACCGTGTGTACAAGGGCGAAGACTTTTCCTTTATTTCTGTTCTGGAGACAACTCACAATGTGTGATTTTTCCCTCACTTTCCACCAGGTTTATAGAGATGATGGGGTCAATTTACTAAATTAAAATAATCTGTTTACTTTGGAGGGCAATTTTCCCAGAGCTTAGCGAATAAGATGATGTTCCGCTGACATCCATTATTCAATCATATGCAAGCAAAAATATACATATATTTTATTTTCCTTGCACACGACTGGGTGTTTTATCACATTCACCAAGCTAAGGGAAAATTTCCTTAAAAAATGGAAATTCCTTTGCAAACTAAATGGCATTTTTGCCTTGATTAAATCAACTCCTGTTGAATCAACCTAGCGGGGACACAAACAATATAACATCCTAACAGAGCTTCGAAAATATCCCTATTCTATATAAATTCATATAAATACATACACTGTAGGCCAGTAATTTATAGGCTAAGTCCGTCAAAACCTGACATTTTAGTTTTCATTGAATGTGGTGAGCCTTACACCCCAAACTCTAAGCATGGACCCAACTAGACAGAAAATGATAGAGATGCACTATGGTAGCTGGGTGAAGCAGGGAACTCAGGTGCAGAATAGATGTTCTGCTAACCACTTCAATACTGGGCACCCAAACACCTTCCTGCCCAGACCAATTTTGAGCTTTCAGCGCTGTCGCACTTTAAATGACAATTACGCAGTCATGCTACACTGTACCCAAAATTTATCATTTTTTTCCCACAAATAGAGCTTTCTTTTGGTGGTATATGATCACCTCTACGGTTTTTATTTTTTGCTAAACAAATAAAAAAATACAGAAAATTTTGAAAAAAAATATGTTTTTTTGTTTCAGTTTCAAAACTTTGTAAATAAGTAAGTTTTCTCCTTCACTGATGGGCACTGATGGGGCTGCACTGATGGGCACTGATAAGGTGGCACTGATGGGGTGACACCAATGAAGTGACACTGATGAGGTGGTATTGATGGACACTGGTATGTGGCACTGATAGGTGGCACTGATGGGCAACACGGATGGACACTGATAGGTGGCACAAATTGGCACTGATAGCTGGCACGGATTGGCATGGATAGGCGGCACAGATGGGCATGGATAGGCATTGTTTTGTACTGATGGATGCCAATCGGTGCCAAACAATAATGCATGCCAATTAGTGATGCCCATTGTGGGCACTGATTGGCATCCATTGTGGGCACTGATTGACATTCATTGTGGGCACTGTCTGGCATCCCTGTTGGTCTAGGGTGGCATACCTGGTGCTGGGCATCTCTGGTGGTCTGGTGGCATCCCTGGTGGTCCAGTGTGGGCATCCTCGGGGGGCTGTGCTGATAATTGGTCAGCACAGACCCCCCCTGTCAGAGGAGCAGCCGATCGGCTCTCCTCTGCTCGCGTCTGACAGACACCGGAAGATCACCGGCACCGGCAGATCACCGGCTCTTCCTATTTTCACTGTCCAATTACGGCTGATCATGTGGTAAAGAGTCTCTGTCAGACTGACACGCCGCAACAACGATCGCCGGGGGAGAGCAGCGGCTCAAAATCCTGAGGACGTCCTATAACGTCCGGTCAAGATTTTGAAACCACTTTGCAGCCGTCATTTGCCTATAGGGCGGGTGGCAAGTGGTTAAAAATGCCACTTTATACATTTACTTCCTGACACCCAGTCTGTCCGTGCAGTGTAGTCACCTGCTGACTTGGCACCATCCACAGGCAGCTTAACTCTTCAATAATGCACAAAAGTTGAAATCAATTTAACATCAACTTATAGCAGTACATAGGATGATAAAGTGTCAAGTGCTAAAAATACAGTGTTTACACAATATAAGAGTGTCCAGTGCTTGATAAAAATCGCATAAATCAAAAGTGCCTAATGCTTACTATTAATTACATACACAGTTACATATGACTGCACAGTAATGTAAACTCATCTCTAAGAATCGCATAAATCTAAAGTGCCTAATGCTTACTAATATTTACATACACAGTTGCATATGACTGCACAGTAATGTGAACTCATCTACCGTGACCAAAAGTAATCCGTGAATAAAGTGTCAAGTGCTGCAAATTATACTTAAAACATATGACATTTGCACAATATAAGAGTGTCCAGTGTTTCATAGATCCAAAAATCGCATACACCAGTGAAAATACGTCATGCAAACGAACTGGTTCCTCAAAAAACAATTAATGCTGCAAACTGTATTGGAAATGACATATATGTGGATCACACAGTGCAATTAAAATATATAAAATAAAATAAGAAAACACACAGTCTCTTAAAACAGCATATATAAAGTGCCACGTGCTTCGTACAGTGCTTCTCCAGGTACAAGGTGCCAGACAAAACAGTGTGTACACACTCCTGTGCCTCTTCAGTGTTCCACACTCATCAAGTGAAATGGCCCCTTACCTTACTGCTGTAAGGCAAACAGCAGAAAACAGGGATCTCAGGCTATCCAGGTGGTGTATCCCTACTCCCGGGTTATGGATATTGTCCCCACATCAGTTATTAAAATGACAGGATCTCATGAAGACAAGAAAGGGGAGGGCTCCAATGGTGAAGTACATAAACACTTTTTATTAAAACTAAAACCAAAACAGTGGAGAGGTACTCACAAACGACAAATAGGTAATTCACAGAAAATTAGCCCAGCGTTCCATTCGTACCTCGGACGCTACTTCCGGTATCCTAATTCCTCCTATTCCGGCGCGTATCGTCATGTGTCACATGACTTCATCAGGGAATGGGATATAGGTGTACGGACGTGTCTTTTATATTGGCGTATAGGGCGGCCATTGTTCCAAAGTTTCCCATAGATTAACATTATGTCCGCCATTTTCTAGAGGATCGGGCTACAACTGCGGCCATTTTCCTTGTGTCTAGCCGTCAGCCATCTTCCCGAAGTCCTCTCATAGGCCAAAGTTAAATAGGCCATTCAACTATATTCGCCGTCGTATCCTAATAGTGGCCATTTTCTAAACGAACGGGCTACACCCGCCGCCATTTTCCCTATGTCTAACTGTCGGCCATTTTCCCGAGGTCCTCCCATAGGTCCAAATTACAAAACCCATTCGACTATATACGTCTCCATATCCTATGTTTACTTACGATCGCAACCCTTTTCCAGGAGAAATACAAGGATCATACATCTCCATGTAGGCTATATAATATTGTTATTTATGTATCCAACGATAAAAACATCCAAACAGACTTTATTACATTAAAACTATAAATGGGAAAATATTAAGGGGAAAAAAAGGGATCATATAAAACAGTACCAATAATGGATCTGTCCGGCACATACCATATGTAGAACATTGGTTGCCTCAAATAACATATATAACAGGGCAATCAACTATCAGGCACTGTGCAGGTAATTATATACCTGCACTGTAGAGGAATACCAGTCCCCATTTTATGGGGCACTTTGCGAGGAACGGACTGGCCGGCAGGTCCTCACTATAGTACATGAAAAGAAGAGGGGTCTTACCAACCCAACTAAAAAAATTATATATTATAAAAGGTCAGCTAAAAAGTATATTATTAACAAAAAACTTTAAAATTCCCACCTAGATTAAAACAGTTAATTTGCCCACAAGTCAATTGGGGGCGGACACCGGAAATACCGTCCGAGAGGTCCATAAATTTACACAGGTCAAGTAAATATACATACTAAAATTGCATATACATGCCCATTAATTCCTATAAAACATCATATATTAAAAAAATAAAAATCACTAATAAAACAATTAACATCAAAATCTATGTTCAGGCCTTGAGGTGAATCAGTATCTAAAATAAAAAATCCACTTAGATTCTAGTTGACTAAGTGTCCTGACTTTATGGCTACCTCTTCAATGTTTTTTGTAGGGTTCAACACCCCAAAAAGTAAGATGGGTGGGATCCCTATTATGGTGGGTGCTAAAATGTCTGGACACGCTGTATTTGTCAAAGCCACTCATGATATTTTTTACATGTTCCTTAATCCTTACTTTTAATGGCCTCTTTGTTCGCCCTACATATTGTAGGCCACAGCTACATTGGAGGACATACACAGCTCCTTCCGTATTGCAACATATGAAGTTTTTAATTTTATATGAATTACCAGTACTTGTAGAGATAAAGTTAAATTTCTTTTCAGCAGGCCTTTTTATTCTTGTGCAGGCATAGCACCGTTTACACGGATAACATCCCTTTCCAGTAAAAAACGTAACACCATTATATGGCGGGTCAGGGATATTCTTCACAATCTTATCCCTTAGAGTTGGAGCCCTTTTTTAAATAAATTTCGATATTAAAAAGTATATAGCTAGCAATCCCATTAAAAAACGCTCACTGGTGGAAAATTCAGATGTGATTCATAGTTCTCTAAGGAACAGGTCAATTTTTAACCCCCCTATAAATAATAACAAACATGTAGATGTGTTTAAAAAAGCTGTGTTTCAAGACTTGAAGGACTTGAAAATTAAAAAGACAGAGGGACCAAAATTTATAAAAAGTGGTATAAATAAACGAATAAAGAGAAACGATATTGTTATCCGCCCTGCAGACAAAGAGGGAGGTATTGTAGTTCTTTCTAAAACACAATACAAAGAGACTATGAAGAATCTTTTGGAGGACAGAGACACATACACACTATTACTTAGTAATCCGGTATTTAGATGCAGAAAGGCGCTTGAACAGGTCATACATTTGGGGCTAAAGAAAAACATTTTAAATAAGAAGGAAGCTAAATATTTAGTCCCTGAATCATGTAGAACTCCAGTTATATACTCAATGCCTAAGATACTTAAAGACAAGATTAATCCACCACGAGACCCATAGTTAATGGGATTGATTCTCTTACTTCAAGAATTGGACAATACCTGGATAACTATTTGCAACCAGTAGTGAAGCAAACCACAGCTTACTTGAGAGATACTAAGCAAGTATTGCAACTGATTGAGGAAGTACCCAAAGGAGAAACATCTTGGATACTAGCGACTGCAGATGTAGCTTCGCTATACACAATAATCCAACACCATCAGGCATGCGAAGCCACAAAATGGGGGCTAAGAAAATTCTCCACTCTGCCATGCTTTCAGAGAAAATATTTAATTAAATGTTTAGATTTTTGTTTGAAGAACAGTTATTTTTGGTACGACAGAAGCCATTATCACCAGAAAGTAGGAGTAGCGATGGGGTCAAAGTTTGCACCCAGTGTGGCATGCTTGTTCATGTCTCAATGGGAAGAAGAGTCGGTATTTAAAAACCCCCCAGAGGAATATCCTAATATTGTGGAAAGGGGAGAAAAACAGCCTGATCACTTTCTTAGAAGAATTGAATAGGAATGATAGGAGTATTAACCTTTCATGGGAAATAAGTGAGAAGGCAATTTCATTCCTGGATTTAGAAATCTGGCAAGAAGACAAGAAGCTATATACTAAAACACACTTCAAAAATGTTGACAGAAATAGCTATTTGCCAGTAGACAGCTGCCACCATCGCACGCGGCTTTGTAACATCCCAATGGGGCAACTGATTCGTCTACGAAGGAATTGTTCTCTCTAAGGATTTCCTGATACAAGCAGACAAAATTGGACAAAGATTTACCAATAAAGGATATAGAATTGAAGATATCGAGAGTAAGATCTCAGAAGTGAAAGAGATGGATAGAAAAATATTAATAAAAGATAAAACACCTACTATTGATAAACCAAATAGAGTACCAATAATACTGAATTATAATGTGCAATATAGAAGCATTGAGAAAATGATAAAGAAGCATTGGCATATATTACGGTCAGATATACACCTGCAGGAAATCTTACCCCAACACCCGAAATTTATTTATAAGAGGGCTCCAACTCTAAGGGATAAGATTGTGAAGAATATCCCTGACCCGCCATATAATGGTGTTACGTTTTTTACTGGAAAGGGATTTTATCCGTGTAAATGGTGCTATGCCTGCACAAGAATAAAAAGGCCTGCTGAAAAGAAATTTAACTTTATCTCTACAAGTACTGGTAATTCATATGAAATTAAAGACTTCATATGTTGCAATACGGAAGGAGCTGTGTATGTCCTCCAATGTAGCTGTGGCCTACAATATGTAGGGCGAACAAAGAGGCCATTAAAAGTAAGGATTAAGGAACATGTAAAAAATATCATGAGTGGCTTTGACAAATACAGCGTGTCCAGACATTTTAGCACCCACCATAATAGGGATCCCACCCATCTTACTTTTTGGGGTGTTGAACCCTACAAAAAACATTGGAGAGGTAGCCATAAAGTCAGGACACTTAGTCAACTAGAATCTAAGTGAATTTTTATTTTAGATACTTTTTCACCTCAAGGCCTGAACATAGATTTTGATGTTAATTGTTTTATTAGTGATTTTTAGTTTTTTAATATATGATGTTTTATAGGAATTAATGGGCATGTATATCCAATTTTAGTATGTATATTTACTTGACCTGTGTAAATTTATGGACCTCTCGGACGGTATTTCCGGTGTCCGCCCCCAATTGACTTGTGGGCAAATTAACTGTTTTAATCTAGGTGGGAATTTTAAAGTTTTTTGTTAATAATATACTTTTTAGCTGACCTTTTATAATATATCATTTTTTTAGTTGGGTTGGTAGGACCCCTCTTCTTTTCATGTACTATAGTGAGGATCTGCCGGCTAGTCCGTTCCTCACAAAGTGCCCCATAAAATGGGGACTAGTATTCCTCTACAGTGCAGGTATATAATTACCTGCACAGTGCCTGATAGTGGATTGCCCTGTTATATATGTTATTTGAGGCAACCCATGTTCGACATATGGTATGTGCCGGACAGATCCATTATTGGTACTGTTTTATATGATCCCTTTTTTTCCCCTTAATATTTTCCCATTTATAGTTTTAATGTAATAAAGTCTGTTCGGATGTTTTTATCATTGGATACATAAATAACAATATTATTTCGCCTACATGGAGATGTATGATCCTTGTATTTCTCCTGGAAAAGGGTTGCGATCATAAGTAAATATAGGATATGGAGACGTATATAGTCGAATGGGTTTTGTAATTTGGACCTATGGGAGGACCTCGGGAAAATGGTCGACAGTTAGACATAGGGAAAATGGCGGCGGGTGTAGCCCGTTCGTTTAGAAAACGGCCACTATTAGGATACGACGGCGAATATAGTTGAATGGCCTATTCAACTTTGGCCTATGAGAGGACTTCGGGAAGATGGCCGACGGCTAGACACAAGGAAAATGACCGCGGTTGTAGCCCGATCCTCTAGAAAATGGCGGACATAATGTTAATCTATGGGAAACTTCGGAACAATGGCCGCCCTATACGCCAATATAAAAGACACTTCTGTACACCTATATCCCATTCCCTGATGAAGTCATGTGACACATGACGATACGCGTCGGAATAGGAGGAATTAGGATACCGGAAGTAGCGTCCGAGATACGAACAGAACGCTGGGCTAATTTTCTGTGAATTACCTATTTGTCGTTTGTGAGTACCTCTCCACTGTTTTGGTTTTAGTTTTAATAAAAAATGTTTATGTACTTCACCATTGGAGCCCTCCCCTTTCTTGTCTTTATGAGATCCTGTCATTTTAATAACTGATGTGGGGACAATATCCATAACCCGGGAGTAGGGATACACCACCTGGATAGCCTGAGATCCCTGTTTTCTGCTGTTTGCCTTACAGCAGTAAGGTAAGGGGCCATTTCACTTGATGAGTGTGGAACACTGAAGAGGCACAGGAGTGTGTACACACTGTTTTGTCTGGCACCTTGTACCTGGAGAAGCAATGTACGAAGCACGTGGCACTTTATATATGCCGTTTTAAGAGACTGTGTGTTTTCTTATTTTATTTTATATATTTTAATTGCACTGTGTGATCCACATATATGTAATTTCCAATACAGTTTGCAGCATTAATTGTTTTTTGAGGAACCAGTTCGTTTGCATGACATATTTTCACTGGTGTATGCGATTTTTGGATCTATGAAACATTGGACACTCTTATATTGTGCAAATGTCATATGTTTTAAGTATAATTTGCAGCACTTGACACTTTATTCACGGATTACTTTTGGTCACGGTAGATGAGTTCACATTACTGTGCAGTCATATGCAACTGTGTATGTAAATATTAGTAAGCATTAGGCACTTTAGATTTATGCGATTCTTAGAGATGAGTTTACATTACTGTGCAGTCATATGTAACTGTGTATGTAATTAATAGTAAGCATTAGGCACTTTTGATTTATGCGATTTTTATCAAGCACTGGACACTCTTATATTGTGTAAACACTGTATTTTTAGCACTTGACACTTTATTTATGGACTACGTTTTGTCACGATAGTCGGGTCTATAGTATTGGTATATGCAATTTTGTATGCAATTTTGTATGCAACCAATAGTAAGCATTAGGCACCTTAGAGTTTTTATCTATTTTAAGGGAGCGCAACATCACTTATTTGATTTTTGCCATACGTTTTTCAGTCTATTGAAGTGTGAGAAGAAAATGACTTTCCTAAGCCCTGTCTCTTTAAATAGCTAACACTGACTGAGGGAACGTGGAAGAAGTGGGAAGGGTCTAGCAAGCACTAAACTAACTAGCTGTAAATAGGAGGGGAAGACAGAGGAAGATACCCAGATTGCATTAGTAAACAAACTGTTGTTGCCCCAAACTGCCCTGGATGCCAGCATACTACAAAACAATACCAATCTGATGCATTTCAATATATGATAATAACATGAAAGTGGGCTGAACAGCAAGTGACTCCCTACTGAAGTATACAAAAGACATAATAACTGAGTATGTCAACTACAAACTGATATTTTTAGGTGGTGTTACCCTTTAAGAGACTATACAAAACTGTACAGTCTGTATAGTCACCTTCATGTCTTTAAATTTACCATCAGAGGATTTTATCCAGTGGCGGCTGGTGGATTCTTCTTTTGGGGGCACGGCGTGGCACGGCACTGAAACAAAACAGCACCCCACCCCCGAATGCCAGAGGGCGGTCCGTCAATTAAGCGCTTGTGTGGCAGGGGGTGTGGTGTCCTCTTGTGCTCTCCTGGAGTGCAGGCAGCAGATGCAGCGGCTCCAGTGTCTGCTCCTCCAGCTTCGTCTGCCGTGTCTCCTCTTCCACCAAAGTTCTAGCCATCTAATACTGTAGGATCATCTGACGCTTTGGCCAATCGGGAAACAGGTCTCACAGACCTGCCTCCTGATTAGTGTGATAATAACAAAAATTGATGTGCTATGGTCACACAACTGGGTGGCCTTGGAGCGCAATGCTTTGTACTCCAAGGCCACTCTTTTTTGAAGCCTATTAGAGCCTCTGGCTCTAATCAAGTGCTTCAAACAAACACCCACCCCGCATTGGAATCCATGGTCTGGCACCACTGATATGTAGATCAGGGGGCCGGCCACATGGATAGGGGAGATGACATCCGGCACCCTCTATGGATCGGCTGCCATTGGTTTATCTAAAGTAGATGCCAGACAGACACATAAGCTCTAAGCAGAAATCTCCAACACACATGGAAATGAATGATGCAGCCCATAGGTTCCTGAAATATTTTGAAGCTCCTGAGCAAAGGATTACGGATCAAAAGTCAAAGCTTCTACATGCCCACCTCCCTGCTGTCTTCCAGCATGTTAGCCTAAAGCTGATGTTTAGGTATGGCAATTTTTACATAGTTACATTGGTCCAACTTGGATCAGTTCCATACCTGTTGGATCCCCATGGAAGCTGAAAATCACTGTAGCAGGCATCTCTAATGTAGTGAATCTGAGTTCTGTGCTGAGGGGCTGCCCTGCTGCTCGCTGAACAAAGGAAGTCGCTCGCTTGGCACAGGCACCATTCAGAGACATGCATTTTCCCAGGGAACGCAAAGCTTTCTCTGATTGGACAAGGTGGAAATTGTTGTGTCACCATCATCTCTAACTTGTCTAGTCACTTCAACACTGGGGCACTTTCACCCCCTTCCTGCCAAGGCCAATTTTCAGCTTTCAGTACTGTCGCACTGAATTACATTTGTGCGATCATGCAACACTGTACCCATATGACATTTTTTATCATTGTTTGTGAACAGTAGAGCTTTTTTTTGCTTTCTGTTATAAACTTTTCCAAATAAGTAATTTCTCTTCTTCACTGATGGGCACTGATGATGCAGCAATGACTGATGAGGTGGCACTGATGGGCACTGATGAGGCTGAACTGATGGGCACTGATGAGGCTGAACTGATGGGCAGTGATGAGGCTGCACTGATGAGCACTGATTGGTGCTAATAGGATTGCCCTGATTATAAGTGTAAACAATATACGGACAGCCTTGCCTGATATTGGCTGTTCTTTCCTCACACAGACACAGCGTGTGAGGAAAGGACTGCCAATAGCTGACAAGTCTGTTTACATATGATCAGCTGTGATTGGGTACAGCTGATCACATGACAAAGGGCCACTGTGAATGGCCCTTTACTGTGATCAGCTATGAAAGACACAGCAGTCACAGAACACGCCTGATGCATGCTGCAGGGGGCCTCCCTGAACTAGTCTACCGCACTGTAGCCGTCCTTTGGCTATAGGGTGGTTGGGACGTGTATAATGTCACCTGCGCTGAGCAAGCAACCTCCTGTTTTCACAATGCAGCAGGGCAGATGATCACAACAAGACCCAGAATCCAGTGGAGATAACTGAAGTAGCCATACCTAATCCAGTGATTTCCAGCTTCCATGGGGAGCCTATGGTTTGCTTCATACATACTCACATTTGTCCAAGCCAGACCAATGTAAAAATTGCTTGCCATACCTCAACTTCAGCTTAAAGCGGAGGTCCACCCTAAAGTGGACCTTCCGCTCATCGGAACCCTCCCCCCCTCCGGTGCCACAATCGGCACCTTTCAGGGGGGAGGGGGGTGCAGTTACCTGGATAATCCAGGTAACTGCACCCACTTCCGGGATAGCTCTCTGCGGAAAGGGGCGTAACTTACGCCCCTTTCCGCAAGTGCCCGCCCCTTCTCGCAAGTGCCCCGCTGCCTGCTGGGAAACACACAGATCCCAGAGGCAGCGGGGACCGTCCTCATTGCGCAGCGCGGCTCGCGCATGCGCAGTAGGGAACCGGGAAATGAAGCCGAAAGGCTCCATTTCCTGATTCCCATACCCAAGATGGCGGCGGCAGCACTCGAGTGTCGATCTAGAGATCGGCTTCGGGTGCCGACATCGCGGGCACGCTGGACAGGTAGGTGTCACTATTTTAAAAGTCAGCAGCTGCAGTATTTGTAGCTGCTGGCTTTTAAAAAAAAAAAAAAACGCGGAGTCCCGGTGGACTCCCGCTTTAAGCTTGGAGTTTCCTTTTAATTAAAAAAAAAAAAACGTGTTTTGACTGAAAAGCTATTTGTGAAAACATTGTATCGTTTTTGTGAACACAGTTGGGTGACAGAATGAAGGCGATGTCCAAATCATGTTTTTCTTTAGGAACGTGGGTACACTTCGTTCTGTTCCATCTCCAGCTCATTGTCTGCAATACTGTTGTCATTAAGCCCGGTATTCCATCTGGATTTGGCCAATTCTGTTGGTTCTTAGGTTGCTCTCTGACACTGCCATCTATTAGTGTAGGAATTTCCCAAATTGGATAATAAGAATGTGGGTGTGTAAAACTTGTAGTCTGTTCTCTATAGATTTTATTGAGTGCTGCATTCTTATCTATCAAATTACAGCCACATCATTATGAATAACATTGTCAAATATACTGGAATATGTGTTTTATAGGACACCCATTGGTGCACCTAGAGAAACAGGGTAGGAGTCCCAGAACACAACAACTGCTGTACTGGCTGAATTAAAGCAGAACCTGTATCTGAGCACCACAAACCGAAAAGGCTACATCATTGATTTTTAATATTCAAAGCAAATTCACCCATCCATCCATGTCTCCATGCTTTATTTTGTTGAGAAATCACTTTGATAAACAACTCGCTAG
This sequence comes from Lithobates pipiens, assembly GCF_037356315.1. Classification (NCBI taxonomy): domain Eukaryota; kingdom Metazoa; phylum Chordata; class Amphibia; order Anura; family Ranidae; genus Lithobates; species Lithobates pipiens. The sequence goes on from NW_027507764.1 coordinate 76,683,448, forward strand.
TATTTCTTGCTGTGGCCATGTTGAGTAGGGGCAAATGATTTATATAGCATCTGCTTCCTGGAATTTATCTGCCCTTAGCTTAGGCACGGAGGCAAGAGGGTGTCCTTAGCTGAGAAAGTCCCTCCTGCTGTCCTCCAGGTGAAAGAAAACAAAAATGCCCATGAAGACTCCTGGGATAAATGACATACATGCATTTCTGGCCTAGACCAGAAAGCAACTGAAGATAGGTAAAAAAAAAAGTTTAAAACAAGTAAATATAATATACCTTCCTATCTATTTACTATCGCTAGCGGCATAAGGATTACAAATACCGTATTTATTGGTGTATAACACGCACTTTTTTCCCCTTAAAAACAGGGAAAAATTGTGAGTGCGCGTTATATGCCGATCCCCCGCAATCATGGACAAGGCTGCAGATGGACACTGATAAGGCTGCCTTGATGGGCATTTTAACCGGTTCCCGACCAGTGCATGACGATGTACGTCGACAGAATGGCACGGGCAGGCATATTGGCGTACAGGTACGTCCAATCTTCAATGCCGCCCTGCCATCGGGAGCGCACCGCCGGCGGCGCGCTCCCGCGCTGGTCGGGACCCCCGTGAGTCTGGTCGCGGGACCCGCGGACTTGATCGCCGCGGGCATACCCGCGATCGTCTCACGGGACGGCTGAAATTAGGAAATGCCGTGTAAACATTTCTCCATTCTGCCTAGCAACTAGTGACGCTGATCTCTGCTCCATGTGATTGGAGCAGAGATCAATGTTCACTAAATGAAAGCCCAACCCCCCCACAGTTAGTAACACACCCCTAGGAACACTTAACCCCTACACTGCCACCCACTGGTTAACCCCTTCACTGCCAGTGTCATTTACACAGGAATCACTGCATTTATATAGCAGTGAATACTAAATAAATGACAATGGTCCCAAAAATGTGTAAAAAATGTCAAAAATGTCCGATGTGTCCGCCATAATGTCGCAGTCACAATAAAAATCGCTGATCGCCGCTATTACTAGTAAAAAAAATAATAATAAAAAATTATTAATAAAAATGCTATAAAACTATCCTTATTTTGTAAATGCTATAACTTTTGCGCAAACCAATCAATAATCGCTTATTGCGATTTTTTTGTACCAAAAATATGTAGAAGAATACGTATCGGCCTAAACTGAGGGAAAAAAAAGTTTTTTTATATATTTTTGGGGGATATTTATAATAACAAAAAGTAAAAAATAATGCGTTTTTTTCAAAATTGTCGCTCTATTTTTGTTTATAGCGCAAAAAATAAAAACCACAGGGGTGATCAAATACCACCAAAAGAAAGCTCTATTTGTGGGGAAAAAAAGGACGTCAATTTTGTTTGGGAGCCACGTCGCACGACCGCGCAATTGTCAGTTAAAGCGACGTAGTGCCGAATCGCAAAAAGTGGTCTGCTCTTTGATCAGCAAATTGGTCCGGTCTGAAAGTGGTTAATGTACGTTTTTTTCCTTAAACTTCCCTCCTAAAAGTTTTTTCCTTAAAATTCTCTCCTAACCTTGGGTGTGTGTGTTATACGCCGATAAATACGGTAGTTGATTGAGACAGTTTAGTTCCATGTTACCCAGTATGCACATGGGAATCCCATTAAGTCAGGTGCTCTGGTAGGCTATATTGAATTTTGGTTATTTATTTTTTGGGGCTTTTAGCTGTGGGGAGCCTTGAACCCAAAGCTTTAACCCTGGACCCAGGCTACAGAGAGCAAGAATGAAGATGCATTATCAAAAGGAAGCAAAGGATTTATTTTAAATAAAGATCTAAGTAGCACATTGTTGTATGGTCTGTTATTTATTATTCATTACTTTTTTTTTATTATTTAATTAACAACACGCAGTGGTCGTTTTGGCACTTTTTGTGTTATGCTAAAACAACATCAGCTGGCGTTCCCCTTTGAATAATTTTCATAAAGAAGAAAACAAATGATGATGAAATTTAATATACCTAGTACAATGAAATATATATTTTTTGTTCTCTGTCGCTGCACTTCTGAGTGCCCTCCCTGGAAATTGAGCTTACAGCAGCATTATGTAGACTGGGAAGTGTCGGGAGGGATATTAAATTGCTTCTGGGCAAACGTCCAGCTCTCAGAAGTCCCACTTTCAAAACTCATTTTGTCTTCTGTGAAAACACCTCTTGGCTTGGATGTGGCCCTGTAATTCTGTTTCAATGGGGCGCGTTCTATAAACAGAAACGTCTTCTGCAAAGCAACCAAATAGCATCGCACTGAAATAATATTGGCAATGGCCAGTTAAATGATACATTGAGTCTCACCAGCATTTGTTTAGCCTAATACGAGGATTGTACCCAGGGCCAGGGTCGAGTGACAGAGGAACCGCTATCTTCCAGGTGTTAGTGCTTGTTCACGTAGGGGTGCAATTAGGAATTAATGGCACCCATGTGTGTCTGCAAAAAAGACGTGCGTTTTTGTGCGGTGAAAGAAAGCACAAAATTTTGCATGTGTTCCCATGCTACACCTGGTGTGAACAAGCCCTTATGCATTTGCATGGTAGCTTTAAATAAACTCAAATCGTTTCCTTTTTTGCTTATATACTTCTATGTGATCAGCTTCACACTTCAATCCCAGCAAAACAGATGAAATACATATAAGGGATCTGTTTAAAGATTTGTATTTCTGTCAATCCAGTTTTTAGTTTTACACAGCTATGTCACACAGCACAGCTAGGCAGATGAGACTACTTTCTCTTTTATAGCAAAGGACTGTAGAAGGGGTAATATTGATGTCCTCAGTCCACCCACAGCATGTTGATTTCACAGTAATATAGCAGGAGACTGATGAGGTCATCTGTCTGCTTACTCTTCCTATCAGCACGTTTCTTGTCATCACGTAGGTGCTGCCCGTCCATTTTCAAGCAGCGATGCTGTATAGGAGGTTTTAAGAGGGGATTTTAATACCATGGGGACAAATGCAAATATTCACATTTATTTTATTTTTAACCACTTAAGGACCGATTCTCTTTCTGAGATTTGTTGTTTACAAGTTAAAAACATTTTTTTTGCTAGAAAATTACCTAGGACCCCTAAACATTATACGTTTTTTTCTAACACCCTAGAGAATAAAATGGCGGTCGTTGCAATACTTTCTGTTACACCGTATTTGCGCAGCGGTCTTACAAGCGCACTTTTTTTGGAAGAAATACATTTTTTGAATTAAAAAAAAATAACACAACAGTAAAGTTAGACCAATTTTTTTTATATTGTTAAAGATAATGTTATGTCGAGTAAATTGATACCCAACATGTCACGCTTCAAAATTTCACCCGCTCGTGGAATGGTGACAAACTTTTACCCTTAAAAATCCCCATAGGCAACGTTTTAAAAATTCTGCAGGTTGCATGTTTTGAGTTACAGAGGAGGTCTAGGGCTAGAATTATTGCTCTCACTCTATCAATCATGGCGATACCTCACATGTGTGGTTTGAACACCGTTTTCATATGCGGGAGCTACTCATGTGTGCGTTCGCTTCTGCATGCGAGCTCGTCGGGACGGGGAGCGTTTAAAAAAAATTTCTTATTTATTTTACCTTTTGTTTTTTATTTTTACACTGTTCTTTTTTTTTTTTTTAAAGTGTCACTTTTAATGTAAACATCACTTGTAATAGAAAAAAAGCATGACAGGACCTCTTAAATATGAGATCTGGGATCAAAAAGACCTCAGATCTCATATTTACACTAAAATGCAATAAAAAAAAATGGCCCTTTAGGTGCTATGGGCGGAAGTGGCGTTTTGACGTTGCTTCTGCTCTGCAATGATATGGAGATGGGTGGGGGCCATCTTCCCCTCACTCGTCTCCATGTCACATCTGATGCATACTCACCTCTGCCACACTCTCCCGACCAGCCACCATGACATACAAGTAAGAATCTGCTATAGCCTACATGTCTCCGCCAACTGACCTCTCCCTCTTATACATTTTGTCCCACCCACTGGGGCTTAGTGAGTTTTGGAAGGACCCAGTTTGAGAAAGTGATGTGACATCCATACTGATACTGTAGGTCATTTAGTAATGTAGTGATATGCAAGTGGACTTCCAAGTTGAGAGATAGATGTGGTTGCCATCAGCATAGAGATGGCATTGGAAGCCATGAGAGGCTATCAGTCGACCTAGGAGTCGTAGATAGAGAATAGAAGGGGTCTGAGGACAGAGCCCTGGAGGACCTCTACGGAAAAAGGAAAAAAAGAAGATAGCAGACCCGGATTGACCGTAGGGCACACCGAGGCATTTGTCCAGGGGCAACAGGGTTGCATGTCCTAAGGATGGATAATCAGACAGACACCCACCATGTGCCTTTCCTGCCCCACACATCATCACACACACAGCATGAATGGACATGGAGCGGTGCGCTGGTGCTGTAGACATGTCATAAATACACACCTGAAGCGTGACCTCGGGATACAACTCCCAATGTGCACTGTTGCCCGGGCTGCAGCCTTTGTCTATGCTCCAGTGACTCCAGAAAAGTGGCACTGAAAAACAACCCATTACCATAGAGACGCCATGTTGCTGGAGGCAGTCGGAAGTAGTCCAGGCAGGGGACAGAAAGAGACAATCAACCATGTTGGTTGTGGCAAAAGTGGCTTCCAGGGGAGAGGTCACAGCCAGTCTGAGTGCATGGTAATGGTGTCCATGCTGTGATAGGAGGAGTATTGAGGGGGACCAGAGGTGTCAAAGGCAGGCTGGTGGGCATAGAAGGCTCCACTTAAAGGGGAACTCCAGGGGACTGTAAACAAGCATGTATCTAATGCACAGTGCTATGTTTTATTTAAAAGGTGCCATAAGGAATTTCCTAAATATTTTGGTATTTTTGGAACCTCTCTAACTGTTAAAGTGTAACTAAAGGGAAAACTTTTTTTTCCATTTTGGATAGAGTGGAGATGGATTATAACATCTGTTGTGGTTTTTATATATTGCATATATCATGCACCTGGCACTCACCAGTGGGTCTCGGTCTGCTACAACAGTGTCTGAAGCTAGAAACCGGTAGTTGTCATTATTTGTATTTTTTTTTTTTAAATGGGCTGCTTAGCCTAAAATGCCCAGGCCTATTTGTTTGTCAAGGTCCAGGCCTGGAAGGTAGAGTTGTAGGTAACTCAAGAGATGCATTTTCTGTGTATTGCTTTCAGGTGAAAAGACATTTCTGTCACAAAACTTAAGCCCTCCCTACACAAGGAGGAGGAAACTGAAACTAACACTAAGCATGGGAGGCTGGAAGCATCTCACTAGGGCTGTTCTTACACAAAATAGAAGGGGGACACACATACGAAATAGATATAAAATAAAATATATTACTGTGGAATACAGCAACAAAAAAAGAAATTGTTCGGCCTCTAAATCTTTTTCATCTCAAATGGACTATACTGTAAAATTCCAGCACCCTAGGCAGATGTATTTAACCACTTTGTGATACCACTTTGTGATTGTAATACACCTTTATAAATCTTCATGCACAATACTCTATTCTGTGAGAACATTAATCAAAGCTGCAGCCCAAAAAAAGGGAATACGCACCTGTGTGTACTCCTATTTCTCAGACCCTTGTGTCAAACTGACATACGAGTCATAAAGTTAAAACCAAGATAACTGATGCTGCTAAATTTGGCTAAATTCTAAGCTTCAGTGACATTTGGTGGCAAAATGGTTCACTACAATCCTTATCTAATATTTCTTGTATACTTTGCTAAGCATGCAAATTTTTTAGCAATGATGAGGGTAAATGCTGCCGATCAACCATTCTCTCCTACGGCTGCATTTGCAGGCATCCACAGATCATCAGGCACCGCAGAGTAAAATTTTAGGCAAATTCATTGGTAAAAGCTTTTTGCTCTTATCTGCTCTTCTCTATTCTCTGTACGAGTCAAGGGTTTATTTTCCTGACCTCCTACGAACTTTCCTCTTACTTCTGTAAATTAATGCCTTAAAATGGTTTAACTCTTCTACATTCGATTAATGCATTTTAGAAATTTTAGGAGCTTAATTTATTGTGTAATTGCTCTGCGGACCCCTGTGTTATGCCTTTTAGTTATATTATTTAATAGGTTAATTGAAGCTGAAATCCTTTTTCTTATATATCTGTATAAGCTAATTAACCTCAAGAAGATTATCCTTGAAACAATTAATGACATTTCGCTGGCTGTCTTTTAAGAGGAAGAATTAATAATAAATAAATTGTCTTGACCTAAAAGGAGAGGATGGCTCTGAATTCATTGTGGTGCCTTGCCTAATTCCATCAGCTGGGGTTATCATCTTACTATCACAAAATAATTAAATGATAAGAGATCAAATTTGAATTTGACAAATGTGTATAAATGAGTTGAATATTTAATGTTTCTTTTATGTCAGTTTCACTATTACTTTACTGTGTCAGTCATGAAAAAAAAAAAAAGATCGCATTTTGCAACAATGAAATATTCCTTAAATAAATTAAAAGCTCTGAAAAATTATTAGCCTGCTGTTTATACAACCACTTTCATGTATGAAGACTATGCCGAAAGTAATGTAAGAGTCTGCATAACTTTTTAATTATCTCACATGTTTAGTTTTTTCACATGTTGGTAGACTAACTCTTCCTCTATAGTTAACTAATGGATTCCAAGCAAAAGTAAGGTGCCTTCATTGAGGTCCTCACGAAGGAGGGGTGCAGGCTGTCCGACAACCACAGAAGGCTACAGAATGTTTACAAGGATGACACATTGATAAAAGTCACCAATGGCAAGACATTGCTCTTATCAATGGTGTCATCTCCATAAACATTCTGTAGCCTACTGTAAATGTTGGACAGCATGCACCTCTCCTTCATCAAGAGCTCAATGACATTTTGTTTCTGCTTGGAATTGATTATTTACCTGCTGTGAAAAAGAAGAAGAAGAAGAAGAAGAGCTATTTAAAGGAAGAGTTACTCTACCAACATGTAGAATTAGAATGGCCTATGCAAGTTAATAAAAATAGTTATGCCCACTTTTGTATTACACTTGGTAAAATCCTTATATTATATTGTGATTGCTTCTGCCTCTAGATCATGGTGCTGTGTTTGATGCTTGCATGATGTAATATCTGAGAAGGTTCTAAGTTATTCAGGTCTCAGCGTAGCTATTAATAGTTAATCACATTTAACTTTACTTATTCTGGATTATTGAAGATGTTTCTTAGCTTCTCCAAGCCACTTCTTTGGTTCCTTGAATTGAAGAAGTATCTTGCAGAAACCATAAAACATCGACAACATTACAGGACAAGTCCAGTTTAATGTGATTAACTGCTACTAGCTACATAATATAATGTTCTTTCTAGTGGAGCTACATGGTTATGATTTTTGTATCCTGTCTCTGTATTCCTGTTTTTTTCCAATAAAACAGCTTCATCTTGAGTCATATCTGTAGTAGCTTTTTAATAAGAATTTTAATAAGAATTCAAAATGTTTGCTTATAGCTTTTTCCTTTCTATAAATGATTTTATATTCACTTTAATATGCCTCTGAACTTGATGGAAAATTGATCAACAACTTTGTTGTTTAATTTCTAAAAAAAAAAAACAACTATATATATATATATATATATATATATATATATATATATACAATTATCATTAAAAAACAGACTAATTAAAAAAAGAAAAAAAATTGTATTAAACAAAAACTAATATTAAGTGACAAACAATTGAATACAAATGAGCAGTGATCAGAAGCAATTATTTTTGCTGAGAAAGACCGATATTCTACTAGACTGATTTGCTGACCTTTACAAGTACCGTATCATCTGCAAAAATGATTTCTGCAAAAGAAGGCTCTTAATACTTACCTGTCTAGTGGGCGGTAAATCCAAACTATCCACTCTCTTCAAAAACTATGACTTCTGGCAGAATAATCAGCGCTACTCACTTCCAAGAGTGACAGATGCTTGCATCCCTTGTTGCATGCCATACCATGCCATGGTAAATTGGTCAACAACTTTGTTGTTTAATATGTAAAAAAAAAAAAACAATCCTGCAAATGACTTAATAAAAAGGTCAATTATTCAATGCTAAATTGTTCCAACATTCCAAATAAATAATGACTTTAAAGAATAATAAGCATGTGGCTGAAACTTTATAGGCACCTTGAGAATATAATATATATATATAAAAGAATATATGCAAAATATAAAAAATCACAAAGCTTCTTTATTTAACAATTAAAATGATATATTATGGCTAATCAAACAAAGTTTTTATAGTCCTTGTACAAGATGGCTAAAAAAAATATACCACTATTTTCTCTGCATGTTTTTCTTTAAAGCAGGGGTAGGCAACCTCGGCCCTCCAGCTATGGTAAAACTTCAAGTCCCATGAGACATTGCAAGACCCTGACAAACACAGGCAGGACTCCTAGAGGCAGAGGCATGATGGGATTTGTAGTTTCACCACAGCTGGAGTGCCGAGGTTGCCTACCCCTGCTTAAAAAGTCTCATATCTATTAATATGGAGTAACCCAATGCATTTCAAACAGTTGTCTTCTTCAGGGGTGCATATGGTATATTATATGATACATAGACCAAAAGGAACATTAGCCATGTGATTTAAAATATATAGAATGGTGACTTCAACTGACCCACTCAGAAGCCACTAACTCCACTACTGCTGGGTAATGGTCACAAGGGTTGCTATCAATTCCAACAGTTGGATTCTGTATATTATTGCCAATAGGTATATTCAATCTATCAGCAACTTTCAGGATCACATGATATATATTTTGTAATTGTTGTTAACCGGTTCTTGACCAGCGCACGCCGATGTACGTCGGCAGAATGGCACGGGCAGGCATATTGGCGTACAGGTACGTCCGATCTTCAATGCCGCCCTGCCATCGCGAGCGTGCCGGTCGGGACCCCCGTGAGTCCGGTCGCGGGTCCCGCGGACTCGATCGCCGCGAGCATACCCGCGATCGTTTCATGGGACTGCTGAATGGAGAAATGCCATTGTAAACAGCAGTTCTCCATTCTGCCTAGCAACTAGTGACGCTGATCTCTGCTCCATGTGATTGGAGCAGAGATCAGTGTTCACTAAATGAAAGCCCAGCCCCTCACAGTTAGTAACACACCCCTAGGAACACTTAACCCCTACACTGCCACCCACTGGTTAACCCCTTCACTGCCAGTGTCATTTACACAAGAATCACTGCATTTATATAGCAGTGATTGCTGTATAACTGACAATGGTCCCAAAAGTGTGTCAAAAATGTCCGATGTGTCCGCCATAATGTCGCAGTCACAATAAAAATCGCTGATCGCCGCCATTACTAGTAAAAAAAAAAAAATTATTAATAAAAATGCCATAAAACTATCCCTATTTTGTAAACGCTATAACTTTTGTGCAAACCAATCAATAATCGCTTATTGCGATTTTTTTTACCAAAAATATGTAGAAGAATACATATCGGCCTAAACTGAGGGAAATTTTTTTTTATATATATTTTTGGGGGATATTTATTATAACAAAAAGTAAAAAATAATGCGTTTTTTTCAAAATTGTCGCTCTATTTTTGTTTATAGCGCAAAAAATAAAAACCGCAGGGGTGATCAAATACCACCAAAAGAAAGCTCTATTTATGGGAAAAAAAGGATATCAATTTTGTTTGGGAGCCACGTCGCATGACCGCGCAATTGTTAGTTAAAGTGACGCAGTGCCGAATCGCAAAAAGTGGTCTGGTCTTTGACCAGCAAAATGGTCTGGTCTGTAAGTGGTTAAATAAATAATCTTGTGGTTTTAAGATTTTGTATGTATTCTACTATGTTTACTCAAGTTTAAAGGTGCCTATAAAGTCCCAGCCACATGCTTACTATTTTCTATATTCATTCCTGCCAATGAAGATTCTTAATACTTATTTCCCCAGAGGGTGTCGGTTACCAAAAAAAATGCACCAATGGTTTAAACATTCAGTGCATTTTGGGGGTCAGAAAAAATAATACCCCTTTATCAGGGCTTCAGCAAAACACAAAATAATATAAATGTAAATGTGACTAGTATAAATATAAGTCTAACAATTATAGAAAATCATGGATTATACCAGTCACATTTACATTTAAAGTATATTGTTCTGCCCCCAAAACATGTTGGCTGTTTTTTTTTTTTTAACCTAATTTTGACTCTTTTAGCCTTCGGTCTGGCACCCCTTTTATTGGTGAATGTTTTTCTGGTAACCTGCTGTGTACCTATTGGAGGGTAGACTTATCTGTTGTGAGCAACCTAACCTGAGCCAGTGAACACTCTGAATATTTTTGGCCTCTCGCTACTTTGCATGAACTCATATCAAAGTCCCAGAGACTCTTGAATATCTTTTCCTCATTGAAATCAAAATAACTTTGGTGGCTGAAAAATCTCCACCATTTCATGCCATTTGTGTCGGATACTTGGTCCTCCACTATGCAATATGGCAGCTCCTATCACCAGCACATCACTATAGTGTCTGGTAGTGACATATGGGTTTGTAGCTGTAACCATGGCATGGTATGGCATGCAACAAGGGATGCAAGCATCTGACACTCTTGGAAGTGAGTAGGGCTGACTATTCTGCCAGAAGTCATAGTTTTTGAAGATAGTGAAGTTTGGATTTCCCACCCACCAGACAGGTAAGTATTAAGAGCTTTCTTTTGCAGAAATTATTTTTGCAGATGATACGGTCCTTTCAAAGGTTAGTAAATCAGTCTAGTAGAATATCAGTCTTTCTCAGCAAAAATAATTGCTTCTGATCACTGTTCATTTGTATTACATTTTTTGTTCAATTAATATTAGTTTTTGCACTGTTTAATAATAGAAGTGTTTTTTTTTAATGATAATTGTATATATATATATCTATATATCTATCTATATATATATATATATATATATATATATCTATATATCTATCTATATATATATATATATATATATATATATATATATATATATATATATATATACATATATATATATATTTTTAGATATAATTAAAAGAACATATCAGTGATTGTTTTCTGATTACAATTAAATAAAGAGTTTTAGACCTTCCCAACTCTATCCAAATTGAAAGGGTTTTTGGCTTTAGATGTATTTTAAAGTCTTAGTGCAGCCAAAATCACAAACAGAAAAATCAGCAGAAGGACATAACTAACAGTCAGTAGAATGTGTCCCTTGTACTGATTCCTCTGTCCAGCCTGCTTCACCCCCTCCTCAAGAGAACCTGACTACGCCCTCACTTTCTACTCTCACATTCATAGAAGATGTACTACAGCAGCCATCGTAGGAGTGGTTGCGTGAGATCAGTAGCAATGGTTAATAGGATGAAAAAGGTTAAAACAATAATTTTATTTAAAAGAAGGCAAATGTGTATGATACACAGAACATTATCAAACTAAATACATTTCAGAGAAGACCAACATCTAATTTAATAATGCTTTTGTTTCACTTTGATTTTCCTTGATTTTGCTGGAATAACTTACAACTAAGCTGTAATTTACCTGTAACTCCATTGAGAATTTTGCTTTGCCAAGAAACCACGCAACTGACATTCACTCCTCATCAATCTGTATTTTTGTTTGTTTCAGGAGGATAGGGATCATAAATATTACACCTCCAGAATATTTGGTCCATTGGACCCTGCCAGCCGGGATTTATGGGTCAACATAGATGAAATGGAAAAAGAGAAGGTCAAGATTCATGGAATTCTTTCCAATACACATCGACAAGCAGCCGTAAGTTATTTTAAATGTTGTGCTGCTTTTATATGTCCAGAATTAAAAATGTGGCCCTTCAAATTTCACTCTTTTTCAGTACTGTATATTGGTACTGTGAAATCCTTCTGATTTTGCATGCTAGATCAATCTGTTAAAGTAAATATGTCAAGTCTGAAAATGTGTCTTTTGCCCCGTACACATGATCAGATTTTCCGACGACAAATGATGGATGTGAGCATGTTGGCTGAAAGTCCAACCGTGTGTATGCTCCATCGAACATTTGTTGTCGGACTTTCCTCCAACAAATGTTGGCTAGCAGGTTCTCAAAAAACGTTGTTGTCGGGATTTCCGACCGTGTGTACACAAACATTCACACATATTTGGAATCAAGCAGAAGGAGCCACACTGGCTATCGAACTTCCCTTTTCACGGCTCGTCGTACATCTTGTACTTCACCACGTTCCCACATTTGTAATTGTTGGCCAACATTTGTGTGACTGTGTGTATGCAAGACAAGTTGGAGCCAACAACCTTCAAACAAAATCCCACTTTTTTTTGTCGGAAAGTCCGATGGTGTTTACGAGGCATAATACTTTAAAACACAACGTTCGTGTGACACTTGCAAGTACCTGTGCTAATCTTCCCATCAATATCTATGCTGCTGGGGTACCCCTGGATATGCTCTACACATGACCACAACCTTTGCCAAAACCAATGCCAAGCCCCACTCAACTGTGACTTTTGTGACATCCATGTCAGTTCAGTTTTCTTCTGCATTTTAAAACTTTCCAGACGCATGTTAAACCAATGGGTGGACAGATGTACACAAACCTGCATCTGTTTATATTAGACCGGCTCAGATATGTCCAAAAATATGGAAAAGGGCGCAGATCCTTTTTTGTTTCTCTTTTTTTCAGATCTGGACATACTTGGAGGTAATCAGATGTATAGGGATACAATTCCTTTTACATCTGGCCTCCCATAGACTAACATGGAGCTTCTGATCAGGTCATCCTGAAAAACTTTGAAAGGGGCCTTACAATTTCCATCTAAAATAGATCAGTATGTTGTAAATGTTATTATCAGTGTGTGTTAATGAATGATGAGCCTAATGTACCTTGATTCGGTTCAAGCAGGATTTGGGAAATTGGATAAGGTTCTGATCCTGGTCTGTAGCGTTCAATATTGAGTTGGCCCGCCCATTGCAGCTTTACCAGCTTTAATTCTTCATTGAAGGCTGTCCACAGCGTTTAGGAGTGAGTCTATGGGAATGTTTGACCATTCTTCCAGAAATGCATTTGTGAGGTCAGGCACTTATGTGGACGAGAAGACCTGGCTCGCAGCCTTCACTCTAATTCATCCCAAAAGGTGGTCTGTTAGGTTGAGATTGGGACTCATCCACCCCAAACTCGCTCATCCATGTCTTTATGGACCTTGCTTTGTGCACTGGTGTGCAGTTAAGTTGGAAAAGGAAGGGGTCATCCCCAAACTGTTCCCACAAAGCTGACACCTTAAAAGTTATCTTCACTGGAACTATGGGGCCAAGCACAACCCCTGAAAAACAACCCCACACCATAATCCCCCTTCCATCAAATGATTTGGACCAGTGCACAAAGCATGGTCATTTAAAAACATGGATTAGTGAGTTTTGGGTGATGGAACTTGACTGGCCTGCACAGAGTCCTGACCTCAACCGAATAGAACACTTTTGGGATGAATTTGAGTGGAGACAAGCCTTCAGCGCCTGACCTCATAAATGCACTTCTGGAAGAATGGTCAAACACTCCCATAGGCACACTCCTAAACCTTGTGGACAGCCTTCCCAGAAGAGTTAAAGCTGTTATGGCTGCAAAGGGTGGGCCAACTCAATATTGAACCCTACAGACTAAGACTGGGATGCCATTATAGTGCATGTTCGTGTAAAGGCAGGCATCCCAATATTATGGTAATATAGTATATGTGAATATTTATTTCAGTAAGCATTATACTTACTGGTGGTGGGCTTTCACTGGATGAATATTATATTTTGACCTCTTCACACTGACGTAACACAAATATGAGGCCCCACTGAATTTTTTCCTGTGGGGCCACATACTTGCGTATCTTGCTTTGTGCTCACAGCCCACTTCCAGCATAGAGACGGATTTCACCGTGAGCCCTGGGCCCCGTACTAAAGATCAGGACCCGGAACTCAATATATCAGGTCTTCTGATCACTATGATAGCCTCTGATTGGCTATCACAGTGATCAGTCTCTGTGAAGCCCACCCCTGGATTTTCTTTGTTTGTGAATGGAGGAGAAAGACACATTGTATATCTCTCTCTCTCTCTCCTTGCAGAGGAAAAAAGTGTTTTTTAAAAAAATATTCTAATAACAATTAAATAAAATACCTAGATCAAGGTTTGTGTTTGGGTCAATGTCAGGGTCAAAGGTCAGGGTCAGTATTTTAATTTTATTTTTTACACAATTCTTTTTAAATTAGTGCCAGTGTCATTTAGTGTCAATGTGGTTTAGATAGGATAAAAATAAAAGCAAAATGGGCACTATTGTTTCTGGGCTGTACTACAGAAAAAAAGAACAAATAGCATACACACATTAGGAGCAGGAGAATTTGATTTGGGTTGTTCTTCGGTGGAAGGTTATGGTAGTACCAAGCAATATACAGCAACATTTACTAATTTGGGACAGCTTTCCTTTGATAATAAAAAAATCAGGCGATATTTGTAATTTGTCCTGAAAAAAACAAGGTATAATCCACCTGTAATAAACAAGTAGTTGTGATGATGTACAGTTTTACGAACCTATGTCAAAATTGTAAAATTGTGCTTAGGCTTTTTTGATTTGTTTTACCCTTAGGCACAAAAGGGTTAATGATATAAGTTACAGAATTTGGGCCTTTTATTACTGATTATTATTTTTACGTGCATTTTTGTTATGGTTTAGCTGCTGCATTTATCTTTACAGTACTTGTTTATGGGATTTATATAGTGTATCAATCCTTCATGCTATTTGCCTCATTTTTTGCTACACTAGCGCAGACGCCTGTTCATTTTAGAATCTTACAATCCAAAAAATCCAAACTTATGTTTGGACTAAACCTTCAGCTCATCCCTAGTTCAAACTCTTCCTCACTCCATCCATCCAAAAAATATTATATTAGACGTACTTTAAAATATATTTCCCCTGTGTGGTGATAATTGGTTTCACTGCATAAATGTAGCTTGATGTTGATTTTTTTTATTTCTTCTTTATTTTATGTTTTTAGGTGACCATAAAGCTTCAGCACCAATATTTGTGCATATTCTTATCCAAAAAGAACATATTTAGTAATAGCTAAAATGTGAAACGTAAATCCCCATTTCTGTATGTCAAGAAAAGCTCCTTCTATTCCATTATCACTCTCTCAAGGCTGCAAGTATGAGAATGACATTTCTTGCAGAACAAGTTAAATATCCATCCTAGGCTGAGGCTAAGCAGACAGAAATAAAATGAATGGGTGTCAGGACAGATTCAGTTTATACAGTATAAGGTAAGCTATGTTTAATAGGATAGGATGAAAAATACAGAAAACTTGGCAATGATAAGAAGAAACCACAAAGTGCAGTGAACAGACAGTTGTAAGATTTACAGAGACTTTGTCATCAACTTAAAAAATTGCAAGTAAAATTGCAAAAAGGCAAACATTTTAAGCAGTTTTCATTTTCATATATTACTTTTTATTTATCTGCAATGTGTCTTTGGACTTACTAAGGAATTCAACCAGGAGAGTTATACAGCCATACCTACCCAAAGTATTAGCCCTTGTACACACGGTCAGACATCCCAATGGAAAATGTCTGATCGGACCGTGTTGTCAGATAATCCAACCGTGTGTGGGCTCCATCTGACTTTTTCCGTCAGAATGTCCGAACAACAAAGTTTGAGAGCTGGATATAAAATTTTCCGACAACATGGTCTGATAGGACTTTGTCCGATCGTTTGTAGAGAATTCCGATCGGACAAAGTGCCACGCCTGCTCAGATCAAATTACGAGACCAAAGCTATTGGCTACTAGCCTGAACATAGTCCCGTCGTAATGAACGAACGTCATCACTTTGTCCGACCGTGTGTATGCAACACCAGTTTTGGACAAAATCCGTTGGAAAAAATCAGACGGATTTTGTTGTTGGAATGTCCGACCATGTGTACAAGGGCTTAGAGCGCCTCAGGGTCTTTCTCATACCCAGTCATATGTATGAATAGTAGACATGTGCCATTAGTTTTGTTACGAATCCTAATTCAGACAAAATTTTCATTATTCAGAAAATTTAGATGTATCCGAATTTTTCAATTATAATAGTAATGAATTTTAACGAATCTGAAATAATTTATAACAAAACGAATTATGCAAATTCGAAAATTAATTAGAATTTGAAAATGTATTTGAATTTAAAATCGAAACATATTGCAATAAATGCAGTAAGGTATAAAAGTGAAATAAGATGATGATTCCTACTTAGGCTCCTTAACCACTTAAGCCCCGGACCATTTTGCAGGCCAAAGACCAGACCACTCTTTGCGATTCGGCACTGCTTCTCTTTAACTGACAATTGCGCGGTCATGCAACGTGGCTCCCAAACAAAATTAACATCCTTTTTTTCCCATGAACAGAGCTTTCTTTTGGGGGTATTTGATCACCACTGTGGTTTTTATTTTTTGCGCTATAAACTAAAAGAAGTGCAGCAATTTTGAAAAAAAAAACATAATTTTTTACATTTTGCTGTAATAAATATCCCCTAAAAATATATATACATTTTTTTTTCTCAGTTTAGGCCAATACATATTCCTCTACATATTTTTGGTAAATAAAATCGCAATAAGCGATTAATGATTGGTTGGTGCAAAATTTATAGCGTTTAAAAAAATAAGGGATAGTTTTATGGCATTTTTATTAATATTTATTTTTTACTAGTAATGGCGGCGATCAGCAATTTTTATTGTGACTGCGACATTCCTCCCCGTGAGGAGATCGCGGGTATGCCTGCGGCGATCAAGACCCGCGATCGGACTCACGGAGGCTCCGCCCGGCGCGCGCGCTGCCCTGCGTGCATGCGATGGCATGGCGATATATTTAAAGGGTCACACCTGTATGCCCATTTGCCTGTCCGTGCCATTCTGCCAACATACATTGGTGTGCGCCGGTTGGCAAGTGGTTAAAGTGATTGTAAAGGCTCTTTTTTTTTAAAATAACAAACATGTCATACTTATCTCCCTTGTGCAGCTCGTTTTGCACAGAGTGGCCCCGATCCTCTATTTCTGGGGTCCCCTGGCTGCTCTCACAGCTCCTCCTCACTACAGATAACCCCATAGGAGAAGCGCTCTCCTGCGGGGTCACCTTGCCGGTGAGCTCCCGAGTCTAGCATTTGCATCCATAGACACGAATTACAGAATTGGCCCCGCCCCCTGGTGCAAAAAAGGCTGTGCTGCTATCAAGCTATCCAATCAAGAGCTGGGACCCCGTCAAGAGAGGGACAGCATGTCTCTGGTGTGGGAATTACAGGGCTCAGGTAAGTAAAATCGGGGGCCAGTAAATGGCAGAAGTTTTTTCACCTTAATGCAAAGGTGAAAAAACATGAGGGTTTACAACTCCTTTAATAGAATAGATAAAGAAGAATAAAATGTAAGAGAATAGAATAAAACAAAATAGAATATAAAATACAATAAAACAGAATAGAATAGAAAATAAAATAAAATAATAGAGTAGAACAAAATAAAGGAGTAGACTAGAAAATAATAGAATAGAGTAAAATGATAGAATAGAATATAAAAGAATAGAAAGGAATAGAACAGAATATAATAGAATAGAATAGAACAGAAAATAAAAGAATATAAAAAATTGAATAGAATAGAATAAATAAAATAAATATATTCAAAATTCGAATTTCAAATAGAATAGAATAAAATAGAAAGAATATAGCCGTCTTCCGAAATTCAAATTTATGAAAGAATAGAATATAAATTTATAGAATAGCATAAAACAGAATAGAACAGAAAATATATGAATAAAATTGAATAAAATAGAAAATAAAGGAATAGGATAAAATAAAAAAGAAAATAATAGAATAAAAAATAAAAGTATAGAATATAAAAGAATAGAATAGAATTTTTTTTATAGATTAGATTAATTAGAAAGAATATAGTCGTCCTTCAAAATTCTAATTTTTAAAGTTTGAATTTCAAATAGAATAGAATAAAAAAGATCAATATAGCCATCTTCCGAAATTCTAATTTTTAATTCAATTTACAATTCAAATTCAGATTCAAATCCATTGGAAACATGTAAATCTTATCCAAAAACAAATAAACAAAACTAAACAAAATCAGTAACTTAATGAAGCAATCTGAAACTAAACACATTACAAACACAACAGAGAAAAATACTGAAATGTACTTGTCATCCACACTGACCTAGAATTATCAGTATTCTGTACTTTCATAAACTGGCTGCTGTTCTAAGGGTGTAAGGTGTTCGTCTTCTAGATTCCCCTGGATAGCCTAGGCTGGAGTGGCTTAATGGAGGTCCCATACGCCGGCGGTTAATCAAATACACATACACTCATGGGTACGTGGTGAAGATTACAACGTTTAATGGGAAGTGGACTGTCTTTTATGTGGTAATTTACAAAGCCCTGCCCTGTGAGTTTCACATACATCAACAATTTAACTCATGACATTAGTTCTTTCCTGAAATGTAAGTTAAAGGTTATCTCCTAACAGTTATTTTCAACATCTACTGACTGACCATATTCTTGCGTAACCAGTCCTTATCTTAGCTTTGTGCCTCTCACCACAGACAGATGTTTCCTGATGTGTCAATATCTTGCATAGACCCTTCTGGAGAGACATGCAGATATCTATCATCTAGTCACGTAGGCCAGTATGCTGGTGTCTCAATTCTGAAGCTATTGAGAAATGCAAACCCAAGAATATTGGTACTAGATTTTTGACTTAATATATCTTTGGTAATTTTAAAAGGTATTCCCTTATAATCCTCCCTTTGATCATTCTGTGATTTACATAATGATCATTCCTTTTCTAATTTAATAGCACAGGCTTCATACTCCGAACCCTTGTGCTCTTGGTTTTTATACCATACCGTTGGATCCTTAACAATGGAAGTGAGTTTCAGATCCTTCGGAGCGGCCGTGTTTCCCTTTTTACATAAACATTTGATTATCTTATAACAGGCATATAAAAATAGAATGAAGAGAATCACAGTGACAATTGTCATGGCAGCATTTCGGAGCCAAGATATTAATCCCCCAAAACTAAAACTGCTCGAGAAGGGATCCCAATTTTTTCCTATATTTCTTGCCTCTTTCTGTAGTTTATTTACCTCTTCCCTGTGTTGGGCAATAACGTCATAATAGTCTGGGACTTCGATGCTGGTATTATGAATCCAGGTACAGCACTCATAATCCTCAGTAGTCTCACAGAGGCCAGTAAGGGCTGCACTCATACTTTCTATAGCCAACTCATGTAGTTCTAGTTGCTTCCTTATTGCCCTAGTTTCTAGATTTAGTTTGGTTATATCATCAGAATTTTCCTCCAGAATCTCATCAATTATGCCAGTGTAATTATTTAATCTTTTCATTAGGTCAATTCCCCACCCTGTCCAGGAAGGGAACCATGCCCAGGCCATATCTTTTTCTAAAAACAATTCTCGTTTATTACGGTGTCTAAGGGGATATCTAGGATGCATGCTAGCTTCAAGGAGGTGACTTCCCTTGTTATCCCCTAATACCCCCATGATAGGAACCAGGGCTGCAAGGTAACACCACCCCTGGGGTTTGGTTGGGATCTAGGGGTGACAGAGTTTGCCGCAGCATATATATGTGGTATTTCCTAGAGCTAGGGGCCGTTTATGGAACACGTTCCTAAGAGTATCAGAAAGGCCAGAGAGCACCAGAATTGACATTAATTGGTGTATTGTAGTCTTGGTACTGGAGCTAAGGAAGTCTAAAAAGGTGGCATTTAGGGTGGGATCTGAAGTATGGAAGAAAGAAGGACTGTTAAGCGATGTCATCGAAATGTTAAGTTTTGCTTGTTTGCAAACCTCGGCTCCATCTGTGGTGTTTCCCAGTTGGAAACACCAGTCTGGGAAGTGGCTTCTACCTATAATTTGGAAAGTGAGGGTTTTATTTGAAAGGGTCCTAGTAACATTCGTTAGGACGATAGGGGGTGTTCCATTAAGGAGGGGGGTAAAATTCAAGGGGACTGCCATGAGAGGGATTCTAGCTGTACTGGGATGTAGCTTGCTGCAGATCCAGCATTTCTCAAAACCGGATTTTTGAGCATAGCTATATTTGAATTTTAGTAGTAACATCTTGTCAGTCAGTCCCTTAGGTGACTCATTAACGGGTATAAAACTTCTATTATGTCTTTGGCCGGGGGTATTATTCATCTTAGGTGGTCCACATATCCCTTTTAATAGACCTAAGTCTTTTGGATGATATTTACAGTTGGCTATAAACCATGTGGGCAGGAATACAAGTAGTACCAGACTACCCCAGAGGCATACAGCCTTCCCTGACACTGAAGGTAAAAACATTTCTACAAGTTCTTATGCTTGTCCTTCTTCTTCGCTATCATGTAGGGTTTCAAGGGTTAATTGTCCAATGCCTTCCTGAATCTCTTGCAGTTCCGGTAGCTGTTCGGGTGGGTCGGGTTCTTCTTCAATAGGTGGGGGGTCGGGGGTTGTGGGAAGCGGTGGGCACTTTTTCAGCCTGCTGGCGTGGATCCAGGTGTTTCCTTGGTTAGTCAGGACCGCAGTTCTGGACACCTTTTCAACCTTCCAAGGTCCAGAGTAGATTGGTCCGATCCTCTTTTTGTGGGCCAGTTGCTTGACTAGTACTTGATCTCCTGGGATGAAGAGGTGTGTTGGCTCTGTGGAGAGAGGAGAGAAGGTGACAGAAACTTGTTCGTTCATTTCGTGGAGCATACTTACCAGATTTTTCACGTACATTTCCTGTTGGGTATAAATGTTAATGTCAGAGTTAGGATTTGTTAAGTTAGGATTTGTTATACAGGTTGGTTAAAGGGGCAGCTCCTATGTGTCCTGGGCCATGGAGGTATGAGAGTATGAGAATGCAACTTGCTTCAGGTATTCCCAATACCTTCCCCTCTTTTGTCCAAAGACCCTCGGGGTCTTTGGTCAATCCTGCAGCGACCCAGAAATGAACGTCCTGGTCTGTGGCCATTGTTTGTATTTGTGCTACAATTGTTTTGAAGTTGGATGAAGTGAAATGTTCTTTAAAGAAAACTGTTGTGGGGGCAGGGGGGTTAGGGGAGGAGGCGGCAGCTTGCTTTGCAGTTCTATCGGCTAGGGCGTTACCCTTGGATATTTTGCTGTCGTCCGAGGAATGGGCTTTTACCTTGATAATAGCCACTTCCTTTGGAAGGAGGATGGCCTGGAGAAGAGCCACAATATGTGTGGAATTGGTAATTAGTCTATTGTCTGCGGTTTTGAAACCTCTATTAGCCCATATCACACCAAAGTCATGCACCACTCCGAAAGCATATCTACTGTCGGTGTAAATGTTCACCTTTTTATCAGTGAATAGAATGCAGGCTCTAGTGAGAGCTTCCAATTCCGCTACTTGGGCCGAAGAGGGAGGTAGTGGCTTGGCTTCTAGCACCTTGTCTGGTAATTGGACTATCGCGTAACCTGTTAGGAAAGTGGAATCAGAGGGGCGGGAGCAACTACCGTCAACAAAAACATCTTCCGCATCTATAATAGGTGTATCCGTGAGATCAGGTCTAGGGGATGTGATGGATTCCACTTTTTCCACACAGTCATGAAGCTGGTCTGGGTCTTGTGGTAGACGCAGCATGGAGTGCAGGAGGCGGACAGCAGGGTTGCTAGCGGGAACATATTTAAGAGATAGATTGTCAGTGTTCATAAGGGTAATCTTATAACCGCTGAGCCTTTGTGAGGTCATGTGTTGGGTGTTCATGTTCTGTATGAGGTGGGTGACAGAATGGGTGGTGAAAAGTGTCATTGGGTGGCCCAAGACCATTTTGTTAGCGTCCTGTACTGCCATAGCACAGGCTGCTAAATTCTGGAGACATGACGGCATGCCTTGAACCTGGACAGGGAGTTTCTTGGATAGGTAAGAAACCGGGCGGTATCCTGTTCCATGTTGTTGTGTGAGAACCGCGGCAAAAGATTTCCCTGAAACTACACAGTACAGCTGAAAAGCTTTACCATAGTCTACCAATCCCAGGGCGGGTGCACATGACAGACTGTTTAATAGAGCTTGAAAAGCTTGTAGTCTGTCTTCAGTCCAATCTATTAATTTAGGGGCTGTCGAGCCAGTAGCCTCTCTTAGGATACTATCATAATGAGAACAGTCAGGAATCCATTGGCGGCAATATACCATTGCACCCAAGAACGAGAGTAGGGCGGCTTTGTCTTTTGGGGGACTGAGAGCTCGAAGGGCTGCGGCACGTTTGGGGGACACTAGCCTTGTCCCTTCCTTTAGAATGCACCCTAGGTATTCTACCTGTGGCTGGCACCATTGTATTTTCTTCCTTGAGGCTAGATGCCCGGCGTGAGCTAGGTGTTGTAACAGTGATGTTGAATCGACCGCACAATCTTCAGCAGTTCGACTGCACAGGAGCAGGTCGTCCACATACTGTATTAGTACCGACCCACGCTCAGAAGTCCAAGACTTGACAGTCTCGTTGAGTACCATAGAGAAGGCGGCTGGACTGTCTACATACCCTTGCCACGTTAGTTGGCCCCCGGCCCAGGAGAAAGCAAACATAGGTTGGGCTTCCTCTGCAATGGGAATGCTAAAGAAAGCATTCGCTAAATCAATTACTGTGTAGCATAGAGAGTCTGCCGGTATGCATGAGAAAATAAAAGTGATGTCTGAGACTAGGGGTGGGAGGGGAATCACTTGTTTGTTTACTGCTCTGAAGTCTTGGACGAGTCTCCACTCGCCACTGGCCTTCTTTAAAGGGTAAATGGGTGTGTTCCAGGGGCTAATGATTGGTTTTAGGATACCTTTAGATATGTAGTCATTGATCTGGGGGGCAATGCCTTGGGTCTTTTCGGGGGGCAGGGGGTATTGTTTGTGATATTGTTTTCTGCGTCAGGGCGCATCTGAGGCGAGTAAGGCGTACAGTTAATGAAACCTACGCTACCTTTGTTTTCCGCCCAGATAGCATGTGTTTCGAGAGAGGCGGGGAGTAGCATAAAAAAAGCCTCTGTGTGCATGTCGCTTAGGGCCATGTAAGTCACATAATGGTGAACTAGCTGTAAGGGAACCTTCTCTATTAAACTTAATGGTAATACACAGTTGTGCCAAGAGGTCCCGTCCCATAAGGGGCACAGGGCATGAGGACAAGACGGCAAAAGTTTGGGTACATAATTTCTGTCCTTCTGGAGTGGCTACAGTCAGTGGTGGAGTGATGGGATGGGTGACAGGTGTCCCATTAATACCAATAGAGTTTCCCTCGGTGCATTGTGGTGTGTTAAAAATCTCATCATTCACTGAACTAGAGGTGGCGCCAGTGTCTATCAAAAAGCAGACACGTTGTCCATCTACATGTAATACAACTTGAGGAAGACTTCTCCATGAGGGATTGTAACACACTAGGCTGAGGGAAGGGACATACTCTAGGCATCCCTATTGGGGTGGTGGCTGCCGATTGGATGGCCACTGCATAGGAATTCTGGGTGGTGGTCTATTGGGGGCCTGAGGGTGCATTATTTGTGGCTGTGTAGGATATTGGGGTAGTGGTTGACGAGGGTTCTGGTATGGCGGATAACGGGGATACTGTGGGCGGGTCTGGGGGTTAAATCCCCTGCCTCTGCCTCTTGCTCTAATCTGTCCAGTCCTATAAGGGCACTGGGATTTCCAGTGTCCTTGCTGTCCACAATTGAAACAACCTTGGTCCGGGGGATAAACAACAGCTGGACCAGGATATGTTTGCATGGCCATTAGGGTCATGGATTCCCAATTGGTGACACCTTTCCCGGACTTGTGTCCAAAATGGTTCTACCTGGGGGCCAGGGATCATATTACTGACAAATTCATAGGGTGATGGGGTGGCCATGGTTTGGGTTGCTGCAGAATTCCCCATCTAGTAGTCTGGGCAGTGTGTGTCTAGTGGCAGGACACAGGTGATAACACCCGGTTTGTCCAACAATCCGGTCTCTGGTCTGGGAGTAGGATCCCTGATCTTTTTTGGGGCAGATGGACTTATATAAAACTATGAAGATTTACCCTTAATATATGATGAAGGGTAAATCTTTCCTGGTGGCGGGATATACCCCTCTTACACCAAGTCTGCAAGAGAAGCCTGTAGGTCTAGTGGTCAAAAGAATCTACCTTTCATAAATGCTAAGAAAAAAAATAAATAAACCTAGCGTGCAGTGTGAACAGGCGGGTGCTACCTCACTACAATGGTTTAAGATTTCAGCTTTAAAACTTTACATGTACATTTATCAAGTAATCACATCATGATGCATTTCATTATTTATAGTGCACTTTTAAAAGTTCTCAAGTGGGCGTCCATTTAGCCAATCCTTATGTCACGGGCGTATATGATACCTCCCGTGTTAGAATATAATCATGAATCTCTCTCTTAGTTTATAGTCGGACCAACCTAGTCAGACTCCTCAATACCTGCGAACCCTTTTCACCCCCCAAGGGACCAGCCTAGTCCGTTGCGAAGGCACAGTTTATATATATATATATATAATTAAATTTCTTATAATGGTTGTTTGGACAGGTCAAGCATAAACGCCAATTACCATAAAAAGAGGTAAAAGGTGTAAATATGACTTACCTGTGCAAACCCCACTTCTGGTACCAAAACTGTAAGGTGTTCGTCTTCTAGATTCCCCTGGATAGCCTAGGCTGGAGTGGCTTAATGAAGGTCCCATACGCCGGCGGTTAATCAAATACACATACACTCATGGGTACGTGGTGAAGATTACAACGTTTAATGGGAAGTGGACTGTCTTTTATGTGGTAATTTACAAAGCCCTGCCCTGTGAGTTTCACATACATCAACAATTTAACTCATGACATTAGTTCTTTCCTGAAATGTAAGTTAAAGGTTATCTCCTAACAGTTATTTTCAACATCTACTGACTGACCATATTCTTGCGTAACCAGTCCTTATCTTAGCTTTGTGCCTCTCACCACAGACAGATGTTTCCTGATGTGTCAATATCTTGCATAGACCCTTCTGGAGAGACATGCAGATATCTATCATCTAGTCACGTAGGCCAGTATGCTGGTGTCTCAATTCTGAAGCTATTGAGAAATGCAAACCCAAGAATATTGGTACTAGATTTTTGACTTAATATATCTTTGGTAATTTTAAAAGGTATTCCCTTATAAAGGGTCCCCAACTTACACAAGTATTTTGCAGCAGCAAAAAATCCATCTCAGAGGAAGATAATTCATAATTATGCTGAAAAATCTTTTCTTAGAACATGGTGGATTTACTAAAGGCAAATAGTCTGTTCACTTTGGAAGGGTAATTCTCACTTTGTAAAGATATTTTCCTTAACCACTTAACAACCGCCCATTGCCGATTAACGGCTTCAGGGCGGTTGTTTAACTCTGAGAGGCCGTTAATTACTGGCCTCCCAGAATTCTACTCTCACGCGCCCCCTGGGGCGCGCACACGAGATCATCCGTGACCGTCGGGTCCAGTGGACCCGGCGCATCACGGATCACGGTAAACGGCCGCTCGTCGCGGCCGTTTACCATGTGATCGCTCCGTCAAATGACGGAGTGATCACTTGTAAACAAACCGATCGGTACAGCGGAGGGGAAAGAGATCGGTGTCAGCAGCGATGTGGGCTGCATCTGCAGTGCCCACATCGCTGCTCACCGAATTTAACCCCTCAATTCCCTGCCAATACTCTGCAATACCTGCAATACTCTGCAGTACCCTGCCATTACTCTGCAGTACCCCCCATTACTCTGCAGTACCCCCCATTACTCTGCAGTACCCCCCAATACTCTGCAGTACCCGCCATTACTCTGCAGTACCCGCCATTACTCTTCAGTACCCCCCATTACTCTGCAGTACCCTGCCATTACTCTGCAGTACCCCCCAATACTCTGCAGTACCCCCCAATACTCTGCAGTACCCTGCCATTACTCTGCAGTACCCCCCAATACTCTGCAATACCCCCCAATACTCTGCAATACCCCCCAATACTCTGAAATACCCGCCAATACTCTGAAATACCCGCCAATACCCCGCCAATACCCCACCAATACTCTGCAATACCCTGCCATAAATTGCCATACCCAGCCATACTTGGAGATACCCAGCCATACTCGGTGATACCCTGCAATACCCAGCCATAGACGCCCCCCCCCCCCACCCCTCACTGCCCTCCGGTGCTTCTACCAACTCGCCAGTACGATCAAAGCCAGAATCTTTTTTTTTTTTTTTTTATTTCAGGCTTCCCAGCCTAGAGGTGAGATGCGGGGTCATATTGACCCCCAGATTTCACTGTAAAGAGGACTTGTCATGCCATATTCCTATTACAAGGGATGTTTACATTCCTTGTAATAGGAATAAAAGTGATCAAAAATTTATTTTTGGGGAAAAAAATGTCAAACTAAAATAAATAAAGTAAAATGAACAATAAAAAAAAAAAAAAAAAATTTAAAGCGCCCATGTCCCCATGTGCTCGCATGCAGAAGCGAACGCATACGTAAGCCCCGCCCACATATGAAAACGGTGTTCAAACCACACATGTGAGGTATCGCCGCGAACGTTAGAGCGAGAGCAATAATTCTAGCCCTAGACCTCCTCTGCAACTCAAAACATGTAACCAGTAAAAAAAATTTAAAGCATCGCCTATGGGGATTTTTTAAGTAGCGATGTTTGGCGCCATTCCACGGGCATATGCAATTTTGAAGAGTGACATGTTCGATATCTATTTACTCAGCATAACTTCATCTTTCACTTTATGCAAAAATTGGGCTAACTTTACTTTTTTTTTTGTTTTTTTTAAGCACAAAACTGTTTTTTTCCCCCAAAAAAACGCGTTCGAAAAATTGCTGCGCAAATACCGTGTGAGATAAAAAATTTGCACCGACCACCATTGTATTCTCCAGGGTCTTTGCTAAATATAATATATATATATTGCAATTGAGGCATTGGCTTGAATGATTGACCTCCCAAAATCCACAGTTGACAACTGTGCAGAAGACCAAGTTGTGGCTTTGCATATTGTCTTTGTGGACACTCTGCAGTACACTGCCCATGAAGTCACCACTGCCCTAGTGGAGTGAGCTTTTAGGCCCTCAGGTATTTCAATCTGCTGTAGCGAATAGTTTTTTTTTTATGTTCTTCACAAATCAAGAAGCAATGGACTGAGAGGAGTCTGCCTGTCCCCTTTTGAAGACGTGAGGAATGACAAGAAGTTTATCTGTTTTCCTAAAGGTACTAGTTGTCATAAGGTATGCTGAGAGATTGCCTTTAACATCCAGTGGATGTGGATCGCCTTGAACTGTGAGAAGTGCTGGGAGTCTTAGCTCTTAGTTAAAAATGAAATGAAGAGGCGAATTTTGGGATGAATCAGGCCGAAGGCCTTAAGACCACTCTGTCTGGATAGAAGACTAAATAAGGTTCCTTGGCAAGTAGCACTTGCATCTCTGAGACCCTCTTTGCTGAGGTTATGGCAGCGAGAAATGTGACCTTAAGCGTTAAATCCCATAAGGAGATGGCTCCGGTAGGGAAGAAAGGGTAGTGAGACAGTGCTTCCAAAACAATTGATGCATCCCTTCATCCATTTGAAACTGCATGACGAGAGGGTCTTGGGCCCACTTTAATCCTGTCATGGCTGCTAGTGCTGAGACCTGAACTTTTAAGGTATTTGAACCTAGGCCTTTTTCCAGAACAGACTGTAGGAATGCGAGGATTTGTGCCACCTCTAGTGATGATTTGTCCCAACATTGTTGTTGTGAGAGTGAAATTATTTTTTTCCAAGTTCTCTTGTAGGTGTTGTTGGTAGTGGCTTTTCTGGCATGGAGTAGAGTTTCTACCACTCTCTGGAAACAACCCTAATCTAGGAACCTAGACCTTTCAGCCTCCATGCCATCAGATGTAGTTTCGTGTGAAGAAATTGGCCCTGGGAGAGTAAATCTAGTGTGACTGGAAGAGGCAGAGGATTCTCTGTGTTCATCTGCATGAGCATTGTGAACCATGGGCTCCTCGGCCAGAAGGGAATCACAGCTATTACGGTTGATGTTGATCTCTTGAGTCGGAACAGGAACATCAGAAGAGTTGGAGGGAAAATGCAGCCTAGCTGGAAGTTCCATGGATGTTACAGGCAATCTATCCATTCTGCTGATAGGTAAGCAGCCCTCCAGAGGTATCTTTGGCATTTTGTGTTCTCTGGGGTTGCTGCCAGGTCTATGTCTGGAATACCCCAGGTTTTGGTTATGAGAGAGAATGCCTGAAGACTCAGGGACCACTCATTGCATAAGAAGTTCCTGCTTAGGTTGTCAGCTAGATTATTCTGTGCCCCGGGGACATACACCGCCTTCAGATCCGTCAAGTTCGTTTGGGCCCATTCGAGGATGGGGCTAACTTCTTACATAAAAGAGCGACTCCTGGCACCCATCTGTCTGTTGATGTAAGTTACTGCCACTTTGTTGTCCATACGCAGTAACACCCCTTTACCTCTCAAGAGGGGACCTAATGCTAAAAGGGCTTGAAAGGCAGCTCTCCATTCCACTATGTTTGAAACAATCTCCTGGGTTTGGAAATACCAGAGACCTTGGGCTGCCTGATCCCGAAAGTGGGCTCCCCATCCCTCCATACTGGCATCGGAAATTACCACTTCTTGTGGAGGGGGAACTATGTTCCTGAACCTCTTGGGGTTGTGTATCTGGGTCCACCACCATATGGACTGTTTGATTTGGTTGTAAATAAAGATTGGTTTAGACATCGACATTCCATTCCGCTGCCTCAGAAATGAATTCTGAAATGTCCTAGTGTGCCACTAATTTCCACCTGTGACCAAACTGACCATCCAGGGATCTCTTAAGTTCTCTGCCCAAGCCTTTGTGAACTTCCTGAGCCTTATTCCTACCACCGCAGGCTGGACAGACGCACCATCAAAAATAATTTTGCTGTTCTCCTGTGGAGGAGGATTTTGTTTTTTGGAATTTCAAGAAGGAGGTCTGGGGATTTCTCAAATTTCTCCTAAATTCCTTTCCGTGTCTGTATGACTTGGCCTCTCTATACCTTTCTGGGAGATTACGCCTGAAGTGTGGTGGTTTCTGTTGTTTTGGTTTCCTGTCTGAGGGAATGAGGCCTAGCTTTTGTCCAAAAAGTTTTGGCGATCACGGAGGCCAGCATTGCCCTTGAGGAGGACCTGACTGTGTCCACCGAGGCCTCTGCAATGAAGTCCCCTTTGAGATTGAGTTCCTGAAGAGCTGTGATCACTCTCTCCTGTTCTGCTCCCTCCAGAATCTGTTTCTCAATATTAGACGTCCAGCTTGAGATGGCTCTTCCTATGGCTGCTAAAGCGATAGCTGGCCTACAAGCTCCACCTGCTGCCACATAGGCTATTTTAAATCAAGGTCGATTTTCTGATCTAACACATCGTAGACAATTACGGTAATACTATAGAGCAGGGGTCTCCAAACTTTTTAAACAAAGGTCCAGTTTACTGTCCTTCAAACTTTAGGGGGGCCGCACTGTGGCCAATGGGAGAAGAAAATATCCTTGTGTCAGTAGGAGTAAACAATGCTCCATGATTAGTATTGGGGGGAATAATAGTAGCCCATTGTTGGTATCAATGGGAGGAATAAGTGCCCCATCATTGGTGTCAGTGGGTGGATTAGTGGCCCATAATTGGTGTGAATGGGAGGATTAGTGTCTCACGATTGGTGTCAATGGGTGGAATAGTGCCCCATCATTAGTATCAATGGACGGATTAGTGCCCCATCATTGGTGTCAATGGGAGGAATAGTGCCTCATCATTGGTGTCAAGGGGAGAAATAGTGGCCCATCATTGGTGTCAATGGGAGGAATAGTGTGCCATCATTGGCATTAGTGGGAGGAAAAGTGCCCCTGTGTTGGTGTCAATGGCAAAAACTATGTTAGTAACAGTGGTGGGGGGGATATTGCCCCAAGGGCCAAATAAAAGCAAGCAAAGGGCCGCATCTGGCCCTCGTGCCCCGCAGTTTGGAGATAACTGCAATAGAGAGTCACTTAAATGACTGTTGTGAGTGTGCTGGGGCTGCTGACATCATATCCAACATGGAAGAGGCCAGCAGAAAAAAAAGTCCTTTTGATGTCTACAGAAGGTAGGCTTCTACAGGTAAACAACACATATTGTATAACCTTTTAGGAAGATTTTTATTGAAATAAATGGTCTGATGACAGGGTCTCCTTAAGCAATGCAGGTAATAATAGGGACTACATTTATTATTGCATATATTATCTATAATTAGCATGCATTTTAATGAAAAAATATAGTATTCAATTTTCTCAGAGAAGCATTACCATATTCATATGCCTTCCACTGTCATCCATCTTTCTTTGACACTTAATTTTTTCTTGTTGCTGATTAAAGAAATGCAGTGGGCCCTTTTAGCCTTTTGAAATATTCAGACGCAATAACTTTGAAATTAATTGGATACAGTTCCATGCATAGCCTCTATATATTGAGAGATAATTGTGCCACTCATAGGCACCAGGCTCATATGTTATCTTATTCGACACAGTCGCTTTGCCACCTTATTGTATGGCTGAGTGTGGTTTCATCAAGGATACAGACGTCACAGCTGGAAGTCCATCATTATCACATGGAGCGAACTTGCAAGCATTTTGGGGAATAGAAAACTCCTTGTGTAATGTGTGTCACTCACAACTTGTGTGGCACTTGATAAATTTACAATCCGTTATTTAATGTAGATGTAAGCCCCAGCCCCATGACATTTAGTTTGCTAAAGCACTATGTATCATAGACAACTGCCTTTTTAAAAATATAAAATACTTGTTTTCATTTCTTTCCATTCTTTGCAGCATTTTAGCGCTGCTGATCTTCAGCAGACTCTACATGCATTCCAGCAATGGCTGGATTATAGTTCTTATATATTACAGGTACTTATATAGGGCTGTCAATTTAAGTAGCACTTTACACATATATATTGTACATTCACATTAGTCCCACACCCTCAAGGAGCTTACAAACTAAGGTCCCTAGCTCACATTTATACATATAGTACACATACAAGGACCTACCAGCATGTCTTTGGAGTGTGTGAGGAAACCCATGCAGGTGCAGGAAGAACATGCAAACTCCAGGCAGGTAGTGCTGTGGTTGGGATTTGAGCCAACAACCCTAGTGCTGCTAGGCATAAGTACTAACCACTTAGCCACCGTGCCCGCCCATGGAAGATATTTGCATAATGTTAACAGTGGACTATGTTTGCCTATGTCTGTTGGCATGGCTGATAGTGATTTCCATCAGAAATATATTAACACAGTTGAGAGACAGGGACAGAGCATTGGCACCCCATAACAAAAAGTGTTTCATGGCAGGATCACCAGATATTACTTTAATGGAAAAGCAATTGAAAATGATTTTTAAAGTTACATTACCTTGTTAAAATTTATATGACATTTTTAATCAGTTGAAGACTTTGGATGTGTTACACACACCCTAAAAGACTACATGAATGTACACTGGGCGTGTGTAGCACGTCCAGTTTCTCTGCCCTGCTTCTGGGACCTCCTCCCACCAGAAATGAATATGCAAAGTAAAATATTGTTACATTTGTATCTTTCTGTTCATTTATCTGCAGATCAAATGGATGAATTGCACTTGATGTCAGTTAACCTTGCAAGTAAAAAAAAAAGTTATAAAAAAAAATGTTGCTCTGCTTAAACCCTTATTAACCCCTTGTTTCTCTAATCAGCCTTAATTAATGACTTGATTCTGCCATCAACAGTAAGTGTTGATGATGGAGGGGAACTCCTCCTACTGCACTATTGTATTCTGCCAGCAGTGGGCGCTGGGAGCATTTTTGGCCCGTAGAATACAATGGTTACTGCCAGCGGCTATAGCTGCTGGTAGTAAATGTATGTGAAAAAATACAACATGCTGGTTGTACCCAAGTTGATCTATTAATAAACTTGGGTACAATCAGCCTGCTCATATGTGGATCGAATCTCAGCTGGTTCCTGCAAAGCCGTCCTCTATGACCGACTTTAGTCTCTTTTCCTCTTCAACTATTATTTTCATGCTGATTTTCTATTTTAAAAGTTAATATTTAAACTTTTTAATTTTTGTAATGTTTGTTAATATTATTACACATATAACATGTATTTAAACAATTCCCAATTCACTCATGATCAGTGTCGCCTCATCAGTGCAGCCTATCAGTGCCCATCAGTGCAGCCTATGAATGCCCATCATGCAGCCTCATCAGCACACATTAGTAAAGGAGAAAAATTACTTACTTACAATATTTTATGACAGAAACATATGCCCTGTACACACGGTCGGACTTTCCGGCGGATAATGTGCGATTGGATCCTGTTATCGGAAAATCCGATCGTGTGTGGGCTCCATCGGACTTTTCTCATCAGAATTTCCGACACACAAGTTTGGGAGCCGGATCTAAAATTTTCTGACAACAAAATCCGATCGTTTAAATTCCGATCATGTGTAGACAATTCCAACGGACAAAGTGCCAAGCATGCTCAGAAGAAATTACGAGAGAAAAGCTATTGGTTAATGCCCTTTTTATAGTCCCGTCGTATGTGTTTTACGTGACCTCATTCTGAACGATCAGATTTTCTGACAGCTTTGTTGCAACCGTGTGTATGCAAGAAAAGTTTGGGCCAAAATCCGTCGGAAAAAATCAGACGGATTTTGTCGTCGGAATGTCCGACCGTGTGTACAGGGCATAAGAAAACCTTTTTTTTTTTTCAGTCTTTTTTCATTTGTTTAGCAAAAAATAAAAACCTCAGTGGTGATTAAATACCACCAAAAAAAAGCACTGTCTGTCTTGTCTAAAAAAAAAAATGATAACAATTTCCTGTGGGTATAGTGTTGCATGACCGTGCAATTGTCCTGAAAATTGGCCTGGGCAGGAAACTAACTTCTAAAAAAAAGAATAACTGTGTTCTGTTTGTTTTTGTTGTGATTTATTGCCAAAGGATTATGAAAAAAAAATCATTGTTGAAAGACATTCATGAAAAGAAAACGTTAAAAAAACAATACATGCATTACCTTGTTATCTTTAGTAACGACAACGTTATTGCCAAAAAAACAGGCCCGTAGCAGTAATGTAAACATTGCTCTGGTCCATAGTGGGTGAACTAGTGTGAGAGGTGTTCTCTTGTGGGTGTCACGTGATAGATTAGGGTCCGTTCACACAGGGGCAACACGACTTTGGGCGAGACTTTGGGAGGCAACTTGGACACGACTTGAGTATGAATCACAGCACGACTTGAGGCAACTTACAGGGCAACTTGAAGTTGCTTCCAGGAGAGGAGACTTTACCAGTGGCCAATCACATAATAATCAGCTCTGTGGGAGGGAGGGGTTTGCCTAGAAAACTATTTTTACTTCCTGGAAAGTTGCTTCAGTTAAGACAGGGGATCAGACTTGGAGGCAACTTCCATTGAAATCAATGGGTACAAGTTGCCTAGAAGTCGGATTGAAGTAGTACAGGAACCTTTTCTGAAGTCGGAGCAACTTCAGTAGTGTACATTAAGACGGCTCTCATTCACTTACATTGATTTTATCATGTTGCGCGACTTGAGGCAACTTGGGACGACTTCAAGTCGGATCCAAAGTTGCTCCTGTGTGAATGGACTCTTAGCCTGTAATGAGAAGGCTTCTTCATACAACCCGGTTCAAGGGCCACCGATGTTATAACAGTGGCCGCCAGAGCCTGGCGGGGTATGGGTGCCTGGATCATCTTCCATGCAGAGGATGTGCCACCAGGACAGACCAGCAGGTTTAAACAGCAGCTGTTGTCAGTTCAGCTGATGCAGCAAAAAAAAGGAAGAGGAAGCAGGCAGGTATGTGCAGAGCTGAGGAGACACTGAATGCATACTCAGACAATCAGATGCAGATATAAATGACAGGCAGAGAATGGTTAGGATACAGGCAAAGTTTGGCAACAGGATATCAGTCAGGTAAGAGGTATTCAGAGTCAATAAGGCAAGCTAGGTCAGGATAGTCAGAACAAGCCAGGTCAAACACAGGAATCAGATCAGGATCTCAGGAACAGGTTTCACAGTGTACAAGCTGCAGATCAGACAGCAAAGACACAGTGCTGCAGCAGCACTTAAATAAGGCAGTCTGGTACCAATCACTGCATTTACTCTGTACTATTGTTAACCCCTAGGTAACCACTGTGCCGAGTAACTCCATGACAGTGGGTCACAGAAGTAAACTTACTTGTGCTCCCATGTGCCCCAGAATCAGCTAAATCCTACTGCCAGCTGACATCACAGAACTGCTCCAGGCTCTGGAAAGATCCCGACTATATTGTTAGGATCCACCCAGCTGCCTGATTGACAGTTGGCTCCGGTTCTCAGAATGCGGCTCAGAGTCAAAGTCAGCTGTACCTGCCCCCTCTACAGCCCAGAGCTCCGGTGAGCACTGGAGGGGCAGAGTGGAGAGCGGTGACTGACAGTCACCGCTCTCAACTCCACGTAGACCAGAGAGCTGAGCGATCAGTAGATAAGTGATCGCTCAGTTCTCAATGTTAGAGCCAACAGGGACAGCTTCAGCATCACACTGATTCTACAGCAATGAGGTATGTACGATTGTTGTTTTTATTGTTGTAAACCCGCACACCTCCTTTAAGAAGATCTTTGTGACAACACATTAGGATTAAAGTGATTAAAGTATATATGAACCTTTTCAGTATGCTTTGCATAATGCCTCACTGATCTGTAAATATCAGCACTTCCCGTTGTAGGGGGAAATAATTGCCAAGTCACTTCTAGGCAATTTCCAACTGGCCATTGGGCTGTCTATCTGATATACCTAATAGGCAACCCAATGGCCAAAATAAACAAACTTGGCAACCTGGCATCATTGCAAGACAGTGGTTTTGCTTTGTCACTCTGCAACTGTAAGGCTCCATTTGTTCACATGTCTGTGTTCCGCATCACGTTACGAATTGCAGCGATTCTGCCCGCAATTCGCAATAGTGGCAAATTGCGGGATGCCCATTTGTTCCCCGCTTGTTTCCCATCAATTTCAATAACACCCAAAATGCGGCGAGATTTTCTCTCGTGCTGCGATTCTGATTGTGTGATTTTACCACGATTGTCGCTCCTCATATACCAAGATGTGAATGGAGCCCAAGTATATGGTCATGTGGTAATATCAACAGTTTTGAGTCTCCCTAAACATGTTCTCCAGTTGACTACCACAAACAAACTATGAAGCTATTTACCTTTATATAGTACATACTGAGAAGCTTCTACCATTCACAAGCTGTGTAACTGGGTTAGATGGAGAATGGAACCATGTGGCCATCTTTACTTATACACTCTTCTTTAATTCGTCTAACCATTGGTAATGCTTTTAGTGAATTGAAAAATTAGGGTAGAACCTTAGGGAAAACTTTTTTTTTTCATTGAATAGAGGTAGGGAGGGTTATAACCCTTGCCATCTGTGTCCCACTTCAGAGATTTTCCCTGATGGGTTTACTTCCTCTTTCATTCCCTGCAAAGGTAAAGCATAATGGACTACTATGCATCGCATAGTAGTCCATTATGTGTCACTTACCTGACACAGGAGCCAGCGAAGTCACTGCTGTCCCCTGTAGTATGGCGCATCCATCTTCTCGGTGGGTCTCGCCGTTCCGCCGCTGTCGTTCGGCGAAGCCGCGATGACGTCACTCCCACGCATGCGCACGGGAGCCGCCAGTCGCGGCATATCGCCGTTGACCGCGGCGCGCTCAGTGCGCCTGCACGCCGCTGTCTACAGCGCATGAGCCGTAGACAGCGGTGCCTGTCTTTCGGCAAATATCTCCTAAACCGTGTAGATTTAGGAGATATTTCTTGGACCTACAGGTAAGCCTTAATCTAGGCTTACCTGTAGGTCAAAGTTGGTTGTAAGGGTTTACAACCACTTTAATGTGGGCACAGACAGCAATAAAAAACTTACAAGTGTTCTAATTCCTCTCCACTTTATCCAAAACAACAAAAAAAGTTTTGCTGATAGTTTTACTTAAATTTTCGAATATAAAATAAGGTAATAATTTGCATTAATGGAAAAATATGGATTATTATTTTATGACTTGTGCGTATTATTAGTTATTTTAATATTTGCCTGAAAGGAGTTTTTAATGCAATGTTTACATTGCTATGCCACATTTTCTTGACTGTGTTTCATATGGAGATTTGTAGGCTCACCATCTACTTTGTGTCTATTAAACTCCTTTGGAGCACAGGCTAGGATGAAAATTACTCATACTTTTTTTAGACAGCTATTGAGATTAGAGGAGCAGTAAATCACAGTTAGGCCGCGTACACACGAGAGAATTGTCCGTCCAACTTAGTCCGCTGAAACGTGTTTCAGCGGACAGTCCGCTCGTGTGTTGGCTTCAGCGGACTTTTTCAGCGGACAGTCTGGCGGACTAAGTCTTTCGGAATTTCCGTAATACAGTCCGTCCAACTTTGGTTTCAGCAGACAGTCCGCTCGTGAGTAGGCTAGTTGGACGGACTAAGTATGGCGCATGCTCAGAAAGGATTTAC
Organism: Lithobates pipiens; assembly: GCF_037356315.1. Lineage (NCBI taxonomy): Eukaryota > Metazoa > Chordata > Amphibia > Anura > Ranidae > Lithobates > Lithobates pipiens. The sequence continues at coordinate 76,719,958 of NW_027507764.1, forward strand.
ACGGCCGAAGGTTGCATTGCAGTGTATTGGACGTCGTATTTCTAGTCCCGTCGTACGTGCTGTACACGTCATCGCGCAAGCTTTCAACGGACTGTCTGTTCATCGTGTGTGGTCAAGTCCGTTCATTCAAAAGTAGGACGGACTGTCTGTCGGATTGTCTGACGGACTTAGTTGGACAGACAATCCTCTCGTGTGTACGCGGCCTTACTGTCAACAGGCAAAGTCCAGCCTGAGTATGTAATAATAAAGATCGGTGCCCTGTGTGCTGTACATAAACAGTTATAAAATACAGTGTATATGTGAGCATTAAAAAATACTGTTTTAGTTTATTTCTATTAACGCTTAACTTCAGTGACTTACCTTGGTCTATGGTCAGAATTCAGTTCTTCCACTTTACACTGTTGGAATATGAGTAAGCAGTCCTATATCCCCGCATACAATGGCGGGTGAGCAGCTAGGTCCTCAGCATGGGTCCTGCATTGTAAGTGATGATGATGTTGGTGGGAAAGGCAGCAACATGGTCTGTAGGAGACAAAAAGAGTGGTTTCAGAGGATCGGTTGTTACAGCCAGAACTGGAGGAAGACTGCTGGGCCATGGACTATAATATAGTGCCATCATCTAGTTAGGCTGTCAGGTTAAATGTAATTTTTGGCTTCACTGCAGTCAGTGGAGCAGGGGTCTATTATTTTTGTCTGCTCAGGGTTTCCTAAGCTGGGTGTTTGATTTCTCCTACCTGCTTCTGGGAGAAGCTTCCAGAATACAGGGCAAGGGGAGTCAAATGTCCATTATGAATATTTATCATGCCTAGGCCAGTCCCTGGAAGGAGGCATCCAGAAGGTGTCTGGGGTGGGGGGGTAATAAATAACTCAGAGGCCTTTCCAGAGTATTTAATCCTCTCCATGAAGGGTTCTAGTTCTCCTGGGGCTGCTGCCCCTGCAAGATAGCTAGTGTAGCTAGCTATCTGTATAATTGCAGTCTGTTTCTAGGGGCGACCACAGCGAAAACAACGTTGAGCCTCACGTTGAGAGCCAAACTGTAGCCCCCCCAATTCCCGAGGGCCTGGTGTGGACCCCCAAAGACAGGTATGCCTCTGGAACTCCATCCCTCTCAGAATTGTCTCCAGGTATTGCGGAATCTTGAACACCTGGATAGGCCTCAAACAGACCTAGCAGCTGAGAGGTCTCCTGGCTAGGCCTCAGGCTTCAGGCCTAGCAGCCAGGAGCTGTTTCTCACCCACCCACCCAGAACTCTGTCTGGGCTGAGAAGATCTAGATCACCTGAATCTCTGCAAATAAATACCTTTTCCCAGGATTCATAGTGGCCAGTCTAATTGGCTGAGAAAGGTATGTTTATTCATAACCTGACTCCACTGTAGCTCATCATACTAATGCCTAAGACGACAGTGCCACCTACTCACAAAAGGGAGAAGCCACAGCTGAAACAGGATTAGGAGGAAGCCCATTTGATTCATAAAACTAAAAAATAGCCAGACTAGCTACCACCCAGCACAACTAAATTTACCTGTAGCCCTGTTTTGGGACAAGGGTGGTACACTAGTGGATGAGAAAATGCAGTCCGGGCCTGTAGAAAATAACTAATGAATTCTTACTGAAAGGCACTGTCATGGAGTCCTGGTCTGTAGAAGGATCTTTTTGTCTCCCTCACTACCAGTGGTTGCTAGGTGTCGTATAGCTCCTGGGACATGGTGAGTAAAAAAACCTTGCTATGGATTCTTGGGTGTACACGTGCTAGAAGGTGCTATATGGACTGGGACTGCTCAAATTGAGTCTTAGATATACTGGCCATGTTATGTACCTGCCGAGTGAGCCTGACGTGCAGTGGGAAGACTGTCTCGTACAACCCCGGCTCAAGGGCCACCGATGTTGCAACAGTGGCCGCAAGAGCCTGGTGGTGTATGGGTGCCTGGTTCGTCTTTGGTCTTGTCAGTTCAGCTGGTGCAGCAGGAAACAGGAAGCAGGCTGGTAAGCTGGGGAGACACTGAATACGTAGTCAGACAAGCCGGGTTTGGTAACAGGTGATCAGATGTAGATATAGACGACAGGCAGAGAATGGTCAGGATACAGGCAAAGTTCGGCAACAGGATATCAAGCAGTGTAGAGCAGAGCATGGTTACAAGGCAGGCCAAGGTCAGGACAGCAGAGATCAAATCGTAGTCAAACAAGCCGGGTCAAACACAGGAAACAGACCGGATCACAGGAACAGGTAGTCACTGGAACAGGTATGAGCTGCAGACCAGACAGCAAAGACACAGTGCTGCTGAGGTGTTTAACCACCTCAGTACAGTGCAGTTACACCCCCTTCCTGACCAGACCAATTTTCAGCTTTCAGCGCTCTCACACTTTGAATGACAATTACTCAGTCATCCAACACAGTATCCATATGAAACTTGCGTCCTTTTTTCCACACAAATAGAGCTTTCTTTTAGTGGTATTTAATCACTAGTGGGCTTTTTATTTTTTGTGCTATAAATAAAATAAAACATAAATTTTGTGAAAAAAATGCCTTTTTCTTCGTTTCTGTCATAAATTTTTGCTAATTAGTAATTTTTCTTCATAAATTTTGGCCAAAATTTATACTGCTACATATCTTTGGTAAAAATAACCCACATTAGTATATATTATTTGGTCTTTGTGAAAGTTATAGAGTCTACAATCTATGGTGCCAATCACTAAAAATTCATCACTTCTGATCAGGCCTTCAGTACATCAGGTGTACCTCATTTCTTAAGACTCTAACTAGTCAGGAAAGTACAAATACCCCCCAAATGACCCCTTTTTACAAAGTAGACATCCCAAGGTATTAAGTAAGTAGCATGGTGAGTTTTTTTAAGTTGTCATTTTTTCCCACAATTCTTTGCAAAATGAAGATTTTTTATTTTTTTTTATTTTTTTTTACTAAATTGTCATATTATCAGGTTATTTCTCACACACAGCATATGTATACAACAAATTACCCCCCAAAATACATTCTGCTACTCTTCCCGAGTACGGCGATACCACATGTGTGAGACTTTTACACAGCCTGGCCACATACAGAGCACCAACATCGATGTAGTACCTTCAGACGTTCTACGAGCAAAAATGACGCATCTCATTTCTCAACCACCTATTACACTTTTGAAGGCCCTGGAGTACCAGGGCAATGGAATTTCCCATAAAATCACCCCATTTTGGAAAGCTAACACCCCAACGTATAATCTGTGAGGCATAATGAGTCTTTTGAATGGTTAATTTTTTTCCAGAAGTTTTTGGAATATGTGGAAAAAAATTAAAACGCATTTTTTTTTTACACAAAATTGTCAATTTATAAGATATTTCTAACACATAGCATGTATATAGCAAAAATTACACCCCAAAATACATTCTGCTACTCTTCCCGAGTACGGCGATACCACGTGTGTGAGACTTTTACACAGCCTGGCCACATACAGAGCACTAACATTGATGTAGTACCTTCAGACGTTCTATGAGCAAAAATTACGCATCTCATTTCTCAACCACCTATTACACTTTTGAAGGCCCTGGAGTACCAGGACAATGGAATTTCCCATAAAATGACCCCATTTTGGAAAGCAAACACCCCAACGTATAATCTGTGAGGCATAATGAGTCTTTTGAACGGTTCATTTTTTTCCAGAAGTTTTTGGAATATGTGGAAAAAAATTAAAACGCATTTTTTTTTTACACAAAATTGTCAATTTATAAGATATTTATAACACATAACATGTATATAGCAAAAATTACACCCCAAAATACATTCTGCTACTCCTCCCGAGTATGGCGATACCACATGTGTAGGACTTTTACACAGCCTGGCCACATAGATGGGCCAAACATTGAAGTAGTACGTTCAGGCGTTCTAGGAGCATAAATGACACATCTTATTTCATTCCTACCCATCACACTTTTGAAGGTCCTGGACCACCAGGACAGTGAAATTACCCTCAAAATGACCCCATTTTGGAAAGTAAACACCCCAACGTATATTCTATGAGACATGGGCTGCAAATAGGTACTCGGGTACTCTGATGGGCTGGAGATAGGTACTCGGGTACTCAGATGGACTGTGACAGGTACTCGGGTACTCTGATGGCCTGGTGACAGGTACTCGGGTACTCTGATGGCCTGGTGACAGGTACTCGGGTACTCTGATGGCCTGGTGACAGGTACTCGGGTACACTGATGGCCTGGTGACAGGTACTCAGGTACTCTAATGGCCTGGTGACAGGTACTCGGGTACTCTGATGGCCTGGTGACAGGTACTCGGGTACTCTGATGGCCTGGTGACAAGTACTCAGGTACTCTGATGGCCTGGTGACAGGTACTCTGATGGTTTGGTGACTGGTATTTGGGTACTCTGAAGGGCGGTGACAGGTACTCAGATGAACTGTGACAGGTACTCGGGTACTCAGATGGGCTGTGACAGGTACTCGGTACTCTAATGGACTGTGACAGGTACTCGGTACTCTAATGGACTGTGACAGGTACTCGGTTCACTAATGGACTCTGACAGGTACTCGGTACTCTAATGGACTGTGACAGGTACTCGGGTACCCTGATGGGCCGTGACAGGTACTCGGGTACCCTGATGGGCCGTGACAGGTACTCGGGTACCCTGATGGGCCGTGACAGGTACTCGGGTACTCTGATGTGCCGTGACAGGTACTCGGGTACTCTGATGTGCCGTGACAGGTACTCGGGTACTCTGATGTGCCGTGACAGGTACTCGGGTACTCTGATGGGCCGGGACAGGTACTCGGGTACTCTGATGGGCCGGGACAGGTACTCGGGTACTCAGATGAACTGTGACTGGTACTCGGGTACTCAGATGGGCTGGGACAGGTACTCGGGTACTCAGATGGGCTGGGACAGGTACTCGGGTACTCAGATGGGCTGGGACAGGTACTCGGGTACTCTGATGGGCTGGGACAGGTACTCGGGTACTCTGATGGGCTGGGACAGGTACTCGGGTACTCTGATGGGCTGGGACAGGTACTCGGGTACTCTGATGGGCTGGGACAGGTACTCGGGTACTCTGATGGGCTGGGACAGGTACTCTGATGGGCTGAGACAGGTACTCGGGTACTCTGATGGGCTGGGACAGGTACTCGGGTACTCTGATGGGCTGGGACAGGTACTCAGGTACTCGGGTACTCTGATGGGCTGGGACAGGTACTCAAATACTCTGATGGACTGTGACAGGTACTCTGATGGACTGTGATTGACAGGTACTATGAGGGGTGGTGACAGGTCCTCTTTATTGGGGGGGGGGGTAATCAGTATGTTTGATGTACACTGTATGCGGTAACGAGATGTTACCGCAATCTCCTCCTCACACACGATCGGTGTGTGAGGAGGAGAACCCGGTAACATCCCGTTACCGCGGTTTGTTTACATTTTAGTGATCGGCTGTGAAAGGATCACAGCCGATCACGTGGGTAAACAGCCAGCCAATGGCTGTTTACCAGTGTCGGTGACGAGCAGTGTTCCCGGGGAACACGCCGTCACCGACGTGCACGCGCAGCGCGCTCGCGATCGCGCGCATGCGCCGTGCACGTAGGGGGTGTGACCATCTGTGATCGGCCGTGACTTCATCACGGCCGATCACGTGGTAAACAGCCATAACGAATGGCTGTTCACCCCCTTCGGTGGCGAGCGGTGTCTCCGTGACACGCCGCCACCGAAGAAACAGGGATGCGCGCGCACGATCGCGCGCATCCCTGTTTAAACGGGAGGCCGTCATATGACGGCCTCCCGCCACAATAGCTGCGCCGCCTGGCCGTCATTTGACGGCCGGCGGTCAGCAACTAGTTAAATAAGGCAGCCTGTTACCAATCACTGAAACTAGTCTGCACTATTTTAACCCCTAGGTGGCAGATTCATGACAGGCCATCTACTATTACCTCCAGGAAAGCCTTCTTAGAGGAGATTAGTGAGAAACTGTCCTGTTATTTCTGCTATTGTTTGGAGTATCCTGTTTCAAGTTATTCAGCAATAAATAAATAAAAAAGACATTCCCTAGACTGAGTCTGTATTTTTGGCGTGCATGGAACTGTGCATGTGACTGGCAGCCTCTGTACTAGCACTTGGGCATATTCTCAGTGGACCCTCCGGGGCTGAGCTCTACTAAAATAGATATTACCTAAGAAATATGTCTCCTTAAAAAATACTGTAGCAGTATATTTCTCATTAGCTGAGAGAGGCAGTTTTATAAATCTATCACTGCTGGAGTTAGGTTTTAAGGTGGTCCTATCCATGGGTATACCTAAAAAACTGTTTAAAACTAACCAGAAAATGAATTATTTGTTTTTCATAAAACCAATGCCACTGTGACAGATGAAGAGCTACAGAGAGGTCTAATCGTTCCACCTCAAAAAAAAAAAAGGAAAGATTTCCCCAAAGTGGGGTTTTTAGGCAGCAAAGTAGGATAATTGATGCAATGTTAAATGAAAAAAGTAATTATTTATTTATAGTATCAAAAAGCATGACATGATCGTTAAAACAACATGAGCTCCAGTAGGAAATAAAAACTAAACCGAAAGTACACTTGCAGACAAATAATTTTTCATAGCAACATTAGTAATAAAAATGTTGACAATTTTGAAAAATGAAACTGACGCGTTTCAACCCAGAATGCAGGGGTCTTCTTCAGAGGTTTAGTCTGCTAAAAAAGATATAGCATGGGTACACATGTCAAAATTATATACACACAGTAACAGAAAAAATAGATGCCGTACAGTGCAAACATGTGGTATAGTTACCCCATCGTGTATATTTCACCGGAAGAGTACTTCCTACATGGAGATCCTTTAAAAACCTTTTCTCTCCTCGAATAGCTCCAAGACACTCCACATCCGCACGAACCACACACACACACACACAATGCATATATACCCCTTACTGCTTTATTACATGTCTCATTTATCATCACTCTCACTCTGTCACCGTTGTCACTTTATTCCTTGTCCCTTTCACCTCACCCCACTTCAGAACCTAAAATCCAAAGTGCTAAACCAAAAGAACTGCTCAAAATTGAAACATTTGTTTTAAAGCTGAACTTTAAACAGATAAAATAAATCACAAAATCATGCAGGTAAGTGTATATGTATATATATATATATATATATATATATATATATATATATATATATATATATATATATATATATACTTTTAATCAGAGTATAGCATCAAGTCAATTAAACTCCTGGGATATTGATTTGGTCAGGTAAGTAGCAGAGGGGGTTGTTAATCAGTTTCAGCAGCTTTGGTGTTAATGAAATTAACAACAGGTGCACTAGATGGGCAACAATGAGACGACCTTCAAAACAGGAATGGTTTTACAGGTGGAGGCCATTGACATTTTTTTCCCTACTCATCTTTTCTGACAGTTTTTCACTAGTTTTGCATTTGGCTAGGGTCAGTGTTACTACTGGTAGCATGAGGCGATACCTGGACCCTATAGAGGTTGCACAGGCAGTCCAACTCCTCCAGGATGGCACATCAATACGTGCCATTGCCAGATGGTTTTGCGGTGTCTCCCAGCACAGTTTCAAGAGCATGGAGGAGAGTCTAGGAGACAGGCAGTTACTCTAGGAGAGCTGGACAGCACTGTAGACAGTCCTTAACCCATCAGCAGGACCGGTACCGGTATCTGCTCCTTTGCGCAAGGAGGAACAGGATGAGCGCTGCCAGAGCCCTACAAAATGACCTCCAGCAGGCCACTGGTGTGAATGTCTCTGACCAAACAATCAGAAACAGACTTCATGAGGGTGTCCTGAGGCCCGACGTCCTCTAGTGGGCCCTGTGCTCACTGCCTGGCACTGTGGAGCTCATTTGGCATTTGCCATTGAAAAAAAGAATTGGCAGGTCCACCACTGGCGCCCTGTGCTTTTCACAGATGAGAGCAGCTTCACCCTGAGCACATGTGACAGATATGAAAGCATCTGGATAAGCCATGGAGAACATTATGCTGCCTGTAACATTGTTCAGCATGACTGGTTTGGTGGTCGGTCAGTGATGGTCTGGGGGGGCATATTCATGGAGAGATGCACAGACCTCTACAGGCTAGCCAATGGCATCCAGACTGCCATTAGGTATCGGGATGAAATCCTTGGACACATTGCAAGATCCTACACTGGTGCAGTGTGTCCTGGTTTCCTCCTAGCACATGACAATGCCCGGCCTCATGTGGCAACATTATGCAGCCAGATCCTGGAGGATGAAGGAATTGATAACCCTGAATGGCCCCCACACTGAACTAAATCCAATAGAACACTTCTGGTACGTTATGTTTCTGTCCATCCAACGCAGCCAGGTTGCACCTCAGTCTGTTCAGGAGCTCAGTCATGCCCTGGTCCAGATCTAGGAGGAAATACCCCAGGACACCATCCATTGCCTCATTAGGAGCATGCCCCGACCTTCTCAGGCATGCATGCAAGCATGTGGGGGCCATACAAACTGCCGAGTACCATTTTGAGTTGCTGCAATGAAATCTCAGCTAAATGGACTAGTCTGCTGCATCATTTCTTCACTTTGATTTTCGGGGGGGGGGGGGGGGGGCTTTGAATTCAGCCCTCTGTAGGTTGATAATTTTAATTTCCATCAAACATTATAGCATCCTTTCATTCCTAACATTACCCAGTCCATATCAGTATATATATCCAGTATGATATTTATCCCCATTGAGATCTGATGTGTGTTCAAGTTGTTCCTTTCATCTGATTCTGACGGAACACCTGCATGTCTGGGCTAAGGGCAGATGAATTCCAGGAAGTATTGTAAATGCTACATGAATCATGTGCCCTTACTCAAGATGGCTGCAGCTATAAATGCTAGGGAGGCTTTTTTTAAAAGGTGATTTTTCAGCAAACTAAAGCAGGGAGACATGGATAGATGGGTGAGTAAAGGAAAGTCAGGTCCCCATGCTGGCCGTGCTGTGTGGCAGAGCTGTATAAATCTTATGTCTGCATGGACAGAAATACTAAATCCTTTGACTGGTAAACAGCTATCATAGATGTACGTATATAATTATTTTATCTGTGTGTCGTTTTTTTTTTCCTGGAGTTTGGCTTTAAGTATAGTTGGCCTTAGAACATACACTCTGAAAGCTTCACATTTCATTTTGCGTCTGTCCTAAATTTTAATTTTTAGTTATAAAAAATGTTCTGATCACCCATCACCAATGCATAATTTATACATCTTTTGGAATAATTCAGCAGGTACAGCATCTGCTGGGTATATAATATGAACAGCTGGAGGGTCATATGATCACGTTTGGTCGTATTCCAGAAATCTCTCAGTTGCCAGTCACAGACACTTGTGCTGTTCAGTTCTACTATAAAGGTATAAAGCAGGACTGCAGACCCGCTCTATGAAAATGGAGGGAAAGGAAAGCGTGTCTCCTTTTGTTATCCAGTAAAAGAAAGACTTTGTCACTGCATGGCAGTATAGACAAAGAGAGGAAAAATCTGGTTTCTATCACTGATACTCCACATGGAAAAGCAGAGCGAATTCTGTGCTTCATTTTGTCTAGTGAAATTCAGAAAGTGATTCCTTAACCTCTTCCCACTCGGCCTATAGCAAAATGATGGCCGGGCAGTGGTTCAGTTATCCTGCCTGGGCGTCATATGATGTCCTTCAGGATAATAGCCAACGCGCGCCCGTGGGGGCGCGCATTGTGGTGATCGGTGCTGCGGTGTGTTAGTTTAACACACTGCTTCACCGATTTTGGTAAAGAGCCTCCAACGTGATCAGCTGTGTCCAATCACGGCTGATCACGATGTAATCAGGAAAAGCCGTTGATCGACTTTTCCTCACTCACATCTGACAGACGCAAGTAGAGAAGAGCCGATCGGCGGCTCTCCTGACAGGGGGGGTCTGCGCTGATTGTTTATCAGCGCAGCCTCCCCCTCGGATGCCCTCACTGGACCACCAGGGAAGCCGCCAGGACCACCAGGGAAGGGGGCAACATGTGGATGGCCAGGTATGTACCCCATGGCCATCCACATGTGTAAATGAATGCCCAATCTGTGCCAATCAGTGCCCACCAATGGGCACTGACTGGCACTATTACCATCAGTGATGCCCAGCAATGCCACCCATCAGTGTCATCAGTGCCACCCATCTGTGTCCATCAGTGCCACCTATCAGTGCCCATCCATGCCAATCAGTGCCTGACTATCAGTGCCCAACTGTGCCACCCATATGTACCCATCAGTGCCACCCATAAGTACCCATCAGTGCCGCCTATGAGTGCCCATTAGTGCCACCTATGAGTGCCCATCAGTGCCGCATACCAGTGCCACCTATCAGAGCCCATCAGTGCCACCTATCAGTGCCCATCAGTGCTGCCTATCAGTGCCCATCATCAGTGCCCCTCAGTGCCACCTCATTGGTGCCACCTCATCAGTGCCCGTCAGTGCAGCCATATCAATGCCGTCATTGAAGAAGAAAATGTACTTATTTCCCAAAAATTTTAACAGAAACAAAGAAAAACTTTTTAGTTATCTTTTCAAAATTTTCGGTATTTTTTATTTGTTGCGCAAAAAATAAAAATCACAGAGCTGATCAAATACCTCCAAAAGAAAGCTCTATTTGTGGGAACAAAATGATAAAAAATTTGTTTGGGTAGAGTGTTGTATGACCGCGCAATTGTCATTCAAATTGCTACAGTGCTGAAAGCTGAAAATTGGCTTGGAAAGGAAGGTGTCTAAGTGCCTGGTATTGACGTGGTTAAGGTTGAATAGTTGTCACTAGACATGTGTACTGCCCAAAAATGTGGTAGTTTTCGTTTCATAAATTTTTTTTGGGGGGGGGTTCATTTTTTTGGGTCATTTCTTATGATCGCAATTCGTAAATTCAAAAATTTGCAAATTTGTAAATTCGAAAATTTGTAAATCCAAAAATAAGAAAGAATAACTAACTAACTAATAATAACTAACTATTCAATTATGGGTATTGGAATTTCCTTTCAAATTTGGCTGTTAGTGAACGTAACGAAAACGTAACAAATACAAATTCATCCGAAGTTATGAATTATACGAAATAACGAATGCCCCATCTATAAAAATGGAACAGAATGAATTAATAATAAATAATAATAAAAAGTTTTTATTATTATTATTATTGTTATTTTTTTATTATTAATACAGCATTCGTTATTTTGGATAATTTGTAACTTTGGATAAATTCATATTCATTACATTCACAAACAGCCAAATTTGAAAGGAAATTCCAACACCTATAATTTAATAGTTAGGCTGGCCATAAATGGGTCGAATTTTGAAAATAATTTTCTTTTAAAAATCTTATCTAACAATTTTCATTCGAATTTCGCACCATTAGTGGGCTGCAGCAAAATGAAATTTTCCTGTGGCAGTCGAATTTGAGTAATCGGGCATGTTGGAAACTTTTTGAAAAGCAAACGATTTTTTAAGCAATGATGGGAGAATCGTGCGAGAAATTAAATTGAAAAAGAAATGCACATGAGTGCAAGAAAAGAAAATTCCCGGAAAGAAAAGAAGATTCCTGGCCCGAAAATCTTTTTCTGTAGCAACATGAGGTGAAATTGAAGGCTTGGTTGGTCGAATTTCAAACTCAATGGTGGCATCATCGGATCACAAAGCACACAAAATTGCTGATTTTCAAAAGAAAATTCTTTCGAAATTCGACCATGAATGGCCAGCCTTATGCCATGTAAACACGAACAGTTTTTCCGTCGGGAATAAACCCTGAAGGTTTCTCCAGCGGAATTCCGCTCAAGCTGTCTTGCATACACACGGTCACACCAAAGTCCGACTGTCAAGAACGCGGTGCCGTACAACACGTACAATGGGACTAGAAAAAGGAAGTTCAATAGCCAGTAGCCAATAGCTTCCGTCTGGTACTTGCTTCAGAGCATGTGTCGTTTTTGGTACGTCGGAACAGCATACAGATGAGCAGTTTTCCCGATAGGAATTGGTTCCATCAGAAAAATTTAGAACATGTTCTCTTTCTAGGTCCGTCATAATTTTCGATGTAAAAAGTCTGATGGGGCATTCACACGATCGGAATATATGATGAAAAGCTCCCGTCTGACTTTTTCTGTTGGAAATTCTACTCATGTGTACACAACATTAGTAATAGTTGTTATTATTAGTTATTATTTCAAATTTTCGAATTTTCAGGTTTTTGGATTTTCACATTTCGAATTTATGAATTGAAAAATTTGTTAAATGGGTTTTCATTAATTTGGATATTTCCGAATTAATGAAATTGTCGAAATTTGTTAAAAAACAAATTCGTAATAAAACGAATTGCACATGTCTTGTTGTCACTGATATCCTAATACTTACGGTACATTCGGGACATTCCTAAGATCCTAATGGACCAGGGGCAACTCTGGGTACACATTCAGGCTGGTACCATGATGACCACTTTGGATAAAATTTAATAATCTTTTTTCCTAAACAAAAGCTAATGAGTCTAAAAATTGAAATGTCACATTATGATGACAAAATAATTAATAGATGAACTACAAAGTAGATAAAATCTGTTTCAAATTTTATAATGCATAGAATGTATCATCTTCATATCTCAAAGGAGACCCAGGACACTAGCATAAGACCTAGGGCATGGGCTCTGGTTGCAAGGGTCTAGCAATGCCCCCATTACATTGATTGATATTTTCATATCAAGGTTATTATTGGGTATATTTAGAATGGATTTTCTGGAAATGTATTTTTGTCAGAAATTCGTCTGTTGTTATTCGCCTGACACTTCTCAGTCACATTCACCCTAAATATGAAAACACCAATATGCACCGGGTGAATATGACAGCCAGTAAACCAGTGAAAGTTACAGTTGCAGTAAGTCGAGAAAGAGGGTTAAACTAGAGAATAAATAAATTAGCTGTCCTGAACTCTCCATAGTGCTGAAACTCTGTGGTTTCAGAACCAGGAAGAATTCATGTTTACCTTTTTTATTTACTATATGTAAAGATTTGTGAAGAAAAAAAAAGAATGCCACCGTCAGACATAATGAGCTTTGCACACCAGATATGCAAACTTGTATCCCTCATAGCAGGGTGGCAGACAACCCCCTGCCACGTGGCTACCAGCTTGCATACCCTTCAGTATTCATGGGGTGCTTTGAAAGGGGTTTTCCAAAAAAGGATGTTCTTCTTACACCACTGCTGTTCAATGCTAGCAGGCACTGGATTCTTCAGCACCCCAGTGCACAAAAATGGAGAGGGGCCTTATGTGCGTTTGGGCTTGTAGGGTCAATTGCATAAAGTGAAACGAATAGAGACACTTTTCTTTATTATATGTACACTGAGTGTGAAGAGTGAAGCTTACATGTACTGCAGAGCGGCTCCTCTGGGCAGAATCATGTACCTCTACGTCATTCTGTCCTTCCGGGTCAGCGGAGCGCACACACACTGCTGGTGACCCACTCCTGCTGTGATTAGACACCGCCGATCATTCTCGACAGAAGCAGAACGGCGATCTGCCTATGTAAACAGGGCAGATCTCCATTCTGTGACAAGGGAAGACAGAGATTCTGTATTTCTGCTAAGCAGGAACATGGATTTCTGCTTTCCCACAGTACAAGCACCCACTACACAGTTAGAAAGCACTCCCTAGGGACACATTTACCCCTTTGATCACCCCTGATGTTAACTTCTTCCATTCCAGTGTCATTAGTCCTGTGACAGTGCATATTTTTTTTAACACTGATCACTCTAATAGTGGTACTGGTCCCCAAAAAAAGTAGCAAAAGGGTCACTTACTGTCCGATATCCAATAGATTGTAGACGCTATAACAAACCAATTTATATATGCTAATTGCGATTTTTTTTTTAACCAAAAATATGTAGCAGAATGCATATTGGCCTAAATTGATGAAGAAATTCGATTTTTAATTTTTTTTTATTGCATATGTTTTACAGCAGAAAGTAAATAATGTTTTATGATTTTTGCGCAAAAAATAAAAACGGCAGAAGTGATCAAGTACCACCAAAAGAAAGCTCTATTTGTGGGAAAAATCTATTTTATTTGGGTACAGCGTTGCATGACTGCACAATTGTCACTTAAGTAACGCAGTGCTGTATCACAGAAAAATGGCCTGCTCATGAAGGGGGGTAAAACTTTTTGGAGGTCAAGTGTTTAAACACATTGAGGGGGATTTACTGAAATTGAAGAGTGCAAAAATGTGGTGCAGTTCTGCATAGAAACCGATCAGCTTCCAGGTTTTTTTTCTTTTTTGTCAAAGCTTAACCACTTAAGGACCAGAATGATTTGTCCCCTTCCTGACCAGGCCATTTTTTGCGATACGGCACTGCGTCACTTTAACTGACAATTGTGTGGTCGTGCGATGCTGTACCCAAACAAAATTGATGTCCTTTTTTCCCACAAATAGAGCTTTCTTTTTTTGTGGTATTTGATCACCTCTGCGGTTTTTATTTTTTGCGCTATAAACAAAAAAAAGCGTCAATTTTGAAAAAGAAAAATATAAAAAAAAAATTTCTTCATCAGTTTAGACCAATATGTATTCTTCTACATATTTGTGCAAAAGTTGTAGCAACTACAAAATAGGGGATAGATTTATGGCATTTTTTTTTTTTTTACCAGTAATGGCGGTGATTGGACACTTTTGACACATTTTTGGGACCACTGACATTTATACAGCTATCAGTACTATAAAAATGCACTGATTACTGCGTAAATGTCACTGGCAGGAAACACTAGGGGGTAATCACGTGGGTTAAATGTGTTTCCTGGGAGGTGTTTCTAACTGTGGGGGGACTGGACTGACTGAATCGCTGTTCCTAATCACCAGGAACAGAAGACCATTCTCTCCTCCCCTGTCATAATGGGGATCTGTCTATTTACATTGACAGATCCCTGTTCTGGCTCTTTGTGGAGCGGTCACGGGTGGCCGGTGGTCCGGCGCTGCGCCCCCTATAACTCTTAAAGAGGCTGATGTACACCTACGGCGACTCACCCAGGAGAGCCAACCTGCCACAGTATAATGATGGCGACTGGTCCATAAAGCGGTGCCCCCCCCCCCCCCCAAAAGAAAAAAGCCGCAAGTTACACATACTGCAGCTGCTGGCTTTTAATAATACCTGACACTTACCTGTCCTGGAGTCCAGCGATGTCGGCACCTCAGCTGTTGTTTCCATCAGCTGTCGGGTGCTGCCGCCGCCATTTCTGGTAAGGGTACCCGTCAGTGTAGCCTTACGGCTTCACGCCGGGAACCCTACTACGCATGCGTGAGGCCCCTCTCCTAGCCCGGGCGACAGGGAGAGGAGGGAGCCCTGCGGTGATATCACGGGCCGAGGTCCAGACTCCCGGAAGTAGGAACAGGATACCTGTCAAAGACAGGTATTCTGTCTCCTCTCCCCCTCGAAAGGTGCCAATTGTGGTCACTGGAGGGGGAAAGGAGACAAATGAGTGGACATTCCACTTTTGCGTGGAACTCCGCTTTAACCGGTTCCCAACCGGTGCACGCCGATGTACGCCGGCAGAATGGCACGGGCAGGCATATTGGCATACAGGTACGCCCAATCTTCAATGCCGCCCTGCCATCGCTCACGTGCCGCCGCGCTCGCGTGCCGGTCAGGACCCCCGTGAGTCCGGTCGCGGGTCCCGCGGACTCGATCGCTGCGGGCATACCCATGATCGTCTCACGGGACGGCTGAATGGAGAAATGCCGTTGTAAACAGCATTTCTCCATTCTGCCTAGCAACTAGTGACGCTGATCTCTGCTCCATGTGATTGGAGCAGAGATCAGTGTTCACTAAATGAAAGCCCAGCCCCCCACAGTTAGTAACACGCCCCTAGGAACACTTAACCCCTACACTGCCACCCACTGGTTAACCCCTTCACTGCCAGTGTCATTTACACAGGAATCACTGCATTTATATAGCGATGTGTCCGCCATAATGTCACTATCAAAATAAAAATTGCTGATCGCAGCCATTACTAGTAAAAAAAAAAAATTAATAAAAAATTATTAATAAAAATGCCATAAAACTATCCCTATTTTGTAAACGCTATAACTTTTGCGCAAACCAATCAATAATCGCTTATTGCAATTTTTTTTACCAAAAATATGTAGAAGAATATGTATCGGCCTAAACTGAGGGAAAAAAATGTTTTTTTATATATTTTTGGGGGATATTTATTATAACAAAATGTAAAAAATAATTTTTCAAAATTGTCGCTCTATTTTTGTTTATAGCGCAAAAAAATAAAAAACGCAGGGGTGATCAAATACCACCAAAAGAAAGCTCTATTTGTGGGAAAGAAAAGACGTCAATTTGTTTGGGAGTCACGTCACACGCCCGCGCAATTGTCAGTTAAAGCGACGCAGTGCCGAATCGCAAAAAGTGGTCTGGTCTTTGACCAGCAAATTGGTCCGGTCTGTAAGTGGTTAAGCGGTTAATTGAACAAGCTGAAGTAAGAAGCTGATTGACTACAATGCACAGCTGCGTCAGATTTTGCACTCTCCAGTTTTATTAAATCAACCCTATTGTTTCGTATCACAATTACTTTCAGTGTTTCACTTATTTGTGTACACAGCAGCAGCACAGTACAAGAACTATTTTATTTTTATTTTCATTTATTGTGGTGGTGAACACACATAGGTGATTGCAGCAGCTGTTTATTACAGAGATTTTTTTGTATTACAGTTGGGATTGGAATGACAACGCATACATTTTTTTTTGGTTTAGTTTAACATGTACAGTATATGACATCTACCTACCTCCATAGGAGACATGTAGGTGATCATCTCTGGTGAACTTTTTTTAGGGGTCCTTTCCATACAATGTCTCCTCCTCACGTGAAATAAACATGCCCACTGTGTATGGTAGTAATATAATCAGAATGAGGCTGATTGTCCTATAGTTCACATTCTGCATAATTCATTCTTTCATGGCAATGCTGACATCTCCACCTGTGGCTAAATGATGTTGTGTTCCACCAAGAATAAGACTTCCAAGAAAACTATTTTATTCAGTGATAGACAGGATTATTTATCAACATGCAATATTAATTGTGTCAGTCTGCTTTGTAACCCTTCACACCACTGCAATATGTGCCAGATCATTGAAGTCCTACAATATTCCAAGATGTGAAATAATGTAGTGGAGGATCATATGGAGGATCATACACTGAACTTCATTGACTCTTGCCTCTCAGGTTGACTCTAGACTCTAGCCTCTCGTCTGCCTGCCCTTGACTCTAGCCCCTCTGCTTGACTCTTGCCTCTCAGGTTGACTCTAGCCTCTCACTGCTGCCTGCCCTTGACTCTAAGCCTCTCTGGTTGACTCTAGCCTCTTGGGCTGCCTGCCCTTGACTCTAAGCCTCTCTGGTTGTCTCTAGCCTCTTGGGCTGCCTGCCCTTGACTCTAAGCCTCTCTGGTTGACTCTATCCTCTTGGGCTGCCTGCCCTTGACTCTAGCCCCTCTGCTTGACTCTTGCCTCTCAGGTTGACTCTAGCCTCTCACTGCTGCCTGCCCTTGATGCTAGCCTCTCTGGTTGACTCTTGAGGTCAGATATTAGAACAGATGTAAAGAGAACCTCTCCACCCCATGATATTACAAGTTTAACCCAGGGAAACATCACCATCTATATAAATAAATATCATGCCCTCATACAGTTCAATGATGGACAACTCCATAGTACTCTGCAATACAAGGGTTTTTTAAAGCACACAACTTAAAGCTGCATACTTAATATTGGTCCAGTTCGGCACAATGTAAGTTTGCATCTCTCATACCCGATGGGCCGCTGAGAAAGCTGACAATCACTGTGGATGTCAGTGCTACTACAATGATAACCACTATCCTTTGGGTCCTTTTGGGGTTCTGTGCAAGTGTCTTCCTCTCTTCATACTGGTGTTTATTTTTTTTTTATTTTTTTTTATTGAATGAATGAGGTTCTCTCATTGGATGAGGTGGGAAGGAAGGGCAGTGATATCACAATTTCCACTATGTCCAGTCAGAAAATGCCCGGTATTCACTGAAAGAAATACATGTCATTCTCTGGATTGTGGTGGTGCCAAGCAAGTGACCTCCTGGAGTGCAGAGGGGAAGTTGCTTGCACAGAACCCCAGTGAGACCCAGGAGATTTGAGATTTTGGAGCAACGCTGACTACTACAGTCATTTTTGTCTTACCTAGCAGACCATCAGGTGTGGGACCTGCATATTTTCTTTGTGCCAA
Source organism: Lithobates pipiens (assembly GCF_037356315.1). Taxonomy (NCBI): domain Eukaryota; kingdom Metazoa; phylum Chordata; class Amphibia; order Anura; family Ranidae; genus Lithobates; species Lithobates pipiens. Next base: position 76,738,191 of record NW_027507764.1, read on the forward strand.
ACTGGACCAACGTAAGTATACAACACAAATCATTCCTGAACTCCAGTTTTAAAGATTATAAAGCAAATAAATGTACAATTCTTATAAAAGACTGTGATAATAATAACCAGCCAGATGATGAGTGTGAAAAGTTATATATAGTCATCCAAACCTAAACATGTTAAATATAAGCCAAATTTAAATGTTCATAGCACACCAATCAGTGGAATATAATCTTTGTAGACCATCCTGCAGGACTAGAATACTCGTGCCATTTAGGTGTCTTATGAAGAGTCCTGTGAACCCTAAATTCTAGGATTCTGCAGTATGTAAATATAGATACTTCTTTCAGCTCCCCCACCCCACATACACACACCATCATATTGGCCCATCAGTACAATAATTGGTGTTAATGGCCAACAGAAAGGTAATAAGTTTAAAACCCTGTGATACCATGCACTTATAAGGTTTTATATGTCTTTGTATGCAGATAACACAGCCACCTAAAGAAGACTGTGACTTGCTTGGTCAAAAAGCATTGGGAAGTTTTTCTGTGGCAGGATCTTTTGTAAAATTTTCCTTGAGTATACCTGCCTACATTTTATGTTATTATGATTGATGGGTTATAATGAGAATGTTTGTGACCAGAGCTCATATTATTTATTTTAATATTTGTATAATAAACACTTATATACACTAATATATATTGAAATTTGCTTGATAGTTTGCTGCAAATAAAAACCTTGATTTTCTTCTGTAGTGCAATATTTGGGGTGTGCAGGCTTATTAACTCCATGTTTGTCCCTAGATTTCAACAGAAAGGTATAGGAGGAGTAAGGGAGCAGGCCAGCTCAGGACTGACCCCTGAGATGTCGAAAGGTCATTTTAGCTTTGGAAGCCATTTTAGGAAATGTATTATTATGGCAAATGTACTTTAACTTATTTTAGCACCTAAAGTGCCACAACATCTATTAGACTGGAATTATAAGAGAGCAGGGGTCTCCAAACTGTGGCCAGAGGGCCAGATGGGGCCCTTTGCTTGCCTTTATTTGGCTAGCAAATCCATTCCATCTACTGACACCAACAATGGGGTATAATTCCTGCCACTAACAACAATGGGGCACTATTCCTCCCAATGACACCAACAAAATGTACACTATTCTTCCCTATGACACCAACAATTCAGCACTGACACCAAAGATCAGGCATTGTTTAATCCCACTAAAATCAGCACATTTTCTACTCCCACGGGCCACAGTCCACCCCCCCAAGTCTGAACGACAGTAAACAGGGCCTTTGTTTTGAAAGTTTTGAGGCCTCTGGGATAGAGAATAGGATACACCTGAGATAGGCAATAGGATACACCTGGGATAGCGAATAGGATCCAAAAAGGATATTGTACCTGCTATAAAACAAAGTGCTAAACTGTTGCAGCCAATCAGAGTGCAGCCGTTTTCCAAAAAAATAAAAAAGGGGGGTTATGACTTATTGCTATGAGAACTAGAGACTTTCCCTTTCTTCTGCTCTACAGGCCCACTGTACTGACCTTTCTCTTTGCTAATAAATACTAGATTTATGTACAAGTTTCAATATCGATAGTACAAAACATGGGAGGATTTGCTTTTTTCTCAGATTTAAGGTTAAACTAATTTGATGATGGAAAAATACATTCCGAGTATGCTAAGCATTTCCTTTTACAGAAATTCGCAATTACACTGGCTGCATTGTTTCTATGGCAACAGCTTCAAACTAGGTCTTATTACCAGCTAAAATGAAGGAGTGTTTGGTGGAATAGAATGAATAAAACACTTTGACATAAAACTTTAATTCAGCATTTTTTTTCACATACAAAAAAAAAATGACTTTTTTTTTTCTTGATATTGTCCCTTGCAGAGAGTGAACCTGTCATTTGATTTTCCATTTTACGGCCATTTTCTGCGTGAGATTACCGTGGCGACTGGGGGTGAGTAGTTTGACTTTTCCTGTTCAACTTTGAAATGCTGTGTGAGTTTCCTGCAGGGGCTGAATAAAATAATACACCTGTGGTGCTTCTTTAGTGATGGGAAGCAAAAAAAAAGTTAGATGATGCTTTGAGAAAACAGTTTTCAAGAGAAGTTAGGAGTTTAAACCCCGGGAGAATAATCGGTATGCTTTATAATAGTCAAATGATTGAAAGCTTTTAAGCAGAAAATTCATTTTTCATGGTTTTCTACCGATGATTATATTTTCCTCTTCTGTGCTTTCTGGACATTTCCCAGCAAGCAACTGGCATATCCAGTGCGTGCCCAAATTCTTTACCTTGATAAGATTTTATTTTATTTTTTTACTAAAATGTTATTTAGTACTTTTCAGCCCTGGTAGGAAAAATACATTGTATGGAGACTGAGAGGTTGATGTTTCGAAACGAGTTCTTGACAGTCACCAGCAGGTTATATTAGCCTGTGCCCTCCAAAGACTTATGGGTGATATTATTAGGTGCCTCTTCATAGCAGAGAGCAGCACATTTTTTATCCTTTTTTTAAAATGCAAGTAAAAAATAGGAAACTGGGAGGAAGGCCTCAATGAGAGAACCTCATTTGGTAGACCATGTATGTCTGGTACCTCATCCTAATCAATGATATACAAAATAATGAACCCTAACAAGCTAAATACAAGGACTATAATGGTACCCATTTTTTGTAAAAAGTATAAAAAAATAATCATATTTAACACGCACAGGTGTATAACACGCACATTCATTTTAAGAGGGAAGTTCAAGGAAAAAAAAACTTAAATTTTAAATAAGGAACTTTTGAAGCAAAATAAGGGTCAGTGCCCATCTGCAGCCACACCAATGCCATCAATGAAGCCTGATCAATGCCCATCTGCAGCCTCACAAGTGCCATCAATGCAGCTTCATTAGTCCACATCAATGCAGCCTCACCATTGCCATCAATGCAGTTGCCTCACCATTGCCATCAATGCCATCAATGCAGCAGCCTCGCCATTGCCATAAATGCAGCAAACTCACCATTGCCATCAATGCAGCAGCCTCCCCATTGCCATCAATACAGCAGCCTCACCATTGCCATCAATACAGTAGCCTCACCATTGCCATCAATGCAGCAGCCTCACTATTGCCATCAATGAAGTAGCCTCACCATGGCCATCAGCGCAGCCTGATCGATGCCCATCTGCAGCCTAGAAGGGACGAGGGGGGGGGGCAGGACGAGCACCGACAGATTACATAGAGTGAGAATCTCCTATGATAGACAGAACAGTGGTCCAATGGTGGCCCAGGAGACGGGACTTCCTATTACAGAGGCCGCCAAGTAAACTGGAGATTCTCACTGTATGTAATCTGACGGCTCTCGTCCTGCCCCCTCCCTGTCCCCTCTGAGGCAACTAAAATTGAATTATTGGCATATAACATGCACACACCATTTGCACCCAATTTTCATGGTGAAAAAGTGAGAGTTATATGCTAATAAATACAGTATTTATTATATGATAAAAATTTCACATATCAAAAAACATACAAAACACACAAAAACTGCACATTAAAAATAATCAAAACCATCTAGTACTCCTTGAATACAGATTCTTGGTGGCCCCCCTGTACCGCAATTCACGGTGCTCCACCAAAGGGGAGCCACCAAGACGAAAATCCCACTGGCTCACTCGGTGGAAATCCCACTGGTAAATTTATTGTGTATATCTGGCATTTGACACACCCTTAGGCTACACCCCTCTGACACAATTAAGTCCTAAGAGCCTAAAGGCTCGTACACACTATAAGAAAATCGGGCGAACATTTTCATCAGAGGAATCATTGCACAATTTTCTGATAGTGTGTACCCAACCTATGAAAGCCAATTTCAGCCTTCCGAATGAAAATTTCCAAAGGGACAAACGCCCCCAAATTTTTCTAGTTCGGGAAACAACTTTTGTTTAATGTGTAGTGTTTTTGTACAATTTTTCTCATGAGAAAAATCAGAAAACAAAGACTGCGCATGATCAAAAGGAATTAACACCAAAAAAAATGCCTTTGGCCGCGTACACACGCGGGGACTGTTCGCCCAACTTTGTCCGTCAAACAGTTTCGGCAAACAGTCCGCTCAAAATTAGCATGGACGGACATGGCCACACACAACGGACGAACAGTTTGCTGAAACCGTGCGCGATGACGTGAACGGCACGTACGACGGGACGAAAAATACGACGTCCTATACACTGCATTATAACTTTCGGCGTGAAAATCCTTTCTGAGCATGCGCGCAACTTTGTTTGACGAACAAGCCTACACACGCGGGGACTGTCCGCTGAAACAAGGTTTCAGCGGACAGTTTTTCGGAATTTACGAAAAACCTTGTTCAGCGGACTGTTCGCTGAAACTGTCCGCTGAAAGCCCACACACGAGCGGACTGTCCGCTGAAACTTGGTTTCAGCGGACAGTTTCAGCGAACAGTCCCCGCGTGTGTACGCGGCCTTTGTTGTACAAGAATTTTCGTTCATTATTTCCTTCCTCATTTCCGACTTGTTCTCATCCGCCTGATGTTCTTAGGGTATGTACCCCACTTAGGCTGGGTTCATAGTAGATGCGGTGCAAATTAACATCAAATTTGCTGCAAATTTGGCACCACATCTAAATCGCTACCCGTCCATGCGAACCGCTTGTGGAGTGTATGTTAAATTAACGACACCACCCCAATCGGTTTGCAAAATGCAGTGCGATTTGCAGAATCAGATCGCATGGGTGTGAACTCCCATGCAATCCGATTTTTGTGCGGACAAAAAAAGGGTCCTGCACCAGTTTTGTGCAAATGCAGTGGGATTTCAGCCATACAAATCCATAGCTCAAATCACATCCTGGAGGCACCGCATGTAATTTGCAGAGGAATATGCTGCAATTCCTGTGCAAATTACATGCGGTGTCCTACACCTCATCAGTGTGAACCCCGGGCTAAGAGGGGTGAAACATGTCAGAGGAGTGGGACTTAAGGGCGGGGACTGTGTCAACAGCCAGCTATACACAATAAACTTACCAGGGATTTCTGTTGAGTGTGGCTTCGTTCAACGATTTTGCACTCTTGAAGTTGGTTAAATAAAGGTAAAAGTGAAAAAAGGGTGATGAAATGTGGGCTGTGATGTGCATAGCCCTGCTGTGTAAAATAGAGTATGAATATTGTTATCTGCTATAAATGACCAACCTAAGCAGACCTTGCTTGTTGGTGCAAGGTCCACTTTAAAGAGGAACTGCTGTCTGCTCACATAATTTGCAATGAAAACATCTTTGCAATTCTGAAGCTTCCCTCCATCCACTTTGCATATTATTTTATATATACTGTGACTCTGTACTTGCCAAATATGCTGCAGAAATCTCCCTCTCACTTCCTTGATTTACACAGATACACACTTCCAGCTCTGCAGCTCTCATTGGCCCTCTTATTACCCCCCCTCCTGGCAAACTGAGAGAGAGAGCTGAGCATAATGTCATAAGCCTAGGCGTTTTACCAGACAAGAAACAGTAAGTGGGCTGTATAAGGTATTTACTGGCAGAAAAAAATGTTTTACTATCCAAAGTTAAAACAACAATGGCAGAAGATTTAATAGATGGAAAAATGAAAAAATGACTGAAGGTTTGCTTAATACTGTTATGTAAAATGTAAAATACAGAGCACAGTGTGAAGTAAAGCAGTATCTGCTCTCTGCTATACATGTAGTATAAATATACCTATTGAGCTAGACAAGCTCCAGAGACCTGTACTTGGAACAGTGGACTTCCCAAGAGGCTGCTTTAAAAGCTTAGAGCAGTGCAATATATTTTTTGAAGGTTCAAGAGAGGTTTATTTGTTCTTCTTCTGCAGTGAGGTTTGTCAAATTGATGGTGACCTGTGCTGCATTTTCCACAATGGTCATGTGGTTGGAGAAGACGTTATGAACAATTTCAGCACAGAGTGAATTGCTGCTCATTGTTCCATTATGTTGTGTATAAGGAAGATCTTGAACCCAGTGGGTAGCATGTGTTTGGTTCTGTTGCTTCTACCATAATCAATGTTGGGCATCAGAATCTGATCTTTGAATCTTCTGTGGGCTTTGTTATTAATACCTCTAAGCTTGTGCCTCTTTGGTTTAATCTTAACATAATGGTACAACTGGTGATGAATGATCTTTTTTATCCATAAGTGTGCACAGGGGGTGTTCCAGGTGTTCCGGCAGATTCTGCCTGCTGATATTGCACCAATGCCCCTGAATGGAGCTTCTAAAAAAATAGTATAAAATAAAAAAGATTAAAATAATAAGCTACTGACACTGTCCACGGCCCTACTGACACCAACCTCTGCTCTACTGAAAAGTCCATGTTTTAATACATTTGGGGTGCACACCCTAATGCAATAGGCTGTGCACACCTATGTTATCATCCCTTTCTTAACAGTCTTGTGCTTTATGAGAGGTCTAAGAGCCACCATGGTGACAGTCTTTAGCATTCTCCTTCTCTGTAGACAGCCTGAGGTAGCTCATATGGACATCTGTAAAATTATATCTGCTGTGTGGAGCTGGCGGAACCCCACAGAGTTCTTTCTGCTTATTGCAGGTAAAAGGGCTTCAGGATTCAAGGAGTACATGAGAAGTGTCACTCTTTCCTCTACAAGTCCCATCATTCAATGCAAAGTAGAAGCTAGCTGGATGAAACTCAAACATTCAAAACATTTTGCTTCTTCCCTAGGTATCCTCAGCTTCAAGTGTGTAATGGCAGAGACTGCTGAGGTAGAATGCAAAAACTGCTAAATCTTCTCAGCTTCTCGTTTATTCCAGTTCTAAACCCTGTCCTCATTTATCCAAAACAGGCCATGTTTTCTAAAATACCAAGCCATTGACTCTGATTTAAAGCAATTGTGCAAGGAAAACCTGAAAAAAATGGCCTGTTTGGGGGTACTTGAGGACAGAGGTTGAGAACCACTGATCTATTCCACCAAGAGAGGGACTGGAAAAACAGAGAGCTGTAGAGCGTTGAATGCACGGACTTGTAGAGCACAGAAGAGTACCTCCTGTGTGCTTATTGCTCCACAGGAGCCTGGATTGTCAGTTAGTAAGGGTGTAAGCGGCCACCATTATGTTTGATTTTAGCAACAGATTTACAGTATGTTCAGCAGATCATAGCAAAATGGAAGCGCATATGGAAAAAAGGTATAGCATTTAAGTATATTGCTGCTTTAATAGTTGTATTATGCTCAGAGTCATTACAATATTCATTGTCTTTGGAGATGCCTTTCATTTGTTAAACAAATTAAATTGGGGACCCCCTAAAATAGAATGGTTACAGTTTTTTATGTCACACCTTTTTTCAGCTACTGTTGATCAAATCTATACTTTCAGTAAAAGATATATTACTAAAATAATTGTAGTGCTACAAGCACAACACAGTTCCCAATTTGTGGGTAAAGTATAAAAGATGAGGTTGCATTGAGCAAATAGATACCAAACAAGTCAAGCATCTAAACTTTGTGTGTTGTGAAACGGCAAACAGCTAAGGTACCAAAAAGTGTCAATAGGTGATGCTTTGAGGCTGGGTTCACACTGATGTGATGTCAGACATTGCATGCGATTCGCACTGCACATCACCCTGAACCCACCATGCATCATGTTGTGTGGATGATTTCCTTCAGCAGGGACAGGGAAGCTGGTCAGAGTTGATGGGAAGATGGATGTACACGGCAATCTTACAATAAAACCTGTTAGTCTGCAAAAGACTTGAGACTGGGACAGAGGTTCACCCTCTAGCAGGACAATAACACTTGTAGCAGATGACATTTTGGACAAAGTGTCATTCATGTGTAAATTTAGTTTTTGCTTCAGAACAGTAGTGGGGTTCTGAGGGTTAATTATGTAGGTTAACTTTGACATCAGTTTGGCTGGACTGAGATCTGCTTGGTCATGTGTACAGTGAGGTGCACATGCCAAGCCAGAACCAGGCCTGGTTGGACGTTTTGGGTATCAGCCTCCTCGCAGCCAATCAGTGGGTGTGATGGGCCCAGCTGAGGAGTCTGGGAAGGGGGAAGGGGTACTTAAGATGTTGAAGTCACATGTTCAGTAGGAGTTTGTGAGGTCCGAGCAGTCTGGTCTTGTTTCCTGGGGTCCCCGTCACGGGGTGTTCGATACCCCGCAACATGCTTCTGTTGGTTAGCCCCAATAGACCCGCCTGGTCTGGGGTAGGGATCTGTCTGTTCCCGAGTCTCGGAACCGGCTTGTCCGAGGTGCAGTAACTGAGGGAGGATTCTAGGTGTCCGGGTGTGCTCTCGGCTTGGAGGGGCACCACAGCTCGTGAAAGTGACCAGGGGAGGACTCTTCGGAGAAGGGCCAACAAGCTGGCATCCTGAGAAGTGCCTGGTTATTGAGTTGGGAAGGACATTGACGAATCCATGCTTTTTCCAGTACTATCAAGGAGGCAGAGAACGTTCCAGGTACTGAGGAAAAAGGTTCCTGTTCACTTTCAGTTACAACTTGTTCAAGGTCAGAGATTGTACAAGTTCTGAATCAAAGTGCTGACTGCCATAATCTCTGGCTAGAGATTTGTTTAGCCTTGAAGTGGCCAGCGGCGAGTGGGTACTCTCTGGGTGGTACTAGAGACTTTGTTATGTCTGCAGTTCAAGGTACCTGAGTTCTTCACCCTTGCCCTCTGTTTCTATACGGGACTGTGTTGTTGGATGTTACCTCTGCAAAATAAAACCTTTCAAAAGCACTTTATTGGTGTCAGCGTCCAAAGTTGTTGGGTATCAACCCTGGGAACCCCTAGACATGGAAGAACAAGTCAAGCGGAGGTAACCGGTAAGCCCGTAAAGTTAAGGCTGCCCTACAAATGGTTATGGCCGCTACACACTAAACACACAGCCAGATCTGCAATGGAAATAGTTTAGATTAAAGTGGTAGTAAACCCTTACAACCAACTTTGACCTACAGGTAAGCCTAGATTAAGGCTTACCTGTAGGTCCAAGAAATATCTCCTAAACCTACACTGTTTAGAAGAAATTTTCGCCGAAAGGCACCGCTGTCTCTTGGGGTAAGAACCATAGATATATCCTGTGTTGTTAACCTTTCCCATGTACTTCTGTTTTTCATTCCAAATGATTGTCTTGATATCTTATTATATATATTTATACCTCTTTACAGATGTATATGTTTCCTGAAGAAGCTCATTTAGAGCGAAACTAGTAGAAGTACGCCACCACCTGTACCCGTTTGTGAATTGTTAAATGTTTTTATGATTTGAATAAACTTTGTCTGTATTTTAACTTTGGTTCAACAATTCTATACCAATATTTCAATATGTACCGCAATAGTCCGCTAGCTCGCTTTTGTTTTCGGTAGGTCTGGTGTGGGAACTAGACCCCTCGGCTTATATTCTACTTAACCAAATTGACGAGGTTCTTATTTTATTTCCTTTTGCATTTATTAGGATTTATTGACAAAGAAGGTGATCAAATACCACCAAAAGAAAGCTCTATTTGTGGAAAAAAAGGATATACATTTACTTTGAGTAAATCTTTTGAAGGTCAAGGGGTTAAATAACAACATGGCTTGTGTAGTAATTGTACAGTATATGCTTTATTATTATTTTTTTTTTTATATATATCTTTATTTCTATGGAAGTGAAAAATAAGATCAACTTGAGTGACAGGTTGAAGGGAAATTTTTAATTTTAAGTTTTTCAGTTCCAGTCCCTAAAGATAAACTCACAGCACTGGCTCTGTTACAATGCAGAGACGATATATATATATATATATATATATATATATATATATATATATATATATATATATATATATATATATATATACCGTGTGTCATTAGTGGTACTAATTGTATAATTAGAGCTGAGTTTATTCATGCCTGCTGTGAGATCAATGTATTCCTCGATAATCACATTAGCTGCTTTATGTGCTTACTCTATCAAAGAATAATATCTTAGGCTGAATTCACACCTGAGCATTTCATTTTCAGGCATTTTCAGGGTGGTTTTTCTGCAATTTTTAGAGCGTTCCTCTTCTTCCTGCTTTGTGGGTAGTGGTGGTGTGGTTGTGAAGGTCAAGTTTCTGTGTGCTCCCTATGTTCTCTCTGATTTTTGGAAGATGTCTGCAAAGAACGGTTTCCTTGTATGTTCAGCAGCTGCACTACAGATGCTTGAGAAAGAAGAGCAAAAGAACAAGCGCAGATATTGGGTCCATCCTGTTATTGCCAATAGAGAACAGCATGGTCAGTTCTGGGCAATTTACGGTGATCTCTGAGTGCGTGAAGAAAAATTCTTCAAGTAAACACGGATGTCTGTTAAAAGGTAGGTTGATCTCCTCAACTATGCACAAGTTTGTACAATCAGAATGTGTGATAGATTATTTACCTACTAACTTTTCATATTCTATCCTACAGTTTTGATGAGTTGCTTGGGTTACTCTCTGCACATTTGTAGAGAGAAGACACCTATTTTCGGAACAGTATTCCACCGGTGGAAAGACTCATCATCACTCTGAGGAAAGCAGCATTAACACACCTCCCCACCACACTCCCCATACCTCTCTCCAAATCCCCATCTCCTACTCCCACTCCCACTCTCTACCCCTCTCTTCTCTCTGGAACATGTTAGATGTTCCACCTAGTTTTGCCAGATGTCCAGGATTCACACAGACAGTCTGGGTTTTGACTCATGTGTCTGGGTTTCAGTCTGCCTGAATACCGAACACATTACTCAGATAGGGCTGTGGCTCTCCAAGTAACCAAGATAGTCACATACAAATCTGTTGCCATCTAGGAGCTGTGGGCGGCTGTCTGGGCACAGGTTAGGCATTACTGGGGGGCTGGGCGATGATGTCAGCAAAAGGAATTTAGTCATACGCACTGTTCATCATGGTGCACTTCACACGCTGCATTACTACTATTCTAGGGTCACCCAAAGGTGTTCCAGGTCTTTAATAATAATATAGTGTATACGTAGTGGACGTAGATGATTGTGAGGGATGCATGTAAGTAGATGGATGCGTGGAAGTCGATTGAATGGACTGCATGGCAGAGTGAGGGTAAGAATGAATGGGACTTGAAAGGTGGGGGGTATATTGGGAAACTAATTGAAATGTATTGGTGGAATAATGGTCTTGTTGGTATGAGGAAGGAGGAGGGGGATAAGAGCTGGGTGGGTAATATGGGTAATTAGTGTAGGGAGCAGGTGGTGGTGTGAATGTGTATGATGATGATGGAGCATGGTGATGAGGTGTAGGATAAGGAGGACTTGTACTGTAATGATTTGTTGATGGGACAGGTGGAAGTTGGGAGGGTGTGGTTTTGGAAATGAACGATGAAACTATGTTCAGCAGTGCTCTATGCATTTAAACCTAGCTAAATTGGGGGAAAGCATTACAAACTTGTTCAAGCTTTTTAGAAATAGAATGCTTGTGCTATCCTCAATTCATTTAGAAAATGCATCCATTAAGTCTATGAGATGGTTGAATCTGTCCTGCCCCTGACTCGAACGGACCTTGTCAACGAACCGCTGACCACTCCAGCTGGTGGGGTGACCTCTTCAGCCGGAGGGGTTACAACATCAGCCCAAGGGGTCACTCCCCCCCCAAAGAAAAAATGATCGATGTGGTTTAAAAAATTTCTGGTGGCATGTGAGGCATTGACTGGCTAGCTTCTTCATCAGGGCATTCTGAATTAGGAGTGGGAGAAGCAGCGGCTGCCATTTCCCATGAACTTTGGGTACTGCAAAAAAACAAAAACAAAAAATAAATGCTTTAGAATGTCTATATACAGTAGTACTTACTTTATATGTCATACTTTCAAAGGAGCATGACTTTTCAGCTCATTTCTAAAACCGGCCTTAAGAAATCCAAATCCTTTGAGTGGATGTAGAGAATGTAGATAAACGGCAGCCTGTCCACTTTTAAATTCTCTCACTTGCCTCCTATATCATGTGTAGGCATCCTTGAGGCGTTTCCATTTTTTTTCATGATGATTACTGTAAAAAGAACAAAATAAAAATGATAATGTTTGCTTTCTTCCACAGGTACTTAGCTACTGGACAATCATTGGCCAGTTTGTACTTTTCTATCATGGTTGGAAAAATCCACATAATTTGCGACACGTGTAATATAATCTGGGATGTGATGCACAATATTGTGATGGTAAAGCCTATGAAAGAGGAATGGGTATCAATATCAAATTTGTTTTGGGAGCGGTGCAATTTTCCGAACTGTGTTGGAGCCGTGGATGGAAAACATATTTGCATCATCCAATCAATTTCAAGTGGAAGCAAACACTTTATAAAAAATACTTCTCCTTTGTCCTACTGGCAGTTGTGGATGTAAACTACTGCTTCCAATATGTGGACATTGGCTCCTTTGGGAGTAGTTCGGACTCCAGGATCTTTGCCAATTCCACCTTCGGCCAGATGCTGCGTTCCAATGGTCTAGACCTGTCTGCAAACTCTCCACTACCAGGAACCAATCGTCCACCTGCACCATACGTTTTCCTTGAGGATGAGGCATTCGCATTAGGAGAGCACCTTCTAAGGACCCTACTGCAGTAGAAACCTAAACATTGAGAAGAGGGTGTTCAATTATAGGCTGACCAGAGGAAGAAGAGTGGTGGAATGTGCCTTTGGCTTACTTTCCAACAAATGTCATTTTTTGCACAGCGCCATCTATCTGAATATGCAGAATGCCATCTCTGCAGTGAAGGCAGCATGCATCTTGCACAATTTTGTAAGGCAGCAGGATGACATTTGTTTTGAAGATGCCTTAATGCACCCTATGCAGAGGGCTGAATGGAGCAGGAGCCGTGGAAGTACAATTGGCACCCTTATAATTTTGCCAGATATTTCATGACAACTGGACAGGCTCCATGGCAAATGGAAGCTATTGAAAAAGCATAATATGGCAATTTCTATATTTGAAAATAAGGAATTCCAATACCATTTTCCTGCATTGCTGTACACAATAAAGTATTTGAATTAATTTCAGTGTTATGAGTCTTCAATTTTTGGAGCAGTCTTTTTGACCAAGCAATTTTACTGCAGGTCACACACTCAAACTGTGATTTTGCATGCGTAGGGGATATGCCATGCATTCTTAACAGCGCCCACCTGCATGTGAAATTGTAGTGTCGGACATATTCACAGCATACATTTTGGAGTGCTGTAGTGCATTTCTCTATCCCCACATGTTACACTACTTCAGAACTATACAATACAAGCAGCAGAAAAAACACGAAAGACATGACATGTGAAAAGCAAAGCAAAGGCAAAACGTGGCTGCAGAAGTACCTTTATCATTCTTCTCTTGATTTGTGAACTTGGACCTTCCGACAATCATTTTTGCTGAGATTTCCTCCCATATTCTTTTTTTGTAGTTGATCTTTTTGTATTGTGGGTGCTTGGTGTCATAAAGACAGGGATGTGCTGACACCAAGGCAATGAAGCCCTCAGCTTCATGCAGCAAACTGAAGACCTCCTTCTTTCTGATCATGGGCTTGATTAGGGATATGTGTGATTACAAGGGGTGGAGACAATTGTTGGGCTTAAAAACACTGCTGAACGCAGCTGAAACGCCGGTAAAATGCCCATGAAGCTCTATTCAGGCATTTCCATTTATTTCTATGGGACCTAAAAATGCTTGTAATCAGCCCAAAAGAAGCTCATGTACTTGTTTGAGTGACAGGCATTTTGCTAAAATGCCAAAACGCTCAGATGTGAACAGGGGCCGTTGAAATGAATGGGATTTTGCTCGCTGGACATTTTTGAACTTTTGAGATGAGCGTTTTGCGAGCATTTTGCATTTTGTGTGAATGCAGCCTAAAGCCCCATACACACTATCAGATTTTCTACTGATTTTTGGCTTCAGATTTGCCAAAACCATGTAGTGCAAGGGCCTGCCTGATTGCATACAAATTGAAACTCCTAAGGTTTGACCTCATATTATATGGTTTTGGTAAATCTGAAGACAAAAATCAGCAGAAAATCTGATAGTGTGTATGGGGCTTAAGACTCTCAGCCTTCCCACATTCCCTTAGAAGATGATTTAATTGGCAAATAAGGCAGATCCAGCAAGGGACTCGCATGCAGTCATTTGTTTCCTATAGCTGTGTCTGCATTCTCAATAGAAGCATGCAAATGAGCCAGGAAGCCGGGTAGTTTCAAGGATTCTATGTGTCCTAATGAAGATGGCAGAAAGAAACAGTATTGAATGGCTGCAAATGGGATGACATTTTCCTACGATTGTACGCTAAAAAAAAATTGAAGAGAAATTAATAGCTTCTTGTAGATTTATTCAAATGCTGAAATTGCCTTGCTACCTAAGTCAGAAGGAAAAGTTTGATGGCTTGTTAAACTCTATTGGAATAGGCTGAGGCGTTGCAGCTTTACTGAGATTTGACCACAGGGCCCCCGTTAGAAAATGCAGGGCCCCATACAGCATATGGCACGGTCCCCCGTGCAAACATTTCAAAACGAAAATCCCCCCTCCTAGCACAAATCTCCTTCACCCCAAAAAAATCACCCACCTAGCACATACAGTAGCCTCTTTCTTTTCTAGCTTTCTATCCTAGCACAAATCTTGTCCCCCAAATCCCCCCCTAATTCTTCCTATTATATAGGAACAAAGAGAAAGTATCCCCTGGTACTTTAAGGGCAAACTTATATATAGATAAAATTATAATGAACATAAGAACAAAAATATTATTTAGGTATTAAAAAAAACAGTAGGTGCAAAACAACACCATAGTAATATACAGTACATCATACATTGAGTATTGTGCTCATCGAGAGTTGGAATACATTGGAAGAAAGGCTTCTCGTGTAACCCGACGTATTTTGGGAGTCTTAAAGTGTATCCCTTCTTCAGGGTCATAGAGAAGGCAAAGCAAGTATTTAAAAGAAGTACCCTGAAAGAAAGAGAGAGAAAAAAAACACAATATGCTGTTTATAGCATGAACAAGGCAAGCACTGTGTCTGGAAGCACTTGGAAGCACAGCAGCCATAAGAGCATATACATACCAGTGCTGTATCATAGGATGAAACACTCCTCAATTAAAATGAAATTAAGCTGAAACATATGAGAAATAAATCTTTCCTGTTGCAGAGAACAACCAGAAGAAGATGGAAAAAGCCCCCCGGAGGCCAAAAATGCCCCACACAAGGATCCCCAAAGGGAGGGTTCTCTGCAGCTGACTCAGTGAGCCCGGTGTTAGAAGTGTCTATGGTCTAATGAGGAGACCAACGAACAAGGTAATGGAATAATTGGGCCTAAGGAAAAAGGAGAATAAATACATAATATTAATAACAGAAAGACCAATCAATAAAGTATCAACATTCCAAAGAAATGGCCCATACTAACCCAAAAATAAATATACAGTAAAATTGTCCATATTGTATAGGATCACCTTGTAGGTGTAAACACAAGTATGTACATATGTATATGGTGTCATTGTGGAGTGGCTGTTATTTATTCGGTTGGCATATATGCGGTAAACATTTGGAGCAGTCTAAACGGAGGGGAGGTAAATCATCTGTATATATTAAATACGTCAATTTGGCAGCATAGGACTAAGTCCAGGGTATATTTAGGCTGAATGGGAAAGGGGAACCCCATTAGTTCAAAAGGGGAGATACCCTTTTCAATGCCTACCTTGGTGATGCAGTTGGGATGGTGCATCAACTGAGTCTCCATACATGTCTCCAGAACCTGTCCCTTTCTAAAAAAAAAATTATTCTGATCACTTTTATTGCTGTCACAAGGACTAGCCGGTGGACATGCCGGATCGTGGATCTCCTGGTGGGATGGGAGGCCCGGAAAGTGTGACAGTAGGTGGCAGGAGGGGGGCGCCCCCTCCCACTCCTTTAGGATAACAGCTGAGCCACTTTTAGCCACATTGGTTGTTATAACTAAAAAACCCACTCTGGTATAACCCCTTCAAGCCGAAGCCGCATATGTGCGTATGGTCAGCGCCTCATAGGAAGGCCCCTACAGGTCAAATCAAGTCCTTGTATGGATAGAAAGATGGATCCTCAACGATCGATCGATTCCCAAAAATATCCACAACAATGCTGTGTTTCCAGGCTCATCCAATGCGGTTTACATGCAATAAAGAAGGGGGGCTCCATAGTGTAGTAATCCAATAATATTTAAAAAACGAGTAGTAACTTACAGTTAAAAACACCCAATACAGCTATACAAAGGGACTTCCGGTCTCAGCCGCGACAGGAAGTGACGACACCTGGTTCCTCCCTGACGCGTTGCGTCACTGAACACATGACTTCATCAACGGGTAATGGAGTCGGGTGTGCAATGCCGGTTTATATACTGAGTTCCGCTGTCATTGTAACGGCAATGATTGGTAAATATCCTAATCTTCTCTGAGAGACGAAGAGAGCAGTGCAGTGGAGAGCAGAATAGTCTCTGCTGGGACTCTGGCCACCATACTGCTGTCATGTGCCAAGCATAGAAGGGGGTTGAAAACACAGCAGAAATGGTACACTGACTCTAACTGGACTGACCTGAACTGGACTGACATTGGAGCCTGTATATTACAGGATGGCTGCATCCCCATTCCCGCCCACTCACACAGCATAGGCAGTAAGGAGAAGACAGGCTCCGCCTACCTAGGGGATGTTTTATCAGACCTCCAGCACAGGATATTGGCTAATGAAAGTTACTGCTGAGGGAGGAGATTTGTCCCTATCTCTGTCTGCAGAATTGTGGCGGCCAGCGGTGTCCGTGATCTGGTCTGATATTCCAGACTTTGGCCGGGACAAAGACATGCTGGGACATTTGACCTAAATCCCTGAATGTCTCAGCAAATCCAGTGTTGGCAAATATGCATTCGTGCAATGCACGTTAAAGTGCAAATAACATGCATTAACACATCGCAAATATATAAATGGACCCTAAACATTCTGCAGGGTTAAACTGTATAGCTATCCAAAACTTTTTCGTTTTTGGGTACAGTGCAGAAGCATTACATTCCTATGTTGGGTTTTTACTGCTATCTGATGCTCCTTCAGGGAGCTTTCCATTTCACTTCCTATCGTGCTGACAACCATTTTGCCTTACACAGTGAGGAAAATCTCCAATAGTAACACAACCAGAAATAAAAATGATTTTTCAGTGATATAGGGGAAGGCTGGAACCCCTGTCATCTTTGAATTTCTGTCTTTGTCCTTATTGCAGATTGTCTTTCATTTCCTATCAAGTGTCCGCTCACTTCCTATGAGGTTCAAGTGTCAGCTCACTTCCTATCAGGTTCAAGTGTCCGCTCACATCCTATCAGGTTCAAGTGTCCGCTCACTTCCTATCAGGTTCAAGTGTCCACTCACTTCCTGTCAGGTTCAGGTGTCCACTTACTTCCTATCAGGTTCAGGTGTCCGATCACTTCTGGATCTTCTTGGAACAACTCCAGTCCTCAGAACATGACCACCGGCTTGTAGCAGGGAGGTGCACACATTGGATTCCTGGCACAGTATTTAGCCTGTGAAAATACAGAACTCTCTCTCTCTCTTTATACTTGGCTCACATTGGGAATAGTAGTACTATAGTCCATAGATTCCCATAGCATGATCCTTCCCCTGCACTACATCTGCCATGATTCAATGCTGCCAACCATCAAGTCTTTTGAGTGCCTTCTACTTGTCAGCGTCCCCTGGAGACTGAAGGCAGGTTGTGTTAACCCATTCAGCTGAAGTCCATTGGGAGCAGAGAGAGTGTTCTAAATTGCTCTCTGTCTCTAGCCAAACACCTGGCTACATCACTAAGAAGGATAATGAGGGGATATACAAAACAGGTGGAAACCCAAACAACAACCTAGAAGTATATTTACCCTTCACTACTCTTTTCAATATGAAAAAAGGGGAATGTTTTGCCTTTAGATATAATTTATATACATTTAATTATAATTTTTATACATCCCCTCCTTCCGTCGATCCCCTGGGCTCTCCCATCCCACCAGCATGTCCGCTGCCTGGCCGTAGACCTGAAGAAAGCCGAGATTGGCTTTGATCAGATCTCAGATGTAGTAACCCGGAAGCGACGTCATAACATCACTTCCAGTTTTCTAGAGTCTTAAAGGCGCCAGTTTAAAAAAAACACAAGTATTAAAAAATGCCAATCTTGGCATTTTGAATTCTTTCAAGTGCAAAGGAGGGATTTCAGGTCTAATAGACCCCAGATTCCTCCATAAAGAGTACCTGTGACAAGCCTATTGCTGTCACAGGCATGTTTACCAATTTATTCTCTAAGGCCTCTACTTTAGAAAAATATATAATGTTTGGTGGTTTTAATTTATATAATAGCAAAATAAAAATAAAAAATGATTTTCACATGTAAACAAAAAGTGGCAGTAAAACGGCCTTATCTTCAAGTGGTAAAGCTGAGCAAATATCAAAGAGATATGAGGAAAAAAATAGTTCAGTTTTCTAAGTATATATTATACTGTACTTTTATTTTTATACCCAGCTGGGTAATTAAGGTCCATTCAATCTGTAGTGGAGTACCATTGCTCTAGAAGCATTAATCTACAGCTAATATTTTCTTTTTCATTTTTTTTTTTTTCATTTTGCCTTTCTTTTTCATAATGATTATATAACAATAATTCCCTGTAACTGTCAGCCTATTTTCCTATATTCAGCATAATCAGTTGCAGATCTTTAAACCTCCTATTTTGCTGCTTTCACACGGCAAAAGAGAGCTTCATGCAAATCTCACCCATCTCCTCCCATCTGCATCAGCTCACCAATTTAAAAGCTAGATCAAGGAAGGACAAAAGAATAAAGGAGTAAAATTGCTATTTATACTGGAACATACTGAGGGCATCAAGATAATGAACTGTGAGATTTTTATTTTTTGTGGCTTGCATCAATTTGCACTGTAATAAGGTAGAGGAAATGTGTTATATGTCTCTCATTGATGATACATATTGTATGGTAAAAAGAGAGCACAACGTCCATGTTTTACCCTTTCAATAATGGTTGTTAAACTTTAAAGAGTCATTTATCAATGTCAGGGCTATAAAAATAGTAAACCAGGCACAGACAAGAAAAAAAGATATGGAAACACAACATATTAAAAAGAACTCATGGACATTGAATGGTCATCATCCAATAAACATATACTGTACAAACTGGGACCAAATTTCAGATCTTTGTTTACATTTTTCTTATCCAAATGGATTTAACTTAGTGGCAGATGGAAGATTTCAACCCACTGAATCCAGTTACAAGATGACTTTATTGCATGACGATTTCATTGGGCTGCATGATTGATGTGGCCATCTTTTAAAGGGATACTTTTTTTCAAATATTAAAAAATATATACTGCTTTATTATATTACGATCTTATTATGATTTAATAACATGTTGTATAAAATACAATTTTTATCTTTTAGATATAAACTTTGGCTAGCACATAACATCTACTTAGTTTCACTCTAAGAGCCTAAGTCGATGTTTAAAGGCAGCATCCATTTAAAGTGGTTGTTAAGTCACTCTAACCTGTATACATCATCAGCATTGCCTCCTATTGTAGTATCCCCTTCTGTTTGTAATTTAAAAAATAAATGCAGCAAATACCTAATTTCACTGCCGAGATTGGGATCACATGACTGGCCAGCTTTCTCCTTTCCTCCTCTGAGAGATGCAGCGGGCGGGGCTGAGATTCCTCTGCTGATGTTAATCTGGAGGGGAGGAGGAGAGAGCTGGCTGGTCATGTGATCGCAATCTCGACTCTTATATGAGGTATTTACAGCATTTATTTATTTAATAATTGATTTCATAAATCATTCACAGAGGGGGGCATTGCAATAGGAGGCAGTGCTGATGGTGTATACAGGTTAGTGTTGTGAGAGCAGCAGGAGGGGGGAGGGGTGGCTCACACAAAGACAGAGAGGGGAGAGGGAGGAGGACACAGGAGCAGAGAGGAGAGCAGATAGCAGGCTGCTGATGAGAGAGGCACATAAACTGACCATGGTGGTCAGCAGCCATGATACATCGTGGTCAGTTTAGCGAGGGGAGTGGAGAAACTGTCAGGATAAGCCAGGTTTTTTAGGTGTTACAGGGGGCCAAATGACACAGGACAAGCACGGTGTCATATAACAATCCTTTAAAGGAGCAGGATCCATTTTTTTATGGGGGAGTTAAAAATGCTTTAAGTGAATTCAGCCTACATTTAAAGTGCATGTAAACCCTAACAATGCTCTTCTCTTATTTGCTCCCTCTAAAATCAGTAATAAATCCAGAAGTAAAGATTTATTATATTGCAACTTACCACCTCTAATTCTTAGATGTGATGTCTGCATTAGTTTTCTTTTTTAGGTGTTCTATCTGCTTCCTCTTCCCTCTCCTATCTGCAAGAGGCACTTCTAATAGGCTACGCCACACAGAATCCTAGGGGACGGCCCACCTTCCCTTCAACAAAAGTGATTGACAGCTTCATGCTTCCCTAAGAAGCTGTGTAGAATTGGATGTGTCTTTTCCCCCATTCAACTTCCTTCTCTATGCTGTGCAGTGCATTACATCAGATTGCCACCTCCTGCCTTCTGGAGCTCTGAGGTGCTATGTAAAATGTGTGCTTTAGGAGATTCCAGAGGAGAGGGGCTTCAGATAAACAGTTCATTTCTGGCAGATCAATAGGCATTTAATGTACTTGTAGGGTTTCAAAGAGATAGGGGAAACTGTATGTATTGCAGAGATGTACTGCATGTGCTTTTTTAATTATGTTTTTACCTTGAAATATACTTGAAGATACATCAATTCTGAGTAGCCTCTGACCTCCCAGTGTCCTCCTGAATTCATTCTGAGAAACACTCAACTTCCTTCTGTCCTCCTGAATTCTTGCTAAGGAGCCTCTGATCACCTTCTGTTCTGCTTCAGACCTCCCACTTAGCTGCTTGGAGCCATCCAAGCCAACATACCCAAGACCTGAAGGTGTTCATAGATTTCAAAAATGTGTTTAGACCTTGGGAGTTTGAATGTGCATTGTAGTTGCCAGCAAGCATCATCATCACCCAGTGAGTTGGTGGATTTACTAAAGTTCAATAGACTGTATACTATGCAAGTGCAGTTGCTACAGAGCTTAGTAAATGAGATGAGGCTTCACTTTGCAAAGAATAGCCAATCACATGCATGGAAAATACAAAACCACATTTTTGCTTCCACATGACTGGATGATGGAAGTCAGCAGAGCTTTTCCTCATTTGCTAAGCTCTGCAGCAACTTTAGTTGATGAAATTATTAATTGTATCAGAACACAGAGTGGTACTGTGGATACAACATCAATATAAAGTGCCACATTCTATAGATTTGAAATAGCAAGAGACAGTGGGACTTGGACTTTTTAGGCACAGTTAGATAATATTATACAAAAACAGTTTATTTTAATATGAACATATAAAAATACATCATCTCTAAAAATCCACATTGATAATACAATACATAGTAATGTTACCTCTACTTATAGAACCCATGATAACAAGGAGACACAAGGATGAGTAGGAATCATTCCATAGTAAGTATGAATCCAAGACCATGGTTCAAAAAACAAGTAGATGGTATAATGTTGTTCAAATATTCATTTGCTAAATTAATTTTGAGCGAATTAATATTTGAACATTATACCGTCTACTTGTTTTTCGAACCATAGTCTTGGATACATACTTACTATGGAATGATTCCTACTCATCCTTGTGGCTCCTTGTAGTTATCCTGGGTTCTATTAGTAGCTGTAACATTACTATGTATTGTATTATCAATGTGGATTTTTAGGGATCATGTATTTGTATATGTTCATATTAAAATAAACTATTTTTTATATAATATTATCTGTCAACTGTGCCTAAAAAGTCCAAGTCCCACTCTCTCTTGCTATTGCAACTTTAGTTAAGCTACTAAGGGGTTGATTTAATAAAAGTGGAGCACTCAGAAACTGGTTCAGCTGTGCATGATAGCCAATCATCTTTAAACTTCAGCTAATTCAATTAAGCTTTAGCAATATAACTGGAAGCTGATTGGTTTCTATGCAGAGCACACCATATTTTACACTCTCCTAATTTAGTAAATAAACCCCTCAGTATTTATTATAACTGCCATTAAAGGAGTTGTAATACTGAATGCCCTAAATAAATTGTCTCTTACTTTAGTAGCCTGGACTCAGTTTGTTTACTTATGAACAAACAGAAAATTGTGGAATTTATGTAGGTCTTTTCTTATTTTATTTAACATTTTTGCAGTGTGTTCTAAGTTTTTAGAAAAAAATAAAAAATAAAAAAAAACGATTGTACATCTTCAAGGTAATGTTCTCCTCTAAGGATTTTTAACTTGATTGCAATTTCAAGATCCTTCTCAGCGTTGTGCACAAAGGGACTGATTATGAGATGCTCTGTTTTTTCTTCCTCTTCGTTCTAGAAGAATTACACTTTTAATCATTTTTTTTTCAACTGTTCAACTGGTCTTTTGGCAGATTGGATGTATATAATTTGCCTTAATTTGTGCTAAATTGCAGAAATTAGAGTTGATTTACACATTTGTGCTTAGCAGCGCTTCTAACTTTTCCTATTGTTTTGTGAAAAATAAAAAGAGTCAAAAATAGTTGTTGAAAGCAGGAAGAGCTAATGTGCTAGAATGGGGCTGTAAATTGGTTGAAGTGGGCGAATATATTAGTGAGGACAATGTTGTGTTCTCAGCCTAGGTACATATTAGGATTTGTCTTTTACATTTCTACTTTTTACATTTATTACATTATATCATATAACTTCTTATATTACATACAATTATATTATGTAACTTCTTTCTTTTTTTTTTTAGAACTCTCAAACTCTTTCCTTTGTAATGTCCACCCAGATTTTAGCTAACCAAAGCCAGCCTTCACTTTACCTAAAGAGAACCCCTTTTTTATTTTTAGATAGAATTGGGAAGAGTTAGAATCTATATCAGGTTTTTACTGCTGATTTTGTCCCCACTATGGCATTTCATCCTCTTTTTGGCCTTATTCACATGGGTGTTCTGTAGCCTACGCCTGTGCAAGGGCCATGTTAACCTACATAGGTGTTCCATGCATGCCCGTGCAGGCAGTCCTATTCATGTCAGTTGGGACTCTGCGGCTGCGCAAACACAGACGCTTCTCCCAGTTTAACATATGTGGAAGCACAAGCCCCAAATGTACACTGTCTGTGTGCACCTGCACAGATATACAATTGGAAGCCACTACATAGGGTTGCCACCTGTCCAGGACTCATTCAGACAGTTTGGTTTTAAATCCTGTGTCTGGGTTTCAGTCCACCTGAAACCCGGGCACATCGGTGGCAGCCCCGCAGCACCAGTCCTCCTATGCCCCTCTCCTCTCCCGTATGCTTCCATTGATTTTAATTATATTGGTAGAGGGGACACTTTAACTAGGGTAAGGACTGACCTGGGGGGATTATACTGGGGGACAGACTGACTTGGGAGGATGTACTTGGGGACAGACTGACCAGGGAGGGATTATACTAGAGGATAAACTGGGAGAGTACAGGCTGACCTGGAGGGGGGTGTGGAATGGACTGGGGGACAGACTGACCTTTTTGATTTAACTACGCACCTTAAGCTTCTGCCATTATTAAAACAATTTGGCAACACCCGCTGTTCATCAAGGGTTGCTACAGGTACCAAAACACTACTCAAAGGTGTCCCAGGTCTTTTACAATCTATAGTGTATACTGCAAGAAAAAGTCTGTGCACCGCTGAAGTGTTCAGGTTTGGCTTGATGAAAAGGTGGCAATCCTACCACTGCCTCCTAAGTGACATGAAAGTGATTGCCTGCCCAGGGATGCACAGAACACCTGAGGGGGTAGATACGGCTCACACAAGGGTGTACATTGTAGTATGCCTGTGTGAACGAGGAGTGAAATCTTCCTATGGTAACACCTGTTCCAATGACAATTGTCTAAGCCCTTTTACACACGGTCAGACATTTCGACAACAAAATCCGTCGGATTTTGTCCGAAACTTGTGCTGCATACACACGGTTGGACAAAGTTGTCGGAAAATCCGATCGTACATAACGTGATGACATTATTTCGTTACGACAGGACTATGTTCAGGCTAGTAGCCAATAGCTTTGGTCTAGGAATTTGATCTGAGCATGCGTGGCACTTTGTCTGATTGGAATTCTCTACACACGATCGGACTTTGTCGCAAAGTTAAAACTATAGTAAAACTTTGTCCATCGGATATTCCGACGGAAACAGTCCGATGGAGCCCACACACAGTCAGATTATCTGACAACACGGTCCGATCTGACATTTTCCGTCGGAATGTCCGACCGTGTGTACAAGGGCTAAGAGGGAATCTCCCAATAATTTTTAAAGACATTCACTCTTACTTCCTGCTGTGTAATTGGTACAGAAATCATCCCCTACTTTTTTTAAGACAAAAAAAATGTTCAGTCCTGTTATGTTCACAGCATGATGCTGGAGCCATAATTCAGCAGGGATGTAAAAAATCCTTGTTTAAAGCAGTTCCATCTTAAGAGCATTATAGGCCCTTGGGCAATCAAATGTAGCTTTACTGTGCCTGTGAATTAATCTGAGAGCGCTGACCTCTTCCCCTGGTCTTTCTTCCGGGTTCCGTTGCTGTTAGTGGCTGGCTGGAGCCATGATGACATCACTCCCACGCATGCGTGCGGGAGCCTCAGTTTGGCAAGAATTTCCGAAAGGTCCGGCACGGTATGCCGGTCCTTCAGAGCGCATGCGCCGCTAACGTCAGCGGCTGTATGCAGGGTGAATATCTCTTAAACAGGGCACGTTTAAGAGATATTCATTTTGCCTACAGGTAAGCCTTATTATAGGCTTACCTGTAGGTAACAATAACAAAGTGGGCCTTACTACTGCTTTAAATATCTAAAACAAAAACTTTTTTAGGATTTTTTTGCTACCTTGATTATAGGATTTTTCTCTTGTAGATAAAAAAAGAAAATGAGAGCAAGTCTCTTCAAACTGAAGGATGTCTCCTCTTAAGTTGGTCATAGATGGATCAAATCTCAGCAGGTTTAGTAGGGACCAACCAAGATTCACTCAATCTATGGGCAGGCTGATTGTACCCAAGATGATCCATCAATCGACTTGGGTACAACCAGATTTTTAGAATGCAATTATTGCCGGTGGCTATAGCCGCTAGTGGTAATGATTTTATTTTACCAGCCAGTTTCCCTGCCCCCGGGCCCTTACAATAGCACTGCGGGAGGGATCCTCCATCACCCATCACCCTATCAATACTGACTGTATTAATGAGGGAATCCAGCAATTTTCTTTTCTTCCACCATGGTGAAAGGGAAGAAATTCAAATAATCTATGGCTTGCCTTAGTTGTCACCAGAAAATTGGAAGACTTCCACCCCTGTTTCTTCTCTGATAGCTACATTTAGTGAATTTTCCAACACCTTTTGTCATAGTGGCAGAGAGAGCTAATTTCCCTAATGGGAAAAGACAGGAAAAAATAAACATAAAAGGGGTTCTTACCTCACCACTCTATATAAAACATAAAAAATGGTTAGGCTTTATTCTTTCAAAAAGTTTTTATTATCAATACACAGACAGAATATACAGTACACTGTTAATGTAGTTTCGGTATAACAGAGTATATAAAACAATAAAACAGAGAACAAGCGACATCATACTTAATAATACGGTACAGACAAGCATATGCGTATGTCGCTTAGAGTTGTACAAAGAGTATCAACTGAAGCATATATCGAACAGAATTGAAACACTCCGATTGAGTCGGAGTCAGCTAACTTAGAAACACTCTTCCTCTATATTGGTTGTAAATAGAGGAGTAATGGTACTGCATGTACAAAAAGATTTCCATATAAAGAGAAGGGTGGAGAAGGAGAGAACAGCTAGAAGAAGACAGAAATACAAGTCGGAAGATAGAATGAAGGGAAAGGGGAGAGAGAGTAGGAGAAAAGAAAAGAAGGAGAGTTGGTCAACCGGTCCGCACAGACCCAGGCTTTCATACGTCTGAGGCCATCCCAATTCTGTAATTAACCTAGGGCTCAAATAGATAGGGGTCGAGATCTGGGGGTAGAAAGTGTTGTATCCAGGGCTGCCATATTTTATAGAATTGGGGCATACGATCGAGGAGTTTCGCCTCTGATTTAGAGTGAATCATGGCCTTTGTAACCCTATTCTTCATTTCCGCCACCGGGAGCGTGGGGGTTTTCCACGCAAAAAATGGTTAGGCTTTAAATACATTTAACTTTTTCTTTACCCATTTTCTTATATTACTTTTGCTCCCATGCATTTCATTTAACCACTTCAAATGAAGAGAAGAAATATTGTGTAAGCTCGGAGTTGAGGAATCTCTCAGAGTCCCCATGTGACAGCATCTGGTGCCTGAGCAGCCAATCAGCGAAGCAGCAGGCAGTAGGAAGGGGGAAGCCCCATATTATAAAGTATTTGGTATTTGTCTTTACCCTGATGGCTGGACATTGAGCAGCTTGCCCTGTATAGAGAAAAGCAGAGATTTACTTTAAGTTTTTTGTCACTACCCTGACTTTGAAACAAAATGATAAAAGACGCATAAAACTTTATTCATTTCGGCTTAGCATAGCAAATCTGTCTCTGCTCCGGTGCAATTTTAAAATACTGTGATCATTTTTCTAATAGTCAAGGTAAAGTAATGTAAATGTGAAAATAAGTTTGTTTTATGCCTTGCTATTAAAGGTTCTAGAAATATTCAGGAATCAAAATGAAAAGCATTACACCCTGTAGTTAAAGCAGCATAATAGATTTAGTTCTTCTGCGTAATGGCTGGAATGCCAATATTGAGTTCCACAATATAGATAAGGCTGATGCACTTCTTAATGCATATTAATGAAGTGTTCAGTGGCAGTGAAAGTGCATGGATAACTTTAATGAATAATACTGTTGGAGTGTTGGACAGGGGTGCCAATACTGATTCAACCCTCTTCATATTATACAGGTTATACCTGTTTATTTATGTTTGTTTCCTTTCTACGTTTGCTTTACTGGCATTTTGCCTGGCAGACATACTTCACAAATACTGCCATAGGAAAGTTTATCATCAGTGTTTGCTGCAGAAGAACAAGCTTATCCTTACCTTTCTTAGAGATTATTTCAGGAGATAGGACCAAGGCATATTTTATCAGTGCAGTACAAAACTGGAAAACTACACGTCGACTTTGTGTATTTATAAATCTTGCCACACACCATGCATTCTGATTGTGTGATTATGGTGCAATATCATTTAGCATAACCTACCACATTATCTTTTCAATTTATAATCAGTTTGTTAGGCTCCTGTACTACAGAGTTGCTGGAAAATGTAAAAGAGATTGTACTGTAGTATTATTAAGTTAATTAGATTATTATTATTATAATATGCTGTATATATATATACACCCCTCACATTTTTGTAAATATTTTATTCTATCTTTTCATGTGACAACACTTAAGAAATTACACTTTGCCACAATGTAGTGAGTGTACAGCTTGTATAACAGTGTAAATTTTCTGTCCCCTCAAAAAAACACACAGCCATTGCCATGTCTAAACTGCTGGCAACAAAAATGAGTACACCCCTAAGTGTAAATGTTCAAATTGGGCCCAAAGCATCAATATTTTGTGTGGCCACCATTATTTTCCAGCACTGCCTTAACCTTCTTGGGCATGGAGTTCACCAGAGCTTCACAGGTTGCCATTGGAGTCCTCTTCCACTCCTCCATGACGATATCACAGAGCTGGTAGATGTTAGAGACTTTGCGCTCCCCCGTCTTCTGTTTGAAGATGCCCCACAGATGTTCAATAGGGTTTAGGTCTGGGGACATGCTTGGCCAGGCCATCACCTTTACCCTCAGCTTCTTTTGCACGGCAGCGGTCGTCTTGAAGGGGTGTTTGGGGTTGTTATCATGTTGGAATTCTGCAATGAACGGTAGCTCCCCAGTGCTGGCAGCACTCATGCAGCCCCTGACCATGACACTTCCACCACCATGCTTGACTGTAGGCAAGACACACTTGTCTTTGTACTCCTCACCTGATTGCTGCCACACACACTTGACACCATCTGAACCAAATAAGTTTATCTTGGTCTCATCAGACCACAGGACATGGTTCTAGTAATCCATGTCCTTAGTCTGCTTGTCTTCAGCAAACTGTTTGCGGGATTTACCATCTTTAGAAGAGGCTTCTTTCTGGGACAAAGAGCCATGCAGACCAAGTTGTTGCAGTGTGTGGCGTATGGTCTGAACATTGACAGGCGTACCCCCCGCCCCTTCAACTTTAGCAGCAATTCTGGCAGCACTCATGCGTCTATTTCCCAAAGACAACCTCTAGATATGAAGCTGAGCACGTGCACTCAACTTCTTTGGTCGACCATGGCGAGGCCTGTTCTGAGTGGAACCTGTCCTGTTAAACCACTGTATGGTTTTGGCCACCGTGCTGCAGCTCAGTTTCAGGGTCTTGTCAGTCTTCTTATAGCCTAGGCCATCTTTATTTAGAAAAACAAAACTTTTTTCAGCTCCTCAGAGAGTTCTTTGTTGAACTTGCCCAATTTGGACATTTTTACTTAGGGGTGTACTCACTTTTGTTGCCAGTGGATTAGACATTAATGACTGTGTGTTGAGTTATGTTGAGGGGACAGAAAATTGACACTGTTATACAAGCTGTACACTCACTACTTTACATTGTAGCAAAGTGTAATTTCTTCAGTGTTGTCACATGAAAGGATATAATAAAATATTTAAAAAAAAATGTGAGGGGTGTACTTACTTTTGTGAGATATATATATATATATATATATATATATATATATATATATATATATATATATATATCTCATATTATATATTAAATTGGAACTGTAGTGTCACTGCTGTTGCAATAATGTGCTGTACATACTTACACACTATAGCAAAATCACCAGGCTGTTTGTCCTCCTACAGTGCTAACAGGTCATAGTTGTCCCCTGTTGTAGTAGTGTAGTATGTAACATGTGCCCCCTGTGCCACCTCAAGTCCCCGCTTTGACAGCAGGCCTCATTCCTGCTGTCACAATTTAAAAAAGACATGGCCGCCCGGGGCTCCATCTACCTGGCTGTATCATTCATTCACAGAGTTCTGTAAATGGGAGAACTACAATTACCAACAGCCTTTACAGCTGTTGGCTTGTAGGTCTCAATGAACTACCAGGGCACCGTTGAGTGCTAAAGGTAGTTCATTGATGCATTCTGTCAGTGTGTAACTACATGCTTGTACAAGCACTGACAGTCTGCAAGAGTCCTGCATTGCACCTGCTATCTGCTGCTCTTGGGGGTTGAAATGCTTTACAGGCTACCAATAACACAATAATAAAGGCACATGTTTTTACCTGCAAAAAGATGTGCATTTTTTTTTTTTTTTTTAAAGGTGAACTTATCTTTAATCGCCTTTCTCTCCATGATAAAACAATATATACGTGTTTCTAAAAAAAACTCCTTCAATATGTGTATTTCAACAACCTGCCCATATCACTGCTGCCACATTATACACCCCAAATAAACTCATAAGTTGATCTATACCTAATACAATATAGATAACATCCAAATGTAGCGCTGTCATAAATGTGCAACAAATTAAATTAACTCAATTTGTTACAAATATATAAACAAACTTACATGTGGTGTCTCACCGATCTGGCCCAATATCCAACGTCACGTCTGGTTGCTGTCCATCCACACTTCAATGTGGCTCGTCATAGCCGACATTTTCAAGGGGATGGGTGAACGGCATGGGCCTCTGACTTTTATCACCTAGCTACATAATTTAGCCCTTGCTATGCATCAACCATAAAACAATTCCAATTTCGAGAACACTGTGAATGGGGGATTCCTAAATAAACAGAGAGGCTCATAAAATGAATCGCTAACTAATGAACATATTCCATAACTCATATTCATCGGTGTATACCAGATTACTCAGTAGATAAATTATATAACACACACTTTCTCAATCAATCAAATTCTATTCTAATTGTGGCCATATGATCAACATTAAAAAATGTACACTAATACACATAAATAAAATACTCTACATATTTATACATGACAAATGGATTATAAAAAATATTACGAATTATAATAAATAATGAAACCCACTATAAATTCACACAGACAGGAATAATCTCAAAATATGCCTAAACAATGACTAAAGAGAAAGAATAAGTATATCTAACCTTACCACCACAGCCCCTAATAGTCACTGATAAAACAGTTAATATCTACTATCTCTATATGTAATCCCACAGGACTGAATGTATATGCATTTTGTTTCAGTTCTGGAGAAGTCCCTGACTCTATTGGAACCCTTCCAGAGTGGAAACACTTTATCAAGCCCTAAAATTGTAGCCCGGAATTATTATATAATATATAATATTCTGAATATGCTCAGCAATGTTTCTTAAGTGGTTGTATGGTCCATCAAATATATTGGTGTCCACAAGGACATTGTATAAGTTATGCAACATGAGTTGTGTTTATGGGAAATAAAATCCATAATCATAAATTCCCTTCTGGTGACTTCTGATATAATTGTATTCCTTCTTCACTTATTAACCCTACTGTTTATATAGGCTCTACACCTTCCACATGAGAAAAGCCTTCTCAATCTAGGAACGTGACAGGCTGTTATGGGGGTTAAGGATTTTCTTCATAACTTTGTCCTCGAAACTGGTGGCTTTTTTTATAGATGGATGTGGGTCTCCTTTGGAGCAATGGCCCTAATCCTTGTGCATCTGTAATATAGGCCAATGTTTGTGGAAAATATTTTTTACTTCCCTATAGTGAGCTTGGAGCCCTGAAACAAAAACCTCCAGTCATGAATGTCAAGTTCCTTGTGTCCTTTCACTTTATCTCGTATACATAGGATTATATTCTGAATAATCTTCTTGTTCAATATTTTTATTAAAGCTTAGCAGAGAAAACACCAATAAGAAGGAACAACATCAGCCGTACAATGGAATCTAGTAAATGGTTTCTATTCTGAATAATCATATCTGTAATCCTAGCAGAGTATCCCTTATCTAGAAATCTTTGCTTTATTACTTGTGATTGTTCCAAAAAATCTATATCTGTAGTAGAATCGTCACCCTCATTGACCTTTAGATATACTTTGCAGCCAATGGGGGTGATGCCTCCTATTGATGGGATATTTTTTTATAACCTAACCCTGCTTTTAAACTTCTCCACAACTTTATCCCTGACCTGTCTGGTGTGTTCCTTGGCCTTCGTGATGCTCTGAGGGCTTCACAGAACAGTTGTATTAATACTGAGATTAAATTACACAGGTGGACTCTATTTACTAATAAGGCAATTGGTTCCACTTCTGAAGGCAATTGGTTCCACTAGATTTTAGTTAGAGGTATCAGAGTAAAGGGGGACTGAATACAAATGCACGTCACACTTTTAAGATATTTATTTGTAAAAGATTTTGAAAACCATTTTTCATTTTCCTTACACTCCACAATTATGTGTCACTTTGTTTTGGTCTATCGCATAAAATCCCAATAAAATACATTTACATTTTTGGTTGCAATAGGACAAAATGTGGAACATGTTAAGGGGTATGAATACTTTTTCAAGGCACTGTAGGTACAATATGTGACATTGTAAGGATAGAAATATGAGTAGCCATTGCTGATCTGTTATTAAAGGTGCTGACTTTCATATTTATCCTAGAGGTTCCCTGACCTAGAACAAGCATATAGAATGGCCTTTCTTGACCTCTTTATCCTGGAAGAACCCTTGAAATTACTTTGAGCTATCAGGAAACCCCTGCTAAGAATTTCTGGGTGAAATGGCATAATAATTAGCTTATGAAAGCTTTGAATAAAAGAATAAAGAACCTAGTATACCTAGAACATTTCTCACCCTTAATATTTTACAACAATCCATACAAAAAATGAAAATATTGTACAAAAATGGCATTGGAAAAATACTGCATCTTCTTGCATTGATGGTCAGTGGAGAAATGTCCTATACATTGGTGATTACTGTCAGAAAAAGTCCCTTGGCACTAGTATTCAATGTAGTTATTGGTAGTCATTTTAGGTGGGAGGTCAATTTATCATTGCTCGCTGGTTAAGGAACAACTAGCAATCTCTGACTAATAAGTGAAGCCAGGTTAAAAATAAAAGACCTTGAGCCTTCACCCCTAAAATATAGGAAAGCAGCCCCTATATTTCTGTAAAGGCATTTATTTTATTTTTTTAATGATAAGAAAATATAAACAAAATAAGTCACTTAATACAACATAATGATGTGATATAATATACATAGGAAATATATTTTTATAATATAATACATTTTTCTCTCTTTGGTCCTTGTATTGCATAGCGGATATTTAGACTACAATCTGTGATGCTAATGTTCATAGATAAAGGCACTGATGCACTTGACAAGGTCAAAATATAATCAAAGTTATTGGTATGCATTATAATACTAGCAAGCCTTAGGAATATTAACGACACATATACATAAACAGAATGCAAGATGCAAAACCCATGTTGGCTTGCAATCCTCATTGCATTCCGCCTGTAGAACTGGTTTCATGAGAGTGTGTGATGCTTGACCAGTTTTACTGCTACATTATTAATATCTCCCAACATTTCCATAGAAGGGGTATTATTCCAGAATTCTAAGTGCAAAAAAAGCTGCATGGTACACATTTTTTTCTGATATTTATGATAATTAGATTATAGTGAGCCCTTGGTTTTAGGGGTACTCAGTGTTCTACAGATGATAAAAACTTCATTGGAGGCACCTGCATTTTAAAGTTAAAGCTAAACTGGATTTTCAGTTTTAGGGCCGGTTCACACTGCTGCGATGCAGGAACCCTGCAAATTCACTGCAGGTTCCCGCATCGCATGTTTCCCGGTGGCAGTTCACACTGTCCTATGCAAACTGCTGGGAGTATCAGGTAAAAGTTAATAACACCACCAAATCAGTTTGCAGATCGCAGTGTGATCTGCAAACTTGGACAGGAATCGGATTGCATGGGTGTGAACACCCATGCAATCCGATTCTGCTGCAGACAAGAAAAAAAGGGTCATGTGCGAGTTTGATGCAAATTCAGCCATATGATCTTTATGGCTGACATCGCATCGCACAGAGATTGCATGTGATTTTCACTGCACTGTGGTGCGAATCACATACGATCTTTGACATTGCACCAGTGTGAACCGGCCCTTATACATTTCAGGTGCAACAAGGAAAAAGGTGTGCAGAGGACTTTTGTTCTCTGTGTGGAAGAAGTGGTCTCTGCAGAAGTTTGACACACTCCCTGTAAGAAAGATCTAGAGGTCTTCAGGGGGCATGAGCTTTGCTGGTTGGAGAGTTCTAATGTCACTTTTTAAATTTGAGTGCATTTTAGAGGGCATGCAGTGTTTCTTTTTACGATACTGGGATTACAATTTTCCCAACTGGTTTTCACTTTTAGCACATGGACTGATAAGACCTATGAGAACATTTAGCATCAGACCTTCAGTCCTGGTTCACACTGGTGTGATACGGGAACCATCTTGATTCCTGTGCGGGTACCTGCATCACATCTCACTCACAGGCGGTTCACACTGCTCTCTGCGAACTCCTGCGGGTGTCAATGTAAAGTTATTGACACCCCCAAATTGGTTTGCAGATCGCAGTACGAACTGTGAAATCGGACAGGAATCAGATTGCATGGGTGTGAACACCCACTTGATCCGATTCCAGTGCAGACCAAAAAAGGGTCCTGCACCATTTTGGTGTGAATGCTCTATGGCTGAATTCACATTGCACAGACATCGCATGTGATGTGCACAGCAATGTGGTGCAAATCACATGCAATGTTTGGTACAGCACTAATGTGAGCCTAGCTTAATGTGGAAATAAACTACCGTATATACTCGAGTATAGGCCGACCCGAGTATAAGCCGAGGCCCCCAATTTACCCCCAAAAAACTGGAAAACTTATTGACTCGTGTATAAGCCGAGGGTGAGACATGGCTGTCCATCCCTGTGTGTCCGTCCATCCCTGTGTGTGTGTCCGTCCATCCATCCCTGTGTGTGTGTCCATCCATCCATCCATCCATCCATCCCTGTGTGTGTATCCATCCATCCATCCATCCCTGTGTGTGTGTGTGTGTGTGTGTATCCATCCATCCATCCCTGTGTGTGTGTGTGTGTGTGTGTGTATCCATCCATCCATCCATCCATCCCTGTGTGTGTGTGTGTGTGTGTGTGTGTGTGTGTGTGTGTGTGTGTGTGTGTGTGTGTGTGTGTGTGTGTGTGTGTGTGTGTGTGTCCGTGCAGCCTTGTGTGTGTGTCCAGCCTACCTGTGTCCCAAGCCTCCGTCCCGAGCCGCCGTCGTCCCGAGCCTCCTCCGTCCCGTGCCGTGCCTCCTCCGTCCCGTGCCGTGCCTCCCCCGTGCCGTGCCTCCTCCGTGCCGTGCCTCCTCCGTCCCGTGCCGATGGATCGCCGCTCTTCTCGGCGGCCATTCTACAATTCAAAATTCCGCCTCCGCCTGTGATAGGCGGAACACTCAATTTCCCAGCAGCCTGTGTTCCGCCTATCACAGACATCCTCTCATACTCGTCCGTAGTATGAGAATGAGCGGATGTCCGTGATAGGCGGAACACTGACTGCTGGGAAATTCAGTGTTCCGCCTATCACAGGCGGAGGCGGAGAAGGAGGCGCGGCTTTTGAAAATTAATGTCCGCCGTCTGTCTGCTCGATACGCTGATCGAGCAGTCAGACAGCGGCGACTCGAGTATAAGCCGAGGGGGCACTTTCAGCCTCAAAAAAGAGGCTGAAAATCTCGGCTTATACTCGAGTATATACGGTAATCAATATAACTGTTTTAAAAACTAATGCCAGGAATGCTAACTGTCACATTTAATTGTGTCCTCAACCAAACTGTCAAACCATCAAGTAGAAGGTGTCATAACGGATGACATGTGCAGCATCATAGCAGTTGCAGATCAAACAGAGGCTAAGATGGCAGCTTCCTTGGCTGAAAATGGTAGGAAAGTTGAGTTCCACTTTAAGACCCCTTTCACACTGGGTCACTAAAAATAGTGACTGCAAACCGACCTGAAACAGCCACTGATGTGCCTCCAGTGTGAAGGCCCCGAGGGCTTTCACACTGGAGCGGTGCACTAGCAGGATGGTAAAAAAAAGTCCTGCTAGCAGCATCTTTGGACCGGCGAAGGAGCGCTGAAGTTAATGGGGCAGCGCGGCTATACCACCAGCAAAGCGCTGCTGTAGAAGTGCTTTGCAGTGGTTTTAACCCTTTCTCGGCTGCTAGCAGGGAGGTAAAACCGCCCCACTAGCGACCGACTACTTCCGCTAAAACAACGGTAAAGTGGCACAGACGCTGATCCCGCTGCAGTGTGAAAGGAGCCTAAGGCTTTTCATTTGTGGAGCTCCTGTCTTTTCAAGTTTTTCTACCAGGATTCTACATAGCTCCACATCCTGGGTCCACATCCTTCACAACCTTGCATCATATGGTATGGAATACTGTAGAGTAATTGGCCTGATAGGATCAACTGCAATGTAGCCTACTGTGACAGGTCTTGTGATGCAAGGTTGAACAAGATTTGAAGCTAATGCCTAGGTGCTTTCAAAAAAGATAGGAATCAAAGAAGAAAAACACTTTAAAATGAAAAAAACACGGTAATCACAAACACGGTACGCATTTTCACAATCTTAAAATAAGTTTCAAAATAAAAATGCTGCAAGCTACTTGGCCCTGCACCAATTGTCTGCTCAGTTTGCAATATTTAAATTAAACTGTTCTAATCCCTGAGTAGGTGCACATAATGATCACCATAGGACTAATCAAATACATTGCAGCATACCAGGTAATTTGGTTGGATGATGTGTCAGGAAAGCTCTAATTTGGCACTTCTTGTGAGTCTGAGTCTCTTCCAGCGATGCTGCAGTTGGCAATTAGGATATCTGCATGTTTGGCAACACATCGGATTTACCAGACTGATGCATTCGTAGGATGAATTTCTAGTACTGGGGAAGCCTAGCATATATTATAGAGGCAAAATGATATGGACCCCACTTAAGCGTATTCCGAATCCAGTAGTAAAAAAATAAAATAAATAGTGATTATGTGAAATTCTAAATCATGACAAAAAAGTATAGCCTGCCAAAATCACAATAATATATGCCCTATACCCTTCTTCCTCCCCCTCCTCCTACCCTTCGGTGTACCCCCCGCCCTCCACCCCCTTTGGTTTTTCTTCCTCTTCCTCTCTCTCTATCTCTCTTCTTCTCTCTCTTTCTTTTTCATTCTCCTTCTCTTCCTCTTCTCTGTAAGAGCCTGTCTCTTAGGCTATCTTATACGGTTCTGATGGCACACCCCACCAGTTACCTATATACTATGGGATTAGAATATACGTGAAGAGGCATAAGAGCTATATGTCCCCTTATTTGACCCAACAACTTTTACTTACATGATCCCTAGGAACGAATATTCTATTTGAGTTTTGTTCATGCACCATGGCTTGATGACCATCTGTTGTCTATAGTGAATTTATATGCCTTGGAATTTGGCAAATATTGTTGCCATACCTTCATTATATGCACTGTTCTAAGCCCTTGTACACACGGTCGGACATTCCGATGGAAAATGTCCGATCGGACCATGTTGTGGGATAATCCGACCGTGTGTGGGCTCCATCGAACTGTTTCCGTCAGAATATCCGGCCGACAAAGTTTTAGAGCTGAGCTATAAAATTTTCCAACAACATGATCCTTTTGTAGAGAATTCCGATCAGACAAAGTGCCACGCATGCTCAGATCAAATTCCTAGACCAAAGCTATAGGGCTATTAGCCTGAACGTAGTCCCGTCGTAACTAAATAATGTCATTACG
This sequence comes from Lithobates pipiens, assembly GCF_037356315.1. Taxonomy (NCBI): domain Eukaryota; kingdom Metazoa; phylum Chordata; class Amphibia; order Anura; family Ranidae; genus Lithobates; species Lithobates pipiens. The sequence continues at coordinate 76,775,064 of NW_027507764.1, forward strand.
TTCTGAACGATCGGATTTTCCGACAACTTTGTCCGACCGTGTTTATGCAACACCAGTTTCGGACGGATTTTGTTGTCGGAATGTCCGACCGTGTGTACAAGGGCTTAGAAATTTCAATTAAAAAAATATATGGAAAAAATAAATAAAAACACAATAATATACCTATTTGGTCAGTAGAACATCCTACAATGCTAAACGATACCTGGTAAAGACTGCTATATAATGTAACATGAAAATGGGGGCAATAAAGGTAAACTGTAATTTTTTGATGCAATCCTTCCTTCCTAGGATGGCAGATATGTTCTATGTCAGGGCTAAGGCATCCTGATGATTCTAGTACCCTATAATCAATTCTAAATTATAGCAATTATATCAGATTAAAGTGATTCTAAAGGAAAGAATAAAAAATAAAAAGAAATAAACATGTTATACTTACCTGCAATAATTTGGATAGAGCAGCTCCAATCCTCTTCTTTTTGGGTCCCCCGCCGGTGGTCATGGCTCCTCCCCCTGCCAAGTGCCCCCAATAGCAAGAATGCATTAAGGTAAAAATCCTTGAGCGTTCAGAATCGCTTTAGGTCCATGTGTTCTTCAGATTAGTATACAGAGCAAACTTTTCATCAGGACCAGATCTATCCTGACTAATTTGTGGGTGCATTAAAAAAAGTCAGGGGGCATAATGTCAACACTTTATTGGAACCACTGACAGTTTGTCATGCATTGTGAAAAAGATACAGGGATCTAATATTTAGAAACATAGAAAAGTGACGGCAGAAAAAGCAGAGTAGTCCATCGAGTCTGGCCTTTTTTTTTTGGGGGGGGGGGGGGGGTTGTTTTTTTTTCTTTTGTTTATTTTTTTTATTTTGTTTTTATTGTTTTGTTTTTTTCCCTTTGTTGTGTAGCTTTATGTCAGTGGTTCTCGACTTCTGTCCTCAGGACCAACTAACAGGCCAGGTTTGCAAGATAACTGAAATACATCACAGGTGGTGTCATTTGCTGCTCAGTGATTGCAGTATTCTAGTCTGCATCTCTCCAAGGTAATACTTAAAATCTGGCCTGTTAGTGGGTCCTGAGGACAGGAGTTGAGAACCACTGATCTATGTTTATCCCAAGCATGTTTGAAGCCATTTACTGTTGACTGTCTTTCTACCTCTGTTGTTAGTTTATTCCAAGCATCAGCTACCCTCCCAGTAAAATACTACTTTCTAAGATTCTATTTGAACTTTCCTCCAGTTAGTTTGAGGTCATGTTCCAGGTTGTGCAGAGGTGGTGCAGGAGTGAACAGGGAACACACGTTCCCTGCATCTCTATATGACTGCCAGGGAAAGCACATGTATTAGGCTGTCATTGGGATTAGCATAATGAAACGGAACCTGTCCCACCCGTATATCAGTGTCCCCATCAGAGTCCCACTTTACATCAAATGTCCCCATTGGAGTCTACCCTTACATAAATTGTCTGCATCAGAGTTCTGTCTTGCATCAATTTTCCCATCACAGTGCTCCCAACCCTTGTAGTGCCAGACAGGCTGAGGATGGGAGTTGGGTGGCAGAGTAGGCTGCAGGTTTGGATGCAGGAAGTCCCACTTTAATCCTTTATTGAATGATGGGGGTGGGTTAAGCATGTGACATCATTGTTGTCAGGATGCCAGTGGTCCAACCAAATACTGTAGAGAAAATTGAGCTTGGGGCTCTGGATCAGGGAGCAGATAATGGCTCAATCGATACGTTGTTCTTTGAAACTTTGGGGCTGCAATTAAAATCTGGGGGGCAGAGTCCACCCCAGCACCACTCTATATCCAGGCTTGCTCTTCATAAGATCACTCGCAAATAAATTCAGTATTTATTGAATCCATAAGAGTCCATCTCCTGCACCAAGGAATGTGTGCACACAAAGATATCAATAGCTCATATACAATTCAAGTGGTTGTAAAGTCAAATCCTGAGATCCATCTCTTACATGAAAATATAATGTGCAGTATCTGTGTTTTTATTCTGCAAAATACCTTATTTTACAGCACCGCGGGACGTTCACGTGACCCGCTGGTGCTCTCTTTTCTCGATCCGAGTACTACAGTGGGAGGGGCTGAGATTCCCTGCTGACATCAGATGGGAGAAGTGGAGGAGAGCGGCGGGAGGTCACATCACAGGAGCACCCAGCAGCACTGTAAATAAGATATTTTGAGGAATGATTTTTTTTAAAACACAGATACTGCACATTATATCTTACAGAAAGAGAGGAAATTACAGAATTTCTCAGTAGTAAATTGATCAGCTATAGCGGCCGGTGGGGCGGGGAGAAGATGGATAGCACAGACTCAAAAGCTGACAGGCAGGGAGGGAGGGAGGGAGGGAGAGGAGAGCAGCGGGGTGATGGAGGCATGTAACCTGACCACAGTAATCGTGGATCAGCAGCTATGATAACCATGGTCAGCACACTAAGGGGGGCACAGAAACAGGCAGGATCAATCAGTTTTTTTTTAGAACACAGAGAGTGACAAATGACCTAGTACAAGCACTAGGTTGTGTATCCTTCGTTAAAAGGATCAGGCCTTGGCTGCATAATCCATATCAGCAAACAGTATGTTTGTATTGCACAACCCAGCTACAGATCAATAATTCTTACTATGATAGCACAACTGGCATGGACTAATGAAGTTCTAAAAAGTCCTATTATTCTTCACCACTCCCTTAGCATGTAAGCATAATCCATATTGTGGCTCCTATGTTTTAATAAAATCTAATCAATTTGTTCTTATTGTGCCACTGATTTAGAATGCATTGTGACTGGGATTTTGGGAGGACAAAAAGGGCAGTTTTTATATACGTTCATCCAAGGGAATGTTTAACAGAAGGTACAAAAGGCAGCCTTAGCCTAGGGCACCTGCATCCAACCAGTGGCAAGGCAAATTGCCCAGTGACTCACAGGGTCATTTCCACTGCCCAGTCAGGAGCAAAAAAAATAAAAAATCAGAGCCAGCTTTTAGAGAGAAGAGCCAAAGTATGAACAGAAAGAGCACTAATGCATCACTTGCTATCAATCAATATAAAGTGACATCATTACAAGACTCCAGTGCTCAATATTTCTCTTCTCATTTAGCCCGGCTATTAACGTTATGTCCGTCTTACAGCAAATCCTCTGAATTTACCATTTCAAAATGCACAGTCATTCCTTCAACCATGACCAAATCCAGTGAATGAAGAGGATTTTTTGTACATCATTTTATTTTTTTTGTATATCTGATACATTCCTTTTTTAGTATTACAGTAATAACCTATTGTAGCATGGCAATCTGTTGGTCTTTACTGATTTTTGTATAATTTTGTTGGTCTCTATCCATCTTAGTACATTTTTAAGCCCCGTACACACGAGCGGACTTTTCAACATCCAAAGTCCGACGGAATGATTCCGTCAGACTATTCGATCGTGTGTGGGCTGCAACGGACTTTTGATTCGTAAAAGTCTGACGGACTTTAGAAAATGGAACATGCTTCAAATTTTTCCGACGGAACTCCGCCAGACCCAGTTCCTACCGAAAAATTTGCTTGTGTGTATGCTATTCCGACGGACTAAAACCGACGCTAGGGCAGCTATTGGCTACTGGCTATGAACTTCCTTATTCGAGTCCAGTCGTACGTCATCACGTTCAAATCCGTCGGAGTTTGGTGTGATTGTGTGTGGCCAAGTCCGCTCAGTCGAAAAGTCAGTCAGAACTCTGTCGGAACTCTGGCAGAACTCCGGCAGAACTCCTTCGGAAGTCTGTCGGACATAAGTCCTCTCGTGTGTACGGGGCTTTAGAGATTACCAATGCATTACACAATACAACTGGAGACCATCAGTAGTACAGAATGTCAATTCTTTGTGCGGCCACAGGTTTGTGCCTGGGGTCCAGTGTGTGTATCTTCACCGGTTCAATTGCAACTCAGGTCCGATTTTATGCCTGAATTCACACCTGAACCAGACCCAGACCCAAACACGCACAAGACCCTTGTGCAATCTGCTCTGTGGCCAACGCAGACCTGTGTGAACCAGCTTCATTGAGAGCTGGTCACACTTGCCTGTCATGCAAATTGGATGCGAGAAAATGTATTTAACGACTCCTATATGATTATGCCACAGGAATTAGGCCACATTACATATTTAGTCACTACCAATTTTCTTGCTTTTCACCCCAGAATAGCCATTCTCAACCACAGTTCCATGAAACCTTCTAGTTCCTGCAGGGATTGCCAGAGGTTTGTTGAGCAATGAGCAATTTTTGACTCTTCGATAAGTAACTGCTTACACCAGTTATATTTTCGCTACAGTATCTTCTTCCTACTGACCACCACTGTAAGTATTCTTTCCACTGACTACCAATGTATGGAGAGGACCCTTCACTTACTGAACACCAGTCACCAGCTTGTGATTGGATAGTGATGGAGCAGCAGACTTGTAAGATATTATCTTTTTAGTGCTCTGCCATCTCCCCTGTCAGCATGTTCCTTGTCAGCTCATATGCATGTGTGTAAGGGGCCCATCTCCCAGTGGCCACCAAAATAGGAGGGTTCTTCTCCCCCGACCACAATTCTAAGGGGGCCCTTCTCTACTGACCTCCAATGCAAGAGGGTAGATCAGTGGTCTCCAAACTGCTGCCCAGGGGGCGGATGTGGCTCTTTGCTTGCCTTTATCTGGCCCACCAACTATTCCACCAACTGACACCAATGATGAAGCACCATTCCCCCTACTGACACCATCGATGGCACGATTTCTCTCATTGATATCAACATTAGGACACTATTCCTCCCATTAAAATGATGTGCAGGGTAATTTTCTACTCTCATTGCCACAGTCTAGCCCCCCTGAAGCCCAAAGGACAGTAAACTAGCCCTTTTCTTAGAAAGTTTGGTGACTGATGTAAAGGAGCATTTCATTGACCTTCTGTGTAATGAAGCACTTTTTTCTGACCATTATTGTAACGACAGTCTTCACTGACCACCAGTGAGGGACCATTTCAGCGTTCACTGTCTCAATTACTTTTTTGCCCATTATTAATAGTTTGTTTCATTTCATTATTACTGAAAATAATTTTGTCAGTTAGAGCAGCCTTAGGTTTCAAATACAGTACATAGAGAATGCCATATTCCTTATTCCTTGGTTTATTTTTACATCTCAACTTTGTGTTCATGCTAATGTACCATGAGCTGTAGCTATACATATTGTATATAGTAATTATTGTCAGGGGCTCCCTGAGACTTGAAGGTTATTTAAAGGGTTCTGCTGTGTTAAAAAGGGTTATAAAACCTGCCCTAGAAGCTTCTTTTCTGGGATGACATCTGTGCTGCAATTTACACACTGCTGGTTGTGGGTATTCTACTGTTAATTAGCAGAACTTCTGTACTGCTGATAGCATGTAGAGTCTGAAAAGGTCTGTCACTGTATAACCAAGCCCTACACTCACATTTTCCTCACTGCTACTAGATATGGGCTACATATCTTTTTTTATCAGTTTTAGTCCCTTTATTCTGTTGAGCCACCTCTGCAGAAAAAGATCAGGCAAAAGATTGCAATAACATCGATCAAATCCTTTACAAGAGACAGCATTAATCACAAAACTAAAATTTCAGTTTAAAGACACAAACATTTATAAACGATATAGATGTGATGGCTGCATTTGTTTTCTTTTTAGGTTTTCTTTATTTTATTTTCGCCTTGTGATCCTGCCAGTAAGTGTGTTTCTTTTTTTTTTAAAAACAAGCTGTCCTGCACATGTAGTAGTTAAAGGTTTGAGACAAACCATTTATCATTGACAGGGGTGCTTACAATGGTCAGCTCTTGTTCAACTATCTAAAAAAAAACAATTAAGGAAAAATAAATTGTCTTCTGCTATAAAGCATCATTTGGAGTATGGCTTCGGTTTGTTAGGCCGCGTACACACGCGCGGACTGTTGGCCCAACTTTGTCCGTCCAACAGTTTGAGCGAACAGTCCGCTCAAACTTAGCATGGACGGACATGGCCACACACGACGGACGAACAGTTTGCTGAAACCGTGCGCGATGACGTGAACGGCACGTACGACGGGACGAAAAATACGACGTCCTATACACTGCAATGCAACCTTCCGACGTGGAAATCCTTTCTGAGCATGCGCGAGACTTAGTTGGCCGAACAAGCCTACACACGAGCGAACAGTCCTCTGAAACAAGGTTTCAGCGGACAGTTTTTCGGAATTTCCGTAAGACCTTGTTCGGCCAACTGTCCGCTGAAACTGTCCGCTGAAGCCCCACACACGAGCGGACTGTCCGCCCAAACACTGTTCAGCGGACAAGGTTGGGCGAACAGTCCGCGCGTGTGTACGCGGCCTAAGTGTCTCTAGTAGTGGTGTACCAAAATAAAAATTCTGGTGTCAAAAACTTCAGGATGCACTTGGCCAAAAACCAAAACCGGTGTTTTCCTTAAAAGATATTTATATTTTTTATAAATAATTGTATTATATTTGACTTTTATATTAATATTATGAATTTAAATTAATATGAATTTATTGGTGGTCATTATCAGCACTGTTTGAAGGGGTGTTAAAAATCCTGCCTGCTGCATTTTTGGTGTATATTTGGCCAAGTTAAAAAAAAGTATCAAAAATGCACCTCCCCATTAAAATGCATTGAAAATGCAGCAAGAATGCATCAAAAATGCACCCATGTTACGTTTCTGATGCATTTTTTGAGTCACATGATGGATGAAAAACACACCATGAGTATGGTAAATTCGCAGCAAAATTGTGGTAAAATTGTGGCAAAATCACAGGCGTTTTCAGCAACCAACACCTTTTTTTTTCTTTCGGCAAACTCTGAAAACCCTATTTCCGGGCAATTTTTTTTGGCGGGCGAAATTTCGGTGCATCACTAGCATCTAAAGCTGGCCATTCCAAATTCTGAACACATTTTCCTTTGAAAATCAGATATTTTGTGTGTTTTGTGATCTAATGGTGCCAACATTGATTTTAAAATTCAACCACCCTAGCTACAGAAAAGCACACTGGTGGCTGGGAATCTTCTTTTCTTTCCTGGTCACCGCTCATGCACATTTCTTTTTCAATAATATTTCTTGCACGATTCTTCAATCATTGATTAGACATTCGTTAATTTTTCCAAAAACTTACAACATGCCCGATCACTCCAATTTGATGGCTGCACAAAAATTGGCTGTTGCTGGGGCCAACTAATGGTGAAAAATTTGAAAGAAAATTCTTAGTTATAATTTTTTTAAGAAAATACTTCGGAATTCGACTCATGTATGGCCAGCTTTGAACTGCTAGTACAATCGACCACTCCCCTTCCCCAGATTAACAATGTTGCTGTCCAAAAATGCTTCTGTGCTCCTTCATCCAGAGTGGAGGCCCTCTAATACAGGAGATGTGTTACCGGCCAGATCACCAAGTGAAAACAGAGGGAAAAAGGACTAAAAAAAAGAAAATGAATTCAGCCACCACATCTAATGATTGGTAAGCTGCAATATATTACATTTTTGATTTTGGGTTTAAGACTGCTTTATTTATTTGTTTTTTAAACGACCATAGGTAAAGAGCAGTGTGGGCAACAGAGTTTCTGTCCAGCCCTCATGAGAGGCAATACGCTGTACCTGAGACTAGCACCCCGTATGTCTTATCCTCCACTTGTGCACATAGCACTTTCTCCAGCACTGAAGGTTCTTTGTATGCAGAAAGTATAGAGCATCAGAGTCTGCTGCTAAGATGATGAGAGTACCAAGAAGGAGGGGCCATGTACAGAACTGGTTATGCACAGTGACTCTAGTTTCAGATAAATTCTCTAATGCCAGATTTAGTCTCTCTTCCAGTTACAATTTATACACCATTGCCGATAGACCTAATTAAAGTCACAATGGACTAGGTCAGGGGTCTCCAAACTACGGCCCTCCAGTTGTTCAGGAAATACAATTCCCATCATACCTAGTCCTGTCTGTGAATGTCGGAGTTTTGCAATGCCTCATGGGACGTGTAGTTCCGCAACTGCTGGAGGGCAATTGTTTGGAGATCTCTGGACTAGGCTGTATTTTTGAACTACACACATGACCCATAGCTACCCCCTTCTGCTGCAAATAAAACTGGTTATTGAACCAGTTTTGGATCATGGATCTACTCCAATTCGTTGCGAATTGGAGTAGATCCATGATATACCTTTATTGGATTACAGGAATCTTATCACTTTTAGCAGAAGGTACAACTAAAGGTTGTAAATGGAAATCGATATAGCGTCCTATACGGGATGTAATGAAGTAGATTCCGCTGCTAACGATGGGTTGACCAGGGGGATGTGCAGCATCCTTATGGACTTTTGGAAGATGGTACATTACAGAAAAATCTGTAAGGTGAACTTACACAGGACCTCCCCCTCCCAGTCCTGCTGACCTGTATGGCAGATTTCGCCCGTTCTGAGCTCGGTATAGCTGCCTCACGACTCAGGAGCTTAGATATCCCCAAAGCTTAATCTCCTAAATGTACCCCATCAGGAGATACATTTAGGAGCATTCTAATTGGTCGGCACCGTCACATGGGCGGTGCGGACCAATCAAAAGCTGCATAGCTCATCCTCTCAAGAAGAAAAAGAGAGAAAGCTGAGAGGATTTCTAAGTGCCTGAGCTGTGAGGCAGCTATACTGGGGCTCAGAATGGGCGGTCGCCACCATACAGGTCAGCGGGAATGGGGGGGGGGCAAGGTGGGGGTCCTGTGTAAGTTCACCTTAAAGATTTTAAATGTAAAAATGAACTTACACTTTAAGCATAGTAAACTGTATTTGTGAATGAACAGGAAGCCGCTCAGCCCAGAGCACTTCCCATTCATTCACTGTCCTGTTCAGCTGAGGCTGCAGAAAAAAGTGACTGGGGAATCTCTGTCCTCAGTCCCTTTCTTTGTCTCAAAAGCATGACATCAAGGGGCTGTTTAGTCCCCCGATAGGGCTCCTAAAAAATTGTAAACAAATAAAAATGAATTGTATAAAAAATAATTTTTACAATTGTAAGAAAATATATAATAGATAAAAAAACTACTGACACTGTCCACTGCCCTACTGATACAGTCTACTGCTCTACTGACATTGTCCATGTTTAATACATTTTAAAATGTTTGTTTACATTAATAGTGTGTGTCTGTGTGTGCATGTATGTATGTATGTAAACTTTGGGGTGCACACCCTAATTCTTCCCAAGATACAGTATAGTCGGCACAGGGATGTAGCGGTTAGCACTCTCACCTAGCAGTAAAAAGGGTGGCTAGTTCAAATCTGAACCACGACACTACCTGCCTGGAGTTTGCAGGTTCTCCCTGTGCCTGTCTGGGTTTCCTCTGGGTACATGCTGGTAGGTTAATTGGCTTCTGTTCAAAATTGGCCTTAGTATATGAATGTGAGTTGGGGACCTTGGATTGTGGGCTCCTTGAGGGTAGGGGCCGATGTGAGTGTGCGATGTATGTGTAAATTGATGGCATTATATGGGTACATTAACCACTTAACGACCAGCGTACGACGATGTAAATCCTATTTTTGAAGAGGGATATCTCGGTAACGGCAGCAGCTGCTGCCACAACCGAGATATCCATCTCTTCAGGCGCCGGTCATCTGTACGATAACGGTGGTCTCCGCGGCGGATTCGCCGTCAGATCACCACTATCGGCGGCGGGAGAGGTGCCACCCCCCTCCCGCCGCCCTCCCGCACCTTCCGCCGCTTACCGAAGCCGTCGGTAGCGGCGGAGGCGATCGGGTCCTTTTGCTAGCTGGGTATGGAGACGAGTGAGGCTAAGATGGCCCCCACTCGTCTCTATACCATAGGAGGGCGGAAGCGACATCAAAATGTCACTTCTGCCCATACCTCTTAAAGGTATATTTTTTTTAAATCTAATTTTTTTTTGTTTTGTTTTTTGCATTTTAGTCCAAATATGAGATCTGAGGACTTTTTGACCCCAGATCTCATATTTAAGAGGACCTGTCATGCTTTTTTCTATTACAAGGGATGTTTACATTCCTTGTAATAGGAATAAAAGTGATCCACAGAAGCGAGCGCATACGTGAGTAGCGCCCGCATATGAAAACGGTGGTCAAACCAGACATGTGAGGTATCGCCGTGATCGGTAGAGAGAGAGCAATAATTCTAGCCCTAGATCTCCTCTGTAACGAAAAAAATCGAGATTTTTGAGGCTAAAAGTTTGACGCCATTCCACGAGCGGGCGCAATTTTGAAGTGTGACATGTTGGGTATCAATTTACTCGGTGTACCATTATCTTTCACAATATAAAAAAAATTGGGCTAATTTTACTGTTGTCTTATTTTTTTATTCAAAAAAGTGATTTTTTTTCAAAAAAAAGTGCACTTGTAAAACCGCTGCGCAAATACGGTGTGAAAAAAAGTATTTCAATGACCGCCATTTTATTCTCTAGGGTGTTAGAAAAAAAACAATATAAAATGTTTGGGGGTTCTAAGTAATTTTTGAGAAAAAAAAAATGTTTTAAATATGTAAACACCAAATCTGAAAAAGAGGCCTGGTCCTTAAGTGGTTAAATAAAAAAAAAAAATAGTAATATAATAGATGAGCATCTTAATGAGATGCAATAGATATGGATAATTGTAGACACTCACTCAGGTTGAACTGGATGAACTGGTGTCTTTATTCAACCTTACTGACTATGTAACTATGTAACTATGTATAATCATTTTTAGAAGGGTTCCCTGAGACTGGGAAGTTATTCCAAGGTTTCCTCTGTGTTGAAAAGGTTGAGAAAGCCGGGTTAAATGCATGCATTGGTTCCAAAAATACAAATGACTTTTGGATGAAGTTCTCCCACACTAGTGCCAGTCTATAGAGAAGCAATGCTTCCATTTACAGGAAATGTGCACATATATTTTCTGAAGGTGAAATAACTGAGAGCTTTTTTTTTTTACAGAAAACAGCTAAAAAAAATATTGCTGTTCCACAGATTGATTTTTCTGGTGATTTCAGTCTGCAGCAAAAATCAGTTTACTAAAATAAATGCACACACTGAGGAATGATTGACTAGAAATTGCACATTTCTTCTGTCTTATGTGTGTGGCAAGATGAAAACTGACCTAATCTGATTGTACAATCTTGTTTAGATTTATTAACCACTGCATAGGGTGAGCGCCTATTTAGCTGTATAACAATTGTTTAGATAGGCCCTCGTGCTACATAGTTGTTAAAGGCTAAGTTCAGTTTTGGTAATTAGGGTGTGTTTAGGGCAGGGGTCTCAAACGTGCGGCCCTCCAGCTTTTGCGAAATTCCAAGTCCCATGAGGCATTGCAAAGCTGACAGTTACAAGCACGGCTCCCACAGGCAGAAGCATGATGGGACTTGTAGTTTTGCAACAGCTGGAGGGCTGCCAGTTTGAGACCCCTGGTTTAGGGTGTAACATGTTACTGTGCACCTCTCCCTGCATCCCCCCATGACAGAGGATGGGGCAGCTGTGTGGGGCTCATTTATTCACACAGATATGTGAATGAATTAATTAAAGTCCCGTTTGACACCGCGGCAGATGGCTTGTAGTTCTCAATGAACTGTGAGGGTGCTGATGAGCGACCTCGTAGTTCATTACTCTGCTTGCGCTTCAGTAACTCTCTGTCCATACAGAAGGTACAGGCAGACAGCTGTACTAAGTGGCTGCAGGAGCCTGATGTTGCACCCGTGATTTGCTGATTGTGGGTGCAATGCTCTCCAGGCTCATAAGGAAAAAAATAATGAATGCACATTTTTTTAACAGCAAAAAGTGTGCATTTATTATTTGTTTTAAGTACACTTATAATTTACCGTAAATCTAATGGTGGACCCGCTCTTTATACAATCACATTTAGAGCTCCCAAAACTATGTATAGTGAGGGAAAAAAGTATTTGATCCCCTGCTGATTTTATATGTTTGCCCACTGACAAAGAAATGATCAGTCTATAATTTAAATGGTAGGTTTATTTTAATAGTGAGAGACAGAATAACAATACAAATATCCAGAAAAACACATTTAAAAAAAGTAATACATTGATTTGCATTTTAATGAGTGTAATAAGTATTTGACCCCTTCCCAAAATGGGACTTGGTGACAAAACCTCTTGATTGCAGTCGAAGTCCTGCCTATAAAAAAGAAAAATCCATTCCATGAGTATCCAGTCAAGTATTCTCTTGTACTACGTAGTTGTTGGTAGATCAAACAGAGGTTGCACAATGTGCAAGTTTCAGTTGTGCTGAAAAGTTTGCATACACTTGAAAAATTGGTAATATGCAGTATGTACCATTTTTAAAGAAAACATGAGTGAGCAGGCACAACACATTCCTTTTATTTCTTATGGGATTCATATTCTGTAACTGTAGGCCATAACAGTATGGCACAATCATAAAACAAAACATGGCAACAAGTAAACAAAGGAAATGACCCCTGTTCAAAAGTCTGCATACTCCTAGAAAGTGTGCAGTCTTTTGTAATAGTGGTCTATGAGGCCCAAATTCTTGTAGCTCATTCGTCTTGGCAAAAGTCATGCAAAGTCCTTGGTCATGCAAAGTCCTTGGCCACCTTGCATGATATGCAAGATCCCCCAGAATGGCTTGATGATATTAAGGTCAGAAGACTGTAATGGCCACTCGAGAACATTCACCTTTTTCTGCTGTAGGGGATGATATTCTTGTCATTATAGGCCTTGTTGACCCCTCTCCAAACATAGTGCTTATGATTGTGACCATAAAGCTATATTTTGGTGTCGTCTCTACAGATTACAGTGTGCCAGAAGCTGTAAGGCATGTCTTGGTGTTGGGCATATTGTAACTGGGCTTTTTTTGTGACTTTGGCACAGTAAAGGCTTCTTTCTGGAACTCAACCACCCAGCTAATTTTCGTTCAAGCATCATCGGATTGCGTTCTTTGAAACAACCACATCATCTTTTTCTAGAGCAGACTGTATTTCTCCTGAGGTTATCTATGGCGTTTTTCTTTGAACCCGAAAAATTCTTCTGCCAGTTGTGGCTGCAATCTTTCTTGATCTACCTGACTTTGGCTTAGTATCAAGAGATCCACAAATGTTTCACTTCTTAATAAGTGATTGAACAGTACTGACTGGCATATTCAAGGCTTTGGATATCTTTTTATATCCTTTTCCATCTTTATAAAGTTCCATTACCTTGTTATGCAGGTCTTTTATTATTATTATTATTATGATATAGGTATTATATAGCGCCAACAGTTTGCGCAGTGCTTTTAATATTTATTTTCTGCTCCCCATGGCTCAGTACCTAGCCTACTCTGCATCCACGTGAGAGCTAACATACTCATAGATTGTCCATACAGAGACCCTAATTGCAACGTTAAAAGCCACAGATGTGGGAAATGAATCTTTAATTGACATTTTAACCTGTGTGTGCCACCTTTTGTGTCTGTACCAAGGCCAAACATTCCAGGGGATAGAAACTTTTTATCATGACAATTTGGGAGATTTCTATTATCATTATGATTTAAAAAGGAGCCAAACAAGCAAGTGATAATAAATGGCCTCATATGATCACTAGATCATGAAAGTTGTTTGGCATGATCAGTCAATTTTCAATATCAATGTCAAAATTGTATGATTTCTGCCAGGGTATGCAAACAGTATATTATAATTATAATAGTAACAGGGTCATTGTCAAAATGCCCTCTAACATGACAATTTTTATAAGCTTATATTTACCAACAATTTTGACTTTTCTGGTAGGAAAAATGGAAGATTATTTAGGCTGGCCCCTGCACAACAAAATTGACTGTAAATCTAAAGATGGCCATACACATTTCAATTTACAGTAATTGTACCATAGCTGCCATAGCCCCAGTATCTTTATTTACAGCTAATGGTTAGCTTTCATACAAAAGTGGTCTTAGCGGCAGATTTGCCACAAGATCACTTTTAGAGGCAGCGGAAATTTGCCCCTCCCCCTCCTGCCACTTCCTGGTGTCTTCTGGGTTTAGCCGAAGGCGATCCTGTATGATCGGTGGCTGGACAGGAAGCCGAGTGAGGGCACGATAACCTCCAATTGGCTCTATGCCCTTGGAGGATCAGAGAGATGTCTGACACCTTTCAGCCTAAAGGGATGATTTTTTTTTTTCCTCTAAAGTCAAAATGTATTTTTTTTATTTATTTGCTTTTAAAAGTAAATTAGAGATCTGTTTTTTTTTTTTTTTTTTTCAGATCCACCAATAAAGAGACCTGTCATGCTTATTTCTCTTACAAGGGATGTTTACATTCCTTGTAATAGGGATAAAAATGATAAAAAAAAATACAAAAATAAAGTGATAGTGCAAAAATAAAAAATAAAAAGTCAAATAAATAAGAGAATTTTTGTTTTTTTAAAGCGCCCCATCCCTCCGAGCGCACGCTCAGAAGCGAACGCATATGTAAGTTGCGCCAGCATATGTAAACAGTGTTCATACCATACAAGTGAGGTATCAATGAGATCGCTAGAGCAAGAGCAAAAATTCTAGTGCAAAACATCCTCTGTAACTCTAAACAGGTAACCTGTAAACAGTTTTAAAATGTCACCTCTAGAGTTTTTTAAGTACTGTAGTCTGTCGCCATTCCGCGATCGCGCAAAATTTTAAAGCGTGACATGTTATGTATGTGCTTACTTGGCGTAACATCATCTTTCACATTATACAACAAAAATGTGCTAACTTTACTTAAAAAAAAAAAAATTAAGTGTATTTTTTCCTAAAACATTGTGTTTGCAAGACCGCTTCGCAAATACAGTGTGGCATAAAATATTGCAGTGGCTGCCATTATATTCTCTAGGGTCTCTGCTAAAAATATATATATATAAATATAATGTTTAAGGATTCTATGTAATTTTCTAGCACAAATTACTGATTTTAACTTGTAAGCACAAAGTGTCCGGAAGAGGCTCGGTCTTAAAGTGGTACACTTTGAAGCAGATCCTTGTACTATACAGTAGGTAGTAGCTGTACAAGGGAATCTACATTTATATTGTCATGTATACGGTCAGTTTGAAGGAGGTTGTACAATAAGTTTGTGATGTACGTGGCCAGCTTAACGTTGTTTGTTCACTCAGTCAAGAATGCTTTCTGCTTTGTCAATAGAAGCACAAAAGATATTTTGTATTCACAGTAAAGTCAGTGAATTTTCAAGTCATTAAGAACCACTGCTGTGTAGCAGCATCTGTAGCGGATATTACAAGTCAGGCTGAATTGAGGTAAATTAAAAAAAGAAATGTTAAAGATTAAACATTAAAAATATAAAACATGTTAAATTTAAGAACTGCTTTCATGTATCAATTTGTCAGCCAACAATCCACTTCACGTTGGCACGGTGTCGTGTTTTGTAGTTGGTTACTGGAGACGGAATTCTTCCAAGTGACTTTTGGAAGTTTTTGTTTTCTCAGGAGAATTAATGCAGGGCATCTTGTGAGACGCTTCGACTTTCAGACTCTCAGATGTTGGAATAGAACATTCATATATTCTATTTCATCAGCCGGCATGGTGGGGAACGCTCTGCTTGTTTTCACAAAGTCAGACTTAAGAGCTGGCTGACTTATCATTTTTATACATTTATGAGCAAAATACTCCCCGTAAACTTTTCACTTGGGTTCTGTGGCTTGCCGTGAACCGGGACTACAGTGGTGTCTATCATTTCTGGGTATACTGGAAGCTATGGCACAATGGGGTAATTTAAAGTGGAACTTTATTGACAAAATAAAAATAGGTGAACAGACAGAATATTTAATGCAGATGAGACATACTGTACCAGCGTTGATTCATTAAGGAAAATTGACTACGCACTTTGCAGTTGCTTCAGAGCTTGATATAGTAAGTAAATCTTGAATTTACAATGAATTCCCAATCACATGCAAGGAAAATTAAAAAAAAATAAAATAATTTCTTGCACATGATTGGATGATGGAAGTCAGCAGAGCTCGTGCTCATTTACTAAACTCTGGAGCAGCTGCACTTACAGAGTGCAACTGCACTTTGCAAAGGGCATAGCCTATTTGCCTTTAGTAAATAAACCTCACCATGTCTCTTCTGCATTAAAGTTGTTTACCTGCCTGTCCGCCACTGTACACCAAGTTGACTGCACTTCCACGTATCAGTGTTAATTTTGACATCAACTTTTGATTTAGTTTTAATCATACTATCTACCTAAAATCCATAAGGATCCTGTCCACCCACCTGGCCATCCCATCATTAGTGGGATAAAATCCATCACACCTCGGGCGGGGAAATACATTGATGGCTTTCTTCAGCTGCTTTTAAAATTGTTACCTGCATATATCAAAGATAGTAGACATACCATCAACTTACTGAAAAACTGTCCTTATAAAGAAAGGTGTTGGTTTGTTACTGCAGATGTTACATCATTGTACATGATAATTCCTCATCAATGGGGGATTACATCTGTTAAATCTTTTCTAAATAAGGACTCCTCTCTACTCATTAAACAGAAAACTTTAATTATGGAACTTTTAAAATACACCTCTACGCACAACTTCTTCTGGTTTAATAATAAATATTATCTTCAGAATAGGGGCATGGACATAGGGGCAAAATTTGCCCCCAGTTTGGCCAATCTGTTTATGGGAAAATGGGAGGAGGATTTCATCTATGCTTACAATAGATTTGAGTTGGTCTTGTGGGCAAGGTGATTGATTGATTGATGACGCCATCCTCCTATGGAATGGCACACGGGAATCCTTACACACCTTTGTAGAGTACTTAAACTATAATGATAGATGGATTGACTTGAAATATGAGGCACATTTAAATACTATTCAATTTCTAGATCTGAAAATTTGGATGGAGAGAGATCAGCTCCTAACCTCCACCTACTTTAAACCTACAGACAGAAATTAATTTATCCCTCGTTATTGCTGTCATCACCATTAGTGGTTGGATGCAGTCCCTAAAAGTCAATATATGCGCCTAAGGCACAATTGTACTAGAGTAGATCACTTTAATATACAAGCTAACATCTTGACTAATAGGTTTATCGAAAAGGGTTATTCAGTTGATGTTATCAGCCAGACGTTGTCTAAAGTTCAAGAATTGGACAGGGAGCAGCTTCTGGTTGAGAATCCCAAAATGACCAATGATGAAACAATTTTCACATTTCACATCGAGGCTTGATCCTTAATTCATATTGAGACTTGGCTCTTCTTTATATATGCGATGAGTGGTAATGATTGGTTGGTTTCTGTATTATGGTTTAAACTGTGATGGCTCAGCGCATCCGCCCTGCCCCAGGAAGACATCATGTAAGACGAAACATGTCAGGGACAGCTATGTGCTGTCATCATTACACCCAACATGACCCCGGAAGTGCAGGTGATTTGAATTCTGTTTGCTGGAAAACTTATCTCTACTATGCTTGGGATTTGTTATGCCTTTGTGAGTGCCGCCCTTTTTGGCTTTTATTAATAAAGTATTTAGATGTTATTACACTATTGGAGTCTCCTTTTTTATATATGCTCCATAGTGTCTGGCTGATCGAAATCCCCAGATGAGAACTGCATACCGTGGATGACCTTCTCTGACCCTCAGTGAGTTCCAGAGATGAGGTAGACCATGCAGAGGGCTATATCTGCAAGTGTTTGTGACCTCGCTAGCAATACGAGGGTCACATTATCTGGTAAGAGTCCCCATTACAGAGTGATTATCACAGGAGTTGCCTGTTTTCCTTGGTGGTGGAACTTTTTGGATCACAATATGCTGTTGGATTTTAAATTTTGGGAACTTTCTTGTACCTTCTAGCTTTTCATCTTAATTTTTTCATATTTGTTTCACATATATACTTTTTCAATATCAGTGTTTTTGTTTTTAAGTCACGTCTAAGTCACTACTCTATTGTAGATTTGCAGTTTATAATTGATCAAGCATGATTTTTTTTTAGTTTTAATCATAGCCTTTTGACTATGATGCCATTTTAGTTTTAGTCATATATTGATTGACTGAATTGTTTTAGTCATATTTTAGTCGACTATAATCTCCGGAATCATAAGTAAACACAAATATTGCTTTTTGACAAACAGAAGTGCCACTTTAAAAACAAAAAAATTTAAACTCTATTGGCTGTAATACCATAGCACATATTACCTGAATATAAAAACTTGAACAGTTCTCTGTTAATAACATCTTTATTAGTGTTGGGCGAACAGTTCGGCTCAAGCATGAGTTAATTTGCCTGTTCGGCTGTTCGCTGAACAACCGAATTTTGAAGGCCCCACCGGATGTAGTGTCCTTAACAACCGATGAGTCATCATCTGTCAGTGGGTTTCCCCGCTGACAGGTGGAAAAAAGAATTGCTGGTTAAAAAATAAAGAAAAGAAAAAACCCCATGGAGCCCCCCAAAATCCACACCAGGCCCTTATCCAGACATGCAGCCTGGCAGGTCAACAAAGGAGAGGGGCAGCGTGCGGCGCGATTTTTTTATTTTTTAATAAAAGATTTGTCAAAAACTTGTCTCCTGTTTTTATTACTTTTTGACACTTTTTTGGTGAATGGTTGGGGGTATGATGTAACCCATACTCATTCACATGGGGGCGGGATCTGGGGGCCCCCTTGTAAAAGGAGGCTTCCAGATTCCCATCAGCCTCCCCCCCGCAGACCCCTGGCCATGGTTGTGGTGATGAGGCTTCAAAGCATCCACCCCCCATGTTGAGGGCATGTGGCCTGGTATGGTTCCTGACTTGCTAGGCTGGATACCCAGATAAGGGCCTGGTATGGACTTGGGGGGGGGGGGCATGCTTTTTTTTCTCAATAGCCGGGTGCCGAAAATTGCAACCGCGAGTCATTTTAAACAAGCTTTGACTTTTTTCCTCTTTAGAAATGACAGTTTTTCTGCAGCAAATTATATATATGCTACAGATGCACCACTTTACAGGCACACTAAGGGGACCCCCATGCACTATAATTAAAGTAATTTTTCATTTTTATTGTTTCACTTTAAGCATCATTAAAATCACTGCTCCTGAAAAAACAATAATTAAAAAAAAAATTGCATTGATACATGTTCCCCAGTGCAGTACCCGAACCCCCATACTCCCATACTCCTTGCATATAAGCCTTCAAAATGGGCACTTTTGATTTTTTTCTGTTCGGCTCCCATAGACTTCAGTGGGGTTTGCCATTCGGGTTAAAACTTCCCCCCTGTTCAGAAATTCTGCCGCGAACCAAGCTTGTTTAATCTTGAGGCCTCATGCACACTGGATGTTTTTGGACCTTTTTACAGCTGCTGTTTTTGGCTTCAGATGTTTTTTTCTACAGTCAATAAACTCCCCAACATGTTATCCTATGTGTCCATGCACACATAGGCTGTTATCAGCAGTTTTTGCCTAGGGCGTTTTTTTGGTTTTAAAAAAAAAAAAAAAACTAGTGGGTTCTGAGAGGAGTTTTTCAGCTGTTTTCAGCTGTAAAAATGCTCTAACGTCAACACTGATAACCGTAGATAAATGCTCAAAAAACACCACTCACCATCGTTTTTTTATGTTTTTGGTCCATTGGGAAAGAAAAAACGATATTGCATAAACATTGAAAAACTCACTGCAAAGCTACTACCATTTTTATAACGTTATTAAAATTTTTGGACCGCTCTCCGTTGTTATACGTTGGCTGTTTGAAGAGGAGCATCGTTGTTATGGCAGCAGCTAGCTGCATAACCCCGGTATCTTCTTCTTCAGTAAGCGGTCCGGTTAAAGATAAAAGTGGTCTCTGAGGTGGTTTCACCGCAAGATCACTTTTATCGGCAGAGAGGCCCCCGCCGCAATCCGGTACCCTCTGCCGCTTACCGAAGCCATTGGCAGCGGCGGAGGCAATTGGATCCTTCCTGTGGCCTGACATGGAGACGAGTGAGGGGAAGATGGCCCACACCTCTCTCCATATCATTGCAGCTCTTAAAGGGACATTTTTTTTTTCTTTTTTTTAAATGGAAATTTTTTTTTCTTTTATTGCATTTTAGTGTAAATATGAGATCTGAGGTCTGTTTGACCCCAGATCTCATATTTAAGAGGTCCTGTCATGCTTTTTTCCTATTACAAGGGATGTTTACATTCCTTGTAATAGGAGTAAAAGTGACACAATAAAAAAAAAAAAGTGTACAAATAAAAAATAAAAGGTAAAATAAATAAGAATGACAAAAACGTGCCCCGTCCCGACAAGCTTGTGTGCAGAAGCGAACGCATAAGTGTTTAAAAACCACACATGTGAGATATCGTCGTGATTGGTGGAGTGAGAGCAATAATTCTAGCCCTAGACCTCCTCTTTAACTTAAAACATGCAACCTGTACAATTTTTAAACGTCGCCTATGGAGATTTTTAAGGGTAAAAGTTTGTCGCCATTCCAGTTTTGAAGCGTGACATGTTGGGTATCAATTTACTCGGCGTAACATTATCTTTCACAATATAAAAATATTGGGCTAACTTTACTGTTGTCTTATTTTTTAATTCAAAAAAGTGTATTTTTTCCAAAAAAAGTTTGCTTGTAAGACTGCTGCGCAAATCTCGTGTGACAGAAGTATTGCAAAAAAATTTATAATGTTTGGGGGTTCTAATTAATGTTCTAGCAAAAAAATATGTTTTTAACTTGTAAGCAACACATGTCAGAAAGAGGCTCGGTTCTTAAGTGGTTAATGTCCAATGTGCATGAGGCCTTATAAATAAAACCAAGTTTAGTAAACAAACAAGAATAATGTTTTTGGGCCCACTGTTAATTTTTACATGAAATTTCGATTTAGTTTTAGTTATAGTCTTTTGACTAAAATGCCATTTTAGTTTTAGTAATTTTTAGTCGTCTGAATTGAAATTGAATTTTATATTTGTTTAGTTTTTGGCACTGAAAACATGCAACCGACCAAAACCATGATGAAAATATTTTCATCAACGAAATTAACACTGCCACGTTTGTGTGGGAGTGATGTTATCTTGGCCCGGCCAATTAAAATGGCTGTTGATCAATACCAGGAACCTGCCAGGCTGAAGATGTGAGTGGCCAGCCAGTAGATTCAGGAGATTGTGAAACTGGACTATAGTTCTGCTTTATTAAAGGCAAATAGGCTGTTCAGTTTGCAAGCAAATTCTTCCCTAGAGCTTAGTGAATGAAATACAGCTCTGCTCACTTTCATCATCTAATCATGTGCCAGCAAAAATGCATTTTTTCTTCTTTTCCTTGCATGTGATTGGGTAGTCAATGCCCTTCATAGACAAGAAAGAGGCTGTAGATCATTGTTTGTAGATTTTTTTCTTAAAGTGATATAAAAGGTAGAGCTTTAAATAAAAAAAATAAAAAAACTCAGCAAACATATCATACTTATCTGCACTGTGCAATGGTTTTTCACAGAGCAATCACTGATCCTCTTCTTCTAGGGTCTCCTTCCATCACGTGTGGCTCCACCCTCTTGACCAGTGCCCCCAATAATAAGCCGCTTGCTATGGGGGTACTGGTCCATGCTCTATACGTCATGCTTTATACGTCTATAAATTCGAGAGGGGGCTCAGGTGAGTATTGGGGGGGCTGCGGGTAGAGCTGAACACAGAGTGTATTTTACCTTCATGCATGAAGGTAAAAAAAACCTTCAGCCTTTACAAACATTTTAATGAAGGCCTCCTGCTCTCTAGTCCCCTTGTCACCTCTTCCCATGATCATCTCTAGGATTTCTCCAGAGCCTCTCCTATCCTCTGGAACTCATTGTCCCAGTCTCTACAGCTATATCCTACACTTTTTCACCTTTAAGCAGGTAGCCTATCCCACCTCTACCTAAAAAACTGAACTTTTACTTTCTCCATCATTGCTTTTGTATCATTTGCCTCTTCCTTTAGATTGTAAGATTACATGGACATGGCCCTCTGAAACCTCTTGTATTGTAACTGTACTGTCTTCCTTTATTTTGAAAAGTGCTGTGCAAACTGTTGGTGCAATAAAAATCATCTTTAATAAAAATAATTCTGTAGAATTATCATCACAGTAGCGAGTCCTTCACCATTTAAATCAGACCACTGGACATGGTTCCAGTAATACATGTACTTAGTCTGCTTGTCTTCAGCAAACCGTGTGAAGGCTTTCTTGTGCATCATCTTTAGAAGAGGCTTCTTCCTGGGACGACAGCCATGCAGACCAATTGATGCAGTGTGTGGCGTATGGTCTGATCACTGACAGGCTGACCTCTGCAGCAATGCTAGCAGCACTCATATGCCTTTTTTACAAAGACAACCTCTGAATATGGCGCTGAGCATGTGTACTCAACTTCTTTGGTCCACCATGGAGAGGACTGTTCTGAGTGGAACTTGTCTTGTTAAACCGCTGTATGGTCTTGGTCACCACGCTGCAGCTCAGTTTCAGGGTCTTGGCAATCTTCTTATAGCCTAGACCATCTTTATGTAGAGCAACAATTCTTTTTTTCAGATCCTCAGAGCCCCTGTACACACGGTCGGAGATTTCCACAACCAAATCCGTCGGATTCTGCCCGTCGGATTTTGTCCATCGGATCTTGTCCGAAACTGTTGCATACACACGGTCGGACAAAGTTGGCGAAAAATCCGATCTTTCAGAACGTGATGACGTAATTTCGTTATGATGGGACTACATTCAGGCTAGTAGCCAATAGCTTTGATGTAGGAATTTGATCTGAGCATGCGTGGCACTTGGTCCGATCAAAATGCTCTACACATGATCGGATTAGGTCCGACCGGCCCAGTAGGTCGGGAAATATTTCCAACATGTTGGAAAATTGGGTCGGACGGAGATTCGGACTGAATCAGTCCGATGCATACCACACACAGTCGGATTATCCAATGACACGGTCCGATAGGACACATTCCGACTGATTCTCCGACCGTGTGCACAAGGCTAGAGAGTTATTTGCCATGAGGTACCATGTTGAACTTCCAGTGACCAGTATGAGAGAGTGAAACCGATAACACTAAATTTAACACACCTGCTCCCCATTCACACCTAAGACCTGGTAACACATGTAGTCACATGACACCAGGGAGGGAAAATGGCTAATTGGGCCCAATTTGGACATTTTCACTTAGGGGTGTAGTCACGTCTGTTGCCAGTGGTTTAGACATTAATGACTGTGTGTTGAGTTATTTTGAGGGGACAGCAAATTTACACTGTTATACAAGCTGTACACTCACTAATACATTGTAGCAAAGTGTCATTCCTTCAGTTTGTCACATGAAAAGATAGAATCAAATATTTACAAAAATGTGGATGGGGTGTACTTACTTTTGTGAGATACTGTATATATCTATTGTATCTCTAGATAGATGGATAGATAGATCCACTGTCCATTCCTTTCGATCATACAAGAATGTTCATGGGACCAACACAATAAAGATAAACTGTTACTGTAGATCACTGGAATTTCAGCCATGGCGGTGAGATAATAAAATAATAAATTGAAGTAAGCTCCTACTGCATCTAAACTGGCCACATGACTTGAGTAAAGTTCCAGAACCATAATGCTTTCTGGAAAAAAATGTGCTACAAAAACTTTAAACTCTATATTTTCTAATGGTTGAGATCTCTACGTATAAGCTATTAAAAATGTTGTCTCGGTTTCAGAAGCTGGGAATGCTGCCAGTATGCAAATTGGCTAATCTCCTAAACAAGGCAGAATTACTGGTTTTCTATGCCCAATGTAGTTTTAAAGTGAACCTGACCTGACCTAAAGCACTTCCTGCCCTTAAAGTGATGAAGTTTAAGTAGCTTGTGGTACCTGCAGGAATCTGTGTTAGTCTTCAGATTGACCCCAGTGTTACATGTACTCTAGCTCCAGGCTGTACATGTATTCCTAGACCACACCCCTTCCTAGCAATTAGCCCCACCCCTTTCATTCAGTTGTCAAGTGAAAAAGCTTCAGTAGGCAATTGAGGCTCTAACATTTGACAGGAGTCAAAGTGTCTCTAAACACATAGGGTCCTAAACGCGTGTACAACATTACATCGTTCAGCCCCATAGCATATTTCAGCATGCCAAAGACTTTGACAGGCTGCAGGCAGCAGGATCATAATATACAAATAAATCACACCCCAACCAGGCAGAAGTAATATTAATTTTACAACAGAAGAGACTTGTGCCGTCCTGATGGTGATTTTCTGCTGTCATGTTTGGCTATGTAAAGAGTTTAGTTGGCAGACGGAGAGCTATAAAATGAAATGGAAGCCTACTGATATTTAAGTGCCCATAAATGTAAATGACTTACAGGGTATAATGAAGGAAGGGCAGCACAGTCCTCCTGCTGGTTTTTATAGTTCTTAAAAGGTTTTTTCCATTTTTCAATTTTTCTCACATATCGTCCCAAACTTGTGAACTGTGCATGAATTTACAAAATCTCTTGAAACTTTTTCATGGATGTTAGAAAAAAATATTTTATGACATGCTGCAAATGTTTTATAGATAAGCAAGACATCTGAACCTACCAACTGTTTTGGGTTCAACAAGTTTGAGTGGTACTGCTCTGTATTTGGCCAAATTTGTGTGGTGTTTTATCACATAGGGAAGGGTCTAATATGCTCCATGTTTTAATTGCAGATTGGACTACAGAGGTGAAGAAACACAGAGATGAGCGTAGCCCTCTGCTCACTCTGTTCTCCTCCTGTTGGCATCTCCCCTATTAGCACAGGTGCATGGGGCAGAGCCTGATTAGCTCCTAGTGTTGACCCTTCTTCAGAGGTTTACAGATGTCTGATATCGAGATAGATTTAGGTAATTGCACTAGCTGTATTTGAAAACATTTTTCATTATTTTTATTAAATGTATGACTGCATTGTTTTAGCGCTACCCTCGTAAGAGCCGCTGGTAAATAGAGATCCCCTACTCTGTACAGCCAGCCACCGAATTTTCACAGCACACTTGAGTCAGGAAACAGTCCAGCAACTTTTTTTTTGTTTATTAGGGGTATTCAACCTGGATAGGATATTATGCGATACCCACTTGACTTTTTATAAAAAAACACAACTATATACAGCCCTTATACACTACTCTTCTGCCTCCTGCAGAAAACTTGCTTGCAGAACACTCAGGCCCAGCTGGAACATTGTTTGAGGGCTCTAACAAGACAGATCCAGTAGAAGCCCTTTACAGGCAGGGACTGCGGGCCCCTTTGTTGTGTATCAAAGTCCCAGTGCCCAGGTGTCCTCCTATGGCTACTGATCCCAGCACCACCTCTTCAGACACCTGGCTGCAGCTGCCCCTTTCACTAGCCCTCCTGGCTAATCTTCCATAGTCCTCCCAGACTGACTTGGAAACCATGTCAGACTGCACTACCCAATCCTCTCAGGCTACCCCTCCGTCTTTCCAACTGTCTCACTTACCAGCCACCTGGCTGTCTTCTCATTGGGGATTTCCCAGGCATGCTCGCTGGCTGTTGCTGTCCTCACACCTGCTCCTGTCCCACTGGACAGGACTCCTCTTTATGTTGTTAGAGGATCCCTCCTGCACCGGAGCTCCCAGGCCTGAGGTCACCCTCCTCCCCTCTAGGGGGTTACCCTCAAGGGCCCACCGACAGCTTCCTCAGCACTTCATCTCAGGCTTCCACCCAAATTCCATTGCCCTTGCTGGCCTGGCCCAGAGTATTTAAGAGGTACCCCCGCCTGCCAATTTGGCCATGGACTAGTTGGGCCCTCATCAATTCCTTAGGCAGCTCCTCCTAACCTCCCACCCATTCTTCTTGAAGTTTTTACAAAGTTCCAGCAAGTAAAGGGGGAAGTATCAGAGGTGCTGCCTGATGATTCATCCCAGCCTCCCTGGATCACTCACCCTGACCCAGATTAGACCCAGGCTTGGCTGCCAAGCCAAATTTACCTGCACTAACAATGTACATTCCCATTCTAGCACACTAGAGGGTGCTACACTGTCAATGACTTTCTTTTGTTGGTGCACAGAGACTGGCCATTCGAAAACCCAACACTCTCATTTGGAGATGGGGAGGGAGACCATAGCCCTACGCTGCATCTTTGAAGCTAGCACATGTCTTCTTCTTTTCTCTACCAAAGGTAGAGTGATGTATTAGAGAAGCAAAAATAAGGTCTAAATCAGTGGTGTGCAACCTGGTGTTAAATCATAAACTTACTTAAAAATATAAATTTCAAGGGGGTATGCAGCTGAAGAACAATTTGACAGTGTCTCTTTACTGGACTTTAAAATGTTTTATCTTCCCAAAGAAAAATATCCCGCTCTTCACAATCACGCCTTATTCATGCCATCAATTTTCGGCAGCACCTGTATTTGTGCGTAACTATTTTTAAGGATGAAGCACACAAAGGGCAAAATTAGAACCAAAATATTCGATGAACACTTTGAGAATTAATGAGGAATTGCTACTACTGTACATCCATTGAACCAGATATTGATACATTGATTTATTAAAAATATCACACTAGGTTTATGTTGCCCTTTTTTACTTTTGTAATGAAACAAATTACAAAAAAAATGAGTTTTATTACTCAGATCGGTACATTATCTATATGACTGATCTTCCTGACTTTTTCTACTCATCAGTTATCCTTATTGTTAGTGTATTTTATGTGTGGCCCAAGACAATTTCTCAGGAAGGTCAAAAGGTTGGGCACCACTGGTCTAAATAAATAGGTTAAACACCCACTTTTTAGGGTGTTACAATATTATTTAAATGTATCTGCATCCTATGGTAACAGATCATTGGCAGAAGAAACCTTGGAATTTAAAGGCTGACCAAGCATCTGGTGCTCCCAGCGACCCTTTGTATTTGTGGTTCCAACTCTACACTTTTTTTTAATGTCCCCATGCAATACCTTTTCTTCTCCACAAGATGTCCTCAGTCTTCTGGGTTGAAAGTTGAGCAACATCACTTTTGGTAGACTGAGGAAAGGCTGTGAGTTCAGAATGTCATTGCCCCTCCCCTGACTATGGTGCTGTGTACTTACAGTGTATTGGTGCAGAGAGTGGTGCTAATGTCATCAGGTCAGTGCCACTTTCTGTATTATCCAGTACTGTCCACCATTGTGAGAAGACACAACATGAAGAGAGTCCAGCATGTCATGTGACTGGCAAAACAATATCAAAAAGGTAAGTAAAAAAAAAAAATGTTGCTGTGATGAAGGTCTAAGTGTTCCTCTGGGGTCTTAGTTACATTAGTTTTAGCAGTATATAAAACAAAAGATTGCATAAAAGTGCCAGCGTTGTAAAACAGCCTATCAGATGTAAACTTTGTCAGCCTTTTATCACATCAAATCAACATTCGTACCATTATGAGATTGAAATCATTTGAATTCTCCAGAGAAAGTGCATTTTCCCAGCTAATGCATGCAGAGAAAACCTGCAAAAGTTGAACAAGTTGACAATTTGTCAGTTAAATTCTGTAAGCAGCTAGATAAGAGCTCCCAGACAGTGTTATCTCAGTGCTACTGAACGTTTTGGGACTGCTTATTGATTTTGGGATTGACTGGGTAGAGATACTGTATACTTCAATCCCCAGGAAATTGCCTATGTGTTTTAGATCATTAAACACGCTCCACTACATTTCCTATGTTAGAGGCAATTAAAGTTTATAAACCCAATGATTACCTTTTTAAAAGTAGTATGTTGTGTTTCCTACAATACTAGGTCCTGAAATGTCCTTCTCTGTAGAAAGTATGGAATTTCAAATGCTTTAGTGACATTGAAATGTTACTAATTATTTGGTTTTGGTGATTCAGAGCACTCCAAGTGTTTCCCGTGAGGCTCAGGGAAGCTTTAGCCCTATAATCCCAACACAGCATAAGAGCTAAAAATATAAACTAGCTTTATCGGAACAAAAAGGACTTTCTGAAGTTCTGTCAATGTCATTGCATTGATTCCTTGATTTAGTTGTCTAAAAAAGTAATTAGGGATATTTAGATAGATAGATAGATAGATAGATAGATAGATAGGTAGATAGATAGATAGATAGATAGATAGATAGATAGATAGATAGATAGATAGATAGATAGATAGATAGATAGATAGATAGATAGATAGATAGATAGATAGATAGATAAAATATACAAAGCAATAGATAGATAAAATATGCAAATAGATAAATAGAGATATGAAAAAGATACATAGCAGTAGATAGCTGATATACACATTCAGCCATAACTTTATGACCTCTGACAGGTTAAAGTGATATTAACCGATTCAGCTCCGGAAGATTTGACTGCTGAATGACCAGGCCATTTTTCACGATTCGGCACTGCGTCGATTTAACTGACAATTGCGTGGTTGTGCGACATTGCACCCAAACAAAATTGATGTCCTTTCTTTCCCACAAATAGAGCTTTCATTTGGTGGTATTTGATCATCTCTGCGGTTTTTATTTTTTGCGCTATAAACAAAAAAACAATGAAAATTTTGAAAAAAAAACCACAATATTCCCATTTTTTTTTCAAAAGCAAATTTTTTCTCAGTTTATGCCGATATGTATTCTTCTACATATAAAAATTACAATATGCGTATATTATTTGGTTTGCACAAAAGTTATAGTGTCTACAAAATAGGGGATAGATTTATAGCATTTTTATTATTATTTTTTTTATTAGTAATGGCAGCGATCTGCGATTTTTATGGTGACTGCGACAGTATGACTGACCCATTGAACAATTTTGACACATTTTTGGGACCATTGGCATTTATACATAAATCAGTGCTATAAAAATGCATTGATTACTGTAAAAATGTCACTGGCAGTGAAGGGGTTAACACTAGGGGGTGATCAAGGGGTTAACGGTGTTCCCTGCTACAGTGGGTGCCGCCGATATTGTGTCAATATTTCCGCTGTTAGCGACGAGATTGACACCTGCGACCACCTTTGCGGGACCCATAACCAAGCTATATCGTTCCTCCTGCTCGTCGCCCCCAATACATTCCTATGGATGCGCTGCATCTCGTGGGGGCGGCGAGCGCCAAATAGCAGAGCTCGCAGTGGTGATTTCCAGCGCTGGAAACACAATATCGGCGGCACCTACTGTATGTGTTCTAACTAAAGGGGGGTGGGACTTGCTAGGGGAAGAGATAGATCGTTGTTCATACTTTGTATGAACACACGATCTGTCTCTTCTCCCCTCAGAAAACCGGGATCTCTGTGTTTACACGCAGAGATCCCGGTTCTTGCCGTGTCACGAGGGATCGTGGGAGCTCAGCGGTCATAGCGACCTCTGGACACTTGCATCGGCTCTGGCAGCGAGCAGCCACTAAAAGAAGCAACGTAACATGACACCGATTCGGGCAGCCGAGCCATGTTGCCACAATACAACTGCGGCAGCTGGTCGGCAAGCGGTTAAAGTCTTCTTTAAAAAAAAACAAAAAACAAACATGTCATACTCACCTGCTCTGTGCAGTTGGTTTTGCACAGAGCAGCCTCAATCTTCCTCTTCTTTGGTCCCTCGCTCCTGGCCCCTCCCTCCTGCCAAGTGCCTCCAGAGCAAGCACCTATGGGGGCACCCAAACTGGCTCATTCCCCAGCTGCAGCTCTGTGTGTCTATTCACACACAGATCTGCGGCTCAGCCTGCCCCATCTCCCTCCTGATTGGTTCAGTGGCTGTGATTGACAGCAGCAAGGGCTATTGGCCCCCACTGGTGTCTCAGCCAATGAGGAGGCAGAGTTCCTGGAGAGTCGAGGCACTCATGCACATCGCTGGATCAAGATGGGGCTCAGGCAAGTTTTAGGAGGGGCTGTGGGGGATGCTGCACACAGAAACCTTGAGCCTTTAGCACCACTTTAAGTGAATACCGTTGATTATCTTATTGCAATGGCATTTGAAAGTTGTGGGCTATATTAGGCATTGAGTAAACATGTTGTCCCTGAAGCTAATGTGTTTAAAAATGAAAAAATGGGCATTACAGTTTGTTGTGTATGAGTCTTTGTCCGGTCCACAGACAAAAGCGCCTACAATGGGCACTTGAACATCAGAACTGGACCACAGAGCCATTGAAAGAGGTGGCCTGGTCTAATGAATTACATTTTCTTTTACATCATGTGGATGGCCGAGTGTGTGTGTACATCATTTACCTGGGGAAAAGATGGCACCACAATGCAGTATGGTAAGAAGGCAAGCTGGCAGAGGCAATGTGATGCTTTGGGCAATGTTCTGCTGGGAAACCTTGGTCCTGCCGTTCTTGTGGATGTTACTTGACAGGTACCTAAACATTGTTGGTGACCAAGTACATCCTTCATGGAAAGGG
Source organism: Lithobates pipiens (assembly GCF_037356315.1). NCBI lineage: Eukaryota > Metazoa > Chordata > Amphibia > Anura > Ranidae > Lithobates > Lithobates pipiens. Next base: position 76,805,259 of record NW_027507764.1, read on the forward strand.
TATTTCTTGATAGCAGTGGCCTCTTTCAACCTGTCACACTGAAAAAATGGTTCAAAATTGGTTTGAGGAACACAACAACAAATTTGGGGCCTCCATATCCTCCAGGTATCAATCCAGTCGAGCATCTGTAGGATGTACTGGAAAGACAAGTCGAATTCATGGAGGCCCCACCTCACAGCTTACAAGACTTAAAGCAGTGGTCATCAATCCTGTCCTCAGGGCCCACTAACAGGCTAGGTTTTATGTATTATCTTGGGGAGATGCAGACTAGAATACTGCAATCACTGAGCAGCAAATTATATAAAATGCTGGGGACGTGCTAGTCCTGACCAAAGAAAAAGAATGGCAGTCTCCTAATTAATTATTATGCATGCTGCAGGCAGATGTCAGGATTCTAAAGGATGTAGTGGTAGAAATAAACTATGCCAGCCAACTGAGTGTTCTTCCATTTACAAATGTACTACAGAGGGCACAAAACCTTTTATAGGCATTCTTTCTCCAGTTAGACCAGAGTGCCCCTTTATGGCTAAAGGATGAATTGTATACTATTAAAAAATGCTAAATAATTACAGTGCTTCTAAAGCAAAAACTTTAGTTTTGGATGGGGTGGTGATGGGTCAGCAACTCTGTCAAGTTTGAGTTGCCATCTGTGTCCCCACTAGGGAGATTTACTCTCTCTATTTTGTCCAGGTGACCATTATCACTGGGAGTGAACGTGATGGGAAATTTTATCCAACAACTACATAGCTATAATGGAAGGTAAATTGGGTATCTGGCAATGCAGTAGGACTGCCGGGACTACATACTTATGATGAGCACGACTTCCACTTATATCTTGTAATGCCGTGTACACACGACCGGACTTTTCAACAGCAAAGGTCTGACGGAACGAATCCGGCGGACATTTTGATCGTGTGTGGGCTTCATCGGACCATTGCCGTCTAAAAATCAGATGGACTTTTAAAACATGTTTCAAATCTTTCCGATGGACTCGAGTCTGGACGAAAAATCCATTCGTCTGTATGCTAGTCCGACGGATGAAAACCAACGCTAGGGTAGCTATTGGGTACTGGCTATGAACTTCCTTATTCTAGTCCAGTCGTACGTCATCACGTTCGAATCCGTTGGACTTTGGTGTGATTGTGTGTGGCCAAGTCGTCTGTTCGGAAAGCCCGTTGGAACTCCGCCAAAAGTCAGCCGGGAAGATCGTCGGGCCTAGTCTGCCACAGAGTCCGGTCGCATGTACGCGGCATAAGTGTTTTTACAGCTATAACAGCTTCAACTCTTCTGGGAAGGCTGTCCACAAGGTTTAGGAGTGGGTCTATGGGAATGTTTGACCATTCTTCCAGAAGCGCATTTGTGAGGTCAGGCACTAATGTTGGACAAGAAGGCCTGGCTCCAGGTCTCCACTCCAATAATTCATCCAAAAGGTGTTCTATTGGGTTGAGGTCAGGGCTCTGTGTAGGCCAGTCAATTTCCTCTACCCTAAACTCATCCATGTTCTTTATGGACCTTACTTTGTGCACTGGTCCAAATCATTTGGTGGAGGGGAGATTATGGTGTGAGGTTGTTTTTCGGGGGTTGGGCTTGGCCCCTTAGTTCCAGTGAAGGGTAATCTTAAGGCGTCAGCATACCAAGACATTTTGGACAATTTCATGCTCCCAACATTGTGGGAACAGTTTGAGGATGGCCCCTCTTTGTTCCAACATGACTGCACACCAGTGCACAAAGCAAGGTTCATAAAGACATGGATGAGCGAGTTTGGGGTGGAGGAACTTGACTGCCCTGTCCTGACCTCAACCTGAGAGAACACCTTTGGGATGAATTAGAGCAGAGACTGCCTTCTTGTCCACATCAGTACCTGATCTCACACAAATGCGCTTCTGGAAGAATGGTCAAACATTCCCATAGACACACTCCAAAACTTTGTGGGCAGCCTTCCCAGAAGAGTTGAAGCTGTTATAGCTGCAAAGGGTGGGCCAACTCAATATTGAACCCTATGGACCAACACCGAGGTGCCATTAAAGTTGATGTGCGTGTAAAGGCAGGTGTCCCAATACTTTTGGTAATATAGTGTATTTTAAGCAGCTTACCTGGAGGTGAGCTTACTTTTTTTATGATTAAACTAACAAACATTTCTATTTAAAAAAAAAAAAAAAACAGCATTGTACAGAGCAGTATCATTTTCTTCTATTTTCTGTTTCTAAGGGTATTATAGAGTTGGTAGCTCTAATGGTTGTCTTGGAAACTGAATCATCTCCATGTGACCCGTTTAGATTCTAATAAAACTCTTGAGTGTCCTACAATGTCAATCAATTTGCAAAGTTGTTTCTTTTCTCTCTTCCATATAACCCAGAACAAATTAGAAATTGCTTCTGTTGAAAGAGTAAATATTTCCCTCAATTTTCTGTCCTAATTAATGTCAACATATGCCAATGAAAGTTTTTGAACTTTTGCTCACTTCAGTTTAGAAAGTAAAAAAAAATAACAAAGTAGAAAATTAGATTTTAGTAGCCGGAAACTCCAAATTTTGTTTATATTTTATGTGCCTCGTCTGACTTTTATTATCTGAAAAAAGTATCCACTGGGAAGTTCCTACTTATTATAATTTTATGATGTTGGGCTTTCACTACCAGTGGCTTTTTTGGAAATCCATTAGGGTAACAAAATTGTTCTGTAGTCTTGTACTGGAAATTAAATTATTGCTACAGTCTAATGGCTCTAAATATCAAAGGTTAATAGCAGATCGTTCTGTGTTCCCATCCAAGTTTTAAATAAATGCTAAAGTAGAATAGAATGCTCAGTGTTTGGCCGCTTTGGGAGCTTGAGTTAAGGGAGCTCTAGGCTTAGGTACATGTAGCCTCTTATAAAAAATTATTTGGAACAGCAAAAGGAGCATTAATAGTCACCAAAGAAGGGCTTAATAGTCACCAAAGAAGGGCTTAATAGTCACCAATGCAAAGGAATAACTCACTGCAACCATTTACAATTAACCTCGGATCCAACTTCTGATAATGTAATTCTCATTCATTGCTATGAAATACTACACTTTTCAGGGTTGATTTACTAAAAGCAAATAGGATGCTAATTTTGCAAGGGAATTTTCAATCTGCAAGAGAATTTGCTCTTTGCTTAGTGAATGTAAGGAAAATACTACCCAAAAACATGCAAGGCAAAAAAAAAATTATTTTTGCTTGCACATGATTGGATGATAGAAGTCAGCACAGCTTCACCTCATTCACTAAGCTAAAAGAAAACAACTTTGCAAAGTGAACAGCCAATTTGGCTTTAGTAAATCAACTCCCTTTTGTACAATTTTTGCACTTTGTAGCCATGTGCATGCCAGAAATTTTCATTTAATTTTGGATGCATTTCATCATTGAAGAATTTCGTTTTGTCATAATAGTTATGCTAAACCATTACATTTTTGGAATTTTGATCCATATCTTTAGCATTGATTTTGTATATTTGTTTGTCCGGGTGGAAATGAAATAATCAGTTTTTCTAGAAGATTGCTCTCTATTCAATATATATTGAATCGGACAGATTTGAATTGGAAGAACTTGATATTTTTGGACGCTAATTCAAGCCACCAAGAGAAATGGCAGGAGCTGATTAGACAATATTGACTGGCAACAAATCATAACAAAAATTAAATGCACGTCTAGTCCTTTGCTGTATAAAACTCAAAGAGTAACTATGCTTTCACAAATATGCCTACCTGGCCTTCCTAACCTCCAACCTAAAATACCATATTACCTGCTGCTTACTTTCCAGAATCTCCAAGCCACGGCCTGTCATATTGATTACTTCCATGACTTCTATGAGGTCACAAGTTCGTAGACATCCTTCCAAATTTTGAGTTCAGGTGTTTCCACTAGGGTTTACTGTTAGTACTACAGCATGCAAAAACATTTTAGACAACCCTGTGGCAACAGTTTGGTAACGGCTCTTTTCTGTTTCAGCATGACTGCTCCTATTAATTCATAAAAATGCAATTTTATAATAGAAAACATCAGTTAAAGATAACATAAACAAATGTTAAAATGATAAGTGATCATAGCAACAGCTTGAGCATAGTATTCTCATATTCGAATTCGGGGCTTGTGCACACAGTGGCCACAGACCTTTGCTGGGTGCCCTGCATACACTTTCAATAGGGGAAGCTGCAAATTATTTCAACCACAACTCCTTGGAATCCACATGTATTAAATATATTTGATAACTGGGCATTGGAAATAAACGTACAACTTTAGTGGAGTGATTAAAGATCAACTTTGGAATTTTAAAAACACGGGGATCATCCGAGCTCTCAATATCTCCCCTAAAGTGTAAACATTGAATAGGAACATGTTAACTACACACCAAAATTAGATCTATACAAAAAGGTTATGAACACCTGACCCACCATTGGTATTAATATAGACAACAAAAGTTGAGTGTTTTCATACCCTCAGGAATGCCATCATCCCTTCAAATAAATGTACTGTATAAAGAAAAATGTGAATTGGGATTATATAGGCATCCAGGCTATTAATTCATAAAAATAAAAATTTTACTGTCACATATTATAACACATCAGTTAAAAGTAACAAAGAAAAATGTTAAAATGATAAGTGATCATAGCGATAGCTTGGGTATAGTATTCTCATATTCTGAAGCATTTCGAGACACTCTCTACTTCAAGGGAACAGAGAAGATGCAGAAGAACCCAAGAGATCACTGAACATTGATGATAAAAACACATCACACAAGGGAAACGTCCACTTACCACCATGCAGCAGGTCCATGGACATCTTGCTTGACAAGATCACTTGACAGGCGCCACCCTTCGCAAATATTGAAGCCATTCAACCACAAAACATTTGCAGGCTGAGGTAGAATATGGAAGCCCAAAGTTGTGCAAGTTGCAAGGATTAATGTCCATAAGTTATAGAGCTGCCTTTGTCAGATACCAAATAATCATCAGACATCCCCAAGGCTGACAATATTTGCTAAGAGTGTCTGTGATCCTGTCAAGCAAGATGTCCCTGAACCTGCTACATGGTGGTGGGTGGGCTTTCCCCTAGTGCGATATTTTTTTTTTATCATCAATGCTTAGGGATCCCTTGGGTTCTTCTGTACCTTCTTTGTTCCCTTGAAGAAGAGAGTGTCTTGAAATGCTTCAGAATATGAGAATACTATACCCAAGCTGTTGCTATGATCACTTATCATTTTAAAAATTTTCTTTGTTACTTTTAACTGATGTGTTATAATATGTGACAGTAAATATTGTATTTTTATGAATTAATAGCCTGGATGCCTATATAATCCCAATTCACATATATTTTTTCTTTATACAGTACATTTATTTGAAGGGATGATGGCATTCCTGGGGGTATGAAAACACTCAACTTTTGTTGTCTATATTAATACCCATGGTCAGGTGTTCATAACCTTTTTGTATAGATCTAATTTTGGTGTGTAGTTAACATGTTCCTATTCAATGTTTACACTTTAGGGGAGATATTGAGAGCTCGGGTGATCTCCGGATTTTTAAAATTCCAAAGTTGATTTGTAATCACTCCACTAAAGTTATGCGTTTATTTCTGATGCCCAGTTATCAAATATATTTAATACATGTGGATTCCAAGGAGTTGTAGTTGAAATAATTTGCAGCTTCCCCTATTGAAAGCATATGCAGGGCACCCAGGAAAGGTCTGTGGCCACTGTGTGCACAAGCCCCTGTGAGTTATAACAGGCCAGCCATCAACACACCCCCATTTCTAAATATTACATTTACAGACCATGTAGTGGGTACTGCTGAGTGGACATAAATCAAAGTTATTAAAAAGAAGAGAACTAAAGAGTGACGTTTTCAGAAAAAGTGCTAGCCCTGCTGCATTGCGTGGCATCTCCTAGATTAGCTACTGTTCCGTTTTAAGGAGTTGAATATTAAAGAAATATTAGGTATCAGTGAGTGTTGCATATGTGAAGCTTCCGATCAGTTCCGAGTCCCAGGAGTCTTGTTATCTTACTGAACTTAGGATTGAGTAATGTCTCCCAGAGGCATTGCTGAATTTTAGCACTCACAAAATCTCTTTGACTTCATTCAGTCTGCCGCTTTTTAGGGAATCAGTACATTGTGGGCCTGTGGCAATTTGTATGGCCATTCTCTTCTCATCTTCCTTTTTCTGTTCACTGAGAACTCCACTTAGTTGGTTTGAGCAGAGGTGAGCCTAGGGTTTTGCTCCTTTTTTATCCAGTTCTCTCTACATTTGTTTTTTGTTTTGCTGTATGGGAGAAAGCCAGAGCAGATTTGGAATGGTGCAATAGACAGTTTGAATCTTAGCTGGTTCAGCAGGGACTGGCCGAGATTCGAACCATGTACAGGGTCTGGATTTAAACCTGGGACCTCTGCTGTGTCTGGCAATGGCTCTTCTCACTGAGATAGTTCCCTGGACAGTTCTTTGAATGATCCTGCCTGAATGATCCTGCCTTTAACCTTGTTTGTCTTGAACCTGGAACTCTTTGACCCTCCCATGAACTTCCTGCTTTAAGACATGTCTCTGCACTTCCTGTTTGCCAGATTATTGTGCTCTCTCCAGCCACTATCTCACTATTGTCTTTCCTGCTGCCGTCCATATCTTTGTTACCACTAGTTACTGAGCCTAATCAGCTTAATCTCAACCTGCAACTACTTGTAACAACCTTTGGCTTGTTTACTGACTACGCTTATGTTTGGTCCTTGTCTGCTTTATCGGCTACTGGACCCCTGCTTGCTCACCTCCTGGGGTGATTCTGAGGCCCACAACCTGGTATTAAGATGCAGCCAAACCCATCTCCACCATCAGGAGCTCTGGCGAACACCAGTCATTACTTTGACTCAGCACCTCAGGTGAGCCTGTGTTATTTGCCAGGGTGACCTACCTGTATACCAATCCTGCTGGTCGCTAGATGAACCCCTACTGCTATAGCTACTGGTCTCCAAGCCTGACCCCAGACCATGACACTGATTGTAACCCAACTTGGGAAAAACCAGCATGTTGGATTTGACAGTAAGAATTTTTTTTTTTCGCCTGGTAAAGATCCCTCCCCACCCCCCGCTCCCCTAGCAGAATACAATAGCATAGCAGGATTCATTCCCCCATCAACACTTACTGTGTTAATGATGGAATTGAGCGATTTTCTTTCCTCCATGGTGGAAGGAAAGACAGTCGTATAATCTATGGCCAGCATAGGTTTAGCAGTTGGAACTCCTTTTCTTATCTTCAGGCACTGATAAGGGATCCAATTTTTTTAAATTGTTGGCCCAAGCTGGAATTGGGCTTTAATGTAAAATTTAAATGTCAAAATACCAAACTTTTGTTTGCCCTTTTAAAGTGTAACTTGTCGCACTAAAAACAAATTAAACATAAAAGCAATCCAAAATGGTTTGTTCTCATAGGATGGCTTGTACAACAGTTTAATTGGTGACTTTTACTGGTAGATCTCCTCCCATGTGTAACACGCCAGTGACAGAAAGCTCTCGTCTTTATGCCAATTTATTGCCTTACTTAGTGTTGCCTGGCTCTCTGTTGGAGTCCTATGAAATATCTAGCAGGGATTGGTGCCCATATGACAATATTTCATTGGTACCTGACTTAGGGTATTGAAAAAATGCTTATTTTTTTTCATAAAAATTTGCTCAAACATGTGTTCCAATGAGAAGTTCAGCATAGGGTCTGCGCTTGACCTGCTTTATCTATACTCCAAGTAGATGTCTGTAGGTCATGCTGTGCCCAATGAAACACAATGCAAAACAAAGCAAGTCAAAAGTAGCTTCAAAGACCTCATCCACACTACACCAATAAAGTACATAACATTTGCTGATCTGTGTTTGACATACATTTCAATGCATTCAAATGCAAGAAAACAACATCTGTCTACATGAGCCAGTTACATTTGGAGAAAGCTTCTTAAAATCTTCTGCATCCAGCGATGACTTAGTCCAAAGTTGTTGTAGGGACAGAAAGGCCGTTGGCATCAACATCCCCTAGCGCCACAAGAGCAAACGCCATCCTATTCTTTTATGACAGGGATATGCAATTAGCGGACCTTCAGCTGTTGCAGAACTACAAGTCCCATGAGGCATAGCAAGAATCTGACAGCCACAAGCTTGACATCCAGGGGCAGAGGCATAATGGGACTTGTTTTGCAACAGCTGGAGGTCCGCAAATTGCATATCCCTGTTTTAGGATGCACATGCACAGTGTGTACTTTTTCCCCTTGCAGCTGCTGAGCTCATCAGTGGACAGAAGAGAGTACACACTGTGCATGTGCAGCCCCAAAGAAAAGGACAGCACTTCCTCCCATAGAGCTAGAGGGTGCAAATGGCTGCTCTGTCCTTACAATATTTCAGGACATCACTGGTTGCAGAGAATTTAAAGAACCTTCTTCTAAATACAGTTGTAGATTTCATTGTTAAAACAGAAAGTTTGGTGGGTTGGTACCTACACTGGTTGGTAGGTAGGTTTAGCACACTATGCTGCTATACCTTTACAGAGCAGCATGTTGTTCCTGTTGTGATGCTAAACTTATGCTTTAACACGATATTTGCAAGTTCAAAAAAAAAGTACCGTTTATCTTAAGGCGTATGTAAACCCAACATTTCAGTTTCTGATATGTGCCTGCTATACCATATACCTGTATGAAAAATTATCCTGCTCTCATTGTATTGCTTTCCTTTGTGTGAAATTCCTGGTGTTCCTTCCAATCCTCCATTTTCCTATCAAAAACAGACCACACTAAGCAAGGGAACACACTGTGGTCACTTCTCTAGCTTCCACACTCAGAGGGAGGTTGAAGTTCCCCTAATCACAGAAGCTCCTAAACTCTGGTAAAAGCCTATGTGTACATTGACAGATAGGCTTTTATGGAGTTGAGTTTAGGATCTTTGGCAAAAAAGAAACACCAAAAGCTCCTAAACTCAAGTTTAGGACCTGTAGTGTACATGAAGCCTAAGGTTCTTGGCTGGAAGGCATTTTTACTAAGGGCAGAGTAAGTACTTCCTGTACATATGTAGAAAGTGTATTGCCTTGTATGACGTTTAAAAAAGGAATAGGGGGGGGAATCATCATCCTAATTAAATTGATAAAGAGAAGAGCGGGTTAACATGGACTACTCCATCAGTTTTTTTTGTAAATAAACTCCCTTAATCATGTTTTATGGTAGCTCCGCTACAATGATATTCTATTAAACTGTGTACTACTTACGTAACTATGAGACTGTATTTACTTATTTTTAAATGCTTTGACACCTTCTGAAGAAGCGACTTAGTCGCGAAACTAGTTGAGGGCATCGTTCGCATCTGCATCAATTTTCCCCTTCTATCAGATGGGGTGTAGATTTTTGTAATGCTCAAATCAAATGCAATCATGTTATAGCAAGCCCTGATTTGTTTTGATGTAAATTTATTTTTTGTCATTTTCTAATAAATATATTGAATTGTATCTATTCTAATCTGCTTCACATCACTGGGTATCGAGATAGTCCACAAATCATGGCATTTTAAATGGAGTAGTCCATGTTAACCAGCCCTTCTCTTCCTGTACATATATTACAGTCCACTCTTACTTGAATGATCTGTGGGAAGAACCCATGCAAGCACAGAATACTCCCTCCAGAACCCAGGCTTGTTTATAGGTGGGTGGGCAGAAGCAGCAAAAAAGCCCACCTCTTACTGCTGCCATATTCTCACAATAAAAAAAAGATCATGAAGACTCCTGGGATGTATGACAAGGATATCCCAGGAGTCTGTGGGGTGGAGCAGCAATTTAATTTTGGCCTAGGCCAGGAAGGTGAAAGTAGGCTGAAATATTGCCCATAAAAATAATTTTATAAAAAAATATATATGTTCCTAACTTCCTACATCATTTTAAAAGCAAAGAGGCTGAGGATTGTATAATGTATGAGTTAAATTATGCTTTAAGGATAACGATTTATCAGTTATATGCTGAAACACCTATTACCATAATGTGTTAGGAAGCTGGTTCTTGTTTGTTGTTGGATTTAATTTATTGTATTTTCACATATTTCAAAAAACCCAAATGTGCAGTAATCCTGCCAGGCTGTGACAAAGTACTCCTGTTTTATCTGTATTGCTGGGTGATGTGTAATATATTCACAATCTGTAAGTGCGAAATTCCACACTATGTACAGACAGAACTGCAAGCAGCTATGCACTTATAGGTATTTTAGAGGAAGAAATGCTTCCGACTGGTTCGTTTTAAGGGATTTGTGAATTTCGATGCCTATATTAGCATATTTTACATACTTTTTCTTTAATGTGATTTAGAAGCCTGAAGATATCTCTTTGTGTGGGAACAGACCAATTTTACTAATGGGAGAGACCTTCCTTGTATAAAGTTTTCCCATAATTCCCCTATGTTGTGCAGAACTGGCCCCTTCCGGGAAGGACAGCTGCTCGTTTGTAGGACAAGTTGCAGCGAGTAGTAGAGCATGAATCTTAAATTAAAGTAATGTTTTACATATTTTAATTTGGTTTTAAACTGATGTATCATCCACACATAGATTGACGCACCTTTAAGTTAACAGTTAAAGTGGACCTAGGTTCGGGCAGACTTGTCCTTTAGATGGTATGAGACAAGTCAGTTGTGAATAATATAACACTTGTATCCACCATTCTGCAGTTGCCTAGCCATAGTATTGCATGTGGGCACCTTTTATTTATTTTTTCTTACTGTCTGCCGCTGCATTTTTTTGGTGTCACCTTTTCACTCAAGGATTAAAGGGTGTATGTCTTTGGGCTAACCCTGAAGTCAAGAGGGAGGATGTGTGGCCCTTAGGTTCCTTTATCCCCTTCCTTGGTGGTCTCTCCTCCAGGAGATCCACCCACCCAGTACTAGTTGGTCAGTTTTGGTTGATCATGAGAAGTGGGGTTTGCTGAGCCTTTTGGCTAGGGGGACCTGAGTGTGCCATTTCCCTGTTAGGAGGCTTTCACTCCAAGGGGTCACACTTTTTGTGTGGGTGTTCACATGCAGTCTTTTGGTTCACTATGGTTTTTTCTTCTTGAGCACCGCAAAAAGAAGAAAAAAAAGAAAAAGGCATTCTGCAATTGCACTTTTGTCAAAGCCCATGTTTTCATTAATTTCACAGCACTTTGTGAACATGAGGAGGCCACCTTATCAATTGGCGGTGCTTCCTGTTCCCAGGCCAGCTACTGTACCTGATGGACATGATCAGTGTAATTCAGTAACCAGTAATTCAGCAGTGGGTAGGGTAAACCTAAACTTCTGATGGGAAGGCTAGAAGAACAGAAGATACATAGGCACTAGGCATGAGCTTCAAGTTCGAGTCGAACGTAAGTTCGAGACGAACATCGTCTGTTCGATCGTTCGAAGATCGAACATTATGGACCATTCGCGCCAAATTCGAGCGGTGCATCACAGCCCATAATGCACTGCATCATCGCAGTGGTTTGCTGGCTGATGATTGGCCAAGCATGCACTATGACCCACATGCTTTGGTCAATCACAGCGCCGTAAGCAAACAGAGCCATAACTGGCTAAAGGCTTTGGCCAATTATGGCACAGGGGGTTAAGTACATGGCCCACAATATATAAGGCTGCCTGCACGTCGACCCTGTGTAGTGTGTTGTTGGCGTTATAGAGAGATAGAGAGAGGGAGAGAGTGTGTAATTTCATTTACTTTGAGCAGGCAGTTTAGTCAGTTAGGTAGAGCTCACTGCAGATCGTTCCTGCTGTACTATTTCTAATCTACTTCAGGCAGGCATTTGATCCAGTTTATCTAGATCTCACTGCAGACCGTTCATGCTGTACTGTTTCTAATCTACTTCAGGCAGGCATTTGATCCAGTTTATCTAGATCTCACTGCAGACCGTTAATGATGTACTGTTTCTAATCTACTTCGGGCAGGCAGTTGATCCTGTTTAGCTAAATCTCACTGCAGACCATTCCTGCTGTACTATTTGTAATCTACTTCAGGCAGGCAGTTGATCCAGTTTAGCTAGATCTCTCTACAGACCGTTCCTGTTGTTCTATTCCTAATATACTACAGGCAGGCAGTTCATTCAGTTAGCTGCAGTATATTCAGTATACTGTATCCTGTGTAGCTAGATCTCACTGCAGACCGTTACTGTTGTTCTTTTCCTAATATACTACAGGCAGGTAGTTCATATAGTTAGCTGCAGCATATTCAGTATACTGTATCCAGTTTAGCTAGATCTTTCTGCAGACCGTTCCTGTTGTTCTGTTCCTAATATACTTCAGGCAGGCAGTTCATTCAGTTAGCTGCAGTATATTCAGTACTGTATCCTGTACAGCTAGATCTCGCTGCAGACCATTCCTGTTGTGCTGTCCCTAATATACTACAGGCAGGCAGTTCATTCAGTTAGCTGCAGTATATTCAGTAATGTATCCTGTACAGCTAGATCTCGCTGCAGACCGTTCCTGTTGTTCCATTCCTAATATACTACAGGCAGGCAGTTCATTCAGTTTGCTGCAGTATATTCAGTTTACTGTATCCAGTTTAGCTATATCTCGCTGCTGACCATTCCTGTTGTTCTGTTCCTAATATACTACAGGCAGGCATTTCATTCAGTTAGTTGCAGTATATTCAGTACAGTATCCTGTGCAGCTAGATCTCACTGTAGACCATTCCTGTTGTTCTGTTTCTAATATACTACAGGCAGGCAGTTCATTCAGTTAGCCGCCGTATATTTAGTACTGTATCCTGTGCAGCTAGATCTTGATGCAGACCATTCCTGTTTTTCTGTTCCTAATATACTGCAGGCAGTTTATTCAGTTAGCTGCAGTATAGTCAGTATACTGTATCCAGTTTAGCTAGATCTCGCTGCAGACCGTTCCTGTTGTTCTGTTCCTAATATACTACAGGCAGGCAGTTCATTCAGTTCGCTGCAGTATATTCACTTTACTGTATCCAGTTTAGCTATATCTCGCTGCTGACCATTCCTGTTGTTCTGTTCCTAATATACTACAGGCAGGCGGTTCATTCAGTTAGTTGCAGTATATTCAGTACTGTATCCTGTGCAGCTAGATCTCACTGTAGACCGTTCCTGTTGTTCTGTTTCTAATATACTACAGGCAGGCAGTTCATTCAGTTAGCCGCCGTATATTTAGTACTGTATCCTGTGCAGCTAGATCTTGATGCAGGCCATTCCTGTTTTTCTGTTCCTAATATACTGCAGGCAGTTTATTCAGTTAGCTGCAGTATAGTCAGTATACTGTATGCAGTTTAGCTAGATCTCGCTGCAGCCAGTTCCTGTTGTTCTGTTCCTAATATACTACAGGCAGGCAGTTCATTCAGTTAGCTGAAGTATATTCAGTACTGTATCCTGTGCAGCTAGATCTCACTGCAGACTGTTCCTGTTGTTCTCTTCCTAATATACTACAGGCAGGCAGTTGATTCAGTTAGCTTCAGTATATTCAGTACTGTATCCTGTGCAGATAGATCTCATTGCAGACCGTTCCTGTTGTTCCCTTCCTAATATACGACAGGCAGGCAGTTGATTCACTTAGCTACAGTATATTCATAATCAGTATATATATATATACATATATATATATATATATACATCCCAGCTTTGTGTAGCTACATCTCACTGCAGGCCATTCCTGGTGTACCTATTCAAATACATTACAAATAAATCGAATACAGTATGTCTGGAATGCTAACATGGAGAGGTAGACGCTCACAGGCCCCTAAAAGAGGGAAAGCAGGCTCTGCGTCTTCAGCTAACATTGCTGGTCGTGGACATGGTGCATCCTCAGCACGTGGCCGTGGGGCGCGCTTGTCCTTTTTTTCGGCAGCTGGCTGTGTTGAGCCACAACATGCAGAAGAGTTGGTAGAGTGGATGACCAAACCGTCCTCATCCTCCTCATCCTCTGTCACCCAGGTTCAGAGTACTTTGGCTGCCAATGCAGCTGCCAAAGCGGCCTCTTCCATCGGCTCAATATCATCAGTCACTCCTTCCCTAGCCCCACCATCATGCCCTGAGGAGTCCCTGAACTGTTCGACCACAGTGTTGGTACATGCTGCAGGAGGATGCGCAGCATTTTGAAGGCTCTGATGAGGGTACCCAGATTGAGGAAGGCAGTAACATGAGCCCAGAAAGAGGGGGTGCCCAAGAGAGACAACAAACTGGCAGTCATGTTCCCCCAGCTGCAGCATACTTTCAGGTTTGCTCCAGTGACGAGGAGGGAGGGGATGATAATGTCACTGACTCTACATAGGTGCCTGATAGGAGAGAGGAGGATGAGGAGGAGGCACATCTCCAACGTGACAGGATGCCCTCCAGGGGCCAGCTTAAAGGCAGCCAATGACTGCATCACACCGCAGAGCTCGGCAAGTGCAGGGCACTGCTGACTCCATGCGTTTTTCCAAAAGTTTTTTGGTGTGGGCCTTTTTTGAGACATGTGCAGCAGATCGCACCATTGCTATTTGCAACATATGTCTGAAGCGTATCAAGCGTGGCCAAAACAACAGCCACTTGGACACCACATGCTTGACCAGACATATGTTGACTCCCCATGCAGTCCGTTGGCAAGCATACTTAAAAGACCCACACCAAAGAACAAGGCGGGTCTCTCCTTGCTCCTCATCAGCTGAGATCTCAAACGCCACTATACCTTCAATTCTCTCAGAAACCTGCACTGAGAGAAATGGAGGTGTAGAATTTGGTGTGCCAAGTACTTGCGGGCAATCTGCTATTTCTACACCTACGTCCAATTGTAGCAGGCAAATTTCCCTACCCCAGTTGCTAAACTGGCGAAAGAAATTTGGTCCCAGTCATCCACATGCCCAGCAGCTGAATGCTAACTTGGCTAAATTGCTAGCACTCCAACTGCTGCCTTTTCAGCTGGTAGACTCTGCCCCCTTTCGTGAATTTGTGGAATGTGCGGTACCTCAGTGGCAGGTTCCCAAACGCCACTTTTTTTTACGGAAGACGATTCCGGCTCTCTACCGGCATGTGGAAGGCAATGTCTTGGCCTCGCTGGACAGGGCGGTCAGTGGTAAGGTGCATATTACCACTGACTCATGGTCCAGCAGGCATGGACATGGACGTTATCTATCTTTCACAATGCACTGGGTGACCCTGCTGGCAGCTGGGAAGGATGCAGGACAGGGTGCAGTATTGTTGGAGCTTGTTCCACCACCACGCCTCCAAAATGCTACTAGTGGTGATTCTGACACACCTCTCTCCTTCACCTCCTCCTCTTCTTCTTCCTCCATGACCTCTTCCTCTATAGATTTGTCCTCGAAACCAGTGGTGCTCCGTAGGCGTTCAAGGGGATACGCAAGCACTCAGGCAAAAAGATGCCATGCAGTGCTTGAGCTGGTGTGCTTGGGGGACAGGAGCCACACTGGGGAAGAGATTCTGTCAGCTCTGAAGGGCAGACTCAGAGTTGATGCCATGCCAGCTTCAGGCAGGAATGGTAGTTTGCGACAATGGCACCAACCTCCTCTCCACCCTCCGACAGGGACACTTCACCCATGTTCCCTGTTTGGCTCACATCCTTAATTTGGTGGTGCAGTGGTTCTTGTGCAGGTACCCGGGCTTACAGGATGTCCTGAGGCAGGCCAGGAAAGTCTGTGTGCATTTCCGCCAGTCATATAATGCCAGTGCTCTGCTGGCTGACCTCCAAAAGGAATACAACCTGCCCAAGAACCGCCTAATCTGTGACATGCCCACCAGATGGAACTCAACGTTGGCCATGCTGCAGGGGCTGCACACACAGCAGAGGGCCATCAATGAGTACCTGTGCGACTATGGCACCAGGACAGGGTCAGGGGAGCTTGGCTTTTTTTTGCCACACCAGTGGCTCATGATCAAGGATGCATGCACTGTCCTGTTACCATTTGATGAGGCCACGAGGATAGTGAGCAGTGACAGTGCATGCATCAGTGATACTGTCCCTCTTGTCTACCTGTTGGAGCACACGCTGCATGGAATAATGGACAGGGCACTTGAGGCAGAACAGAGGGAGGAAGAGGAGGACTTCCTTACCTCTCAAGGCCCCCTTTATCCAGACAGTGTTCCTGTGGGCCCGCTGATCACACAGGAAGAGGAGGAGGAGGTTTGTGTTAGCATGGAGGTGGACCCTAGCACTCAGCATCAGCAGCTGTGTTCAAGGGATCGTTTACAGTCCCCAGAAACCCATGGACTTGTACGTGGCTGGGAAGATGTGGCTGCGGATCAGGTCATTCTTAGTGACCCAGAGCCTGGGAGGTTACAAATTCCTGGTCCTGGACAACGTGTTGCTGAGGCTTTGGTCAGTCACAGAAGGAGCGGTGGAGAAGGTAGCAGTCTGACAGATGCGTTCAGACATTTTTTTAGTCCGCAGCACCAAGGTCTGATCGGTTTCAGCAACCAATGCCAGCATCTGATTTGCAGGAATATCTAGGGGCAAGATCAGACTTGGAGACCTTTCCGACCCAAAATCCTGTGGGCTACTGGGTCTTGAGGATGGATCACTGCCCAGAGCTTGCACAGTATGCAATTGAGCTACTGGCCTGTCCTTCATCCAGCGTTCTTTCGGAACGCACATGCAGTGCTGCTGGAGGCTTTGTAACCAATCACAGAGTGTGCCTGTCCACCGACTCAGTTGATCGGCTCACATTCATAAAAATGAATCAGTCTTGGATCACCAGCTACCAAGCACCTGATGCTGATGTAACTGAATAATTTTTTTCATGAATGTGAAATCCCTTCAAGACTGCCTATGCTGATGCTGAGTGACTACCCTGTTATGCTGAGTGACTATCCTATTCCTCCTCAATGTTCATGTTGATAGCTTGTAAGAACCTTTTTCGGTTCTGCGCAACACCACCAGTGGCTAAGGCCCAATTTTTCTGCCCCTGTTTAACAGGGGCGTGTAATTACAATTTTTGCTGTAATATTTTGCAGCAGGACTTTTCCTACACTCAACTAGAGTATCCGTGAGGGGTTACAGTTTTGTGGCACCAGCACCAGTGCCTAAAGCCCAATTTTTCTGCCCCTGTCCAACAGGGGCATGTAATTACAATTTTTGCTGTAATTTTTGATCTAATATTTCACAGCAAGGCCTGTTCCAGCACCCACCAAGAGTAACTTTGAGGGCTTACAGTGTTCTGGTACCACCAACACCTAAGCCCACATTTCTTCAGAGTATATAGGGCAGGCCCCTACTTTCAAACATCCCACTTACAAACGACTCCAAATGGAGGGAGACAACAGGAAGTGAGATGGAATCTACTCTTGGAGTTCGCTTTTGTAAGAGTTAATATGGGAAAAAGGTGTCTCCTCTACTGATGCTTTATCACCAATCCTTGTTTCCCTAAAAAACACACATTTTCAAAATCCAATTGTCATTGGGACAGAAAGTGAGGTGAAATCTTCTGAATAGGGGCACAGACAGAAAAACAAATGTTAAGCATGAACGTTCCTTTTTGATTTTTGTTCTTTTAATTTTATGGTTTTTCTCTAAATGACGCCTCTAATGTGTCATGTATCTATACATAATCTGTGCTTATTGAATACTTAGTTCTTCGCATGTTTACAATTAAGTCCTTGTTGGAATGTGTAAACATTGATGAAATAGAAAACATTAATTTATGATTGTGCAATAACATGTAAATATATGATCATTTGTATTTATTAAAAACTTGCTTTTTATCAAATTCTATGCTTCTGCTCCCGTGTGCCTTATACAAAGTCCGGCCTGCTGCCTTTTTCTTTTTTAAATATTAAATCGGGATGGAGGAGGGGATGTGAACGGCCCCTATTACCTCATTTAAAGTCCCAAACAATTTCCTCTCTTCCTTTTGTTAAACTAAATTAGGGATGGAGGCACGCGGCAGCACTAACATTTGATTTAATCTATTTCTTTTTACAATTTTTCTTTTTTGATTTCCTTTGGTATGAATTCTGACTGTTAGTGTGTAGAAACTATTAATTGGAGACTACACTTTTTTATTTTTATTTCTATTATTTATTTATCTATCAATTTTTTTTTTATTTTTATTTTTTTAGTCCACTGACTTCACCGTATGTGCGTATGGGCGGTGTCGGGCGCTATTGGTGTCGTAGCCGTGCCCGTCCCTGTCATGACCCGGGGTTGTGACGTGCACTGGGGATCTCTCCCCCCGCCCTGTACTGACGTGGGGCGGGCGGGGTCTCCTCCACTGCTCGTCGACGTCATGCTTCCGGCGCCAGATAAGTGACGTCTTTTTGGCGTGCTTGTTCTGGCTGCCGGGTTAACCATCTCTGACCATTTGGGGGCTGGATTTGGAGAATGCGGCTGTCTAGTTTGGTCTGTTGGCCGGCAGCTGTGTGATGCCTTCCCGGCCCCCTTGGATCTCAGATGCATGACGTTGGGGGTGGGTCTATGGCGGCGCCATCCCATGGGCTTCCCCCTGTGCTGGGTCTCACCCTTCGGATTTCCCTCCCTCACTCCCCATCTGCCACAACTTGATCCATGGCTTCTTTGCCCTTATTCATATAGCAGTAAGGTAATTATCTATCTAATTTTATTTTTTTACTATAATTCTCTTTTATAACACCTTTTTTCTTTTCCACTCAAATTTCCCACCCCTTCCCTCTCAGCTTACACTCTTATAATACTTTTCACACATATTTCAACATACACTTATTTTACTTGCTTACTTTTTACAGGTCCCCTTATGAGGGCCACCCCACTTCCCACACTCGACTTTTGCTACATTCCCTATCCCAACCTGCTATGGGGCTGGTTTGTGCGTTTTGGTTGTCGCCCCTGGTGTGCTCCCTCGGCCCCGGTCCTATGCGGTTTTTGGGTCGGCCCGACTCTCGGTGCACTGTGCCGCCTCTGCGCAGATATATATGTAAGTCTGTGGGTCGAATGTGCATCTGTGGGGGGTTCTCCATGTCTGTACATTTGCTTATTTTACTTTAAATTTCTTATTTATTTATCTATAATATATATCTTTTTTTTTTTCCCAAAAATGGCTGTTTACTCTATTTTTATTTTATTTTATTTTATTCATAGGCTACCACTACGGTGTTGCTCCTGACGAGTGGCTATAAGGTCACGAAACGCGTAGAGCTTTCAACTGCCGTTTTGTGTATACAATTGTCAACAAAGCATGAACGTTCCTTTTTGATTTTTGTTCTTTTAATTTTATGGTTTTTCTCTAAATGACGCCTCTAATGTGTCATGTATCTATACATAATCTGTGCTTATTGAATACTTAGTTCTTCGCATGTTTACAATTAAGTCATTGTTGGAATGTGTAAACATTGATGAAATAGAAAACATTAATTTATGATTGTGCAATAACATGTAAATATATGATCATTTGTATTTATTAAAAACTTGCTTTTTATCAAATTCTATGCTTCTGCTCCCGTGTGCCTCATACAAAGTCCCGCCTGCTGCCTTTTTCTTTTTTAAATGTTACAGGGGTGATGATAACCCTTCCCCATGTTTTCCAAAAAGCTTAAAAATAGATTTTTTTGGCTGGAGCTACACTTACAAAATTTACCTGTTCCAAATTACAAACAGATTCAACTTAAGAAAAAACCTACAGTCCCTGTCTTTCTTGGGACCACCTGTATACTGCTGTTCAGAGTATATAGGGCCTGGGGGCCTCACGCCTTTTCTTTTTTTAATTTGGGTGTGGGGTTCCCCTTAATATCAATACAAGACCCAAAGGGCATGGTAATGTTCTGGGGGGTTACCCATGCAGTTTTTCTTAATAATTTTCATACATATTGCCAAGACCCGACATTGCAGCTGCGAGCAGTTTTAAATGACTTTTATTCCTTTAGAAATGTCATTTTGTGCAGGGACTGTTCTAAACACGGGAAACATGCACCGCTTTACAGGCATACTGTAGACACCCCTCAGATACAATATTTAAAGGAATATTTCAATTACATTTTTTCACTTTAAGCATCATTAAAATCACTTAAAAAAGTCAGTTTTTAAAACTTTTTTTTGTAAATGATGCATGTCCCCTGGGGCAGGACCCGGGTCCCCAAACCCTTTTTAGGACAATAACTTGCATATTAGCCTTTCAAATTTGCACTTTTGATTTCTCACGTTCGAGTCCCATAGACTTTAACGATGTTCAAGAGTTTGCGCAAACTTTCGGTCTGTTTGCATGTTCTGGATGCAAACCGAACCAGGGGGTGTTCGGTTCATCCCTAATAGGCACTATCGTTTGCAGACATGCTCCACTGCTTTTAACTGGGATGTATATGTAAAAGTGGTATTAAACTTATTGGAGGCACATACACCAATGAATTTCTTAAAAATAATTCCATATTTTATTATTGAACAATGTTAAGAAATGTCATACATAAAATATGCAGTATCTCACAAAAGCGAGTACACCCCTCACATTTTTGCAAATATTTTATTATATATTTTCATGTGACAACACTGAAGAAATGACACTTTGCTACAATGTAAAGTAGTGAGTGTAAAGCTTGTATAACAGTGTAAATTTGCTGTCCCCTCAAAAATATCTGAACCCCTGGCAACAAAAGTGAGTACACCCCTAATGCCGTGTACATACGACCTGACTTTTAGACAGACTAGGTCAGACGGAATGAATCCATTGGATGTAATACGATCGTATATGGGCTCCAGCAGACTTTTTTTTCCCAAAAGTCAGACGGACCTAGAAATAAAACATGTTTCAAATGTTTCTGACGGACTCGAGTCCGGTCAAAAAATCAGTTTGTCTGTATGCTAGTCCGACGGATGAAAAACGATGCTAGGGCAGCTATTGGCTACTGGCTATGAACTTCCGGTTGTACGTCATAACGTTCAAATCCGTCGGACTTTGGTGTGATAGTGTGTGGCCAAGTCCGTTCGTTCAGAAAGTCCGTCCGAACTCTGCCAAAAGTCTGTCAGGAAGACCATCGGACCTAGTCCGTCGAAAAGTCCGGTCGTGTGTACGCGGCATTAGGGAAAAGGCAATATGACAGACTGGCTCAAGACTGCACTGCCCACTATTAAAGTGAATGTAAAGGCAGACGGTTTTCTATCTTTATGCATTAAGATAAAAAGCTTTCTATGTGCAGCAGCTCCTCTCAATCCTCCCCTCATACTTACTAGATCTAGCAATGTTGTTGGAATGTCTCAGCTGCCCGTGATTCCCTTCCTCATTGCTTGAGATAGCAGCCCGGCACCATTGGCTCCCGCTGCTGTCAATAAAAGTCAGTCAGCCAATGAGGAGAGAAAGGGGGCGGGGCGGCTCCGTGTCTGAATGGACACAGGAAGCTCAGCTTGGCTTGGGTACCCCCATAACAATTCTATCTGGATTTTTTAACTTGGATCCTGTTGCCTATTTGACTCTTTGACCCAGGATGTGCCTGCTTTTACCCTGCTTTGAGTAAGTGCATTACCTTACATTAAACATGTTAACTTATTGCTGCACTTAGATTTGGCACTGCTTGTTCTTCTTATGTTTCTGCCAGAAGTTCTTCTACCCTTCAGCATGCTGCCTTCCCAGTGCCGTCTATATCCCCTGTGGTAAACCACCCAGGCTACGGACCCCCATCATAAATCCTTACACCCTTATCAGAAGTCCTTTTTATGCTAATTTTTATTGACTTTTTTGGACTATATTTTCAGATTTCAGACATTTTTACCCTTCCTCCATCCCACAGATGACACAACCTTGTATGGTAAAAATACCTTAACGAAACTGTTTTCTTATGTTTCCTATTCTAACCCTGCTGCCTTAGGCATGGATAAATGCATTACTGGGCAGCGATGTAATGACCTGTATCATTAAATTACAAAATGGTTCATGTAGATTGCATATATAAGTTTTATCATTTTTTTTAAAGGCAAGTGGAATTTTCTTCTGGTAATATACAAAATCTCTTGTCCATTATGAAGACTCATTTTGCCCGCTAGCTAATAACATAGTCTGCTGATTTTATTGTCCTCAAAATATTTGTGACCACATAAATGCCATTTCCTGTCTCTATCTGCACACAATATAATACACACATATGCCTTAATATTTATTTAAGAAAAATAAATAAACCTCTCGCAGTCAGTCTATTTTCCATTTGTTCCATTTTCATGAATCCGTCTTTGTCTTTGTGTCGGGTGCTGTGCAGCTGGTTACAGTTTTAAGGTTGAGGAACTGTCTGATTAAACAGCTCTATGTCACTTGTGCTTGATTCAAATGAATGCATTGAAATTAAATTAAGAAAATAGTGTGGAATTGGATTAATATAAAAAGCATTGTCTGGAATCCTTAATACCATTAAAAGTCTCAGAATTGTTTTTTTTTTTTTTTCTTCTCACCAAGCTCTCTGCAAGTTTGTTCTGGTTGTAGAAAAAGAAAAAGTGATAAGAAAATTGAATTTAATATTTTATGAGAAGAAATCAATTAAGTTTATTTTTGAGTAACTTTTCATTATAGAAAATGTCTGGAAAAGAACTGTGGAATTAACATAAATTCTCACTTTTGACAATGGAGTAAACATTATATTCTTAAAGCGCAATTCTAGGCTTTTTTTTTCCAAATGTTCTCTAGCATGTATAAAAAACATAGCTCTGAGTGCAGTACTTTTCCTTTCACTGCTGCTGTCCTAGAGTCATTCAACCTAGAAGACTGAAGACATACTGGGAGTGAAGGGTGTCATGGTTCCACCCTCCTAATGCCCCATACACACAAGCGGAATTTCCGTACAACACTACGACGAGCCGAGAAAATTAAGTTCAATGCTTCTGAGCATGCATTGAATTGTTTCCGAGCATGCATAGGAATTTTGCGCGTCGAAATTGCTACAGAAGATCGGAATTTCTGATCTGAACTTTTTCAGACCGAAAAATAGAGAACCTGTTCTCACTCTTTTGCTGGCAGGAATTCTGGGTTGTAGCGGTCGGGGCCTGATTCTGTGCGTAGTGAGGCGGGCGAAGGTATCCAGGGTGGATGACAGTGAACTGTTGTAGACAGAAGTGGCCAAGTTGGGGCAGGACAAGGATGAGATTTTGTCATAGAGACAATCTGTAGCAGAAAAAAGAAAGGGTTAAGATGGCGAAGGTTTCTACGGGTAATAGTTTGGTAGTTGGAAGGCAAGGAGGAGGCCGACAAGGAGTGAGTGAAACTAATAAGGTGGTGATCAGAGAGAGGAAAAAGGAATATTGGAGAGGGTGTGCGGTATGCATAGGTGCCAACAGAGTGAGTAGAAGCACTTTTCCATTGTTTTAGGTTAAAAGAGGAGGTTAGGCTCAGCAGCTTAGAAGTAAGATTAACAGGGATGTTGAAGTCACCAAGAATGATTGTTTGCATTTCAGAGGAGAGAAAGTAGGGTAGCCAGGCAGAGAAGTTGTCAAGGAAGTTGGATACTGATAGATCACAGCAATTCTCAATAAAACTGGAGAAAATAGACAAATACAATGAGCTTCAATTGAAGAGAGGGACAGAGAGGGGGGTGGATGAAGAACCTGAAAAGTGCTTTGAGGGGATAGGAGGATTCCAACACCACCTGCTTTCCGTTCATTATGCCTGGGAGAGTGAGTCCACATGAGGCCACCGTAGGAGAGAGAAGCAGGAGAAGGAAGGTCAGATTCTTGAATCCAGGTCTCAGTAATTGCAATTAGGTTCAGGGAGTTAGTGATAAATAGGTCATGGACGGTGGTGAGTATGTTAAAAAAAGAGCGGGCATTCCAAAGGGCACAGGAGAAGGGGAGGCTGGCTCTAGACTGAAGAGGAATAGAAGTGAGATTGTGTGGCTTGCGGCTGCTATCAGATGATGGGGGGGGGTGCTGGGTATGTTGGCCAAAGGTAAATGATAGCGGTCCAGGATTTGGGGAAATATCTCCAGAAGTTAGGAGAAGCAGGAGGGTGAGAGAGGTGATATGGGAGTGTGACTTATGTGGGGGGACACGTCCCAGTGGCCTGCAGTTTTTATTGGTATATGGGTTCAGAATTAGCAGGAGGTGATATGTGCACTAATAAGGTGAAGGCAGGAGTGAGGGTGATATATATAAGCTGTGAAGTGGAGAAGGTGGGTGAAGGAGTGAGAATTTAAGGAGAGAGGATGCAACTGTGAGAAGGAAAAGTAGGGCGTGCATGATACAGATACAGAGTGGTGAAATTGAGAGGAAGCCTGAATGAAAGATGAAAAGGTTTGATGGAGAAACAGGTCACCCGTAGCCTGTAGTCTGTTTAGTGTTCTGAAAAAGTCTGTTGTGTATTTTCACTTTGTGCATTCTCTGAAGTGCTGAGCAGAAGTGCGATACTTAATCCAATATGAATACTTTATCCAAGATGATAGTTGCCAACGCAATCCCAGCCTGTGCAAACCCCTGCCTGTGCATCCCCTAGGTAAGGCCTGAATTTATGCTGAATTTGGGTGGGGGTATTGCTAATTAATTAGGATTGCATAGGGCGAACACATGGCTAACAGAATGAACTTTTCACACCAAGGCTCACTACAAGACACAGCAAGAGAGCAGAAAGGTCAGAGCCGTAAAGATAGGAACAGCTCATAAGCCCATACCCTAATGCAAAGGGCTGCACACAACTATGCTCCCGCCTCTCTAAGTATGTTCCTGCTTTGCCATTCTGTACTGTGGCTGTGCCTGCACAGTTGACAGTCAACCAGAAGCCTGTTTGGGAGCCCTTTTTAGGTTACACTGACCACCCAGCAGCTGTGCTTGCATATAAGTGTTCAGTATACCTTTAGGTGTCTGCCAGAATCCAGACTCCTTTGGTCTATTGTGTGGAGTTCTAGTAGAATATTTCTGTTCTTAATCCTTTGCTTAGTTTGTAGGCACTCCATTGCTTTGAGTAGTCTGGCAAAAAAGTTCCAGGTGGATTCCTGATGGGGTTGAATGAAATTGAGGTTGTTCATTTCCCCAAAATCAGGAAAAATGTTCAGCAAGCTTTTGCCCTTTCATTTAAATTAAGTGAAATTCATTTAAATTAAGTGAAATAAATTAATTTAAATGACGTTGAAATTCATGGGAGACGGTGAAATTAATCAGATAGCATCAGTGCCAATATCTCTGAAGGACTAACCTATCCAGTGGGCTGACCTTCACACCAAAAATTCATTTTGCATCATTGTACAGTAACACCCCACACTACCACTGCAAGTTGAAAAAGCTGACTTTTTTGCGTGGGTGTGTTAATTTACCTTCTTTACCCTTCCAGTCCAGCCTGCCCCATGCCTACATCCTTGCCTGGGCAAGAATAACATGAATCTGCCCATGAAGCCCCCTGGGAAATTTACGTTATAAATCCCAGCAGGCATCACCTTCCACACTGCGGCTGGAGAAAGAGGGACCTGGTGGCACATCATTAGGGGGCTGGCTGCAAGAACCCGGAAACGATAGCCATCTCCCATTGATGTAAGAAGAGAAGTCGTGTGCTGAAGTGTGAAAGCCGGCGTGCCGCAGCAGAGTGGCAGATCCTAGCGGGACAATGCTGGGTTTTGCTAGGCATGTTTTGTATGTATGTCCATTGTGGATAATTGGAGTCAAATTTTTTTCTTTAAGCTTTTTCTTTTAAAGGCTGGCCAGCCTTTAACATTTTCAGCAAGGTTACTTTAAACATCTGTGTACAATTTGAAATAAATTGCTGTATGATGTTGGGCTTTATCAGAGCTGTATGACAGCTGCTCTGGGTGCACAGTTAGGCAGATGGCATAAAGAAATTATTAGTATAGTTCTGCATATGGCCCTTAAATCAAGTATGACTATTTTCATTTTTGGATTATTGCTGTAAGTGATGACATGTAAAAACCTATGTTTAGCAGATCTACAGGTAGATATAAAAAAAAAATGCAATTCTTAATTCATTAATATACCATTGCATGATTTTTTTTTTTAAATGCAAGCACTGTAAGTACCCATATTTGTTTTGGCATCAGCCTTATGCAAACTGTCCTCAGTGTGACCTGGCCGGTAAAAGAGTATTCTGTCATCTGCTAACACCCCTCTCCTTATCCAATAAATAGAGATTAAAATATGAGCTGTGTCAACTAATCCTTTTATTGTTGTTTTTGTACATATTGGATATATATTTATTAGTATGGGCGTTATGAGCGATTTTCAAGGCCAACAGTGGGCCAATTTCATGTCTGGTTATGTTCGTTTTAATTTTTGCAACAATACGATTAGAATTTTATAACAACTTTTGTCCTTGTTTGACTTATTCCTTGCTGTAATAAAAACCCCTGGGGATTTACTTTCTTCCTTGTATACTATTTGGGGTGAGCTACTTATCTCTATGTGGGTGTCACGTACCTGATCAGAGACTGAAATGACAAGGTAGACCTCTCCTGTATTTCCAGCCCAGGTCCCACTGAAGATGGAACAGAGGGTATCGTGGGACAGAAGGAACATGAGTGCCAGCAGGTGTTGATAGGAGTTCTTGCAGCAGAAGATGCAGACCTTGGCAGGCTGGCAGGATATCAGGTCAGGAGCAGTAGCTGATCCAGCTGAAGTAAAAGTGAACTCTACAATGGCTGCGGGTACAGATGCAAGGGTTGTCAGAGCTTCTAGCAGGCTTGAAACAGGAACTAGCTGCGATGGGCAGAGCTGATACAGGTGACAGCCAGATAGGCACTTTAACCAGATGTGAGAGCAGAGCCAGGAAGAGTAGCATGGTCGCACGACTAGCCGAGGTCAGCAACGGGCGGGCAGCGAGGTACTAAGACATAAGACAGAGACGTGGTCAAGAACAGAGCTGAGGTTGGGAACTGGTGACAGAGCAAAACAGGATCCCAGTTCAGGTCAAAGGCAAGCCAAGTTAGCAACAAGGGAACAAGCAGAATAATAGCGGAACACAGAGAACAGCTGAAAGACCAGTCAGCACTGGAGCATGAGCAGGAGCCTCTTTTAATAGTTTGGTGTGAACATTCTTTAAATGCGCGTTTGTGTTTTTTTGTGCATGCGCACTCATGTGCATTCATGTGTGCAAGCACGTGGCTAGTCACCGTTCTTCCGATAACTCTGCAAACATGCGCACTTCTATTAGCCAATCTTTGTGTATGCACATTTCTATTAGCCAAACGTATGGTAGGCATTTTCTGACAGTGGGTCTCCATTTTAATAGTTCCAGTATAAATATTTCATCCATTTTATTAAGCTGTATTCCTGGAGTTCATCTTTGATGTAGATTCATTTTATAATAGTACCCTGTGTTTCAATAAAAATTGAGCTTTTCCTTAATAAATAAAAGCTTGTAAGTTTGCCGTATAAACAAGAAAACAGAGCGCATCAGAGACTTCTTAAGCAAAGCATCTAGAGAGCTGCAATAGAACACACAGTCATTATGAAGAACAGATTTATAGATGATATGTCTGAAGGACAAATAGGATAAATGATGAGTGAGAAGCATGTTGGAGAAACAAATAATACGCCGTGCCCACAGGAGGAATGCTCGATAAGATGTTGGATTGGCTCATACTGGTATGTTTATGAAATTGGTCATCTGAAGAGCAATCACTTCTTCTGCTGGTAGGAGACATTGGAACGAGTGCCTGCATGATAAACAGCTTCAGAGGGAATAACGACGTGGACGTGTAACTAACTGGAGGCATTAAATAAATATATTGCGTATTGAGCAAACACAGGATTACAGCTCACAAAACATAGGTAGCTATTAAAGTATTAAATGTGAGAAAACCTAGGAGGTCATGAGAGTTTCTGCTCTTTAATCAGATCTTTTCATATTTATATCTGGTTCAGAGCTAGTGTGCAATCTAACGTTTATCCATCCATCTATGGTCTATCTATCTATCTATCTATCTATCTATCTATCTATCTATCTATCTATCTATCTATCTATCTATCTATCTATCTATCTTTATTCTCTATCTCTTCTTATTTCTTTTTTTAATTATTTAGTTTTACAGCTGTCTTTCAGATTTTCAGCCTAAATAATAATTGTCTTAAAACTAAAAAGTACACAGTTTAAAGCCCAACTCCATGAATTTTAAAACATACATCCTTGCAATGGGGCTCCCACATTGCAATGGTTAAATGCTCATTATGTCTAGGGGTGCATGAGTGAGGTGTAAATACTTACCTTATTTCTTGCTCCAGCTGAGTCTCCAGTGCTGCAATGATCCCATGCAAATGCTTCTATAAGCTGAGACATACTATGACCTATGACATTTTCCCAATCTTGCTTCCATCCTATGGGAAAATGTACATTTGTTATAGAGTCTGACAAAAAATATAGACCAAGAAATCCCAATCTGGGACCAGTGTCATCTGTTTGGTTGGTCCAGTCCTTAAAGAGGAAGTAAACCCTGATGCGTTTACTTCCTCTTTGTCTCCCTGCAAAGGTAAAGCATAATGGGCTACTATGCATCGCATAGTAGCCCATTATGTGTCACTTACCTGACACAGGAGCCAGCAAAGTCACCGCTGTCCCCTGTAGTCCGGAGCATCCATCTTCTTCCGGGTATCGCTGCTCTGGCCACTCACAGCGCCGGAGCAGCGATGACGTCAATCCTGCGCATGCGAGCCGCCACTAACGGCATAAATAGTGCGCCTGCGTGCTGCTGTCTGTGGCGCATTTTCGTTCCGGCACCGAGGAGAGAGGATCGGTGAGTTGCACCAACACGACACTTCACAGTAGAACATGCCAGGCACACTCACACCCCCCCTTTCACCCCCCCGATCACCCCCCCAATCACCCCTGCCCCCCCAGTCACAGTGACACCAATAGCATTTTTTATTTTTTTTGCATTGGTGTCATTTGTGACTGTAATAACTGTTAGGGCAGTTAGGGTTAGCCCCCTTTAGCTCTAGGGTACCCCCCTAACCCCCCCAATAAAGGTTTAACCCCGTGATCACCCCCCGTCGCCAGTGTCACTAAGGCTGGGTTCACATTGCAGCGGTTTATGAGAACGGATGTGATTCGCACCGCACTGCAGTGCAAATCACATCCGATCTCTGTGTGATTCGAGTTCAGCCATACAGATAGTATGGCTGAATTCGCGCCGCACCCGCCGCAAACTCGCACGGGACCCTTTTTTTGGTCCGCAGCAGAATCGGATCGCATGGGTGTTCACACCATGTGATCCGAGTTTGCAGATCGCACTGCGATATGCGAACTGATCTGGGGGTGTCATTAATATTTCACTGACACTCCCAGCAGTTCGCATAGGGCAGTGTGAACTGCCGCCGGGAGGCATGCGATGCGGGAACCCGCCGCGGATTCATGCCGTTCCCGCATCGCTCCAGTGTGAACCCAGCCTAATAAGCGATCGTTTTTCTGATCGCTGTATTAGTGTCACAGGTGACGCTAGTTAGGCAGGTAGGTATTTAGGTTCGCCGCAGCTTTTTATAGCGCCAGGGACCCCCATATACTACCGCATAAAGCCCCCTGATTGCCCCCTAGTTAACCCTTTCACCAGTGATCACCATAGAAAAAAATAGAAAATAAAATAAAAAAGTTTGTAATTTTCCCGCAACTTGTGGCAAAATATAAAATATTCCATGGACTCAACATGCCTCTCAGCAAATAGCTTGGGGTGTCTACTTTCTAAAATGGGGTCATTTGTGGGGGTTTTGTGCCATCTTGGCATTTTATGGCCTTCAAAACTGTAATAGGTAGTGAGGAGTGAAGTCAAATATTTACTCCCTTAGAAAACCTGAAGGCGGTTCTTGGCTTTCGGGGCCCCGTACGCGGCTAGGCTCCCAAAAAATCCCACACATGTGGTATTCCCGTACTCAGGAGAAGCAGCAGAATTTATTTTGGGGTGTCATTTCACATATGCCCATGTCATGTGTGAGCAATATATCATTTAGTGACAACTTTGTGAAAAAAAAATAAAAAAAAATTAAAGTTTGTAATTTTCCCGCAGCTTGTGGCAAAATATAAAATATTTCATGGACTTAACATGCCTCTCAGCAAATAGCTTGGGGTGTCTACTTTCTAAAATGGGGTCATTTGTGGGGGTTTTGTGCCATCTTGGCATTTTATGGCCTTCAAAACTGTAAAAGGTAGTGAGAAGTGAAATCAAAAATGTACGCCCTTAGAAAGCCTGAAGGCGGTGCTTGGTTTTCGGGGCCCCGTACGCGGCTAGGCTCCCAAAAAGTCCCACATATGTGGTATCCCCGTACTCAGGAGAAGCAGCAGAATTTATTTTGGGGTGTCATTTCACATATGCCCATAGCATGTGTGAGCAATATATCATTTAGTGACAACTTTGTGTAAAAAAAAAAAAAAAATTGTTTTTTTGTCATTATTCAATCGCTTGAGGCAAAAAAATAAAATATTCAATGGGCTCAACATGCCACTTATCAATTTCCTTAGGGGGTCTACTTTCCAAAATGGGGTCATTTGGGGAGGTTTTGTACTGCCCTGCCATTTTAGCACCTCAAGAAATGAGATAGGCAGTCGTAAACTAAAAGCTGCGTAAATTCCAGAAAACGTATCTTAGTTTGTAGATGTGACAACTTTTGTGCAAACCAATAAATATACAGTTATTGACTTTTTTTTTACCAAAGACATGTGGCTGAATACATTTTGGCCTAAATGTATGACTAAAATTTGCACAGAGCAGCCCAGATACTCCTCTTCTCGGGTCTCAGGACGGCACTCTTGCCCCCCCCCCCCCCCCTTTTGCCGAGTGCCCAAGCCAAGCCGCTGCTCTGTGTATCCATTCAGGTACAGAGTCGTGGTTTGGCCCTGCCCTCTCTCTCTCCTCATTGGCTCACTGACATTGGTTGGCAGCAGTGGGAGGCCATGGCAGCCACTGCTGTGTCTCAGTCAATCAGGAGGGAGAGTCCCGGACAGCAACATTATTGATACACAAAACACAGTCACTTCCACTTCCTAATAGGTCTTCTGAAGTAAGGGGTAACAGGTATCAGGTATAATGGTGGTAAAAATGGTATAAATGGTATCCCAGGACTGGGTGGATGCTGCCTTCCTCAGATGGGGTAATCCGAAGGAATCTACAAGAAAAACAAAAATGGAAGGCACGCACACCTAGTGCATTACCAAAGATAATTTAATAATAAAACATTTGTATAAAAGTGGGTACTCCCAAAATGCAACTGTGCAACATTTCTGGATCGAGATGGGGCTCAGGTAAGTATTAGGGGAGCTGAGGGGGGCTGCTTCACACAGGAGGTTGTTTGCCTAGAATGCATTAAGATAAAAAAAAACCTTCTGCCTTTTGAACCACTTTAAATTATTGCAGATTAGAAGATACAGATCCTTGGGAACCTGGCTGCCTTGTGTGCCAGCTAATGCTCCTTACGTTTGGGGAAATTTATTAAAGTGTTACTAAACCCAGGACCCTGCATTCACTATATCTGGTCTCCCACAGTACATAGAACATGGAAATGTAATTATTTTAGTAAATATAAACTGCTAAATACCTTTTCTCATCAGCAATATATAGCAGTCTTGTGACTTCTACCGGTGTCTGACCGAGCACTGGTTAAAGCTTGTAGGAGGAGATTTAATTTTCCTCTTACTGTTCTATGAGGCTGCATGACTTCGGACCCTCTGTCTGGACAGTGCTGATAGGCCCTGTGCTGATCACATGCACCCTCCCCTCCAAAAAAGTTCTTTAGCAATATACACCAATCTGAGCATGTGCAGAGTACCTCCAAGGCTCTGTTTTATCGACAGATGGATTGGGGACAGTAAAAGAAGGGGAGAACCAGAGAAGACAGGATCAAACAGCCTTTTTACACAATGCGGAAAATTCCCTCCTTAGGCCGCGTACACACAGGCGGATTGTCTGCCCAACTATGTTCGTCAGACAATCCGACAGACAGTCCGTCCAAATTTTCAATGAACGGACTTGACCACACACGATTAACAGACAGTCCGCTGAAAACTTGCGCGATGACGTGTACAGCACGTACGACGGGACTAGAAAAACGACGTCCAATACACTGCAATGCAACCTTCGGCCGTGTAAATCCTTTCTGAGCATGCGCCATACTTAGTCCGTCCAACTTGCCTACACACGAGCGGACTGTCCGCTGAAACCAAGTTTGGACGGACAAAACCAAGTTTGGACGGACAAAATTACGGAAATTCCGAAAGACAAAGTCCGTCAGACTGTCCGCTGAAAAAGTCCGCTGAAGCCCACACACGAGCGGATTGTCCGCTGAAACACGGTTCAGCGGACTAAGTTGGGCAGACAATCCGCCCGTGTGTACGCGGCCTTAGGCTCCACAGTGAATATAACACACATGCTTTACTGCATATACAGACTGATTTTACTGTTATAGTTTTAGCAACACTTTAACTGTAGATCCACGTTGATTCTGTGATCCAGGACTAATGATATTCATTTTAAACACAATCAGGTCAGCTACAGACAGGTTGATAAGAACTCACTAAGCAGTCAGGTGATTGGATTTTATCATTTGTGTATTAGATTTTCTTCTTCAGCTGTGATGTGCTAAGGGGAGGAAGAAGCTTATAATGAATGCTTACATAAGTTTGCCTCAAGTCTATGACTGTAGCTTAGCAAAAGATACAGGTTTTCCTTCAATCAAGAGAAAGGGTGTTGGTTGATGGGTGGAGAAGGGGATTCCACAGGCTGTTTAGGATACAATGCCTTTTTTCTATTTGTAGGACACCACTAGGCCTGCCATGTGGTTCCTCAATGGAGCTTCCCATTGTGGGAACCAGTTACCAGTGTAGTCTCCTTACTTCACTTGACCTAAAAAGACCTCCTACCATTGAAGGCCTCACATGCTTCCCAAACTGCAAAGTTTAACTTTTTTTTAGAAGAAGGTGACTACTACAGGTGTAGAATCTAAATATAAAGCAAGTAAACGTGGGTGTTTGGATTTATTCAAACCAAGATCTGGATCAGACAGTATTACAGCAACCCAAATATCTACAAACATTGACCAATCGACAAGGCAAACAATTTTTCCCCCCAAATCTCCAACCTTGGAAGTAAACTGTTAAAGAGGACCTCAGCAGTTCACCCCAACACTCTTTGACAGCTTTTGTCAACTTTTTTGCCCCAGTGGAACCCAATCATTTTTCAGGTCTCAGAGAACTCCTGTTTCATTGGTGGTCAGTGGAAAGTATGTTCCCCCCTTTCAGTGTTGGTCAGAATGTCACCTCTAACCATAATTCTGTATGTACACGTTGAGAATCAGCATATGTACTTACCTTGTTATTGGCATGGTATTGACATTAAAGAACTTATCAGAATGTGCACGAAGGTCTTCATACATGACCCAGAACTGTCCTCTTGTTTGTCTATTGGCAATTATTGGATGGATCCAGTATCTACGCTTTCGTCTCGTCCTTCTCATACGTTCCTCCTCCTTCTCATCAGTTAATGCAATGATCGCAGGTGTCATGACTGCTGTTGCTGCAACATAGCGCCCTGCAAACATAACTGTTGAGCACAAACTGGTTAATAAGAACATAAAAAGGAAATTAAACTCAGCCTAGAAGAAAAAGGAAATATGTCACAAACTCTGTATGGTTTTGATTGGGCATAGCCAAAGTCACAGAACAAATCACCAGAAGTCACATTAACGTTGCAACAAAATTGCATCAAGTGGCAACGAATTTATATCAAGACGCAACAAAATCACACATCAAAGTCACACTCAAATTGCACCAAATCATACGACATTGAAGTCTCATTGGTATGAACTAGGGCTTACAGACAGCAAAAAAAGATCATCAGTGCCATGTTAATTGGTGCTGGACCCAAAACTATGTAGGCACTATCAGATAGGAGGTCAGTCAGCCACAGCTCAAGATACCCTATCAAACTTTGGAGAAACCTTAGGGTTCCATGGAACCCTGGCTGAAAATGGCTGCTCTATAATATCAATGTAATTAAAGAAAGACAAAACAAAACTCTCAATAGGATCTGACACTTGAAAAAGGATTATATGGCAGATTACCAGCGATATGCACTCATCTGTAAAGTGTTTGGTCCTGTTTTTTTTTTTTTTTTTTTGAGTTTTAGCTATGGACTTAAATTACTTTTACTGGAGATGTTTTTAAATCAGGTAAAGGCCATTTATCTGATTTAATCTAGTAAATGGATCAGAGTGAATACTTTGTGGATTTATCAAAATATTATGCCTCGTTTTTTTCCTTTATGATTCAGCTGAATAATCCATAGTTAATACATCCGCATGCTGGCCCCTGACAGCAGTCCGCTTGCTTCTCCGCTTAGCTCTATTGCATGGCAGAGCCTCTGACTCTCAGAAGAGAAGCAGTGAATACCATTGCTGCTACTGCAAATGTTGCACAGAGAAGACTTAATTGCTTCTGGAAATCCTTAAAACATGATATGTCGAGGATATCTAAGACCACAGCTGGGAAATCATATCCTGGAAGAACCGGGATAGCATAAGCAAAGAAGAGCTCTTGTATGCTAATGGAAACAGACACTGTGTGATATTACCGACAACTTAATAACGAGCTGGTTAAACACACGGAAATTTCCGAGTGCATGTTTAGATCAAGATGTTCTCTGATATTTTATTGCTATACTTCACTGCCAAATGTTGTTCAAATAGAATTCAACCTTGACAGATATTCTTCATTGTCAGTGTCAACATTTAATAGCTTATATTAGAATATATATTAACCAAGTTGCGTCTTTTATCCCAGATGTGGAATCAGAACTACAACACCCTGCACATTATAGGTGACACTAGGGATATTTTTATTGGAATTTGGGCTTATACTGGTATTCTTTGTCCTGGAGGAGCAATCTATTAACCTGGAAGTGTGTCTGCGATATACAACTTTTAGAACATTGGGATCATGGAGTTTAGCCACACCAATATGCTATATAAGGCTCTTTAAACAGGGTTACGCTATGTGAGTTTTTTAAATTTTTTGGAATATATGTGAAACTCCATACATTTACTCCCCATTCTGATGTTCGGGAAATATATGGTGCCATGTTTTGAAGATTGTGAGATGAACATATACCTGATGGATTCAACCCAGTGATAAAGCTTGCTTTGACCTGGGCGGCATATGCCCCGCCAGGTTCAAACCATCTGGTAAGCCTCCTCCCTATCACGGTGACGGTGGTGGTGTTTTTTTTTGTTTTGAGGAATCACGTTGTGGATTTTCCCTTATGGACATTTATATGTGTCCTTTTATCACAGAAAATCATTTGGATTTGATTAACTTTATGCACTTTTAATTATATGCACAGAAGGACTTTGTTAAACCATTTTTCTCTGTTCAATAATATTTACACGTTCTATTTGATTTCGGGTCCTAAATATATGATTCTTTCTATACAACATATGTATAAATTTCAAATCATATACTGTATAAGTTCACGTTTATATCACTAGATATAATTCTTCACTAGAGTCAGACTCATTTTGTGATAATTTTTGTAATATAGCGCTACACTTTTTTTTTACATATAGGCTATTTATTATAGCAAAAAGGAAAAAAAAATGGTGTTTTTTTTTTCAAAATTGTCAGTCTTTTTTTGTTTATAGCACAAAAAAAAGAAAACCGCAGAGCTGATCAAATACCATGAAATTAAAGCTCTATTTGTGGGGAAATTTTGTGTGGGTACAGCGTCGCACTACCGTGCAATTGTCAGTTAAAGTGCTGTATCTCAAAAAATGGCCTGGTCATTAAGGGGGCAAATCCTTCTACACCTTAAAGAGGAAGTAAACCCTGATGGGTTTACTTCCTCTTTTTTTTCCCTGCAAAGGTAAAGCATAATGGACTACTATGCATCGCATAGTAGCTCATTATGTGTCACTTACCTGACACAGGAACCAGCGAAGTCGCCGCTGTCCCCTGTAGTCCGCCGCATCCATGTTGCTGGTGGCGTCTCGCAGCTCCGACAAATCACAGCGGGGAAGCCGCGATGACGTCACTCCCGCGCATGCGCATGGGAGTCGCGTCTCGCAGCTCCGCCGCTGCCACTCGGCGAAGCCGAGATGATGGCACTCCCGCGCATGCGCAGGGAGTCGACAAATTAGGCAAATCCATTCTTGGATTTGCCGCATTTAGTGCGCCTGCGCGCCGCTGTCTACGGCGCATGCGCCGTAGACAGCGGTGCCCATTTTCGGGCAAATATCTCCTAAACCATATAGGTTTAGGAGATATTGCTTGGACCTACAGGTAAGCCTTAATCTAGGCTTACCTGTAGGTCCAAGTGGTTTGGAAGGGTTTACTTCCTCTTTAAGTGGTTAAAAAAAGGCCATGTCCCATGTGAAACCATGATAAATGGACTGTAGTGCATTTCTGAAAGAAGTAAATAATAAAAAAGCCATAGGTGTGAACCAAGCCTTACTTGGAGGACTGTTCTGCTATTTATATACAGTATATGTGTTTATGTTTTAGTGTAACTGAAAGCGCTGCATTTTTATTATAAGTATTTTGTTATTTTTTGTAGAAATTGTGTTAGCTTACTTTATATTTTTTTGCACCTAAGCGCAGGTATAACTTATTAATTAATAATAACTGAATAAATGGGCACAGTTTTGCGTAAGTGTCTTTATAATATGATTTATGATAATAAGGAATGTGTAATTTTAATGAAGTAAATTAGAGATGCACATTTCATTAAATCACTTTATGTATATTCAAATATTTGTCAATTTAAAAGCATTTTTTTTCCACACTCATTTATAGCAGATATTGCTATCCACTCTTCATTCTTCTATATTAATTTACACACACCACGGCCCCTATGCATGCATCATGAAGCCTCGTACACACAATCGGATTTTCCGCAGACAAAACCTCTGACTTTTGTCCGAAGGCATGTGCCTGGATTTTGTCTTGCATACAAACGGCAAGGAATTGTCAGCCAACAAACATGAACGTAGTGACGTACTACGTGTTTTTCAGCTCTTTAGCGCCACCCTTTGGACTCCTTCTGCTAATTTTGTGTTAGTAGAAGTTTGGTGAGTGTTGATTCGTGCTTTTCATTTTGCATTTTTCATTTAACGCTTTTCAGTTCATTTCTGAACAGCCATTCATCGACCAGCCATGTTTTGGAATCGGAGGAGATACCGTGTTATTTATTATTGGCTTTGTTATTGCTTTGACCCAAGTCCAGTCCAGGAACAGGAGGACGAGGATTTCTTTGATCAAAAATTGGTTGCTTTATGAATCTTGACCAATTATGTCATATGCCTTTGCTGCCGGAGCTCCAGGAGAATAATCTGGGTAATCTTCACAATTATCTCTGAATGACGGACCCCTGCTTTCACCAACTCTTGGCATTGTTGACCCCCTATATTAAGAAGCAGGACACATGCTTGAGGCTTTTAATTAATTTTTTGGTTGAATAATGATTTGATTTGGTATATTTTCTATATTTTTGGATGCATAGAATGCATTTTTTGGTTAAGTTCTATTGGCAGATAGCATGTCTAATTTTATTTGTTTTCTTTTATTAATACATAATAAAAAAATGTGTAGAATAATACTTGGTATGTGTTTTACTTCATATGACAGTTTGGGAGTAGGCAGTTACATTTTAAAAAATACAATGTATCTTTGATCTTACAATCTATGGGATAATGGTGTTGTGGTAACTTGCCCAAAGAAAAAAAAAAAGCATACTAATATTATTCTTGATATCACTAGAAAATAAAAGCCTTTTAAAAAGCGTTTGCCATAACTCCATCAGTATCACCAGCAAAGCAGCTCCATTACTATCCCATTAAATAAAGAAGAGGAGAATGTTTTTTTACAAAAGGCAAATCCACTTTGCACTACAAGTGCACTTGGAAGGGAAGTCACTGTAAATCTAAGGGGTAGAACTGAAATGAGGGAAAGCTCTGCTGATTTTATCATCCAATCACGTACAAGCTAAAATGCTGTTTTTTATTTTCATTGCATGTTCCCCCCGGATCTACAGATACTGCACTTCCAAGTGCACTTGTAGTGCAAAGCGGATTTGCCTTTCGTAAATAACTCCCAATGTGCAGTGCATTTTGAGATTTCATAATTTGCCACGTCACGAATGTTAATTCTCCATTACGAATGCTATGAGTAAGCACTACGTTTAGTGTGAAATGCGTCAGTGTTTTTGGTTCTGTATTACTTTGCTGTGACATGTACAGTGTGATCCTGATGCTCTAATAAAGGCACAAGAAATTTCATTTGGAGTGTGACTGTCCAGAATTTTCTACTCACCTTGATTTACAAGACTGACTGCTTCTGGCTCGTCCTTGCTTCCGAGCATGCGTGTTTGTACTTTTGACTTTTGTCCAGCAGACTTGTGTACATATGCTCGGAAAATCCGACAACAGACATTTGTCCATGGAAAATTTTAAAGCCTGCCATCCAACATTTGTCTGCGGAAAATCCGACAACAATTGTCCGATGGAGCGTACAAACGGTCCGATTTTCCACCAACAGCCTGTCGCCACACATTACCTGTCGGAAAATCCGATCGTGTGTACGCGACTTAACAGTTTGGAGTACAGAACAACTTCCTCACTAGTCATCTCTGTAACAATGGGGGAGGTGTTCTGTAGTCAACAGAGTGCTGAGAACATTGCTAACCAATAAGAGTGCAGAGCAGCCAGAGGGCACAACAAGCTATAATTTCACTAAAATTCTGTCAGGATTAACAGGTATCCATGTAATAATATATTTGCAGTGGAATATTTAGCAGAGAGAGCAAATGCATTCATAGGGTATACATATGTTTTTTCAGAACCTGTGTATGTCTAGCAGCACAGTGTCAAGAGCACAAAATAGATGATAGAGACTTTATGTTGGTTACATATCATTATTGATGTCTGCACTATGTTTACATGGTGTTTACATTGCTCTGGGAGACAGACTGTTGGTGGGAGGAGTGGCAACAACATCTCCTTCGATGCTAGAGGTTGCTTCGCCAAGAACAGATACATGCTATTGACAGGCTGCTTGTTAAGCTTCCATTACGCTAGGTAACTTTGTCCTCACACTACTCCATTCCACACTGATGTCTTCATTCCCCAATGTGTCAAGACCCACTAAATAAACTATGTGTGCCGGTTACTTACGATACACCTCTTTAGTAACTTCAGACCAGGCAAGGACAACATTTCCATACTTTACTTAACAAAAGTGCAAAATTAACATTCCAATGTACAAGTGCCAAGTTTTTCCTACATCCCTACTCCTAACTTCAGGCTCGTACTGCCCCGGCATACCTGCAAAGGTGAAGTCCAAGCAATTACAGTCCTTCAGAGTCATTCTCATGCAGATATAAGTCCTTTAATGGCATGCTCCAGTGCTGGTGTCTTCAGGGAGAACCCCAGGTTCAGATGACTTTACATCCCAATAGTGATAGACGACCTCTTTCTGCTCCTCATAGATAAAACTCTCTGTCTCTCTCCCTTATGGGCCCTGGTTACAGCTATCTCTCTTCTTCTGACTCTCAACGGGGGAACTCCCTGGACTCTCTGTCCCCCGCAGGAACTCTGACCATGGATGTCTCTTACCTGACCACTTTTTTTATGTGTCACGGGATTAGTGGGCCAGACCCAGAGAAGAACCCACCAAAATACCAAAGAATTGGAAAAGGCGTTAACTCCTACCCTCCTGGCCAGGACAGCACCTATCTGGCCATTTCAACATGCTCACATGTAGATGAAACTGCCATCTTCAGCCTATAGTGCCAATTATATACTGATGGTACAGCAGTATTTAAAATATTAATTAACTAAAAACAAAAATGATTATTAGTCTGTCTATATTAAAAGAAAAAGAAAGAACAAAGATAGGAGGTGGGGGTCTTTATTAAAACAGTTTACCAAAGTAAGTAAAAAAAATATGTATTTTAAAGATATAAAAATGATTTATGGAGAAAAAAAGTGATAGGGTTGCTGATGTTGCTAAACCTGAACATCAGGGCACCAATGGCCTCTAGTTATGACAGGTTTAATGTAGGAGGTATATTGAAATAGCTAGATACTTGCCAGCAAACCTCATCAGACAGGATCCTCTTGCTTTTCTCTGTGTGAGGTCATAGGTAGTTAGGTTAGGTAGGTATGATTCAGTGATTTGACTTATTTGGTTAAGCAATGCAGACATCAATAGTGATACATAACCAACATAAATTTTAAGATTTTAAAGAAAAAATAATCACTAAAAGGTATTAGGTTGACCATCTTTTTATGGTGTTATATGTCCCAGAGGAATTTGTCTCTGGAACGTCAAAGAGTGGTCATACAGAGCGCCAAAAATCATTGTATTTGAAATTACTGCAGAGGTTAACTGGGGAGAGACATGGAGAAAACGGAGCAGACGTTTCATTTTGTGTGCTTCGTGTCAGTTTTTTAGTCGAGTTGGGATCACAGCAAGTCTTGGTGGTGACCAGTTTCAGTAAAGACAGGCAGATTTCTCACCACCTGTTCTCAGGAGCAATCTGCTGAGTGTTGGCAGTTGAGGCCTGGCCCCGTGGTGACCTGCACTAGCAGTAGCATACAGAAGATGAGATGTGAATGAAGAAGTCTTCTTGTTTGGCTAAGCTCTGCTGAATAGTATAGTTCGAATTTGTCTAGCCATCATCAAGAAGATATCCTGTGGAGAATAAAATCTAATTTTCTATACAAAAAAAGAAAATATACAGCACTTAGAAGGAAGAAAAACAAGATCACAGGATTTTATGAATATACAGATGCCTAGTAACCCACTCATTGTATTGCCAATCATGAGAAAACCTAACAAAGAGACACAGAGCTGTATTATAATATAGATTAGCATCTCCTGTGAAACGATTGAAAATAAGATGCTTTTATTTCCCAGACATCAGCCTTCAGCCCGGTAATTAAAAGGCACATATAGTAAAAGTCAATATGATCTCCAGGAAGGAAATGTATTGCCTGTCAGAGGCGGGATACTGAAGTAAAGAAAGATGCTTAGACAGTAAGCAGGATAAATTGCTCAATTCACAGAGTATAGATGAGAATCTGGAACAATGCAGATAGTATGGAGGTCCAACAGCATCTCTGCTGTGCCTTTACGTTTAACATATTCCTATTCCTGACCTCAGTAGAAAGAATCTGCTTTATGGTAGAAGAACTGCAATTGACGATGAGCTTCACTTTATACTAGAGCAGTGCTCTCCACATTGGTGAGGCATAGTGGAGCAAGATGAAGGTTCAGATGGGTCCAAAGGAGCATCTATTGTTTTTATATAAAGAGACCTTATGCGACTGGGCTTCTTATTTTATTTTTTTATTTTTTTAAAGGTGCCTGTAAAAAAGGCTGCTTATACTTACCTCCCTGACTCTATAATATTCTTTTATCTAAGACTACTAAAAGCTCTTCAACAACTTGGTCTACAGCTGCTTGTGGGCAGGTGCAGCGTGGTGTGGCAGGCAGGAAACAGGAATATATTGTAACAGAAGTCTAGCATTACACAACAGGCCAGGCAGAAAGCCAATCCACTCACAGGATGTAACAGTGATGTGTCAGTAGTTCAGGGGTGTCAAACTTAATTTCATTGTAGGCCGCATCAGCATTATGGTTGCCCTCAAAGGGCTGGTTGTATCCAGAAATG
Organism: Lithobates pipiens; assembly: GCF_037356315.1. NCBI lineage: Eukaryota > Metazoa > Chordata > Amphibia > Anura > Ranidae > Lithobates > Lithobates pipiens. The sequence goes on from NW_027507764.1 coordinate 76,846,747, forward strand.
TCCAGAGCACCTCATCCCCCTTACATCAGATGTCAAGAGCCAACCACCCTCCCCTGCATCACAGTGCAACCCCCTTATGCTTCTTCTGGAAAGAACCTGGTGGTGGAGTTGGTTAGCAGAAAGTGAAGGGTTTGGAGGAGTACCAAAGAGGGCTGGAGTCAGTTGCCAGAGTCTGCTAAATGCTGAGACTGCACAGAGAGGCCTGGGATCTGTGGGAGGAGCTCTGTCCTCCTTTGTGCTGCCAACTGATACAAGGTGGGGGCGCAGGCCAAGGATTGCTGCATCTTCAGGAGGAGTGCAAGGGCCACATGAAATGGCCTGGCCAGCTGGATTTGGCCCACAGCCTTGTGTTTGACACATGTGCAGTAGATGAAAGTCTCAGGTTAGCTGACAGCATCTGTCTCGAGGGGCGGAATACAGCCTGGCTGATTTTTACCCAAATTGGGAGGTTTCCAGGAATGATGACTTGTCTCTGCACTTTCCCTACTCATCCAGAAGCTCTCCCTGATGCTAAACACTGTCCTTGACAGAAGGGTATCCCATTATAATGGTGTCCTGCCCATGGCAGATTCCAACGTACTATTCCCAACGCACATGTTCCTGTAGAAATGGCTGTGCATATAAGTGGATGCTGAAGCGACCACCGGTCAGAACAGTGTCTAGTCAGAGCAAAACAGTGTCACCAGCACACCAAGGATCTCAAGAACGAGTCCAAAGCTTTATTCAGCAATCACATGATTACAGCAGATAGTAACTTTCAGAGCCATGCAGGACCCTTGATTTAAGGGTCCTGCGTGGCTCCAAAACTTTGCTGTCTGCTGTAACGATGTGATCGCTGAATAAAGTTTTGTACTCATTATGGAGATCCTTGGTATGTTGGTGACACTCTTTTGCTATGCGCATGCTGGACTCTTCACAATGCAGGTTCTGTTTGTGAGAGTATTACACCTTTGTCATGGGTTTGTGGTTAGTACAGAAATATAGAGAACTGTAATTTATATCTCAAGTGAGTAAACTTATTGTCCAGCCAAAGATTAAATAGCAATTTGGGTGGTATTTGGCTTTAAATAGAGCTATGAACATTAAAAGATAAAATAGAGATGTGAAAAGCCAGTTGTAGAGGGGGTCCAACCTCTTGTATCCATTAAAATGTCAGTGTTGTCTGCACTTGAGTGATTTGCAAATTAACATAGCAAATAAAATGATATTCCCAATCATTTGTCTTATTATGTTCAGCATAAATGACCTTTTTTTGCAAATGGAAGTAAATACAGCTGAAATGTCCAATGGATTGTCATTTAATTAGCTGAAATCCATTTCAAGGGTACAACCCATAAAATACTCTATAAATTATATTTTCAATCAATGTGATGTGTCAGTGTTACTGAGGACTAAATATTATGTAAAGAGCAAGCGTCGAGCATTCATTTCACCCTTTTATCCCATTTAATACAAAAATAGCGAGGGTGTTTCTCTGTGCTGCAGCCTGTTATAAATCTTTGTTCAAAATGATATTTCAATTACTTTGTACTTTGTGCGGCCATAACAAATACATTTGCAAATTGCATTAAAAGTTAGCAAACTGTACCCCGCACTGAATCATTAAGGGGAATGTTGAAGACTCTTTTAATCAGCTCCTTCATGAAATTAAGTAATGGCTGCAATTAGAAGAGCTATCAGCCTGTTAAACAATGGGAGGTTGGGAATCCTCATATTATTTAGAAAAAGAAACAATGTGAGCTATATTAAATGGCTCATTCACATTTTTTATTTAACATTTGTAATGAGAACGGGAAAGCCTAAAAAAAAAAATCTCAGAAGACAATTCAGTTATGCGGGGACTGTGACCGGTAATTGTACTTGTAGATATTGGGTATGCTGGTCAGGGGTTCCAACATCCAAATTAGATAGCTTTGGATAATGTTGCAAGCCTAATGGGCAATGCTGAACTCCGAGACTCCATCAGGAGCTCTGATAACCAGCATGGGTTTCAAGGTAAGAAAACTTTTTGGGCTCCACCGTCCACAGCCTTGGGCTTCAGCTACCTTTTATTTTGTCCATAATAACTGATTCACACCTAGGCAATACGATAAAGTAAAAATAAAAATCTCACCAGCTAAACTTTAGCAATTACAAATAGGCTGAATAACTTACATCAAGAAATATTCTCAGCACAATGCAGAACTATGCTCAGCATAACGCTGCAGAGAACACTCCATGATAGGGGGAAAGCTTGGTCACATGACTTTGCCAGGTCATGTGAATGGGCTTTCCTCCTCCCAGCACTTTTTTCCTCATTTATTAAAATGAATTTGAATAATTGGGGGTTTGCTTGCTTTAATATCGCAAAGCAAGTGAAGAGGATTGCCCATTTTGAAGCACATACAGTAGCTGTACTTGATAAATGCTGCAAAAGATTTTTTTTCTTTAAAAAGCTGCATTATAGTCATGATAAGGCCATACCACTGATTTAGAAATTGGTACCTAAGTGTCACTTAAGTTGGCCATACACCAGTGGAAATTGGTTCAAATTTTTTCTCATTTTCCTAATGGTTAGTGGAGGCAAATCCATGTCAGCTTTCCATAATAGTGACAAGAAAGTTTAAAGGAACAGGATAGAGAATTTTTCTCAAACTAACAAAGTCCTAACTGTGAATGTGGTTTCTGTTCAAGAAAAATCACAATGAGACCTGTGTGGGATTTTATTGGGGGGTAGGGCTTATATTGCAGCCATCACCAACAATCACGCTAGGTCTTATTTTTGGGGAAACAGGGTATATGTAATATATATATATATATATATATATATATATATATATATATATATATATATATATATATATATATAATATGTGTATAGTCAGTTTATAAGCAACTTTGCAATTGTTCTGTTTTTTCAGCACCATCTAGAGTAAAAATATTAAATCTATAAAAAAAAATGATTTAATATTTAAAACAATTAAAAATTTCTAATAAGGAGAAAAAAAACACAAGCATGTTAAAAAAAAAAAAAAAAAAAATGTGTCCAATATTAACAACCCTAGGAATGCCATTTACATAAACTATAATGATTTTCTAAACTCTATGAAAAGGTTATTATACCTGGTATAATTGTCTATTATTAATCAAGTGCATCCAAAAAATAGACCTAACAGTTATTTAAAAAAATATCTACATCCCACACAACATTATGATCAACAGGAACATAGGTTTTCAAATTGTCTCTAATCTATAGATGGCTCTTTTGATATGACAGCCCGTCCAATGTGGAGTATACTTCTCTAATGCCACAAAAAGCGTACCATCTGGATTTTATTTAATGGTATTTAACATAATGTTTGGATAGGCTGTGGCCTTTGAAACCACATTTAATATTGCCTATATGTTGTGCGAGAAACCGATGTAGCAAAGCCATAGTGCTTCCTAAATATTGATTGCTACATGTACATTGGATCATGTAAATAATGTGTTTTGATGTGCATGTTGTGCAAGAATCAATATCATAAGATTGCCCCATTTGATACATTTGCGGCATGGAAAGAAACCTTTCATGGAATTAAAAAAAAATATATACATTTTTGGGTGGGTCCATGATATTGGGAGCCACTCTATGTTGGAGTTCCCGTACCCCTCTATACACCACTACAGGTTGATCTGGAAGTAACTGGCCTAAAATCATGGCATTCTTTAAAACAGCAGAAGGTTTTTAAAGACAATTTTTGATGGAAAAGTGTTGATTAGAAAAAATTGTGATCATAGACCAACTAAACCTAAAGTGTCCACATTGTTCCCCAAGGACAGACTTATAACATTCTATCTCTGCTTATCTTACTAACTTGATTGATAGGTTTTTTTTTTAGTTTATGTGTATATATTATTCAAGGTTGTTCTTTTACCATGGATGTAATATGTTGTGGTTTTTCTACACTGCACTTCACTTTTAAATATGTTTTTTGAGTTTGTATATCTGAATTCTACCAGCTTGTGGTATTGCTTACAGTATTAAACCCGAACGCAGTGTTTTTTCTTATTCTTTATGAGGTTTACCAACTGTGTTTATCAAGAAGGCTTTATGGAAGCAATTTTAACATCTCCAACATGTATGTGGTGGCTTTTTGTGGTGGTTTTGGCCACTTCGTCAGGGTTGGTGTGTAGGAACTTTTCACTGTCGCTATTGTCAGGAACAGGGGGAGACAAGAAATGTGTAAACTGCAAAGAATGTCAGACACAAGTAGTGTAAAATAATATAATTTATATAAAAGATAAGTGAACAACAAAGATATAAATGCACCTCCAACATACCAAACTGTGCAAAACAAATCAAATAATCAAATAGTGACCCACAAAGAACAACTGTTTAAACTAAGTAAATACAGCAGATAGGGAATACCAAAATCGTAATTGTAGCCGAGCTAGGGTCATACACACGAGATCAAGCAGTGGGAGTTGGGAGCAAGACAGGGCAGGAAAAGGGTAACAGGATACGGAAAGAGCAGATGGGAAGGGATCAAGCTGCAGGGCAGGGGTCCAGGAATGGACGCAGGGTTCAGGAACATAGGATACATGAAGCCACAGGATACAGGAATACAGGAATTCAGGGTTCAGGCACACAGGATTTAGCAAACACAGGTCAGGGCACATGCATAGAATACCAGAGCGATGAGTGCAATAATTTGCTGGGTATATATACAACCTCTTGCAATCAGTTTCAGGTGATGCCTGATTGCAGGAGATGATGTTGGCTCATGATTGCCAGGAGATACACGCTGGTGGACACCAGAACTGTGGCCCATAGGAGAGACAGTGCTACCAGCAGGTGAAACCTTTCCTGACAGCTGTTCTACTTGAGAACTATTCTACATAAGACTGAGCAGCTACAAAATGCAGCTTGGTTGTAATACTTCTTCTCCTGCAGTAATTCCTTTTAACAATGCAAATGTCCTTCCAGCTGAATGACACAAAGAGAAATTATAGCAATTAGGTGAACTGGATACTAGTGCCTGCAGTTTGAGTTTAAGATTAACTGTTAAAATTAGGATTTATGGTGTGTTATTTTTTTGAGGGGTTACATTTGAGGATTTATGTGAGATGTAAAGGGTTCATTCTGAGTATCAGATTGAATGTTAAAGTGGTCCTAGCATCAGTACAATGTGAAGGTGTGACTTAGGAAGAGCCAAGGCTAAAGCCGTTTCCTACTACCAACATACATTTGACTGTCGGGAGTGCGGCGCCTTCACATTGTGCAGATGCTATGCATTTTGGATGAGGGGTTAGAACGCCAGCACCCATCTTAGTAATGGATAACTGGAGGGATTATATCAAGCACTTAGTGCGGTGCTTCAAGCTATCAGTACAAGTCGCAGTGTGGAAACCTAGCATCAGATATGTTTTTTATGTTTATTACATGCAGAGGGCCAGTGCTACCACTAGGAAAACTAGGCAGCCGCCTAGGGCGCCCTGCTGCCTAGTGCGCCCGGCCACTGGTGTCCCTATTCTCTTCTCTCTGAAGCAAGCAACTAAGTCTCAGCATCAGCAGGCAGCTGCCGTTCCTTTCGCACATAGTGTCAGAGGTGCCACGGCCGCGGAGGACTGTGTCTGTGTCCCAACTCCTGAATGAATAGAAACAAGCAAACATTCATTGATGGGCGCTGATAGGCTACATTCATGGGCACTGGTAGGCTGCAGTTGACGGGCGCTGGTGAGGCTACATTTGATAGGTGCTGGTGAGGCTGGATTGATGGGTGCTTGTAGGCTGCATTGATGGACGCTGGTAGGCTGCATTGATGGGCGCTGCTGGGGCTGCAGTGATGGGCTCTGGTAGGCTGCATTTGAGGGGCACCGCTGAGGCTGAATTTGTTGGGCACTAGTGAGGCTGCATTTAATGGGCGCTTCATTAAAAAGGTGGGGTATGCATGGGCAGTGGGAAGGGGTGGAGTCAGGGGTGGAGCCAAGGGGGGCGGCAAAATGAGGTTTCACCTAGGGTGTCAAAAATCCTTGCACCAGCCCTGTGCATGCATGCTAAGTAATGGCTGGATGTAACACTTACAGGTAATGATTAACTCTCACAAAGATAACAGTACTTCAACTGACTATGCCTTCATATACTTTCCTCCTTTTTGCCTCCAGAAGTGCAGCACAATCTTTGTTCATACATTATCCAAGATCAGCATCTACTTCCTAGACTGAGATGTTGGCTTAGAAATGATACAGTCATGTAAATCCTGGTGTCTGCACAGTTCTTAGCTGTGTTCACAAACATCTGACCCAGATCAGCCTCTGCTGCAGTCTATCACCGTCTGACTACTTACCAAGTTACAATATTGCAGTCTGATTACCAGGGGAGAGGAGACTGAGGAAATGATCCATCCTGATTTCAGTAGACTGATGCCATCATTTCAGCCAAAGTCACTGGCATAAGTTCAAGAAGGTTAATTAAAAAAAGCAAAGCTTTTTAAAAAAAATTAACTTGCAATATATTGTGACATGTCTAGGATTTATTCATGCAGACTTTCAAAGTTACAAAAAGGTCCCCATTAATGATTTTAATTGGTTCATAACTGCATTCACTGATGTTTTTTGCCTAGAATTCAGCCTAAAAGAAACTGACAGTTTGATGGCCAAATAATTGTACTTGGTTTGGATTTGCACCAACAGTTTTTGATCACCAGTATCTCTTTCAGATCACAAATGTGCTACTATGCATGCTGGCCTAGCAATTTTCCAAATCTTGGAAGATATAAAACATGCTCTCGAACTTCAATATTTTACAGCCACACCTGGTGGCAAAGATGGGAGAGGCTTAGGCAGGCCATACACGGTTCCAATCTTGGCTGGTTCAGCAGGAACAGGTTTTACCTGCGATTATCGCTAGCGGCTGTTATAGCTGCTAGCAATAATCACTGTCTTCTCCCTGTGGGGATGGCTTCTTTCGCCCTCCACTGCCCTCCCCCGCCCCACAGGCGGGAGAAGACAATGGCCCGCAGGAGGGATTCCCGCATCAACATTGTCTGTGTTGATGGGGGAATCAAGCAAGTTAATTTCCTGCAATTCATGGTTGCAAGAAATAAATTTGCTCCGTGTATGGCCTGCCTTAGTTCAACTTCCGAGCTATTGCTACCATTGGCCTAAGTAAATTCACCATTATGATATATGGAGAACTTAGATTGGTGATAACAATAGCCTGGCTGAAAAGGCAAGCTCCTTCCAATTGTGACAAGGAACAGGTTTTTGTCGCAAAGGAGAAGGAAAGATATGAAACTATTCAGGGATCAAAATCTGCAAACCCAAAGAGGAGTCATCTGTTTAGGCAGAAGCTGTATATTTAAATTGTCAGCTACATTTCTCATGACAATCTGCTTCATAGCCATGAACAACTCCAGGGATATTTTAGATTTCTGAGAAGGTAATTGAAGCAGCATAAAATAAAATACAAAAATGTGAATGCGTTGGAATTAATGCAAAGGAAACCAGTTAGCAAACACAGCATAAAAGTAGAGAACGAGTCCTGCAATATGTCGGAACATATGCTTTTTGAGCAATTTCTGGTCTTCTGAGCAGATGTGATTCCCATTGCTTTGCGGTACTCAGACCTCTGTAATTCTACCAAACACATATAAAGTATCCTTAATTGGCAAATTTGTGGTGTATTATAGATCACGCCAGCGATAAGTAAGCTCCTGCAAAGAACACACAAAGCTTGTGTTAGCATTTTCAATTCCCTGCTGTTGGTGGATAAAGGAAAAGTGTTCTAATATGTGTGTCTTTCCTCAGGTTTTATATATACGGGAGAAGTTGTGCATCGGATGCTCACAGCAACTCAATATATTGCTCCCTTGATGGCCAATTTTGATCCGAGCGTGTCCCGAAATTCTACCGTCAGATACTTTGACAACGGTATGTAATGCTGTGTTTTGTGAATTCAGTGCTGAACCTTGAGTGCTGGCTTTTATATTTATAGGCCACTAAGCCCAACCTTAAGCTGGCCATACACTAGTACAGAGTTTCTCAACCTTTTTTCTGTCAAGGCACCATTCAAAATTATGAACAATTTCAAGGCACCCTCCAAAATCATGGACAGTCTTGAGGCTCCCCATTCTAAAATGTAAAATCTATTCTGATAGTTTGCACATAATGCAGCAATATCAATACATGTAGGACACCAAACCCAACCCAACCCATGTAGGACACCCAACGTTACAGGTATTCCAATGTTTCTCTTCTCCTTTAGTTTTCCATCACTTTGCTAATGAGACCCCAAAGCTGTTGGAGAGAAGCAGGGGAGGGTCAAACAAGAATGATATGGAGGCAACTGACATCCTCCTTATCAACTGATGATGTCATTGGAACAGTTGCATCCGAGCTACTACCTCCTGTGTAATGCCTGGTGAGGTTCAAGAACACAGCACTCAACCTACCAAGTCTCTGTAACCTCCATATAGTCCATGCAAAAAAGGAGAAAGGCCGGTGCTATGAAAGTCAGCTAAAACATTGTTTTATTATTGCATGTGAACAGCAGTCAACAAGTACGCCATTTTGTTATTGCATGTGAACAGCAGTCAAAAAATTTATTTTTTTTGACTGCTGTTCACATACAATAATAAAACAATATTGTAGCTGACTTTCATAGCACCAGCCTTTCTCCTTTTTTATGATCAGAAGGCAGTCAGAAGGTTGTAATGGTGTACAATGAAAAAGGCAGGTTTCATCCACCCACTGGCTTGTACACAATTTGGGGCAATTTTTAGGATTTTGCCAAGGCACCCCTGAAGCAACCTCAAGGCACCCCAGGATGCTTGGTCACCCTGGTTTAAAAAGGCAGCAATAGTAAAATATTTTCTAATGATTCGTTTGGTCAAATTGGTGTCCATTTTCAACCACAGTGATGAGAAAATTCAAAGGACCAGGATGGAATTTTTTTCTCTAACATAGTTAGTCTGGTTAAAAAAAGGCACAAGTCCATCCAGTTCAACTTACAAAGAAAAAATAAAACACACAAACAAATAGAAAACCTCCATATACAGAAACCTAAACCCTCAGTTAATCCAGAGAAAGGGAAAAAACAATAAATCATGGTCCAATTTGCTCCATTGTAAGAATGTATTTGAATGTATCCTTTAATCCAAAATCAAATGTTAAAAGGAAATGTTAAAAGCAAATACAATTTTAAAGTACTTTCAAAACAACATTCCTCAAGCCAACAACTGTACTTGGAAAAGTTTATTCAAAAATCTACTAGTGTATGGCCAGCTTTAAGATGTCTTACTTAGAAAGTCACAATTGTAATTTGAGATATTTAAAGCTGGGATAAGCAAATGTTGTCTAAATACAAGAGTTGTGTCTCATCTCAAGCGATGGATTTATATTCTTTGTAGTTATTGAGGAATATTTTAAAATTAATATTTTTGTGGTTAGAGTTCAGATTTAAAGGGATACTTGCTTTTTTCTTTAACCACTGCAGTTATACTACGGCAGGTTGGCTCCCCTGCACGAGCCGTCGTAGCTATACGTCGGCTCACAGGGTTGGGATAGCAAGCGCGCACGCACACTGCACAGCGGGGGTGTCGATGCTCATGGCCGATGGTCGCAATGACCGCCAGCCACGAGCGATCATGAGCCGGAGACACAGAACAGGGGCGAGTGTCTGTAAACACACACTTCCCTGTTCTGACAGGAGTGACAGATCATGTGTTCCTATTAGCTAGGAACCGGAATCCGTCAGTCCCCTTCCCCTTCAGTTAAAATCACCTCCCAGGGAACACAGTTAACCCCTAGATTGCCCCCCTTGCTAACCCCTTTACTGCCTATTTTTACATTAATTAATGCATCTTTATAGCATTGATCGCTGTATTAATGACAATGGTCCCAAAAATGTGTCAAAGTTGTCTGATGTGTCCGCCATAATGTCGCAGTCATGATAAAAATCACAGATCGCCGCCATTACTAGTAAAAATAAAAATAATAATAAAAATGCTATAAATCTATCCCCTATTTTTGTAGACGCTATAACTTTTTAGCAAACCAATCAATGTACGCTTATTGCGATTTTTTTAACCAAAAATATGTAGAAGAATACATATCGGCCTAAACTGAGAAAAAATTAACTTTTTTTAAAAAACGGGGATATTTATTATAGCAAAAAGTACAAAATATTGTGATTTTTTTCAAAATTGTTGCTCTTTTTTTTATTATAGCATAAAAAATAAAAAACGCAGATTTAAATACCCCCAAAAGAAAGCTTTATTTGTAGGAAAAAAAGAACGTCAATTCTGTTTGGGTACAACGTCGCACGACCACGCAATTGTCAGTTAAAGCGACGCAGTGCCGAATTACAATAAGTGCTCTGGTCAGGAAGGGGGTAAATTCTTCAGGGGCTCAACTGGTTAACTAATTTCATCTGGTAAATAAAATTATGATTTAAAAAAAAAAAATTACATATTTTAGAACAATGTATTTTTACATGTTTATGGTATGAACTGGTTAATTAAATTTTCTTGGAATTTAGTTTGATAAGGTCTTGTTTTTGGTACCCTTTGTGCACTGGTCCAAATCATTTGGTGGAGGGGGGATTATGGTGTGCGGTTGTTTCAGGGGTTGGGCTTGGCCCTGCCGTTCCAGTGAAGGGAACTCTTAAGGTGTCAGCATACCAAGATATTTTGGACAATTTTGTGCTCCCAAATTTGTGGGAACATTTTGGGGATGGCCTCTTCCTGTTCCAACATGACTATGCACCAGCGCACAATGCAAGGCCCATAAAGACATGGATGAGCGAGTTTAGGGTGAAGGGACTTGGCTGGCCTGCACAAAGTCCTGACCTCAACCCTACAAAACAACTTTGGGATGGATTTGAGCCGAGACAGGCCTTCTTGTCCACATCAGTGCCTGACCACACAAATGCGCTTCTGCAAGAATGGTCAAACATTCCCATTATCATGTTGGAATATTGCCTTGTGGCCCAGTCTCCATAAGGAGGGGATTATGCTCTGCTTCAGTATGTCACAGTACATGTTGGCATTCATGGTTCCCTCAATGAATTGTAGCTTCCCAGTGCAGGCAGCACTCATGCAGCCCTAGACCATTACACTCCCACCACCATGCTTGACTGTAGGCAAGACACACTTGTATTCATACTCCTCACTTGGTTACCACCACACACGCTTGACACCATCTGAACCAAATAAGTTTATCTTGGTCTTATCAGACCACAGGACATGGTTCCAGTAATCCATGTCCTTAGTCTGCTTGTCTTCAGCAAACTGTTTGCGGGATTTCTTGGGCATCATCTTTAGAAGAAGCTTCCTTCTGGGACAACAGCCATGCAAACCAATTTGGTGCAGTGAGCGGCATATGGTCTGAGCACTGACAGGCTGGCCCCTCCACCCCTTCAACCTCTCCATCAATGATGGCAGCACTCATACATCTATTTCCCAAAGAAAACCACTGGATATGACGCTGAGCGAGTGCATTCAACTTCTTTGGTCGACTATGGTGAGGCCTGTTCTGAGTGGAACCTGTCCTGTTAAACTGCTGTATGGTCTTGGGCACTGTTTCAGGGTCTTGCCAATCTTCTTATAGCCTAGGCCAGTGATAGCTAACCTTGGCACCCCAGTTGTTTTGGAACTACATTTCCCATGATGTTCAACTACACTGCTGAGTTTATGAGCATGATGGGAAATGTAGTTCCAAAACATCTGGGGTGCCAAGGTTCGCCATCACTGGCCTAGGCCATCTTTATGTAGAGCAAAAATTCTTTTTTTCAGATCCTCAGAGAATTCTTTGCCATGAGGTGCCATGTTGAACTTCCAATGACCAGTATTTGAGAGCAATAGCGCCAAATTTAATACACCTGCTCCCCATTCACACTTGAGACTTTGTAACACCAACAAATCACATCACACCGGGGAGGGAAAATGGCTAATTGGGCCCAATTTGGACATTTTCACTTTTGTTGCTAGCAGTTTAGACATTAATGGCTGTGTATTGACTTATTTTGAGAGAGCAGCACATTTACACTGTTATACAAGCTGTACACTCACTACTTTACATTGTAGCAAAGTGTAGTTTCTTCAGTGTTGTCACATGAAAAAATATAATAAAATATTTACAAAAATGTGGGGTGTATTCACTTTTGTGAGATACTGTGTATATATATATATATATATATATATATATATATATATATATATATATATATATATATATATATACACACAGTATCTCACAAAAGTGAATACTGTGTGTATATATATATATGAAGTTTTGATTTTAGAAATTCTTCGAATGAGATTTTCTTTCAGTCTTTAATGGTGAGCTACAAGCGAAAACATTGTTGGTTCTTTCATTCTATATTGCACACAGAGTATTTAACGTTTAATATTATCAAGCAAAGGAAAAACACTATTTAGTAAACCGTCATTCAGTGCTGAACACATTGCTTTGGCTGTGAGGCAAAGAGACATTGAGATAGAATCACCATTATAACCTAAATAATAAGCAAAAGCGAACCATTGCTTCTGGTGCTTTAAACAAAAGACAAACACATTGATCTGGAAGCAATTGTAACAAAGAATGTTATACTAATAGCTTACTTAATGAAGTCTATAGATAATAGCTCTGTGTATCGGCTAACGACTCACAAAATCTCTTTCTAACACACTAAAGGGAAAAGAAACCCTTCCCTTAGACAAGTAATGGTCTGTAAGGGGATTATTAAAACTGTTTGAAAATGTTTAACTTTTTTTGTCCTTATCAGAATATTTTCTTCCAAATGCAAACTCTTATTAAAAAGAGGCACTGGGAACTTCCAGACATGCACAGATGTCAGATTAAAGAATAAGTTATCCCAACACTTCATATTCCTGATGTGTATACTGTACCATGTACTTGTATGAGAAAGTCTCCTGCACTCTTTGCCCTTGTACACACGGTTGGATATTCCGATGGACAATGTCCGATAGGACCGTGTTGTCGGATAATCCGACCGTGTGTGGGCTCCATCGGACTGTTCCGTCGGAGTATCCGACAGACCAAGTTTTCCAGCTGGGCTATAACATTTTCCGACAACATGATCCGATCGGACTTTGTCCGATTGTGTGTAGAGAATTCCGATCAGACAAAGTGCCACGCATGCTCAGATCAAATTCCTAGACCAAAGCTATTGGCTACTAGCCTGAACGTAGTCCCATCGTAACGAAACTACATCATCACGTTCTGAACGATCGGATTTTCCGACAACTTTGTCCGACCGTGTGTATGCAACAGTTTCGGACAAAATCCGTCGGACAAAATCTGTCGGACAAAATCCAACGGATGTGGTTGTCAGTATGTCCGACCGTGTGTACAAGGGCTTTGTATTGCTTCCTTTGTGTGAAGTCCCTGGTGTTCCTGTCATTCCCTCTGCTTGCCTATTAAAAACTGACCAAACTAGGCATGATAGTATAGCCTGGTCAATTCTCTAGCTGTGCTGATATCTCAGGCTGCTCTCCTGCAATGATTAGACCTGTGCTGAGGAGCTTCAGTCTCGTGTAAAACTGTAGCAGCTGACTTCTAATAAACAGACACTCACCTATTCCACGATCCAGCATCTCCTGTCACCAGCATGTTAACTGTGAGTATCCAGCTTTGACAGCTTGTGTCTTCACAGCCGGGTGCTCGCTGTGCATGCTTGAGGCATGGTGCGCATTGTGAATGGTCCAGTAATATGCTGGGACCTATCCTCGAGGCAAAATCAGGTACCCACTCCCCAAAAGTGCAATTTTTTTTACCAAGAGTGGGGGACGAAACCGTAAAGTGAAACTTCCCCTTTTGGGTGGAGCTCCACTTTAAGGAAAACAAACAAGCTCAATAGCTCTGACTAGGTTACTCTCACACAGCAAGGCTTCCCTCAATTTAATTGTCTCAGAAAGATTTTAACCAATATAAATCTGCATTCCAAAAATACAATTCTAGCCTCTTCACTGCCAGACCTATTTTATCACTCTCATTACCAACTTATCATCCCGTCCCCATCAACTCTTCTCTACCTTTCTCTACCAACTCTGTACTTCGTCCTCCTTTGCCTCCACCCACTAACTCACTCTCTGCCCAGGAGATCGCCAATAACTTCAAACAGAAGATTGATACAATTTGTGAGGAGATCTCCACCTGCCCTCTGGATCCTGTTCCCTCGCAAATGCTACGTTCACCCTCTGGCTCTATTCTACACTCTCTAACCCACATCTTCAATCTCTCCCTCTCTTCTGAATCTTAACAACCTACTCCCCATCTCCTTGCTCCCTTTTTTATCCAAACTCCATGAACGTCTGGTCTTCAATCTGGATTTAGTCCTCAACACTCCACAAAAGCTGCTCTCCTAAAACTAACAATCTACTAAAGACCAAAACCAATGGATACTATTCTGTACTCCTACTCCTGAACCTTTCTGCTGCTTTTGATATGGTTGACCACCCTCTCCTCCTCAAAAAACTCCACACCTTTTGTCTCACTGACTGTACTATTCACTGGTTCTCTTCCTATTTTTCCAACCGCATCTTTACCATTACTTACAATTCTACTACCTCCTCTCCTCTTCCTTTCTCTGTTGGGGTCCCCCCAAGGTTCTGTTCTTGGACCTCTCCTATTTTCAATCTATACCTCCTCCCTCGGTCAGCTGATAGCCTTCTATGGCTTTCAATACCATCCATTTCTCTACCCCTCAGCTCACTCCCTCAGTCTCCTCACGTATCACTAAATTACTAACAGACATATCAGCCTGGATGTCACACCACTATCCACTATCAACCTATCCAAAATGTAACTTATTATTTTCCTCCACCACGTGCTCCTTCCCTTGATCTCTCTGTCAAAACCGATGGCACAAATATAAGCCCATCACTGCATGCCAAGGTCCTAGGTGTAGACCTGGACTTTGAACTCTCCTTTAAGCCCCACATCCAATCACTGTCCAAATCTTGCCGCCCCAACCTCCGCAACATCTCCAGAATATGCCCCTTTCTAACCAATGACACAACAAAGCTCTTAATTCACTCCCTGGTCATCTCTCGCCTTGACTACTGCAACTCCCTTCTCATTGGCTTATCTCTCTCTACATAGGCTATCCCCCTTCAATCCATGAATGCTGCTGCTAGAATCATCCACCTTACTAATTGCTCTGTATCTGCTAATCCCCTCTGTCAATCCCTCCACTGGCTTTCTCTCACCTACCGAATTATATTCAAAATACTAACAACAATTTACAAAGCCATTGATAATTTAGCCCCTAGCTATTATACTAGCCTAGTCTCAAAATACCAACCTAATCATTCTCTCCGTTCCTTTCAAGATCTAGTTCCCTTATCACCTCCTCCCATGCTTGTTTCCAGGGCTTTTCCAGAGCCTCTCCAATCCTATGGAACTCCCTGAAAACTTTCCCTTTCAGAGAAGCCTACCCTACCCACACCTAACAACTGTATTTTCATTTTCATCAGTTCGTCCCCCACAATTATTACCGTTTGTTTCACTTGACCCTCCCTTCTAGATTGTAAGCTCTAATGAGTAGGGCCCTCTGATTCCTCCTGTATTGAATTGTATTGTAACTGTACTGTCTGCCCTCATGTTGTAAATTGCAGTGCAAACTGTTGGTGCTATATAAATCCTGTATAATAATAATAATAATAATAATAATAATAATAATAATAAGTTGTTAGTATAAATGTCATATACAATTACTTTTTCTAGCAACAATTAAAATAATCTTGGTCTCTTTCATCCAGTTTTGGTCTGGCCCTTATGTCTGTATTTATATGGTTTCAACTCTTATTGATATCTGAATTGGAGCAATATCTTAACTCAAGGCCACAAGCTCAGCACATCTTATTAGTACAGGCATGTGGAGCAAATGTCCCCAGGTTTAGCCCCCTTTTAAGTACAGGGCCTTTCTGTTAACAATTTTTTATGCGAACAACTTGACTACATGTGCAAGTCTAACTTCTAGACTTGCACATGTAGTCAGATGAAGGAACATGTCAAACAAACTTAATAGTTTAGGCGAGATGGCTCCCACACAGCATGGCTTCCCTCAATAGGCACTCTAAAAAAGCTCAAACTATAGAAATAAAGAAAGCAGTGCCAGACCAAAACCAGATAAAAAATACACAAATCACACCAAGATATACTCATGGCTCTTGTATTTAGATGATATTTGCTCATCCTAGAATTGCATGTTAAAGTGTATTGAGGAATCTCTGGAATATAGTAAGTTTATTGATATAAAAGGTTACACAGCAGTCATCTCAAAAGCATCCTGTTGCATTTCACACAACTTGGCCTTATGAGTAAGCATTTTTGAACAAAATAGGTCAAGGTATTTCTGGGATGACTGCTGTGTAATCTCTTATATCGTTGAACTGTCTGGATTCCAGGGATTCTTTGGTAACGGACCATTTTTATTATTGCATCCTGAGTTCACTGGCACACAGACAGGTGGGCTATTTCTTTTGAATGTTAAAGTATATATCCAGTCCAATTGAATTATTATTATTATTTATTTATTTTTGGGGGGGGGGGGGAGTGTTAGGGAAGGGTTATTCATTATTCTTCATAGAGATGAGATCTGTGCAAACCGAATGAGGTTATACCTCAAACAGTAGTCAGAGGAGTGGGTGTCACAACTGGAGCAGTGTTGCCAACTGTCAGTATTTTTACTGGCTGCCAGTAAAAATCTGGAACTTTTCTACTGCCAGTAAATGCCAATGGCACAGAAAGTTCTGGGCACCAGTCCTCAGGAAAGATGTACTGGAAATGGAGCGAGTACAAAGAAGGGCAACAAAGATAATAAAGGGTCTGGAGGATATTAGTTATGAAGAAAGGTTTTGAGCATTGAACTTATTCTCTCTGGACAAGAGACACTTGAGAGGGAATATGATTTCAATTTATAAATACCATACTGGTGGTGACCCCACAATAGGGATAAAACTTTTTCGCGGAAGAGAGTTTAACAAGACACATGGCCACTCATTAAAATTAGAAGAAAAGAGGTTTAACCTTAAACTATGTAGAGGGTTATTTACTGTAAGAGCGGCAAGGATGTGGAATTCCCTTCTACAGACGGTGGTCTCACATAGTTGATGAACAAAAGAGGTGCATCTAAGCCCTTGTACAGGCGGTCGGACATTCCGACGGAAAATGACAGATCGGACCGTGTTGTTGGATAATCCGACTGTGTGTGGGCTCCATCGGACTGTTTCCGTCGGAATATCCGACGGACAAAGTTTTAGAGCTGGGCTATAAAACTTTCCGACAACATGATCCTATCGGACTTTGCCTGATTGTGTGTAGAGAATTCCGATTGAACAAAGTGCCAGGCATGCTCAGATCAAATTCCTAGACCAAAGCTATTGGCTACTAGCCTGAACATAGTCCCGTCGTAACGAAATAACGTCGTCATGTTACGTACGATCGGATTTTCCGACAACTTTGTCCGACCGTGTGTATGCAACACAAGTTTCGGACAAAATCCGTCTGACAAAATCCGCCGGATTTTGTTGTCGGAATGTCCGACCATGTGTACAAGGGCTAAGCATGCAGGCATCCGGGGTAAAGCTGTCCACATAGACCATCCTCTGCACCGCCGGATCTCACCACTGTCAGTCTGCAATCGGGACCCGAAAGACTACCCTGCAGTAGAGTGATCTGAAAGCGAGGCTTGAACCACTCGTGGAGTGCAGAGTGGAAGAGACAACATCGATGGCTGTGAGGAGGATGGTCTATGTGGACAGCTTTACCCCAGATGTCTGCATACTTAGATGTGCCGCTTTTAATCATTAACCATGTGAGTTGCTAAAGTTTGTAGCCTAAATACTAAAATCTGCACTTAAAACTGTAATTTTGAACTTTTGGAAATACCAGTAAAAACTTGGCTGTGCCTCTAAAATATGGGTGTTGTGTCAATAAGTTTCAATCTGGTCGGTTGGCAACGCCACATTGGAGCCCAAATATTTTTTTTTCTCGTTTTTGTTTCAACTTTAACTGGTGGATTGTGATTTGTACCAGGTTTTTTCTTATAGTTTGTTTTTATTTTGCAGGTACTGCACTAGTAGTTCAGTGGGATCATGTTCACTTGCAAGATAACTACAGCCTTGGGAGCTTCACTTTTCAGGCCACCATAATCAACGATGGGCGGATAGTGTTTGGATATAAGGAAGTAAGTAAATATATTAGTGCTATCAGTGATATACTCTCACTGGCCACTTTTTTTTAGGTACACCTTGCTTGTATGGGGTTGGACCCCCTTTGGCCTTCAGAACTGCCTTCATTTTTTTGTAGCATAGATTCAACAAGGTGTTTTGGTACATTCTGACATGATAGCATCAGGCAGTTGCTGCATTCTGTGCATTAAGAGAAAACAAAGCCTTCTGTGTGCAGCCGTTCGTATGTATGCTAGTCCGACGGACAAAAACTGACGCTAGGGCAGCTATTGGCTACTGGCTATGAACTTCCTTATTCTAGTCCAGTCGTACGTCATCATGTTCGAATCCATCGGACTTTGGTGTGATTGTGTGTGGCCAAGTCCGTTCATTCGGAAAGTCCGTCGGAACTCCGCCGAAACTCCGTTGGAAAGACCGCCGGACCTAGTCCCTCGAAAAGTCTGGTCGTGTGTACGCGGCATTAGAAGAAAACCTGTTAGAGTCTGCCAAAGACTTATGACTGGAGCGGAGGTTCACCTTCCAGTTGGACAATAACCCTAAACATACAGCCAGAGCTACAATGGAATTGTTTAGATCAAAGCATATTCATGTGTTAGAATGGCCCAGTCAAAGTCCAGACATAAATCCAATTGAGAATCTGTGGCAAGACTTGAAAATTGCTGGTCACATATGCTCTCCATCCAATCTGACAGAGCTTGAGCTATTTTGCAAAATTTCAAGGGGTATGAACACTTTTTGGCTGACTATAAGTGTGAGATCTTTACTGAATAGTTGCAGCTGTCCTGTTATACACGTATATTATTATTTTCATCATCACACATAGCAGAACTTGGGTATTCCATAAAAACATATCAGATATCTTTTACTAATTTCCTTTCACTTTAAGCCCAAAAGATTTTATATTCAACTTCCTAATATACAGGTTAACGACAATTACAGTTATAAAGATCTCATATCACTGTAATCTAGCCTGGATCATTCTCTCGGTCTTGATTTTCTTGATGGTGCACTTTCTTTAATAAGTCACAACTGAGAGGTTTTGCAATTTAAAGTTCTTATGTGCTCAGCAAGAAATAATACGACTTGAAAATCACCAGGGCTATTCATTAAAGTAGAAGCCCAGCTAAGACCTTTTTTTATGTTTTGAATAGAAGGTGGAAGATTTAAGCTGGCCACATGGGTCATGGTCTGATTGTGCAATCTCCTTCAGATACAGTAGATATAGTAGTTACATACAGATGTAGTGAAAGAGCCCGTGTGTGCCATGTGTGGGAATCACTGTAAGTGTACAGAATTACATGTTGTTTGGTAGGAAAAAAAGTAAACTTGTATGGTTTTTAACAGCCTATTTATTTATTTGCCTCTATGTATTTGCCTTAAAGCTGAGGAGCAAACATCTAAATTACATATATGTAAGCTGTATCATGTTAACCATTTCATTGTGCAATTTACAAACCCCCTCACACAGTACAGCCCCGTCTAACAGGGCAGGAATTTTGCTCTGCTGCAGTTCAGGAACACTTACAGGTCTCTTCATCACCGCCAACCTGTGACTGGACAGTAAAAAGAGAAGCAGCTCCTCTTTCTGTCACTCTGTTCTCTCCTCCTTTCAGAATGCTTCTTGAACTACAGACAAATATTGATCTTCTTGTTCTGCTGCCTCCTTCACCAGTCTGAGCTCTACTATGTTCTACTATGTTCAAGAGGCTGATACTAAAGCGTACTATGCACTAGTTTGTTCAATCTTTTTTTATTTTAAAGCGGAGCTCCACCCAAAAGAGGAAGCTCCGCTTGTCTGCCTCCTTCCCCCCTTCCCTGCCACATTTAGCATCTTTCGAGGGGGGGGGGGAGTGGGTACCTGGTTTTGACAGGTACCCGCTCCCACTTCCTGCTGAGTTTGCTGTGGCCTCCCTCCTCCTTCCCTTGCAGCATGCGCAGTAGGGTACCTGCTGTGAAGCTGCAAGGCTTCACTGACAGTTTTAGTGGAGATGGTGGAGATGGCGGCTGCTGCATCCAATAGCCAATTGAAAAATCGGCTCAGGTGAGAACACTGCTGGATTCCTGGACAAGTAAGTGTCCAAATATTAAAAGTCAGCAGCCAGAGTATTTGTAGCTACCGACGTTACATGTTTTCTGAAGGAGTCTGAAGCTCCTCTTTGAGAATGTTTGTTTGATTTTTTAATTGTTAGTGGGACCATTTTCAACTGCAGTCACAAGAAAATTCAAAGGAGCACTTCACTTGTAAATGTGATGTTCGTTTGAACAAATCCTTTCGTACTAAAATCGAATGTTAAAAGCAAAAATATTTTAAGTACAGTAAAATTTCGGATTGCGAGTAACGCAGTTTATGAGCGTTTTGCAATATCAACATTTTTTTTTTTTTAATCCTGACTTGATTTGCGAGCGTTGTCTCGCAAGACAAACAGAATTCAAGCATCTGGGGTGCGCAGTACCGCATGTGGCCAGAGGCGCAAGGGCGCCGGTGATGCGCAGAAACACTCAGAAACACTCAGAAATGCTCAGTTTTTGAGTGTCTCTGAGTGTCTCCTATCGTCTCAGAGTGTCTACGAGTGTCTCAGAGAGTCTCCTTTGTGGTCTCTGAGCATCTCTGAGTGTTTCCAAGTGTCTCCAGCTCCCGCCCACCTCTGGCTACATGCCATACACTAGCAGTGACACTGGAACAAATTATCGGAGTTTCCATTGATTCCAATGGGGAAACTCGCTTTGATATACGAGTGCTTTGGATTACAAGCATGCTTCTGGAAGGGATTATGCTCGTAATCCAAGGTACTACTGTACTTTTGAACAACATTCATTGGGTCATCAAATGGACTGAGAAGTGTTGTACAAATTTTCAAATGATTGTTCATTTGTAAATGTATAAGTGTATGGCCAGCTTAAGTCAAACTGAGACAATTACACTGTTTGTATTTATAAAATATTTATTGTTGTATCCTCCTTATCTCCTTCTGCAAAAAGTGGTTTATAGAGTTTAGAAACTCAAGATGTGTTCTAATAAAAATAGTTTGTAAATAAAAAAAGGAGCTCAAGGTGAGCTAAAGCAGTAACTCATTCGTTACAGGATAGTTCTTTCCAAAGTTTCAATGAAACACAGCATGCCTGAAAGCAAAATACGTGTGTTGTGCCCGGTCTTTGACTAACCCATAGTGCTTTACAAATGTTTTGACTTTACTTGTCCTACTACAAAAGCCTTTGAATTTGGATGGCAATCAGGCATCTAACGTTTGGAGAAGTAGTTCATGTGATGACATCAGAGATGTTCTTTGCATCACTTATGCTCATGGTGCAAGATGACATGGCGATGCCCTTCCAGGGTACAGGTCAATGACACCTTGCACTCACAATATGTCCTTAGTCATACAGATTAAAGTGGTTGTAAACCTCAGACATGAGAAATGGACAAAGCATATCCCTCTATGGAGTGCACTCATCTCAATTAAGAGCACTAATTGATTTTGAACAAAAATCGCACCACCCTCCTGTTGAAATCACATGCGGTCTTTAGCAGTGCGATTTGAGCCATTATTCTGTATGGCTCAAATCGCACCAAATCCACGACAAAATAGTGCAGGACCCTTTTTTTTTGGCCTCGCCAGAATGTTTTCACCCACGCCATCTGACTCTGAAAATCGCACTTTGTTTTGCGAACCAATTTGGGGGTGTTGTTAACTTAACATACACACCTACAGTGATTTGTATGAACCGTGTGTGATTTGGATGCGGTGTGGAATTTGCAGCGCACAAGTGTGAACTGGCATTTCTGTCTGTCTGCCGCCTGACAAGTTTTCCTTGACACCAAGAGAGAAAACTTGACAGGGAGTGGCCTCCAGCTGATTGACAATCTCAGTTCTCTTCTTGCCTGCTGTGTGAAGGGGGACGGGGAGGTCCCTGCCCTCCAATCAGCTCTCATTACTTTCCGGAGGCCCCTTTCACACTGGGGCGTTTTTCAGGCATGAAAAAAAAAATAGCGCCTGTATAGCGCTTGAAAAAATCTGGCCCCTTTCACTCCAGTGTGAAAGCCGGAGGGCTTTCCCACTGGAGCGGTGCGCTAGCAGGACGGTGAAAAAAGTCCTGCTAGCCGCATCTTTGGAGCGGTGAAGGAGCGGTGAATAAACCGCTCCTACCCATTGAAATCAATGCAGCGGCACTTTGCGGGTGGCTTTAACCCTTTTTCGGCCGCTAGCGGGGGTTAAAACCGCCCCGCTATCGGCCGCATACGCCGCTAAAACGACGGTAAAGCAGTGCCAAAAATTAGCGCCGCTTTACCGCCGCCGACGCTCCCGCCCCCGTGTGAAAGGGGCCTTACTGAGCTCTGCAAAGTGTAACTTCAGCTCTTTCCCTCGCCCTTTTTTCTAACAGCTCAGACAAGCTTTATAAATTCTGGACTTTAAACACTTGTAGATAAGAGAAGGATGCAAGGTAGAACTTATGTAGGAGGATTTGTTTCATCTCTGTGTATCACCTGAGCCTGAGGTTAATCACTTTACTGGGCATATGTAAAGGTTTACTACCACTTTAAATTATGTTGGACGTCATTCAGCCTGGAAGTCTGACAAGATCCTCAGGTGGAGAAAATATACTTTGGGTGACAGTGCGGGAGAGGTGATGAGTATTGAAGCCAAATATACTTTCCTATTTTTAAATTCTGGGTTTTTACTTGCCTAACAACATGGCATTCTGTACAATTTTGTGATTCGCATGCTTCTTTTTTAAAAAAAAAAGAAAAATATTTATTACCCAGTGTTAAGCTTTAATAATGGCAGCCTGAATTTTAGTCTTTACAGGTGTTCTTTAGGCCCCCACGCTTCCCTCATTTACATAAAGAAATCTATATTTGGGAGCCATTGTGCGTTTATATGAATTTGTTTAATAAATGCTTATTTCTGAATGAGTCACCTAATGTGCGCAGAAAAACAGTAATGTTCAACACCTTTATACATACAGTAGATAAAAATAAAAGTGTTGATAAGTTCTTTATGAAGTGCATGAATGCAGCACACAGCAAACGCTTGAGCTTCCTGACCTTATGCGTCATAGTCCTCCGTACTCTTCTGAGTACATCCAAAATAACAACAGCTGCTTTTGGTATAATTATAGACTTTTTACATTTCGAAACTTTCAGTATGCTCTACAGAAAATTGGTTAGAGAGTTATCTTTATTATTGGTTAAATTGATTTTTAGCATGCTGGAAGCTGTAGGTGTCAAAATACAGGATACATCTGCTCTAATTGCAAAGCAAGACAATTTCTAAAAATTAAAAAATGCAAATCGGTTCGTATTTTGTCCATGCCTTTTTGTGGCCCTGAGCAGAAGCTGATTTTGGAACACACTGGGGGTTATTTACGAAAAGCAAATCCACTTTGCACTATAAGTGCAAAGTGCACTTGAAGTTGCACTACAAGTGCACTTGGAAGTGCATTCGCTGTAAATCTGAGGGGTAGATCTGAAATGAGGGGAAGCTCTGCTGATTTTATTATCCAAACATGTGCAGGCTAAAATACTGTTTTTTATTTTCTTTGCATGTCCCCCTCGGATCTACAGCGACTGCACTTCAAAGTGCACTTTTAGTGCAATTTCAAGTACAGTTTGCACTTGTAGTGCAAGTGGATTTGTCTTTAGTAAATAACCCCCTTTAGCTGAAAAGAGTGCTCTCGAGCAACTGCAATTTATCATGCGAAGCTTAATTTTTCAAGTGATTTATGAATGGAAATAATTTTTTTAATCCTTTGAGCACTTTATTGTATAGAGTTGTTTTTTGTGCACATGCTTTATTCTGGGTGTCTGGCGTTTAGCTTCAAGGCCCAATTAAGCCATAATGATTTCTTACTGTAAGGCTAGGTTCACATTGCTGCGATGCGGGAACGCCGCGAATCCGCGGCGTTTTCCCGCATCGCATACCTCCCGCCGGCAGTTCACACTGCCCTATGCGGACGGCTGGGGGTGTCAATGTTATGTTAATGACACCCCCAGATCCGTCGGCATATCGCAGTGCGATCTGCCGACTCGCACAGGAATCGGATCGCATGGTGTGAACCCCCATGCGATCCGATTCTGTTGCGGACCCAAAAAAGGGTCCCGTGCGAGTTTGCTGCGGGACCGCTGCGAGTTCAGCCATACTATCTGTATGGCTGAACTCGCAGCGCTACGGAGATCGGATGTGATTTGCTGTGCGAATCACATCCGGTTCTCCCCCCGCAGCGGTGTGAACCCAGCCTAATACAGTAACACATGTGCTGTTCTTTTTATTGACATGGTATTTTCTGCTGCAAGGTTGAAAAAATTAGAATTGGACTGTTGCAGTGATCCAGCTCTCCAGCAGTAGATGACAGTGGTCATCGGTGGCTGCATCGGGTGGATGCACTTTGGCAACTTCGCCTTCTTTACCAAAAATTTTATTTTTATTAATCATGAATTTATTGCACATTGCACTCTGTTTATTGCACTTAATGATTCATTTTCACTGTTCACTTTATGATATTTAAATATTTTCCAAGAGACAGCACACCAACTCCACCTTTGGCGCTAAAAAACCCTCTTCCTGGCACTGGAAATGTATGAACCCACTTTTCAACAAGTTAGAAAGGAACCAATAAAAAAAAAAAAAAAAATGTGCTCCAATAAGTTAGAAGAAAGTAATGGGGGCAGGGTACACAGTATGGCAAGAAATGGTGGCAACACGAGTGCTTCTTCTTACAAATCTTTATTTGGCACTAACAGCAGTGCTACATCTAAAGTGCTAATGTGTTTTGGCTGAAGCCTTATTCATATCAATAAGGTTTACAATAAAATCTAATTTATATAGAAAAGAATATCCATTCCTCCTAAAAAGGGGGCAGTACAATTCCATTTAAAATCTATTTAAGGTGGAGCAGTAGTAGTTCTTAATACAGATGACTATAGGTTAGAAGCACTCAAACAATTAAATTACATCAGTACCTATACTCCCCCAGTCATCCTGTTTGTTTCAGTACCTATAAGCCACTGGATTCTGACCCTATTGACAGTAATCAGCGTGGCTTGTTGCAACTTTTGGACGATTGTGGAGAAATGGGAGTATTAAAACAGATGATCGTTGATTTTTTTATTTACACATAAACATGTGACCCCAATGTTCCACCACCTTCCAAAGCTGCACAAGCAACAAGCCCCTGTTCAAGGACGCCCAATAGTAGCAGGTATTGGATCCCCATTAGAAAGACTCAACAAATGGGTTAATGAACATTTACAACCCTTGGTAAAATGCCTACCCGGTTATCTTAAGGCCCGTACACACGATCTGACTTTTTGACAACAAACATGCAAATGAGCTGTTTTAAGGCAACATCCGACCGTGTGTACGCTCCATCGGACAAACTTTTTCGGTTTTCATCGGACAAATGTTGGCTGTGCGAACAGACAACCTTTTCGACAACATAAGTCCGACGGAGCAAAGTCCGATCGCGTGTACAGAAAACCATCGGACTTTGCAAACACGCATGCTCAGAGCCAATGCAAAAGATCAGACAACAGTACAGAAGTTGACCAAAAGTGGCGGTAAAGAGCAGAAAAAACACATGATTTGGTGAAAGTTGGCTGAAAAAGTCTGATCGTGTGCATGCTTAACAAGTTCAGGGCCAACGCCCTTTGTACAAAAGTCCACGGGAAAGTTTGTATAAAGTCTGATCGTATGTATGAGGCTTTAGAGATACAGGGCATCTACTGGCACATACGCATGAGATAAAATGGTTGTCCAATTGTTGTTGGATCACAGTGGATGGTAAAGCACTTTACTCCTGCATACCACACCACCTGACATTTAAAGCTCTTAATATGGACAGACCAGTATCTCTCTGAATAATGCTGTGGATGTAGACTCCAAAGTCACAGGCCACACTGCCTATTTCCATGACTCTTGTTGTCAAATCCCCATCCTGGAAAAGTGTTTGATACTGTGGTCCTTGGATGTAAAGTATTAAGTTATGGATTAGCACCACTGAGTTGCACTCCCTTTACGCTCTCCCAATCAACAGTTCATGTTCTACTCATGAAAAGTCGATTCCCAGTTTTCTCAGTCCGCTTAGCTCCTACTTCCTCCTCCATGCTGTACGGCGCATCCCCGCATGGGACGCCCGATCTTCCTGTAGTACTACATGATGGCTTTTGCTCCAGGGACCAGACATTGGCCTCCCTGGACTCCTCTGGCTATGCAGCTCTGGGGTCTCTGAGCCCCCAGGACTTTAAGCCTCCGCCCGGAGGCTCCAGGGTCTCTAAACCCCCGACCCTCCGTCCCTTCTCTCTCTCAACTCTCTGGACCTTCCCAGGACTCCCTTGGAGCATGAGACCCCCCTTTTTATTTGAGAGACCTCCCATTGACCAAGGAAATTGACTATTGGTCAATTCTCTCACATGGGTTCCCTGCCACTCAGTCCTTCCTCTCTTTCCAGCAAAATCCACTGTCAAACAGAGGAGGCATCCCTGAGCCCAACTGTAGGCCACACCCTCATCTACTCTGATACTCCCATCCCCAAATAAGCAACCAGGCCTAGAAAAGAGTAAGACCCTGATCAAATTTACCTATCTCTACATCCTATTCTCTAAATTAAAACACCACTAAGCACCTTCCTAAACGGAAGGGGCGCTACATGTATATGGGTTGGTGGGAGGAGATTTTTCTCTTCTCCCAAGATATATGGAGAATTCATCGATTGACATTGTCACTTTATAGCATTTTTTGCTATTTTAATGTTAATAGGACACAACAAGCCTGAGTACCGATATTCAACTCATTAAACTACAATTGTGTGTTAGAGCTTGGGTGAGTTTTTGTCTACATATTAAAGACACAGCATGGTCCTCACAAAGAACCCGATAGAAGGCCAGCAAGATTAATCATTTTGGTGTCTGATTTAGAGAATCTACTAATTTGCATAGATTTACTTGGTCAGGACTTTTGAAGAGTGTCCAATTGAAAACACAACTTGGCCCTGAGATAGATGTAACATATATATGCCAATTCTTGTACCTTAAACATTCCTCATTTGAAAATATGAGACCATTCCATTTTCAGGAATCCTTCAGAGAAGGATTTTGTCCATGAAAATGTTTGGCACTATAGCAACCTGATTTAAATCTTCTAATTAATCAGGATTGCTTCTTCTCTAAATTACGACAGATGTTCTTTTATCTAAATATTGGCTTAACTAACCACCTTGTGTGTTGGAGTTTGGGTTTCTTTGTTCACAGATGGAGAGTTTTATCCTCCTAGATTCTGTATTGTCCATAGGACAATGGCAATATGGTGAATTTATCCTTCTAACAGGGAACTTGGCACTCCGTTCCACCTTACCTGGCAGAGTTGATGTAGTTTGTTTGTTAGTGCCGGGGCGAGTTTCTGGCTTGGATCCTCTGCATTTGCAGCTCTGATATGTGAAATTCCAGAATAATGCTGAAAGGAGTCGATCGTCATTGTTCATTCTTGGAGCAGAATTTTACTCTGATCTCTAGAGTGGCTCATTTACTTATCTACGCATGGGAAACAATGATATGTTCAATAACCTTCATGCCTTGTTGCTTCCCTCTTCAAATTTCAAATCAAAAGTGGTATTTAAAATTTAAATGCCACAATCCAATCTCCAGAATGTAATTATGTGTTTCTGGTGGTTATGGATAGGTTAAAATAAATGGTAAAATTACCTTCTATGTAAAAAAAGTTTAACAAGACCATTTTTAAAGTAGAGCACTGGGCACATAATAAGTATGGGTCCATGGAGTAGACACCCCAACTATTGAAAAAAACTGTGTACAAAATGTAGAAGACTTCATAGAAACACTTTATCAACCCGAGAAAATCTTTCCTGTGCATTCTGCTAGGACCCTACTTAAAATAATAACAGTTGGAAGGAATGCTCCGCTTATTGTTGCTGGCCTAGTGCATTGAGATTAATTCTGGAAAGCCTTTAAATAAGCTTCCCTGATTTTCCTTCCAGGAGCATCCAGTGCAGAAGGTGGCACATAAAGCCAAATTAAAGTTTTTCTTTCTACAGTGTGATCAAACTCTAGTGCCCTTTGTACTGTCCAGGCATATTTGCAAACAATGCACAACTGCTAAAACAGGATTTTGGAGTTAGAGTACAACTGAAAGTTCCAGTATGACAGTCTAAACAAATACCAAATCCAGTTACTATGTGATGCATATGGCCCATAATGTAAACAAAAAACCTACTGACTCCTTCACTTGTGTCTCAGCCCTTGTACACACGGTCAGACATTCTGACAACCAAATCCGTTGGATTTTGTCTGACGGATTTTGTCCAACGGATTTTGTCCGAAACTGTTGCATACACGCGGTGCATAGCACTTTGTCCATCGGAGTAGGCTACACATGATCGGAGTATGTCCGATCGGAGAATTTTGGCAGAAAATTTTACGGACAAGTTGGAAAACTTGGTCCGTCGGATACTCCGATGGAAACAGTCCAATGGAGACCACATACAGTCGGATTATCCGACAAAACGGAAGGACACATTCCGTCGGAATCTACGACCGTGTAGGTGTGGCCAGATGCTGATTGACAAGTTATTGACTACTGAATATGCTGATAGTCACAGCAATATTCAATTTCATAGAATTTCATATATCAGTATTATATTACTTTTCCTTTTTTAGTTTTAATTTCATATGGTGCTGCATCTCACACTTGGGATGTAGGTATATATTGGTATTTTAAGTTCAGAGCACATATGGTTTATCACCTTTGGATGTGTTATATCTGTCACAGTATTGGTATTACCATTCACATATGAATATTCAATATATTTTTTGTGTAATTAAGGTGAGGGTGGTATATGATTGTGGGTCATAGAATATTATCACCCCTCATTATATTAGGGTAACGTCACTCAGCATGTCTTATTGTATTTGTTTTCTTTTTTTAATGCACAAAAAAAAAATGTGGAGAATAATACTAAGCTATGTGTTTTACTTCAAAAGAAGTTTGGGCATAGGCAGTTACATTTAAAAAAGTACTATGTAAAATTAACAAGGGACACCAACATAGTTGTATCTTTGATCTTAAAAAATATGGGATAATGGTGTTGTGGTAACTTGTCCAACAAAAAAACAAAAAAACAAGCATAATAATATTATTCTTGATATCATTCGAAAATAAAAGCCTTTTAAAATACGTTTGGCAGAACTCCATCAGTATCACCAGCAAAGCAGCTTCATTATTATCCCAATAAAGAAGAAGAGAATGTGCGCTGCATTTTGAGATTTCATAATTTGCTGCATCACGAATGTTAATTCTCCATTACGAACGTTAGTTTACAAGACCGACCGCTTCTGGCTCGTCCTTGCTTCCGAGTATGCCTGTTTGTACTTTGGGCTTTTGTACACACAATCTGAAAATCCGACAACAGGCATTTGTCTGTGGAAAATGTATAAGCTGGCCATCCAACATTTGTCTGTCGTCACACAGCCTGTCGTCACACAATTCCCATCAGAAAATATGATTGTGTGTACGAGGCTTAAGAGAAAACTTTAAATGCAGTTGCACCTATAATAAATTGCAACACTTTTTTTTTAATGGGAGGCCATGGTAAATGAAAGATGTTATTACAATGTGTTTCTGACTAAATACATATTTCTGTGGCTTCAGTATGTCGCAATTGCCATTCTTTTAGAACTGGATTATTTTATCTCTATTTCCTGTTCGTGTGTCCATCTTTTCCATCTATGGTATATATCTTTATAAAAAAAAGTATTTTTTACCTATTAAAGTGTTATATTGCAAATAACATTTTATTCAACCTCTAAAATCACAAGATTTGATATTTTCAAATGCTAGTAAAATTGATAACTTGTGTTGAAAATGAATAAATGGGTATCCCTGATGTTTCCTTAAACAGGACTGTGCAGATAGGTATGTCGGGGGGGTGTCCATTACCTAGGTATTTTTGTATGAAAAGTTCCCCTTTTTCTTATCATAGCGGCTTAGGACACATGATCATTAATTAGCCTTGCTTAGTTTGATATTACTTGTTGCCTTAGGAAGCTCTTCAGACTCCACTGAGACCTGATGTAAATGTGAACCAAGCTCCCTCAACATCTCCTCATTATAAACATTATCTACCAAGTATACAAATACCTTTTGCAGTAACTACCTTGCGAGTATGAAGGCTTCTTCTAGCTTATTATTAAACCATTAGGATGCCTCTTTCGCTGTAACGAGGGAAAAGAGACAAGCATTTTCCAATCATGGTGAAGGCTAAGCTTTCAAGAGCCCAGGGTCAGTCAATTGCTATCTTTTCTCTCCTTATTCTAAGGCCAGTGCTAGGAATAATAATTAGCTTTTAATAATCTGAGTCCAGCTTCTTACCACATGTAGTCTGCAGACACCTCGCTGCCTCCCCTCGCTTACATTAGGGTCTGTGTCATCAGTCTTTAGGCTCATGTCAGTGGTATCAGTTTTGCCGCGTACACACGTAGCCGACTATCCAGCGGACTTAGTCTGGCGGACTTCCCGCCAGACTGTCTGTCCGAGTTTCCGAACGGGCTACTTGCCCACACACGGCACTTTTTCAGTGGACTAATACTAAGTCCGCTGTACTATCCGCCGTACTTTTGAAATTAACGGACTCACCCACACACGCGGAGGAAAGTCCGCTCATTTCGAGCGCGTCTCCAGGTAGGCGGGGCCCACGAAGGAGACGTCGCTGACCCCGCCACCTGGTATGGACTTAAAGGGGAACCCCAACGCCGGAAAAAATCTGCGTGTGGTTCCCCCCCAGGTCCACATCAGACCCTTGTCCGAGCACACTACCCGGCCGGCCAGGAAAGGGGGGGACGAGCGAGCGCACCCCCCCCCTCCTGAGCCGTACCAGGCCACGTGCCCTCAACATGGGGGGCACCTTGGGGAAGGGGGGGCCGCGCGGCCCCCCCACCCCAAAGCACCTTGTCCCCATGTTGATGAGGACAAGGGCCTCTTCCCGACAACCCTGGCCGTTGGTTGTCGGGGTCTGCGGGCGGGGGGCTTATCGCAATCCAGGAGCCCCCTTTAATAAGGGGGCCCCCGGATACCAGCCCCCCACCCTATGTGAATGAGTATGGGGTACAATGTACCCCTACCCATTCACCTGTGAAAAAAAGTACAAAAAAAAAACACAACACAGGGTAAAAATAGTTTATTGCACAGCTCCGGGGGTCTTCAGTCTTCGGGGGTCTTCTCGCCGGACTCCTCCGCTATCTTCTTCTAGCTCTTTTACTAGCGGAGGAGCCCGGCTTTCTTCCTCGCCGCCGGCCTCTTCTTCCGACTTCGGGGGTCTTGTCCCCCCTCTTCGGTTCTTCTGCCGGGCCACCGGGCCTTCTTCTAGCTCTTTTACAGGCGGTGGCCCGGTCTTCTGTCACCGCTGTCGCCGCCTTCTGTTCTTCTGTTCTTCTCTTCTTCTTCTTCTTCAGATGTTGCCTCGTCGCGTCCTCTGCTCACAATGGCTCCGACGCGACGCGCGGCGACTTATATAGGGACATCACCGGATGATGTCCCCGCCCATTATGGTGTCACAGTCCTAGAGAATGCTGGCACTGTGACATCATAATAGGCGGGGACATCATCCAGTGATGTCCCTATATAAGTCGCCGCGCGCCCGGTCCCCGTCATTGTGAGCGGAGGGAGCGACGAGTCAACATCTGAAGAGAAGAACAGAAGAACAGAAGGTGGCGACGACGACGACAGCGACGGCAGCGGCGACAGAAGACTGGCCCGGCAGAAGAACCGAAGAGGGGGGACAAGACCCCCGAAGTCGGAAGAAGAGGCCGGCAGCGAGGAAGAAAGCCGGGCTCCTCAGCTAGTAAAAGAGCAAGAAGAAGATAGCGGAGGAGTCCGGCGAGAAGACCCCTGAAGACGGAAGACCCCCGGAGCTGTGCAATAAACGATTTTTACCCTGTGTTGTGTTTTTTTTGTACTTTTTTTCACAGGTGAATGGGTAGGGGTACATTGTACCCCATACTCATTCACATAGGGTGGGGGGCCGGTATCCGTCCCCCCTTTCCTGGCCGGCCGGGTAGCGTGCTCGGACAAGGGTCTGATGTGGACCTGGGGGGACCCCCACGCCAATTTTTTTCGGCGTTGGGGTTCCCCTTTAAGTTCATACCAGGTGGCGGGGTCAGCGACGTCTCCTTCGCGGGCCCTGCCTACCTGGAGACCCGCTCAAAATGAGCTGAAAAGTCCGTTCATTTCAAAAGTACGGCGGACTGGCATACACACGGCCGGATTGTCCGCCAAAATGCGAGTCCGGCAGGAAGATTGGAGTGCAAAACTACTTTCTAAGTCCGTCGTACTTTCGGGTAAAAAAAGTCTGCTGGAGGCTACACACGGGGGGATTGTCCGGCGGACTTGCGTTTGCCGGACTTTTCCACCCGATTGTTTGATCGTGTGTACGCGGCATTTGACATCAGTTTGGGACCCTTCCTAGATCATGCAAACTTTATTTATTTACTACAAGTATTTATATATGTAGCACCCTCTAGCTGTGCTAGGTGTGTACAGATTTTCGATAGAGTAGGTAAATTTAAGCAGGTTTGGCTGGTAGCCAAGTCTGTCTGTTTGAGTCTGGGTTGGCAGGAAGCCAGGAAGAGCTGGATGGCTCACAGGCAGCATCACCGAGACCTCCCACTTGTTTCCAGAACATGCTAGAATCTTCTGGAAAGAAAGGAGGAGAGGAGAAGTGGAGCTGCCTGGAGTATTCTGAGGGCCCTAACCAATCCCCAACTTGGATTGGCAGGAGGCAGGCACCATCAAATACTCAGGGTCAGCCCAACTGGCGAGGAGGTGTGTTCAGGTGGAAGTTGGAGAGGAATTATTAGGCTGTCGTGGCCTTTGAGGGGGCTCCCTAGTCTGGGGGTGTGACCTTGGGCCTGGGCTTGGGTGCCTGGGATGGGACCCTCTTACAACTCACAGAGGTGTCCTGACCGGGAGGCACAGGAGGAACAAGAGGGCACAGCAGGAGAACACTGCCAGGAACGTCTCCTGGAGTTCCACAGAGGAAGCCAAGAGGGCTGGTGAGTGTTCACACAGTCAGGGGGACTGGGAAGTATGCCTGAGTGGACTGGGAGAGTGCAGTCTGTGATGGGTGCAGAGCCAGTGGAGTAGACTGCGGTGGCATGGGCAGTGGGGAGAGGCAGCTGCAGCCAGCAGGGCAGGCAGGGCCTGAAGATGTGGTGCTGGGATCAGTAGCCATGTTGACAGCTAGCACTATGACTACCAACAGTGCTAGCTGGTCTGGGATAAGCAGTAATCAAGTGATGTGCTGGAGCTTAAAGTGAGGAATAAGCAGTAATCAAGTAATGTGCTTGAGATGGAAGTAAGGCAGTGTATATAGTTTCAGTCTTAAGATTCTATTTTTTCTTCAATTGGGCATCCCGTACTTACCCTTACCCTAAGTTGAATTACCCCGATAAAAACAAAAAACAAAGTGCAGGGACTGGTTTTCTGCCTAAGAGTGGCTGAGAACTGTGTGCCTGATTGTGCAGAGTGAGAGACGGTCCACAAGTATCAGCAGCCCATATAGGGTACCGCTACATCTAGAGCCAACATTTTATACAGTGCTTTACTGCACATTCACATCAGTCCCTGCCCCAAAGGAGCTTACAATCTAGGGGCCCTATCTTACATGCGTGCATACACATATTAGGGATAATTTAGACAGGAGCCAAGTAACCTACCGGCATATTTTTTTATGCGGGTGGGAGGAAACATGAATATCCAGAGGAAACCTATACAAGCATAAAGAGAACATGCAAACTCCATGTAGATAGTGTTCTGATCAGTTATCTGTTACTTGGGTTTGCTAAACTATTCCTGAGATTACTCTGATCTGTTACTCTGGTTATGATTTTACTAAACTCTAGTATCCAATACCAGATCACCAGCAACTGACTTAAAAGCAACTTCCCCACTGATTGCTACTATTCAGTTACTCTTGGTTGTGACTTGATTGAGTTATTTGGTTTTCTTTCTGCTGCTTGTCCTAATCCTGTTCCCTAGTCAGCTGCACAGTTTGTTGGCCTGACAAAACCGGAACTCTGCTTTAAAGCTGAACTTCAGGAACAAAAATGTTCATTTGAATACATTCCTCAGTAGCCACAAGAGATACTGTAAATATACTTTGTGTGTAACGTATGCCTTTGCAAGCCCAGTTACTTCCTTGCAAACATAGTAATGATACCGTAACTGTGCTGTTCATACCACAGCAGAACTGTGGGAGAGGCCCCCCAGGCCCACCACTACTTATTGCCTACAGGAAATTATATTACTGTCTGTCCTGCTGTATTGGCCTCTAGGGGCAGAATTTTCCATGTCTATGTATCCTGGTCAGTCTTCAATGCCTTTGATCTTTTGATCTTCTGTAGCAGGACATTCAGCAATCATCTTGTCAGCTATGGTACCTTTTAAGCCTGCTTGCATAGCGTTATAGCAACAGACAGTCCGGAGCCCAGCATTGTTCAGCCTTGATGGAGGCCTGATCTGCACCTCGTTACATTCCAGACCTGGTATCAACCAGGAAGAACATCAGACCTATACCCTTTAAAGCCATGGAACTGCAAGTGTCAGCATGGCTGATCTTTGGGAATAGGAAACAGATATGTAACAGATCTATGATAGATGCAATTCCTCCTCCTAAGCTGAGCCACCTCAGGCAACCACAACCCGGCATGTGAAAAAATGGATCAGGATGACAATGTCCCAGATGGTAAAAAACCTCCTTCAACCACAGGTAATGCAGGAGGGGGCAGAGACAAGACCAGTCACTCTGCACAAGGAGAGAGAACAGAAGTGACTGGTCTTTATTACTGAAGCTTCTGCATAGAGGCAAAGTTTCACACTGTATTACTGCACAGATCTGGAAGAAATACACAAAGCCCACCAAGATTCATGGAAGAATACACATGATTCTTCTATTTAGACAACATTTGCTTATCTTGGAGCTAAGCTTTAATATTTGGTACTTTACTTGGCTCTATCTGAATTGTTGACTGTCTACAGCCAGGCATTCTGAAGGCTGTAGATAATTGCCACCTGGTAAAATCAGACGGAAGCTTTTCATTGTATATTCCGATCGTGTGTATGCCTCATCGGACTTTCTTTTAATGAAAATTCTGATGGACCTAGAAATAGAACAGGTTTTAAATATTTCCAATGGAACCAATTCCTATCAGGAAAACCGCTCGTCTGTATGCTGTTCTGACGAACCAAAAACGACGCATGCTCTGAAGCAAGTACGAGATGGAGGTTATTGGCTACTGGCTATTGAACTCCCTTTTTCTAGTCCTGTTGTATGTGTTGCATGTCACCGCGTTCTTAACAATCTGACTTTGGTGTGATCGTGTGTATGCAAGAAAGTTTCAGAAGAACTCCATCGGAACTCTGGCAGAAAAACCTTCGGAGTTTATTATGATGGGATAACCAGTCGTGTGTACGTGACATAAGGCATTTCTATGTCCTCTGACTTGGTGAGAATCTTTCATCAAATCTCCCACCCAGGAATTGGGTTGACACTGGGTGTCATTCAACCTGGAGGAGGACCAGTGCAGGATCAAAGAGCGCTGATTCTGTGGGGTGAGCTAGTTTGAGATGTTAAAAAAAAATGATGCGAGGCTTTTGTGTAATTAGAGATTGCAGAGACTCTATAATTTTCCTTTAATTAGACAGACTGTCTGGTGTACTTCTGTAGTGCTAGACAAAGGTTTATAGCAATTTCCAAAGAATAGCCATTTTTTACACAACTAAAAGATGTAAAAAAAATATTAGCATTACGTACTGATTTAAAAAGAAATGGCAACATTGCAACAGGGTAATAAATCTGTACAGAAAAAGAAACAGTACTGCACATGCACACACACAGTCGAACTAAACTCAGCTAAAGAAAAATACCTGCTTTAAGTGCTAAAAGAAATCTATGCATCTACTTATTCAATGAAAGGTTACTAAAAGTAATAATAAAATTTGACAGTAGAGAGCTCTAATGGCTGGTGCACGGTTCACTTGATGCTTCCAGTGGAGTCATTAAGGCTCTTGCGTAGTACATGCCCAAGTACGATATAGCTCATTTCTTTCTGAAAAGCCCTTCCTCCGTGTTCCCCTACCTCAAATTCTGGCAACCCTTCAATTTCCTGTGTAATCAGATTTAAGCATTACATTCTTTTGTTTAAGCCAGTTCAGTTGTAGAAGTTAAAACTATTTAAAATATATATCACGTCAACACAATTATGTACATATTAAGGAAACCCGCAAATAAAGTGTAGTGCATAGATAGCATGCACGTGATTGCTACTGTAAAGGGGACATTTTTCCAACTGACCACCACTGTAAGGAGGCATTCTTCTTCAGTTGACCACCAATGTAATTAGGCATCATTATTCAGCTGACCATAAATGTAAGAAGGCATCATTTTTCAGCTGCCCACCAATGTAAGGTGGCATCATTCTTCAGCTGACCACCAATATAAGGAGGCATCATTCTTCAGCTGACCATAAATGTAAGGAGGCATCATTCTTCAGCTGATCATAAATGTAAGGAGGCATCAATCTTCAGCTGACCATAAATGTAAGGAGGCATCAATCTTCAGCTGATCATAAATGTAAGGAGGAATCAATCTTCAGCTGACCATAAATGTAAGGAGGCATCAATCTTCAGCTGATCATAAATGTAAGGAGGCATCTTCAAATGACTACCAATGTTAGGAAGCATCACTTCTCAGCTAACCACCAACATTAAGGGAATTCTGAATGTCACTTACACCAGAGGTCAGTAGGAAGAATGCTCCATTACATTGGTTGTCAGTGGGGAGATGTGGAATTCTTCTCACTGGCCACTAGAATAAAGGTCTTTGGAAGGAGGAATGCCTCTTAAATTAAGGGTCATTCTGAAGATTGTGAAATATACCAGGAGCATCACTGTTTCTGAGTCACTGGAAGTTAAGTCTTCTGAAACAAGCATGCAGATTAGAAAGTCACAGTAAATTTAGAACACCTGGTCTAGATATTTGATCCAGGTCAGTGCTTCAAAGAATTTGGATCGTCATCACAGCCAAATGACTAATATCTCCAAATGGAGAAGGCAGCAGTAGCATCTTCCATATTCTCCTAGTACATCATTCCTTTAATTTTAGTTTCATTCATTTTGTCCCTATCAAAACCTAGCAGTCATATTTTTCAATTACAAAATGAATGATGGCAGATGTTCATCATCAGGACAGTTACAAGGTCACCCCTGCTACTCATGTTCTTTTTAGCATCCGAGTCTGATAAACACTGTGGCTTTTGAGTCGAAATCTAATATAAAAAACAATAGAACTCGGCACAATCCACTGTACATAAGCAAAGATGATGAACTTACCTCTTTGTTTGAATGCATGCTAAAATGGTTTATTGACTGTAGACCTATGACAGATGACCTTTATTAAACTGAGTGAGCACAATACAAAATAATATTTATAATAAGAGATTACAGAATTGACCCAAGAGCTTTGAGGTTCACTTTGGATTGGATTTTTTTTTTCAGTTGCATTTGCAATCTTTGTATTTTAAATGATATGTAATTAACCCCATGAAAATGGAATGGCCCCAGACATAATAGCAGGAATGTAAATAGAAATCCCCATAAAATAGTTCTATTGGTGTCTCCTCTTTGGTCAAGCTGCTTTTATCAGCCCCCGATCTACAGCACCTATGAGTGTCAGTGTACTAACTGACAATTCTGAAATGAAAATGACTGTATGCCTAGATTTGTAACAGATAGCAAAACAGCTGTCAAGGCAGTTGCCAAAGGTGGATATGTGATTTGAATACAGAAAGGGGCCTCTGAGATCTTGGGATTCAATACAGTCAAGGACCATCCTTGCCTACAATGGGTCCCAGGACCACAGAGGTCAGACATTGGCCAAATTACTTTAATTAAATGAAAGTCCCAGCGTCTGGACTCTAGGCTTGCTCTATATGCAGCTTAATTTTTTGCCCATTGTTACCAGCATACTTTGAGGGATAATGGAGTTGATTTACTAAAGGCAAATAGACTGTGCACTTTGCAAAGTACAGTTGCATTCGGCAAGAGCAGTTGCACCAGAGCTTAGTAAATGTGCAGAAGCTCTGCTGACTTCCATCATCCAACTATGTGCAAGCAAAAATGCTGTTTTTATCTTTTATTTTCCTTGCACGTGATTGGGTAGTCTTTGCAAAGTGAAGCTTTATCTCATTTACTAAGCTCTGGCGTAACTGCACTTTGCAACATGCACAGTCTATTTGCCTTTAGTAAATCAACCCCTTAAAAAAGTTTCCTCTGTATCTACCTGATTAACACCACAAACCATCAATGTAATGGGTCACTTCTCCCATTAACAACCAATATAAGGTGGCCTTTTAAACACTAACCACAAATGTTTGGGGGCACTTCTCCAAATATACAAAAAACAAGGAGAAAGGAAAGAAATTCCCAAAAGAATTCTTCAGGGAGGAACTGACCGGTATTATTGGTAAAAAATGATTATCTTTATTTGAAAACTCCACATGATACTAACAGTTTATAAATATATGGTAATATCAAACCTCCACCACGTATGTCTAAAAATTAGATAATTGTCTTAAGGACACAGGTGGCTACAACTATCAGACATACAGGCCTCTCAGACATCAAACACAGCTAGTTTTCTATATTAGATCCTAGTTCAATCATAGTTAATGGAAAGCAAGATAATGACAGCACGGCAGTTCACTGAATAATCCAAACTAGATACAATTAGTAGATACAAGGTCCATGCATACGGGCTCAAAGCAGAAAGCTCTGGGGTTAATAATACCCATTTGGCATGAAAAATATATATAGATTTTTTTCCCAGGATTAAGTCCATATGGATTGGACATTAACCACTTCAGCCCCCCGGAAGAATTTACCCCCTTCCTGACCAGAGCACCAGAGAGTGACTACCTCTTGAAGCTCATCAACAGAATGCCAAGAGTGTGCGGAGCAGTAATCAAAGCAAAAGGTGGCTACTTTGAAGAACCTAGAATATAAGACATATTTTCAGTTGTTTCACACTTTTTTTGTTCAGTATATAATTCCACATGTGTTAATTCATAGTTTTGATGCCTTCAGTGTGAATCTACAATTTTCATAGGCATGAAAATAAAGAAAACTCTTTGAATGAGAAGGTGTGTCCAAATTTTTGGTCTGTACTGTATATGTATATGAAACTTTCAATAAGTCAGGTACATCTCACCACTTCACCCGTCATCCAAAGTCTACCTCGCCCAGGTCCTAGACAAAGGACAGATATTGGCCCCGTCTTGGAGCTAAGTGTAAATCACAGAGGGTGGGGTGGGGGGGGGGTACCTACCTCCAGTGGTGAACGTGTTCAACTAGCCACCGATGTAGGGGCACTTCTAAAACTGATCACAAATATAAGAGGGGGCCCTTCTCCAACTGACCACAAAAGTAAAACCACTGAAAACCAATGTATTTTGGCAATTAACCACTTGCCGACTGGCTCACACCAATATACGTTGAAAGAATGTCTTTGCTGGGTAAAACCCCGTATGGTTACGTTGTACCTTTTAAGAGCCGCCATCTACCCGAGATTGCAGGCATGAGATCCAGCACAGGGATTTGTGTGTGTAAACTCACAAATCCCTGTTCTGTCAGGGGAGAGGAGACATATCATTTGTTCCTACTAGGTAGGAATAGCAATATGTAACCTCCTCTAGTCAGTCCTACCCCCATACCGTTAGAAACACTTACTAGCGAACACAGTTAACGCCTTGATCGCCCTCTAGTGTTAACCCCTTCCCTGCCAGTGACATTTACACAGTAATCAGTGCATTTTTATAGCACTGATCACTGTATAAATGTCACTGGTCCCAAAAAATGTGTCAAAAGTGTCCGATCTGTCCCCTGCAATGTCGCACTACCACTAAAAATCTCAGATCACCGTCATTACTAGTAAAAAAAATTATAAAAATGCCTTAAATCTTTCCCATAGTTTGCAGACGCTATAACTTTTGTTCAAACCAATCAATATACGCTTATTGCAATTTTGTTTTACAAAAAATATGTAGAAGAATATATATTGGCCTAAACTGATCAAGCAATTTATTTTTTAAAAACATTTTTGGGGATATTTATTGATGTAGATAATAAATAAATAATAGATACGTGAACTAAGTCAAAGCTATTACTTTACTCAATAGACACTTCACTGAAACCCAAATATCATCAGCATGAAGCTAAATGTCATTGTGATTACCTGTTTGATCATATTGTTGAATTATTTATTCAATAGTCAAAATTCATTCATTTAGTTAAAATGCCTTAGAAAAACCTACACCTTTTCTTTTAATAAGAGTGTATTGTCTTCTAATTCACGGATCTGATGGGTTTTAATCTAAAAAGACGTGACAGGCTTTCTTTAGCTTGAAACTCCACCAATGCCATGCTTGGGTTAATAAAAAGTTAGTTTATTTTTATTGGAAGCCCAGTTAGGATATTGGTCTTATGTTTAAATTGTAATATCTAATGTTTAGCGTAATTACAGCTTCAAACCATAGGACTGTTGCCTAGTTGGTTCAGTCACTGAACATGCATGTTCATAAAAACTGAATTTTTCATTAACATAATGGATGTTACACAATAATTGTTTTGAATAAATAGGACCACATGTATTTCATTTTAATTTTCAGTTAGCTGCAAGGACATTCTCCTGCAGTACATGTCAGTGCGTCCTACCTAAGGACAAAAATAAATATCACATGAGAAACTAATGTAATGATGCCATAAATTCAAGCGTCCATTAACTCCTTCAGCATAAGGAATTGGTATTATTTACTAGAGTGAAGGGAAAGAAGGTTAGAAAGAATAGTCATCGTACAAGACTTAAAGCGGAAGTGAAGTTGGATTAATAAAAAGTGCTGACATGCCAGCATAAATCTGTGCAAGGACCATAGGCATGTGCAGGAGGTATGCCTGGGCATCCCCCAATCACTCTGTGTGGTTCCGATGCCCCCTACTGCCTGGGCTTCTCCCCTCCCCGTGTGGCGCTTCCCCGCTGCAGTGCTGCTGGCTTCCCTCCTCTCCTCTCCCCCCCCCCCCTGTCTCCTGGGGGGGATGTTTCAGGATGGAGAGTGGGGGAAGGGGCTAATCAATATGTCATTTACCAACCCCTTTCTTTTCCAAATGAACACACTCACTCACTGTGTTTAATCATAACTTAAGCATAGCAAACTGTGTTTACTATGCTTCCATTTGCGAATGAACAGGAGCCGCTCAGCACCAATTTTCCATTCATTCACTGTCCAGTGCAGCCGCGTCTGCAGAGAAAGGCATGTGTGATTGAGCTTTGGTGCACACCCTAATGCAATAGGCTGCGCACAGCTATGGCAAGTACAAAGTAACTTCCATGCCCATACATTATCCTGGCCTGGGCAATCAAGAAGTCTGAAGATTCTGAACCAAGAAAAAGAGCAATTTGGACAGTTGTGGAGGTAACATGGGCTCTCGTGGTACGGCATAGACTTACAACAGTCAATTTACAAAAATATATACATTTATTATACACAAATACACACATCATAAAAAGCCTTCAATAGTACCTAAATGACATTAGATGCTGCTAATCATGGAGCATCCACTTGTCTGACACAAATTGGAAGAACTAATATAATAATGATCTTGTGCTGTTACACGTGGAGATTTGTTCTTCCAGTTGCACACTCTACATGTTTCGGGGGTTACCCCCTTCTTCAGGAGTATATTAGGTCAGAAAATGATCTACAAGAAAGCATATAAATCAAATATAGAGTATTAGAATCAAAAACACATAACTAATAACTAACCTTCATGGTATACTGTCATGCATCTTAAATAAATAAACAGAGTCTACTATGCCCCTCAGTATATCCCTCAAGATTAAGGATTAAGCCCATGTGAAATGATTTAGGAACAAAAAAGGAAACTCACCCACATAGCTGACACCAGAATGTTGGGTGCCACAAGGCCAAAAATTGGCAATCTCCTGGGTGCTTTGCAGAACCAGGAAAAGTGAAGTCACATAAAGAAAAAAACTGACATTAAAAAAAAAAAAAATCATAGGGTGTAGAAAACTATCTCACAGCCATCATAATTCAGATAATTAAATTTAAAAAATACAATTAAAGCATTTCAATTGGTGATGCACACCTATGAAGTCTTCACTAAACAGTGCATGTAATTTGGGCTGGTATAGAGTGTGTTATCCAAATGGATACTGAAGTCAGGTGTAGATGGAAAAAGTCCAAGGAACCATCCAAAGCCACATATAGAATTGATGTAATATATGAAAAGCAATAAAAAGGCTTGTTGTTAAAATGGTTAAACATCTTAGCACCGATCAAATCCTAATGAGAGTAATCAAAAGAAACACTGACCTATCTGAGAGATCTCAAAGTCTACTGTCAGGATCACATCAAGCGGATTGAATATACTCAATAGGGATCCAAGCTTCAAAGAATGTTCACAATGAAATATTAAAGGGGATCTCAGACAAACACCAGATCCACTAGGATTTGTGAAAAAACATATCATTAGAAGTGGTTCATACAGGGACACAACATAAGTATCATACCAGCGCATATAACAAGACACATACCAGTCCATCAGCTCCACTGAATGTCTCTCCACCGCCATGCAAACTGCCACAGGGAACATCTGAAAAATCAGTTCCCCTTAAAAACCATAAGATACACCTGACTCCTATTCGTTAAGATATCATTAGCATGCGCCGAGGTGCCGCAACATGGCATCAGCGGATAGGACTCCAGACTGTGCATGTGGACCTGCACAGTACTGCACGACGACTTGTAACTGTGATACACAAAAAAAAAAAAAACGTCGGCCCATCCACAAGTCTGATATCTGTGTGCGCCATCTAGTGGATCTAACACAGAAAACAAGAGGGTGGGGAATTACACACTCTCTCAAGAGAAATAGACCTCCAAAAACAACCGGGAGTCGAACATGGGGAGTATTGGCCCCTATTCACAAGGATCCAATCCAAGACCGAGGAATATAATTGAAGGATAAAGAGGGGATAAAGAATTATATTCATCTAAAAATACAAAATTTAGATTAATCCATTAGATAGTATTAACTATGTTGGTTCAATATCAAAGTGTCTGGATAACCATTGTTTATATAAAATTCTAACAGTATCACAGTATGCAAAATATCATGTACCATAAATCTAGAACCACTGGCAGAATGGAAAGGAAAGAGAATAGAGATTTTCAATAGAAAGAGCAAACAAGAATTTTAAAAATGATATAATGAGAGGCAGGGATATCCTGTATGCCCTGCCAGGGGCGTACCTAGACTATTTGGCACCCGGGGCGGATCCTATATCTGGCACCCCCCCCCCCCAGGTGGGCAGTCGGCACACCGCACATTGACATAAA
Organism: Lithobates pipiens; assembly: GCF_037356315.1. NCBI lineage: Eukaryota > Metazoa > Chordata > Amphibia > Anura > Ranidae > Lithobates > Lithobates pipiens. The sequence goes on from NW_027507764.1 coordinate 76,890,397, forward strand.
ATTACGTCATGTGTAGCACCTCCATGCTCTGTGGCCTGTGCTGCTGCCAGTGGCATTACTAGGGCTGGTGTCACCTGGTGCAGTAAAACATGGTGTCACCCCCCAAAAAAATATATATTTTCCTGTTTTCTGAAAATGCGCCAAAGATGGAAAATTTTGGTGCATTTTCAGAAAATGCAGAAAAAAATATGCAACCTAAGAAATCTACAGCACTGCATCCATAACTGCTGGTAAAATGTAGGAAGACCCCCTATACATTACATAGCCCGTACCTCTGGACCCCCTTCACATTACACAGCCCCCACACCTCTGGACCCCTTTAGGCCCCTTTCACACTGGGGTGGAGGGTGCGTCGGCAGTAAAATGCCGATATTTTTAGCGGCGCTTTTCGGCCACTAGCGGGGTGCTTTTACCCCCCCACTAGCAGCCGAGAAAGGGTTAAAACCACTGCAAAACGCTGCTACAACTATGCCCCATTGATTTTAATGGGCAGGAGTGGTGTGTACATCACTCCAAAGATGCTGCTAGCAGGACTGCCCTGCCAGCGCACCGTTCCAGTGTGAAAGCCCTCGGGACTTTCACATTGGAGACGCAGAAGTGGCTCTTTCAGTGCGAAAGGGGTCTTACATTGCATAGCCCCCATTGACACCAATACTGTGGGGGTAATTATAACATCCACTGACATCATTGCTTGGGGTTATTAACAAATGGGCTTATTTTACTCCTGCTCTGCATTGCTGCAAAAAAAAAATTACATTTACAGCCTATTATGCATCTGTAGAACAGAAATAAAATAAAATTTTGGGAGCATTGGAACTACTAAAATAAATACTGTTAAAATTTATGAGTGATATCTGATTTGAAATATTTAAAGGGGTTTTAAACCTTTGCGGTTTTTCACTTTAATGCATCCTATGCATTAAGGTGAAAAAAAAACAACACACCCGTCAGTCACCGGCCCCCCAATCCCCCTTTTACTTACCTGAGCCCCTTCATCTCCTCGGCGGGGACGCGCTGTCCTCCTCTCCACAGAGTCCTGCTTTGATTGGATAGATTGATAGCAGCACAGCCATTGTCTCCCGCTGCTGTCAATCAAATCCAATGATGTGGGTGCTGGGGAGTGGGGACAAGTCATAAACTTGGCGTATGTGGACGCCAAATGAATGAATCAGGAGTGAGTCAGTAAAATAACCCCCACGTGAGAGCGCTTCTCCTAGGGCGTTATCTAATTCGGGGAGGAACCACGAGAGCCACTGAGGGACCCCAGAAGACGAGGTTCAGGGTCACTCTGAACAACAAACCTTTAGTACCACTTTAAGAGCTCATTTATACCAGAAGGTGGTGCAGGAAATCCATGTTCTGTATGCGTTTCCCACACTGCGTTCAAAACGCACTGAGTACGTGATCTCCTGCAGATGTATATATATATTTTTCTAAGGACACCTTTATCACAGATCACAATGGCAGTGCTTTTGCCTGCTCCAGATTTCATGGTGCCATAGTATCATGCAATTTGGTGCAGTACGCTTTTGAAAAAGTAGTGTGTGCATTACATTTTTGTGCGATTCAATGTGATTTCATCCCAGTTAAATGAATGAGTTGAAAATTGCACCGCATGGAGTTGCACAGGAATCCAGAAGGCATTTCTAAAGCCGCATTGGAAAAACAACAAGCAAAATATGGAACAGCATGCAAGTAAAGTCCAATCAAAAAATGACACTCAGGTAAAATTTTATTGAAAATGATTGCACTCCAATCACTGAATCACCCTTTAAACTAAAAGCAGTGAGGTAGCACATTAGTCAGTGGTGGACACAGCAGCATCCCCCTTCCCCCTTATTAGACCAGGTCAGGGAGGCAGAAACAAACACCCCACCCTCTTCTCACAGCACACCAGCTGAGGGCAGCGACCACCATGCCAACCCACACCCCCTTATCACAAGCTCACCTCGGAGGACACTGGCAGGGAGGGCAGCTGGCTCAGCTTCAAGTACACCAGGGCAGCAGCTAGCAAGGTCTGGAAAACAGTGTGCGGTAGCAGCTGCACCGCTCGGGCGGAGAATAGTAACAGGTTTAGCTCGGAAGCGCACCAGTGGTGGGAGGAGCAAGGAGGAAAGCAAAGAGTAAGACCAGACCATTGCTGCCGCAGCACGGGGGTGATCTGGCTGGAAAAAAAAAACGGCCATAGAGAGCTGCCAGGGCTCTCCCCACCCTCTGTAAGTGGTGTCACCCGACCCGGGTGTGGACTGCACCCCCATTAGATACGCCACTGACACCCCCCCTAATGTGTGTCACCCGGGGCGGACCGCACCCCCCGCCCCACCGTTGGTACGCCCCTGTGCCCTGCTACATATTATTGCAGGGGATGCCAAAAATCTGATTTGTATCTTAGTGTAGACTTGCGGGAAAATCAGTGAGCCAATCACAAAAGCAGGAAATTAGTTTTTGGGGGGTTTTCCGTATACATTCTGTGTACAGAACTCCTCTAGGTAGCCATATTGCATTGCATTTACAAAAAATTAGAGTGCTGCAGATTGAAAAGGAAAGGTAATTTTTAATAGCATTCAATTACAATATGACTTGTGTCGCAATTGTATATACTATATTTCTTGATCATACATCACGGGACACAGGAGCTTCATTACATAGTGGGTTATATAGGCACCTTCGGTGATTGGACACTGGCTAACCCCAATTAAGGAGAATTCCTCCCCTATATAACCCCTCCCATATTTTCGCCATTGTCTAAGGTTCTTGGTCACGTAAAACATGTGCTATGGAGAAAGCTCTATACAGGTCCCTGCGAGGGGTATAAGGGCTATGATAACCGGATCCATATCTCGGGCCGATATTTTGACTCCCAAGATGATATGGTACCCGGGCCTCATCATCTGAAGAAACAAGGTTTTGCCTGTAAGTCCTCTCCTTTGGAAGATTGGGCTCTGGGAAAACCAGACTCGGTGTACTATTTAAACAGTGGCACAAAAGTTTCTGAGAAGGAACCCAATAAATCCTGAAGGTTGGCACAACTCTGCCCGCCATGATGGGTGAAGGTTGGAATCTGTCTGTTTCAGCAGTTCCTGCGGCTGGGACAGGTAAGAGAAGTTAATCCTATATAAATCATATATTATGGATTTCTTCATATGAGTAGTTGTATGTCTTACCTGGTTTCCGCCACTAGAGGGAGTAAAGAGCAGCCTGGTGTATACTTACCAGGATACACGGATTTCCAGGATACACGCTCAGTGAAGCCAGTCTCCGGATGGCTCACATCCTCCGCTGCAGGCTCTGACACAAAAAAGGTAAAAGAGAGGTCCCACGTACTCTGGGGGTCCCGCGCAGCTCAGCAGGTGGTCCTCTTCCTCCCCCTCGGACGCCGGCAGTCCTCGTGCACCTGCACGCATGCTGGGTGCGCTTCTATAGTAAAACGAAGGGGGGGTGTGGTTGCGGGCCATGCACGACTGCGCAGGCGCCAAAGCGGCAAATTTAAAGAGCCCAGAACGCCAGGGATCTGTAAGCGGATGACACAGAGCTATGGGCAGTAAGCATCCTAAGGGGTTGAATCCAGGCAAACCTAAGACACCTACTCAGCATCAGGTTGTGCAGTTTAAGCATATATATTTATTGTGAGACTTGTACCACAACAGTGATTGCACTTTGTACTAGTACCTCTGCTTTGTAGCTTAGGACTATGTCTCCTTGTAAGAGGGTCTCAGGGGGAGGTAACAAGGGCACTGGAAAATCACGCCTAGGTCCAGGGGTCCTAAAGATGCCTGTAGGTTACCATCCCCCCCGCAAGACTGGAGCTAGCCTCACAGGATGAGTCAGTGCCCCTGTCAGGTTTTGCAGCCTCTCCTAATATTTCAGCCCCAGCGTATGTCACTGAAGACTCCCTTAAGGCTACATTGGAGGGTTTTGAAAGGAGAATTATGAATTTTATTTCAGCTTCCCTGAAAGATAGCAGAAAAAGGGGTAGATCTCCTCCCTCTGCTGAAATTCCTCTTTGAGATGATACCTCTGACAATGAGGAGAGATCCCTATAATGGCATAGGGATCAAGAGCAGTCGGATGAATCAGAGGAAGAGGGAAGAGTCTCCTCCTCTCAGGCACTCAAAAACCAGGTTCAATATTACAATGAATTGGTGTGTACCACTTTCAGAATGCCCGCTGCTGAGGCCGCTACATCCTCTGTTTCTCCCATGGATGAATTGTTGTATGAGGATTGGGGGCATCCCAATAAACTGTTTTCTCCTCCTAAAAGGTTTTCAATGCTTTATCCTCTGGAAGAAAGTTTCATCAAGAAATGGGGGGTCCCATCTGTCGATGCGGCTGTTTCTTGTGTGAATAAAAACCTGACCTGTCCTTTGGATAATGCTCAGGTATTTAAAGATCCAACTGATAAGAAGCTGGAAACGTTATTGAAAGCCTCCTTTTCCATGGCTGGCGCTGTAGTGCAACCTACAGTCGCAACTGTGGGGTTGTGTCAGTTCCTCAAGGAACAGGTTAAGCAGATGCTTGGCCTCGTTCCCAGTGAGGAAGTGGAGAATTATGCAGAACTTCCTCAAATTCTGTGTTTCATGATTGATGCGATTTTGGATTCTGTCCAACAAGCATCTCGTTTGTCTCTCCTGTTGGTACACATGCGAAGGGCCCTGTGGCTCAAAAATTGGGCAGCTGAGCTGTCATGTAAAAAATATTTGACTGGGTTCCCGTTTAAAGGGGAATGCTTATTTGGAGGGGACTTGGATAAATTTGTCTAAAAGATTACAGGAGGTAAATCTACTCTCCTACCAATCAAAAAGAACAAACGTCCATCATTCAGGCATTCTATTTCTCCCGGAGCATCAAGCTCTAAGCAGTGGCGACGGCCTTCCCAACCTCCCTCTAGAGGAAAGGCCCAAGGTCACGCCCAGGGGCAGAAAAAGACTTGGGGGCGAAAGCCTGCCAAGCAGAGCCCAAAAGCTTCCTTGTGAAGGGGCACCCCCACTCGGCCGAGTGGGGAGAAGGCTCCTGCAGTTTGCATAAGCCTGGTGGGAAGGGATTCGGGACAAATGGGTAACCTCCTCAATATCTCTGGGTTACAAACTAGAGTTCCAGGAGATTTCACCATCTCACTTCCTAAGGTCAGGGATCCCCAAGGATCCAGTAAAGCAAAGACCGCTACTTCTGGCCTTAGATCGCTTACTATCCCAGGGAGTGATAGTGGAAGTGGACCCAAAAGAACAAGGTTCAGGGTTTTACTCAAATCTCTTCACCGTTCCAAAGACAAATGGAGATGTCAGACCTGTCCTGGATCTAAAGGATTTGAACCAGTTTTTGCACATTCGGTCTTTCCGAATGCAGTCAATACGTTCTGTGGTCTCTTCCCTGCATGGGGGAGAGTTTATGGCATCAATAAATATCAAGGATGCATATCTTCATGTGCCAATATTATCCGCACACCAAAAATATCTGAGGTTCGCGGTAGATCATTTTCAATTTGTGGCCCTGCCTTTTGGTCTCGCTACAGCTCCTCGAGTCTTCACAAAAATTCTAGACCCTCTCTTGGCAAACCTAAGAGCTCAGGGCATAATCGTGATAGCTTATCTAGACGATTTGCTACTCATAGAGCAGACAGTAGTGCTCTTGAACCACAGTGTTATCAAAACATTAGAACACCTGAAAAACCTAGGTTGGATTATAAACCTAGAAAAGTCCTCCCTGCAGCCTGCTACCAGGTTGGCGTATCTGGGCATGATCATAGACACCGCTCAAGGCAGTGTGTTTCTACCAAGGCCAAAGGCCATGGCTATAGGGGTTCTGGTTCACCTAATACTGAGCAGAAGGACTTCCCCCATTCGGCTGTGTATGAGACTGTTAGGGAAAATTTCAAACCATATGTCACAATTTCAAACCATATTTCAAACCATATGTCACAAATGGGGCACTCCAGATGTAGATTTTTTGTGTCCAGATTCAACAGGAAGCCATACCCGCTTCTGTCGCGGTTCCTGGGAAGAGTCAAGAGGGAAACAAAGTCGGTTCTATTGGTAGCCCCGGCTTGGCCCAGGCGACCTTGGTACGCAGAGATCATGAAAATGGCAGTAGGCATGCCTTGGATCCTTCCTCTCCGGACAGATCTGCTCTCAAAGGGTCCAATCTACCATCCTGCTTTACACAGTCTGAATTTAACGGTTTGGCTGATGAGACCCACATTCTGAAAGACCGTGGACTCTCGGAGTCAGTCCTTTCTACTCTGGTCAATGCCAGAAAGCCAGCCTCCAGGCTTATTTACTACAAAATCTGGAAGGCATATGTTTCCTGGTGTGAACCCAGGGGATGGCATCCTAGAAAGTATGTTGTTAGCAGGATCCTGGCCTTCCTCCAGTCAGGCCTAGAAATAATTTTGGCAGTAAGCACTATCAAGGTTCAGATTTCGGCCTTGTCAGTGTTTTTCCAGAAGCCACTTGCATCACATTCTCCTGTCCGGGCTTTCATTCAGGGGGCCATGCGGTTAAAGCCGCCAGTCAAACCTCCGGTATGCCCATGGGCTCTGAATTTGGTTCTCTCGGCATTGCAGGGACAACCATTTGACCATTGCATCAGGCTTCATTAGTTCTTTTGACTGAAAAATTTGTCTTTTTGGCAGCTCTTTCAAGCAAGGAACCTTATCTAATTATTCATAAGGACCGAGTAGTGATCCGTCCTAATAGGTCCTTTCTACCTAAGGTGGTTTCGGGATTCCATTTGAATCAAGATGTAATCCTACCATCCTTTTTTCCAGATCCACAGTCCGCAGACGAGGAGTCTTTGCACACTCTAGATGCGGTAAGGGCAATCAGTATCTATCTCCAGACGACTGCTCAGATAAGAAAGACTGATTCTTTATTTATTTTGCCAGAAGGCCCTAAAAGGGGACAGGCGGCATGAAAATCCACTCTTTCAAGATGGATTAGACAAGTTATTCTTCAGGCCTATAGTGTAAAGGGGAAGATTCCTCCTTTTCAAGTGAAAGGGCACTCAACTAGGGCTGTAAGTGCTTCTTGGGCAGTGCATCACCAGGCCTCCCTGGCTCAGATCTGTAAGGCTGCGACTTGGTCATCAGTCCACACATTCACCAGATTTTATCAGGTGGATGTCAGAGGGCAAGAGGATATCGCCTTTGGGCGCAGTGTACTGCAGGCTGCAGTTTAGTTCCTCTGGTCCATGGCGGTCTATTATTCTGATCTGTGTCTCCCTCCCCTCAAACTGAGCTATGTAATGAAGCTCCTGTGTCCCATGATGTATGATCAAGAAAATAGGATTTTTATATACAGCTTACCTGTAAAATCCTTTTCTTGAGAGTACATCACGGGACACAGAGCTCCCGCCCTTCTTGGGTTTTACGTGGTTTCTTATTGCTTTGCTACAAAACAGAGGTACCTCCGATATAGGAGGGGTTATATAGGGGTGGAATTCTCCTTAATTGGGGTTAGCCAGTGTCCAATCACCGAAGGTGCCTATATAACTCACTATGTAATGAAGCTCCTGTGTCCTTCAAACCATATTTATATATATTTTTTTTTACATTTTGACGTTCCAGAAATTGAATCTATAATAATCTTGTTTTTGTAAAGATTTGGGGTTCCAGAATTGGAAACAGCACATGCTATTGAATACTTGTCATGATGGTTTTTTCCTTCCCGTTTTTTTAGAATCTTCTGGATACAAAATAAACAGATTAGGAGAGACTCTGTTTTGTTCTTTTATTTTGCTTTTTAATTAAAAGTTCATTTATCTATCCAAGAACAGAAAATTACTATGAGTGCTCGGAGGCTGTGTGATATGTATTAATTGAGTCATTCTTTTTTCCTCCAAATCTATTAAGTAGTCATTTAACTTCAAATGCAATGCTTTCAAGGTCAGAAAACAAGATTGCTACTTATACGGGAAAATGTGAATAAAAATTCTCAAAAAAATGTGCTTTATCCTTTTTTTCCTCTTTTAACTCTAGTTGCATTCTTTATTAGTGAGTATAAATGGGGTGCTTGTGCTTTGTTTGCATTACTCTTCATAAATTAATATAACAATCAAATACACAACATAAAAAAATCTATTATCTCTAGAATATGCAAAAATATGAAATTGTGAGTCTCAAATAGGGCTCATATGATTGTCGGAGGGGACCTGCATTAAAGGAGAATACCAGAGAAAAACACAAAATGAAATAACAAATATGCAAGTTGAAAGGTATTTAACCCCTTTGTGCCTAAGGGTAAAACAGATCTAAATGCCTAAGTTGAATTTTATGACTTTTGACATCTGTTAGTAAAACCGTACATATCATCACAACTACTGTATGCATCTAAGGGTGGATTATACCTTGTTTTTTTTATGATAAATTGGCCTTTCATTTGGTAGTAAATAGTAATGGATATCTCCTGACTTTTTATTATTAAAGAAAAACTGGTCCAAAATAGTATAATTATAATTTTTTTTTATTTAGCTGTATATTTCTTAGTACTACTATAATCGATCACCAAAGAACAACCTAAAATAAATTTCCCTGCTCCTAACAATTGCAGTGATACCACATATGTGTATGTTAGGTGCTGTATGTACCCGTAGTATAGCCCAGAAACAATAGTGTGCATTTTGCTTTTTTTATCCAACCTAAAACACACTGACACTCACGCTACTGTACCTGAAACTGATACTAATTAAAAAAAAAATAATTCTGCCCCCCCCCCCCCCACCCAAAAAAAAATAGTGACCCTGGCTTTGACCCTAATGCCCCATACACACTTTCCGATTATCGGACCACAAAAGTCGCTTTCAGACAGATCGTTCGATATTCTGATCATTAGTACGCAGCTTTCGACAGCCGATCACGACAGTCCACCCAACCAAATCCAAAGGGACAAACGGGAAAACTTTGGTCGGATGACAGCCCATCCTACGACAATCGTGTAATCAGTACAGTATGCGTCCGATAAAAGTCGTTCGACAAACACCACGCATGATCGGAAACACGAAAATAAACCAGAAGGACACACGGGTCACACATATTTGACATCATTTAAAATACGTAGCTACGCACAACGGAAGATTTTTCCAGAATCGTACAAAAATCTTACACACATTTTGCACTGTTGTATTCGATCTTAGTTGTATGCAACAAAATGTGAACGATCTGTCTTACGATAATCGGAACATGTGTGCGGGGCATAACACTAACCCTGGCACTAACCTAGATCAACCCTTGATCTAGGTATTGTTTTGTATTTTTTTTTTTACATTATTTTTTTATGAATATTATTATTTAATTCATTTTTTTTCTGTGCAAGGACAGAGTGAGATACAATGTATCCGTCTCCTTCATTCACAGAAAAAGAAAACATGAAGGCAGGCTTCACATTGACTGATCACTGTGATAGCCAATCAGGGGCTATCGCAGTAATCAGGTGACCTGGAGTCTCGAGTTTCGAGTCCCGATCATTAGTATGGGGCCCAGGGCTCGCAGTCAGTGCAGGGAGCACGCCGCACGGTAGGTACGCAAACATGTGGCCCCATGGAAAAAAAGCCCAATCTATTGGGGCTGCATATTTGTGTGAAGTCAGTGTGAAGGGGTTAAAGCTGAACTCCAGGCAGATATAGAACACAGATTATTGAATCTCTATATTTATTAATACATCATTATCAACCACTTCAATACAAGGCATTTTCACCCCCTTCCTGCCCAGGCCAATTCTCAGCTTTCAGCCCTGTTACAATTTGAATGACAATTGCGTGGTTATACAACACTGGACTCATATGGTATTTTGATCATTTTGTCCCCACAAATAGAGCTTTCTTTTGGTGGTATTTGATCACCTCTGCTGTTTTTATTTTTTGCTCTATAAACAAAAAAAGAATGACAATTTTGAAAAAAACACAATATTTTTTAACTTTTTGCTATAATAAATATTCCAATTTAAAAAACAAAAAAAAAAACATATTTTTTCCTCAGTTTAGGCCGATATGTATTCATCTACATATTTTTGGTAAAAAAATAAAAAAAACATCACAATATGCGTATATTGATTGGTTTGCGCAAAAGTTATAGCACCTCCAAAATAGGGGATAGATTTATGCCATTTTTTTTCTTTTTACTAGTAATGGTGGCGATCTGCGATTTTTGTCAGGACTGCGATATTGCGGTGGACAGATCGGACAGTTTTGACACTATTTGGGAACATTCACATTAATACAGCAAACTGCTATAAAATTGAACTGATTACTGTATAAATGACACTGGCAGGGAAGGGGTTAACATAGGGGGGGGGCGATCAAGGGGTTAAATGTGTTACCTAAGGAGTGATTCTAACTATGGGGGGAGGGGAATGACTGGGGGAGGTGACCAATCGGCATTCCTCCGTACTGGGAACACGCGATTGGTCTCCTCTCCCCTGACAGGATGTGGATCAGTGCACACGATCCACGTCCCTGCTCTGTGACTGGCAATTGTAGATGCCTTGTGGACATCGCAGTAACCGGGCACGCTCTTTGGCTCCAGAGTGACGCGGTGGCGCGTGCACGCCCCTTAGTGGCCTGGGAAGCTGAGGACGTCATATGACGCCCACCCAGGATGAGAGAGCCACCTTGTGGCTGTCATTTGACTATATGTGGGATGGGAAGAGGTTAAACATTTTTTGTAGATGCAACGAATGTTCGGAACGAGGTGACATTTGTTGCGTACGACTGGACTATGTAGAGGCCAGTAGCCAATAGCTACAACATAAAAAAATCTATTATCTCTAGAATATGCAAAAATATGAAATTGTGAGTCTCAAATAGGGCTCATATGATTGTCGGAGGGGACCTGCATTAAAGGAGAATACCAGAGAAAAACACAAAATGAAATAACAAATATGCAAGTTGAAAGGTATTTAACCCCTTTGTGCCTAAGGGTAAAACAGATCTAAATGCCTAAGTTGAATTTTATGACTTTTGACATCTGTTAGTAAAACCGTACATATCATCACAACTACTGTATGCATCTAAGGGTGGATTATACCTTGTTTTTTTATGATAAATTGGGCTTTTTTTTGGTAGTAAATAGTAATGGATATCTCCTGACTTTTTATTATTAAAGAAAAACTGGTCCAAAATAGTATAATTATAATTTTTTTTTATTTAGCTGTATATTTCTTAGTACTACTATAATCGATCACCAAAGAACAACCTAAAATAAATTTCCCTGCTCCTAACAATTGCAGTGATACCACATATGTGTATGTTAGGTGCTGTATGTACCCGTAGTATAGCCCAGAAACAATAGTGTGCATTTTGCTTTTTTTATCCAACCTAAAACACACTGACACTCACGCTACTGTACCTGAAACTGATACTAATTAAAAAAAAAAAAATTCTGCCCCCCCCCCCCCCCCCACCCAAAAAAAAATAGTGACCCTGGCTTTGACCCTAATGCCCCATACACACTTTCCGATTATCGGACCACAAAAGTCGTTTTCAGACAGATCGTTCGATATTCTGATCATTAGTACGCAGCTTTCGACAGCCGATCACGACAGTCCACCCAACCAAATCCAAAGGGACAAACGGGAAAACTTTGGTCGGATGACAGCCCATCCTACGACAATCGTGTAATCAGTACAGTATGCGTCCGATAAAAGTCGTTCGACAAACACCACGCATGATCGGAAACACGAAAATAAACCAGAAGGACACACGGGTCACACATATTTGACATCATTTAAAATTTAAAACTTCAATACAAGGCATTTTCACCCCCTTCCTGCCCAGGCCAATTCTCAGCTTTCAGCCCTGTTACAATTTGAATGACAATTGCGTGGTTATACAACACTGGACTCATATGGTATTTTGATCATTTTGTCCCCACAAATAGAGCTTTCTTTTGGTGGTATTTGATCACCTCTGCTGTTTTTATTTTTTGCTCTATAAACAAAAAAAGAATGACAATTTTGAAAAAAACACAATATTTTTTAACTTTTTGCTATAATAAATATTCCAATTTAAAAAACAAAAAAAAAAACATATTTTTTCCTCAGTTTAGGCCAATATGTATTCATCTACATATTTTTGGTAAAAAAATAAAAAAAACATCACAATATGCGTATATTGATTGGTTTGCGCAAAAGTTATAGCACCTCCAAAATAGGGGATAGATTTATGCCATTTTTTTTCTTTTTACTAGTAATGGTGGCGATCTGCGATTTTTGTCAGGACTGCGATATTGCGGTGGACAGATCGGACAGTTTTGACACTATTTGGGAACATTCACATTAATACAGCAAACTGCTATAAAATTGAACTGATTACTGTATAAATGACACTGGCAGGGAAGGGGTTAACATAGGGGGGCGATCAAGGGGTTAAATGTGTTACCTAAGGAGTGATTCTAACTATGGGGGGAGGGGAATGACTGGGGGAGGTGACCAATCGGCATTCCTCCATACTGGGAACACGCGATTGGTCTCCTCTCCCCTGACAGGATGTGGATCAGTGCACACGATCCACGTCCCTGCTCTGTGACTGGCAATTGTAGATGCCTTGTGGACATCGCAGTAACCGGGCACGCTCTTTGGCTCCAGAGTGACGCGGTGGCGCGTGCACGCCCCTTAGTGGCCTGGGAAGCTGAGGACGTCATATGACGCCCACCCAGGATGAGAGAGCCACCTTGTGGCTGTCATTTGACTATATGTGGGATGGGAAGAGGTTAAACATTTTTTGTAGATGCAACGAATGTTCGGAACGAGGTGACATTTGTTGCGTACGACTGGACTATGTAGAGGCCAGTAGCCAATAGCTTTGGTCTCGTAATTTAATCTGAGCATGCGTGGCACTTTGTCCGTCGGAATTCTCTGAAAACGATCAGAAAAAGTACAATCGGAGTTTGTTGTCGGAAAACTTTAGATCCAGCTCTCAAATTTTTTCAGTTGGAATTTCCGATGGAAAAAGTTACATAGAGCCCCCACACGATCGGATTTTCCGACAACATATTCCGATCGGACCATTTCCGTGTGTGTACAGGGCATTAGACTTGGATAAGGAGATGTGGTGCAAGTAGTCAATCAGTTGTGCTGTAGTGCTCATTTGGTAACAAGGGGGGGGCAAATGGACATGTTGATAGGGGAGAGTAGAGTAACATTGAAAAATAGCTCATTAGTTTGCTGCTTCTCCTTTCACTGTTCAATCAAAAAATGGGGGCAGGACATGATGTTACTTAAATGTAGATGGGAAAAATCAGGTCCCATTAGGTGCCAGACAGGGCTAGGCTGTGTGGCAAAGCTGTGGGCATTTCAGGACTGGATAGTAAGAAATAAAAATCCTTTGGCAGATAAAAGAGCTCCCTTCTACTGTATATGTTTCATCTACTGTATGTATTTAGCAGTTTGTCTGGGGCTCACCTTTAACAGTATTTGTTTTTGGATTCTCTGTTTGATTGAAATAAATAATTATGTGCGTGTTTTTTTTCCAACCCCATAGTTCTCCTTTCATGATTTATTAGTGATTACAGTACTGAATTAATTTTTGCATCTTATATCTGCCCAGAGTTCATCTTTAAAGTGTTTGTTACCCCAAAACTTCATATTCCTGATATGTGCCGGCTGTACCATGTACTTGTATAACAAATTATCCTGTTCTCTTTGTATTGCTTCCTTTATGTGAAATCCCTGGTGTGCCTGCTAGTCCCCTTGCTTTCTTATTAAAAACTGACCACACTAAGCAGGAGAACACATCGTGGTCAGTTATCTAGCTATGCTGAGAACTCAGTGTGCTCTCCTCCAATGATCAAACTTGTCCTGGCATTCCCTCGCTGCAAAGTCATTCGCTGAGAAGCTCAGTGTGCTGCTACTTCTCATCCCCTTAGCTCTTATACAGCTGAGCACAGAGGGAATGTGATCACTTATACAAATGGGGAAAAAGGGTATTTATAATGTATTTTTATATCTATACAAAAATGTTTGCCTTTCATTTCTATTTTAAACTGAACGCTTTGTTTTACAAGGTCAATGTTTACAATCATTTTAAAGCTTTTACATTTAAAAGAAAGCCCTCACACACCCCTCTAGCTGTAGGCGAGGAATTGATAACGTCTCACTAGTGCAAGTGGAATGTTTGTTTTATGTAACATAAGTACTTTTGGCAAACACTATGTCTGAGGCCTAAGGCAAGCCACATTTGTTGCTCTCTATGGTTAATATATACACTATATTGTCAAAAGTTTTGGGATGTCTGCCTTTACACGCAGATCAACTTTAATGGCATCCCAGTCTTGGGTTGGCCATATAATAACCAATTTTCTTGTACAATTTTCCTTTAGCTTTACCAAAACCATATAATATGATATCAAACCTAAACACTTTCAATTTGTCTGCAATCAGGCAGGCCCTTGCACTACATAGTTGAAGCTAAATCTAAAGGAAATTGAATAAGAAAATTGTATAATGTATGGCCAGCTTTAGTCCGTTGGTGTTCAGTATTGAGTTGGCCCACCCTTTGCAGCTACAGTGTATAACAACTTCAACTCCTCTGGGAAGGCTGTTCACAAGGTTTAGGAGTGTGTCTATGGGAATGTTTGACCATTCTTCCAGAAGCGCATTTGTCAGGTCAGGCACCGATGTGGACAAGAAGGCCTGGCTCACATTCTCCGCTCTAATTCATCCCAAAGGTGTTCTATCGGGTTGAGGTCAGAACTCTGTGCAGGCCAGTCCAAGTTCCTCCACCCCAAACTCACTCATCCATATCTTTATGGACCTTGCTTTGTGCACTGGTGTGCAGTCATGTTGGAACAGTAAGGGGCCATCCTCAAACTGTTCCCACAAAGTTGGGAGCATGAAATTGTCCAAAATGTCTTGGTCTGCTGATGCCTTGAGAGTTCCCTTCACTGGAACTAAGGGGTCAAGCCCAACCCCTGAAAAACAACCCCACACCATAATCCCCCCTCCACCAAATGATTTGAAACAAAGCGCACAAAGCTACCATACACATGGGCCAAATGTCGGCCAGTTTTCATTGAACCATGTGTACTAGGCCTAAGACACAGTGGATCCAAAACAGAACTACTGGAAAGACAGATTGTAAAATACAGCATGCAGTGAGAACAAACTATTTGAGATAGGAGATGTGTGATAGGAATTTGCCAGTGTGAAGAGAGCAGAAGTTAGTCACCAGGATGAATGGATGCAGGCAATTAAAGCAGAGATCCGCAGGAAGGCCTACACAATATCTGATTTGTTTGTTTTCCAGATGCATGAGTGCCTTCAATAAAGCAGAGTGATTATGATGATACTGTACTGTGCTGATGTCTATTATCATGAGCCGTTATCCTGGTCACCAGAGCCGCACTTTGTAACACAAATGCAACTTTGTCTTGCAGATCCCGGTACCGGTAATGGAGATAAGCTCCACCAATCACCCTGTGAAAGTGGGACTGTCAGATGCCTTTGTGGTGGTGCACAAGATTCAGCAGATTCCAAGTATGTATTTCTTTATAAAAACTCTGTTTCTGTGCATTCATGAATGTATAGCTCTCAACTGTCCCTGATTTCGAGGGACTGTCCCTGATTTGGAGAAATGTCCCTCTGTCCCTCTTTCCCCCCTCATTTGTCCCTCATTTTGGTCTGATCTATATAGTTGTATATAAAATGCACTTTTTATCTTTCAAAACGTGTTTCCCAGTGCTAACCCTTTCATCCAATATCTAAATCGCTGCATTTGTAAGTTTCAAAAGCCAATATAAAGGAATAGTAGTGGTAAAATAAAGCACTTGTGGATTTAATTAACCTTTTTTTTTTGGTTAATTCTTCTTTTAGGGGGTATGGCAGGGGGTGTGTCCAATGCCTACATACATTTGCATTCATATAGGAGACATGGGGAGAAGGTGAAGCTGATCTAACCCACCTCCTCCTCCCTCCTCATACATCCCATACAGCAGGCAGGAGAGAG
The DNA here is from genome assembly GCF_037356315.1 of Lithobates pipiens. Lineage (NCBI taxonomy): Eukaryota > Metazoa > Chordata > Amphibia > Anura > Ranidae > Lithobates > Lithobates pipiens. Next base: position 76,906,327 of record NW_027507764.1, read on the forward strand.
CCAGCGGGCATCAGTGGGTGGGGGAGAGCCGGCGGGTGGGTCAGTGGTCGGCATAGAGCTAGTGGGCGGTGAGTGGGCAGGGGAGAGTCGGCAGGCGGGTGAGTCAGAGTGGGTGCCGGAGTGATCGTGACTGCAGCAGCACGGAGCGGCCGCTCGGCACACACCTCACAGGGGGATTAGGGGAGTCCGTTGCCAGACTCAGTCTGGATACGCGTGACAGCAGAATTTGCTTGAAATTCTGGGACTGTCCCCGCGAATCCGTGACGGTTGGGAGGTATGGACAACATGTATGAGCCATGGATGGATGGATGATTCATGGCTGGGCACAGATCAGCACTGTGAGAACTTCAGATACAGCCCACAGGATGAATGTGTCCCTTCCCTAGAACCAGCTCTCATAGCCAGGGCCGTCTTTAATATAGATTGGACCCTGGGCATTTCCCTCTCCACCTACTCTGAGACATACAATAAATAGCAGCTTGACTTAAAATCAGTTTTCCATATCAGATCAGGCAGCAATTGCGATTGGTTGCCAGCAGTTACAGCATATCATTACTGCTTACTAACTAGTTGCTAGAGGTTACAGCACACATTACGGCTCACTGATTAGTTGCTAGAGGTTACAGGACATCACCTCCTCACAGCAGGGGAGCATGATATACATAGGAATGATGTCTTTATTTACATATCAATGCTGCCAGCCACAGCTTTTTACTCAGTATTGTCACCGCTATTTACATATGAATGCCGGTTATTTACTTGTAAACACAGGGTCTGCAGGTGAGTCATCTGCACACAACAATAGGACAGAGCTGGGCAGCATTAGTACCAGCACTTCACACTGAGATATTGGGACACAGAACAGGAATAAAACTTCAAGGGACAAGGGAATTTAAACCTGGATAGTTGGCAAGTATGAGGCAGCTGTTTTGGGCCCCACAACAATGACAGGGCCCAGGGCAGCTGCCCCCTTTGCCCTGCCTTAAAGACGGCCCTGCTCATAGCTCTCCTCACTGAGCTCTGCAGAGTGTGATTTCAGCTCCCCACCCCTTTTTTTTTCTGACAGCTCAGACAAGCTTTATACATTCCAGACTTAAAACTGATGTAGAGAAGAGAAGACTGCAGATAAATAGGTAAAACTCATGTAGGAATTGTTTCTTTTCTGTGTATCAACTGAGGATAGTCCCTTTAATGGGTATATGTAAGGGTTTACAACTACTATAATATACAAATATTTTGGCTTTTTACAGTGCAATAGAGAACAGTGTTGTAGTCAATTGGCACCAATCAGTATTCACTTGATGCGAAACTGGTACAAAATATCTACTATGTACGTTGAGGGAAAAAATATTTGATCCCCTGCTGATTTTGTACGTTTGCCCACTGACAAAGAAATGATCAGTCTATCATTTTAATGGTAGGTTTATTTTAACAGTGAGAGACAGAATAACAACAAAAATATCCAGACCAAAACGCATTTCAAAATAGTTATGAATTGATTTGTATTTTAATGAGTGAAATAAGTATTTGACCTCTTCGCAATACATGACTTAGTACTTGGTGGCAAAACCCTTATTGGCAATCACAGATGTTTCTTGTAGTTGGCCACCAGGTTTGCACACATCTCAGGAGGGATTTTGTGCCACTCCTCTTTGCAGATCGTCTCCAAGTCATTAAGGTTTCAAGGCTAACATTTGGTTACTTGAGCCTTCAGTTCTCTACACATATTTTCTATGGGATTAAGGTCTGGAGACTGGTTTAGGCCACTCCAGGACCTTAATGTGCTTCTTCATGAGACACTACTTTGTTGCCTTGGTAGTGTGTTTTGGGTCATTGTTATGCTGGAATACCCATCCATGACCCATTTTCAATGCCCTGACTGAGGAAAGGAGGTTCTCACCCAAGAATTGATGGTACATGGCCCTGTCCATTGTCCCTTTGATGCGGTGAAGTTGTCCTGTCCCCTTAGCAGAAAAACTCCCCCAAAGCATAATGTTTCCACCTCCATGTTTGACGGTGGGGATGGTGTTCTTGGAGTTCATTTTTGGTCTCATCTGAACACTTTACACAGTTCTGCTCTGAGTCAATCATGTGCTTCCTTGAGCAGGGGATTTCAGTCCTTCACAGCATTGTGTTACCAATTGTTTTCTTGGTGACTATGGTCCCATCTGCCTTGTGATCACTGACATGATTCTCCTGTGCAGTTCTGGGCTGATTCCTCACCATTCTCATGATCATTGAAACTCCACGAGGTGAGATCTTGCATGGAGCTCCAGACCGAGGGAGATTGACAGTTATTTTGTGTTTCTTCCATTTGTGAATAATCGCACCAACTGTTGTCACCCCTTTCACCAAGCTGCTTGGCGATGGTCTTGTAGCCTATTCCAGCCTTGTGCAGGTCTACAATCTTGTCCTTGACATCCTTGAACAGCTCTTTGTTCTTGGCCAAGGTGGAGAGATTGGAATATGATTGATTGCATCTGTGGACAAGTGTCTTTTATACAGGTAACAAGCTGAGATTAGGAGAACTCCCTTTAAGAGAGTGCTCCTAATGTCAGCTTGTTACCTGTTTAGAAGACACCTGGGAGTCAGAAATCTTGCTGATTGATAGAGGATCAAATACTTATTTCACTCAATAAAATGCAAATCAATTTATAGCGTTTTTGAAATGCGTTTTTCTGGATTTTTTTGTTGTTATTCTGTCTCTCACTGTTAAAATTACCATTAAAATTATAGACTGATCATTTCTTTGTCAGTGGGCAAACTTACAAAATGGGCAGGGGATCAAATACTTTTTTCCCTCACTGTATACTGCACTTTACATATTGCTCCTTGTATTTTGTTATTGAGTAAACTCATGGGTGCATATTGACTTTCCTCTTCAGAATGCTAGACTATTAAAAGCAGAGTTAACTGCCTCAGCTAATTCACTTTTTAAAGCAGGCTCCTAGCAGTGATCAGCAGTCTCATAGCACCATTGCCGGTGTTCGGAAAACACAAACTAGCAAGATACTTGGCAAGGACAAGTATGCAGGACTAATTATACAGAAAACATTATTATATTTTCCTTTCTCTGGGAAGATGCATAAAACAGTCCATTAACTTCTTCAGAAAAGGATGACTGGCTCCATCATAGCTCTGGGCATTGCTTCAGTGCAAAACTGTACTTCTCCTCACCGCTCAGTGTATGCAGGTGCAGCACAGGAGCTACCAGGCCATCAGCACTGCCAAAATAGAAAACTTCAAAATCCATCAGTACGGGGTCATCTGAAAAAAACATGTAAACAACTGGCTGGCTATACTAGTAACATATAGGGTAGAAAATCATTTTAAAGAATAAATCTCCATGAATTTAAATCTGAGCTCTAAGCAGATAAAAAAAAACACTTAATTAATTTATGTGTTCACAAAAAATTATTACATTATATTTATTATCATATTTTGAAATGCAACTAGTGTAGGTATCGAAATATGTCTTGAGATCAGCCTCTTTCCGCAGCACTCACCTTTAACCTTTTACCCACTGGGCACTTAAACCCCTTCTTAGCCCCTGTACACATGGTCGGAGATTCTGCCAACCAAATCTGTCGGATTTTGTCCGTCGGATTTAGTCCGACAGATTGTGTCCGAAACTGTTGCATACACACGGTCAGACAAAGTTGTTCGAAAAGTCCGATCTTTCAGAACGTGATGATGTAATTTCGTTACGATGGGACTACATTCAAGCTAGTAGCCAATAGCTTTGATGTAGGAATTTGATCTGAGCATGCGTGGCACTTGGTTCGATCAAAATTCGCTACACATGATCGGAGTATGTCCGATCAAACCAGTTGGTCGGGAAATATTTCCAACATGATGGAAAATTGGGTCCGACGGAGATTCGGACAGAATCAGTCCGATGCATACCACACACAGTTGGATTATCTGACGGCACGGTCCGATAGGACACATTCCGATGGATTCTCCGACCGTGTGTACAAGGCTCTAACCAGACCAATTTTCAGCTTTCAGCACTCTCACATTTTGAAAATTTGTAAATGACATTTTTGTCCTTTTTACACACAAATAGAACTTTCTTTTGGTGCTATTTAATCACCGCTGGGTTTTTTTTTTGCGCTATAAAAGAAAAAAGACTGAAAATTCTGTAAAAAAAACGGAAAATTTATATCAAATACTTACCGTAATTTTCCTTTCCTGATAGGCTCCATGGCAGCATACGTGCGGGTAGCCCCGCCTCCACGATTACCCAATAGGACCCAACTCCCATAAATCTTTGCTCCCGGCTACTATCAGTGTTCCGTAACTAGCCAACTCCAGACATTTGGGAGGGAACTCCTGCTGCCATGGAGCCTATCAGGAAAGGAAAATTACGGTAAGTATTTGATATAAATTTTCCGTTTTCCTGAAAGGCTCCATGGCAGCATACGTGTGGGAAATAACTCGCCAAACACACCCGGGTGGGCAAAATGTCGAGCAAAGAACAAAAGTTTATTTAGCATTGTCAACCGACAAAACTTGCAAACCAAAATTAACAGAAGACAGAGCCGCTGGCTCTACACAGTAATGAGAAACAAAGGTATTAATAGAAGACCAAGAGGCCGCTCTGCAAATAACTTCAGGCGCCACATGGCGGGAAGCTGCCCACGATGTTGAAATACTCCGTGTTGAATGAGCCGTTAATGCCTCAGGAGGAGCCAAGCCCTTTGCTCTGTACGCCCTCTGAATGATCTGAACGATCCAGGTAGAGATAGATCTAGCCGAAGCTCGCAATCCTTTATTCTTGCCATGAGGGAGAACAAAAAGAAATTTCGTTTGTCTAAAGGGAGCTGTGACTTCCAAATATTGTTTAAGCGCGTGTCCTACGTCCAGAGGATGAACATCCTGACTCTCTTAGTTTTTGAAAGTGGGAAGCACAACTTCCTGATTCTCATGGAAGACCGAGGTTACTTTGGGATGCGATCCCAACATGGGAATCAATACTGCCCTATCTGGAAAGAAAGTCAGAAAGGGTTCTTCCGAACCTAGATTCCTAATCTCAGAAACTCTCTTGGCTGAGGTTATAGCTACCAAGAAGATGGTCTTAAGAGTGAGATCCCTTATGGACAGAGGCTCCGTAGAATCCTTTCCAAGGTTTGAGAGAAAATCCAGCACTAAAGGGAGGTCCCATTTAGGAAACCTTGGTTTTCTTTGGGGTCTGAGCCTGGTAGCTCCCTTGAAGAATTGTTGTACCAGTGCATGGTTTGCCCAGGAAATACCCGTAAAGGCTGAAATAGCCGATACTTGGACTCTCAATGAACTGATAGCTAGAGGTAAATCAAGGCCTGTTTGAAGAAAGCTTAGTATGTCTTGTATTGTTGGAGAACTGCAAGAATTTTCTCTGGTGGACATATGGGCCGAAAACTTGGACCATATACGCTCATATACCCTATTTGTACTCCCGTGTCTGGAATTGAGAAGGGTTGGGATGACCTCTTCCGGACAACCAAGAGCTTCTAGCCTTTCCCTCTCAAAAACCATACCTTGAGGTTCAGACATGATGGGCATGGATGTAACCTTGTGCCTTGAGATAGCAAATCCGACCTGAGAGGCAGGGGAACTGGCTCTTGAAAACTGAGGAGCAGCAGTAGAGGGAACCAAGGTCTGTTGGGCCAGAAAGGAATCACTGCGAGAATCTCCGCCTTCTCTGACCTGAGTCTCCGAAGGAATTGCAGGATCACCGGAACTGGAGGGAAGGCGTAAGCTGTCTGAAACTTCCAATGTTCTGTGAGGGCATCTATCCCATATGCCTGGGGATCCCTGAACCTTGAGTAATATTTCGGAAGCTTCCGATTGCACGGGGAAGCGAACAAGTCGACTTCCAGGGACAATCCTAAGGTCAGGAGCCAATCGAATACTTCCCGGTGTAGAGACCACTCGTTGTTGTCCAACTCGACACGCGATAGGAAGTCCGCCTGAACATTCTGCACCCCTGGGATGTAGACTGCAGAAAGGTTGGACAAATTCTTCTGAGCCCAATTCATTATTGGCTCCGTCTCCTGTAACAGGGACCAGCTGCGAGTTCCCCCTTGCTTCTTTACGTAAGCCACCGCGGTTGTGTTGTCCAACCTTAGCATGACCGAGGCATTCGCTGTCAGATGATGGAATGACCGAAGCGCCTGGAAGGCCGCTCTTAGCTCCAGAACATTGGAGACGACTCTCTGTGATGGAAACGTCCACCTGCCCTGAGCGACCTCCGAAAGGCAGTGAGCGCCCCATCCTCGGTTGCTGGCATCTGAAGTTACCGTGACCCATGAGATGGGAATGATTGAATGGTGGTTGCGCAGGTTCTTCCCCTGTAGCCACCAAAGAAGAGACGTCCTCATGGCTGGAGTGAGGAATATGCGCTGTGTCTGGCTGGATAAGTCCCACTGTTGTAGAAACCCCTTCTGAAAGGGACGAGTGTGCCACTGGGCCCACTTTACCATGGGAATGGTGGCTGACATTGTGCCAATCACCCTCAGACATTGGAGAGCCGAGAGATGGGATGCTGCAAGGGCTGCATGAATCCTGTCTCGTATGACTCCAACCTTCTCTTCTGGAAGGGCGATAGTACCTTCTGCTGTGTTGAACTGCGCCCCTAGGAAAACAAGAGACTGAGTTGGATCTAGGTGACTCTTTTCTAAGTTCAGAAGCCACCCGAACTCCTGTAGAGTGGAGATGACTAGGTCTTTGTGCTCCAAGAGCTGATCTTTGTTCTGGGATAGCAGAAGAAGGTCGTCGAGATAGTGATGGAGACGAACACCTTTGACTCTGAGAAAGGCCACAACTGCCAAAAGAACTTTGGAGAAGACCCGTGGGGACGTTGTTAACCCAAAGGGAAGACATGTAAATTGAAGATGTTGAATGCCTACTGCAAAGCGGAGGTATTGTTGAAACTCCTTTGCCACGGGAACATGGAAGTAAGCGTCCTTCAAATCGACTGATATCATCCAGTCCCCCAGATACACGGACTGCTGGATGGTAAGCAGAGATTCCATCTTGAACTTCTCTTTGCGAATGAAGGAATTGAGATGGCTCAAATCTATTACCGGCCTCCATGTGCCGTTTTTCTTTTGAACCAGAAACAAAGGGGAATACATGCCCTCTCCACGTTCTTCTTCTGGAACGGGAACGGCTGCGCCTTGATCCAGTAAAGAGTTCACGTAGGTCAATAGGACTTGTTTCTTCTCTTTTGATTCTGGAAGATTTGTGGGAATAAATCTTAGCTTTGGGGTGCTGATAAAACCCCACTTGTGACCTGAGGAAATTGTTTTTACAGTCCAAAAATCCCGAATTGAGGCCGCCCAAACATGCCTGAAGTGGAGAAGACGAGCCCCCACCTGACAAGTTTGAGCGGGCCCAATTTCAAAAGGATTTCGCGGAATCCTGCTTGCCGGACGAACCCCCTTTTGAGGTATTTTTGAAAGAAGATTGCCTGGATCTCCATGACCTTGAGAATTCTCGACCAGGTCTATAGCTCCGCGCCTCCCTGGCACGATCAGGGCCTTGTCTTCTAGGAAATGGACGCCTTTGATTTTGAAGACGTCTGTCCTGGGGAAGAAAACCAGATTTCCCACCTGTAGCCCGGGATATGGCAGTATCCAGCTTGTTACCAAACAAAGATGACCCCTCAAAGGGAATACGGCACCAGGCCTGTTTGGATGCTGGATCCGCCAGCCATGGACGGAGCCATAACGCACGGCGAGCTGAGACTGCTGCTAACATATCCCGAGATATCAGGCGGATAACATCAATAGATGCCTCCCCCAAAAAGGCAGATGCCATCCTGATTTCTTGAATAGGGGAGTCTTTTGCTGATTCAATAGAAATACCCCTCAGGAATTCCTCTACAGAGTCAGCCCATGATTCTATGGCCTTGGATACCGCTGCCATTGCAAGCACTAGTTTGCAAGCCATTCCAGAAGTCAGATATATCCTCTTAAGGTCTGAATCGATCCGCCTTTCCAAAGGATCTTTAAAGGATACCGTATCCTCTAAGGGTAGGGTTACATATCTCACCAAACGCATGAGCGCTGCATCCACTAGTGGTGCTGACTCCAGGTGCTTCACATCCTCTTCTTTAAAGGGATATAATTTCAGGATTTTTGACTGCATGGAACCCTTTTTATCCACCTTGCTCCATTCCTCGGTAATAATGTCACCCAACTCTGAAAGGAAGGGAAAAAATTGTCGCTCCTTATTGAGCTGTTTAAAGAACTTTCTCTGCTTTGGTGGGGAAGTAATAGGGTCTTCCCACTTCAGAGCCTCTCTCACTGCTTTGACCAATGAAGGCACCAGTCCATAGTCAAAACCTAAACCAGGATCCTCACAGTCAGATTCACTATCTGAGATGGGAGCAGATAGGCGGCTTGGCTGAGAGGATTCCCATGTCTCCTGCAATGGGTTCTCTCCAGGTGGAGGAGCCAATAATTCTGACGGGGATTCACACAGCTGTAGAGCATCCCTCTCCTGCAGAGACTCCTTCACAACCCGTCTTACTATTGACTCCAAACGCTGGTCTGCACCATCCCTTTCATCTGCAGCTTTGGAGAAGCAATGATCGCATAAGGATACGTCCGAAGGAACAGGCATCCTGCACCCCCAGCATGATTTTTCCGTATGCTTGCTGGAGTGAGCAGCAGGGGGGTGAGAATAATTCTTATTATGCTGTTCAGATCTTGACCTATGCTGGCTAGATCTTGAGGAGGATTTATGGCGGTGTGATCTTGATGATCCACTGCGTCTAGAAGTGATAGGTTGTGGATCAGACCCAGAAGGGCTGTAAGGGTAAAACAGACAGAGAGAGAAAAGGATAAACAGTCAATCCTACCTATGCCAAACACTCTCTCCAATATATAAAAAGCATAAATACTAAAGACCTACCTAACATGAGCGGGCTGGCCACTAGGAGGCAGTAAGGCGTCCATATTCACAATAAACCCACAGTTTAAGAAACACTGCAACCAAAGAGAAAAATAAAACACACATTTTTTTTTATTTTTTTTTTTTAAAAGCATTTCCCCAGCCTAAGGGACATGCTCTTACCTTAAACCGCCGCGCTGACAGCCCCGGGAAGTCGCTGCGACCACTGCAAACATTCCCAGGGTTCTGACAGCTTCCAAAGCCTTTTAAATTTGGCGCCCGTGACGTCATCGCCGACGTCAGACGCGAGGCGCTCGCGCGCATGCGCGGGAACCAAGCCTCGGTCTCATACCGGGTTCGCACATGCGCAGAACGCCTGCATAACCCGGAAGTAGGAGAGAGGTTTGCTGGAACGCGGAAGCGAACGCAAACGGCATGGAGGAGACCGCAAGACAAACAAAAGAAATACACACAAATACAATGCTGCCATGGATAGATAAAAGGCTCACCACTCCACCAACGATCACCTGGCCGAACGGACTGGAACACACACGCCATACCTCCAGCAGATAATGGTCACCCATAGCAACGGGACACAGACCGTGCGCACTCAGGTAGGAAATCCTTTCTTCAGCGCTACTCTGCAAATACTCTCCATACCCTGCTTAACAGTCAGGGCCTATCGGAGGAAAAATTCTCAGTCAATCAGCCAATCGATCGTCGTGAAGTTTTATTTCCAGGAAAGAAACCATCTGGTCCTACTGGGGAGGACAAAAAAGGAACACTGATAGTAGCCGGGAGCAAAGATTTATGGGAGTTGGGTCCTATTGGGTAATCGTGGAGGCGGGGCTACCCGCACGTATGCTGCCATGGAGCCTTTCAGGAAATATATTTTTCTTGGTTTCTGTTATAAAATTTGGGAAATTAGTAGTTTTTCTTCATAAACTGTGTCCAAAATTTATACTGCTACATATCTTTGGTAAAAATAACCCAAATTAGTGGATATTATTTGATCTTTGTGAAAGTGATAGAGTCCACAAGCTGTGGTGCCAATCTCTGAAAAATTACCACACCTGAAGTACTGATGGTCTATTTCATTTCTTGAGACCCTAGCAAGCCAGGAAAGTATAAATACCCCCCAAATGACTCCTTTTTGGATAGTAGAAATTCCAAGGTATTTCTTAAGAGTCATGGTGAGTGTTTTGAAGTTGTAATTTTTTCCCACAATTCTTAGAAAAATCTAATTTGTTTTCTTTTTTTTTTTCACAAAATTGTTATATTAGCAGGTTATTTCTCACACACAGCATATGCATAGCACAAATTACACCCCAAAACACATTCTGCTATTTTTCCTGAGTACGGCGATATCACATGTGTGGGACTTTTACACAGCCTGGCCACATAGAGAGGCCCATCATGCAGGGAGCACTGTTAGGCGTTCTTGGAGCATAAATTATACATATCATTTCTTGACTACCTCTTACATTTTTGAAGGCCCTGGAGCACCAGGACAATGGAAACACCCCAAAAATGTCCCCATTTTGGAAAGAAAACAACCCAACGTATAATCTATGAGGCATAATGAGTTTTTTGAACGTGTAATTTTTTTCTAAAAGTTTTTGGAAAATGTGTAAATAAAATGAAAACGCTTTTTTTTTTTTTTTTTTACACAAAGTTGTCCATTTGTACAGTATTTTTAACACATAGCATGTACATGCCAAAAATGACACCCCAAAATAGATTATCCTACTCCTCCTGATTAGGCGATACCACATGTGTGGGACTTTTACACAGCCTGGCCACATAGAGAGGCCCAACATGCAGGGAGCACCATCAGGTGTTCTAGGGGCATAAATATCAAATCTAATTTGACTACCTATTACACTTTTGTGAGGAACTCTAGTGGCATGGATGTGGCATGGATGAGAACTGATGTGGCATGAATGAGCATGAATGGGGATGGATGAGTCATGGATGGGGATGGATGAGTTTGCCTGAGTAAGGCTGAGTACGGATGGGTACGGCTGAGTACGGCTGAGGACGCCTGAGTACGACTGGGTATGGCTGGGTACGGCTGAGTATGGCTGAGTATGGCTGAGTATGGCTGAGTATGGCTGAGTGCGGCTGAGTGCGGCTGAGTGAGGCTGAGTATGGCTGAGTACAGCTGAGTGCGACTGGGTACGGCTGAGTGCGGCTGGGTATAGCTGGGTATGAATGGGATGGCTGAGCATGAATGGATGGATGAGTATTGCTAAGCATGGATGAGTATTGATGAGTTTGGATGGATGGATGAGTATTGCTGAGGATTGATGGATGGATGAGTATTTCTGAGGATGGATGGATGGAAGAGTTTTGCTAAGGAAGGATGGATGGCTGAGCATGGATGGTTGAGTACTGATGAGGATGGATGGCTGAGTATTGATGAGTAGGGATGAGCCGAACACCCCCCGGTTCGGTTCGCACCAGAACTTTCGAACGGACCCCGCGTTCGAAACGAACGTTAGAACCCCATTGAAGTCTATGGGACTCGAATGTTCGAAATGGAAAGTGCTCATTTTAACGGCTAATATGCAAGATACTGTCCTAAAAAGGATTTGGGGACCTGACTCCTGCCTCAGGGGACATGGGTCAATGCAAAAAAAGGTTTTAAAAACGGCCGTTTTGGCGGGAGCACTGATTTTAATGACGATTAAAGTGAAAAAAAAAGTGAAATATTCCTTTAAATATGGTGCCTGGGGGGTGTCTGTAGTATGCCTGTGAAGTGCCACGTGTTTCCCGTGTTTAGAACAGTCCCTGCACAAAATTACATTAAACGGAAATAACACCATTTAAAACTGCTTGCGGTTTTAATGTTATATCTGGTTCCTGCAATATGGTTGAAAATCATTGAGAAAAATGGCATGGGTAGCCCTCCCTGCCCATTACCAGCCTATTTGGGTCTTGTACGCATATTAAGGGGAACCCCGTACCCATATTAAAAAAAGGAAATGCGTGTGGCCCCCAGGCCCTATATACTCAGAACAGCAGTATACAGGCGGTGCAAACAAGACAGGGACTGTGTAGGTTTGTTGTGTTAAGTTGAATCTGTTTGTAATTTTCAACTGGTACATTTTTAAAGTGTAGCTCCAGTCAAAAAAATTATTTTTAAGCTTTTTGGAAAACATAGGGAAGGGTTATCACCCCTGTATAATTTGTTTGTTGTCCATCTTTTTTCATCTCACTTGCTGCTGTCTGATGTTAGTAAGTTGGATGTTTGAAAGTAGGGGCCTGCCCTATATGCTCTGCAGAAATGGCGGAACAAGGTGTTGGTTTTGCCACAACATTGTAAGCCCTCAAAGTGACTCTTGGTGGGCGCTGGAGCGCCCTGCTGTGAACGATTATATCAAGAATTGTAATTACATGCCATTGTTGAACAGTGGTATAAAAATTGACCTTTGGTGGTTGTGGTGCTGGTGCCACAACACTATAAGTCCTCACCGTTACTCTGGGTGGGCACAGGAAGGGGCCCTCCTGTGAAATATTATATCAAGAATTGTAATTACATGTCCCTGTTAAACAGGGGCAGAAAAATTGGGCCTTAGGCACTGGTGCCATCACACTGCAACCTATGCCATATACTCTAGTTTTATTGCAGGAATTAGCCCTGCTGCAAAGCATTGCATCAAAAATTGTACTTAAACGCCCCTGTTAATCAGGGGCAGAAAAATTGGGCCTTAGGCACTGGTGCTGGTGCCACCACACTCCAACCTCTGCCATATACTCTAGTTTTATTGCAGGAATTAGCCCTGCTGCAAAGCATTGCATCAAAAATTGTACTTAAACGTCCCTGTTAAACAGGGGCAGAAAAATTGGGCCTTAGGCACTGGTGCTGGTGCCACCACACTCCAACCTCTGCCATATACTCTAGTTTTATTGCAGGAATTAGCCCTGCTGCAAAGCATTGCATCAAAAAATGTAATTAAACGCCCCTGTTAAACAGGGGCAGAAAAATTGGGCTGCTGGCATCACCCAGAACCAAAAATGTTCTTCCAACATATCAGCGGTGGAGGAAGACAATAGACAATCAACATAACAGGACAGTCACTCAGCATCAGCATAGGCAGTCTTGAAGGGATGTGGTATTTCAAAAAAAATTATTCGGTTACATCAGCTTCAGGTGCTTGGTAGCTGTGGGTGATCCAAGACTGATTCATCTTGATGAAGGTCAGTCGATCAACTGATTCGGTGGACAGGCGCACCCTGTGATCGGTAACAAAGCCACCAGCAGCACTGAAGGTGCGTTCCGAAAGAACGCTGGATGCAGGACAGGCCAGTAGCTCAATTGCATACTTTGCAAGCTCTGGCCAGTGATCCATCCTCAAGACCCAGTAAGCCAGAGGATTTTCGGTGGGAAAGGTGTCCAAGTCTGACCTTGCCCCTAGGTATTCCTGCACCATGTAAATTAGACGCTGGCGATGGGTGCTGGAACCAATCATACCTTGGGGCTGCGGACTAAAAAATTGTCTGAAAGCATCAGTCAGACGGCCACCTTCTCCACCGCTCCTTCTGACTGATGCCTCAGCAACACGTTGTCCAGGACCAGGAATTTGTGACCTCCCAGTCTCTGGGAACGCGTTGCACAGAGCTTTCTGCAAGGCCTCCCGGAGATGTCTCATCCTCTGCTCCCTCTGCGATGGCAAGATAAGGTCGGCAACCTTACCCTTGTACCGTGGATCAAGGAGAGTGGCCAGCCAGTAATGGTCCCTCTCCTTGATCCGAAGAATACGAGGATCCTTCCGCAGGCTTTGCAGGATCAGGGAGGCCATGCAGCGTAGGTTAGCTGAGGCATTCGGTCCGGAGTCCTCTGGGTCACTAAGGACAACATGATCCGCAGCTACCTCCTCCCAGCCACGTACAAGTCCACGTGTTTCTTGGGACTGTAAATCATCCCTATAAGACTGCTGCTGCTGATGCTGATGCTGAGTGCCAGCCTCCACCTCCATGCTGACACAATCATCCTCCTCCTCCTCTTCCTCCTCCTCACCCTCTTCCTGTGTGATGGGTGGCACAGCAGGAACACTGTCTGGATAAAGGGGGCCTTGAGAGGCAAGGAAGTCCTCCTCTTCCTGCCTCTGTTCTGCCTCAAGTGCCCTGTCCATTATTCCATGCAGCGTATGCTCCAAGAGGTGGACAAGAGGTACAGTGTCACTGATGCATGCACTGTCACTGCTCCCCATCCTTGTGGCCTCCTCAAACGGTGACAGGACAGTGCATGCATCCCTGATCATGCCCCACTGGCGTGGTGAGAAAAAACCAAGCTCCCCTGACCCTGTCCTGGTGCCGTAGTCGCACAGGTACTCATTGATGGCCCTCTGCTGCGTGTGCAGCCGCTGCAGCATGGCCAATGTTGAGTTCCATCTGGTGGGCATGTCACATATAAGGCGGTTCTTGGGCAGGTTCAACTCCTTTTGGAGCTCAGCCAGCCGAGCACAGGCATTAAATGATCGGCGGAAATGCACACAGACTTTCCTGGCCTGCTTCAGGACATCATGTAAGCCGGGGTACCTGCCCAAGAACCGCTGCACCACCAGGTTAAGGACGTGAGCTACACAGGGCACATGGGTCAGTTGTCCCTGTCGGAGGGCGGAGAGGAGGTTGGTGCCATTGTCGCAAACCACCATTCCTGGCTTAAGCTGGCGTGGCGTCAACCACCTCTCGGCCTGCCCCTGCAGAGCTGACAAAACATCCGCCCCAGTGTGGCTCCTGTCCCCCAAACAAACCAGCGCAAGCACGGCATGGCATTGTTTTGCCTGCGTACTTGCGTAGCCCCTGGAACGCCTACGGAGCACCGCTGGTTCTGAGGACAGAGCACTGGAAGAGGCCATGGAGGAAGAAGAAGAGGAGGGGGTGGAGGAGAGAGGTGTGTCACAACCAATAGTAGCATTTTGGAGGCGTGGTGGCGGAACAACCTCCAACACTACTGCACCTTGTCCTGCATCCTTCCCAGCAGCCAGAAGAGTGACCCAATGGGCCGTGAAAGACAGGTAACGTCCCTGTCCATGCCTGCTGGACCATGAGTCAGCGGTAATATGCACCTTACCGCTGACCGCCCTGTCCAGCGAGGCAAGGACATTGCCTTCCACATGCCGGTAGAGAGCCGGAATCGCCTTCCGTGAGAAAAAGTGGCGTTTGGGGACCTGCCACTGAGGAACCGCACATTGTACAAACTCACGGAAGGGGGCCGAGTCTACCAACTGAAAAGGCAGCAGTTGAAGTGCTAGCAATTTAGCCAAGCTAGCATTCAACCGCTGGGCATGTGGATGGCTGGGAGTAAATTTCTTCCGCCGGTCCAGCAGCTGGGGCAGGGACATTTGCCTGCTATAATCGGATGTGGATGTACCACTAGCAGAGTTCCCGGAAGCACTTGGCTGTGACACACCTAATTCTACACCTTCATTCCTCTCAGAGCAGGTTTCAGAGAGGACTGAAGGTCTAGTGGGGTTGGAGATGCCAGCTGATGAGGAGCAAGGAGAGGTCCGCTTTGTTCTTTGGTGTGGGTCTTTGAGGTACGCTTGCCAACGAGCTGCATGGCAGGTCAATATATGTCTGGTCAAGCATGTGGTGCCCAAGCGGCTGATGTTTTGGCCACGTGAGATACGCTTGAGACATATGTTGCAAATAGCAGCGGTGCGATCTGATGCATTCCTCTCAAAAAAGGCCCACACCAAAGAACTTTTAGAATAACGCGCAGAGGAAGCGCTCTGCGCAGGCGGAGCTCTGCGGTGTGATTCAGTCGGTGTGCTGCCCCTAAGCTGGCCCCCGGAGGGCATCCTGCCTCGTTGGACATGTGCCTCCTACTCCTCCTCCTCCTCCCTCCTTCTAGGCACCCACGTGGAGTCAGTGCCCTCATCATCCCCTCCCTCTTCATCACTGTAGCAAACCTGGCAGTATGCTGCAGCTTGTGGAACATGACTGCCAGATTGCTGTGCTTCTTGAGCATCCTCTCTCTCTGCGCTCACGCTACTGCCTTCCTCTAGCTGAGTGTCATCATCAGAGCCCACCAAACACTGGGCATCCTCCTGGAGCATGTACCCAACACTGTGCTCAAAGAGTTCAGGAGACTCCTCAGGAGGACGTGGTGGGTCTAGGGAAGGAGTCACTGATGATGACATTGAGAGGAGGGAAGACGATGCGTTGGCAGCTGCTTTGCTACTACCCTGAGACTGGGTGAGAGAGGATGAGGAGGATGAAGAGGGCTTGGTCATCCACTCTACCAAGTCGTTGGCATGTTGCGGTTCAACATGTCCAGCTGCAGAAAAGAAGGACAAGCATGTCCCATGGCCACGTGCTGATGACAATGCACCGCGTCCACGACCAGCACTGTTGTCTCTAGACACAGAGCCTTCTTGCCCTCTTTTATCGGCTCGCGCCTGTCTGCCTCTCCTTGCTGGCCTTCCAGACATGGTTAATGGCCTGAAGGGAGTTGGGTAAAACAGTAGTTGGGTAGTTTATATTGTGCTGGAGGCACACAACACCCACTAACTCCTGCAGATGCCTTTTTTATAGAACAGCAGAGTTAAAGGGGTATATACAGATGTATACTGTGCTGTGCTGGAAGCACACACAACTTCCAATAACTCCTGCAGATGACAATTGGGCCCAAATAGAGAACAGCTATGTAGGTGGATTATAGCGGTATGTACTGGGTACAGAGCACGCAGACAGCATGCACTATCTCCTGGCACTACTGACTGCAAGCTCTATTATTAAAGATGGACCACTAGCTATATAGGTGAGGTGAATATCACGGTGTATACTGCGGTCAGGGCACGCAGACAATAACCAGAAAACAGCAGAGTTAAAGGGGTATATACAGATGTATACTGTACTGTGCTGTGCTGGAAGCACACACAACTTCCAATAACTCCTGCAGATGGCAATTGGGCTCAAATAGAGAACAGCTATGTAGGTGGATTATAGCGGTATGTACTGGGTACAGAGCACGCAGACAGCACGCACTATCTCCTAACACTACTGACTGCAAGCTCTATTATTAAAGCTAGATCACTAGCTATATAGGTGAGGTGAATATAGTGGTGTATACTGCGGTCAGGGCACAGACAGTAACCACTACACAAGAGCAAGATAGGAAATCAGCCAAAAACGATTGGTGTGTAACTGTGTTGAAGGTACACAGAACACCCACTGCTTCAGATGCTAACACACTACACGAGGCCGCCTCAAAGGCGGCCTTATATAGTGTGGGGCGTGCACTACACAGCCTGAGCTATGATTGGCCACAGGCAGGATGCCTGTGGCCAACCATGGCTCTCCTCGCTGCTGGCGCTGCGATTGGCCAAGCATGCGGGGTCACAGTGCATGCTTGGCCAATCATGAGCCAGCAATGCACTGCGCCATCGCAGTGCATTGTGGGCCACACGAATTTTGCCGCGAACGGCCCAAACGTTCGGAATTCGGCGAACGCCCGACTGACCAATGTTCGAGTCGAACGTACGTTCGACTCGAACACGAAGCTCATCCCTATTGATGAGGATGGATGGTTGAGTATTGATGAGGATGGATGGCTGAGTATTTATGAGGATGGATGGCTGAGTACTGGAGTTATCACATATCAGCGCTGTGGGCACTGCACATCCAGTCCACAGCACTGCTACCTCTGATCTCTCTCCTCTCTGTACCGATTGATACAGAGAGGGGAGAGAGGAACCGGACGTGATGCCGGTTTATTTACAAGTGAACATTCAGCGGCCATTTACCGTCACAGATATTCCTGGGCCCCTTTTTGATTCCCTGACCTCCCTCTCTCTTCAGCAGCGCTGCCAACTTTCTCCATCTCCCGTCGGCTGCTGCGGGAGATGTGTCAGGATGAAGAGCAGGGAAGGGGTCAGTAAATATGTAATTTACTTCCTTTTCTGAATGGAAACAGTGTGTGATTAGTACCGATCGCTTCTGTGCTCATTCATAACAGAAGCATAGTAAACTGTGTTTACTATGCTTCAATTTGTGAATGAACAGGAAGCTCTGTCCATGCATTCTGTGCTGCCGAGGCTGCAGAGAGGGAGATTGAGAACTGTGTCCTCATTCTCATTTCTCTGTCTCAAAACTAAAACATCAGAGGTCTGTTAAGACCCCTGATATTTCACCAAAGACTCCCAATAAGGCTCCTAAACAAATTGTAAAAGGATAATAAAAAATAAAATTGTAAAAATAAAATAAAATAAAATGGTAAAAAATAATACAAAAATTAAATTTTAAAAATGGAAAACTACCAGGGTTGCAAAGGTCACACTTGTGACCAGGCCCCGGCTTTCTGACACTGTGGGGTGGCCCCAAGATGGCAGAACACGTGAAAGGGTCCGCAGGGAAGGGACTCTCCTGGAGGTCAGGGGACCCTTCATGCTTTCCTTGCATTGCGTCCCTAAAGGTTCTAGTTAAGCCTCTGCTCACCACTGTCCAATCACAGGCTGGGATAGGAAGTTGGACAGGCAGAATGGCTAAACCATAGTAGAAAAAAATAAGGTCACCAACCTGGCTTTGCTTTGTATGCTAAGACTTTCTGGATAGAGATATAAATCTTTTGGCAGATAAAACAATTCCCATATATGTATTTCTGTGTATTAAGGTGTCTGAATATAATTCAGTTTAAACCCTAACTGAATGTTTTCTTTAAATTAGCTATATAAATTCCAGGTACATCTAAACAAAAGTTGTGCAAAGTCTTGCAGTTTGTTTATTTAGAAATCAGTTGGGAACAGGCCTGTCCCCTACCAGCATGATGCAGAGCAGTACCCTTATGCTCTATGGAAGCGGTGGTCTCTCTGTAGAGGTCCAACCCCACCCCCTGCTGATTCAGAGCTAGGACTCTCCATCAAAGATTAATTAAAATGTTCAGTACGAAGAAACATTTATTAGAGAGACTTAAAGCAGAAGTAAAGTCTGCTGCAAAAAAAAAAAAAAAAGAACTGCAAGCAGGTGGTCTCTTTAGTGCAAAAGACACATAATAGCACCAAGTGCTGGCCAATGATGACAGTCGAGGCCCAGAACCCAGCAGAAGATGCTGGAGCGGGTGAGGGATGGGGACCGACAAAGGAAAGGTAAACTTAGGTCTATCTTAAGGCCTCTTGTACAGTACATGGGTGTCTGAGCCATCGCAACATAAATTCCAACTCATCATGAAAAATAACATATTTTCTAAACTGAATGAATGCAAGTACCTTAGTTTTGTCTTGGTATCCAAATTAATATCTTCTGCACATGAGCAATCATATAAAGGGAGGGATGGACAGTAGTAACAATCAGGTGTTCTGAATATACTGTATTTATTGGCGTATAACACTCACTTTTTCACCATGAAAATTGGGTGCAAATAGCGTGTGCGTGTTATACGCCGATACTTCAATTTTAGCTGCCTCGAAGGGGACAGGGAAGGGGGCAGGACAAGCGCCATCAGATTACATACAGTAAGAATCTCCTGTTTACTTGGCGGCCTCCCTAATAGGAAGTCCCGTCTCCTGGGCCACCATTGGACCACTGTTCTGTCTATCAAAGGAGATTCTCACTAAATGGCTGCAGATGGGCATCTATCAGGCTGCACTGATGGCAATGGTGAGGCTGCTGCATTGATGGCAATGGTGAGGCTGCTGCATTGATGGCAATAGTGAAGCTGCTGCATGGTGATGTTGCATTGATGCGGACTGATGAGGCTACATCGATGGCACCTGTGAGGCTGCAGATGGACATTGATCAGGATGCATTGACGGCAATGGTGAGGCTGCAGATGGGCACTGACCCTTATTTTGCTTAAAAGTTCCTTATTTAAAATTTTACGTTTTTTTCCTGAAACTTCGCTCTTAAAATTAATGTGCGTGTTATACGCCGATAAATACGGTATTTGTTCCAAAAATAAACATACTGACAGAAAGAGAGAGCAGAGGGATGACATAGTCTTCTGCTGCTCTTCTGCTGCTCTTTTATTGACCTGTCAGGGGCTGCGAGCAAGGACTTCACCAAGCTGTTTTGCTTAACTGTTATCTGATAAGGCTGTGTAAGTCACAGGAATAGATGGACATAAAGTGGGAAATTTACTAATATTGGTGCACAGGGCTTTTTTCAGCAGGAACGCAGGGGAACGTAGTTCTAGCACCTCCAGAACTGATTTTATATAATGGCAAGGGGTGCTGGGGTGTGCTGGAGGGTCTATTGATGCTGGCTGCTGGGAAATCTATTGTTGCTGGAGGGGATCTATTTTGCAGAGGAAGGAGGTCTCTTGTTGCTGGTAGAGGATCTATTTTTAAGGGGGGGGTTTGTTGCTTGGAGGGATCTACTGTTGAGAGAGGGGTCCATTGTTGCTGGCGGCTGGGAAATCTGTTGTTGATGGATGGTCTATTTGTGCAGGAGGGTCTATTGTTGCTGAAGGGTCTTATGTTGCTGGGGGTCATCCGCTGTTGGGAGAGATCTACTGTTGAGGGAGGGGTCTTATGTTGGCTGTTGGGAGTCTATTTTTGCTGGAGTGGATCTTTTGTTGTTGGGGGACCCATTGTTTCTAGATCTATTTTACTGCCTTTCTTGTTATCATTAGCAAATTCCATACAAACTACTTAGCGCCACAAAATTATACTTGGTTCTGTATTCTCTAAAAGGGGCGGTACTGGGAAGTGGGTAAAGGGATGGAACCAAGGGGTAGTGCTCAGAAATGCGCAGGGGGCGGAGTCAAGGGGTGACTTGAAAGAGAGGAGTTCCTGCACCTAGAAAAAAAAGGCCTGCTGGAGCACTCAGAATCTGGTGCATAGTAACCAATCAGCTTCTAACTTCAGCTGGTTCAATTAACCCTTTGAGGACCAAGGGACATATGTGTCCCATGTTTTTAATTGCCTGTATCATCTGATTAAGAACTTAAAATACTTTTTTTTATTTTTTTTTGGTTTGAGTCAAAATATTAGTTCTTATCAACAAATGGTTGTCATAATTCCTCCTCCAAAAATGACACAAGTGTGGAAATGGTTTTATTTATTGTTCAAATACACTCTTAACCACTTAAGCCCCGGTCCATTTTGCAGATAAAGGACCAGGCCCCTTTTTGCGATTCGGCACTGCATCACTTTAACTGACAATTGCACGGTTGTGGGACATGGCTCCCAAGCAAAATTGGCATCCTTTTTTTCCCACAAATAGAGCTTTCTTTTGGTGGTATTTGATCACCTCTGCGTTTTTTATTTTTTGCGCTGTAAACAAAAATAGAACGACAATTTTGAAAAAAATGCAATATTTTTTACTTTTTGCTATAATAAATATCCCCCAAAAATATATAAAAACAATTTTTTTCCTCAGTTTAGGCCGATACATATTCTTCTACATATTTTTGGTAAAAAAAAAATCGCAATAAACGTTTATTGATTGGTTTACGCAAAAGTTATTGTGTCTACAAAATAGGGGATAGTTTGATGACATTTTTATTAATATTTTTTTTACTAGTAATGGTGGTGATCAGCGATTTTTATTGTGACTGCGACATTATGGCGGACACATCGGACATTTTTGACAAATTTTTGGGACCATTGGCATTAATACAGCCATCAGTGCGATTAAAAATGCACTGATTACTGTAAAAATGTCACTGGCAGTAAAGGGGTTAACCACTAGGGCAGTGAAGGGGTTAACTACTAGGGGGCAGTGTAGAGGTTAAGTGTGTGTTTTTTTTTACTGTAGGGGACGTGGCTTGGCGTGTGACGTCACTGATCGTCTTTCCCTATGACAGGGAACAGACAATCAGTGACAGGCTCACTAGGAAGCAGGAGGAGAGGTTTGTTTACACTTACCTCTCCTCGTTCTTCAGCTCTGTGACCCAATCGCGGGACACCGGCGGCGATCGGGTACGTGGGTCCCGCGACCATGATCACGGAGCTCAGGACCAGGTTGCGAGTGCGCCGCCGGCCGCGTGCGCGACCCACGGCTGGGCACTTAAAGGGAAACATACCTGTACGTGCCTGTGCCTAGCCGTGCCATTCTGCCGACGTATATAGGCATGAGGCAGTCCTTAAGCGGTTAAAGGGAAAAAATATAATTATTTTTATATTGATGATGGTAATCTTATGGTCCTCAAAGGGTTAAGCTTTGACAATAAACCTAGAAGCGGATTGGTTATTATGCACGACTGCACCAGATTCTGTATGCACAAGTTTTAGTAAATCTCAGAAACAAATCCTATGAAAAATCCTATACAACTATGTATTTACCTACTTCGGGTTTAATAAATATGATACATTCCTCTAATACTTTATAATTCTGTGTTTTTCTAGATGTCCGCAGAAGAACGATTTTCGAGTATCACAGAGTGGAGTTGGAAATGTCTAGGATAACTAACTACTCGGCGGTGGAAATGTTACCTCTTCCAAGTGAGTGGTTTGGTTGTTGGATACAATACGTCGCTCTAGAAAAGACACTATGCAGTCTATTGATTTAATGATCTGTAAAGTGGCTCCGAGTATGAGGAATTATCATAATGCAGGGGACATCAGAGAAAACATATAGTTTGTACAGCTTATATTAAGACTAAGCAAGCAAGATCCATTACAGAATTCATATGCACAGTGCGCTTTTTCTATATTTGATGTCATATCATTTTTAAAAGTGCTGCATTACTTAGATGAATGGACTGACATGATTTGCTCCTCAGTTTTATGGACATTTTTATAAATGCAGGACAGGAAGATGTAATTGTTAGCAGATATTTCATTGTATGGTCATTTAAAGGGTCAGTAAACTTTCATTACAAATCTGGTTCATATAAAAAAAGCTTTTGAAAATAAAAAAGCAACATCTAAATGGGTGCCGCTGGGAAACACATACTGACAAATGTGAAATTTATCAGAACTTAAATTCTGTAAATAAATATATGAATAATTGAATGAACAAATGCATAGTCATCTGGAAGTAAGTACAAACCATGACAAATGAAGTGTCCATTTCATAAATGAAACCGTTCTGATCGATGTAGCCTATTAGCAAGCAAGAGAAGCTTAAAGCACTGGCAGTAGACAAAAGGAAAAAGATGCACATGATCAGTGCTGGGACAAGGCCATTTGGTGCCCAGGGCGAAGATGGCAAACTGTGCCCCCCATTTTTAAAAAAGAATCAATGTCATTTTAAAACAAGAATATACTTATTATTATATTAAGGGACACTCTGATGGGCAAATTGTATGTTAAGGGGCACCCTGATGGACACAACAAAACGTGCCCCTTAACATAAAATCTGCCCATCAGAGTCCCCCTTAATACAAAATGTGCCCATCAGTGTTGCTCTTAAAATAAAATCTGCCCATCAGAGTGTCCCTTAACATAAAATGTGCCCATCAGCATGCCCCTTAATATAAAATAAGGGTCATGCTGATGGGCACCTTTTATGTTAAGGGGCACTCTGATGGGCACATTTTATGTTAAAAGGCACTCTGATGGGCACAAAAAAATGTGTCCATCAGTGTGCCCCATAAGGAAATATGCACATCAGTGTGCACATTAAAAATATACGGTACCCATCAGCGTGCCCCCTTAAAATAAAATTTGTCCATCAGAGTGCCCCTTAACATAAAAAAAGGTGCCCATCAGCGTGACCTTTAACAAAATATGCCCAGCAGTGTGCACAATAGAAATATGCCCATTATTGATCACTAGTTAACATGTGGCAAATATACCTTGAATGCAGGAGTGCACAACTGAAATACCGAAGGGGTAGAAGCTGCGAGATATGGAGAGCCAGGACCTGGGAACCGCGAGTAGCAGGGGGGCGGGGCAAGCACGTGGCATCATGCCCCTACTCACAGCCCTTGAGTGTGAGCTGGTCTTCTGTCAACTCCGAGACCTGCGGTGAGGAGCAGGGGGCGGGCGCACGCACGCAGCGTCACTGGTTGCTGGGGAAACCTGCGGTCCCATCAAACTAGTGACAGCTGTTTTAGAAAGACACTTCATTGCGCCCCCCCACCCCCAATAAATTGTACCACCCAGGGCATTCACCCCTTCCGCCCCCCTTTTACGGGCTCTGCACATGATCACTTGTTTAAAGATATACATATGCTGTGAAAAAAATGTATAAAGCAATGGTGTCATGCAAATACAAACCGCTATGGAGGGTTTTGGGGGATGCATTACAACAGTGTTCTCTAAACTGCAGCCCGGGGGCCTGATGTGGCCTTTATCTGGCCCTTGGGCCACTACTACACCAGCTGATACCAATGATAGGGCATCATTCCCCCTACTGACACAATCAATGGGGCACTATTCCTCCCATTAAAACCAATGATGGGGTACTAATGCTGGGGCATTTTCTACTCCCACTGCCCCCCTGAAGCCTGAAAGACATTAAACTGGCCCCTTGCTTAAAACCCCTGCTTTACAATAAAAACAACATCTGCCATGGCAAATGGAATACTAAACCCGCAACAGTAAAACTATACTGTATATGCAGTAATGCATGCTTGTTTTACTCACTGTGGAACCTAAGGGGTTAATCCTCTGTATCGTGTAAAAAGGCTGTTTGATCATGTATACACTCCCTTTTTGCATTGTCTCCATAACATGTCCAGAAATTACAGAGTTAGTGGAGTCAGGCTGCACATGCTCAGTTTGGTGTGTATTGCTAGAGAGTTTTTTTTTTCTTGCGAAAGTGAATGTGATCAGCACAGGGCCAATTAGCACTGTCCAGATAGAGGGTCAGGGATTTTGCATCCTGATAGGACAGCCAGTGCAGTAGGAAAACTCCTTCTACAAACTTTAACCAGGTACTGACAGAAGTCAAAAACTGCTATATACTGCTGTTGAGAAACAGCCGTTTATATTTATTAAAATTGTTGCATTTCCATGTTCTGTGTACTGTGGGAGACCAGATATAGTGAATTGCAGAGTCCTGGATTTAGTAACACTTTAACGTGTTGGTTATTGTTTGCTGTCACTTATACATATTTTAAAAATATCTGTTCAGCAATGGGTAACTTTTCTCTATGGGAAATAGAATGAGTCTTTCCGAAAACTCCAAAACCTCCTAAGGGGAAGGAATACTGCAGGAGATAAAATGAGAGGGTGCAGATCTCTGCCATCAATGGGTAGAGTCATTTTTCCTGGTATCACTAACTTCCACTTTAGTGATCCTTTGTGATGAACAATCTCTGTTAGATTAGAATGGCTGATGTTAAAGGGGTTGTAAAGGTAAATGTTTTTTCACCTTAATGCATTCTATGCATTAAGGTGAAAAAACATTTCACACTGCCTGCGCCCCCAGCCCCCCGTTTTACTTACCTCACCCCTTGAAAGTCCCGCGCTCATCCCCCGACGTCCTTTCCACCGTTCAGCCTGGCCGCTGATTGGCTGGAGTGGATGGATGGAAAGCAGCGCAGCCATTGGCTCGCACTGCTGTCAATCACATCCACTGATGCGGTGCGTCGGGGGCGGGGCTGTGTGATACAGTGAGCGGCTATAGCCGCCGGCTGTATCACGGGAGCGCGCCCGCAAATGCTTCTCACCATGCGAGGGAGCTCGCATGAACGTGAGAAGTACCTGCGGGAGGAAGCCGAGACAGCCGCCGAGGGACCCCAGAAGAGCAGGTTCAGGGCCACTCTGTGCAAAACGAGCTGCACAGTGGAGGTAAGTATAACATGTTTGTTATTTAAAAAAAATAAATTTCACTTTACAATCCCTTTAAATACAATGTTATGCAATAGAGCATGGGTCTCCAAATTATGGCCCTCCAGTTGTTCAGGAACTACAATGCCCATCATGCCAAGTCATGTCTTTGAATGTCAGAGTTTTACAATGCCTCATGGGATGTGTAGTTCCCATGGGCGTAGCATAAGGGGTTGCAGGGGTCACAATCGCAACCTCGCCCATAGCTCTAGGGGGGCCCTGCAGCCTCCCTGTCATATTATCATATTCTCCACAAAATCCAGCTCCGATCTGCCCTAGGGCCCCACAGCCGCACTTCAGTACTGGGCTTCTACTTTGCTTTCCACAGTTCACACCCCTCTGTTCCCATTGGCTGGGGAGAAGCTGGGAGGCATTTCCTGAATGGAGAGGAGCATGAGGTGAGAACAGCCCAGGATGGGGAAGTGTCTGTGCTGTGTGCTGACAACATGGAATGGTAACCGAGCTCAGCGAGGTAAGAGGAGAGTGCCGTCCTGTAGCCATGATGGGACTGATGTCACTGGTGAGGTATGACACTACTCAGTGTCTTCTAGTCACCAGCTGTGATTCTCTGTACTCCCCCACACGGGGATGTCTAATTACCCCACTTCTCTGACAACTGGGGAAAAGACACACCTTCGGGAGGGGACCTTCCCCCAACACCTGCCAACACTGACAGAGAAACCTTCAGAAATTGCTAAAACAAATCCCTTAACACCTCCTCGGGGTGGGGGGGGGGGGGGGCTGAAGGGCTGCAGGCTCCAGATTTTGTGTCACATGGCTTTGCCCTCCCAGATCTAAGTTGCCCCCCCCCCCCCAAAGCCCCCTGACCACCCTTCATGCCATGCCCGGCTGCTGAGCTCCTTTCCCATTACAGCACTCTATACTGTTCCTCCTCTGTAGGGCTGAAATCAAGGAGCTCTGCCAAGTGACCTGCCAGGGGTTCCTGTCCTCTGATTCTCCAGCGGTGATCCCTGTCCTCTATTATGAAGAGAAACTCTGGGAACTCGAAACTCTTAAGCCACTTTGAGTATCTTGGCGTGCGGTGGGTGTATCTGCACGCATGTTGGAAGTGGGGGGGGCAGGTAAATTTTTGCATCGGGGCCCACAAGCTTCAAGTCACTACTCTGGTAGTTCCACAACAGCTGGAGGGCCTTAGTTTGGGGGTCCCTGCAATAGAGAGACCGTAACTTGTTTTTTTTAATTCTTTTTACATTTTTTACACATGCCCTACATTGCAGTTTGAGCATTCTGTGCTGGAGGTTAATATGGAATAGATCAGACATGCTCTGGAATACATTATAAGCTGACTCGGATAATGCTTCTAACTGTAAATGCCATATTTCTGGCACACCTTTGTTTAATTAGCTTGATCTGTTTTTAAATTAAATATACAACGATTGACACAACATTTTTTTACAAAGCACATTGATTTATCTGCAAAAATCCCTTCCTTAATATTCCCTGCATTAGGTGCATCTGATTGAAGGAAAAAAAGAGAGGAATGAATAATTCCACATCTTTTAAAATGATATTGCAAAGATAAATTTCATTTGGGGGCTCCTCTGGGTTTATCATGTAATAAAGTTGTCAAGGCACACGCACTATTGCTGTTACATGGAGGGCAGGGTCCCACAGTACAATGAATGTCTTATACCGTAGAACATACAGTATAGGCAACAATATAAGCAATCCAATAAATTAAAGAATATAATGTAATTTTTAACAATATATGGGTTACTTTTATTAAAGGTTCTACTGCATAGAAGAAGCAGATTGAACCTGTGTGTATAGACAGTATTTTCTAGCAGTGAAGCTGCCTTCACTTGGATCTTGCTTGTGTTAGTGATCATTCTGCATACATTGTACACTCTAGATATAAAAAAATTGAAATATATAAATAAAAAGAGATTCCTTCAATGAAAACAATTACCTGTCTCACCACCTGTGCCACCAATAAAGAACATCTATTTATTATATTGCAGCTTACCAATTTTTAGATGTGGTGGCTGCATTTGTTTTCTTTTTAGTAGACTTTCTTTCCTTTATTTTCACCTGGTGATCTGGCCGGTAAATCTGTTATTTTTTCAACAGAATAAGCTTTCCGTCAAATGTATCAGTGAAAGTATTGAGATAAACTGTTTATCACTGACAGGGGTGCTTAGAATGATCAGCTTTTATTTATGCATGTAAAACCGTTATCCCAAAAAGAAAAAAAAGAAAAACGGTTGCTGTAACTCTGCATGTAACTGCAGTTTGAGCTGGAGTTTGGCTTCTATTTGTTAGTGTATCTAAATCTTCTAGTGCATCTAACACCCACCAACCCCCAGACTGACAATGCTGCTGTCCAATGCTGCCCCCTGTGATCCTTCATTCAGGGTGTAGGCATTCTAATAGAGGAGGTGTGTTACTGGCCAGCTCTAATACTCACCTAAGCCCCCTATCGATCCAGCGATGTGCACAAGAGCCTCGACTGTCCCTGGAATCCCTCTCCTCATTGGCTGAGACAGCAGCGGGAGCCATTGGCTCCCACTATGGTCAATCACAGCCACAGAGCCAATGAGGAGAGAGCAGGGGGCGGGGCAAAGCCACAGCTCTATGGGGGTTATTTAAAAACTGCAAAATGCACTTGGAAGTGCAGACACTGTAAATCTTAGGGATAGATCTGAAATGAGGGGAAGCTCTGCTGATTTTATCATCCAATCATGTGCAAGCTAAAATGCTGTTTTTATTTTCCTTGCATGTCCCCCTCGGATCTACAGCGACTGCAATTCCAAGTGCACTTGTAGTGCAAAGTGGATTTGCCTTTAGTAAATAACCCCCTATGTGTCTTGTAGACGTATAGAGCAGAGCTCAGGGTCGAACATGCATCAGTGCCCCCATAGCCAGTGGCTTGCTATTGGGGGCACCGGTCAAGGGGGAGGAGCCAGGGGTGCCAGCAAGGGATCCGAGGAGAAAAGGATCGAGTCTGCTCTGTGCAAAAGCACTGCACAGAGCAGGTAAGTATAGCATGTTTGTTTTTAAAGCCTACCCTATAACCACTTTGCGCCCGCGCTATAGTTAAAAGACGGCTACAGCGCGGACGCTAACTGTCGGGTGGACGTCCCTGGATGTCCTCCTGTTTACTTCCCCTCTGCTATGTAAACATATGAGATCATCTCTCATTGCCGGCTCTCCCTCTTCACACAGACAGCGTGTGAGGAGAGAGAGCTTCCGTGCTGCAGCTGCAGCGTCAGTGAACAGTAAGTTAACACTCACACAGTGAAACACACACACACACAGTGAAACACACATACACAGTGAAACACACAGTGAAACACACACACATGCCTACCTGTCCGCAGTGCCACCTATCCCCATTGCCATCTGTCCCCAGTGCCACCTGTCAGTGTCATATGTCCCCAGTGCCACCTATCAGTGCCATATGTCCCCAGTGCCACCTATCAGTGTCATCTGTTCCCAGTACCACCTGTCCCCAGTGCCACCTATCAGTGCCACCTGTCCCTAGTGCCACCTGTCAGTGTCAAGTGTTATCAGTGCCACGTATCAGTGCCATCTGTCATTAGTGTCAGGTGTCATCAGTGCCATGTATTAGTGCCATCTGTCTCTGTCATCAGTGCCACGTATCACGTATTAGTGCCATCTGTCATCAGTGCCACGTATTAGTGCTTTCTGTCATCAGTGCCACATATTAGTTCCATCTGTCATCGGTGTCACGTGTCATCAGTGCCACGTATTAGTGCCGTCTGTCATCAGTGTCACATCAGTGTCACATGCCATCAGTGCCACGTATCAGTACCATCTGCCATCAGTGCCACGGCAGTGTCACGTGTCATTGTCCTGGTGCTCCAGGGCCTTCAAAAATGTAATAGGTAGTCAACAAGTTAGATGTGTAATTTATGCTCCTAGAACATGTAATGGTGCTCCCTGTATGTTGGGCCTCTCTAAGTGGCCAGGCTGTGAAAAAGTCCCACACATGTGATATCACCGTACTGAGGAGGAGTAGCAGAATGTATTTTTGGACATTACTTGTGGTATGCACATTTCACGTGAGAGAAATAATCTATTACAATGACAATTTTGTGGAAAAAATAAATAAATAAAAAATCTTCATTTTGCAAAGAATTGTGAGAAAAAATTACAAAAAATGACAACACCAAAAACCTCACCATGCCTCTTACTAAATATCTTGGAATGTCTACTTTTAAATGAGCTAGGCCACCAGTACATCAGGTGTGATTAATTTTTTATGATTTGCACCACAGCTTGTAGACTCTCTAACTTTTACAAAGACCAAATAATATTTACTAATTTGGGTTATTTGTACCAAAGATATGTAGCAGTATAAATTGTGGGCAAAATTCATGAAAAAAAAAAATATATAATTTGCAAATGTTATCACAGAAACAAAGAAAAATTCTTTTTTTTCAATATTTTCTGTGTTTTTTCATTTATAGCGCAAAAAATTAAAAACCCAGAGGTGATCAAATACCACCAAATGAAAGCTCTATTTGTGTGAAAAAAAGGACAAAAAATTCATTTGGGTACAGTGTTACATGACTAACTAGTAATTGTCATTCAAAATGTGAGAGCACCGAAAGGTGAAAATTGGTCTAGACAGGAGGGGGGTTTAAGTGCCCAGTAGGCAAGTGGTTAAGACCACTTTAAAAAAAGAAAACAAATGCAGCCACCACATCTAATGATTGTAAGCTGCAATATATAACATTTTTGGTTTGGCTCGGTTCACACAGGGGCAACACGACGTGACTTGAAGTGACTTGACGTGATGTGACTTGACGTGACTTGGCGTGACTTGGACCCGACTTACAACACTACTTTAAGTCGCCCCAGGCCAGGCGACTTGCCGTGGCCAATCAGTGAATGAGCTCTCAGGGGGGAACTCCTTTTGAGAGCTGATAATTCTCTGAGAGTCGCCTCTGTATAGACAGAGATCCGACTTGGAGGCGACCTCCATTGAAATCAATGGGTACCAGTCGCCTACAAGTCGAATTGAAGTAGTACAGGAACCTTTTCTGAAGTCGGAGTGACTTCAGTAGTGTGCATTAAGACGGCTCTCATTCACTTACATTAATTTCTATATGTTGTACGACCTGAGGCGACTTGGGGCGACTTGAAGTCGGATCTGAGTCGCCCCTGTGTGAACCGGCACTTAGGGCTTTAATATGACTTTTAGGGCCGGTTCACACTGCAGGCGAGGCGAGGCGACACCGACTTGCCTCGCCGCGACATGCCGCGACCTCAGCGGCAACTTGCAGATGACTTCTGTATAGAAGTCAATGCAAATGAACACAAAAGTTAACTACACAAACAGAAACCATCCATTCACAGCAAGTCTCTAGCAGCCGTGTTTTCAAACTGAAACTGTTACCGAATAGATACATGCACTCAATCCCTACTCCCATATCCTATGTGTGACAACTGTTTTAACATACTAAAGTATGGTGTGCGGGTCACACACATACCAATTACAGCAGACCAGTAATACTCATATGTTTTGCATTAAGCATATCCCTCAGATTGCTCCTCCCCTAACATCCCCCCCCTCCCACACCCTACTTCCTCCTCCTTCCCACATTAGTGGTTGAGTATTGTTTCCCCTACCTTTTTTTCCTTTTTTTTGTTATATAACTGTTCAACTCAATGTCATATATATTTGTATATCTACTAAAATACAAATATTATTCAAATAAAAAAAAAAAAAAAAAAAAAAAAAAAAAAGAAGTCAATGCAAGTCGCCCCGAGGTCGCCCGAAAGTAGTACAGGAACCTTTTTTCTGAGTCGGAACGACTCGAGTCGCTCCTCTCAGAACGGTTCCATTGTACAGAACGGGGGCGACTTGTCACACTGTGGTGAGGCGAGTCGTGTCGCCTCGCATCGCCCGCAGTGTGAACCGGCCCTAAAGATGAATTGTTTCACAGTGTTTACTGCTACAAAGGTTACAGGAACCCATGAGCTGTGGGACTATTTTTGAACTGTTAGTGTTCTGTGTCATGTGATGGCATATGACATAGAGAGCCGTAAGGGAAAATGAAAATGACTGACCTGACACTGGGTTTCTGCTGGTGCCAGTTGCCATGCTGATCAAGAGGTCTGATACTGGATAATTTAGGTAAAGTGTTTCCAAGCCCAAAAGAACATTTTTAAATATATTGAAATTTACTAGCCTTTAGTTTTGGTGGCTACCTTAGTTTACCAGTTTTCAGTTTTTTTTTCTTTATCTATACATGGAATACCTGCGAATTACTCACTTCCTTTCCCAGCGCGGCTAAGCTCACTCTACTGAATCTGTGGTTGTCACGTAGTCTGCAATTCAAATATGTCTATCTTTTTACATCGAGTCTCCGTGCATACTGGACATTAAAATTGTTACATAGGTTGAAAAAGACACAAGTCTATCAAGTCCAACCCATGTGTGTGATTATATGTCAGTACAGGCATACCCCATACTTCAGGCTCACTTCTGCATAGAGACCAATGAGCTTCTAACCCCAGCTTGTTCAATTAAGCTTTTGTAATAAAACCTGGAAACTCATTGATTTCTATGCAGAAGTGAGCCTGATTGTGCACTTTCCAGCTTTAGTAAATAAACCCCACTGTGTACTTAAAAGTGGGGTATGCCTGTATTACATTGTATATATCTGTATGTTGTGGTCATTCAGGTGCTTATCTAATAGTTTCTTGAAACTATCAATGCCCCTCGCTGAGACCACCACCTGTGGAAGGGAATTCCACATCCTTGCCACTCTTACAATAAAGAACCCTCTACGTAGTTTAAGGTTAAACTTATTTTCTTCTAATTTTAATGAGTGGCCACGAGTCTTGTTAAACTCCCTTTTAAATAATAATAATAATAAAATAATGTTATAAAAATGGCAGTAGCTTTGCAGTGAATCTTTTAACGCTTTTTAACGTTTTTACAATAGTGTTTATTAGCGTTTTTTCACATTTTTTTTCAATGGATGAAAAACGTAAAAAAACGCTGGTGAGCCATGCTTTTGAGCGTTTATCGGCGTTTATGAGCGATTGACATTTTTTGTGGTCAGAAAATCGACTTCTGAACATGATTTTATGGCGTTCAGAAAACAGCCCATAAACTCCACTGCAGATAAACGTCCAAAAACGTCCATGTGTGCATGGACACATAGGATAACATAGAGGGGAGTTTATGGGCTTTTAAAAAAAAAACACCCAAACTCCCAAAAACGCCCGATTATGAGCTTCAGTGTGCATGGAGCCCTATACAATCACTTTAATATTATTTAAGCTCATAGGGCTGGATACGGACCCTGCTTTTATGGCAAGATCAACCGTTTTTTCTGCACTTGCTAAAAAAATTTACTTAGCCTGAAAAAAATAAATAAATGTAGTCCCTACATCTGAAGATTGGTAGGCTGCAATACATTACATTTTTGTTCTTTGGTTTAGTTATCTTTTTGGGCTTGTTCACATATGTGGCTAATATTGCACAAATCTAAAGATGATCTCTTTTTAGAGGGCTTTTGACAGGCGGCGAGGCGGCGATATGTCACCTGTTTTAACCCTGAAAATGCAGAGCCGCTGTGCCGCAACCGTGTGCATTGCACACAGTAGCACAGAGGTTGCAGCGCAGCCCTATCACTGTTAATTTTAATGTCAAATTTCGACTAAAATTCCATTTTAGCTTTAGTTGTATTTTAGTCATCTCATTTGTTTAAGTTTTGGTCATATTTTAGTCAACTAAAATCTCCAGTACATTTCAGTCCACTAAAATCTAATGAGTTTAGTTAAATTGTAATGCATTATTTAAGAATTTCTCTAAAATTTCCAAACTTATGGTATTAAGGTTTGAACATACACTACAGACACAGATTTAATCATTGTGATATATAACATTTTTATAAATAAAACCAAGTTTCATAAACAAACCAAAATATAGCTTTTTTTGACAAACAGAAGTGCAAATTTAAAATATAAAAAAATACAAAATAAATAAAAATAAAGCTGTAAATTCTATTGGTTGTAATGCCATTGCCCATATTGCCTGAATATATTGCCAACATTAAATATTAAGAAAAATAATAAGAAAAGCCTTTTCTTAATTTTTTGTTCTTTCAGCAGTGTTTCTCAACCTTTTTTTCAGTCAAGGCACCCTTTAAAAATTATGGACAGTCTTGAGGCACCCAATTCTGAAATGTAAAAATGATTCTTAAGCCTCATACACACGGTCGGATTTTCCGCATACAAAACCTCAGACTTTTGTCCGAAGGGCGTTGGCCATGAACTTGTCTTGCATACAAACAGCACACAATTGTTGGCCAACAAACACAAACGTAGTGACATACTATGTGGTTTTGCAGAAGCTCCAGGAGAATAATCCAGATGAATGCAGCGCACAATTCTCTTCTTCTTTAATGGGATAATAATGAAGCTGCTTGGCTGGTGATACTGATGGAGTTATTGCAAACTAATTTTCCAAGGCTTTTTTTTTCTAGTGATATCAAGAATAATATTATTATGCTTGTTATTTTTATTTTTTTGGGCTAGTTACCACAACACCATTATCCCGTAGTTTTTAAGATCTAAGATACAAATATGTTGGTGTCCCTTGTCAATTTCACATTGTATTCTTTAAAATGTAACTGCCTACTCCCAAAGTGTCATTTGAAGTAAAACACATTGCCAAGTATTATATATATATTTTTATTGTGCATTAATAAAAGAAAACAAATAAAATTAGACATGCTATCCGCCAATAGAACTTAACCAAAAAGTTCATTCTATGCATCCAAAAATATAGAAAATATACCAAAACAAATCATTATTATTCAACCAAAAAATAAAAAAAAACCCTCATGCATGTGTCCTGCTTCTTAATATAGGGGGTCAACAATTCCAAGAGTTGGTGAAAGCAGGGGTCCGTCATCCGGAGATAATTCCAAAAATCATCTGGATTTTTCTCCTGGAGCTCCCACAGCAAAAGCATATGGACATAATTGGTCACGATTAATAAAGCAACCAATTTTTGGTCCAAGAAATCTTCCTCCTTCTGTTCCTGGACTGGACTTGGGTCAAAGCAATAACTCCAAGTCCAATAATAAATAACACGTTATCTTCTCCGATTCCGCAACATGTCTGGTTGATGAATGGCCGTTCAGAAACTAACTGAAAAGCACGAAATGAAAAGCACGAAATGAAAAGCGCGAATTCACACTCACCAAACTTCTACTAACATGAAATTAGCAGAAGGAGCCCAAAGGGTGGTGCTAAAGAGCTGAAAAAAACACGTAGTACGTCACTACATTCGTGTTTGTTGGCCGACAAATCCTTGCCGTTTGTATGCAGGACAAAATCCAGGCACATGCCTTGGGACAAAACACCTGTTTTCTTTTTCTGTGAATGGAGGATAGAGATACTTCATATCTCTCTCTCTCCTTGCAGAGAAAAAAATTATTATAATAAAATAAAAAAATAAAAAAAATACAAACAAAAATACCTGATCTAGGTCAGTGTCAGGGTCAGTGTTTGTGTCAAGGTCAGGGTCAAAGGTTGGTATTTTTGTTTTTTGGACAGGTATTTTTTTATTAGTATCAGTGTCAGTTAGTGTCAGTGTGTTTTAGGTAGGATTAAAAAAAAGTATTGTTTTTGGGCTATACTATGGGTACAATCAATAAATAACATATATGGTATCGCTGAGATTGTCAGGAGCAGGAAAATTTATTTTGGGTTATTCTTTAGGGAAAGGTTATTGTAGTAGCAAGAAATATACAGCTAAATTAATTTAAAAAAAATTCTTTACTATCTTGGGACAGTTTTCTTTTGATAATAGAACAAAAAAAAATTGGAGAAATTCATTACCGTACTTAAATGAATGCCCAATTTGTCTTGAAAAAAATGTGCTATAATCCGCCTAGATACACAAAGTAGTTGTGATGATATTTACGATTTTGACACATGTCAAAGTTGCAAAATTATGCTTATGCACACAATCCAAAAATCGGAAGTTTTTTGCATGTTGGCCGTATATCGAACCTAAAGAGTTTGCTAAAGTGACAAACAGAATAAAAAATCGGAAGTGATGTCGCGTGTATTTGTATTGTATTTTCAGATGAAAACTGTACTCATTAAACTAAAATTGTACGGTCTGGTATTGTACGAGGAAAATTCTCACGATTGTCCGATCGAATAATATCGGATGAACTGTCGTGATCGGCTCTCGAAAGCTCTGTATCATCGATCCGATTATCATACGATCGTGTCGAAAGTGATATTTTTCGCCATATTTTTGGATCGTGTTAGGCATTAAGATTTGTTTTACCCTTAGGCACAAAGGGGTTCAAATAATTACAGTGCCATCATCCACATACAGAAATAGAAGGGACCATTTATATTACACAATGTATGTTTAGTATCACTTAAATGGTGGTGAATATACTCTTTCAGTGGAAAATCAAGGTCATCATTGGACTTTAAGATATAAAAGGACACTTTTTTATTTTTCAACAGTCTCATATTGTTTTTTTTTTTTTTGGGTTATGTTTGCTCACTATCATTTTGTTTTTCTAGCGCAACACAGTCAGTTTTTAATTGTTTAGGTTGATATCACTTGGTGTGCTTGCTTCTTTATTCACTAGTTTTGATTTTTTTTTTGGACGTGACCACTTGCGCAGTTTGCTATTTTCTCTTTTTTGACTCACAAATGTATGAATCTGCACCTTATTTTTATTTATTTTTTTTGTTCCAGCTTGTCTCCAGTTTAGCAGCTGTGGCACTTGTGTCAGATCCCAGATCGGCTTCAACTGCAGCTGGTGCAATAATCTCCAAAGGTAGAGTGAGATTGGGATTCCTCCGCCTAATTATGTTTTCACTTATCTGATGAAATGATTGTCTATCCGCTAAAATGGTTTTTTAAACCCTGGAGTTTTCTGCTTCATTTCTAAGTCATTATAAGGCACACACACTCACACTAATCTAATCCTATCATACTACACAAGGAGAGAGAGTACAGGCAAGACAGATATATTACATGAGATAAATAGACAGGCAAATAAATGAAAAGGGAGAGACAGAGAGGGGAAAAGAAAAGAGAGAGGCAGAACATGTGTTTGTACAATATATAATATTAGACAATGACAAAAAATGTGTTTGTTTTTGTTTTCGTTTCATTCTTTTTTTTGCTTTTTTGGGAAATTCGAAAATTCTGAAAATCTGAAATTTGAAAATTCGGAATTTCAGAAATTCGAAAGTTCGGAATTTCAGAAATTCAAAAAATTCTGAATTTCGCAAATTCAAAAATTTGGCATTTAGAAAATTAGAAAATTTGGAATTCTGAAAATCTGGAAGTTCGGTTTTTCAAATTTCCGAATTCCCAAATTTTCGCATTTCCAAATTTAACATTTTCAGATTTCCGAATTTTCACATTTTCCAATTTTCCAATTTAGAATTTTCGAATTCCGAATTTCTGAATTTTCAGAATTCGAAAATTCAGAAATTAAAAAATTTGGAAATCCGAAAATTCTAAAATCTGAAAAAAAAGAAAGAAAATCTGTGAAATGTGAAATAATAACTAACTATTAAATTATAGGTATTGGAATTTCCTTTCAAATTTGACTGTTTGTGAACGTAACGAATACAAATTTATCTAAAGTTATGAATTATCTGTAATAACAATATAAACAAATTGAATGGAGCAATTTAATAATAAATAATAATAATAAAAATGTTTTATTATTATTATTGTTATTTATTATTATTATTATTAGATCATTACGTTCCATTCGTTTAGATACGGCATTCATTATTTCAAATAATTTGTAACTTCAGATAAATTCATACTCCTTACGTTCACCAACAGACAAATGTGAAAGGAAATTCCAATACCTATAATTTAATAGTTATTATTAGTTATTTGAGATTTTCGGGTTTTTGAATTTTCGGATTTTCATTCTTTTGAATTTCCAAACTTTAGAATTTTTACATTTCCTAATTTCGAATGTTCAAATTTCGAATTTCCGAACTTCCGAATTTCCGAACTTCCGAATTTCCGAATTCGAATTTTCCAATTTCTGAAATTTCCATTTTCCGAAATTTCGAATTTTACAATTTCCAAAATTTTTAATTTCCGAAATTTGGAAATTTGAAATTCAGAAATAAAAAAATTGGAAATTAGGAAATTTCGGCATTAACAAATTTGTCAAAATTTGTTAAAAAACATTCGGAACTAAACAAATTGCATGTTTATATAATATTATTGCCTGGGCCATGCTTAGACACAGGTTTTTTTCTCAGGGAATAGATGCAGGTACTCCCACTCTCCCCAAAGTCACCCCTTGTCCCCCTACCTACCTTCCAGAACCATCCCTTGTCTCCATCTAGACATGTGCACTGCTGAAAAATTGGTCCTTTTTAGTTCCATACATTTTTTTGTTTGTTTGTTTTTCAGGTCATTCATTATGATCGCAATTCATAAATTCAAAAATAAGAAATAAAATCAGAAAATTCGAAATAACTAACTAACTATTACATTTAGATATGTGCAGAATGAAAAAATGTGTTTCGATGAGGTATTTAGAGAAATTTGTTTAGTTAAATTTGTTTCATTCATTTAATTTGATTTTCAGAATTAGTCTTGTTTATTCGTTTTCGTATAGATTAAAATTTTTCGAATTTGGATAGATTCTAAAAGCTTTCAAATCAATATCGAATTTGAATAGTATTCTAATTTGAATAGCTGTCAAATTCGAATAGATTTCCAATTTCAAAAGAGAATAAAATAGAAAATAAAGCAATAGAATGGAAAAAAATTATATTCTATTCCTTTATTTTCTAATCTATTTTATTCTCTTTGAAAATTGGAAAACTATTTGCATTCAAAAAGTTTTAGAATTTTAAAAGTATTC
The DNA here is from genome assembly GCF_037356315.1 of Lithobates pipiens. Classification (NCBI taxonomy): domain Eukaryota; kingdom Metazoa; phylum Chordata; class Amphibia; order Anura; family Ranidae; genus Lithobates; species Lithobates pipiens. Next base: position 76,944,770 of record NW_027507764.1, read on the forward strand.
GAAAGCAATTCAAAAACTATTTGAATTTGAATTTCATCTAAATTTTTTTTTCATTATTTCAATTTTTTTTTTCAAATTTCAATTTCAGTTAAATTCAGTATTATGCTAATTTGGAAATTCGGATACATCGGAATTTCCCAAAAACAAAATTCCTTCCGAATTTTAATTCGGAACGAAATTAACCGCACTTGTCTAATTAAATTATAGGTATTGGAATTCCCTTTCAAATTTGTCTGTTAGTGAATGTAAAGAGTACGAATTCATCTAAAGTTAAAAATTACCGGAAATAACGAATGCCACATCTAAATAAACAGAATGGAACAAATTAATAATAAATAATAATAATAATAATAATAAAAAGTTTTTATTGTTGTTATTTATTATTATTAATTCCTTACGTTCCATTTGTTAGATACGGTATCCGTTATTTCAGATAATTTGTAACTTTGTTACGTTCACTAGCAGCCACGTTTGAAAGTAAATTCTAATACCTATAATTTAATAGTTAGTAATAGTTGATTTATTATTAGTTAGTTATTATTTCAGATTTTCGAATTTTAGATTTAAATTTACAATTTTTTTTAATATTTGAATTTACGAATATTTGGAAAAATGTGTTAAAAGGGTTTTCGTTAAAGTGGTTTTAAACCCTTACAAACAACTTTGACCTACAGGTAAGCCTAGATTAAGGCGTACCTGTATGTCCAAGAAATATCTCCTAAACCTATACGGTTTAGGAGATATTTACCTGAAGACAGCCACCGCTGTCTACGGCGCATGCGCCGTAGACAGCGGCACGCAGGCGCACTGGGTAAGCCGCAGATTGCGGCGATATGCCGTGAGTGTCAGCTCCCGTGTGCATAAATGACACATAATGCTTTACCTTTGCAGGGAATCAAAGAGGAAGTAAACCCATCAGGGTTTACTTCCTCTTTAATTCAAATAATTCCAAATGAATGAATTTGTCGAATATCGTTAAAAAAATAATTTGCAAAAAAACGAATTGCACATGCCAATCTCCATCCCCTAACTCACCCCCCTCAGTACCGCCTCTGTTAACCTCCCTGGCGGTATGATTATTTCGGATTTTAGCTGCTGAAAGCGGTACAATTATTTTGCATGAAAATTTGGCGTTTTATATTGTAGTCCTGTAATTCTTAGAAATAACTCATTTATATCTGTCCAAACCAGAGTCTAGTAAACATCCTGGGTATGATAAAGTTTGAAAAATGAAATCATAAATTATAATATAATAAATAGCTATAAATAATTATACCAAATAATAATATAACAATAATAAAAAATATTCACTAATGTAATCAAATCAAAAACACTGAAATTTGCGCAGTTGCAGAATTGTCACTGTCTTTACTTTTCAGTATTTGATGACGGATCTCCCCACAAATCGCTATCCCTCAATTCTGCGGTTGATTCCAATTTATTATTATTATTCTAGCTGGTCTAAAATCATTTTTGATGTAAAGTGACAGTTTTGGTTGCTATGGACAATCTCCAGTTTCCAGGCAGAAAGAACAGTTTTTATAAGATAAAACTGCATGCAGGACACTGGGCAGACCACTAGGGACAAAGGGGATGTGAAATTATTAGATACAGCAATGTAATCTGTAAGATTACATTATACTGTATGTATACTGTGTGTTTCACTTTTTGAATTTGGCACCGATCTCAACGCTCGCAGGGAACGGAGATCGGCTCCGTGATGAATCGAGTGGAGGACGAGCCGCTCATACAGCAGGGGGACATCGCTGGATCCAAGGGAGAAGGTAAGTAAACCTCCTGCATACAGCGATGCGGTCCCGAGTCTGGCTCAAGGTTACCGCTTTTGGTATAAAACTTCCACCCCGAGCCAGACTCGGGAACACCGCCAGGAGGGTTAATGATAAAAAAATGCAATACAATAGATCCCCTGTAGCCAGCAAAAATAGACCCCCTCCCCCATTTCAGCGATAATAGCTCTTAATACCCCCACTAGCAACAATAGATCCATGCCAGTAAAAATAGACCCCCCTGCAGCCAGCATCAACTTTCAACAGTGTTTACCCACCCAACAAAAAAAGACTACCAGAACAATCATAACAACAATAGATACCCACTGGCAAAAATAGACCCCCATAGTGATAGATCCCCCCAACAACGATCCCCCCAACAACAATCCCCCCCACCAGTGACAAGAGATCACCCAGTAGCCAACATCAATAGACCCTTCAGCACACCCCAGCACTGTTTCCCAGCGCATACATTTAGTGCTGGAGGTGCTGGAACTGTGTACCACATTTGCACTGAAAAAAAAAAGCCCTATTTAGACATCACGCTACCTAAAAGGCTAAAAACTTTACCAAAAATGTTGCTAAGACTTTTGCCCCCCACCAAGCTCAGTAGATGTAGCCCTCCTCCAAAAGTCACCATTCTTACTTAGATCTCACTTCTAGGCCTGCGGCATTGTTTCCATTGCTCCTGATCAGCTCAAACTTAAAAAAATGATATTTTTTACTGTTTTGGACCCATTTTCCTGGCATAATTAAACAAATACAGTAAGGAAGTATCCATTAACATTAACCACCAAATGAAAACCCAATCTGTCCTGAAAAAAGAAAAACGAGGTATTATCCACCTGGAAAACACTTAGCAGTTTTGATGATGTGTATGTTATACCAGGGGTTTCTCAACCAGGTTTCCATGGAATCCTAGAGTTTCTCCAGAGGTTGCTAGGGGTTCCTTGTGCAATGAGCCATTTCTGCTTCTCAGATAAGTTCCTGTTAACACCATTGGTCGTTTTAGCTATCTGGAAGGAGGTAATTCTTCCTAATGACCACAAATGTGGGGAGTATTCTTCCCAATGACCACAAGTGTAAGGGGCATTCTTCGCAATGACCATCACAATAATGTGTCATGAGTTACATGGTTAGTAAGGTTGAATAAAGACACCAGTCCATCCAGTTCAACCTGAGTGAATGTCTACAATTGTCCCTATCCCTGTACATTGCACACTCACATCAGTCCCTACCCTCAAGGAGCCCACAATCCAAGGTCCCCATTCATATACTAGGGCCAATTTGGGACAGAAGCCAATTAACCTACCTGCATGTCTTTGGAGTGTGGGAGGAAACCCACACAGAACATGCAAACTCCAGGTAGGTAGTGTCGTGGTTGGGATTCAAACCAGCGACCCTTTTTACTTCTAGGTGAGAGTGCTAACCACTACACCACTGTGCCGCCCTATGTTGTAGACATAGTAACTTTTGGTAGGGGTTCCCTAAGACTGTAAAATAATTTTGAGGGTTCCTCTGTGTTGAAAATTTAGAAAAAGGCTGTGGTATACTAACACGTGGGAAAATTGGGTTTAAGCGTTAAAGGTCTGTTTTGACTTTGGTCATGAAGGGGTTAAATAAAATAACTTTCATAAATCAGGAGTACTTCAGCTGTACTTCTGTTTAGGCTGCATAAGGCTTCTTGTGAGCTGTATTTTCCATACCCAGATAAAGAAAGTTTGTAAAAAGTATTCATGTTTAACACTGTGCTACCGAATTTGTCACAGGAGTGTTAGATTTGCTGCGTAACTCATGCAATGACTTCTCACCCAAGTATGTGAACAATGTCTTAAGACTATTCTATGTGTAATACGCTCACAAATTCACAGTTTTATTCTGTTACTGTACAATAACAATCATTGCTATTCTGAAGACCAACTCCATCCAAAATTGATGAACTGGTTTTACATGGTTTCTGGCATGTTGAGTCACATGTTTCTTTATCTAATTTTGTGGTATTTCACACTAGTCAGTTGTAGACATGGGCGCCGTCAAAAAAATGTGTTTCGTTCTGAGCGTAAAAAAAATTGTATTTCGTAACTCGTGTACGAAATTATATTCGGATTCGTACGAAATACGAATTTTCGTTAGATTCGTAACATTTTTTATTAAAATAACGAAAGTTCATTATGATGAATTTATCATTATGAGGGACTCCCACCATCCCTGTGCTGCGCTGACTTCCTGGGTTTTAGTTTCGTTAACGTTTCATAAAAAAAAGGAAAAATTATGAATTTTTGTTATGATGAATTTATCATTATGAGGGGTCCCCACCATCCCTGTGCTGAGTTCCTAGGTCTGTACACCTGCTGTGTCCATTATGATGGGTTCCCACCATCCCTGTTCTGAGTTCCCGGGTCTGAGTGTACACCCGCTGTGCCCATTATGAGGGGTTCCCACCATTCCTGTGCTGTGCTGACTTCCTCTGATTGGTGAACAAAACACCAGTCATGTTTCTGTTAATTTGGATCTGAAATTCGTTAACGAAATTTCGTATTTCGTATGAAATTCGTAAGCATAGAAATTCCCATAGGGTTCCCATCATCCCTGTGCTGACTTCCTGAGGTCTTAACTGTTAGGTTCATTAACTTTTCGTAACAATTATGAATTTTCGTTATGATGAATTTATCATTATAAGGGGTTCCCACCAACCCTGTGCTGTGCTGACTTCCTGGGTTTTTAACTTTTAGGTTTGTTAACTTTTCGTAACAATTACGAATTTTTGTTATGAATTTGGATCCGGGATTCCTAAATGAAATTTGGTATTTCGTACGGAATTCTTATGCAAAAAAATTCGTATTTCGGATTCATACGAATGTACGAATTTTCGTAAATTCATACGAATTTTCGGAAATTCATACCAATTTTCGTAAATTCATACGAATTTTCGGAAATTCATACGAATTTTCGGAAATTCATACGAATTTTCGGAAATTCATACGAATTTTCGTTTCGTGCGAAACTATTCGCACATGTCTAGTCAGTTGTGAGTGGGAGAGAGAAGTACAATCTTATGGGAGGAAATCACACTGGTGCAATCTACAAAGCTTCATACAAATGAGAATTGTTTAATGTTAGTAAACCCAATCTGAAGAATATCACAAATTTACAAAACATTTCAAATAACCTTCAAGAAGAATCCTAGCTGTATTAAAGCTAAGTGAAACCTGCTGAAGTCTTCTAAAAGCTTATTTAAAATTACTGACAGGACTCTTATTAAAGGGAACAAGGTCAAGGCCTAAAAAGTGTCTACTGCTGAAGTACAGCACTTTGTGGCTTCTTTCACTTGTGTTATGCCGCCTACACATGATCGGATTTTCCAACGGGAAATGTTGGATGTAAGCTTGAGCTAAGTCCGACCGTGTGTTTTGATCCATCAGACAATTGTTGTTGGACTTTCGACCAACAAATGTTGGCTAGCATGCTCTCAAATTTACCAGAAACAAATGTGTGTTGTCTGATTTTCTGATCGTGTTTACACAAGTTCGTCGGACAAAAGTCCAAAGTACAAACACGTATGCTCGGAATCAAGGATGAGCCAGAAGTGATCGGTCTTGTAAAACTAGCGTTCGTAATGGAGATATCACGGATGTCTTGTACGTCACTACATTTGTAACTGTTGGCCAACATTTGTGTGACTGTGTTTATGCACAACAAGTTGGAGCCAACACCCTTCGAACAAAATTCCATGGTTTTGTTGTTGGAAAGTCTGATCGTGTGTGTGTGGCATTGGTCTTGATGGGTGCACTTGTGTGCACTTGTATGGGCATGGTTCCTCCCTTTGGTTGGGTTCATAGTGTTCATGCTCAAAAGCATGCCCAGAAACAGTTAAGCGTACCATGCCCAGAACTACCTGGAAGAGGTGATCTCTGGGATGGTCCACTTGTGGTCCAGGACAGTTTGCCACTGAGCACAGAGAAAGGGATCCATGTGGTCTGGTCGGCAGAGATGATGATGTATGTGTGCCAGGGAACACTTGCCCAGTGTGAGTGGAAACCAGCAGAAGAGTAGGAAGAGGGGACAATCAAACTCGGGCATGGCCTAGTTCAACCATGCCCAATGCGAGTGCACCCTAAATCAATCTCCCTTTGGTGCCCCTTGGACTGTGTTTTCTGGTAGAAGCACCTGGCTGATAAGGTTATCTGAATAGAATTATGAATCTTTTTGGAAGTTTAGAAGTTTCCACATAAGTTTTTGAACTGTGTATTTAGCTGTTTTTCCTAAGCTCAGATTCAAAGAATTGGCACAAAGCTTTGTTGACTAATGATTTGTAAATTCCGGCTGTTCATGATGCTGTACAGACCAGGCTGTACAAGGTTAGAGTAAACAGTGCACACATAGATTAGTTTTCTAAGGGATGTAAGCTGGTGGAGATTCAGCAAACCGTGTTCATTATAAGTTAATTAAAGCCCAACTTCAAATTCTGTGCTTGTTTCATCCCCAGATGACTTACTTCTGGTCTTAAGCACCCCCCTAAGCAGTCATTTTTGTTTTGTTTTGTTTTTTTTCAGCAAAGAATATTTTAATACAAGATAACACTAAAAAATAAATGAAGAGCACAACATAAGTGACATGTATGAATCCAAGATTCATGATGTGAACTGACCTTTACAGGCAGCAGAAGGGGGTTTCCCCCAGGCCACCCTCCACTTTTACTGGCTGGTGAGCCCAGTATCAATGCAACCTGTCACATCGGATGCATGAGACAGAGTGAGATGAGATTCTGTTTTTCCTCCCCTTCTGTGACATCAGAAACTGGAAGCGACGATATACTCTATTTCAGTTTATTGTATACAAGCTGGCACTGGTTTGTAAAGCAGCCAATCAAACTGATCTTCATTTAATCGGCTGCTTTGGAGGGCAGAGGAGAGATCTGTGGTCTATTTGATCTGCAAGCAGATCCCCCGTTGACCAGACTTGAACAGGATGGATGTCACATCTGTGCCTATTCAATTTATGACCGGCAGACATGGGCAGACCCCTGTCAGCTCTATAGGCAGCTGGATGTAAACAGGCTGCGCTGTCTGTTTACATCAATCTAGCTCTGATCCGGTTGTCGAAAACAGAAAAAAGACGAAGTCCTTTTCCGTTTTTTTCTCCAGACCTGGAAGGATCTGGAAATTTGTTTACAACCGCATGTCCATAGAGCACCATGGAGCTTCCAATCAGATCCGTCTAAAAAATGACAGGTGGACCTGATTGGAATGCCGGTTGTGACAGACTCACCCGGGACAGGGACTTTTGGAGGGGACTGAATGCTGCCTACCGATTATGGGCCCTGGCATTTTGAGGAATATTGCTCTTTGTGAGCTGTATGCCTGGGGACCCTTGAGGTGGTGTTACTTTAGATTCAGGTCCATGTCACCCAAGGCCCACAGACTCTGGGAACCCTGTATATGCCATATTAGAAATAGTGACTGATTCATACTGTTGGGACACATACTGTGAGGACATGCTGATGTCATCAACCCCACCCACCTGTCTGTTGTCTGCTATAATGTGTTTATTGTAAATAAGGCTAGTGTGGGCTCTAAGAGTCTTTCGCCCATTGTTGTTTGTGTTAATTAACTCTGCAATTGTGGAAAGTTTTTCTGTGTTGATTTAAGATAATGTTGATTGTGTCTTCTGAGCTAAAACACGACAAGTCTGTCTTAAAGGTCATGTCTCTTAGTCACCTAGGCTGTCTAAAGGATTAGTTAATTAGCTCATGTTAATTCTGTTTCTGGTTACAGGTGTATTGTTAGAGTAATATGAGCAGGAGGGAGGACCTCCTCTTCTACTGTATATAAATACTTGTCATTTTGGTTCTACTAAAAGCAGTCCACGTTGAGCAGCTAAACAAGTCTCATCTTGTTTTGTGCTTGTGAGCAGTTGGAATATCTGATATCTATATTCAGACTGGGAGGAAGTGGTATATGGCGAAAGCACAAAAGCACTCAAGTAGAGTGTAGGGATGTTTCGTCACAACAGTGTAAAAGGGGCCTTAGTTAAAGTGATTGTAAGCGATCACCTTGTAAAACTACCCACTCAGTTTAAAATAGGAATGAAAGGCAAAACATTTTTGTATAATATATATATATATATATATATATATATATATATATATATATATATATACATACATTCATTCATTATTAAAAATATATTTTTGTCCCTCTGTGGTCAGTGTTTAACTACTTCAATACCACCCGTAGTCATATGACGTCCGCTAATGGGATCTCCCATCCTGGGTGGGCGTCATATGAGATCCTCGGCGGTATAGGGGGTGTGCACATGCATGTCTTAGTGGCAGAGGTCCGGTTTACCTTACATTTCCCCCTCCAATGGGCAGCCTCCGGATGCCCATCTGAGACATCTTTGCAGGTTTGGTTTGATAAAACTTCCTTACTAGCCTTGGTGCATGGACATTGTCTTCTGGTTCCCACAAACTTTCCTCAGGACTGTACCCTTTCTATTTGATCAAATACTGAATACGGCCACCCCTCATCCTACAATCAATAATGGCCTCAATTTCATACTCTTCTTCATCATCAATAGTAAGAGGTGCTGGAGGGCCAGGATTACGGCCAGGAAAGGGATCTGGTACAGTAGGCTTTAGTAAAGATACATGAAAAACCAGATGAATCTTATACTTTTCTGGATGCAAAAGTTCATAAGCTGTTGGATTTATTTTTCTCTTTACAGCAAATAGACCAATGTACTTGGGAGCCAGTTTTTTTGGAAGGACAGGCCATTTTCAGATTAATGGTTGATAACCAAACTCTGTCACTGGGTTTAAGATCCAGATCACCCCTTCTCTTTCTATCAAATAATTTTTTGTTGTCCCGTTGGGCCTTGGCGATAGCTTCCTGTAGAATTTTATTGTTTGTTTGTAGAAACAACAGTCGCTCATGGACTGCTGGAACAGAAGAATCAAAGACTGCATCAGGCAAAAAAGAGGGGTTGAATCTGAAGTTTGCAAAGAATGGTGTTTGACCTGTGGCTGAGTGGACAGAATCATTGTGCGAATTCTGCTAACGAAAGAAGAGAAGCCCATTCATCCTATGTAAACAAAGAAAAACACCAAAGATATTGTTCTTAGGTCTGTTTTGTACGTTCTGTCTGACCATTTGTCTGGGGGTGGTATGCTGAAGATAACCATGACTCAATTTTAAGTGCTTCACAAAGTTCTTTCCAAAATTTGGACGTAAGCTGCTATCCTTGGTCAGAAGTTATACTCCGAGGAACCCCATGCAACCGTACTATCTCCTTGATAAATGCTTGTACAGTCTCTGAAGTAGATGGTGTTCCAATCATTGGTATAAAATGTGCTATTTTGGATAGCCTATCAACTATCACAAAAATAGTGGTAAAACTTTGAGAAGGTGGGAGCTCGACAATGAAGTCCATGTTAATCATCTCCCAGGGCTTGCTAGGAATGGACAAGGGCCTTAACAAACCCCAAGCTTTGGTCTTGTCTCCTTTGCTCCAGATACAAATCTCACAACTTCTCACATACTTCTGACAATCAAGTCTCAGGCTGGGCCACCAGAAGGATCGTTGTAACAGCTCTAAAGTCTTACGGATCCCAAAATGCCCTACCAAGGGATGGTCGTGGCATAGATTTAAGGTTGACTGGTGCAAACTTGAAGGTACAAAAACTCTTTGCTCATGGAAGAACAATCCATCTTGTTCTTGCAACTGGAAGTCCTGCGGTGGCCCCTCCTCCCTAGAAGCTTGTTTAAGCTGTCACACCAAATCTCCTTGCAGTAACAGAAAATTTTGTGGAGAAAGGATGGTATCAGGTTGGGTAATTTCCTTCTCTTCCGGAAACATACGTGACAAGGTGTCAGGTTTCCCATTTTTAGAGCCTGATCTGTAGATTATATGGAATGTAAATCATGAGAAAATCATGAGGCTTTAGGCATCTGGCTGTACTGAGATATTCCACATTTTTATGATCAGTAAAAATAAGGATTAGGTGACTTGCTCCCTCAAGCAGATAGCGCCATTCCTCCAGAGAAGCCTTGATGGCAAGTAGCTTACGATCTCCCACATCGTAATTTTTCTCTGAAGCACGGAGTTTCCTAGAGAAGAAGGCCAAGGGATGCAGAAGAGATTTAGCACCTTGTCGTTAGGATTAGATGGCGCCCACTGCGTTCTCAGAAGCATCCACTTCAAGAACCTAGGGTAATGCAAGATCAGGATGTTGTAAAATTGGTGCTGATGTAAAGAGAAGTTTCAATTTATCAAAGGCAAGTTGCACTGCCGGAGTCCACTGAAATCGGGTGTTCTGCTTGGTAAGCTGAGTGATGGGGCTGATGATGGCTGAAAAGTTTTTGATAAATTTACGGTAAAAGTTAGGGAATCCAATAAATCTCTGGGTTCCCTTTTGATCAGTTAGCTCTGGCCACTCAAGGATGGCACTAACTTTTTGTGGTTCCATTGCGATGCCTGATGTTGAGATGATAAGCCCCAAGAACCGGATTGTTTCTTTCTCAAACTTGCTTTTTTCCACTTTTTCGTAAAACTGGTGTTTTTTCGGAGACGGCTGAGGACCTTTTTAACTTGCAGCCGGCGTTCCTCTATGGAAGGGGAAAAATATGAGTATATCATCGAGATACACAATCATGAAGAGGTCGAGAAAGTCTCTAAAAATATCATTGACAAGATCCTGAAAAGTAGCTGGAGCATTACATAGCCCACATGGCATAACTAAGTATTCAAAGTGCCCAAAACGGGTACGGAAGGCCCTTTTCCATTCATCCCCTTCCTGAATTCTTACCAGGTTATATGCACCTCGTAGGTCAAGTTTCGTGAATACTTTTGCTACTCTGAAACGCTGAAAAAGTTCTGGAACAAGTGGAAGGGGGTATATGTTCTTAATGGTTATTTTGTTTATTTCTCTATAGTTCACACAAGGTCTCAAAGTGTGATCTTTTGTTTTCAACAAAAAATATGCCAGCCCCAGCAGGCAATGTGGATGGACGGATAAATCCCCTTTTCAGGTTCTCATCAATGTATAGGCGCAACGCCTCCAGCTCAGGTTCTGATAAAGGAAAAATTCGTCCAAACGGGATCTCGGCCCCAGGTAGCAATTCGATCGGGCAATTGTATGGTCGATGGGGTGACAAAGTCTCGGCCTTCTTCTTATCAAAAACATCTAAGAAATGGTAAACAGGTGGGACATGATGTAAAACTGAAGTCTCTGGTTGCAGCTCCATTAGGAGCGCTGTGGTGGGGATTGCTTGGGGAAAACAGTGCTGCTGGCAGTAGGTGGTAGGGAAAGACACAGTTCCAGCTTCCCAGTTTATTTGGGGGTTGTGTGCCTGCAACCATGGAATCCCCAGAATGATTGGAAACAAGGGAGATGGGATAATGACCAGGTTTAAGTATTCAGAATGACCCAAAGGGGTTACTGCCAGTAGGGGACAAGTTTCTTGCGTGACAGGTCCTGACTTGAGGTTTGAGCCATCCGCCAGATTAATCTTTAAATGTTGCATCTTAGTTCGCAGTGGGACTTGGTGTTGTTTAGCAAAGGTGTAATCCATAAAACAACTGCAGGCTCCAGAATCGATAATAGCTTGGGTTTGGAAGCTCCTCCCTGGTAGCTGCAGAGAGAGTGTCAACAGAAGATGAGAGGAAATGTTTTTTACAGGACAGCTGTAAGCGTCAAGAGCATGGACAGTCTTTTGTGGCCTTATGGGGCAGTTGCAGAGGTACAGCGGTGAACGGGTAAATCCCAAGTGAACAGATTCCATGGTGGAGGAGGATGGGGGACGGGGCGTGAGTGCAGGTGCCGCTGAGGTCCAGGAAGGTTGAGTATTGCCAGATCTTTCTGTCTTTCTCTCGGAATCTGTGACCAAGCCGGATGACAAGCTGGATTAAGTCTGAGAGCGTCTTTGGTGGATCTAGTCTGGCAAGCTCATCTTTCAGAGTTTCAGAAAGTCCCAGGCGGAACTGATATTGCAAGGATGCATCATTCCAGGCAGTGCCAGAACTCCAGTGACGGAACTTAACCACGTAGTCTTCCATGGGTTGAGATCCTTGCCAAAGCGTATGCAAGTTAGCCTCCGCCGTGGAGGTTCGCTGGGGATCATCATAGATCTCGGCCATAGCCGTGAAGAAAGAAGTAGTTGATGCAAGGACCGGACTAGTCTGTTCACAAAGGTGATGGGCCCATATCTGTGGTTCCTCCCGCAGGAGAGAAATGACAAAACCCACCCTTGTGAACTCAAGGGAGAAAGTCTGTGGTTTTAACTCAAAATATAGCTGGCAGGCATTGCAAAAAGTCTGAAATTTGTAGTGATTCCCTGAAAAGCACTCTGGAATAGGTACTCAAGGCTCCAGGAAAGGAACAACTACTGTGGGTGCAGGAGCAGGTTCCCTGGATAGAGGATTTTGAGATGCATAAGGTTAACGACTTTCAAGCTGGACATAGGCCTCCTGGAGTCCGGTCACCGCTTGGCTAAGGTTGTGATTTGCTGGCATAGTGCTTCGGGCAGGCAGGTACCTCCTCCAGTCTCAGTCATGGCTGGATGATACTATCACGTACCTGGTGGAGATTGGAATGTGATAGAGGCCTCCCTTGCTCCTCCCGCCTACACTCCTGAAGGTGGGAACAGAAAGTGTAAAGGCAAGGAGTGGCACGATTGCCGGGTAGCTGGCTGGTGATGTCCCCTCTGAAGGTGGGTAGAGCTGGCAGTCAGGGTCCTTGGAGCAGGAAGCAGAAGCATCTGGGCACCAGAGCATGGACAGGAGCGAAACCAGAAGAAGAGCAGTAGTCAGCAACTGGGCAGCAGGGAACCGAATCAGCAGGCAAAAGCAAGTCCAGAGTACAGGCCAAGGTCAGGTAACAGCCAGGCAGTGTGGTTCCAAGTCAGCAGGCAGATCTAGTCCAATAAACAGGCTGAAGTCAGGATACCAGGTAACAGAGTAAAGGAGCAATCAGAGGGGAGGTCCTAAAGGCGAGCCGGGTCATACAGGAACAAACAGGAGCAACGGATCAGGACTTGGTGGGTCAGGAAGGAGCTGAAGATCATCCAGCACTTGCTTGCAGTGGCAGTTTAAATAGGCACTGGATGCCAAGTGCTAATTATTGTGTGTATGTGCGCACGTACACGCGTACTTACGCACACATGCACACTTGTTCGTGCACCAATGTGCGCACGTGCACATATCCGTGCACGATGAACTGTCATAGCTAGCATTATGTTGGTCCTTTGCTTATGAATATTAGCACATGTGCAATGTGTACGAGCATGAGCAGGTATCCGCACTGGCCTTTTAGTGGTGGAGGTCCGGTTTACCTTACAATCTGTGTGTGTAAACACAGATCCACGTCCTGTCAGGGTAGAGGAGATAGATCGTGTGTTCCTAGTATATAGGAACACTGATCTGTCTCCTCCCCAGTCAGTCCCATCCCACCCACAGTTAAAATCACTCCCTAGGTAACACATTTAACCCCAGTGTTATCTCCTTCCCTACCAGTGACATTTATACTTTAATCAGTGCATATTTATAGCACTGATCGCTGTATAAATGTCAATGTTCCCAAAATAGTATCAAAAGTGTCCAATCTATCTGCTGCAATGTCACAGTCACGATAAAGATCTCCCCCATTACTAGTACAAAAAATAATAATAATAAAAATGCCATAAATCAATAACCTATTTAGTAGGTGCTATAACTGTTGTGCAAACCAATCAATATACGCTTATTGTGATATTTTTTTTACCAAAAATATGTAGAAGAATACATATCAGCCTAAACTGAGGCAAAAATTAGTTTTTTTTTTTTTTTTTTTTTAAATTGGGATATTTATTATAGCAAAAAGTAAAAAAAAAAAAGTTTTTTTTTTTTTTTAATTGTCGCTCTTTTTTTTTGTTTATAGGGCAAAAAATAAAAACCACTGAGGTGATCAAATACGACCAAAAGAAAGCTCTATTTGTGGGGAAAAAAATGATAAAAGTTTAATTTACAGTGTTGCATGACCGTGCAATTGTCATTCAAAATGTTACAGCGCTGAAAGCTGAAAATTGGCCTGGGCAATTGCCCGGTATTGAAGTGGTTAATAGGAAAGCAGAGGGACTGGCAGGAACACCAGGGATTTCACATAAAGGAAGCAATACAAAGAGAACAGGATACTCTCTCATGCAAGTACATGGTACAGCAGGCATATATAAGGAATATGAAGTGTTCGGGTAACAGACACTTTAAGTTAAGCTTGAGGCGCTAGATGGCTGCATACTATAAGTAGATTTTTTCATATTGCTATTTGCCAAATAAAACAGGTAGTTTTATTCTGAGAATATTGTTTTCACAGCAGTCATTCATTTTTGTTGGTGATCATATTGTCTGATGTGCTGATAGCTATCGGATGCAGAATTATAAATCTGGATGTAGAGTAGGCTCACGAAAATATAAAGGCAAATAAAAATGTGAAAATCAAGTCCAATATGATTCTCAGGAAAAATTATGCTATAACTCATTAAAATACATGGTTTCCTTTTTTGTGAATTCAGACTTTGAAAAAAAAAAAAAAAGTCTACACTCCAAGAGTGACATTGAGACTTCCAGATACTTGATATGTTATATAATTCCATATTTTACGATTGTGCAATCTATGGCTCACAAAATTGAATTTTAAATAATTCTTTTATAGATTATCTGAACATAAATGCTAGTCATTTGACAAAAAATCTAAATATATATTTTAAATAGTTATATTATAAAAGGCAGTGTCTGAAACATATTTCTGATAACAGGCGATAGATAGCTCAGGAGAGTTTATAGAGCAGAAAATTGTTCCCCACCCAGAGTCTTCCAGTCCTATCCTACTGGTGTTCTAATGTAACAAGATAATTTGTGTGCACAAACTGCATAGAACTCTATGGGAATTAGCATTTAATAATAGATGATTTTATATTCCAGTCAAATGCCTTGCAGAATGCTGGAAAACAGAGGAGCTAATAAACCTTCAATGAACAATATTCTGCCTTCAAATACTAAAACCTTTTGTTAAATATCTTAATGAAAGCAGCTACCAAAGGAAATGACAGCATTAGCTGTAATACAAAATGCTGGATTTATTAAATGTTCTAAATGTATTGCGTAGATGGAGTATGTTCAGATCATTAAAATATACTATTGAGATAATTGCATGTTGATTAAAGTAGATGTAAACCCTAACTGGATGACATTTAGTTTTCTACAGCGCTATTGAATTGATTTACTAAGACTGGAGAGTACAAAATCTGATACAGTTGTGCATGGTAGCCAATCAGCTTCCAGGTTTTTTGTCAAAGCTTAACTACTTATAGAGGAAGTATACCCTCATGGGATTTTCTTCCTTTCTTCTTCGCTGCAAAGTAAAGGCATAATGTGCTAATATGCAATCGCATACTAACATATGCGACACCTACCTGCAAACTAAGCCTGTGCCATCCTCGCTGCAGGCTGCATCCATCTTCGCCCCTTCTTTCCGGGGTCGTGGACACTAGCTGTGTGATTGGCCGGAGCCACATGACGTCACTCCTGTCGGTCACGGCACGCGCTCCTGAAGAAACGGCACGGGCGGCCGGTCCTTCATAGTGCATTTTCCAATGACATAGCACAGTATACAGTAAATATCTCTGAAACGACGCACGTTTAGGAGATATTTACAGTACCTAAAGGTAAGCCTTATTCTAGGCTTTCCTATAGGTACAAATTACACAGGGAGGTTTACAACCTCTGTAAAGAGATTCAGCCCCCCCCCCACCAAAAATATCCCTGGTAAGGGAATTCGGCAGTGAAGCCTACTGTGCTTTCTAATTGGTCCGGGGGCAGAGGAAGGAGGAGTGGGTTGAACTTATGAGAGACCGTGCCACGGCAGTGGGGAATGGTACCTGTCAAAAACAGGTATCCCCCCCCGAAAAGTGCCAAATGTGGCATCGGAAGAGGGGGGAGATGGATAAGTGAAAGTTCCACTTTTGAGTGGAACTCGGCTTTAAGAACTAAGCCTTTTTCTGACACTTGTTGTTTACAAGTTAAAATCTGTATTGTTTGCTAGAAAATTACTTAGAATTCCCAAACATTATATATATGTTTTTAGCAGAGACCCTAGAGAATAAAATGGCATTCGTTGTAATATTTTATGTCGCACTGTATTTACGCAACGGTCTTTCAAATGCAATATAAAAAATAAAATAAAATTTCATGAACTAAATAAAAAAAAATAAAAAAAAAAAACAGTAAAGTTAGCCTATTTGTTTTGTATAATGTGAAAGTTATTACATGAGTAAATAGATAAATAACATGTAATGCTTTAAAATTGGCCCACTCGTGGAAAAGGGACAAACTACGGTGCTTACAAATCTCCATAGGCGATGCTTTAAAAATGTTTAATGGTTACCAGTAGTTACAGAGCAGGTCTAGTGCTAGCATTATTGCTCTCACTCTAACGATCGCAGCAATACTTCACATGTGTAGTTTCAACACACATTTGCAGGTGCGACTTACGTATGAGTTCGCTTTTGTGTGCTAACATGGAGGGATGGGACACTTTTAAATTATTATTTCTTTCTTTTTTATTTATTTTATTTTATTTTTTTATTTTTTACACTGTCCTTTTAATGTAATGTTTTTTCTATCACTTGTATTGCTGTCACAAGGAATGTAAATATCCCTTGTGACAGAAAAAGTCATGTGTCAGGCATTTTTTGGAGGGATCTGAGGTCTATAAGACCCCAAATCTCTCATTTGCACTTAGACCCCTTTCACACTGAAGCGCTGCAAAAACTGCAGATAAAACGCTGGTAGTTTTTGCAGGGCTTTTGCAGTACTTTTGCAATGCTTTTACTGAGCTTTTGAGGCACTAGCGGTGAGCTTTTTTAAGGTCACATGACAACCTTAAAAACCTATCCATATTGTATGAGTATGCGGTGCATACTCATACAATATGACTTAAAGTGGTTGTAAAGGCACAAGTTTTTTTGCCTTCATGCATTCTGTGCATGAAGGTAAAAAACCTTCTGTGTGCAGCAGCCCCCCTAATACTTACCTGAGCCCCCTCTCAACCCAGCAATGTCCAAGAGATCCTTGCCGCTCCGGGGACCTGCCCTCCTGATTGGCTTTTTGGCAGAAGTGAGCCAATCAAGAGAAGGAGGGGCGGGGCCGAGCCATGGCTCTGTGTGTGAATTGACAAAACCATTGCACAGAGCAGATACGTATCCGGCAGACTAGGTCCAAAGGGATTAGTCCGACGGTCTAGTCTGATAGTTTTTCAAAAACAAAATCAGACGGACCTAGAAATAGAACATTTTTCAAATCTATCTGACGGACTCAACTCAGACGGACTAAAATCGGGAAAACCGCTCATCTGTGTGCTGGTCCGATGGACCAAATACGACGCAAGGTAAGTTACTGACTACTGGCTATTGAACTTCCTTGTTTAGTCCCGTTTACGTCATCACATTCAAAATGTATGGACTTTCGAATGGACTTAGTCTGTTCGTGTGTGGCCAAGTCCGTTCATGCGGAAAGTCTGTCGGAACTCCACCAAAAGTCAGTCGGGAAGACCGTCGGACCTAGTCTGCTGTAAAGTCCGGTCATGTGTACACGGCATAACATGTCTGCTATTTAAAAAAAAAAACAAGGATTTAATATCGCTTTAACCCTGCAGGGGGGCCCACTTCATTTTAATTTCAGTGGAGGTTTACATACAGTATAATGATATTCCCGCTCTCTAATAAAATCAATATACCTCACAGGACATAACCGTCACTGTACAAAATCTGCGCACACTTCTTATCAGAATAAATCTGATGTTAGGCCTTAGTTATAGCACATTAGGGCAATCACTCACTTTAATGAGATGACAAAATGAAGGCTTATTGGTAGCACTTGGAGTTGATGACCTCTCTGGAAAGTTACAAATGAGAGGCCTCTTAAACCAATTCATCTTCCCTTTAAACTAATTCTATCATTAGGGTCATCCTATCATTTGAATTTTAAATGACAGTACGGGGCTGATAAAGATAATCGATGATTAGCATTGGTCAAAGGTCTTCCTTTTGAATAAACATTTTGTTAAGGTCAAGTTCTCTCAAATATCACCTTTTTTAGGGCAGCATGCTGTGTTTTTTTAATTTATATTCATAAGATTGATCAGTTACGTTTAAATATTAGGTCTTGTTTTTCATTTACATGTTTTAGTTTACAACCTTTAACTGTATTTGCCCATGTGGGCAACCATATCTCTTTTATACATATGCCTGCTGTGTTTCCTAAGGAGAACACTGTTGGGAGTGTCTAGCTCTTTCTATCTCTTGGAAATTGTAGAAATAAAGAATAACATAGACATCAAGGGCCCATATACTGTACCCTGTTGAGTATTAACACAGGCTTTCCAATACATTAAAACAGGTGTCATGGATCGCTATAATACGGGTAGTATCTGTTCCCATCTCAGGGCTGCAGTGCACCATTTGTTAAAATAACACAATATTTCAATTTTTTCATTTTTTTTTTCAGTCAATGGCAGCATATTACATGTATTTTGATGCATTGGCAACAAGTATTAACCCCTTCCCACCCGCTCCGGCCTCCCTTTAAAAAAAATTCTGAATGTCTTGGGGTGGGGGTGTGGGAAAGATCAGCGATCATGTGACCACTTTAATTAGTCTACACCAGGGGTAGACAACCTGGGGCCCTCCAGCTGTTGCAGAACTACAAGTCCCATCATGCCTCTGGGAGTAATTGTAACTGCCAGCCTTGCAATGCCTCATGGGAAAAAATGTGTTGCATCTGGCAACCGTCGGACAACGTTATTTGGGAAGAAACACATTGGCAGGCTAGAGCAGGGTCAAGTGGTGATGTCATCAGCTTGGACGAGCAGCGTTTGCTACTGTATGTTTTAATGTTAACCTGTTCCTTCTTTTATGTGAGTATATATGTTTTTTTAAAATAAATGGACAAAGTAAATGCTACACTGTTGGGTCCCTTCTCCCTCCTTTCTATTTGTGAGATATGCTTGGTATATATGAGATGTCCTGCTGTGAGAAAGCCATCCGTGCCTTTTCGGGAAGGACTGTGAGCCATCCATCCCCCTGAGAGAACTGTCAGGTTTTGGGCTCTGGTAATCAGATTTATGTTGTGGAACTTGGAGCACAGAGGTTGGTGTTGCCCCCGAGAGGCAATTGGAGATTCTTTCACAATATTTTTTATTGAATAAAGACAAATGGTACAAAACATCGAACAGACACCGGGGCCAGTAGCAGAAAGTAATTTGAAAATGATAACAAATATATCACAGATAAGTAGACCTCTTATATGGTTTAGACAGTAACTACAAATAAAAAGGAAAAGTAACCAGGTGAGGATGTCCTGGTACCCTCACTGTCTGTAGGGACATAACGAACAATGGTACTCCCTACAATCAAAGCCTAGAAAGTACACCAAACAAGTGGTATTTCAAGAATCACCATTCAACAAATATTATACGATACCTGAGATTGACCTATATTTGTATATAAAAATAAAGATAAAGTCCCAAGGTCCGCTCAAGGACTTAAAGTTAAGAAATTTGTATATGAGTAAAAGTAAAGAAAAAAAGAAAAAGGAAGGGGGAACTATCCCATAAGTTTCCTGATGTGCAGGAGGGC
Organism: Lithobates pipiens; assembly: GCF_037356315.1. Taxonomy (NCBI): domain Eukaryota; kingdom Metazoa; phylum Chordata; class Amphibia; order Anura; family Ranidae; genus Lithobates; species Lithobates pipiens. Next base: position 76,964,223 of record NW_027507764.1, read on the forward strand.
TTCGCTCCCACCCAGAGGCCAAAAGCCATAGTGCAAGATAAGGGGTGGAAAAAGTGACCCCAAAAGTATTGCCAGGGAGCTATTAAAAGACTCCGCACACTGACCTTTGGTGGTAAATGGCCAAAAATAAGAAGTAAATTGAAAATAGAGAAAGAAGAAAAAAGAGGAACAAGGTGAAGAGTAACAGTAGAAAGCCAAAGAAAAAGGAATCACAGAGAAGAAAGTATGCCCCACCCCTAGGGATCCAGGGCCAGCACCAGCAGGCTCGTTAGAATATCCTATAGGTCCAAAAAGCAAGAAGGTGGGCTCATTGTTGGAAACTGGTCCGAGGCAATCAGATTTTCAATGGATCAACTTTACTTACAAATGTCAGTACCCTATTATATTATGTACACTTAGAAAATAATCCAGGCCTTTTTTAAAGCAATCTACTGAACTGCCAGAACCACCGCTGGAGGGAGTCTATTCCACATTTTCACAGCTCTTACTGTGAAGAAACCTTTCCGTATTTGGATAATTATGTAGACATTTTACTAGGGACTTATTTCACATTTGTTAGCTGTCTACGTCAGCTCAGTCTCTGTGCTGAGAAAACGAAAGTCAGCCAAAGGCGCATATGTTTGGCGTGTCGACATTAAAGCCCACCCTTTTGCTGCCTCACACGCATTACATTAACAAGCTTTGGTCAATGACTCTAAACCCTATCAACTCCTAATTCTAAATGAAAAGCACATTGAAAACGCCTATCAATGCACACCAAAACATGTCAAGGCACAAAGGAAACGCACATTGACATATGACAACTCACTTACATAAGGCTAAAAAAGCACACTCATTGAAAGCCGTTGGAGGATTACTGAGCAAAACCCCTCTAAATTGAATAACACACAGTAAAAGATATAAACCACTGTTCTAGTCACTTGTTGTTTTGGACAGAGGAGGGAAGGGTTAAAACCTCTGCCACTTTATTGTTTGCTGCTCTCTGCCTGCACAGTACCTCCACATAGAACCCAGTCATACTCCTACAGCAGTATAGTCAGTGTTTATCTAGCGCTCCAGATGGAGTAATCCTTAGGGGTATAGTCTGTGGCTGTAATAGCTAGATGGTAATGTATCCATGGAAAGGGGTATTAAGGATTTAAAAAGGAAGGCAGCCATCCTTCAGAGTGTGTCCAGAACTCTGCAAGACATGTAAGACATGTAAGGAAAAAACAGGGAGGGGGAGGCGCTGACCTGAGTGTAGTATTAAAACGATGACTAGGATAAGATTAAAAACACTTACAAGATGCTAGAAGATGCATGCTCGTCAAAGCAGTCAGCTCCGAGAGCATAGCCTTTCATCATTGCAGCCCTGATTGACAAGATTCCAGCCCTGCCTAGGTCCAGTCAGACGCCGCTAACATCACTTCCTGTTCCATGGTCCATTCTGGTCTGTGTGGAGCTGCTTGGTTCCTTTGCTCCTGGAGAAACGCTGTGATCCATTCCAGCTAGCTTTTCAATCCTTTGCAGCTATCCAGAACAGTGGTGAGACCCACAGAGCCATGTGGAATGCCAGGACTGCACTTTACTTTAACGAGCATGCATCTTCTGTCATATTGTAAGTAGTGATGGACGAACTTCCGACGGGACGTTTCGCGAACGCGAAATGCGAACGGACCCAAACGTTCGCGAAACCGAACGTTCGCCGCGGGCCCCATTGACTTCAATGGGAGGCGAACTTTGCAAACCTTCATGTCGAATTTGCGGCCACGTGGTAATTATTAGGGGGTAAAACGTAGTCCCACCATCTGGACAATGACATAATACATGTATGAGGTGAATTTGGGATCGATAACTACAAGCATTTTTATTTTATTTGGGAAATTGTTCTAACAATTCAGGACTATGGAGCTAATGAAGGCAATGGAGGAGAGGGAAGGTCAGGGACCAGGGTAGGCAAAGAAGAGGGTGCAGGAGATGATCACCAGCAGCGTGACATACCGGAATGACACATGCACCGTGATAGAGGCATCTGACAGCAGCACCGTAATACAGAGCACTGACAGCAGCACCGTGACATACAGCGCTGACAGCAGCACCGTGACATACAGCGCTGACAGCAGCACCGTGACATACAGCGCTGACAGCAGCACCGTGACATACAGCGCTGACAGCAGCACCGTGACATACAGCGCTGACAGCAGCACCGTGACATACAGCGCTGACAGCAGCACCGTGACATACAGCACTGACAGCAGCACCGTAAGCAGCCCCAGGAGGAAGTCAGCACAGCACAGGGATGGTGTGATCCCCTCATAATAAGAACCCCCAGGAGGAAGTCAGCACAGCACAGGGATAGTGTGATCCCTTCATAATAAGAACCCCCAGGAGGAAGTCAGCACAGCACAGGGATATCATAAGCAGCCCCAGTAGAAATATGACACCGCTCAACCTCTTCAAAGAGGAGGGTAGGGGCATATAGTACGGTGTGCTTTTTTGGGTCAAGGAAGTGAGCCAAATGAATTAAGAAGGTCTGTGTGCTTGATTAAAAAAATAGTTTATAGACATATACATGGTCTACTGGTCACATGTGTTGAATTCCTCCGAGATCCATGCCTCATTCATTTTTAGAAATGTGAGGTAGTTAACACTGTGGTGAGCTAGGCGAGTACGCTTATCGGTCACAATCCCCCCTGCTGCGCTGAACGTCCTTTCGGACAGGACACTGGATGAGGGGCAAGCCAACAGTTCGATTGCAAATTGGGCAAGCTCTGGCCAGAGGTCAAGCCTGCCCACCCAGTAGTCTAGGGGTTCATCACTCCTCAGAGCGTCCACATCGGCCGTTAACCCAATGTAGTCGGACACCTGACGGTCTAGGCGTTCCCTGATGCTGGATCCGGATGACACCTGTCGATGGGTCGGCTGAAAGAATGACCTCATATCCGAAGTCACCAACACATCTTCAAACCGGCCTCTTCTTGCAGGCGCTGTTGGATTGGTACCCGCAAATCCTTCTCTGGGAGTGGGAATTGCTCCTCTGCCAGCGCACGCAAAAGCAGAATGCAGCATTTCTCGAAGCAAGGCCTGGAAGTGCTGCATTCTGACAGCCCTCTGCGACGGCGGTAACATTTCCGCCATTTTGTGTTTGTACCGGGGGTCTAAGTACGTTGCCACCCAGTACTGGTCCTTGACCCTCATGCTTTTTATACGGGGGTCCCTATTAAAACACTGGAGCATGAAGGCCCCCATTTGCACTAAAGTGGAAGCGGTGTGGTGGCCTGGCTCCTGCTCATCATCCAGGATAATGTCGTCCTCTTCATTCTCCTCTCCCCATCCTCGCACAACAGGGATCCCAGAAAGGTTTAAAGCATGCTCTTCTTGCTCCTGCTCATCCGCCCCGGCACCATCCTCCTCTGACTCCTCATCAGACTCCTGTTGTTGACTTGTCTCAGATAGAGTAGCCCCCCCTGGGAATTCATCCAGCATTGCGACTTCCTCATCTTCCCGCTCCTGCTCCTCCACAGCCTGATCAATGACACGACGCAATGCACGCTCCAGAAAGAAGGCATAAGGTACCATGTCACTGATGGCGCCATGGCTGCGACTGACCAGTTTGGTGATCTCCTCAAATGGCCGCAGAAGTCTGCATGTGTCGCGCATGAGCAGCCACTGGCGCGGTGAAAAAAAACCCAGCTCCCCAGAACCGTTTCTTTCGCAGAGTTCATACAGGTAGACGTTAACTGCACGTTTCTGCTGGAGCAGCCTATCAAGCATATAGAAGGTTGAGTTCCATCGCGTCGGGCAATCGCAAATAAGACGTCTGACCGGCAGATGGTGTCGCCGCTGAATGTCAGCAAGGCGAGCCATGGCCGTGTAAGATCTTCTGAAATGGGCCGAGATTTTCCTTGCCTGCCGCAAGATGTCCTGGACCCCAGGGTATTTGACAAGGAATCGCTGCACGACCAAGTTTAAGACGTGTGCCATGCACGGCACGTGCGTGATTTTGCCCTGTTTCAATGCGCTAAGCAGATTGGCACCGTTGTCACACACCACTTTACCAACTGTCAAATTGAGCGGTGTTAGCCACTCATCTGCCTGTGAACGCAAAGCTGAAAGGAGTGCCGGGCCAGTGTGGCTCTTTGCTTCCAGGCACAACAGACGCAGCACGGCATGGCAACGTCTCACCTGGCATGTGGAATAGGTTCTGGGGAGCTTGGGCGGTGCAGTGGAAGAGACGCTAGCAGCGGAAAAGGAGGAGGCAGCTGAGGAGGAGAGGGAGGAGGATGGAGTAGGAGGAGGAGAAGAAGAGTCAGGCCTGCATGCAATCCGTGGCGGTAAAACCAAATCTACACGGGTGCCACGGGTTACATGCTTGACGGCCGTCAGAAGGTTCACCCAGTGGGCAGTAAAACTGATATACCTTCCCTGCCCGTGTTTGCTAGACCACGTGTCTGTGGTCAGATGTATCTTGGCACCGACACTGTGTGCCAGAGATACATTCACTTGCCGCTGAACATGGCCATATAGCTCTGGGATGCCCTTCTCTGAGAAATACTTCCTTCCTGGGACCTTCCATTGTGGTGTTCCAATGGCCACAAATTTGCGAAAGGCCTCCGAGTCCACCAGTTTATATGGCAGTAGTTGGCGGGCTATGAGTTCTGACAAGCCAGCCGCCAACCGTTGGGCAAGAGGGTTATCCGGCATCATCATTTTTTTACGCTCAAACATTAGGCCCACGGAAGCCTGCCTTTTTGCAGAAAAATGTGAGCTTGGCGTGATGGAAGGTGGAGTGGAGGACAATTGTGAGGAGAGAGGAGAAGGAGAAGTAGAAGACGAGGCTGGACGGTGAGAGCCTGCAGTGTGGCTTTGTGTGTTCCGTTGCTCCCACTGGGCTCGGTGATGGCTGCTCATGTGCCTTCTTAAGGCGGTCGTCCCTAGGTGAGTATTGGGCTTACCGCGACTAACGCGTTGACTGCAAAGATTGCAGATGGCAACGCTATTGTCAGCAGCGGACACGTTAAAAAAAGCCCACACTGCGGAGCCATGTGCCGGTGTCCTGGGAGCGCCAGATGTGACCGTACATGGTCGATGACTCGCTCCTGATACATTTGCAGTCTGCTTTGTCCCTGCTGTGCAATGTAAGTCATTGCTGCTTCTCCTCCCTATCTGCTGGTCCATATCTCCCTCTGAACTCCCCTCCTCTTCCTCTCTTGTGGGCACCCACGTGACATCACTAGACACGTCATCATCAACGTCACCTTCCCCACCGCTATAAGTAGAGATCTCGGAGTAGGCAGCAACACCGGGGACCAACCTCCTCCTTGGGCTGATCTGGGTACTGGCGTCAGACTGCTGAGTAGCGCTTGTTGCTACCTCCTCTTCCTGATCCAATACCAAGAGTGGCTGCGCATCAGAAATGTCCTCTTGATATGGATCGGAAAATAATTCCAGTGACTCAAGCGGAAGGTATGTGGTGGTGGTGGTGGTGGTCGTGTTGTTGGTGGTAGTGTCTTTGGGGGTGCACATAGCAGAGAGTGAAGAAGAGGGTGCAGATCGAGAGGATGAGGAGGGTGCAGAAGAGTAAGGCTGAGCGAGCCACTCAACCAAGTCTGGTGCATCCTTTAAAGTAATTGAACGCACCTTCTGCAACTTCCCACTTTGGCTCAAGCCTGTTGCTCCTGCCCTACCCCTACCACCCCTGCGGAAGGGCCTGCCTCTTCCTCTGCATGTCATTTTTTAAATGACCCTGTGACAAAACTCTTAGTCCCTATACCGCTGAAGGACTGCTGCAGTATAGGTGAGCGGTCAGCAGTGGTGCACGTCAACCCTATCTATTGTGGACCTATAGCGGTCCTTACAGAACAGCAGACTGTACCGCACTCAAGCCTATGTACCGTAGCACCCTATACCAAGTTACCAGTCCTTATAAGAACTTTTGTGGACCAAGCAGGTTGTGTATTAGTGTTTAGCAGACTGTACGTCAGTCCCTATACCGCTGAAGGACTGCTGCAGTATAGGGCAGCGGTCAGCAGTGGTGCACGTCAACCCTATCTATTGTGGACCGATAGCGGTCCTTACAGAACAGCAGACTGTACCGCACTCAAGCCTATGTACCGTAGCACCCTATACCAAGTTACCAGTCCTTATAAGAACTTTTGTGGAACAAGCAGGTTGTGTGTTAGTGATTAGCAGACTGTACGTCAGTCCCTATACCGCTGAAGGACTGCTGCAGTATAGGTGAGCGGTCAGCAGTGGTGCACGTCAACCCTATCTATTGTGGACCGATAGCGGTCCTTACAGAACAGCAGACTGTACCGCACTCAAGCCTATGTACCGTAGCACCCTATACCAAGTTACCAGTCCTTATAAGAACTTTTGTGGAACAAGCAGGTTGTGTGTTAGTGATTAGCAGACTGTACGTCAGTCCCTATACCGCTGAAGGACTGCTGCAGTATAGGGCAGCGGTCAGCAGTGGTGCACGTCAACCCTATCTATTGTGGACCGATAGCGGTCCTTACAGAACAGCAGACTGTACCGCACTCAAGCCTATGTACCGTAGCACCCTATACCAAGTTACCAGTCCTTATAAGAACTTTTGTGGAACAAGCAGGTTGTGTGTTAGTGATTAGCAGACTGTACGTCAGTCCCTATACCGCTGAAGGACTGCTGCAGTATAGGTGAGCGGTCAGCAGTGGTGCACGTCAACCCTATCTATTGTGGACCGATAGCGGTCCTTACAGAACAGCAGACTGTACCGCACTCAAGCCTATGTACCGTAGCACCCTATACCAAGTTACCAGTCCTTATAAGAACTTTTGTGGACCAAGCAGGTTGTGTATTAGTGTTTAGCAGACTGTACGTCAGTCCCTATACCGCTGAAGGACTGCTGCAGTATAGGGCAGCGGTCAGCAGTGGTGCACGTCAACCCTATCTATTGTGGACCGATAGCGGTCCTTACAGAACAGCAGACTGTACCGCACTCAAGCCTATGTACCGTAGCACCCTATACCAAGTTACCAGTCCTTATAAGAACTTTTGTGGAACAAGCAGGTTGTGTGTTAGTGATTAGCAGACTGTACGTCAGTCCCTATACCGCTGAAGGACTGCTGCAGTATAGGGCAGCGGTCAGCAGTGGTGCACGTCAACCCTATCTATTGTGGACCGATAGCGGTCCTTACAGAACAGCAGACTGTACCGCACTCAAGCCTATGTACCGTAGCACCCTATACCAAGTTACCAGTCCTTATAAGAACTTTTGTGGAACAAGTGAGTTGTGAATGTTTAGCAGACTGCAGCAGAAGGGCAGCAGTCAAGTATAATATCCTTTCTATATTTGGAAGAAAGAATATTATACATGTACAAGCCTATTACTGTACCACTGATACCAGTCCTGAAAAGAACCTTTGTGGAACTAATAATAACAGCAAGTCTTTAAAATTACCCTCACTGCCTGACAACACTGCTTCCTTCCTGTCCCTATACAAATTGGCAAAAAAAGAGAACGATTAGTGGTTACTGGAACAGCTCTTTTGTGGACCTTGATAGTAACAGCTAATGATGATGATGATGATGATGATGATGAAAGACTAATCTGGCTGTCCCTGTAGCATACACCGTCCTTTCCCTTTCTCTAAACTAACAAAAGACACTCAGGCTGCTGCAAGAATCAGCAGCACAGCAAACCTATCAACACCTAACACCTATACCAGTCCTGAAAAGAACTTTTGTGTACCAAATAGCTAGTGGTTTATCTCTCCCTACTCCACACAGGAACCTGTCCCTATCTTAACAGAAGAAAGAATGTAAAATGGCCACCGGATCGGGTGTATTTATAGGTTAGGGGGAATGTACAAGTGTCCATGTGCTGTCATGTCTCAATTGGCTGTCCTGTATCACATGATAAACGTGTCACCAAAGGTTAAAGTTCTTGTATACATTAAACACGTAAGTCCGCCGCGGCGAACGACGGAAAAAGGCGTTCGAACGTGCGGACCGCGAATGTCGGAAATTCGCCGCGAAACGACCGCCGGGCGAACCGTTCGGCCATCACTAATTGTAAGTGTTTTTAATCTTATCCTATTAAAGTCATCATTTTAATACTACATTCAAATCGACACCTCCCTCTCCCTGTTTTTTCCTTACAAGTTGTACTCCTACAGGATTCTTTGTGATGTAGGAGCACTGAACCTTATGCAGGTGTGTGTTTTTACAGAATGGAGGTTTTGTGGTCCGAGAGGCTGCTCACCTGCAACTGTGGGGTCTTGTTGAACCTCCCGAGGAGTTTGTTGGAGTTTTGAAAGGATGGGAGTGCCACGGCAGCTTTTACAGACTCTTTAAAGGATTTTTATTTTGTAACAGCCTGTACTTCTACAGGAGGGACACTGGAATTGGAGAGCCATTCAGGTCTATTGGGAGTTACGGCTGGTACCACATCCAGGATGTAATCGCAGCCACCACTGAGAGATGAGTATACCCTGGGTTGGAGGGGTTCTAGGTTAAATTCACTTAGGAAGTTAGGAAGTGGGGTGCAGGGTTATTTCTTATCAAACGCATAGTTGCACTTAAAGCAGTATTAAACCCAAAACCAATATAGCTATACATGTAGCACATCCCCCTAGGGAGCGAATTTCCACAGGCACTCAGTCAGAGAACAGTCTTTGACTTTGTTTTTTGTTATTTATTGAGGTTAATAACTTGGATAGGGATTGGAGATTATGGGATGCCCACTTGACTTCAGAACAACTTCAGGGACAACTCTTCATATACAGTCTCTATATACAGCTCCACTTTTTCTTCCAGCACTCACCTGCTTGCAGAACCCAGCTGCACCACTGTAAAGATATTGCAGGCTTTGGTTGCGTAGCAGAATTTCAGTGTCCAGCTTGCATCACTCCTTTGGCTACTGATCCCAGCACCATCTCTTCAGGCACTGCCAGCCAACCTGGCTGCAACTGCCCCTTTCACTAGCCCTCCAGGCTAATTATCCCCACAGTCCTCCAGACTGACACTCACCAGTCCACCCACCTGACTCTCAGGAGACCTCCCAGTAGTGCTGACCTGCTCCTTCTGTCCTCTCTTTGCTCCCGTGCCTCCAGGAAGGGCTTCCTCCATGTGTTTTGGCAGTATCCCTGCAGCACTCAAGCCCCGGCCAGACTAGGGGGCACTCTCAAGGGCAACTGACAGCCTCCTCAGCACTCCATCTCAGTTTCCACCCAAATACCCTGCTGGCATGACTCATGACTATTTATAAGGTGACTCTGACCCCTGTTGGCCCATTTGCTGGGGATTGGCCAAGAACCTCTAAATATGAATGACAGCCCCGCCTAACTTCCACCCACTACCTCTGGAACATTCTCTAATGTTCCAGAAAACGGGGGGGGGGGGGCACCAGAAGAGCTGTCAAAATTAGTCATCCAGCCCCCTGAGTCACTGTATACAGTATATTGCAGATTATCAATCCTTGCATGCTCTAGCTGTATTCATTTTCCTATTATAGTCTTTTTTTTCCCTTATTTTCACCTGGTGATTAGGCTTGTAACACGCCCCCTGTCATTGGGTGTCTCCACTCTAGATGGCAAAGCAATGGAGCAACCTTGGAAAGCAGAATTTTCAATTTGAGGAGAAGATAATGCTGGGTGCACCAGCAGATTTAGATAAACTTGACTAACCGATTTAATCCAAATTCCAGCTAAAAAAAATTTTTGCAGTTACAGTAACAGTTTTCTTTTTCTTTTGGGATAAAGATTTTACATAAATAAAAGCTCATCATTGTAAACACCCCTGTCAGTGGTAAATGGTTTGCCCCAACCCTTTAGCTGACACTTTGTATGGACCACTTGGTCTGTTAAAGCAAGTTGAAAAATAAAAGACTTACTGGCCAAGATCATCAGGTGAAAATGAAGGGAAAAAAACCCCTAAAAAATGTAATATTTTCGTTTTGCCGTTTAATACAACTATAACGTTAAGTGTATATATATATATATATATATATATATATATGTGTGTGTGTATATATATGTGTATATATATATATATATATATATATATATATACTTTTTTTTATAGGTAAGTCTGTAGAAATACAATTACTTCAGACTCCTGCATTCTCCTTAGATATACGGCATCAAGTGTATTCTTGTAGTGCATATTTTAGGTTATCCATTTATTATATGATAATGGAAGTTTACATACATATCTCCCTCCCATTTCCTCCCTTAGGAAACAAAGCAATATCACTGAGTATATTGTTTGTATGATAATACTTGTTTATTGTGTTTACTGTGTCATCTAATATAGGCTATATATAGCTCTTCTGGCCTAGATTTATGTCTTGCAATCAAATAGCAAACTAATGTAAATCGATAAAATATATAATCTGACAAAATGTGTTTTGCAGGAATAATAATGAGTAGGTTTAGAAAATCTTTAGCTTGCGGCTGAAGGGGAACTGTGGAGCATTTGCATTGTTGGAACATCTTATTGAAAGATGGATAATTCTGAATGTGTTGCCATATTTTTACATCAATATTAAACACTGAAGTATAAGATTTAAGTCTTTTAATATAAATATTTTATGACTATTTAAGATCTATCTACGGTATCTATCTATCTATCTATCTATCTATCTATCTATCTATCTATCTATCTATCTATCTATCTATCTATCTATCTATCTTGTCTATCTATCTATCTATCTGTACTATACAGTAGTACTAAATATATACTGTATACATACAGTACCGCAGTCAACAAAAATACACCCCTTAGTGAAAATGTCCAAATTGGGCCCAAAGTGTCAATATTTTGTGTGGCCACCTTTATTTTCTCAGCATACTCTATATATAGATACACAAACAGGTCAGGACTGCACACATCCGGCATATAAGTTGATCCTTTATCCTTTAGGTGCAGAGCAGACAGTGGAGATCACCCGGACTCCAGTTTATATAAAAACAAGAAAAAGTCCAATATGCAGCTTCTTGAACATTTATTAAGAGAGTAAAAAACTCATAAAAGAGACATCAAAAAATCACGATCTATCAAGATCCTTAATCAGGCATAGCAAGGATCTTGATATATCCAAAATGTTGTGATTTTGTTTATGTCTCTTTTATGAGTTTTTAAGTCTCTTAATCAATTCACAAGGTGCTGCAAATTGGACGTTTTCTTGTTTCTATATCTATCTATCTATCTATCTCTCTCTCTCTCTCTCTCTCTCTCTCTCTCTCTCTCTCTCTCTCTCTCTCTCTCTCTCTCTCTCTCTCTCTCTCTCTCTCTCTCTCTCTCTCTCTCCAACTCCTGTACTCCTTTCTATTGCTGTACATCCTTTTGTTCACTAGATGTCCTCAGTCTTTCAGGATAAGTGATACTCTGCATTGAAGAGAATTCTTATTACTTCCTGTCCTGATAGGAAGTGCAGAGAAGTCTCCCAAATGAAACACAGGTGGCAATGAAACCAGGAAAGAGGCTCTAACTTTACTGTGTTCTTTCCAAAATTAAATGTTAGAAAAAAGTTAATGGTTTGGCTAGAGTTGGGCTTTCATTTCCTTTCAAAGTAAGTCTTCAACCAAAACTATTTTTTGTTTTCTTTTGTCATTTTGGACAGTGTGTAAAGGGTTACAACTTTTGTTACATTTTTATTGCTGTCTGGGACTTTCTTGTGAATTGTTCCCTTACGTCCTGTCCCAGTGACAATGGTGTCACCAAGCTTCCAACAGGAACACAAACAACCTTAAAAGCATTTTTTGTAATGTGAACATGGGAAAGTTACACTTTGAAGTGACCCTTTTGGAAATAAAATAAAAATCTCTGCTCTGGAAGATCTATTTTACTCACCTCTCTGGTGGCCTGGTCTCCTTTATTTGTAGCCTCCATCATTCTGTCCAGATTTTGACACCCCTGAAAGTTCTTGAATCCCCCATAAGGTGCTTCCTCTAAACCCTAGGCACTGATGTGTCCTGTAATGATGTAGGGGGCCAGCGGATAGAACTACCATGTGCAGCGCGGGGCGGGGGGGGGGGGCACAGGCATCCAACAGTCCTAGGGGTGTCAAATGCCAAAGAGTCTTATGGAGTGCTGGAACAGATGAGAAGGTAGAAAACATGGACCACCACCGAGGTAAGCATAAGAGCTCTTCCAGTGCAGACATTTTCTATTAATAGGGTCATTTTAATGTGTAACTCAAGCTTAAACATGTCGACTTCCCCAAAAAAATGTTTTTAAGGTTGTTCCTATTGGAGACTTGGGTTGACAAGAGATTTTGTTTTAGATTTTTTTTATAGCTTGATTGGGTTGCTTTAAATCTTTTATCCTCTCATGTGTAGTTGAGCTCTAATGGTTACAAGACTAAGCAAAATCAATATAAAGTTTCCAGATGAGGTAGTTTTGCAATGCTGGGACAATATCATAATGCAATTATGTGCTGTAGGGGCATGCAATTTTAATGATAGACACATGTTTTTTTAAGGCTAATGCAGCACAACACCATCTGCCATCATTAGAGACAGAGCTTATTGTTTTAAATGGAGGAAATGTTTTACTAACTTTGATTACTTAGTGCAGCTTTATTAACTTTATAAATGGAGTGCATTAAACCATTTGAGCATTTTAAAATAAAGCAAGAGAGGGCATTTCATTTCATGCACAGCCAGATTGTGATTATAATGCTGAGGTCATCCACTGCCCATTTTCCATCCACTTTTCACCCTTTTACCTGTCATTCATCGATGTGCATTGTCCTCGGTTGCCATTTTTGATTGGCTAGAAAGGAAATAAAAACTACATAGATGTGAACAAGTCCTAAAATGCACAGCACATGTCTGGCAACTTAAACCAGTTTTCGATTGCAAAAATAATTAGAGCTCATTTTCATTTGTGCTGTGCATTGGCAGGTGTTGTGTCACACGTTAACATGAGCTGCATTAAGGCGCTCATTGAAATCAATGGGCTTGCAATGCACAAAAACTCCCCAAATATTGGACATATCATGAAATGTTTGCTGCAATGCACTTTGGCGCGTCACCATATGTTGCCGCAATGCATAGATTTAAATGTACACATGTACATCTACAGAGAATACTAAAGAACTAAATGTATCACCCTCTAGTGTATGCTAGAAGTAGTTGGAAAGTGTAGGAAAACATTGGCTTGGCTGAGGGCCTGGGTTGTGAATCTGGGTCAGGGTTTAGTGACTCAGGAGCTGGATGACTCATCTGGCAGCTCTCTCTGACACTTCCTCCTGGTCAGGAAGTTGATAGAAACTTCCAGAGCTAGAGGGTGGGAGTAAGGCGGGGCTGCCATGCATATTTTTGAGGTCCTTGACCAAACCCCAGCAAAAAAGGGCCAGAAGGGGGCAGGCCACCTCATAAATAGACATGAGTCATGCTACCATGGGCAGTTGGGAGGAATATGGAGATGGAGTGCTGAGGAGGCTGTCAGTCACCCTTGAGGGCACCCCCCTAGTCTGGATGGGTTGGCAGTGCCTGAAGAGGTGGTGCTGGGATCGGTAGGCACAGGAGTAATGCAAGCTGGACACTGACCATTTGCTACACAACCAAGGGGCCTTGGATTCCTACCTGTAATAGGCTATCGCTTCATCTGACTGAGTGACTGTTGGATAATTCACAGTGTTCCAGCTGGGTTCTGTGAGCAAGTGAGTGCTGGAGGAAGAAGAAGAGCTGTTTATAGAGACTGTATATAGCAGGGGTCTTCAAACTATGGCCCTCCAGTTGTTCAAACTACAATTCCCATCATGCCTAGTCATGTCTGTGAATGTCAGAGTTTTACAATGCCTCATGGGATGCGTAGTTCTGCAACAGCTGGAGGGCCGTAGTCTGAGGATCCCAGGTATATAGGAAGAGTTGTCCCTGTAGTTTGTTCTGAAGTCCATAGTTTTCCATCCATAGCTGAGTTATTAACCACTTAATAAAACAAAAACGACAAAGTCACGTACTGTTTTCTGATTCAAGTGTGCCTGTGAAGATTCGGTGTGCCTGCCTGTGCAGGGTTAGTGCACTTAGAAGGTGCACTACATGAAGGCAAAACTTCCCATGAGCGCTGCACAGGAAAGATGGAGAAGTGCAGGCGTTTCAAACCCCCAGACTGCTGGACCAGCTGTGAAATCCCTGACAGCTCAGGATTGCCAAAGGTAAGTACAGCAGGCACTGGGTGAGGGATAAGGAGGCTGTACTGTCTCAGTTCTGTAAAGGTGAACTAGCCCTTTAAAGAATAAGGTCAGCAGAAGCTGCCTATGGTCTCCACTTCAAGTAAAAAACATATGGGGATGGACTGCAAAGCATGCACCAAACTTTTAATTGTGCAAAAATATGCCAATCTCTAAAAGGGTTGGGGGATGGGGACCTTGATGTAAGGGGAACTTTGTTTGGAACCCTAATGTAAGGGAGGCACTGGTGGGGAGCCTGATGTAAGGAAGACTCTGATGGGGACCTTGATGTACTGAGGGACACTTATAAGGACCGTTATGTAAGGGGGGACTCTGACGAGGATTTTTTTGCTCCACGTAAATTTGTAAAATATACAATGTAGCCTTTGTACTGAAAAGTTTGGAGGATCCTGGTCTCAATAACTCCCAAACACAGGTCTCTGATCCATGGCAGCATAACAGGGATAGGTTGCAATGACATTTTGGAAATGCTAGGGTCATACTCCGCCATTATTTCTCTACCTCTTAAATGGTTGATTGCTTTGCTACAGGACCATTTCAATACTTTTTTATCTAAGATAGTGATATGTTGCTGTGTGACTTTATCTGTAAGACTTCCACGTACGTTTATAATGTGGTCACTCAAAGAAACGCATGCTCCACACCAAAATATATCTGCTGGGATTGTAATAAACAAAAGCAGATTGAGTAATCAATCTTATTCCACACAAAGAGTATTCCTTTGAAATATGGCTGTAATGTATTCAACAGCACTGCAGTTTTTAGCTGAATGGCTTTTTTGATCTATCTTAGCGCATCTGAGTGTTCATTTTATTTTAGTGGTGATGTACTTGTTGCCTTATTTGTAATTCTTTCTAAAAGGATTTCCTTTAAAATTAAAATAGTATAAATAATGCTCAAGGACGAGAGAAAGGAAAGGAGATGGAAGGGTGAGAAAGGGTAGGGAGAAGAGGAGTAGAGAAGTGGAAAGGGTAAGTTTAGGGGGTAAGAATTAGAGGAGGAGAGGTGGAGGAAAGTTCAGTGCAGTGGAAAGAACAGTATTGTTGGGGCTAGAAAGGAGGACAAAGGGAAATGAGAAGGGAAAGTGAGGATTGGATTGTGAGAGAGCAGGAGAGAAGGAGGAGAGGGCAAGAGAAAAGACAGGAAGGGAAGAAAAGAATGAGAGGGGAGGAGAAAAGACAGGGAGGGCAGGAGAGAGGATGGGGAGGACAGGAGAGAAGATGGGGAGGGCAGGAGAGAAGATTGGAAGGGCAGAAGAGAAGGAGAGGGCAGATAAAAGACAAGAAGGGCAGGAGAGAGGAATGAGAGGGCAGGAGAAAAGATGGGGAGGGAAGGAGAGAAGAATGAGAGGGCAGGGGAAAAGATGGGGAGGGAAGGAGAGAAGAATGAGAAGGCAGGGGAAAAGATGGGGAGGGAAGGAGAGAAGAATGAGAGGGCAGGAGATAAAACGGGGGTGGCAGAAGAGAAGAAGAAGGGGGCAGGAGAAAAGCAGAGGCAAAGTAAGTGTAGAATGAAGGGCAAGTATGAAGGGAAGGGGGAAAGCAAAGTAGGAAAATAAAGTAAAGGAGAGGATTAGGGGAGGGCAGAAGAGAATGAGGAGAGATGAAGAAGTGGAGAGATGAGAGAAGAAGGAAGAGGAGAGGAGAGTAGAGACAGAGGAGATGAGGGAAGGGGGGAGGAAATTAGTGGAGGGCAATAGAGGAGAGAATGAAGGGAGGAGAGAATTAGAGGAAGAAGGGCAGGTAAGACAAGAAATTATGTTTAGGGTAGGGAAGGAGAGGAGCATATTAGGCAAGGGCAGGAGATATGAAGAAGAGAAGGGAAGAGATTAGGGAAAAGAGGACAGGAGGAGGAAGAAGAAGAGCAGATTAGAGTAAGCCAGAGGGGAGAGAATCATGGGAAGGGTGGACAGGAGGGGAGCAGGGGGCATGAAATGGAGAAGAGATGAAGGTTAGAAGAGGGCAGAAGAAGAGCAGAGTCAAATGTGTTGTACATTTTAATTTTTATTTATCTTTCTGCAAAATATTGCTGCCATCAAATAAGAGATAAAAAAAGCGTATTCCTGAGAATGTGATTACCCTGTTTAGTGGCACAGGGACAGTACTCAACTAGATGGATCTGCGTATCAGTAGAGTTTATTGAGGTGGGTTTATTGTGGTAAAAAAAGATAAATAAAACAAAACATTTCACTGTTTTTCACAGAATAAACAATTTTAGAGTCTGAAACAAAATGTCGTAGCTTTGTAGAATATGAATTATGGTATAACTAGGGTTTCCACCTGTACGAGACTGACCTGGACAGTCTGGGTTTTGACAGCTGTGCCTGGGTTTCTCTCCTCCTAAAACCTGTTCACAGCAGAATAGTCTTCAGCCAGTGTGGGAAGTGGGTGTCCATACCTCCAGCCCACCAGCAGCACCCCCCTCCCGCGCTCCCGTAGCTGACTGCTCTCTCTCCTGAGTCCCGCTAGCAGTGTGACCCCCCTCCTGTCACTGGATGCACACTCTACCGCCAGCAGCACCTGCCACCCCCGACGGCCCCTGTCCTGTGGCTTCAGTGGTGAGCGTTCCCCTCCATCCACCTCGCCCCCTGTCAATGTGCCAATGCTGATCAGCAAATGCAGCCTGCCCTGAATGCGTTCTCTCCCACCAGCAGCATGCCCCCCCCTTCTCCCGCTCCAGCAGGGCTAATTATTTTTGACAGCCTCACTGCCACTGGTGATTGGTGAGAGTGGTGTGTCAGTCCCCGTCTGGTTCCCCTTGCCCCTGTCAAGGCAGCGCTTGGCTAATGAAGCCTGAATTCTGCAGCCTGTAGCTCACTGTGCGCTCTCTCCCCCTCCCCCAGCACCAGGCCCCCCTCTGGCCACCAGCGCCGTCAGAGCGGCCAGACAGTAATTGGACATTTTTGCAGTTTGCAGGCATTGGTTGCTAGGACCACCGGTGTCCTAGCAACCTGAGCACCTTTGCGGGTGAAGACATGGAATTTTACAGCCTTGGCCCCCTAACTCCGGCCGATTCACACACAGATCTCTGCAGTGGCTCCAGAAAGGTAAGGGTTTTTTTATCTCACGCTAATTGAGGTCTCTATGGGGGCAATGATATAAAGCGACTCAGAGCTAATGGGATATTTAAGGGGGGGTGCTACTAATATAAAGGGACTCTGATCTAATGGGGGTCACTCTGTAAGAAAAGGTGCTGATCCGTGGCGTCACTACAGTGGGGCTCGTTTACACCATAGTCGCCACTGGTGCACCCCCCCCCCCCCCCCCCGTTACAGACCCCCATTCGATTAGATTCCAGTGAAAGGTGTCCAGTAATTAAGTCGTTTTTGGGCTTTACCCAATAGAGCTTTAATAGAAAGCTTTATTTGTATGAAAAAATAAAAAAATATACTTTGGGTACACTGCTGAATGACACCCAGCATCATTCAACCCACTGAGCCCAGGCTGTGAAAGGAACAACCCCTGAGGCTGGGTTCACGTGTCTGTGCGTTGTGATTTCATCACAAAATATATGCATAGTGTATACTACAAAAAAAAAATGCTGTGCGCTGCTAAAGTGTTTGGGTTTTGCTTGAAGAAAAGGTGGCAACCCTAGGTATAACTGAGCTCATAAATACGAATGTGTGTTCTTTAAAGTGGACGTCACATTTTTCAATAACTATAATGTTACAAAGTGGAATGGACATATGGAAGTACAGATACTGATTGTTAGCTTTTGGTTTTATTAATATTTTCCCTTTTTATTTCATCCTTCCTGTATGCATACAACATGTCACTGGAGAGGGTAAGGTTGGGATAAAATTAAATGTAACTGACATCAATGTTTTGTGAAGCAGCTGAAAGGAGAGAGAGATGGACATGAAAATATGAATGAAAAGACAAAAGACTTTCCTCCATGTGTGGGCAAGTCCGTTCATTTCAAAATTCCGGCGGACTCCCGCCATAGTCTGGAGGACCTAGTTAAGTATACCTCTTTTACAGTATAGCTGCAAACTCAAAACATTTTTACCATATAGCTGTTTAGTGGCAAAGTGATTTAAATTTCTGTTCACCTAATCCTGATAGTAACACAGTTTTGCCACAAAACGATCCTGTCTGGCAGAGTAGAAGATCCATTTTTTTGACTGCTGCAGTCTTGTCCCTTCCCCAGGCTGTGACTGGACAGGAAAAGGAGAAGCAGCAAATTGATAAGTTCATCTCTCTGCCACTCTGCTATCTCCTACTATCAGCATGCTCCTTGCTTGCGCATGTGTACTGCAGCACAACTGATTGAAGATTTGTGCTGCTTCTTTCTTTCTTGGTCTGCATTCTGCCGTATGAGGAATTGTAGGCTGCTACCAGGTCAGATACAGGTATTTAATTTAAAACAAATACATTTAATGATATATTAATTAATACAGAGCTGCATTCATTTGTATATTTTAAATGTGCACATAGTTCAGCTTTCAGATTTTATTCAGGTTGAAAAAAAGTTGTCAACAGCATTTTACAGCGTTTGCAAAAAAAAAAAATGAGACAGAAGCGAAAGCTCAGAGCAGAAAGTTGGTAGTAGATTTTATGTCCCAATAAATCCAGAAGAGTAGCAGAAATAATGAGCCGGGGGTGCCGAAACAATGGACTGACTCACAGCTCCAGGCATTCATTTAGTCTCGCTGTGAATTTGCAGCCATGTTGCTTTTGCTGTGTAGATGGCAAGAATAACAGCAACTAAATCTGTTCAGGCAGATCGAGCCGGACTAATGTGTCTCAAATGACTTCAGAGTTTTGGAAGTTTCACTGGCTGGAGAAGCAAAGTACAATTTTCTGTAAGATCGGGTACACCAGTTCATTTACTGTGGCATTTGTGATTAATGATTTATTTACTGATTGGCTTGAAATATACTGGCTGAGTTACTTAAGATGGCGAAAAGTAAAGTGTATTGGCTCCGATCAGGATAAGTCATCAGGAAAGAATGGAAAATATACTCAGCCAACTATTACTTGTAAACCTGTGAGCCTGGAACAGCACCTACCTTAGGAAAGGTTAATATTTCAACCCTTCTAATATAATTCTGTATCTATTTATACCAGCAAGACTTTTACCATTGCTTTAAAGTGTATTTCCACTTTTGCAGTCACATTTGAGAAAACCATGCTAGATGTTTGTTATGTGTTCCCACTCGTACACCATGCCCAACATTTCTTACTGTTTAGATGTTTCTCAGGAGGAGTTGTCATGGCTGACTACAAATTTTGTGAACAGTATTAGAGTGAGCCTGTCCCAAGTCTGTCCTCATTACCATACAATGTAAGAAACCAAAACTATACACCTTTCTCAGGGTTTTCACCTTAACCACTTAAGCCCCGGACCAATTTGCAGCCAAAGGACCATGCCCCTTTTTGCGATTCGGCACTGTGTCACTTTAACTGACAATTGCACGATCGTGCGACGTGGCTCCCAAACAAAATTGGCCTCCCTTTTTTCCCACAAATAGAGCTTTCTTTTGGTGGTATTTGATCACCTCTGAGATTTTTATTTTTTGCGCTATAAACAAAAATAGAGCGACAATTTTGAAAAAAATGCAATATTATTTACTTTTTGCTATATTCTTTTTCCTCAGTTTAGGCCGATACGTATTCTTCTACATATTTTTGGTAAAAAAAATTGCAATTAGCGATTATTGATTGGTTTGCGCAAAAGTTATAGCGTTTACAAAATAGGGGATAGTTTTATAGCATTTTTATTAATATTTTTTTTTTACTAGTAATGGCGGCGATCAGCAATTTTTATTGTGACTGCGATTGTCATTTATACAGCAATCAGTGCTATTTAAATGCACTGATTCCTCTGTAAATTACACTGGCAGTGAAGGAGTTAACCACTAGGGGGCAGTGTAGGGGTTATGTGTGACGTTATGTGTTTTTATTTTAATTTTAGGGGGGTGTGGCCTGGCATGTGACGTCACTGATTGTTTTTCCCTATAAAAGGGAACAGACGATCGGTGACAGCTACACTAGGAAGCACGCGGAGAGGTTTGTTTACACAGACCTCTCCTCGTTCTTCAGCTCTGTGACCCGATCGTGGGACACCAGCAGCGATTGGGTCCACTGGTCCCGCAGGCATGGTCACGGGGCTCAGGACCGGGCGGCGCGCTCCCGACCCACGGCTGGGCACTTAAGGAGCCAGGTACAGGTACGTGATTGTGCCCAGCCGTGCCATTTTGCCGACGAATATCGGTGTGAGGCGGTCCTTAAGTGGTTAATGCATTTTATGCATTAAGGGGAAAAACCTCCTGTGATGCAGCAGCCCCCCCCCCTCCAGAGCCCCCCCTTTTACTTACCTGAACCCGGTCTTTCCAGCAATGGGGGACAAGCACACCAGCTCTAGCTGGTGTCTCAGGTCCTGGTTGGATAGATTGATAGCAGCACAGCTATTGGATCCCACTGCTGTCAATCAAATCCAATGACGTGGGACCTGGGGGGTGGGGCCGAGTCCTGCTGTCTGTATCAATAGATGCAGTAGCAGGACACGGGAGAGCACCCACACTGGTGCTCCGAGGGAGAGTGGCTCTCCAACGGGGCTCTCGAAAAGAGGAGGAGCCAGGAGCGCCATTGAGGGACCCCACAAGGGGAGGATCGGGGCCACTCTGTGCAAAACCAAGGTTTGTTTTATAAAAAAAAAAAAAAAAACTTTTTATATGTCCTTTAAAGAGGAAGTAAACCCTGATGGGTTTACTTCCTCTTTCATTCCCTGCAAAGGTAAAGCATAATGGACTACTATGCATCGCATAGTAGTCCATTATGTGTCACTTATCTGACACATGAGCCAGCGAAGTCACCGCTGTCCCCTCTAGTACGGCGCATCCATCTTCTCGGTGGGTCTCGCCGCTCCGCCGCTGTGATTCGGTGAAGCCATCACTCCCGCGAATGTGCACGGGAGCCGCCACTCGTGGCATGTGGCCATTGACTGCGGCGTGCTCAGTGCGCCTGCACGCCGCTGTCTACGGCGCATGCCTGTCTTTCGGCAAATATCTCCTAAACCGTGTAGGTACTGTTACAGTGGGTGTAGTGTGCCTCCTGCACAGCATACACCTGAATCAACCCCCCCCCCTCATTGCTGGTGTTGTGTAGTTGATTTGTGCAACACAGGCATCTGCCTAATATTCAGTCAGTGTAGTGTGCCTCCTGCACAGCATGCACCTGAATCTACCCCCTCATTGTTGGTGTTGTGTAGTTCATTTGTGCAACACAGGCATCTGCCTAACATTAACATAACATATTTTGGGTGCGGGGTTCCCCTTAATATCCATACAAGACCCAAAGGGGCTGGTAATGGGGTAGGGGGGCTGATGGGGTAGCTATGCCATTTTTCTCAAAGATTTTCATCCATATTGCAAGGACAAGACATTACATTAAAGCCGCAAGCAGTTTTAAATGGCTTTTTTCCCTGTACAAATGTAATTTTGTGCAGGGACTGTTCTAAACATGGGAAACACATCCCACTTCGCAGGCATACTTTAGACAACCCCCAGGTATGATATTTAAAGGAATACTTTTTTTTGTGGTGTAGATGTGGTGTAGATGTCTATAAGAATATTAAAGATAATTCTTAAATTGGGTAATATATAGAAGGAATCGTATAAAAGTAAGTCCCCCTCTAATACCTACAGACAAACCATGAGTCTGAGCACAGGCATAGGAGGGCAAGGGCCGACCAGGCAGATCGTCATGGGGGATTCATCCCCGGGGACTGATTTCTTTGTTGGCCATTCCATCAGTGTCCTGGGGATTACCGCCCCAGTTCCTAGGGCTGATGATCTGCCCGGCCAGGCCTTGCCCTCATATAGATGACTTCCATCTTCTTCTCTCTCTATTTGGATTCCCAGATAGTAACTAATGTTCTCTAGCTGTTTGATTTAAACATTTTCTTTCAGCTTGTGAACTATGTTATTGTAATCCCCTTCTTGTTAAAAACTGGTTATAATGTCTTCAACATAGATAAGGATGTATATCCACCTGTCTTCTTGATTCCTGGAGTAGAGACAGGATTCTGCTTTACTTTTTGAGAATCCTTCTCTAGTAAACACTTCATTCACTTTCTCATTCCAGATACTTGTAGATTACTTAAGTCCCTAGATGCTCCTCTGATGTTTACACACAAGGCTGTCTCCTCCAATTCTGGTGCTTGCTCCATGTAGAGATCTTCTTTTTGTTTCCATATAGGAAAGCAGTTTTAACATCTAGGTGTTTCACTTGCATGCCCTTCCCGGCTCTAACGCTAAGAAGCATTCTGATAATGGAGTATTTGACGACGAGAGCAAATGTTTCATCTTTATCTTCACCAAATTTTTTGAAGTAACCTTTGGCAACTAGTCTAGCTTTGTATTTGTGGATATTTCCTTCTGCGTCTGACTTTACTTTGAAAGTTCACTTACTTCCTATGATTTTGCGGTTAGGAGGGAGCTCTGTGAGTGTCCAGGTTTTATTTTCAAGAAGTGACTTTAATTCTTCTTCTGCTGCCTTTCTCCATTTATTGTCTTCACGTTTTGGCAAATATTTTATGTCTTCCCAGGATGTTGATTCAAGTATGCTGTGTGTTTTGATAGTGTATGACAGCTTGTGGGGTGGTATCCCCTTTGTAATCCAAGTGGATCTTCTGACTTCAGACAGTTCAGCAGGATCTGGTGGGGTACTTTACGCAATGTGAGTTCCACATCTTGTTGTGACTTCTGCACAGGTTCGTTTTGGTTGACTTTTTCTTCTGGCTTGCTTGGCATATTCACTTCACAGCTTTCAGGGACCTGTGTTTATTTAAAATTAAAGTATAGCTAGAATGGAGAGAAGAGAATTGTAGGGGTGATCCCAAAATTGTGCTTAAAAAAAGAACAGAAAACAATTTCAGGCCTGAACTTAAAAGCAAAGTATTTGTATATTTTTTTTTCGGATTCATACTTACCTAGATGGTGTTTCCCCGCTGACTCTAACACTGAGAACCGAGTGATCAAACACCGCTGTTTATTCAGTTCTCTGGGCTCCCTGAGCAGAGAGCTAGTGACTGTACCAGCTCAATGCTCTGCCCCCTGTTTGCTGGAGCGCTGGGTGGTGGGCGGTCGGGGGGGGGGGGGGCGACTGGCTCAGACTTTCAGTGGCTCACTGAGAGGCTGAGCTGGGTGCCGATTCAGGCAGGTGGGCAGATCCCGATCTGATTGTCACGATCTTGCCTGAGCTTGGACCAACTCTGTGACGTCAGCCGACTGTGGGCTTCAGCCTGCTGTCTGCTGAAAATGAGTCACAGAAGTGCAGGACAGACTACACTCCTGTGATCTGAAGGGTTAATGATGTTTTTATGCTGTATATAGTTCTTTGTTTTTCATCTAACTATGCATGACTCATAACCACAAGATTGTGTTTTCACATACAAGCCTAATCAGCAGAAATAGTTCCCTTTGAGGACATCTTGACTTGTAAAAATTGGTGGAATGCATCGTATGACTTTAACTATTGTTTAGACCAATTTCAAACGGTCTACCCCCTGCTGTTTAATGGTATATAAGCTCAGGATTTCTTGTGAAAAAACCAAACATGTTTTGACCTCATCTTGTGTGGTGTCATTGTGTATTCCCGGAGCTCCGTCAGGAGTTTCCCAGCCGTCCGGTTTTTGAAAGTCCCCAACATGATCCACGGGAGAAGTAAATCCAAATGAGCTTTACTTTACTTCTCCTTTAATAAAAGTAAATATATGCAAAACATTTATGTATTCCCTTAGGTATAAGTGAGGAGGATTTTGAGGAAGTATAGACTGATGTATGTAAGCAGGGTAGTATATGAACATTTATAAATTAACCCCCCATGGTGGACCAGGCTGCTGATGCTGCGGCCCTATAAAGCATCGTCCTTTCTTTGATGTATTGCAGAGATGCAAAATCCATGAACCATGTAGATCACGGGTTAATCTATTTCTGTATTTATTTATACAGTTCACAGCGGGATATGTCAGAACATATAATCCTATTAAAAGTATAAATAGGAGGCTTCGATGTAAAATCCATTATAAATAATACAAGTCTTTGGAATATAAAGTCAGCTTATTAAATGTGATTTTCCTTTTTTTAATTAATACAGAAACAATAAAACCACAGGCACCTTCACACTTTCCCAAGCTGAGTGTGTCTTATAAATATTACATGACTGCCAGATTAAAGAGAACCGTCGTGTCTCTAGAAATGAAAAAAAATGTTGTACTTAGCCAAACTGTGTTTATTTTTAATGTTCGTAATCAAAAGAGATAAAACATAAAAAAATAGACGGTATCTTTATGCGCAATCTGGAATAATCAATAAATCCATTGATGTGTATCACTCAATACTGCAGGTACAATCCCACCACCTACTGGACAGGAGCTCCCACCATCAAAATGTCCATCTGTTTAATGGTGAATCAAAAAGAACTTCATAAGCTCTTCTCCAAGGAATCAAACTGGCTTCCCTCTATGCTCATGAACTATATATAGCTGGATTTTCTACCGACACATCAACATGTAAAAAAAGGCAGAGCTTGGCAGGCAGTCAGAAGGTATCTGTTTTAGTACTGAAAATGCTGACCCACTGTGCTGCAGCTGCATGCACTGCACATGCTTGCATGGCAGTTGTGGCGTGGCACTATTCACTTGATTGGGTCATGGGTGGCGGTGGTGCCACCCACTGAACACAGCAGAGATACCCGTTCACCTGCCATTGCATCCTAAAGGGGGTTGCGCAACTAAATACTTTTACCCCCCCCCCCCCCACTGTAAGTGTAAATAATCCCTACCTATAAGTGTGCTTATAGTGTAATAGGGTCATCAAAAAAAACAGCAGGGAACACTGCCATGCCATAGGTGCATCCAACACCATTGGATAATGGCATGTGTGTACCCCCTTTCCTGACCGGACGGGTAGCGTGCTCTGATAAGGGTCTGATATGGACCTAGAGGGGGACCACCACGCCGTTTTTTCGGTGTAGGGCTTCCCCTTTAACTCCATACCAGGTGACGGGGCCAGCGACGCCTCCTTCGCTGGTCCCGGCTACCTGGAGACGTGTTCAAAATGAACGGACTTTCCTCCGTGTGTGTGGGCGAGTCCGCTCATTTCAAAAGTACGGCGGACCTAGTCCGCCGCAAAAGTACCGTGTGTGTGCAGGTAGCTCGTTCGGAAAGTCTGACGGACAGTCCGGCGGTTTGTCCGCCAGACTAAGTCTGCTGGATAGTCTGATATGTGTGTACGCGGCATTAGGCACCCCATCTCCATCTACCTACAGTACCATACTCCCATGCCATTCCACTCAAATGCAGATGCAATCAAAAATAATCCTTGTGTCTATGTATTGGTGAGCAAACACTGAGACAATGATGGGGCACTATCCCCACCCATTATGATGTCACAGTCCCAGCATCCTCTGAAGGGGGGTCGCGCGACCCCCCCTTCAGAGGATGCTGGGACTGTGACATCATAATGGGTGGGGACAACATCCAGCAATGTCCCTATATAAGTCGCCGCACGCCGCGTGCCTGTCATTGTGTCCAGAGACAGCGACGAGGCAACAGCTCAACAAGAGAAGAACAGAAGAGAAGAACAGAAGGCGGCGACAGAAGACCAGGCCACCGCTTGTAAAAGTTATAAGCTATAAGAAGGCGCGGTGGCCCGGCAAGAAGAACTGAGGAGGGGGACAAGACCCCCGAAGTCGGAAGAAGAGGGCTGCGGTGAAGAAGAAAGCCGGGCTCCTCCGCTAGTAAAAGAGCTAGCAGAAGATAGCAGAGGAGTCCGGCGAGAAGACCCCCAAGATGGAAGAAGACCCCCGAGCTGTGCAATAAACTATTTTAACCCTTGTGTGTTGTGTTTTTTTTACTTTTTTTTCACAGGTGAATGGGTAGGGGTACATTGTATTATTAAAGGGGGCTCACGGATTCCGATAAGCCCCCCTCCCGCAGACCCCGACAACCAATGGCCAGGGTTGTCGGGAAGAGGTCCTTCGCAGCCCACGCGGCCCCCCTTCCCCAAAGCACCCCCCCATGTTGAGGGCACGCACCCTGTTATGGCTTAGGAGGGGGGACGCTCGCTCGTCCCCACCCCCTTTCCTTACCATCCGGGGGAGCGTGCGCGGATAAGGGTCTGATATGGACCTAGAGGGGGACCCCCATGCCGTTTTTTCGGCGTAGGGCTTCCCCTTTAACTCCATACCAGCCAGGTGACGGGGCCAGCGACGCCTCCTTTGCTGGTCCCGGCTACCTGGAGCCGCGCTCAAAATGAGCGGACTTTTCTCCAGGCGGGAAAAGTCTGTTCATTTCAAAAGTACGGAGGACTAGCACATACACGGCTGTATTGTCCCCCGGACTAGCACACAAACGACTGTTTTGTCCGCTGAATTGCGAGTCCGGTGGACAATACATAATATTTGGGTAAAAAAAGTCCGCCGGAGCCCACACACGGGCCAGACTTTTCCACCAGATTGTTTGATCGTGTGTACGCGGCTTTATGAGGAAAAAACTGTAATTTTGCCGTAAATGGGACTCTGCATCTATAGTCAAATTTGTATTGTTTGTTTTGGCTAGAATAGCTAAGGGGTAGAACCTCAGTCAGGTTTTTTCTTGCTACCTCCTGGCTAGGGAGATTCAGTCTCTCTATTTGTCCTTTGACGATTGTCATTTGACAGCAGGAGTAGAAAGGGGGGAATCTTTTAATGAGGGCACTTGTTGCTGCTCAGTGTCCTGTCCCACTTATATGTATTTTTCTGTGTTGTAGTACACCACATCAGGTTCATTTACATTAAAGCTTGTTTGGCTGCACTTCTCTTATGGATCACAGAAGTGCAGTTCATTCTGCACTAAAAACTGGAGAGTGCACTGATGCAGCTGTGCATATGGTAGTAACCAATCAGCTTCTAACTTCAGCTTGTTCAATTTAGTTTTGACATAAAATGCAGAGCTACACCAGATTTTGCACTGTCCAGTTTTAGTAAATCAAAGCCCATTGTCTTCTTTAAAAAACTGCAAAACTCTGCAAAAAGTCTGTACTGCAAATAGCTGAAGTAAAATTGTGTTGGATTCAACATCTGTGTTTTATTGAAGAGTTAAGCTGGCTGTGAATGGTGCCAAGTCAGCAGGTGGCCATACTGTCCAAACAGATTGGGTTTAGCGAAATATGTAAATACATAAAGCAGCATGTGAAACAGAACACTTTGAAGAGATTTCCTCCTACCTCCTGTTGTATATAAAGGACATGGAGCAAGAGGAAATCTCCCCAATGGGAAAGAGAAGGCAGGAAAAAAAAGAAGAAAACTGGCAGGGGTTTTAACCCTTCTCTACTCTGTCCAAACTAATCAAAAAACATTTTTGGCTTTAGATATAGTGCATAAGTTCATGACTAATAAGACAAAATTTCGCTTTCTCTTTTTTTTTTTTTTTTTTTTTTTTTTTTCCACATCAGTGTTTCTATACCAGAGACTAGGTTCAGCTTATCGCTCACTCGTGTCTCATTCTCTGTTCCACATCATTGTAGCATATTTAGTTATATAAGTTTTAAGCTTAATATAGTCACCTAAGGATTTTATAACATTTAATTTAAGTACAAAAGTAGTAAAAAAAAATCCCCTAGTATTTACGTGCTACACACATACCAGTGTCTATTATCCTGGTATCTCATATCTATTACAATTTTTTCTTTTTCCTTTTTCTTTTTTCCCTCCTTCCCTTTCTCTCCCTACTCCTCCCCCCCCCCCCCCCCCCCCCTCCAATCCCAAATCTATTAAAAGACACACTAAGCAAAGAATGCCTAGTACAAATAAATGAAGGAACTATATAGGCTAAGAGACGCTTTTTACAATAATTTATAGGGGAATCCCCAATCTTCCCAATCCGGGACCCCATATCTTTTTAAATTTCTTGGCGTTACCCTGCTTAATAAAAAAAACCCTTTCATTGCCTATAGTTTTCCTTATATTATCCAACCATGTATCTGATAGTGGACTAGAGTATGCCTGCCAATTCTGGGCAATTAATTTCCTCGCCTGGAAAAGGCATCTAGTAACTGGTTCAAATATATTTTTAGGGATTTTATATCCCTCCGGTATAGCCAACAAACAAGTCCTCGCTGTTGCCTCCAATGTCAACCCGAATATTTCATTCACATGGTCTATAACTTGTGTCCAGTATCTGAACAGTTTCGGACACCTCCAAAACATATGAATGAAATCCCCAACCCGACCACATCTGGGGCACTGATCATTATCCCTCCATCCCATTTTAAACATTTTCCTAGGCGTGTAATATGCCTGGTGGAAAAAAAAAAGTTGAGAAGCTTTCTGTGCCGGAGAAATAGAGACCTTGGTTCCCTGTTCCATTATCCAGTCCCATTCCGGAATGGACAACGGACCCACATCTCTCTCCCATTTCCCTTTACTTTTAATCATACCGCTTCTGTCTAGTAGTTTATCTCCCAGCCTGTTATATAGGAATGAGATCAATCCTTTGAGCGTGTCTCTGGACATAATTTGAGATAGCACCGGGATCTCGATCAACTGTATCTCCTGTGATCTAAATTGAGCCTGGATTGCGTGTCTGACCTGAAAGTACTTATAAAGCGAGTGATTTGATAAAGAGAATTCAGACCTTAGATCCATAAATGATCTAATATCTGAGTCTTGGAGCATTTGCGCTAGTTTATCTAACCCTTGGTTTACCCACTCCTTACATTTTTCCACCTTAAATAACTCATTTAAATTTCTATTGTCCCATAGGGGGGCCAACACGGATACCTGTTGGTATCCTAACAAGGCCTTGGCTGTTTTCCAGATTTTAGCAATCTGGGTGATCGTTGGACAACGCATATTAAACGAGTTTGCTTCAAGCGCTTCCATAAGCGTGTTATGTGGGCACCCTAACATTAATAGCCTATAACAGGGATTGGCTTCGTTTTTTGTTATTGCTCCAGCTAAGTGTTGCAATTGGGCCGCTAGGTAGTAAAGTCTGGGATGTGGAATCGCCAACCCCCCTTCTTCCAGCGGCAGCTGCAAAGTTCGTAAACTAATCCTCGATGGACCCTTTTTCCATATACAGGATCTAAATAAAGCTTCTATTTTCTTGAACCACTTTTCCCCGATCCATAGAGGTGAGTTATGGAGGACATACAAGATTTGAGGAAGCCATACCATCTTGATCAGGTTGCAGCGGCCCGCCATTGAAAGGGGGAGGCGGCTCCAAATATCAGCCTTTTGTTTTAACTTTACTAAAAGGGGGGATAGATTATCATCTAAATAAGAGTTTACATCCCTAGTAATCCACACCCCCAGATATTTAAACTTCTCGACTTGTTTCAAGTTCCCGATGTCCTGGGGAGCACAAATATATCCACTTTCCAGTGGTAATATAGCAGATTTATCCCAATTAATGGTTAATCCTGATATATAACCAAATTCTCTGATCATCTTCATTACCACTTTCAGTGAGGCTTGAGTATCCCCTAGGAAAAGTAAAATATCATCGGCAAACAATGCCATTTTTTCCTCTACCTGTCCTCTTCTAAATCCCTGTATATCAGGACTGGCCCTAATGGCTATAGCTAGCGGCTCCACCGCCATAACAAACAGTAAGGGGGAGAGGGGGCACCCCTGCCTCGTGCCTCGTTCCAACAGAAATGTTTCAGAAAGCTCATTATTAATTTTAATTTTCGCTCTTGGATCCGTATATAACAATTTTATCCATTTAATAAATTTTGGTCCAAACCCAAATCTAATAAGCACATTAAATAGGTATACCCATTCGAGACTGTCGAATGCTTTAGCTGCATCCAGGGTCAAAACTGCTCTGGAGTCCCCATTGTCCACCAAAACCTGTGTATTCAAAAAAAGTCTACGTATGTTAACGCTAGTAGACCTATTCGGGATAAAACCCGACTGGTCGGGATGAATGAGCTTTTGGACACTTCTTTTTAAGCGTGTTGCAAGCACTTTCGCTAGAATTTTTACGTCCGACCCCAACAACGAGATCGGGCGGTATGAGGCCGGGTCCATAGAGTCTTTGTCCTCTTTGGGAATAACCACTATTGTGGCTTCCAACATCGAAGAGGGCAGAGCTCCACACTCAAAGGAATGTCTCAATGTCTCCAGCAGTTGTGGCAGCAGGACCCCTCCATATCTCTTGTAGACCTCGATTGGCAAACCATCTGGTCCTGGTGCTTTTAAGTTAGACATCCCTGCCACTGCACTTTGGAGTTCCTCAATAGTAATCGGGGCCTCCAATACTGCTAGATCCTCTAGTGTTACTGTTGGCATATTCAGATTCCCCAGAAAAGCAGCTATAGCTCCCCCTTCATTCCCCCCTTGGGACTTATACAGTGAACTGTAATAATGGTAAAATACATTATTAATAGTGGATGTTTCAGATGTAATCTCCCCCTCTGGTGTCCTAATCGCCAATATCGCTGGAGGGGCCGTATTTGCTTTAATCAGCAGGGACAGCATTCGTCCCACTCTCTCTCCCTCCCCAAAGTTTGCTTGTTTCTGCAATATACATTTATTTTCTATCTTACGCCTAGTAATTGTCTTGAATTCTTGCTGTTTATCAAGCCAAGCCTTCTGGGTAGTAGGGTTCGGGTTTACAGTATACTGTCTTTCTGTCTCTAGCACCGCCTTAGTAACTTCCTCTTCCTGTTTTTTCAATTCGGCCCTATTCCTAGCAGTTGATTGAATAAAAAGACCTCTTAAAAAGGCTTTTAAAGAATCCCAAACAACTCCTACTGGCGCTGTACCTACATTGATATTAATGAACTCCTTTAAGTCAGTTGTCACCCGGTCCGCGTCTTTTATTAATTCCAGCCAAGCAGGGTCGATTTTCCATTGGCTAGGACCTTGTTTCTTGCCAATGCAAAATGTCAATATTAGGGGGGAGTGGTCCGAGATACTTCTTGGACCATATTCTATCTCATCCACTCGTGGCATCGCACTACTATTCAGCAAAGCCATATCGAGTCTCGATAGTGTAGAGAAGGAGGTTGAGTAACATGAGTATTGTCGCTCCCTCGGATACCGAGTGCGCCATGCATCGTATAAACCTGCCTCACTTAGGAAGCGGGCTAGCCTCGTGGAATCTTTCACTATTGATGTATTTACGATTGGGAACCTGTCCATAGATTTATCCAAAACTTCATTAAAATCCCCTACTACTATCACAGGGATATCAGGTTTATCTATTACAAAAGATAATAACTCATATAAAACCTCTAATTTAAATGGAGGAGGGATATATATGTTGGCTATCACGTAGGGATTATTTTCAATTTGGCAATATAAGAAAATATATCTACCCTTTTCATCTATACAACTATTATGGCAAAGAAACCGAACCGCCCTATCGACAAGAATGCTAACCCCTCTTGCATAGGTTGAAAATACGGAATGGAACTGGGTCTGGTATTTCCGACCTTGCAGACACCGAATCGTATCACCTGTTAAGTGCGTCTCCTGAAGACACAATACTCCGGGTCCTTTGCCCTCTAAAGCTGACAAAACCACTTTTCTTTTGGTCGGATCTCCCAGACCCCGCACATTCCATGATACTATCTTAATTCTTTTCGCCTGCATCACCACTTAGCGATCTGCAATTTGGGCAGGACTCTCAAAAACCATATAAAGAATAATGAATAAGAAAAGAAAAAAATAAAATAAAAAATTCCCTTCCCTATCCCTTTCCTGCCAATCAACAACCCGCATATTAGGTGGTCTAGGCCAAGAAACGCAAAGGGAAGGAGAAAAAGAAAATGGTGAGAGATATACAAACATGATAATACCAAAAAATTCTCTCTCTCCCTTTTTCCCCTTAGTTTTACACATGTGTATCCTATATTCTACATAATAGTGCATCTCAAAATTTGTGTATCTTTGTATTATTTTGGTAGCAAAATAAAGGGTATGTGTCCTATGCTCTACATAATAGTGCTTCTCAAAATTTATGTATCCTTGTATTATTTTGGTGGCAAAATAAAAGGTATGTGTCCTATACTTTACATAATAGTGCTTCTCAAAATTTGTGTATCCTTGTATTATTTTTATTACTCTTCCCTTTCCCCACCTTCCCATCCCGTCTCTCCCTCCTCCCCTTTTACCAAACCCCCTCCCCCATCCCCCCCCCCCTCGCCCCATAGGGCTACCCCCTGGGGGTATATTTGTGACCTTCTCACGACACTCCCACCACTCACCCATACCAATCCTACTGGGTGCTTTCACCCAGAATCTACCCCCACTCACGGGGACCTCTTGTCCCCCACTACAAATGCTAAATTACCCTCAACCCATCCTTATTGCTCAACCCCCGCCCCCACCTACATTGTGCAATATACAAAATATAGCAAATTTACAACTAATACACTCCTTGTTTCTACCTACCCCCCCAAAATATATAACCCTAAGTCCTTTGAAATCCACCCAACTACCCTGCAATGTGCACTTATAAATCCTTTTTTGTTTCATCTAGCCATTGGGATGCCTCTCCTGGCGTATTGAAAAAGAGCATTTTCCCTAATGCCTTCACCCTTAAACGCGCTGGATATAGGAGCGCATAATCTAGCTTAAATTTAACCATTTCTCGTTTGACTGGTATAAATTCGGCTCTTCTTTTCTGGAGGTCAGGGGAGAAATCAGAGTACAAGGAGACCCTAGCTCCTTTATATCTGATGTCTCCCCTCATTCTAGCCTCTCGTAATAAGGACACTTTATCCTGGTAATTGAGGATCTTAAGCATTATGGGCCTAGGGCGCTCCCCCACCTGGCGAGCTTTTACCGGGGTACGGTGTGCCCGTTCTATTGCAAATGTCGGGGTAAATGTTGCGGTCCCAAAAAGTTCTCGGAACCACCCCTCAAGGAAACCAATCAAATTAGTCCCCTCGCAGTGTTCGGGAAGGCCTAGTACTCTGATATTATTTCTTCGATTTCTGTTCTCCATCTCATCGAGTTTATCCGCTTGTATATTGACTGTTTTCTTAAGTGCTTCAACTTCCTGCCTCACTGGTCTCAGCTCATCTTCTATTGTGCTCATACGTTCCTCAAGTTCAGTAGTTCTTAATATAGTCCTATTCAGTTCCTGCCTCATAGTCAATAGTTCCTCCTTTATATGTCTTAGCTGCACATCAAAATTTGATATCGAATCTTTGCATTCCTTAATTGCGTTAAAAATGTCTCTTAATGTAGGTTCCTCGTCCAGGTTACCTGTCATTAGTAAATGAGAGCTGGTTGTTTCTGGATTTGTTGTCACTATTCCTACTTTACTTCCCCCTCCCTTGCTGCCCCCCAATTTAGCAGCTATTGGGGTGGGGGGGTTAACCACCGACTGGCCTTGGCTCCTTCTATCGGCCGAGGAGTTTTTAATATCTTTATTGTCTTTATTATGTAGATTTGCCTGCTGGAGGCTTGATTTACTGGGTGAAGCTGGACCAGAGTGAGCATAGCGCTCCAGTTTTGCCGCCGCCGATGCCGAGGCCATTTGATTACTTTTGTCCTTGGCAGCCCGCGTGATTTGTTGACCCTCTGAGGGTGTTTGCACCTCAGGGGATCTTTTTCTTGACATAATTAGGTTAAACAGATTATATGACCGCGTATAAGCCCGCCTTACCAGTCAAAAAAAAGGAATTTTCAAGGGGAAGGGGACCACGATGTTATGGCGTCACTCCTAATGTAGATGACACTCCCTTATTTATTTATCAGAAGGGGCAATATTAATCAGCAGCTGGCCTCCAACCTCCGCAGACAGCCCCACCGCCAAAGACTCATTGCCGTATATTGATATATTTATACTAATGTATATATGCTTATATTCACAATATATAGTCAAAGTGGAGCATAACAGTCAGTGGTTTACTTCGTTAATAATTTAAGACCAAAGGAAGAGAGGCACTTATCCCAATTGCCAGTACGTAGCCTCACAGAACCATTGGAACAATAACAGGGTATTCAGAAACTTCCTCTCACTTCTCCATAGTATTAGGCAGTCAATGCAGTTGTGTATTTATTGCCACTTATCTTAGTGCTGGTCCGTAGTCATACAGCGCTCAACCGGTCTGTGCAGGATATCCAGGTTGTCCAGATCTTCCAGATCTTCCTCTCTCTCCTCCAAAACTTTCGGACAAGCAGCGCTGTCAGTGTATGTTTCGCTTCACTTAACAGCTAATCTGGTTGAAAGGTAACGAGCAGCGAGCGAAAAAGGAGGGGGGCGGGGGGGTGGAAACTCGACACAGGAGTCCCCTCTCGTCAATACATCCACCAAACAACCCACTGCCCAGAGCCTATAGTGGATAACGGACCCGCCGTACGTGACTGCACATCAAGCTCATTCGGAGCAGGGGGAGAGACTTTACGGCGTCACAAGGAGCTCGGGGCCGCATGAAGTCTCGCGAGATCTCCAGCGGCACTCTCGGCTCCTGCTCAAACAACCCGGTATAGATAACAGCCACCCCCGTGCTCCGACAAGGCAGGAAAAGGCAGAGGAGAAAAAAAGGAACGCTCGAGCTCGGAGGTACCAGCCACAGCGGCTCAGGTTAAAATGTCAAACGTTTAGACAATATATGGATAGGCATAGAAGCCTAACAGCAACCATACTACCATATAAACTCTATATACTGAGGGCTTCAGGCGGCATCAGGTAGTCCAGGGAGGATCAAAGCGAGGGCATCAAAGCAGGCCGGGCAGCACGGGACAGAGCAACACCATGCTCTCACTCTCCACACACCTCCCCACCCATCCACATCCGGTCACTCCCCCCCCGCTTTCTCTTTAATCTAGGGAATTTCAGCATGAATATCAAATGGATAAACTTTACACAGTCATCTCTAAGATGTTCAGCTCAGGGAAAAGGTTATCCTAGGATGTATTTAAACAGCTCCCTTTCAGTGAGATTTCGGGTAATTATTTTCTAAGGCGTTCTTGTCATTCAAGAAACCATACTGCCATTTCACTGATGAGGCTGGTTTATCCATTCTTAACGAAATTTCACAGACGGTTATTGATGTAATTATAGCTAATGGCTGTGTTTGGGAATTCCAAACATTGTTAAACAAATTCCATATCACTCACTGAGTACAACAAATGTAATTTCCTTTGATAGGAACACTGCCACCCATTTGATTTCATTGAATGTGTCCCTGTTACTTATTTTATACTTACTGCAGATGAGAGAATGGGGCTGATTTACTAAATAGACTGCAAATAGACTGTTGACTTTGCAAAGTGCAGTTGCTCCAGAGCTTAGTAAATGATAAGAAGCTCTGCTGACTTCCATCATCCAATCATGTGCAAGAAAAAAATGCTGTTTTTTTTGTATTTTCGTTGCATGTGATTGGATATTCCTTGCTAGGTGAAGCTTTACCTCATTTACTAAGCTGTGGAGCAACTGCACTTGTAGAGTGCAACGGCACTTTGCAAACTGCAAAGTCTATTTGCCTTAAGTTATTCAAACCCAAAGATTTTGCAAGTTATGCGATCAATTTGAATATTTTCCTATATTCTTTTGAAACTTTCAGGAGATGGTTTATAACACAGGTGTTAAAGGGGAACTAACATTTCCATACTTACCTGTCTTTACCTGAGCAAAAATAAGTGGAACTACCACCAACCTGCGCAAATGACAAATAAATTGTGTATAACTAAGTATAAATAACAGTAAGAGCAGCTCGTTGTAAATTAATGTAAATGTGGATAAATTCATTAAAAGTGAATTAATTAATTGGAACCGCGCTCTCTATAAAAGTGCAAAAAATAAAATTTCATAGACCAGTGACAACAAACACAACAAAATATAGAATATATATAATATGTGTATATGTATGTGTCATCCAAAATGTATCTAGTTGAGGTTCCAAGATACTAAATCAAGTGTTAAAAAAAAAAAAAAAAAAAAAAACACACATTGATGTGCAAAATAAAGTGTTTAAATGAGCAATTTTGTGTTTATAAATCTTCCAATACTCGGCAGTAAGAATGAGTTTTGGCGTGTTCGTACAGCCCACGTGCAGAGCCCACTGGGAAGTCAGCACTGTGCTGCAGTGAGACATTGCCCCAATGTGTGGCTGGAGAGATCAGGAAATGTCTCACTGCCTGTGATTAGCGCAGCGCAGTGCTGACTTCCTGGTGGGCTCTGCACGTGGGGTGTTGCGAACACGCCGGAGCTCATCCTTATTCAGCAAACAGCAAAGGAGTAGATCTTCCACCACCATCATCAGCCACACATCCTAATCACCAGAGTCCAATGACCCCCATTATAGGTAGTCATAAACGCTTTCGGAAGATGTCAATGAAGAATCTCACGACCACGGCTTCAATCCGAACAATTGTATAACCAGGATTTCTGTGGACCTATTCAGGTACCTGTGGATGTATTGTGGGGAAACTTGATGTCGAAATGATTGTATCAAGCCATCAGTGCCATGGGTTAAAAGAAGAAAAAAGCTCCCATAATGAAGTATGTCAAAAATGTTGATGTAAAAAACTGGTAAAATTGTCATAGCAGCTAAGCAGTATAACACAACCATGTGTTTGGAGACGCTGTTGGCGTCCCAGCTGTGTTTCAAATGGCGAGAAGTGACATACCACGCTCAAGCCACCCTACGCGTTTCATCAGTAAGCTCTGACGTCATCAGGGGTCATGTGAACGGATATGTTGCCTCCATATATATACAGTTTCGCCAATTAAAGATATCCAGTCTGGTTAAATGCTTACATAAAAAAAAGCGCTTTTAACTAGCTAAAATTAAAAAAGGACATCATAAACTACTTTAATTTTCTTGTATTAATTGAATTTGAATGATTTAAAAAAAGTTTAAAAATATAACTGAACTATAATTAAAAATGTCTCTGGATACTGCCATCTTGTGGCCAAAAAGCTGAATTAGAGTAACAAATAGAAGAATGGAATTGTGGAACCATCTTGTGGCAAAAAAAGTTAATAGGATTTAAATAGAATGGATTAACCTTTTACAATGTAGACATATATTCCTAATAATTAGACAAATAGCAATTTAGGTCTATATCAACATTAATACCCACAGGCGTGAGTGTATTTAATTTATAAATCCATTCAGTTTCTTTTTTAGGATATTCTCTGGATCATATTTCCTCCCCTCTGATCTGCATCAATTTTATCAATCCCAAAGAATTTAGCTACACTAGGATCCTTATTATGATATATCCTAAAGTGATTGGAAAGACTGTGTTTTAAGAACCCATTTTTATGTTGTTTAGATGTTCATTAATATGGGTGCATAGATGTTTTTAGTGCATAACACGTATTGCAACCCACAAGGGAAAAACAATTAGATATGTTACATGGGTCGATTTACATGTAATACATTTTTTGATTTTATATTCACTTCCTGTGCTAAAAGATGTAAAGTTCAATATTTCATACTTTCCATAACAATTGTGGTTAATGTTATTCAAAAATGTTTCCAGTGTCTCCACTGTACCATTCCAAAGAATGACGTTGTCGCCAATGTACCTTTTTAAAAAAAAAAAAAATCTCAGGTACAGGGGCTTCAAATATGCTTTGTTCCTCCCATTGGCTCATAAGTATATTTGCCACACTGGGAGCATACTTGGCTCCCATGGCCACTCCCTTGATCTACTTATAGCATGATCCCTAATTCCAGAAATAGTTATTAGACATAGCTAACCCCACTGACTGACTTGGAATCAAGGGTCCTTCTAGTAGTTGTTAAGATGTCCTTTTGTATGAGGGTGGTATAAAGTGATTCAACATCAATCGTCACAATTAATGTATTATCATGGATTGGAACGTCTTTAAGAAGATGCATGAAATGCTTACTATCTCTCAGGCAAGAGTGGTAAGTTTGAACAATAGGCTGTAAGAAAAAATCGACGTATTCACCTTTTCTGGAAAAAAAATATTTTATGCCACTAATAATGGGTCTGCCCGGTGGGCATTCAGAATTTTTATGTATTTTGGGCAATTGATACAGTATATAACAAGAAGTTTAGGTGCATCAGGAATGAGATAGCTGGCTTCTTTTTTGGTGACAATCCCTACTTATTTGGCTTTCTGTACAATATCTTTTAAAGAGGTTTTTATTTTTCTAGTGGGGTCACCTCTCATTTTCTTATAGGTATTGGTGTTGCCTACCAACCTATTAAGTTCTCTAATATAGTCAACTTTATTTAAAACCACAATACTCCCACCTTTATCTGCCTGGTGGATGGCTATGTTTTTTCTCTTTTCCAATGCTTCTATTCCTTTTTGGATATTGCCCTTCTTATTTCCACTTTTAATTTTTATAAGTCTGATGTCTTGCTCAACCATGATTTTAAATGTCTCCAAAAAATGATTAGACTACTTCTTGAGATTGATTTCTCAACCCGCTATTCTGATATTCATGTTCCATGGTTGGAACATCAAAAATGGGTTTCTCTGCAAAATGTTTTTTTAATAATTAATTCCCTAACAAACTTTTCTGTATCAATAAATGCATCAAGCTTATTTAATCCCCTGTCTGGGGCGTACTTAAGACCCAGCTCCAGGACCCTAAGTTCATTAAGGGTGAAGGTCTCATTACTTAAATTAAATACCCCTTTACCCACTACTCTCTCTTTCTTTTTATTCTTCCTTCCTCCTCTCTTTCCTCTATGTTTCTTTGTACTCCTCGATTTTGCCAAATAGGTGCCTTCCATTGTTGCCAATGTGGGGCCGTCTGCTGGCCATACTGGGTCCCTTGGTGTTGATTATACCAAGGTGGATTTGGTGGTCCACCTCTCTCCCTTCACCTCCAATTCCACCTCTAATGAATTAATTAACTTTTAATTAATTTCTCCACATCTTCACCTGAGTGCTGGTCTTCCGGGTCTCTTAGTTAGCTGACGGTGCTGACTTCACTCCAGCACAGGAGGCGCAGGAGGCGCAGGAGGCCATCATCTGGCACTCAGAGACTGGCCCAACACTGTAAGCTGAGCTGAGCATGCACAGTTCAGTTTACAGTGCTGGAGGAGACGGCAAGCAGGCAGGTAGGGGCATTTTATTGCAGAAAAATTGCAGTTTTTTTCTAAATTCCTTGCACTTAATTGGGTATTCTCTGCAAAGTAAAGCTCTACCTCATTCACTAAGTTTTGGTGCAATGCATTTGCAGGGTGCAACTGCACTTTGCAAAGTGCACAGACTGTTTGCCTTTAGTAAATCATCCCCAGTGTCTCTTCTGCAATAAAAGTCTGTCTGCTTGAAATTTTTTTACAGTGGGACTTTAGTTCCGCTTTAATGCAGAACCCCAGCTATGCGAGAAATACACAATTCAAATACATAAATGAAAGTAGGTATATCTGCCAATGGATTTGTTTTTCTGTAAATCCAGTCCTGCTATGTACACAGCCCTACTAGATAGCACAATCAGCCTGGTAACCTAACTTTCTCTGCTGTAGTTAAGGTACTTGCACAGGGTACTGATGTATGAACATCAAATTACTGGTAGAAAATCCCTGCATAAAAACGCAAGGATAGGCTGTATAGTAAATGTGTCTATTCTCTTGTACACAATAGTGCATAAAAATGCATTCTTTCTTGAGGTAAGTTGTATATGTGCGTTTATGCAAGTACATTCATTAAATACTGTCCAGCAAAGCAGATTTTTTTTTTTACTGATCCATACACAGCCCAGTTTATACACATGTGAGTACAGTCCCTTTAAAAAAAAAAAAACTTTTTCATACAAGTACATGGTACAGCAGGCACATATCAGGAATATAAAATTCTGGGTTGACATATTCTTTAAAATGTATCTAATTCTAAACCCAAAAATAAAAATGGAATATAGTGCAACTTACCAGTCCTTAGATGTGGTGAGTGCATTTGTTTATTTATGTGAAGCTTTTGTTTCCTTTCATTTCACCAGGGCCGTCTTTAAGGCAGGGCAAAGAGGGCAGCTGCCCTGGGCCCTGTCATTGTTGTGGGGCCCAAAACAGCTGCCTCATACTTGCCAACTATCCAGGTTTAAATTCCCTTGTCCCTTGAAGTTTTATTCCTGTTCTGTGTCCCAATATCTCAGTGTGAAGTTCTGGTACTAATGCTGCCCAGCTCTGTCCTATTGTTGTGTGCAGATGAATCACCTGCAGACCCTGTGTTTACAAGTAAATAACCGACATTCATATGTAAATAGCAGTGACAATACTGAGTAAAAAGCTGCGGCTGGCGGCATTGATATGTAAATAAAGGCATCATTCCTATGTATATCATAGGTGGAGAGGGAAATTGCATGGAGGGGGGCCAAGAAAAATTTTGCCCAGGGTCCAATCTATATTAAAGACGGCCCTGAGTTTCACTTGGTGATCCTGCCAGTAACACACTCCCTGTCTCATGGTGACAACTGGGGATAAGCTGATGGTTTGGTCTGAACATAAGTTAAAACTAAACATTGGCTGTTAGGGAATTAAGACGAATGCCCAAACGTTTTTGAGAATCATATTTAAAAGTGGTATTTCTACCGCTTTTATTTAAGACAGATTCCCACTTACATAGGATCCTAAGGAATAATGCTGGCACCTGTTATCTCACTAGCAACCACCGCTGTCACCAGCCGGGAACCCCTGGCCACATATGCAAAGAGGTGGGGAAAGCAGTGACATTACTAGCCAAGTATGGTCACTGGCCTTATTTGGGCAATGTCCAACTATGGTCAAGGCCATATTTAGTCAATGTTATTGCTACTATCCTCACACCTTCCCTTACACAGCTGATGCATTATAAAGCATTTAAAGTAACCTTAAGAAAGTTTTTCTTTTAGGCTCAGTTCACAGTACTGTTCGGAGCGGCTCACAGCAAGGCTCCGGTGCAGCCGTGTTCATTGTTTCAGGTCTGATTTCGGTCCAAATTTTTGGCTACATTTGGACCTGAAACAGACCAGAAGATACATATCATAAGCCCGCAACCAAAACCTCCTGGTCTCCACCAACCGTCTTTGGGCAGACTATCTCCCCAAAGACCAAAGCGAAGAGTCTCGGGGTTATTTTAGATGCACAAATGTCAATGGATCTGTAGTCAGTCGATCTCACCATCTGCTGCGCATGCTTCGCAGACTCATCCCTTTTATCCCAAAGAATGACAAAGCAGTGGTAGTTGGAACAATCATTAATTCACGACTGGACTACGCAAACTCGCTTTACATAGGATTACCACAATATCAACTTGCGCGATTACAACTGATCCAAAACACGGCGGCAAGGCTGATAACAGGGAAAAAACCCTGGGAATCCATCTCTCCTTCACTGAGGAGCTTACATTGGCTAACCGTAAAAAATCGGATCACGTTCAAGACCCTTTGCCTCACCCACAAATGCGTGCATAGAGAAGCTCCGCAATACCTAATGGAGAAAATAAATCATTACACACCAAACCGCAGTCTTCGATCAGCCAACAAAAACCTCCTCCTCGTGCCCAAAGCCCGGTATAAATCCAAGGGGGATCGGAGATTCGCTGTCCAAGGGCCTCGGCTATGGAATGCTCTACCAATCAACATCCGCCTGGAAGAAAATCACCTGCCTTTTAGGAAAAAACTCAAGACCTTCCTCTTTTAGCAGATGATCAAAGCTCGCCACAGCGCCTAGAGGCGATTCAGTTCGCATTGTGCGCTATACAAGTATTTCATTCATTCATTCATTCATACACAGGACTCCTGTGCAATTCGCTTTGCAGCCGTCCCGGAGCTGTATGAACCGTCTCCATTGAGAGCTGATCACAGTCTCCTGACATGCAAATTGGATGCGAGGAAACCCGCAATAGTGTGAACCCATCTTCAATAGTGTGAACCCATCTTCAATAGTGTGAACCCAGCCCGACCAAGATATAACTACTCTTGGAAAGTAAATTTGTGAGGAGCTCCCTAACTAAACCCCAGGGGGCTACATGAACATCTTCCGAAAATGCAATAGGATGGTGTGCCCTTTTTTTTGTCTTTGTTTCAGCCTTTGTTCTAAGGATTTGCCCTATTTGACGTGGGCAGAAAGGCATGTAGGTTTCAGAGTTCCTCAAAGCTGTTTTTTTTTTCAAGATGTGAGGAGCCCGTTCACCTGTAGTGCTGATACTTGTTCTTTGTAATTTTCCCTCTACACCCTATAAAAAGTTTTGCCTTTAGTTATTCTTTAGCCCTTTTAGTGTGGAGAGTCCCATTGCAATGGTACATTTTGCCTAATTCCCGAATATCAGCTTTAATCATTTGTAAGTTTTGCTTTCTTTTTTTTTTGCACATTGCAAATCTCATGTTTTAAACAAGTCAACTTTAAAGTGTTTGTTACCCCAGCATTTCATATTCCTGATATGTGCCTGCTGTAAAGAATCCTGTTCTATTTCTAGTTCTATTTCTATTGGTTCATTTGTGTGAATTCCCTGATGTTCCTGCCAGTTTCCCCGCTTTCCTATTATAAACTGACCACACTAAGCAAGAAAGCACATTGTGGTCAGTTCTCTAGCTATGCTCTCCTTCAATGATCAGACTTGTACTGACATGCCCCCCCCCCCCCCCCCCCGCACAGTCATTCACTGGAGAGTTCTGTGTGCTGTTGCTTCTCCTCCCCCCAGCTCTTATGCAGCTGAGAACAGAGGGAATGTGATCACTTACAAAAAAGGGGGAAAAAAGGTATTTATAATTTTTTTTTATATCTATACACAAATGTTTTGCCTTTCATTTAGGTTTTAAACTGAATCGGTTGTTTTGCAAGGTGATCATTTACAATCACTTTAAACACTGATATAATCTGAAAAAAAGTATTTCTGTAAACTTTATGAAGTTTTTATTTTTTATAAAAATGCACATCCCAGTCCTATTTTCTCTGAACATATATGACTTTTGACCTTACTCAATCCTTCGGTGATTGCTTTAAAGGAAACTATTACTAGGAGGAACATTCTGTCTGATGTCGGTCACCTCTGTGATTGCTTCCCCTCTCTTCTTTTCTGCTATGTCCACTATGTCAAAGACTTTTCTTCTGAAAGAGCATCAGTCATTTATGCTTTGCTAATCACTTTTGGCTTTTCAATCATGCATTTAAATCGAATATAATCTATTTTTGTAGCAAAGTCCTCTAAAAATGATGTTTTGGATCTTTGATATTAAAAGTAAGTGCCATATTTTACATTTCCAAAGAAATGCACATCAGTATAATGAAAAAGTAGCTGTAACTGCCTGGTAGTTGAGTTCACCTCTAGGCACCTTCACTTAAAGAATAATTCAAGTTATGGGTATATTTACATAGTTACATTGATCCACCTTGGGCTAAGGTATGTATATACTCAGTGGTGTACCATCACACATCACAGAGGTTGCAGGGAGTGCTGCCTCCCTGTAACATTGAATTTTGCAATGGCACGCAAGCGGAGGAACTGATCATCTGTATGCAGCAGCTAAAATCATTGTCTCCCCCTCTTCCTCCCACTGCTTTCAGCTGCTGCATACAGGGGATTG
Organism: Lithobates pipiens; assembly: GCF_037356315.1. Classification (NCBI taxonomy): domain Eukaryota; kingdom Metazoa; phylum Chordata; class Amphibia; order Anura; family Ranidae; genus Lithobates; species Lithobates pipiens. Next base: position 77,007,827 of record NW_027507764.1, read on the forward strand.
GTTCCTCCACTTGCGCCCCCCCCCCACTGATCACTCTCTCTGTGTCTCCTTCTCTGTGCCTCCTGCTCATTTATGTGTCTATGCACACATGAGCCTTTAGGGATGGGGCCACTGAGTAGAGGATGATCTAATCCCCAACCTCTCCCCGCTGCCTACCAGTCCCATGTTCTTACCTGTCCCTGCAACTCTGTGAACTGGTCATGTATCCTCCCTTGTCTCCTCCCCTCACCTCTGCATCTCAGTCTCTGCTGGTGTCTCCTCATCTCCTGCTTCTCCTGCTCTCCTCATCTCCTGCTTCTCCTGCTTCTCCTCTGTCCCCAGCAGGGCCGTCTTTAAGGCAGGGCAAAAGGGGCAGCTGCCCAGGCCCCTGTCATTTTTGTGGGGCCCAAAGCAGCTGCCTCATACTTGCCAACTATTCCAGTTTACATTCCCTTGTCCCTTGAAGTTTTAGTCCTGTGCTGCTACTAATGCTGCCCAGCTCTGCCCTATTGTTGTGTACAGATGACTCACCTGCAGACCTGTGTTTACATGTAAATACTGACATTCATATGTAAATAGCAGTCACATGCATATGTAAATAGCTGAGGCCAATTGCATTGATATGTAAATAAAGGCAGCATTCATAGGTATATCATGCCCCCCTGCAGTGAGAAGAAGATGTGCTGTAACCTATCGCAACTAGTGAGCAGTATTACTGTACAGTAATCTCTAGCAGCCAATCAACAAGCAGAAATTTGCTGTAACCTCTAGCAACTATTCAGTGAGCCTTAAGGAGTGCGGTAACCTCTAGCATATATATATATAATGTAAGCAGTAATGATATGCTGTAACCTCTGGCAACCAAACGCAATCGCTGCCTGATCTGATACAGTAAACTGATTTTAAGTCTAGCTGCTATTTATTTTATGTCTCAGAGAAAGTGGAGAGCGAAATTGCATGGGGGGGGGGGGGGGGGGAAATTTTTTGCCTGGGGTCCAATCAATATTAAAGACGGCCCTGGTCCCCAGTCATGACAGAGATCCTGCAAGCAAGCTCAGCAAGTAATGATATGCTGAGGTTACTAAGAAATTATATATATATAAGAAATTTTTTGCCTGGGGTCCAATCAATATTAAAGACGGCCTGGTCCCCAGTCATGACAGAGATCCTGCAAGCAAGCTCAGCAAGTGGTGAGAGAGGAGCATGGGTAGGGGGGAGGGGGTATATGGAGGGAATGAGAACATTATACAGCCCAGGATACTGACAGGTTTGAGGGACTTCTACACATTGGATAGAACTAAGAATTTCCTGGACTCCCCCTGTACTGGGAACATCCCATGTGTGGGAGAGTTAAAGGAGCCAGCATGGGGGGGGGGGTGAGTTATGAACATGCTGGGACTTGTAGTTTGGAGGCAGCAGGGGGACCCCGGTGTGAAATGAAGGGACCCCAAGACTGCCGTAATCATTGGAGGTTGCATCAGTGACCTTGCCAGTGCGGCCCCCCTGTCATATTTGAATTTATACCTGGACAGGAGGGGAGGCAGAGGGGCCAAATGCAGGAACCAATCAGCTGCCCCCCCCCCCCCCCCGGCAGTCACTGAAAGCCCACTTCTTCTCTTCTCCATCCCACTGTCATTCAGCAGCTGCAGGAGAAACTAATCAGTTCCTGTATATGCCACCCCACTGCCCCTCCTGTCCAGGTTACTTATCACTGTATCACACCACAAGTCTGATTGACTCATTAGGCGTATGCCTGTATGAGTTCAATCGTTTTGATAAGCATTTTACTTATTTATTTACTCCTATTTTACTCATTTATCAGCAATTTCTTTGCACAACCTTCACTTCAAGTCACAAGGATGTTTTGCTTATTCCTTGATGGACTTTGAATCACTTTTGGACATTTATTTCACCTTTATACTGTTCACTTGTTTTATTGGTTTCATTTGATTGTCTTTCTCATCAGAGTTATATAATTTAGTGAAAATGTCCTTTTAGGTATGTGCTTTCAGAATTTAACAATTGCATATTGTAATCAATGTGTTTGTAATTACATTTGTTCATTTTGGTTTTCTTACCACCTAAGTGGTTCACATACAGTGTAAACTTGGCACACATGTTTAGCCTCAGTTCATGCTGAGATAATTTATGTACAGAGACATCCTAGATGAAAATCTGCTCCAGAGTGCTCTGGACCTCAGACTGAGGTGAAGGTTAATCTTCCAACAGGACAACGACCCTAAGCATGCAGCCAAGATAACAAAGAAGTGGCTATGGGAAAACTCTGTGGATGTCCTTGAGTGGCCCAGCCAGAGCTCAGACTTGGACCTGATTAAACATCTCTCGAGAGATCTAAAAATGGCTGTGCACCAACGCTCCCCATACAACCTCCTAAAGCTGGAGAGGTTCCGCCAAGAAGAATGAGAGAAAATGCCCAAAAATAGGTGTGCCAAGCTTGTAGCATCATACTCAAAAAGACTTGAGGCTGTAATTTGTACCAAAGGTGCTTCAACAAAGTATTGAGCAAAGGCTGGGAATACTTATGTAGATGGGATTTTTCTAGTTTTTTTTATTTTTAATAAATTTGCAAAGATTTCAAACAAACTTCTTTCACATTGTCATTATGTGGTATTGTATGTAGAATTTTGAGGAAAATAATTAATTTAATCAATTTTGGAATAAGGCTGTAACATAACAAAATGTGGAAAAAGTGAAGCACTGTGAATACTTTCTGGATGATTCTGGGTGTTTAGTTTTCTTCTTGCATCAAAGATTAGAGATCTGACACAGATCGGGACGATATGTTGAACAAGGCTTGGCGGGTGCCTTGCTAAGCACTTGAAATTCAGATACAGGCTTTGTTCCATAAGACCATTTTAAGCGATGACGCAGCACGGCACCCATGCCCTGGATGCTGTCAGCCTGTGACGAAACGTATAGGGTAGAGTCACCATGCTGATGTCATTGTGTACCTCGGTTCCTGGAAGTGCAGGTTGTCTTACTCTACGGTGGCTGGAGTGATAGTTTTATCATGTTTTTGTACATGAATGTAAGTGTGAGTCTTTATTTTAATACACTACCATTAAGTTTTTACACTATGTGGAGCATCTTATGTTTTTTTGGGGTTGATATCATGGAGACTGTGGTTACAGGAACATCTCTGATAGGTAGGCCCTGGTTGGGTATCTAGCCAAAAGCGATGTTGATGTTTTTCAAGTAAAGGTCCATTCTAGTAGCGGTGTCTTCTGCAGACCTTTGAACATGGTGATGGATGGTAACTGCACATTTTCCAACCTGGGTCACATATGAGGAGGACTTTACCTTAACAATCAATCTTTGCAGCATTTTATGTTTGGACTTATTTTAGCACGTTATATATTTTTTATTATGTTTTTCACACCAATTATTGATTAACTGTCAGCACGACTCTGTTTATATATCATTATGTCTCACTGTACTTATATCACACAGTAGAGTTGTAGCTTGTTTAATAACTGTTGGGTTTTATCCAATTTTATATTTTTTATTTTTCACTTTCAAGACTCATAAGTGCAGTTTTTTTCTTTTAAAAATCATACATGATTGACACTGATCCTTAAAGGCAGTAAGTCCATACAGGCAATAAGTCCACAGCTGGCTTTTAAGAGTCCACAGGTTCCCAGCCCCACAGGGAACCCCAATTGCTCCCCACCAAATGGGGACACAAACCGACAGAATAAAAGCTTACCCCTTCGCAGTGGTTTTGAGCAGCTCTCTCAGGGCATTTCAGTGAGCCCTTTTTATGTGGATCTCTGGAAAATTGTCAGGAAGATCTAGCCCAGTGATGGCGAACCTTGGCACCCCAGATGTTTTGGAACAACATTTCCCATGATGCTCATGCACTCTGCAGGGTAGTTGAGCATCATGGGAAATGTAGTTCCAAAACATCTGGGGTGCCAAGGTTCACCATCACTGATCTAGCCAATCAATTCCTCAGACCCAAGACACATCTATATTGTAAAATATGCACCTGGGTGGCTCTGTTAACTTGGGGTCATGAGCACTGACAGGAGAAACAGCACAGTTTGCAGATAGCTGCAGAACACGAGTCAGAACAGCAGAAAAACCTTTCCCCTTCTATAGGCACCTGCCTACAAGTGGCTGAATGAGGCTGGAGGAGGTCAGCAGATAGTGAGGACTGTGGACCATGCCTGTGCAATGTTTGTCAGCATAGCCACTTGTAGTCTTCAATCAGGGGTACATATGACTGGATTGCAAAGCAGGAGCATACTGTAATTGTGACATGGTTGTCACTAACAGGAAGTGTCTACGCAAGGAGCTTCATGGAAGATCACCATGTAATTCTTAATGAACACTGCAAATTTAAAAAGATTGAATTAAAATTACATCGCGATTGAAGCTTCTGTTAGGGTCTAATAGTAATTGGGTTTAGATCTACATTAAGTAAATTTATCTTGGCAGGTAATCGTTAAGACAAAGCAGAGTTTGCGATGAATAACCAGATCCAAATGAGATTTGGACAGTGAAATAAACCTAAAGCTTTGCCCGAAACTATAGAGTTTCCAGAATTTCACACACGGATCTATGGAAGATGGAATGATTTATGGGTGGAAGATAAATCCCCTGTCGCCCAGAACACCAAACTGTACAAAATCAAGTTGATTAACATAAGAAAGCACAAGAGTATCAAGCCAGCGTCCTGATGAGATATGAGAGTAGAAAATTCCTACAAGAGGCTGGTCAATGAACTTGACCTGTATCTCCAAAACTCTTCTAAAATTAATTTTGTGCATTTATCAAACTGACAGCTTTACTCCCGTTACCAGCTCCTCATATTGTAGAAATGGTGTACACATCCATAATAATAATTCTGTTGTTTACAGAGGGGATTTATTCTTCTGTGTCCAGAGGCTGCAATTTTTATTTGCACTTTAATTTATTTCTGGCAGGAAGTTGGTATGTTCTTGATTAATGAAAGTACTATTGTGAGTATAAAGATCAAGTGCTGTGCACATTTCTGGATAATGTTGTTAAATAGAGGACAGTACTGGGAAACAGAAGACTCGTCATAATTAACAAAAAAAAAATGTAATCATCAAGACATGAGCGGTCTTCTCAGATGGTCAGAATAAAGTGCATCTCTAGGCTAAAACATTTTTTCAGTTTTGGAAAGACCTTCTGTCAAGTTGTTGTTCCTACACAGAAGTGGAAAAGAAGACCTTGACCCTGATTAAAAGAGGAGGAGAGCACCTTGTTTCCAAAAACAAGTCCAAAAGAGTTTCACATGCTTCTCCAAAAACCATGAAAAAATATATCTTTGCATACTAGGTTCACATCTATGCAGGTTGCAGTTGATGCGTTTTCCAGTGTGTTTTGCAGTGCGTTTTGCATTTGCTTTTTTTTTCATTAATAGGAAAGTAGTTCTGTTCATGTAGTGCCACTTTGATGCAACTTTACACTCCCTGGCACTCAAGTAGCATCAAAGTCGCATCAGTGAGGCTCGATTCATACTTGTTATAACTTTTATGCTACTTTGGATGGGTGTGACTTGGATGTGACTCATGGTTAGGGATCGGGCAGCCGCCAGTGTCCTTAACAACCAGTAAATAGCGGGGTTTTTAAGGAAGGGGCGGCCATTGAGTCCTTAACAATCAATTACTCATCAGCTGTCAGCGGGATTCCCCCACTAACAGCTAAATGTAAACAAAAGGATGGTGACATAAAAAAAAAAAAATACACGTTGGTCCCCCCTCAATCCAAACCAGGCCCTTCAGGTCTGCTACGGATTTTAAGAGGGACCCTATGCCAAAATGTAAAGAAAAAATGCATGGGTTCCCACCCAAATAAATATCCGACCCTTAAGTCTAGTATGGATTTTGAGGGGAACCCCATGCTAAAATAAAAAGTGGTGTGGGAGTCCCCCCAGAATCTATTGGGCGGTGATGAGGGGTGACTTTAACAAGGGGTGCCCAAAGATGCCGGCCCCCTATGTAAATGAGTATGGGGTACATAGTACCCCTACTCATTTACCAAAGTTAAAAAAAAAGCAAGTCCTTATTCAAAAACAATTGTTAAAAAATATCCCCTGAAGTAAATCCAGCATCAATCACAATAAACGCTGGCCGCTGACCTGAACAAAAAAAAGTATCAAAAATGCATAAAAAAAGCAACATTTGCATTTTTGGTGAGGTTCCACGCCGCTCTTTTCCACGTAAAACACAATCTGCTGTGGTAAAATAGTCCCTGGCCCTTTCCAAAAACACAGTGGCTGAAAAACACATAGATGTGAACCTAGCCTGCAACTTTTGAGTATTCAGATTGAAGTCTATGGCCCTCAAGTTGCATGAAAGTTGGACCAAAGTAGTGCATGAACTACTTTGAAGTTGCTGCTATTTTAAGTTACACATATATGAATGGTTATCATTGAAAAACACGGGGAACGACTTTCCGTGAAACTTTGATGTCCAAAGTTACATGACAAATTGCAAAAGTGCACATGGAGCCTTAATCTCCCACAATATGTCTCTGCCACTGATCGGATACAAAAATCCTCTCCCCAAATGTGAACAAGAGCAGCACTGTAAACAGTAAATTGGCAGTCGGGTCAATAATGTTTCTCATACAGGCCACAAATATATCACTGAAAATCAATTGAAAATTGAACATTTTGTTATCTCTGTTTGACAAGTGGAAAAACATGACTGTTAATCCTTCCAGGAATCTTGTGAGACACTTGTGAGCTCTCTGCCTGTGTTCCACTCAGTTACCTTGTTTCCAGCTATCTGTGTGGACTACAGACCACCCTTTGTGTTATGGAGAAGAGGATAGGGGAAGGTGCTCTGTAGTTCAACATACTTCTTGTCCTGTTTCATAGATACAATTCCAGCCCTAAGGTTGTCACCCTAGGAAAGAAGTGTGTTACTGGTAAGATCATAAGGCAAAATTAACCACTTGTGGACCACCCTCCGTACATTTACTGTGGCAGGATGGCCACTCTGCACCAGATCACTTACCTAGTACATGATCTGATACTTCCGGGTCTAGGGCGCATGTGATCACAGCAGGAGCCCAGCGGTGGGACCCAATGTCTGCCAGCACCTGCCAATTACACAGGATACAGACAGAACGACAATCCTCTTATGTAAACAAGGCAGATTGTCATTCTGTCAGAACGGAAGGTATTGATCTTGTTTTTCTGCAAAGCAGGAACACTGCTCTTTGCCTTCCCCTACTCAAATCACCTCCCCCACAGTGAGTAAGCACAACCTAGGCACACAGTTAACCCTTTGATAGCCCTTGATGTTAAACCCTTCCCTGCCAGTGTCATTAGTACCGTGACAGTGTATATTTTTTAGCATTAATCACTGTATTAGTGTCAATAGTTCACAAAAAGTGTCAAGTGTCAATTAGGTGTCTGATTTGTCTGCCGCAATATCGCAGTTCCGATATAAGTCACTGATTGCCGCCATTACTAGTAAAAAAAATAATGTTTCAAGCAGAAAGTAAAATATATATATATTTTTTCAAAATTGTCAGTTTTTTTTTATTTATAAAAATTGCAGAGGTGATAAAATACCACCAAAAAGAAAGCTTTATTTGTGGGAAAAAAGGACAAAGATTTTATTTGGGTATAACGTTGCACGACCGCGCAATTCTCAGTTAAAGTAATGCAGTGCCGTATCGCAAAAAATGGTCTGATCATGGGGGTAAATCTTCCGGGGGTCAAGTGGTTAAAGGGACAAAGCCTGAAAAAAATAATGTAGTTACCCCATGTAAGGACTGGTATGCTGTGATTATATTACATTTTTAATCTTGGATTTAGCTACACTTTAAATACAAGTGGTCCCCACTGGTGTATTTTGTGATCCACTGTACTGTATAACCTATATCACATTTCAGTGTAATAGCAGGATCCCAGTGAAATCCAGGCAGTGTGTATAACGATTGAGGATTTATCTTACATTGGTTAGTGGCTACTGAATGCCTGTATGCTGTTCCTATATAAATGAAAAAGAGGTCTGAGTTTATCATTACAGGTTATATGCTTTTTGGAATATTATCCTGGCACCATGGGAAATATTACCTTGTATCACTGCACCTCATATCCGGCTATGGATGTTTTATTAGTTCATATACGCTTCTATAGTTCTCCCTGCTGTGCTCATGTACTATTCCACTTTATCAGTTCAATTATCTGCGCATGATATTCTTTGATAAGGTGTATTAGCCTTTGGGGAAACGAAAAGGCTCTTCCTATATAAAGAAAATAACAACTTTGCAGCAGTGTGGTTAGCAGAAATTTACATTTCCAGTCTTACGGAGAAGCAGTATACTGTTTTAAAATAAGAAGATGCTGACATACTTAAAGTGGTTGTAAAGTTTTTAAAGTTGCGACACAGGTTTCTCACCTTATTGCATAAAATGCATTAAGGTGAACAACCTCAAAGTGGATGTAAACCCTCTCCTATACCCAGTGAAGTGAACAGCCTCAGATGATACACAGGGATGAAACAAATCTCCCTACATAAGTTTTACATATCTGTTGTCTTCAGCTTGCTGTATTCTTTAGAAAGTGCACATTGTGTTAGAATTTGTTCTACCTGTTCCAGCAGGGGACATCGTAACTTCCTGCCAAGGATGCTGCGGAGAAGGGTAGGTGGAGCATTAGGCTGCTGTGTCACACTTATTAGTGTAGCGCCCTGCTCCTAATGAGCAGACACTATTGTTTTCAAATTTAAGTTGTCTGAAGCTGCAGTTTGGCTCAGGCTAATTATTTCAAAGTTCTGGTTTCTGTACCAGTTCAGCTGGGTTGTGCTAGTTTCCACTTGGCCGTGGGTGTCGCTGTCACCACCGGTAAGTGTTGGCAATGCAACAGGCTGGATGCATTGAATACCCTTTTTAATCGGAGATAGCCCAGTGGGAGTGGTTCACCCACTGTGCACTCTGGGTGGGGGTATTTAAGGTACTGACGCCATTGTGGGGTCTCTTTTCTGGGGTTTGTTATCCCGACTTCATGTCCCTCCTGGCCTGGAGTGTGTGCTGCCTGTTCCTGTGCTTTGCAACTGAGAGTGTAGGCCCAAAAGTCTTGAGGATCTAGGAGAGGACTTTTTCAGGAGAGGGCCGAGCACAAGGCTTGTATCCCCTGGAAGACCCAGTTGGAGGTCGCAACCTGGGTCACTAACCACACAGTATCGCTAGGTTGGCTGAAAGAAACTGGTACTGTGTGACAACTCTTTAATATTTCTCAAGAAGTTTAAAATTGACAAGTCTGTGGCAGAGACTTTGCTTGAACATCCCACCGGCTGCTAAGTCAGTGAGAGAGGCCTATCCGGTGATTGCTAGATCCAGTCTGTGGAAGCTGTTTGTCCTCTGAATCAAGAAAATACCTCTAACCCGCAATAACCAGGTACCTGAACTCCCCTTAACCCCCTATCCTTCTATTGCAAAACTTTTTGTCTATCTCAAATAAATCTTGGAAAAAGGACTAAGTGTCGGAGCTAACATTCTTTGATTCACTTTCCAACAGGACCCCTGAGACGGAGAAGTGAGCAGGTGAGGTAACGGTAAACCCAATAAAAACCAGCAGCTCCTTCGGGGGTCAGTGCTACATTAGTATTGGTGGCCGTCAGGCCAGTTGTAATAAAGAGGTTGTAAATACAGAAGGTTTTTTTTTTGTTTATCTTAATACATTCTATGCATTAAGATAAAAAGCCTTCTGTGTGCAGCAGCCCCCCTAACACTTACCTGAGGTCCCTCTTTGTCCAGTGATATCAATGAGTGTCTCAGCCATCCGAGACTCTCATTCCTGATTGGTTCCCGCTGCTGTCATTCAAAGTCAGCTAGCCAATCAGGGGTGGGGCCAGGAAGGGGCTCCATGTCTGAATGGACACAGGGAGCTGTGACTCGCCTCGGGTGCCCCCATAGCAAGCTAATAAGTGTGGCACAGCAGTTCCCCCTACCCTCTTCCGCAACATTCTTGGGAGGAAGCTGTTTTTTTCATGCGGCACTAACACTGAGAACCGAGTGATCAAACACTGCAGATCGCTTGGTTCTCACAGCTTTGTCATCAGAGAGCTGGTGACTGTCAGTCACCAGCTCTCTGTCCTGCCCCCTAAGCTCACTAAAGCTCTGGGCTGATGAGGGGTCACCTCGCTGAGAGGCTGAACCGGGTGATCCAGGCATGTGGTCACGATCTTTCCTGAGTCTGGACTGGCTCTGTGATATCAGCCAACAGCGGGGTCAGCTTGCTGTCTGCTAAAAACGGTCACAGGAGCAAATGCTGTACTCCTCCTTTAACTTTTTCAGCAATTTGAGCTACAATAGCTCTTCTATTTGCTCTCCACATGCATCAATGAGCTTGAACGCCCATGACCCTGTTGTCATTCTGCCATTTTTTCCTTCCTTGTGCCACTTTTTGGTCGATCCTGACCACTGCAGGCTGAGAAATCTCACAAGAGCTGCATTTTTGGAATTGTTCTGATCCAGTCATCTTGCCATTACCATTTGGCCCTTGTCAAAGTCACTCAAATCCTTCTGCTAGCTCATTTTTATGTTTTCAACATATTATCTTCAGGGACAACATGTTCACTTGCTACCTAATATATTCCAGCCACTTTCAGATGCCATTGTCACAAGCTAATAATTCACTTTTCCTATCAGTATTTAGAATGCTATGGCTGATCAGTGTATGTAGTTAAGTGCATTGCTAAATCCAGGGCAAATGCATTGGGCTTCTACTGAGTGCCACAGGGTTCTTCTTTGTAGTAACTGTTGCCTTTATCCCAAGAATGATCCTATATACAAATGCAGGGCCGCTGATAGTCCAGTACAACCGGCCCTGTTGTACCTGGCCCGGAATCCGGGTGGGAACAAGCAGCTTCACAGACAAGTCAGCGCATAATAAAAAAAAGGGCTTTCTCAATTACACCCCCGCTAAGCCACTCCTACTGACTTAGGTTGGTGTATTATTGATATTTTCCGGGCCCCTCTCTGATGATATGTGCTGGTGGGAGAAGGACTTTTTTCTCATTTTTGGGGAGCCCTTTCACACCGAGCTGCCCATAGAGTCGGCGGTAAAACGCCGCTATTTTACCTTTGAATTTGCAGCACATTTTGGCCACTAATGGGGCGCTTTTAACCCCCGCTAGCGGTCGAGAAAGGGTTAAAACGGCCCACAATGCACCGCAATAGCAGCATTTTGTCAGTGCTATAGCCGCGCTGCCCCATTGATTTCAATGGGGAGCAGTGGTGGAGAAGCGGTAAACACACCGCTCCTTCACCGCTCCAAAGAAGCTGCTGGCAGGACTTTTCCTGACATCCTGCCAGCGCACCGCTGTAGTGTGAAAGCTCTTGGGCTTTCGCACTGGAGACAGTGGAGCAGATGTTTGAGGGCGGATTGCAGGTGCTATTTTTATTTCTATAGCGCCTGCAAAATGCCCTCGGTGTGAAAGGGGTCGTATAAAGGCTTCTTACGCACAGAGTGGAATCCGCGTGTTCAGTGGGGGATCTGTCCACTGATCCGATTTACATGCGATTATTTGTTCAAGGCGGGGCTGGGGAGGGGCCAGGGGAAGGGTTGAGGATGGAGCTGAAGGGGGTCCCATCAGGTAAGCTGTACAGGGCCCCATGATTTCTATCAGCAGCCCTGTATAAGTGCAATCTCATATTCTCATGTCTCATTCTAATTTCCACTCAAAACTCCGTTTTTTTTTTTTACAGTTCTTTGAAAGTATGTTAGGTTGCTAATTCAGGGAATTGGGCATGTTTAATGTATTACTGGATTCGTTGTTTAACACATGCTTGAGGTGATTGTGACCTTATTAGTGGAATTGCAACAAAATAAACTGAGTACTGTCTCATACCTTCCAAATTTTTGAGATGGGAATGAGGGACACCTATTAGCAAAAGTATGTAGGCATAGGACACACCCCCTGTCATGCCCCCTTAAAGGAGTATTATACAAAAAAATGATTAGTTAAGCCATTACTATTACTTTATATTGGCTTTTCAAATTTACAAATGCAGCATTTTAGAAATTGCATGATAGGTATAGCACTGGGAAACACTTTTTGATAGATAAATAGTGCATTTTACATACAACTATATAGAGCAGACCAAAATGAGGGACAAATTAGGAAAGTGGGACAGAGGGACTTTGCTCAAAATCAGGGACAGTAACTCGAAAGTTAGGAGCTATGGGTAACTTTAATGCAGAAGAGACAAAGCATTGCTGTTCTGCACTAAAATTCCTGCCAGTTCAACCTTTTTCTTTTTTTTTTTTTTCTTTTAGGTCCAAATTTCCACTTTAAGTGCAAACTGAACTGAAGGTGGATGTGCACACTGATATAAACTGAAGTAACCTGAATCAGTATTCATCAGTTTTTTCTTAGCAAAAAATGTGACTAAGCTGATGACACCTGCGTGAAAGAACACTAAAATATTTGTCAAGTACTGCTTAAGGCATGCTAAATCGACATTTGTTCATTTTGTAGCTTTGGCATGCCATAAGTGCTATTGTAGACTGATGAATCAGGGTCAATGTCTTTATTTAAGCATATACGGTATCTGCTTTACATCCTACAATTCCTTCTTTTTTTTTTTTTTTACAGATGTTCAAGTGGGTTTGATCGTCACCGGCAAGATTGGGTAGAAAATGGATGCCCAGATGAGGTAATTAAACCAGAAAATTGTCTTTATTTTCCCCCTCCCTCCTCTACATTTGTTATCAGTGTAGTCCCCTTCCCGCCCTCCTTCATTATATTGATGGTGAGTGTACTCCCCCTTTCTGTTAGATTGTCAGTCAGTGTAGTTTTCCTCCCTCCCATTTGTGTTCAGTGTAGTCCCCACTCTTTACAATGGTGGTTTATTCCCCTCTTCCTCCATTACATTGGTTGTCAGTGTGGCCCCCTCAATTACATTGGTTGTCAGTGTAGCCCCTCTCAATCACATTGGTTGTCAGTGTAGCCCCCCTCAATTACTTTGGTGGTCAGTGGAGTGCCTTCTTTCTGATTTACATTGGTGTAAGTGTAGCCCCTCCATTACATTAGTGTTCAGTGTCGTCTCCACTCTTTACAAAGGTGGTCTTCCTCCATTACATTGGTTGTCAGTGTAGCCCCCCCCTCAATTGCATTGGTTGTCAGTGTAGCCCCCCTCAATTACTTTGGTAGTCGGTGGAGTACCTTCTTTCTGATTTACATTGGTGTCAGTGTAGCCCCCCTCAATTACATTGGTTTTCAGTGTAGCCCCTCCATTACATTAGTGTTCAGTGTAGTCCATCGCCTCCATTACATTGGGGGACAGTGTGAACGTTCCCCCATTAAATTGGTGGTCAGTGCTGCTTGGCTCCTCCATTACAATGACAGTCAGTGTAGTTCCCCCATTACATTGATGGTAGGCGTAGTCCTCCCCTATTACATTGGTGGTCAGTATAGTCCTTCCTCCCTTCATTATATTCAAGTGATTGTAAATGATCACCTTGTAAAACAACCCAGTCAGTTTAAAATAGAAATGCAAGGCATCATATTTTTCTATAGATATAAAAATACATTATAAATACCTTTTTTTTCCCTTTTTTTAAGTGATCACATTCCCTCTGTTCTCAGCTGCATAAAAGCTGAGTGGAGGGGAAACAGCAACACACTGAGCTTCCCAGTGAATGGCTGTGCGGGGGGGGGGGGGGGCGTGTCAGGACAAGTTTGATCATTGGAGGAAAGCACACTGAGTTCCCAGCATAGCTAGAGAACTGACCATGGTTTGTCCTCCTGCTTAGTGTGGTCTGTCAGTTATTATTAGGAAAGCAGAGGGACTGGCAGGAACACCAGGGATTTCACACAAAGGAAAAAATACAAAGAGAACGGGATACTTTCTCATACAAGTGCATGATACAATAGGCACATACCAGGAATATGAAATGTTAGGGTAACAAAAGCTTTAAGGTTCAGTGTAGCTGTTTCATCTGAGAACTGATTTGTAATTCTGCGTGTTCACTCTTGTGATTTATACAACTCTACAATACTACGCAGCCAGGAGGATCTCTACTTCTTCCTGTCTCAGCTGCACTATTTCCTAGATGCACTTGGGGGTTAAAGATGATAATGGAAGTTACTCGTTAGGGGGAAAACTTCTACAGGAATCCAGAATAGAGAAAGATCTTGGGGTCATAGTAGATCACAGACTCAGCAATGGCATACAATGCCAAGCTGCAACAAGCAAAGCTAGCAGAATATTAGCATGCATAAAAAAGGGGATTTTACATAATTAGTAAGGTTGAATAAAGACACCAGTCCATCCAGTTAAACCTGAGTGAGTGTCTACAATTGTCCCTATCCCTGTGCATTGCACACTCACATTGGTCCCTACCCTCAAGGAGCCCACAATCTAAGGTCCCCATTCATATACTAGGGTCAATTTTGGGCAGAAGCCAATGAACCTACCTGCATGTCTTTGGGGTGAGGCCGGGATGCCCGGAGGGGGCCCATGCGGGCACAGGGAGAGCATGCAAACTCCAGGCAGGTAGTGTCGTGGTTGGGATTTGAACCAGTGACCCTTCTTACTGCTAGGCAAGAGTGCTAACCAGTACACCACTGTGCCACCCACCCCTCTGGATTTACTCCAGAGAAAATGATAATCCTGCCACTTTATAAAACTCGGCTTCAACTTCAGCCACATCTGGGGTATTCCGTCCAGTTCTGGACACCAGTCCTCAGGAGGGAGGTGCAGGAACTGGAGGGAGTTAAGAGAAGGGCAACAAAATTAATAGAGGGGCTGCATGACCTAAGTTACGAGGAATGACTACAAGCATTAAACTTAGTTTCTCTGGAGACAGACGCTTGAGGGAAGATATGATAGCGGTATACAAATACTTCAATTGTGATTCTAGCATAGGGAAGAAACAATTCAGTCTTAGGGAGTTTAAGAAGACACGGGCCACACAATGAAATTGGAGGAGAAGTGGTTTAACTTTAAATTGTGTAGGGTGTATTACACTGTTAGCCCTTGTACACACGGTCGGAGAATCTGTCGGAATGTGTCCTATCGGACCGTGCCGTCAGATAATCCGACTGTGTGTGGTATGCATCGGACTGATTCCGTCCGAATCTCCTTCCGACCCAATTTTCCAACATGTTGTAAATATTTCCCGACCAACTGGGCCGGACGGACCTAATCCGATCATGTGTAGAGCATTTTCATCGGACCAAGTGCCACGCATGCTCAAATGAAATTCCTACATCAAAGCTATTGGCTACTAGCCTGAATGTAGTCCCATTGTAACGAAATTACGTCATCACGTTCTGAAGGATCGGATTTTTCGCCAACTTGGCCCGACCGTGTGTATGCAACAGTTTCGGACACAATCCGTCTGACTAAATCAGACGGGCAAAATCCGACGGATTTGGTTGGCAAAATCTCCGACCGTGTGTACGTGGGCTCAGGGCGGTAAGGATGTGGAATTCAATTTCACAATTAGTGGTGTCAGCAGGAAGTATTGATAGTTCTAAAAAAATATTGGATGTGCATCTTAAAGAACACAGTATTCAGATGTAGTGGTACCCCCATGGGGGCTGCTGATTTTGTTCATTACCTTTTGCCAGATTGCTCCGCTTCCGATCCACCATGCACTTACATGACACCAAACAGTCAAGATTCCAGATTTTATAATTCTTTATTCTGGGTATAAATTAGTGGGCTGTTCAATAGGGTATATGAGATACCCCATCTGACCCCATTTTTAGGTCAAAGGGTATTAATCCGTAGCCGTGGCTTTGTTAATTAAGTCCCTTATAGCGATCCTTTCCTGATACCAATTCTCTCTTAGGTAGCACTCCCAATATGGACAGATAAACATTACTCTGAATAATTCTGTGGGTGTTGACCTCCAAGTCACAGGCCACACTGCCTATTTTCATGACTTGTGTTGTCAAACTTCCCTCAGTCCTGGAATGTGCTTGATACTGTGGTCCTTGGATACACAGTATGAAGTTCCTGAGTAGCTCTACTGGGTTTTCACTCCCGTTGCTCTCTCCCAATCAACAGTACATGTTCTACTCTCAGAAAGTCGATGCCCCTGTCTTCTTCCTCTGCCTAGCTCCTACTTCCTCCTCCTCCCACGCTGTCCGGCACATCCCCGCATGGGACATCTGGTATTCCTCCAGCGCTGCATGCTGGCTTCGTCTCCAGGGGCCAGACTTTCGGGCTCCCTGGAATCACCTCCGGCTACCCGGCTCTGGGATCTCTGAACTCCCGAGCCTTAAGCCTCAAACCTCCCCCCCCCCCCCCCCCAGAGCATGTGACCCTCTTTTTATGAGAGACTGCCCCTTGACCATTAGAGTATGGAGCTGGTCATTCCATCGCCCATTGTAACATATCCGGCTGAAAGCAGTTGGAACAAAGGAGGAGAATTTAATTAAAAAAAAAGAGGGGGGGTTCCAGACATCGACCAGACATGACCAGCGGTCATCTGGTGGGTCCAAGAGAGAGGTCCAGGTAGAGATGGATTGCAGAACCGTCAAAATCCACGGGGCCCAAACACCATGCCTTGCCCATAAGTTCTTATTTAAGGGTGTAGTAATGTACCCTGCAGAGGACATCGTGTGGGCAATCACTATGATCTCTCCTGAGCCCTCCTACTCTGTGCACTCGGTCCAGTTCAATGGGGGATGTAGCCTCTCTTCCCAGAACTAGGCTGAGGATGGCAGTGACAGAAGGTTTTAAGTCTGTACCAGCCGTGGCCTCCGGTATTCCTTGCAGCCTTATATTGTTCCTGCGGCTCCTATTTTCTCCGTCTTCTATGCGCAATTGATGTTGCTGTATACGGTGTAAGTGCTCCCTGGAGGCCTGTTCGAGGGATGTGGTGCGGGCTGCATGGTCAGTTTGTATGTCAGTTAGGACAGACACTGCATTTTTATTAGTTGAGACCTGCTATTGGAGGGCCTGGAGGTCTTTGTGAAGTGAGGCCTCCATTTTAACCGCCCAGGACTCAAACTCCATCCAGAAGACCGACAGGAGGGCCGAGGCCTCAGATCTGAATGAACATCCTGAGGCCTGAGGGGTCATATCCACAGGGCCTGTGTCCAGAAGCTGAGTTCAGGACTGGGGGCTCATCTGATTCCTCGCTGCTGTCTGTCACCGGCTGAGTAGGGGGAGGAGGCTTGCTCTTCCCTGTGTTTTGAGTGGGCGCCATCTTGTCTTTGGGAGTACAGGGTTCCAGCTGAGATGTGCGGAGCAAGTATCGCTGGATTGTGCCCTGTTGCAGATCTGCGGATGCAGCAGAGCGAGAACTGTGTGCAGACATGCTTTTTAAAGTTTTGCGATGATTGAAACATAGCTTGTCTGCTATGGGCAGACACAGAGCTCAACAACTCATGTCTTTAGCCATCCATGGGCAGCTACGTCTCCCTGTGGGGCTTGGATCGGGCCCAGAAGGGACGGGGAGGTTGCCTGGGTGTAGCAAGTTGGCTGCCGTCACTTACCAGGTCCCTCAGGCTGGCATTCCAAAGTGTCACAGGGAGGATTGCGGGCCACGGTTGGCAGGCTAGATGTTTCCGAAGTCCGTAGGAGAGCCGATCACAGTGCAGGGGGGAAAGCCTGGAGGCAGCGCTGTCACAGTATCTGGGTGGAGCAAGATGGCCACTGCTCCTCGTGTTAGGCTGAAGCCGCGGTCTGTCTTTCAGGTGGCCAGAGCTCCCCGATCACCGCTCTAATTGTCGTAGGCGGCCCTGACAATCTGGGGGACCCCTGAATCCCTGAAGGGAGCTGATCAAGCACGCTGGGGAAGCGAAGAGCCAAGTGTGCTCCAGAATGGCAAGAGCTCACCCTGGACACGTCCGCTCAGATCACCTTTCGGCGACGCCCCCACTTTTTTTTAATCAAAGATGAGCTTCATGATATAAAAGACATCATTAAATGTAATTTCTTTTTAAATACAAGCAGTGTAGGTCCCTGAATTTGACCTGGTATTAGCCTCTTTATGCTGTTCATATGCTGCCAAGAAGCATGATGAAAGGAGGAGAGAGCAGAGTGACAGAGAGATGAGCTCCTTACTGTGCTACTTCTCCTTTCACTGTCCAGTCATGGGCTGGGGCAGGTCCAGGACGATCTTGGGTCAGAGGAAGTGTGTTGAATGATGCTGGCCATCAGACTGAGGGTATCTAGCTGCAGAAAAAAAGTACTGCAAATGAAAATTCTGGATTGAACCTGAATATTGCAGCCAAAGTTGATTTTGTTATTTTATTTTTTGTATGGGCTCTTCATTTTTATCTTGTTGTTCTTGGATGGATTTCTGACTGTAAAAATAAAGGTTAACAAAAAGTGTTACTAATATATTCATGAACAAGACTCCTTAACAAGAATGTATACAAAGACAAAGATCTATAAGACACATGCTTCCAAAATAAGTAATTCCTCAACAACTTGCCCCTTTGAACACCTTTGCATTCAATGCATTGTTTCTTGAAATCGATGAACATCTAATTATTTCTTGTTTTGACGTCCATAAAAATAAGGCTGAGTTCTGCCTGAAAGCTAATTAACGATTAGATGGTTTTTGCTAAATGGTTGTTAGCAAATGCTGGAGAGCGTAATTTGTATTCCGATCCTGCTGTATACTTTTTTGTACCTTTTCCAGACTAAAAGCGTTCACGTATGACCCATTGCACCGTACAGGAGGCTCAAAGTGAATACTTCAAACTCTTCACCACTAATGGATTCATAATGGAAGCACAGTTCAGGGAGAGATAATGTAACTCTTTAACCCCGCATAATGCCGCATAATGACATTGAGCATACATTTCACACACATAACTTACATTATTTATCCTTAACACCAAGTTAAAGATTGCGTTTGTTTTCTGTGACATTTTATATGTTTTCCTGTTTTACTAGAAAGGCAAGAATTTTTTATTTTATGTCAAACATTGTTGTGCTGTCCCTTTAAATAAAATAATAAATGCAAATATACAGTACTGTGCAAAGGATTTAACCACTTCAATACCAGGCATTTTCTCACTTTCCCGCCAAAGGCCAATTTTCAGATTTCAGTGCTGTCACTTTTTAAATGACAGTTGCGCGGCGATGGTACACTGTACCCAAACTAAATTTGTATCATTTTGTTCTCACAAATAGAGCTTTCTTTTGGTGGTATTTTATTTCCAATGTTTTTATTGAGATTTTAAACGAGTTCAATACAGAACAAGAATAATATAGCCCCCTCCTGGGTCGGAGGGAGCATAAAGACAAACCAGTGTATAACAAACGTTACATAATACATAAAACAGCTTCTCTTATTCCGGATTGGTACAGCAGGTTAAATACTCAGGTGTTAAAAGTATGCACTACTACTCCCTCAGCCTAAGTACTATGGCTGAAGGGGAGATGGACTGCTGAGGGGGGCCACTCTCCACCCCAGGGGGAAAACACTGTGGAGAAGGCCACCCACCTCAGCCCCATCTCTGAGGGTTACTTAAAAAGTCTGGAGGGGGCTACTGAACCCCAACAACTAAGAACTACAAAAAGCATACTCAGATATCAAAGTGCGTAGTGATCTGAGGAAAACAGAATCATGTCACGAAGGTATTGAGCTAAGAAGTTAGGAACTATACCATCGTGACTAGAGAGTTTCCAGCTATGCCTATAGGCCAGTACAAGCTGTTTAGATCCCTTAAGAAGGGAATGAAACACTGGGGGAAGTCCGTTTCTACATAAGAGAACGGAAAAGAGGAAGAGGCGTAGGAGGAAAAGAAGCTAGAAATAGTAGGAGAGAGAGCAGATCCATAGAAAAGGGGGAAAGTAGAGGGGGAAAGAGAGAAGGTCACCTAGGGGGAGAAGAGCGGGCCCATACATCTAAGTCCCTGGAATTATGGGGACTCCGATGTAGTTCGCCCATGGTTCCCAAATCAATTGGAATTTGTGGGTTTTGTCTTGTAGCTTACAGACAATCTTTTCTTGGGCTATGATCCAGGAAATTTTCAGTTTCATGCCATGCAGCTGTACTGTGGGCCTTTTCCAGTGTTTAGCTATAGTGATTTTAGCTCCCAAGAGCATATAAAAAATTAAGGGTGTGTGTGGGTGTGTTTGGGGGTCTTATCCACGCTGGCATTATGAAGTGCTTTTTCTGGTATCTGTGGAACAGCCTTTCCCGTAATTTTTCTCAAAAGGTGGAAAAATCTGTTCCAAAATTTCCGTATCTTAGGGCATGTCCACCATGTGTGGAGTAGGGAGCCAGTGAGGCCACATCCCCTAAAGCATAGGGGGGAAGTGTCCGGATACATCTTGGTCAAAGAAGCTGGGACACGATACCATCGCACCATAATTTTAATGCTAGCTTCCATTAGAGAAATATTCATAATGCCTTTGAAGGATCTGTGGAAATGTGAGTACCACGTGGTCAAGTCCCACTCTACTGCCAGGTCTTGTTCCCAAAGTCGGGCGTATAACGGTTTGTTAATAGCCTTGGCTAGAGAGTTGTAAATGATGGAGATACCTCCCCTCTGATCCTGTATGTTGGTGCACCATATTTCATATAGAGTCGGTGAAGGAGGGATAGAGTTGGGGGGCCATTTTGAGCGTAGGAAGTGGGAAATTTGAAATTGTCTGTATCTTTCGGTAGAGGGCATTTCCAATTTACTCACACAGTATCCTGGTGTGAGAGGTCCTGTGGTGTGTAGGAAGTGGCCAATTCTGTATAGGCCCTTATCCACCCACCACTTAAACGCTAAAATATTTTGTCCAGGTGGGAAGTCTGGGTTATTAAATATGTGTGCAAGGGGGTGCATGGGAGAGACCAAGGCTGGGTGCTTTCGGAGCCTGTCCCATAACGACATAGAGTGAGAAAGGGTAGGGGCCAGTATAGTAGGACGGAGTTGTGGCGTGGACCATAGTAAATAATCAATTGTGTGTCTAGGTGTCGCCTCCCTCTCCATTAGAAGCCAATCCGGTTTAGGGCCCTTAGAATACACTATTGAAATTTGAGCTACCTGTGCGGCTTGGTAGTACCGCCAAATGTTGGGTAAAGCCAGGCCACCTTGGGTTTTGAGTCTATAAAGAATTTCTTTGAAGCATCTTCTACCTTTGGAACCCCAGATAAATTTTAGAATAGAGGATTGAAACCGCATAATTTGGGCTTTTTTGATCGGGATTGGGAGAGAACGGAAAAGGTACAGCAAGCGCGGTAAGAGGGTCATTTTTATAGAGTTTACTCGGCCCAGCCAGGATAGATCATACTTGGACCACTTGGACATATCCGCTTCGAGTTTTTTGAGCATGGGGGGGTAGTTGCTGGAGAATAACTTATCATATCTGCTGGTTAAGTTGATTCCCAGATAGGGGATGGCAGATGAGTTCCAGGTAAACGGGAAGTGGGTTTGAAGGCGTGTAAGGAGATTCGGTGAGACGGATATGTTCAGAGTGGCGGATTTTGCAACATTGACTCAGAGGCCTGATGCAACTCCAAACTGCTCTAGGAGTTTGATAATGTTGGGAGTAGAAATGAGGGGGGATGTGACGAATAAGTGTAGATCGTCAGCAAACAGGGCACATTTATGTTCCTGAGCTCCACAAGACACTCCTCTGATGTCCGGATTGGTGCGGATGGCTATGGCTAGGGATTCAATGGCTATGGCAAAAATCAGGGGCGATAACGGGCATCCCTGTCTGGTGCCTTTCTCGATGGTAAACATGTCCGAGTATCTGCCTTGCAATCTTACTTGGGCGCTGGGGTTGGAGTAAAGGGATTTCAATGTGCCTAGGAAATTTGGACCTATTCCCCACCTACTAAGTACTTCGAAAATATATGGCCAGGTGACCGTGTCAAACGTTTTTTGTAAATCAACGGAGAGGAGGAATCCTTCTTGTGTGGGTCCTCCATCCCATTGCGAGTTAAGGAGGGACACTATATCTATGGCTCTTCTCACTTGGTCCGGGCCCTGTCTCCCCGGGATAAAGCCTGCTTGATCTCGGTATACATACTGAGCGATGAATGAGGATAAGCGATTAGCCATTATTTTTGTTAAAAGTTTAAGATCGTTATTGATCAATGAGATCGGGCGATAGTTGCCCACCAAAGACGGGTCTTTTCCAGGTTTAGGAATGACCGAGATATATGCCAGGTTTGAGGCTTTATCCAGGGGAGTACCATGACGAAGTGAGTTGAAAAATCTCGCTAAGTAAGGTGCTAAAGTGTCAGAGAATTTTTTGTAGTAGCCGGCTAAAAAGCCATCTGGGCCGGGAGCGGAACCTAGTTTGAGATGCTTTATGGTTTCCATTACCTCTGAGGAAGAAATGGGCTGTTCCAGGAGCTCCACATGATCTCTGGAAAGTTTGGGCAAGGGTAGGGATTCCAGGAACTTCTCGACGCTTGGGCGAGGGCTGGGATTGTCGTCCTTATAGAGGGAAGAGTAAAAGTCATGGAAGCATTTCAGGATTCGCTGCGGATTTTGTGTCGGGATACCCGAAGATAACCGTATCTTGGGGAAAGCCAGGAGCTGTGATTTGGGTGACAATTTGGTGGCCAATTTAGATCCCATTTTATCCTTGTGCAAGTAAAACCTGGCTCCAGACCATCTGAGGTGTTTTTCTGCCTCCGTGGTGAGGGCTAGGTTAAGTTTGATTCTCGCAGTTTCCAGATCACGACGGAAGGATTTTGTACATTCTCGTTTGTTACGTTTACAGGACGCCTGAAATTCGTTAGTAAGTTTGGTTATTTCAGCTCTATGCTCCTTTTTTAATTGGGAGGAAAATTGTATAATTTTGCCCCTTATCACAGCCTTATGAGCTGCCCATAGCGTAGCAGGGGAAATATCTTCAGTGTCGTTTGGCAAGAAGTAGTCTTGTAAGTCCCGTTCTAACATGGAGCAGTGAGCTGGATTGCTAAGTAGCGATTCATTAAGACGCCATTTAAATTCCTTATTTGTGTTACAAGAGTTATTGAGGGAAAGTGTAACCATGGAGTGGTCTGAGATAGGGGAGTCTCTAATGGCGGATTTCAAAGCTAGCGGAACATTAGTACCATGTAGAAAAATATGATCTATCCTGGCGTACGATTTTTGTGGGGCCGAGTAGTGGGTATGGTCTTTGGTGCGGGGGTTGAGTTCCCTCCAAACATCTACTAGACCCGAGTCTTTTGGTGGTATTTTATCATCTCTGCAGTTTTTATTTTTTTTGCTAAACGAATAAAAAAAGACCAAAAATTTTGAAAAAGAAAAGGTTTTTCTCTGTTTTTGTTATACAATTTTGCAAATAAGTAAGTTCTCTCCTTCACTGATGGGCACTTATAAGCTGCACTGATGGGCACTGATAAGGAAGCACTGATGAGCATTGATAGGCAGCATTGATAGGTGGCACTGATATGCGGCACTGATGGGCATTGATAGGCAGCACTGATGGACACTCATAGGTGGCACTGGCGGGCATTGATAGGCGACACTGATGGGCACTGAAAGGCTGCACTGATGGGTACTTATAGGTGGCACTGATAGATGGCACTGATGGGCACTGATAGAGTGCCACAGACTGACACACCGCAACAGCGATCGCCGAGATGCACGCCCCGGGGGCACGCAGCGCCTTGATATCTTGGGGACCTTCGGTCAGGATATCGCAACCACTTTGCCGACGTTATATTGCTATATGGTGGGCGGCAAGTGGTTAAGCAGGTGTGAAAAAATGCTGTCAATTGAGAATGTGTTCAGAAATAAAAGTGGTAATAGTTTATTTTTATCAATTAACAAAATGGAAAGTAAATTTACAGAAAAGAAATCCAAATCAAAACAACATTTGGTGTGACCACACTTTGCCTTCAAAGCAGCATCAATTCTTCTAGGTATACTTACACACAGTTTTTCTTTTAAAATATTTTATTGATAACAATACAGTACATATTATGAGTACAAATTTTGAAGTTAAATAAGATAGACATACACATATATAGAAATATATATGTGTGAAAGGCTTCTTAAGCATCATATATATATATATATATATATATATATATATATATATATATATATATATATATATATATATATATATATATATATATATATATATATATTATTTGCTATTTTCTTTATAATTCTTAATATAATAGATATTATTCATATATGATTTTAATCAATATCTTTCAAACAATCAACAAATTTAGTATAAAGTTGAATAAAGAAAGTAATTAATTGTATATAGAATAACCTTAGTTTGAGTTGAATAACAACAATGTAATCTATTAGTCTATAAATTAGTAAATAATGAGATAGTTGGATAATGGTTTAATATAACCAGGGCCGAGATACGGCTATATGGCTTGGCTTATCCTGGAGAAGAAAAAAAAAGATAAAAAAAATAAAAATAAAAAAAAATAAAAGATTTGATCTCAATTATGTATATTATAGGTTTTTTTTTAGAGGAAAAATATTCCATTTGTGATAAATTAGATTAGATTAGGTATTCCAGACTCGGGACTGCATCGCTGGATCCAGGAGGATGTTTACTTACCTTCTCCCTCGGATCCAGCGTTGTCTCCCCGCTGTACGAGCGAGCCGTGTCTCGCTCGATCTATCACGGACCCGATCTCCGTTCCCTGCGAGCGTTGCAATGCACGGGGACGGAGATCGGCGCCAAATTCAAAAATTAGTGCACTGTGTTCAGCGTCGCACTGTATCCGGCGTCCAAACACTGTGCATTTAAGGACCTTTATTTTGTATATTTTTTTTAAAGGGCCAGTTTTTTTAAAAAAAGTTCTTCCCCAAAAAGAGAAGTTCCGCTTATTTGCACCCTCCCCCCTCCATTGCCACATTTGCCACTTTTTTTGCGGGAGTGGCTACCTGGTTTTGACAGGTACTCGCTCCCACTTCTGGGTCAGATAGTCACGGAAATCTACAAGAATGTTCATCCCTCTCCTCCTTCTGGGACACACACAGGTACCAAAAGACCACGAGACAATTCACAAAGCGCTGCGCAGTTCGCGCATGCTCAGTAGGAAACCGGCTGTGAAGCCACAAGTCTTCGCTGACAGTTTCCCTTACATAAGTTACCGACACCTGCACCCAAAGCCGTTTGAAGAGTGTGGACATCGTTGGATTCCTGGACTGGTAAGTGTCCTTATATTAAAAGTCAGAAGCTACAGTATTTGTAGCTGCTGACTTTTATATTTTTATTTTCTTGGGTGGGGGGGGGGGGGACTGGAGCTCCTCTTTAATGACATGTTTGTGGTTTTTGTCCTGCTGCAGAACAGATTTGGGGCCAATCACATACCTCACTGATGGTATGGCATGATAGATAAGTATCTGCCTGTATTTGTCATTATTGAGGACACCATTGATCTTGATCATGGAAAGAAGACTAAGTTACTCATAACATAGGAACTGGGGTGCAGAAAATTGGCAGCAGGTGCTCTAGACTGATGAGTCGAAATTTGAAATATTTGGCTGTAGCAGGAGGCAGTTTGTCCACCGAAGAGCTGGTGAGCGTTACAATAATGAATGTCTGCAGGCAACAATGAAGCATGGTGGAGGCTCCTTGCAAGTTTAGGGCTGCATTTCTGCAAATGGAGTTAGAGATTTGGTGAGGGTCAATGGTGTCCTCAATGATGAGAAATACAGTCGGATACTTATCATGCCATACCATCGTGGAGGCATGTGATTGGCCCCAAATGTATTCTTCAGCAGGACAACAAGCCCAAACATATAGCCAATAACATTAAGAGCCATCTTAAGTGTAAAGAAGAACAGGGAGTCCTGGAAGTGATGGTTTAGCCCCCACAGAGCCCTGATCTCAACATTATTGAGTCTGTCTAGGATTACATAAAGAGACAGAGGGATTTGAGGCTTTGGGATTAGTTCTCCAAGATGTTTAGAACAACCTACCTGCCATGTTCTTTCAAAAACTGTGTGCAATTGTACCCAGAAGACTTGATGCAGTTTTGAAGGGTTGTCAAACGTCAGTAAATTTAGGGACAGTTTGTAAAAATCTGTGATATACAATTGTCTGTAAATTTCAGGGGCTCATAGTTTATTATGCTGTGTTGACTTTTTAAGTGTAAAACCAGCCAAATGACTTGTTTTTAAGGCAAAGGGTGGTCACACCAAATAATGATTTGATTTGGATTGCTCTTCTGTTCATTAACTTCCTAATTAATTGATAAAATATAAACTATTAACATTTCTATTTCTAAAAGCGTTCTTAATTTACAGCCTTTTTTTCACATCTGCTTAAAACTTTTGCTCAGTACTATATGTATACAAAAAAGAAGATGCTGCAAAGGCAGAAATTTCTCTTCAAATGTCAAAACAAACAATCTTGAATGAAAGCACATTTGTTATTTCCATAAATATAAAATCAATCTGGGGTCTATTTAACCTTAAAGTGCTTTTGTTTCCTAATTTATTTATTTATTTATTTGTAATGACAGCTCTTTATTATTTCATTTTTTTTCTTCCATTAGTCAAAAGATAAGGTATGTGAAGACTTATTTCCCACTACCCAAGTCCCACATCACACCACTTCTGGAATTCATGGCACGACCTACAGACATTTTACTACAACGGCAAAGCTAACAACGTCACACCTGCCAAGCAGCCTCCCCACAGAAGGTGAGTTGGCAAATATTTTTCTTGGAATAATGAAGCTCACACAGGTCCATGTATGTCAGTGTTATCTTTGATATAAACACACACACCAGCACAGGTTGAATTGGATGGGCTGGTGTCTATATTCAACTTTACAAACTACTGTATTATAGTATATAATTATTTTTGTTTCGTTTAGGATATTGAAGTGAAGGGCCTAAATTGCTTTGATTTTTTTAAATCTCCCACCAATTGGGGAGATTTACTCCTTAAACAGGAAGTGAGATGATGTTTGTCTAAAATAGAGGAGAATTCCTCTTATGCCCTGCACACACGATCAGATTTTCCAAAACAAATGTTGGATGTGAGCTTGTTGGCAGAAAGTCCAACCATGTGTATACTCCATCGAACATTTTGTTGTCGGACTTTCCACCAACAAATGTTGGCTAGCAGGTTCTCAAATTTTCCGCCAACAAATGTTTGCTGCCGGACTTTCCAATCGTGTGTACACAAGTCCGTCGGACAAAAGTCCAAGCATGCTCGGAATCAAGTATGAGGCGCAGGCGCTTAGTCTTGTAAAACTAACATCCGTAATGGAGATATCATGTACGTTTTGTATGTCACTACGTTCGTAATTGTTGGCCAACATTTGTGTGACCATGTGTATGCAAGACAAGTTGGAGCCAACATCCTTCGAACAAAAATACACAGTTTTGTTGTCGGAAAGTCTGATCATGTGTACGGGGCAAAAGACAGTTGTCATGAGAACAGGTGTCCTCATTAGAAGAGCTCTGCTGATAACCATAACATCTGGTATTCCCTTAAACTCTCTGTATTGATGACAAAAAAACTATTTGGCCAGTTATACATTTTAAAGCTCATCTCTATGAAAAAAAATACACTCTTTCCCTTGTGACTAATCTATAATTACTAATTTAAAAAGTCTACCAATAAGCCTGATTGCTTGGCTAAACTTCTGGTCATGTGACAGTCCAATAACTGTTTTCCTCTAGTAGGTAGTATGGGAAGGTCTGGCCTGCAATGTTCACCTCACTTTCTGGTGACGTGCTTTCTGTAGGGCTGCCCAGTGGTGATGTAGTTCCTGGTGATGTGGGTGCTGGCCAACTGCTGGCTTCTTTTCACACTAATGTACCCTGGTTGTTGAGTTTCCTCTTTGACAGTGACACATTGAATGAAAGGGTCATCTGGACATGAGGGTAGAGTATGAACTAAGCTTAAAACATGGCAGTTAAAGGCAGGGACTCAAGATACAAAATTACAACTTTGGGTTTGAAGAGCTCAGAGTCAGAAACATTGCTACACCCTCACAGCAAGGACATATACTCCAGGTCTTCTACTAAAGCCCCAACACTCCTTTCCAAAAGTTGTGTCTACCAGTGTGAAAAATATAACTTTGGATGTGTGTTTTTTTTGTCTAGGACATCATTAACATACTTCCACTAATAATTACATTTTTTTGCTCACAGATCTTGAGAATTGAGTAAATCTTTTTGTAAATTAAAGAGCCATCATATTTCTGAAACTATAGTTATGATTATTTTAAAGTATATCTATGTGGCATCTTGATGTTTAGGCAGGGTCACTATTCGATGTACCTACCAAATGATCATTGCCTTGGCCAATTGATAGGAGGTTAATTGATTTCACCCTAATTGTCACTAGATGGCCGGTTATCTGGTGGCATTAGATAAGACAAGGACAATGCAAGGACAGATTAGGAATGAATGGGGTGTCAGCCAATATGCAGGGATTTTCTTGGGTCCCTTGGCCTGCTGGGAGAGCCTATTTATTTGGGTAGAGTCAGGTGATCGGGGTTCTGTGCCACCTTGATGGCTGTCTGGGTGGACGTTTGTCATATTGCCCCGGTTGCTAGGCCATAAACCTAAGGCCTATCCCGGGGACATCTGGCTGCTAGGCTGTCTGAGGGCCTATCGAGAAGCAAGAGAGCAGCGTAGGGTTTGGGGCTGCAACTGGAAGTCCAACCAGAAGTAACGGTTCTCGTCGTCTCTAATCTACTTTTAACTTTCTCCACCACCATCTCCACCCAGTAACATGCTCACTGCTCACAAGATTGCCAATCACTTCAAAAACAAGATTGCTGCAATTCGTGGGGCCCCACTTAACATACCCTGTACTAATCCACTCTCAACACACCCCTCTTTTGACCTTGCTACTACCGAAGAGGTTTCTAAAGTTTTCTCAGAAGCCCGCCTTACCACCTGTCCCTTGGATCCTGTTCCCTCATATCTACTACAGTCACCCTCTTCTTCTATCTTATGTTCCCTCACTCACATCTTTAATCTCTCCCTCTCTACTTGCACCTTTCCCTCCCCTCTAAAACATGCCCTGATCACCCCCATACTTAAAAATCCCTCACTGGATCCCACCAGCCTGAACAACTTAAGACCCATCTCCTTGCTCTCATTTGCATCAAAACTTTTAGAACGCTTAGTTTACAGCCATCTTAGCTCCTTCCTCACTGACAACAACCTTCTTGACCCCCTTACAATCTGGCTTCCACTTGCTACACTCCACTGAAACTACCCTACTGAAACTCACTAATTACCTACTAACTTCTAAAATCAATAGCCACTTCTCCATACTCATACTACTCGACCTCTCTGCAGCCTTTGATACTGCTGACCATCCCTTCCTCCTCAAAAAACTCCACTTTCTTGGCCTTCAAGACTCTGCTCTCTCCTGGCTCTCCTCCTACCTATCACAGTGCTCCTTCTGTGTGACCTATAACTCTGTTTCCTCCTCTCCACTTCTTTTTTCTGTAGGGGTACCTCAAGGTTCTGTCCTCGGACCCCTTCTCTTCTCCATTTACACCTCCTCCCTTGGTCTGTTAATTAACTCCCATGGCATCCAGTACCACCTATATGCTGACGACAATGGATGAGCCGAACACCCCCCGGTTCGGTTCGCACCAGAACCTGCGAACAGACCTAAACTTCGTGTGAACTTTAGAACCCTATTAACCACTTCCCGACCAGCGCACGACGATGTACGTCGACAGAATGGCACGGGCAGGCATATTGGCGTACAGGTACGTCCAATATTCGATGCCGCCCTGCCATCGGGAGCGCGCCACCGGCGACGCGCTCCCGCGAGGTTCGGGACCCCCGTGAGTCTGGTCGCGGGACCCGCGGACTCGATCGCCGCGGGCATCCCCGCGATCGTCTCACGGAGCGGCCGAATAGAGCAAATGCTGTGTAAACACCATTTGTCTATTCTGCCTAGCAACTAGTGACGCTGATCTCTGCTCCATGTGATTGGAGCAGAGATCAGTGTACACTAAATGAAAGCCCAACCCCCCCACAGTTAGTAACACTCCCCTAGGAACACTTAACCCCTACACTGCCACCCACTGGTTAACCCTTTCACTGCCAGTGTCATTTACACAGGAATCACTGCATTTATATAGCAGTGATTACTGTATAAATGACAATGGTCCCAAAAATGTGTCAAAAATGTCCGATGGGTCCCCCACAATGTCGCAGTCACAATAAAAATTGCTGATCGCCGCCATTACTAGTAAAAAAAAAAATAATAAAAAATTATTAATAAAAATGCTATAAAACTATCCCTATTTTGTAAACGCTATAACTTTTGCGCAAACCAATCAATAATCGCTTATTGCGATTTTTTTTACCAAAAATATGTAGAAGAATACGTATCGGCCTAAACTGAGGGAAAAAAATGTTTTTTTATATATTTTTGGGGGATATTTATTATAACAAAAAGTAAAAAATAATGCGTTTTTTTCAAAATTGTCGCTCTATTTTTGTTTATAGCGCAAAAAATAAAAACCGCAGGGGTGATCAAATACCACCAAAAGAAAGCTCTATTTGTGGGAAAAAAAGGACGTCAATTTTGTTTGGGAGCCACGTCGCACGACCGCGCAATTGTCAGTTAAAGCGACGCAGTGCCGAATCGCAAAAAGTGGTCTGGTCTTTGACCAGCAAATTGGTCCGGTCTGAAAGTGGTTAAAGTCTATGGGACTCGAACGTTCAAAATCTAAAGTACTAATTTTAAAGGCTAATATGCAAGTTACTGTCATAAAAAGTGTTTGGGGACCTGGGTCCTGCCCCAGGGGACATGTATCAATGCAATAAAAAGTTTTAAAAATGGCAGTTTTTTCGGGAGCAACGATTTTAATAATTATTAAAGTGAAACAATAAAAGTGTAATATTCCTTTAAATTTCGTACCTGGGGGGTGTCTATAGTATGCCTGTGAAGGGGCGCATGTTTCCCGTGCTTAGAACTGTCCCTGCACAAAGTGTCATTTCTGCAGGAAAAAAAGACATTTAAAATCACTCTCGGCTACAATGAATTGTCGGCTCCCGTAATACAGGGAACACTCATTGAAAGTCATTGATAAAAAAAAAGCATGGGGTTCCCCCAAATTCAATTACCAGGCCCTTCAGGTCTGGTATGGATATTAAGGGGAACCCTGCATCAAATGTAAAAAAAAAATGTACGTGGGGTTCCCCCTAAATATTTATACCAGACCCTTCAGGTCTGGTATGGATATTAAGGAGAACCTTGCATCAAATTTAAAAAAAAATTGATGTGGGGGTTCCCCTAAAAAATCCATATCAGACCCTTTATCCGAGCTCGCAACCTGGCAGGCCGCAGGAAAAGAGGGGGGGGACAAGAGAGCGCCCCCCCCTCCTGAACCGTACCAGGTCACATGCCCTCAACATTGGGAGGATGCTTTGGGGTCCCCCCCAAGGCACCATGTCCCCATGTTGATGGGGACAAGGGCCTCATCCCCACAACCCTGGCCGGTGGTTGTGGAGGTCTGCGGGTGGGGGCTTATCAGAATCTGGAAGCCCCCTTTAACAAGGGAACCCCCAGATCCCGCCCCCCCTGTTTGAAATGGTAAGGGAGTACAAAAGTACCCCTACCATTTCACAAAGAAAGTGTAAAAAATAGTTAAATAAGACAAACACACTTTTGAAAGTCCTTTATTAAAAATAAAAAAAAATAAAAAAAGATTCCAGCGGTGGTAATCCACTTTTGCTATCCAGCGATGGATGATCATCTCTCCGGGGTCCAGCGATGGCTGATCTGATCCAGCGACGGGTGATCTCTCAGTCCAGCGCAGCGAATCTATCCATCTTCTGCCTCCATGGAGGAGACACTGCGGGATCCCGGTGGCCTGGGGAATCGGGGAAGCCCGGCTTCCTCATTTGCGTCAGAGGGGGGCGGGGTCAGGTGATGGGTGGTCCCGCCCTCCTCATATAAGAAATGTCAGGTCATCGGGATCCCGCAGTGTCTCCTACGTGGAGACAGGAGATGGATGGATTCGCTGCGCTGGACTGAGAGATCACCCGTCGCTGGATCAGATCAACCATTGCTCGACTCCGGAGAGATGATCATCCATCGCTGGATAGCAAGAGTGGATTAGCACCGCTGGAATCTTTTTTTATTTTTTTTATTTTTAATAAAGGACTTTTTCAAAAGTGTGTTTGTCTTATTTAACTATTTTTTACACTTTCTTTGTGAAATGGTAGGGATACTTTTGTACCCCCTTACCATTTCAAACTGGGGGGCAGCGGCATCTGGGGGTCCCTTTGTTAAAGGGGGCTTCCAGATTCTGATAAGCCCCCTGCCCGCAGACCCCCACAACCAACGGCCAGGGTTGTGGGGATGATGCCCTTGTCCCCATCAACATGGGGACATGGTGCCTTGGGGGGGACCCCAAAGCATCCTCCCAATATTGATTGCATGTGGCCTGGTATGGTTCAGGAGGGGGGGCGCTCTCTCGTCCCCCCCTCTTTTCCGGCGGCCTGCCAGGTTGCGTGCTCGGATAAAGGGTCTGGTATGGATTTTTAGGGGGACCCCACGTCAATTTTTTTTAAAATTTGATGCAAGGTTCTCCTTAATATCCATACCAGATCTGAAGGGCCTGATAATTGAATTTGGGGGAACCCCACGCAAAGGTCCTTGATCCAACTCTCTAGAATTCCCAGATAGCTGAGCCAGAAGTAGCATTCCTGCACTATTCCTCCTCTCCCTAGCGCTAGATAAACTGTCGCTAGCCAGCGGGAATACTGTCCATACACTATCCAAATGCGCACCAACTGCCATGGGACAGTGCTCTTTATTAGCATTGCCCTCACTAAAGATGGCTGCTTGGGTCAGCCAGGCCAGTAGCATCCAACTGAACTGTTTCTCCCCTGATGACACTTACGGAGGCTTCAGAGGAACTAAGCTCCTCTCAACCTCCATTCCCTTCTGCACAGCAGCCAGCTGAACATCGCCAACTACAGTGGGGGGGACAAACTACACCTGCACCTGCCTACAAGGGCACTTCCTGTATTGGCATGTTGGAAAATAGGGGATCTTATTGGAGTTCTTTAAACTATAAAGAGAATAAGTTGGTCTCTTACCAGCCAGAATGCTTGATGGAACTAAGCTGTGAGCTTTAGTGAAGCTTGGTCCATCTTTTTGACCCTTGGTTGTATCCATCATCATGTAAACAAATAAATGTGGACATCTGGAGAGTCAGGGTCATGTTGCTATCAGGACTGTGAAGCTGTTATAGTTTGTTCTCTACCTAAAACAGCCTGGCATGTGTTATTGTTGCCTTTAAATTATGAATATGCTATACAACAAAGCATAAAAGCAAACAGAGCATTGATCAGATTATGCTTTTATAGCAAATACAAACATTCTCATAGCAGCTGATAGATCTCTTTCAATAAGCATTTGGCAATAAAAGAATGATATGGAAGAGAGCTTAGCAGTGCTGTAAATAAAACTAATATGCCATGCACAGTACTGAAGGAAATATAGCTGATATAAACAGTGTACTATGACAAATAGTACAATGAAAGGCTTTATTTTCCTTTTTTGAAGCTGTGGCCTTTGGAATGTTATAAGAAACTGAATGGCATATAAAAACTGTTAATTCTAGCTATTTATCACTGAACTGAATAAATACCACCATTTCTAAGCAATGTGCTTTATTACAAAAGGTATGCTTTTAAAAAAAAAAAACGACCAATTTCTAAACATCTCCTATACACCATATCCGCAGCACCCTTCTAATGTCCGCTTTATGATTGTTGACTTACAATAAATACAACAGATGGGCCATAGGAGCCTATGGGTGACGTCACGTCACCAATCCCGGGTATTCCAGCCAGTGTCGAGCACTCTATCCTCTCCCCTGCAGCTGCCACTGGCTGACACAGGGGATCACATGATCCGATTGGGCTGGAAATAGGTAAGTTAAAGTGATTGTAAAGGCAGAGGGCTTTTTATCTTAATGAATTCTATGCATTAAGATAAAACACCTTCACTGTGCAGCAGCCCCCCCCCCCCCTAATACTTATCTGAACCTGGGACTCTCTCTCCTGACTGGCTGAGACAAAGCAGCAGTACCATTGGCTCCCTCCAATTGTCAATAAAAGTTAGTTGGCCAATCAGGAGAGAGATGGGCGGGGCCGAACCATGGCTCTGTGTCTGAATGGACTCGGGTGACCCCATAGCAAGCTGCTTTCTGTAAGGGCACTCGACAGCAAGGAGGGGCCAAGAGAGCCAGCAAGGGAGCCGAGCAGAGGAGGATCGGGGCTGCTCTGGGCAAATACCACTTCACAGAGCAGATAAGTTTGACATGTTTGTTATTTTTTAAGGAAAACAAATGAGACTTTACAATCGCTTTATCCACTTAAGCCCCGGACCAATTTGCAGCCAAAGGACCAGGCCCCTTTTTGCAATTCGGCACTGCATTGCTTTAACTGACAATTGCGTGGTCGTGCAACGTGGCTCCTAAACAAAATTGGCGTTCTTTTTTTCCCACAAATAGAGCTTTCTTTTGGTGGTATTTGATCACCTCTGCGGTTTTTATTTTTTGCTCTATAAACAAAAATAGGGCGACAATTTTGAAAAAAATTCAATATTTTTTACTTTTTGCTATAATAAATATCCCCAAAATATATATAAAAAACTTTTTTTTTCCTCAGTTTAGGCCGATACGTATTTTTCTACATATTTTTGTTAAAAAAAAAAAATGCAATTAGGGATTATTGATTGGTTTGCGCAAAAGTTATAGCGTTTACAAAATAGGGGATAGTTTTATAGCATTTTTATTATTTTTTTTTTTCACGGCGGCGATCAGCGATTTTTATTGTGACTGCTACATTATGGCGTACACGTCGGACATTTTTGACACATTTTTGGGACTATTTAAATGCACTGATTTCTGTGCAAATGACACTGGAAGTGAAGGAGTTAACCACTAGGGGGCAGGGAGGGGTTAAGTGTGTGTGTGTGGTTTTTTACTGTAGGGGCGTGGCTTGACGTCTGACGTCACTGCTTGTCTTTCCCTATAACAGGGAACAGACGATCAGTGACAGGCTCAGTAGGAAGCACGAGGAGAGGTTTGTTTACACAGACCTCTCCTCGTTCTTCAGCTCTGTGACCTGATCGCGGGACAGCAGCGACGATCGGGTCTGCTGGTCCCGCGGCCACGGTCACGGAGCTCAGGACTGGGCCGCGAGTGAGCTGCCGGCGGCCCGCTCGCAACCCATTATTATTATTATTATTATGGATTTATATAGCGCCAGCAATTTATGCAACGCTTGTGATCCATGGCTGGGCACTTAAAGAGCAACGTACCTGTAAGTGTTCCCAGCCGTGCCATTCTGCCGATGTAAATGTGCAGGAGGCGGTCCTTAAGCGGTTAATACATATCTCTTACACAGGTTAGTCAGCATACTATAGGTATAAGAGCGGGGAAGGGAGTATTTTTGAAGATTGGTTATTTTTATCCCGGGATCCTACATTAAGGGTTTTTTTGGGGGGGGAGGGGAAGTATACAGCACCATACACATTAGTTATTTGTGATGTGTAATAGTGTGTACCTATTATCTGCAGATGGCTGCTTGTGTTAAATATCCTCCCTGTTGCTTCTCCTCACAGCCTCTGGATACTGCTCAGAGTGGCTGTCTTCCTTTGCTGTGAAAGTTTACGGCAGCCACTGTTACTGAGACAAACTGCACCACCCACCTGCCCTCTCTTGCCTCCTCCACCATTCACAGAAGTTGTATTGCTACACTCCCACAATGACAGAATTGCACTGTCCATTCACAGAACACAGTGAACTGTAGGAGTGTAATAGTATAAGTTCTGTGGATGGCAGAGTGGGCAGAAGGGAATGGCTAAGCAGTGCAACAGAGACATAACTGAAACTTTTAGGGCCCCAAAGAAACAATGAAGGGCTCCCCTGACCCCATACCAGGGTCATTTCAATTGGTCCCCGGGGCCTTGCCACTGGTCCTGGTGCCCTTTCCACTGATTCCAGGGCAATTTTCTCCCATCATGGGGCTCTTTGTTATGGCCCCTGCAGCAGGACCCTTTCACGTGTTCTGCAGTGGGCCCTCTTCCTGCATAGTTGCCAACCTTTCCAAAAAGTTTTCAGGGACACCTTTTTTTTTTTGCTATGTGTTCTATAAGCCATTTTAGGCGGAGAGCGTATCAACACCTTTGTGCAGGCCATACACATATATGCGGCCTCTCAGTGTTAAAGCCCACCTGCCGAGAGGCTGCAAATATGTGTACCAAAATGTCAATGCTGAGAGTGTGCACCGTGCGTGAGCCTGGCACAGTTATCAACGAGTAATGGAAAGCTCCTGATCACTACATGCAATTGGGAGCTTTCTGAGCATGTGACCACTATGTCAGCCAATCGCGGTGGTCACATGACTTCCGCCTCCCAGCATCTGAAACTTCTTAAGGGCAGGGAGGCAAAGCATTAGGAGGTAATTAGGGGTGGGCTTTTAAAATGGGCATCATTCTTTAAGAGCCTAACGCCACACCCTTTTGCACACCTCTACACCCCCCAGAATGCCTCTGTACCCCTCAACACACCTCAATACCCCCAGAACACAGAAGCACATCACTACACCCCTTACACATACCTCTGCTTCTCCCAGCATCCTCCCCCCAGCACACTTTCGCACCCCATCACACACCTCTGCACCTCCAATAATTCTCTGTATTCTCCAGCACACCTCCATATCCCCCAACACTTCTTGGTAACCTCCAGCACACCTTAACACCCCCTAGCACATCTATATACTCTGTCGCACATCTCTGCACCCCCCACACCTCCGTACCCCCTCACACACACCTCTGCACCTCCCAGCATCCTTTTTATCCCTCCAGCACACCTTTTTTACAATGCTGCAAAGGCTTTGCAAGCACCAGCACGCTTCTGTATTCCCCCCAGCACGTCTTTGTACTCCTCCAACCCACAACATATATCTTTCCCTCCCTCAACACAAAGCAGCAGTAATTTAGGTATCCTGGTCACCCCATGGCCACTCATATTGATCAGCATGTTCTGTAGTTCTCGATATCTCCCTTTGTCCCTCCGACCAGCAGTTTACTATGTTGTGGGGAGACAAGTAAGTCTCTTTGCTTGTGCACTGCCTGGGTCAGAGGCCCCTCCCCTCTCCACTGTACAGCTGAAACTACTGGTCCGAGGGGCAGAGGGAGATGCCATGGGCAAAACAGAGCTGCTGATCATCCCCACTGAATAGTGAACTGCCAGCCAAAGGTGCAGGAGGGATGCCCCCCTCCCATGATGGTGGAACGCAAGGGTCCAGTCACATATGCGATCATGGTAGTTCCGCCACTGTGGGGCAACTTTTCTCTGTAGCAGCAGCTGCAGTTAACTCTCACACTGCAGGAAGAAATCTGATCAGGACAATGTGAGGAAGCTGTGAAAAGGCACAGCAGAGAGGTTTTTTTTTTTGCAGAAGTAAAAGCCTGCAGGTGATAAAATGAATACCATTATACATGCCTAATGTAATTGGTGCTGTATTCCCCAAAAATTTACCTAAACTTTAAAGTGGTTCTAAAAGTCTAAATGTTTTTTTACCTTAATGCATTCTCTGCATTAAGGTAAAAAAAGCCCCACTACCTGAATGCAAAACATTGAAGGCTCCAGGTGGACAATTGTTGGCTGAACAGTGACTGTAATCAATCAGATACAATAGCTGGCAGGGGAGATTCCTTCATCCACGCTGTTTATAGTGAATGAAGAAATCTATTGATTCCTCTCATTCAGCCAGCGAATCTGAGTGGTAGAAATTGAAGTGTACATGGCTAGCCTAAGGGCTCATACACATGATACGAAAATCAGAAGGGGAAAATTTGAAGACGAGCTGTCTCCGGATTTTCAGATCGTTAGTATGGTGCATTCGACAGACAATTTGACTTTTACATGACCATTGTATAACAGATGTACTATACCTCCATACTGCCTGACCAACCCTTGCTACAGCCCCCATACCATTTCCAATTAATAGAGACCACACCAAATTGGAGTAAATTTTGGCCGTAGCAGCCCCTTTATTAATCAATAAATGTAAATGAACATAACCATAAACATATGATATCAGACATCTGTGCACCCCCTTGCGGGTAAACCCAACCCTGCGCAGGTGTAGCATGTCCCATGTCAATGAGGGCTAATACACAATATTAGATGTGTTATAGCAGATTTTCAGTGTATTTATACATCTCCATTTATGTACTGTATACAGCATAATCACTGTTGTATTATAAATTTAAACTTAACCCTTTTAAACCGCAGCAATCAATATGAGTGGTGGCAAAAAGCTGGGGTATGAGTTCTCCCAGCACAAAGACCGAGCTGGTGGGACTAGCTTCAAATCATGTAACCATTGTGACAGCCAATCGTAGTGGTTACATGATCACTGATTCTGACCACCCACCCGGGGCGTTAAGATGGGAAGCCAGATTGGACGGATTAAAGCTCAACTCTAGTAAATGTGAAAATCCCCCCCCCCCCTGTGCAGTGGGACTGCGCCCACACTGCAAGAGTTAACTGCTTATTTAGTTTAGGGGAGAGGAGAAGAACATTTACTTTCTCGATCCTCTGCTCCGCACGGTGATTGGGGACTTTTCTTGATATAAATATCTTGGACTTCACATAAAATCACAGAGATTGTTTATTATTATGCACTAAAAGGTTAGTGCTTGTCTTTTATTTTTTTATCAAATGGATTATAACAAAACCAAATGTCATTGTTATATTTAACAGATCAAAATGAAGCAAATTATAAAAGTTTATTGTTGGGATTTACATACTCAGTATCTAATTCCACTTTATACTGTGCTTTTAACAAATTGCTGTCATGTTTCTTTTTCAGATGATACAAAGATTGCGCTACACCTCAAAGACAACAGAGGTAAGGCTTGATTTACTGATATCGTAATGGCTGGTAGACGTGTGCAGAACGGAAAAATTTGTTTTTGTTTCGAACAGATTGTTTATGTTACTAATTTCATTTTGTTTTCTTTGGTTTCAGTATTTGTTTAGTTTTGTTTTGTTTTTGTTAAAATTTGTTTCATTTTTTAATTTTCTAATGAATTCCGACATGGCTTCCCCACTGACAGATGATGTAGAGAAAAGAATGCCCGGCATTCCCCAGCAAATACCCGGCAATAGAAAAATGTTTTAAAAAATGGCATAGTGTTCTCCTTAAAGTGGTTGTATACTCCATTTTTTAACTTTTACCTACAGGAAAGCCTATAATAAGGCTTACCTGTAGGTAAAAAAAATATCTCCTAAACCTGTACGGTTTAGGAGATATTCCCCTCGGTATGCGCCGCTGACTGCAGCGGCGCATGCGCACAAGGGGATTCTCGGCCTGAAAATCTGGCAGTGGCCGGCCGGCCGGAATAAAATCTCCCGCGCGCATGCGTGGGAGTGACGATATCGCGGCTCCGGCCACTTACAGCGCCGGAGCCGCGATACCCGGAAGAAACGCTGAGGGAGCATGTCAGCTCCCTCGGCGTGGATCGGGCCAGATGGCGGGGCCTCGTTCTAAGGTAAGTATTTCATAATGAGCTAGTATGTGGTGCATACTAGCTCATTATGCCTTTTGCTTTGCAGGTTTAAAAAAATAAAAATAAAAAATGTGCGGGTTTACTACCGCTTTAAAGAAGAGCCTAGTATGGACTGGGGGTGGGGACCCTATATCATTTTTATTTACATTTAGTTTTTTTTGCCGGCATTCTTTTTTCTACATTCATCTGTCATGGGTAAGCCACATTGGAAATTATTTGAAAATTTGTAAAAAAGCATCCCACTCCTAAACCATACCATGCCACATTCCCTCAACATGGGGGGTAGGTGCTTTTGGGCAGGAGGGGCTCTATTGATGGGGACAAGGGCCTCTTCCCGACAATGCTGGACTGTGGTTGTTAGGGTCTGCAGGCAGGGCGCTTATCAGAATCTGGAAGCCCCCTTTAACAAGGGGGCCCCCAGAATTTCCTTCCCTATGTGAATGGGTATCGGGTACATCGTACCCCTACCCATTCACCAAAAAAGTGTCAAAAAGTTTTAACAGTTATTAACTACTTCAGTACCAGGCACTTTCACCCCCTCCTGCCCAGGACAATTTCAGCATTCAGCGATGTCGTACTTTGAATGACAATTGCGCAGTCATGCTACACTGTACTCACACTAAATTTTTATAATTTTCTTCCCACAAATAGAGCTTTATTTTGGTGGTATTTGATCAACTCTGGGGTTTTAATTTAAATTAAAAAAAGACCACATTTTGGGGAAAAAAATATTTTTCTTAGTTACTGTCATAAAATGTTGTTTTCTCCTTCACTGACGGGCACTGATGGACATAGATAAGGTGGAACTGATTGGCACTGATGAAGAGGCACTAAATTGTAGAATTGATGGGCACTGATAGGTGGCACTGATATGCAGCACTGATGGGCACCGACAGGTGGCACTGATATGCAGCACTGATGAGCACTGATAGGCAGCACATGTGGGCACTGATAGGCGACATTGATAAGCACTGACTGGCGGCACTGATTGGCACTGACAGGTGGAATTGATGGACACTAATAGATGGCACTGATGGGCAGCACTGATGATGAGGTACTGACAGGTGTTACTGCTGGGCACTGCGATAGGCACTGATTTGCACTGTGGTGGGCTCTGATTGGCACTGTGGTAGGCACTGATTGGCACTGACAGACTATTAATGGGATGCTGATTGGCAGCTGTGCTGATAATCAATGTGCTGATTATCAGCACTGAGCCTCCTCTGTCAGTGTAAAACAAGGAAGGCTGTTTACCAGCACTTCCTGGTTCACACGATGATCAGCTGTGATTGGTCACAGCTGATCATGTGATAAGAAGCCTCTGTCAGAGGCTCCTTACTATGATCAGAGATGTGGCATGTCAGACTGACATACAGCACCTCCAATCGCCGCCCTGCGTGCTGGACGTCATATGACGCCCAGTCAGGATAACAGAATCACTCTGCAATTAATCTGCTATAGGCCAGGCTGGAAGTGATTAAAAAAATACAAAAATAAAAATATAGTGTCCCTCTATGTAAATCAGTCATCAATCATGAAGCCCGCCGGACCTGAAAAATAGAAGAAAAAAAAAAGGTTCCGCCTGGGAGGCCTCCTGCCATATGACTGCTCTGCACTTTGACAGTTCTTATAGGCGAAGGGCAGGGCAATCCTGCCACATCACCCGTGGCACCGCCCCCTTCTGTCATCACATGACGTTCTGCCCCCCTGCCAGAACAAACCAGTCACTCGCAGCCATTGGCTGGTTTTCCAGCATTCTCCTTTAACAGAAGCCGGGTTTGTGAGATCAGCTTCTGGTGGACAAGGACCTGCACACACAGGCCAAATGTTGCCTGGTTTCTACTTTACTGGCTGATTTCGGCCAATATTCTGCCCATGTGAACAGGGCTTAAGAGCTAGGCTGGCCGTAGATGGGTCTTTTTTTTTACCAATCAGGCATTAGGCTGGTCGGAAAAAAAAATTAACAGATTTCCCTATCCACACAAGCAAGGTGGATGGTTAAACAAAATGTTTTACCCCGTAAGCAACAAAACATTTTGTTTATCTATCCTAACAAAGGATTGTGGGAACACGATTATTTTGTTTGCAGCCACCTAATAGAATGAAGTGATTTAATAATATACATGTAGCTGAAGAGGTATTGCACATATTTATTTAGTTCTTAACCACTTGCCGACCAGCCGCTGCAGTTGTACTGTGGCAGAATGGCATGGCTGGGCGAAACAAAGTTATGTTATGTCACTTCACCCTGTGGCCACTTTGCCTGCTGCTTGCCCCTGGAGCCGACGCAATAAGCATATGTTGATTGGTTTGCGCAAATGTTATAGCGTCTACAAAATAGGGGATAGTTTTATGGCATTTTTATTAAACATTTTTTTTTTTACTAGTAATGTCGGCGATTTGCGATTTTTATCAGGACTGCGACATTATGGCAGACACATCGGACAATTTTTACACATTTTTGGCATTTATACAGCGATCAGTGCTATAAAAATGCTTGATTATTGTAAAAATTTCACTGGCAGGGAAGAGGTTAACACTAGGGGGTGATCAAGGGGTTAATTGTGTTCCCTAGTGTGTGTTCTAACTGAAGAGGGGAGGGGACTGCGTAGGGGAGATGACAGATCACTGTTCATACTCTGTATGAACAGACGATCTGTTTCTTCTCCCCTCAGAGAACCGGAAACGGTGTGTTTACACACACAGATCCTGGTTCTCTGTGTGTCCGCAGCAATTGCGGGAGCACGGTGGTGATCATGACCGCTGGGCTCCCGCAATCGTTGCTGACAAACACACAGTTTCCAGTTCTCTGAGGGGAGAAGAGACAGATCATCTGTTCATACAGAGTATCTGTCATCTCCCCTACACAGTCCCCTCCCCCCTTCAGTTAGAACACACACTAGGGAACACAATTAACCCCTTGATTACCACCTAGTGTTAACCCCTTCCCTGATATTTTTACAGTAATCAATGCATTTTTATAGCACTGATCGCTGTATAAATGCCAATGGTCCCAAAAATGTGTCCAAATTGTCCAATGTGTCTGCCATAATGTAGCAGTACCAAAAAAAATCGCAGGTGATTGTCATTACTAGTAAAAAAAAAAAAAAAAATTATAATAAAAATGCCATAAAACTATCCCCTATTTTGTAAACGCTATAACTTTTGCACAAACCAATCAATATACGCTTATTTTGATTTTTTTTACCAAAAATATGTAGAAGAATACATATTGGCCTAAACTGAGGAAAAAAGTTGTTTTTATATATATTTTCGGGGGATATTTATTATAGCAAAAAGTAAAAAATATTGAGTTTGAGTTTATCGCTCTTTTTTTGTCTATAGCGGAAACAATAAAAATCGCAGAGGTGATCAAATACCACCAAAAGAAAGCTCTATTTGTAGAAAAATAAAGAACGCCAATTTTCTTTGGGTACAACTTCACATGACTGAACAATTGTCATTTAAATTGATGCAGTGCCGAATCGCAAAAAGGCTCTGGTCGGGAAGGGGGTAAAATCTTCCTGGGCTGTTTCATGCCTATGCGACAGGCTGGTGACAATATAAGATGAGCTCTTTTGCTCATCCATACTGTTAAAAAAAAAAAAAAGATACTGACATGCCTTCTATCTTTATATATTAGAAAAGAATTTGATTCGGTTTCCTGGCCATACATGCAATATATCCTGCAAAAATTGGGTTTTAACCACTACAGATCCGCGCTATTGCCAAATGACGGCATCAGCGCGGACCTACATTTCCGGGACTACGTCTATTGACGTCGTCCCAGATACGAGCGGCCTGCGCGCCCGGCGCGCTCTGTGATCGGCGAGTCCGTGAGACTCGCCTGATCACCGATCCGTGCAAGGGGTCGATCCCGACCCCTTATCACGTGATCAGCTGTCAGCCAATGACAGCTGATCATGTGATAGAACGGAGCCGGTAATCGGCTATTATTCCTCCTCGCGCTGACAGCGCGAGGAGAGAAAAAAAAAGCCGATCACCGGCGGCCGTGATCGGGACATCAGTCCCGATCACGGCCAGCAATACAGCTGACCACCTGCCCCCTGCCAGTGCCCACCTGCCCACCGCCGTGCCATCCTGAATAAAAGTAAGTGCCCCCCATCAGTGCCCCCCATCAGTGCCCATAGTGCCCACAGTGCCACCTACAGTGCCACCCACAATGCCACCCACAGTGCCATCCAGCAGTGCCACCAACAGTGCCACCCACAGTGCCCACAATCTGCCTCAAAGGTGCTGCGACCCAGTGCCGCCCATCAGTGCCCAGCAGTGCCGCCCATCAGTGCCCAGCAGTGCCGCCCATCAGTGCCCAGCAGTGCCACCTATCAGAGCCACCTATCAGTGCCACCTATCAGTGCCCATCAGTCCCATCTATCAGTGGTACCTATCAGTGCCCATCCGTGCCACTTATCCGTGCCACCCATCCATGCCATCTTATCTGTGCCCATCTTTGCCCATCAGTGCCGCCTTATCTGTGCCCATCGGTGCCGCCTTATCTGTGCCTATTAGTGCCGCCTTAACTATGCCTATCAGTGCCCACCAGTGCAGCCCATCAGTGCCCACCAATGCAGCCCATCAGTGCCCACCAATGCAGCCCATCAGTGCCCACCAATGCAGCCATCAGTGCCGCCTAATCAGCGCACTTCAATGAAGGAGAAAAATGACCCGTTTGCAAAATTTTATAACAAACTATTAAAACATGATTTATTTATTTTTATTTTTTTGCATCTTTTTTTGTTTGTTTAGCAAAAAATAAAACTCCGAGCTGTAACTAAATACCACCAAAAGAAAGCTCTATTTGTGGGAAAAAAATGATAAAAATTTCATTTGGGTACAGTGTTGTATGCCCGCGCAATTGTCATTCAAAGTGCATCAGCGCTGAAAGCTGAAAATTGGTCTGGGACTGAGGGGGGTTTAAGTGCCCAGTAAGCAAGTGGTTAAACATAATTTTCTAACATGGGTTTCCTCTCTTTATGCTAATCCACAGGCTTTTGTTAAATATGCTGGTTATAAGTCAGCAAAGTTTGTCATTGGTAGAGGTACTAGGCAAGGTTGTCCTTTACCCCGTTGCACTTTGCCTTACTGATAGAGCCCTTGGCACAATTATCCAGTTCTAATCCTAATGTAAGGCATAGAGTTGGGTGGATACAAACACAAATTATGTCTCTTTGCCGATGATATCCTTATTTTCTTAACTCATCCTCGTGCCGGCCTCTAAATCAATAGACCTATTAGATAAATTTGCATTAGTTTCTGGACTTTTTGTTAACCATAATAAATCAAACGCGCTAAAGGTTTCTTTATAACAAGCCAAGCGGAATTTATCCAAGCTTAATCCTCATTACCATTTAACTGGGTATCTCGCCATCTTCCA
The DNA here is from genome assembly GCF_037356315.1 of Lithobates pipiens. NCBI lineage: Eukaryota > Metazoa > Chordata > Amphibia > Anura > Ranidae > Lithobates > Lithobates pipiens. The sequence continues at coordinate 77,052,671 of NW_027507764.1, forward strand.
TATTTGGGAATACAAATCACAAACTCATTAACAGATCTTTTTTCAACTAACTACTTACCACTTCTAAAATCAATCAATGCTTTATTGAAGCAAATGTATTCTCTTTCCTTGTCTTGGTTTGGGCGGATTAATGTCATTAAGGTGTCAATTTTACCAAAATTCCTTTACCTATTTAGGGTACTACCCATTTCAATACCATCATACTTCTTTTCTTTTACTGTCTTACACAGCGCAGAGATATGTCATTTATTTGGAGCACCAATAAACCTTACTAAATTGAAGGGTGGATTAGGGTTACCAAATTTTTCTTCCTATTACGCAGCACAACTATCCCAAATGCCTAAATACCATTCTACTATGGAAACTCCTTTATGAATTGCTGTCGAATCTGTTGATATTGACCCCATCTCTGTGGCTAACATGTTATGGCTCCAGCCTAACGATAGAGTACATATATCTAATCCTATTACCAAGCTTTCTTTAGCTATTTGGGACAAATTTAAAAGTTTGCACAATCTTCAGTCCTCACATAATCCCCTTCTTTTTTTCATTAAGAATCCAGCTTTATACCCAGCTTGGAAATTCCCGATGTCATTTACAGCTTGGTCCTCCACAAACAGTCAGACTGCATAATTTAGTTTCTAACAACACATTATACACATTTCCCGAATTTACGTGAAACCTTTGGACTTCCCAGAACTGAAATTTTCTGATACCTACAAATTAATTTTTTTTATACACCCTTCCTTAGGACAGGTTCTCTACTCAATCAGATGTCACAGTTTGAACGCATTTGTAAGAGCGACCCACATACTAGAGGCCTGATTTCACTTCTATGTCAACACATTAATTTGCCATCTAATGAAACACTACCCTCATATACTGTCAAATGGTTGCAAGATATGGATCGCACCTTTGGCATAGATGAGTGGCCTAATATCTGGTTAGCTACTAAAACTTCATCCCCTAATTGCTTTGCGTTAGAAACCAATTTTAAAGTTTTGGCTCAATGGTATTTAGTACCGGCTAGAAAAGCAAAATTTGTTCCATCCTATTCAGACTCCTGTTTTTGGGGATGTCCAACACCTGGTACACACTTTCATATCTGGTGGCTATGTCTGATAGCCCATGAATTTGGAAGAAAATATTTGAGATCCTCCAAAGCTCTGGGCACCTCTAATCTTCCTGACCCGGCAATGGCTCTCTTGAATCTCAAACCATTGGATCTAACGCAAACTCAAATCAAATAATTCATTCATCTTGTCTTATCTTTGCCAAAATGATGGCTATAGAAAATAATAATATAAATACATTTCGTAAGATTTGGCAACCATGGGTCAAACATTATTTACCAGTTGACTTTGACCAATCGTAATTATTACCTTGCTAAATTTACTCTTTCATTGTCTGCCATTAGGTATATGCACTGCCCAGGTGGGGGCCGCGCCACCACCACCATGAGAGACTTTCTTTCTTTCTTACTTTCTTCTTTCCTTATATATTCCTGTTCAACAGAAGTTGATTATTAGATTGATTTCTGCCAAACGGGAACAGCAATTGATGGATTAAAATAAAAATTTGAATTACAATTTTGATCCATCTATGGCCAGCTTTACAGATTGATAGTTGCCTCTCTAGTTCCACAGCACAGAGTGAGACTTTTTCATTCTACTTCAGAGCAGGGTGAGGCGTTTCATGACCTCTGTATATAATAAGGGTCACAAAAAACTTTTCCAAACACATGCATGGCTTTTAGTCTTATGCCATGTACACACGACACAACCGGACTTTCCATCAGACTAGGTCCGACGGTCTTCCCAACGGACTTTCGGCGGACTTTCCAAATGAACAGACTTGGCCACACACAATCACACCAAAGTCCAACGAATTTGAACGTGATGATGTATGACCGAACTAGAATAAGGAAGTTCACAGCCAGTAGCCAATAGCTGCCCTAGCGTTGGTTTTCGTCCGTCGGACTAGCATACAGACAAACTAATTTTTTCGACTGGACTTGAGTCCATATGAAAGATTTGAAACATGTTCTAAATCTAAAGTCTTTCTGATTTTTAGACAGCAAAGGTCCGATGAAGCCCACACATGATCGAACTTTGCTGTTGAAAAGTACGGCCGTGTGTACACGACATTACATTCCCATGCTAAACTATACATCTTCTCCATATTTGTGGGCCTGGTTGCGAGCTCACTACCTGAGCAATTTTTGTCAGTAGTTCCAAAACAGTTTTCCAAACATTATTTCATATTTTTTATCTCTCCAAACAACAAATTTCCAGATTTTCAAGTGGTTACTTTAAGAAGACCATATCCACAACTGGACATTTTACTGCATATAACCAAACCACAGCATACTGTATTATTCTGTGCATGAGCAAATGTAGTTGCCTTGTTCACAGAAGGGGTAATCGAGTGAAACCATAGCAAAGAAAAATGGAGATATTGATCACAGCTTTCAGATTCTAAGTTCACAAGTTCACAGCCATTTTTTCGAACTGTCCTGACTTACTGCAGTCTTATTGCCAATTGTACTGTCATATGTATGCAGCATACATGAAATGAACAGCTCCCATAGAAAAGGGAACAATTGTGTGCGGCCGCAGGTAGGTTTTCAAATAATAAATCATTATCTTTGTCAACTTAAAATAGAATTTTAAGTGAAACCTAATTACTCTTAAAAATATTCCCTCCTAACATCTGTTCTAATGATATATATTTAAAGATAATTTATACACTACTGTATAAAGGTTTTAGGCAGGTGTGAAGAAATGCTGTAAATTAAGAATGCTTTCAGAAATAGAAGTGTTAAGAGTTTCTTTTTTATCATTAAACAAAATGGAAAGAAAATTAACAGAAGAGAAATCTAAATCAAATCAGTATTTGGTGTGACCACCCTTTGCCTTCAAAACAGAATACATTCTTCTAGGTACACTTGCACACAGTTTTTGAAAGAATTCGGCAGGTAGGTTGTTCCAAACATTTTGGAAAATAAACCATAGATCTTCTGTGGATATAAGCTGCCTCAAATCCTGTCTCTTTATGAAATCCCAGACAGACTCGATGATGTTGAGATCAGAGCTCTGTGGGGGCCACACCATCACTTCCAGTACTCCTTGTTTCCCTTTACCCTGAAGAGAGAGTTTTTCATGACATTAGCTGTACGTTTGAGGCCGTTGTCCTGCTGCAGAATAAAATTGGAGCCAATCACACACCTCTCTGATGGTATGGCATGATGCATAATTATCTGCTTGTATTTATCAGCATTGAGGACACCATTGATCCTGACCAAATCTCCAACTCCATTTGTAGAACTGCAGCCTTAAACTTGCATGAAACCTTCACTATGCTTCATTGTTCCCTGCAAACGCTCATTATTGTACTACTGTCCAGCCCCTCGGCGAACAAACTGCCTCCTGCTACAGCCAAATATTTAAAATTTTGACTCATCAGCCCAAAACACCAGCTACCATTTTTCTGCACCCCAGTTCCTATGTTTTAGTGCATAGTCGAGTCACCTAGTCTTGTTTCCACATCAGAAGTTTGGTTTTTTGGCTGCAAATTTTCCATGAAGACAACTTTTGGCCAGACTTCTCCGGACAGTAGATGGGTGTACCTGGGTCCCACTGGTTTCCACCAGTTCTGTGCTGATGGCACTGCTGAACATCTTCTGATGTCATAGGGAATTAAACATGATGTGTTTTTCATCTGCTGCATTGGCTGACCACTGTGTCTTGAAACTCCAGTCTGTTTAGAAATCTTTGCCTGGGAGAGACCTTGCTGATGCAGTATAACTACCTTTTGTCTTGTTGCTGTTGCCATGGTGTGTGACCTGTAACATGAAACTATCTTCCACAATCTCACCTTAGTAGCAGAGTTTGTCTGTACCTCACCCAGTTTTATGCCTCTAAGCCCTTGTACACACGGTCGGACATTCCGACGGAAAATGTCCGATCGGACCGTGTTGTCGGATAATCCGACTGTGTGTGCTCCATCGGACTGTTTCCGTCGGAATATCCGACCAACAAAGTTTTAGAGCTGAGCTATAAAACTTTCCGACAACATGATCTGATCGGACTTTGTCCGATTGTGTGTAGAGAATTCCGATCGGACAAAGTGCCATGCATGCTCAGATCAAATTCCTAGACCAAAGCTATTGGCTACTAGCCTGAACATAGTCCCGTCGTAATGAAATAACGTCTGCACGCTACGTACGATCGGATTTTCCAACAACTTTGTCCGACCGTGTGTGTATGCAACACAAGTTCCGGACAAAATCCGTCGGACAAAATCAGACGGATTTTGTTTTCGGAATGTCCGACCGCGTGTACAAGGGCTCACACAGCTGTTTATGTTTCATATAATAACTGCGTTTCAACCTACATATGAAATTGATGATCATTAGAACCTGCTTGGTATAATTGGTTAATCATACACCTTATCCTAATCCTACAAACTCCCTGAATTTGTGCAAGTGTACAAAGTCTGCAAGTGGAAGAATCAATGCTAATTTGAAGCCAAAGGGTAGTCACAACAAATATTGATTTGATTTGGATCTTTCTTCTTTCTATATATAGAAGAAGGGCGCTCTGATGATGGTTGAGCCATAGGAGCCTGGGCATGTCTTGAATTTAACTTCATTAGGAAACTGTTAAATTAATGGGTTTAGTTCCGCTTTAGGCTGGTCTGGTATCTACCAACTAAGGAGTAAATAGTAAAAATAAAAACTGGTGGATTTGAATTTGGCAAGCAGGACGAAATTGGTCAGATTTCCATAGTAAGTATTTAGAGTTTTGCTCACTTCTTTTACATCACTTGGCCAGTGTATGTCCAACCATATGAGAGCTAAAACATAATTGATTGATATGGTCAACAGCCATGTTTTCCCCATCCCTATTATGTGTTCTTTGCACAAGAGGCAGAGATAGAGTTCACCAGAGATGTGGTAAAACAAAGCTATTCTACTAATAATTATTTTAAAGGTATATATTTCGATCTACACAATGTATGTGGTTGTATGCACAGAGCGGTGTCTCTTCATCCCCAGAGAATCCCAAATATGCAAAAACAAAAGCCAATGGAACTTTCATAAGAAATGACAAACAGAAGTAAGAAATATAATAACACAGAATTGTAATACATAAATACAAAATGTGGTAAAAAAAAGGCATTTTAAAATATACTTAAAGTATGCATTAATGGGCAGTTGGATTATTTGCGTCATATATTGGTTTACACAAGTATTTGATATATCAACAGCGGCATAATAAATGCAAATAGCTGAACTATGACATGCCCATAAATTTCACAAATATTGACATTATTAAAAAAAATAATACTAGTCCATAGCCACAAACTCAATTGCAAAAAGAGGGGATGGGAATTAGATCTCAATCAATGAACGCATGAGGGTCTCCGTAAGGTGTCTGTCCCAAGAGCTTTGGAAGAGTGGGCCAAATTGCCAGGGCTACCACAAGGGACCAGTTTCACATCATACATGTGAAATGTATGGGAGGATTGAATTAATAACAAAGTGACAAAATTACAAAGTGAACTGAGATTATTGAAACGCATTGAGAATATTTTAGAATGCATTTTTAATACATTTTGTATTTATGCAATAAAATTCTGTGTTTTTTATTTCTTCCTTCTATTTGGCGTTTCTTATGAAATTTCCATGGGCTTTTGTTTTTGCATATTTATATATATTTAGCTCTATTCCTATCATGAAGGTGTATCCTGCCTGTAAACATCTTTACAAATGAACCGTTATTACCCCACGTGTCTTTAGTCTATGAGTAACCCAGTGTATCTGCCCTTTAAATTATTCAACATAACTGATCAGTGTCGGGAAAACAAAGAGAGGAAATCAATAAAATAACCAAAAGAGCTGCTAAGATCTGACTTTCTTTCATGTGAGAGAACATGATTTATGAGAACGGTTAGCGTGACTCAACTGTATCAAGACTTTACCTCATTATGGATTCACATCCCGAGGGCAGATTACTTATATTTGATACAAAACGAAGGCTTTAAAGCCTCATGGAGCCAAATCAGTAAACAGGTTTCCCATTTGTGTTTTAAAACATACCTTCAAATCAGAGAACTGACTCTTCAAAAATACTTCAATTATTCATTGCATTTGGTGCCAGCAAAAGATTTTTTAATAAGATAAAATTCATGCTTGCTGTGAGCAAAACTTCAATGCAATCTGTAAACCTTGCAGGCATCTTTAATAGTTTCGAACGTGATGAATGTCGAGTCGTTAATCCCTTCAAGGCTAGATTTTGTAAAAGTGCAATCAGGAGGACCTGTTTTTGGAGCAGGGAAGAATGTGATTAATCAATAAGAGCTCTTGGAGAGCTCCTTGAAAAATATTTGGCAGCTTGGGCTTTGTTGTGCCATGCTTAGACCATGTGGTGACCATTTTGTAATCATCTTACAGAAACAGGTTCTAATCAAGCTCTTTGAAGACTTCTAAAAATGAAAGGTCTCCAATTGTTGGTGCATGCTTACGCTCACCAACTCTCTGATAAATACTGTAAACTAATAAGATAATACAGTTACATACATAGCATTTATTATTATTACCTACTCAAGATCTCATTGGCTGCAAACATTGAAAATTGTTTAAAATGTGTGCTTGTTGACATGGAGAACAGAAGACTCAGATCTGTCCACTGAATGCTGCTGTATAGAATGATGTCCTATAACCGAGATGAAGTGCCAGAATGGGAAAGGTAGGTTCAACTGGCGCTTCTGTTCCAGAATTGTAGTATCACACAACAGCGAGTAGAAGCCCACTAGAATAAACCAGTCATGAGAGAAATACAAGTGCTGTCATTTTCTACCTCCTTCTCAAAATGTTAGTTACCTGTCTGTTGTGCTGAAAGTTTGGCTTCAATACATTCCAGGTCACTGACCCGGAAAACGTATATAGAGCAAGAAAATTAGAAGTTTAGGTTTGCATACTTAATTTAAGTTAGTGTTTCAAATAAATGTAGCAAAGCGGGATTTAGCATTTCCACAAGGAGAGGTCAGCATTGACAACCTCCTTGTTTCTTTCATGGCAGATGTCCTTTAAAGTGTATGCATGCTTGAACGTGCACCTTGTTAGCTGATTTTTCTTCTGCCTGTGTGTCATTGAGGAGAACTTCCCTCACTTCCTGCCCCAGAGACACAATAAGCAATCTCTACTAAGTGGGGGGAATATATCTCTTAGACTTTTCCCCCAGAGCAGGGGTTCCTATTGGAAGATATCTACTCACCTCCTGTTCTAGGGACAACAATAAAAGTGGGGATTTCACATCTCTTTCTGTTTTGGTGACAATGATCACCAGGAGCAATAGAGAATATGAATCTATGCAGCAGGTACACAGGTAACAATTAAAAACCTGACAGGGGTTCTAATCCTTTCCCACTCTATCCAAAACTAAAAAGGTTTTGGCTATGGATAAATTTTAACTACATCCCATTTGCTGATGGTAGGGGGAAGGAGTGACTGCAATTGAAAGTGAGGCCAGTAGTATTTAATCATATTCCTCATTCCTGTCCCAGAGATTCAACATAAAGTAAGTGGAAGTCTTTTCGTAGAGTTCTCTCCGATGGCAGTTTTTTAAATTTCATATTCCAATTGCTTTTAGGGTGAATTTCTCTACTGGTGACACATACCAGGCCTGATGAAAGTTCTAACTTAAAAAATATATTACCCAAGGTTTCATATTCCTAAATTGTGTCTGTTGTAAAATTTACGTCTGTTAAAAATGTTTCTGTTTTCTTTGTATTTCTTCCTTTGTGTGAAATACCTTGTGATGCTGCCAGCCTGCTTTCCTATTTCAAACTGTCCATGTTAGACATAGAAGCACATTGTTCATACACCTTTAGCACCAGATGGGTTATATAGTGTATGTAAAAGCTATTGAGATTTGAGCACAGGTATATTGGGTATATTGTACTTCTATAGAAGCACATCCTTCGCAGCCTGGTCAGTTTTCTAAATGTACTGGGAGCACAGCCAGTCTGCCTATTCTTCCAGTGGTCAGATTTGTGTTGACCCCCCCCCCCCCCCAGCCATTCACTGGGAATATCAGTGTATTGCTGTTTATCACCCTCTGCTGACATGTCCCATCATTGCAGTTTCCAACCTCACCTCTGTAAGCCCCTTTTGCAGAGGTTAAGTGATTACTCATAAAAAAAGCAAAACAGTTTATAATGATATATACTGTGTATATATATATATATATATATATATATATATATATACACAAGTGTAATGCCTTTCATTTCTATCTTTAACTAAATGGTCTGTTTTACAAGGTAAGGATTCACATATACTTTATGTCAAAGTGTTGGTGGTTTAAAGTGGAATTTAAATGTTCGTATCTGAGTGCCACAAACAGATAATGCAGGAAATAAAGGAACAACTCAAGAAATAAGGACTTTGAGTTATACCTCCACTCTATTCAGACATATCCATAAAAACAGATTAAAATCAATTGTACAGATTAACCGTCCATAGTTTCCTATGTATCCTATAACTTCTAAGTTCACATAAATCCCATAAAAATACTCAACTTAACCACTGCTATCGATCATTCTCCAACAAGTGTATTATAAACAAATTTATGCTGAAATCTCAGGTCCTGATGAAGTGGGGTTCCCTGTGAAACAATTTGACCTAGACAATTTGATCTTAAGACCACACACCCAGGAAGTGTGTAAAAAAGGCTCTTCAGCCCGAAACGCGTCTGCTCTTTTGTTTTCCTCTATGTGCCAATAAATACTTCTTACGGATTGGAGTTGCCGGTTATTTTTCTATTTTACACACCCAGGAAACTTTGGGCAGGTAACCTGTACAATTGATTTTAATCTGATTTAATGGCTGTCTGAAAAAAGTGTTAATATTTTAATACTGTATTGTTTGTGTTTATATTACACTCCTGAAGGTATACATCAAAGTTCCCATTTCTTGAGTTGTTCCTTTTTTCCTGTAAATTTAGGGATGATACCTCCAAGAGTATAAACTACTACAGTATCACACACCTCCCCTACACACAGTAGACTTTGTTGCACAAACAGAAAATGGTATTTAATTCATTTTTAATATTCAAAGCAAACTCAGCCATCCCTTCATGTTTCCATGCTTTATTTTGTTCAGAATTCACTTTGAAAAACACCCCTCTAGCATTTCTAGCAGTGGCCATCTTGAGTAAGGGCAAGAAGGCAAAATAAGGATTAAAATAGTTCATGTTGATTCAGAGAGTTTAGTTCTGCTCTAATGCAGCTCTATGGGGAAATCAAAGAATGCCAATGAATATGAAAGCTGAGCGTTGAGCACCAATTCTATAAGAAAAGTGTAAAGTGGGTGTCTGATGTGATAGGTGCTCTTTTCCAAGCTTGTGTTTGGGAATTACCTTATGTTGTAGTTTTTCATCTTTTCATTTACACAAACAAAAGAAAGATGCTGGCTAAAAACTGACACCTTCAATTATAAGAGGGCTCCAGTTGTCTAAGCCAGTGGTCATCAACGCTGTCCTCAGGGCCCACTAACTGGCCAGGTTTGCAAGATAACTGAAATACATCACAGGCCTGTTAGTGGGCCCTGAGGACAGGGTTGATGACCACTGGTCTAAACAATATTAGAGATTAGCCTAGAACTGTGTATCTCTTTTTTTCCTCAGATCCCTCAAAATAAACATATTTGTTTTTAGGATTATTTCATCAAATTGAACAGATATGCTTCATTGCAGTTTAACGCCAGCTGGAAACACTGGAAACACCTTACTTGACTAAAACACCTACAGTATATACAAATAGTTTTGCTTGCCAAAAAGATTGGTAAAGTAATGGACGCAGTCTTGTGTTTTCACTGTATGACACCATAGCTTAGGATAAGTGGGATGACCCATCTTTCACTTTTGCTTTCTCTGTAACATTGCCCCACCCCCAGCCTGCATTGTGGACAGCTAGAAAATGTATGGCAATAATCTGTTATTCCCTTTTGTATGTCTGCTTTAGTGCCTCCCTCTTCAACCCATCATCTTACAGAACAAACATTCGCATGACAAAACTCATTTCAATTTTAATTTTAACGGGAACTTTGGTTTGTTTTTTTCTTTTTTTAAAGTCAGAAGTTACAAATACTGTAGCTGCTGACTTTTAAAAATCAGGTACATACAGTGGAAATCGAAAGTTTGGGTACCCCAGGTAAAAATGTGTGTTAATGTGCATAACGAAGCCAAGGAAAGATGGAAAAATCTCCAAATGGCATCAAATTACAGATTAGACAAAAAAGTTAGATTATATTTCCATTATTTACACTTTCAAAATTACAGAAAACAAAAAAATGGCGTCTGCAAAAGTTTGGGCACCCTGCAGAGTTAATATCTTGTACTGCCGCCTTTGGCAAGCATCACAGCTTGTAAAAGCTTTTTGTAGCCAGCCAAGAGTCTTTCAATTCTTGTTTGAGGTATCTTTGCCCATTCTTCCTTACAAAAGTGTTCCAGTTCTTTGAGATTTCTGGGCTGTCTGCCACGCACTGCTCTTTTAAGGTCTATCCATAGATTTTCAATAATGTTGAGGTCAGGAGATTGTGAAGACCATGGCAAAACCTTCAGTTTATGCCTCTTGATGTAATCCCCCGTGGATTTTGAGGTGCGTTTAGGATCATTATCCATTTGTAGAAGCCATCCTCTCTTTAACTTCAGCTTTTTCACAGATGGCATCAAGTTACCATCCAAAATTTGCTGAAATTTTATTGAATCCATTGTTCCTTCTACTCGTGACATGTTCCCTGTGCCACTGGCTGCAATACAACCCCAAAGCATGATTGATCCACCCCCATGCTTAACAGTTGGACAGAGGTTCTTTTCATTAAATTCTGTGCCCTTTCTTCTCCAAACGTACCTTTGCTCATTCCGGCCAAAAAGTTCTATTTTAACCTCATCGGTCCACAGAACTTGTTTCCAAAATGCCTCAGGCTTGTCTGTATGTTCATTTGCAAAGTTCAAACGCTGATTTTTGTGGTGAGGACGTAGAAGAGGTTTTCTTCTGATGACTCTTCCATGAAGACCATATTTGTATCTCTTTATAGTGGAATAGTGTACCACAACTCCAGTGTCTGCCAGATCTTTCTGGAGGGATCGTGCAGTCAAACGTGGGTTTTGAATTGCTTTTCTCACAATCCTGCGAGCTGTTCTGTCTGATATTTTTCTTGGTCTTCCAGATCTTGCTTTAACTTCCACTGTTCCTGATGACTGCCATTTCTTAATTACAGAGGATATTGACATCTGAAAACGCTTTGCTATCTTCTTATAGCCTTCTCCAGCTTTGTGAGCATCAACTATTTTCAGTTTCAGTTTTCTAGACAACTGCTTAGAAGAACCCATGGTGCTGATTGTTGGAGCAAGGTCAGTTGAGTCTGGCCATTTAAAACCTTTGAGATTGACATCACCTGGTCTTCCCAGATGATGATTGAGAACAATTTATGACACCGGCAGGTCTCAGCTTTGCAAAGGGGGCAGTGCATGCTATAAATTCTGCAGGGTGCCCAAACTTTTGCAGACACCATTTTTTTGTTTTCCGTAATTTTGAAAGTGTAAATGATGGAAATAAAATATAACTTTGTTTGACATATTATAAGAATGTCTAATCTGTAATTTGATGCCATTTGGAGATTTTTCCATCTTTCCTTGGCTTCGTTATGCACATTAATACACATTTTTACCTGGGGTGCCCAAACTTTCGATCCCCACTGTACCAATGTCTGGGACCCAGCACTGGCTTCCCATAGTAAGTTCTTCTTATTGCAAGTCCTTGGCACTGCCATCTTGGATATTAAAACTGGTTGTGGCTTCCTGAGAAATCATAGCCAGGACCCCATTGCGCATACACCAGTTCATGCAGTGCTTTGTTAATGGTCCTGCAGCCTTCTGGGATGTGCAACACTACCCAGGAAGTTGCAGAAGGGGAGGTGGCAGGGTATTGCAAAAAGTCAGTACTTCCCATCCCACCAAAAAACTGTACATCATTTACAAGCTGGAGGTGGGAATAAACCTAGGGGACTTCACTTTTTCAGTGAAGTTATACTTGAAAGTAGCCATGTGGCAAATCAAAGATGGGTTTCAAGTAATTACCCTTCTGAATGAAAGACTAGAAAACTGATTCTAGCAAATTGACTCTCCCATTGGCTGCTTTGGTGGACTGCAGATCTACAAACTAGATGGATCAACTTGACACCTGAAGACAGCAATAACTAAGAAAGTTCTCTAGCTGGGTTATCTGTAACATAAAATAAAATGGGGGTGTCATTGTAGCGAGAGTAATGATCCATAGTGACAGCATCTGGGAAAGGTAGGGAGCGCACTTATGAAGTTGGTGAAACAAAGAGCCTGAGAAGGGGAAGAATTAATCAGATGGATGTAGTTATTGGGAAAAAGTAAGGTGGTTATATGGAAAAGAGAGTAAAGTGCATTGGAGGTAAAGGGTATCTCCATTCTCTTCTGCAAATTTACAGCAATCACTAAGGAAGCCACAAAATGAATGTTTTCCCTTCTAAAGCTACATACAGGAGACTTTGAAGGGTCAAATGTTGCTCCTGGGCTTCCAACTGAGCAACATTTGTACAAATTAAAAGAAAGTTTATTAATTCATCTTGTTTCCCCTGCCATCCTCTTCTGCACAAGAGTTCCAATTTAAAAAAAAAAGACCTATGATGATCTCCTGGATAATTTGCCAGTGACGGAATCTCTTGTAGCAATGAAGCAACTAATTAGAATGTGAATCATTAAAATGCAAGCATGGACACCAAGATCATAACACAGAAACCTAACTGTAGGCACATTAACAAAGATGCATGTAATGAGTTATAAGGAAGAAGACAGGACAGCACTGTCATCCTTCTAGGCAGGTTCAAAGGAAAACTTTCTAAGCAGAACAAGATACAAAGATCAATAATAAAAAGAAATTCCACAGCAGGTACAGTATACAAAACATATAAACTGTGCCTGAGGAAATTATAACAAATATACTGTTTGTTTTATTAATTTTAAATTTTAAAAATCAAATCCAGTTCAGCAACAGGTTACATTTACAACTCATCTTGGACACAAGATTGTGAGATTTGTTCACTAGCAACTAGGAATGTGCCAGTGAAGTGAACCTAGCCACAATCCACCCAGAACAAAACAATCCAAACTGAGAGAAATCTTCTCTCAGTTATAACTGAAATAGGTGTCTTCATTGAAAGACTTCCCTTTACCTCCTTCTTTGGTTACTTGTCTTCCCATCTTCTTCTGTCCTGATAACAGTAGCTACTGGGACAGACAAAGACACTTTTTTGTCCCTGGGTGACTACGCTCCTCACACTAGGCTGCATTCTTGATTATTTTCCATTACATTGGGACATGGGAATTAGTAATTTACAGAAGGTAACTTGGATAGAAGATCATGTTGTTTATGATTTCAATTCAATACACAGGGCGTGAGAGGGACACTGCATTTCGGGCAAGATCAACAGATATTTTCTGTACTAACTGACTGTATTTAGCCTTAGAACAAAGGGACTGGAACGCCACAACAAATTACATTTTGTTCTAGGGTTCAGATATGCCTTAGGTCATCGCTTCTCAACCAGGGTTCTATGGAACCCCAAGGTTCCTCCAGAGGTCTCTAGGGGTTCCTTGAGCAATGAGCAAATGCTGCCTCTCAGATAAGTTCCAACTGATACCATTGAGATTTTTAGCTATCTGTAAGGGGATAATTCTTCCCAATGTCCACAAGCGTAGGCAGCATCATTCCCAGTGACCATAATGTGTAGGGAGCATTCTTCCCAGTGACCTTCACTCTAATGTATCATGAGTTGTAGATATAGTAATTTTTATTAGGGGTTCCCTGAGATTAGAAAGTTATTTTAAGGGTTCCTTTATATTGGAAAGCAGAGAAACTCTGCTGTAGGTGTTGGGGAGAAGCTAAACCCCGGGTTGCGCATGTTGACTTGTGTCTGGAGCCAAAAGTGCCTACAATGGGTACGTGAGCATCAGAACTGGACCATGGAGCCATGGAAGAGGTTGTCTTCAAATTCTCCAGATCTCAATCCAATAGAGCATCTTAAATTGTGCCAGAAAAACAGGTCTGATCCATGGAGGCCCCACCTTCCAACTTACAGGACTTAAAATTATCTGCTACAGAAAGCTCAGTGCCAGATATAACAGCATACCTATTCAACATTAGGGGAGTGGGCATGATATTATGGCTGATTGGTGTGTGTAGGTATATATATATATATATATATATATATATATATATATATATATATATATATATATAGATAGATATATAGATATATATTTTTTTAAATAAAGCCACCAGGAAATAGGAGGAGCTGCATTGCCTATTAGGACAATGGAGACACAGCATATGCCTCATACCCATGCTGCACACCCTGTGCCTCCCTCTCCCCATACTGTGGCAGGGTTGATGTTTCATCCCGATATTCCTGTGCTTATGGAAGCTGTTGATTAGAGTTTGAGATTTTACAGCAAAGTGACATATCATGGACTTGACAGCTTACAAGGAAATATAACAGCATAAGATACAGCTTTAGACTTTTCATTTTCACAGGAAATGTCATTGTTTTATCTCATTTAAAATCTACCACAAAAAAAAATCTGAAATATCGTTTTTCATCTCAGGCAAAATACCCAATGCTGACCTTTTCTGTAATGCTGGCAACATGAAGATATTGTTATAAAGTAGAATTCAAAGCAGGGTACATGTTCAGTGGAAAAATGTAAATAGATGAAACATCGCTTTTCATAAGATCTTTCAGATAGTGAAAGGTTCTGAATCGTGGAGGATAATTAAATCAGAATTTTAAGCAGGAAAAAACAATTAATGCAGGTATATGTAATGTGCTCACAGTGAACATGTGAACAAGAGGGCAAGAAAAGGAAGTAGAGGGATGACATCATAATAGTTCTGCAGTGGATTAAGAATAAATCGAATGAAGAACCATTGGGAGGCACAATGGGAGTCTGTTAACCCTACCAACACAACAGTGCCACGTCTCAGAATCAATTAATGTAAATCACAAAGTTTGAGCTTCATGGACTTTATGGGTTATGACTCCAGCAGGTTAACCACTTCAGCCTGGAAGGACTTACCCCCTTCCTGATCAGAGCAATTTTTGCGATGTGGCAATGCATCGCTTTAACTGACAATTGCCCAGTCATGTAACATTGTGCACAAACAAAATTGACGTCCTTTTCTTCCCACAAAAAGACCTTTCTTTTGGTGGTATTTGATCACCTCTGCGGTTTTTATTTTTTGTGCTATAAACTAAAAAAAGCCTGTCAATTTTGAAAAAAAAAGCTATATTTTTTACTTTTGCTATAATAAATATCCCCCAAAAATATATTAAAAAAAACAAATCTATTCCTCAGTTTAGGTATTCTTCTACATAATATATTGATTGGTTTGTGCAAAAGTTATAGCATTTACAAAATAGGGGATAGATTTATGACATTTTTATTATAATTTTTAATTTTTTCTATTAGTAACGGCGGAGATCTAACATTTTTATCATGAATGCGACATTGCGGCGTACACATCAGACACTTTTGACACTATTTTGGGACCATTGGCATTTATACAGTGATCAGTGCTATAAAAATGCACTGATTACTGTGTAAATGACACTGTCAGAGAAGGTGTTCAATACTAGGGGGATATCAAATAGTTAAGTTCGTTCCCTCATTGTGTTCTAACTGTAGGGGGGATGGGCTCACAAAAATATGGCACAGATCACTGCTCCCGATCACTAGGAGCAGTAGATCCCTGTCATGTTACTAGGCAGAACAGGGAAATGCCTTGTTTACATAGGCATTTCCCCGTTCTGCCTCTCCGTGTCACGATTGCAGGCCACTGGCGGACATTGAGTCCGCGGGACCCACGGGCACGCTCCCACAGCGGGTGAACATGCCCGGTAGCTGCCGATGACGCAGTGACGTACGGGTATGTCATTTTGCGCACCGTGCCACTTTGCCGACGTATATTGGTGTAAGCCATTCGGCAAGTGGTTAAAGTTGAAATCCTGTTAAATACACAAATGAAATGCAGATTTTACCTGTTTAAGAATTTGTACTTTTGTCCAACGAATCCTGAGATTTACACAGCTCTGCCTCAGATCACATCCAGCTTTTTTCTACTGCTGTTAAAGTGGAGCTCTGGGACTTAACTTTTATGTAAACTTGAAATGGTCCATCTTGGCTCCATGTAAGTATCCATATATTGTATGATATCTAAAGGGCCATTGGGGTTGCTGACAATCATTGTTGTAGTCTATGCTTCATACAGTGATAGCCTAGAGACCCGCGGGCACACTCACGTCGGCGGCGGCGCGTGCCCACTAGCCCGCGATTTAAAGGGGACATACAGGTATGCCCATTTGTGCAGCCGTGCTATTGTGCTGATGTACATCGTTGTGCGTTGGTCGTCAAGCGATTAATAAAATGTATACTAAAAAGAAAAAAAGAGTCTCATTGCACTCTAAGTTCAGGCTCATCAAACCTTAAATCTGGGAATGGGGATCCACGACCAGAAGGGAGGGGCTCTAAGTCCAGTACTACTATGGAGTCTTGGTTCCGGTGGGATGGATCAGAGTGGAATACATCAATACATCAATCAGCAGCCTTAGTGAAAGTCAATGTCGGATGTATCACAGGAAAAGATGTGAATGGGGATGGATGGATGACAGCTCAGATTGTGGTGCAGCAGGCCTTATCAGGTCTGGGAATCCTCAATAACTTAGAAAACAAAAGTGGCCACAGGGCAAACATCAATATGAGCATCTATAATTTATTAAAAGCACAAAAGCACACTTACACTGGACTTATATCTTGGTTTTCTCTAAATATTAAATGTGTGAGGCCAATGGCTGAATAGAAAAGTAAAATGTGAAGGTGGAAAAAATAGGAGTTAAAAAATTAAAATAAAGTTGATAACATATGTTCATAAATAATTGTACCCGACTGTATTTTTTACTCCCTTCATAAAGGATGGGAATTTACCCAGACTACACCTCAATATAAGGGACACAAACCGCTAAGAATTCGTTTTTTTTCTCAGGAATTCAAAAAGGTCCCCAACTTTTAGAGTCAAAGGGTAAATGCCTTTGTAGTAACTCCATGCAACTCAAGGACTGTGGTTAAGCGCTTGGTTGTCTACTTTTTTTAGGCAAAGCTTAAAAGAAAAGTCTAATACAGCAGTTGCAAGCACAGGGAGTTTCAGTTTCAAGCAGAAAGATTAAACAGATAAATGCTGAGACACCTGACTATCTTTGTAGCAGCACCACTGTTCTCATCACTTTGTTCTCTTAGATCTGGCTCACCCAACTCTTCTTGGTTCACTCAGCCAGTACAGATGCAGAACCCCTGCTACACGGGACCCACTCCTTGGCTTCTAAATATTGGATCTCCAGTAACCCAGGGTTCTCACATGACTCCAGAGACTTATGGACATCTTCCAGTCACCTGGACTAGTCACCTCTGCTTTCTCAGTCTCCCCAGGCTTGTGCAGCTGTCCCAACTCTGCCAAACCTGTGAGCAAGGAATTTCGCAATATGGGGTACAGTCTCAATGGCAGGAACACATGTGCCCCCGGGTGAAGAATGCAGCTCTCCCCAGGCAGGGCTCTGTCTCTAAAAGGGAGATTTGATCTATGGTTAGGCATTTCTTATAATGAATCCACACACTTGTGCACTCACAAGGTCTGCAGGTCTCCAGCAAGATCCAAACCCAGGATTGAAGACTTTGTCCTAGCTGAGACACTTTGAAGCCTGATAGCTCCAGGCTCCGATCCAGGATTACAAAAACTAGAAAAAAATTGAAAAACCCAGTTTTCTCCACTTGCAATAAACACCCTGTAGACCCGCACTATGTATTAGTGTGAACCCTGTGTCATTCTTATATCCATTTCCATAGTGGCAGGACTTCGAACTGTCACAATATATATAATTTCTTCTTCTCTTCCTTCTATCACCACCTATGAGGTAGAAAAGCAAATATACTTACATTTGCACCTTATTAAACTGGCCATTTGTAGTTATGGGAAGTAAAGAACAGTACCACTTAGACTGCTGCACAGTGGAGATAAGCCACAATAGTCACTAATATAAGCACACTGAAGCTGCATATAGGATCCTCAGCTTCAACCTTCTGGTGCATGCTGCAAAGTCTGCCAGTGGAGTAATGCTGCCCCTTTTATACGATAGGCAGTTCTGATACTCCCACTGCTGCTCTGTTACATACCACCCCGGGACGCCACATGGTGCTCTTTTACCACTATAATTCCCCATACACACGATCAGACATTGATTGGACATTTCGGCAACAAAATCCATGGATTTTTTCCAACGGATGTTGGCTCAAACTTGTCTTTCATACACATAGTCACACAAATCTTGTCGGAAATTTTGAAAGTCAAGCACGTGGTGACGTACAACACGTACGATGAGTCAAGAAAAATAAAGTTCAATAGCCAGTGCAGCTCTTCTGTTTGATTCCGGGCATGCGTGGAACTTTGTGCGTCGGAATTGTGTACACACGATCATAATTTACTAATTTAGTTGTCGGAAAATTTGAGATCCAGATCTCAAATTTTGTATGACGGGAATTCAGATGGAAAATGTCTGATGGAGCCTACACACAGTCAGAATTTCCGACAAAAAGCTCCCATCAAACATTTTTTGGCATGATGTACCTGGATGAAAGTACAGACCTATTTAATGAATTAACTAATCCAGGCTTTGAATTGCGCATTTAATTAATTTACTAATTAATTTACTACTTTGCTAATTAAATTAGGGCTTGGGCATGCAGAACTTCACTAATTAACATGTTTATGCCAATTCTGTATCTAGATTACTATTACAGTATAATGCAAAATTCTTGTGGCATTAGGGTCCAGGCATTAGGGTCCAGGCATGAAGAAAAGTGTATAACTCTTGACTGCATGCAGATTTCCACTTTACAGTTGGAGAATTAAAGCAGGATTTTGGAAAGTTACATTTACTATATCTAAGCATTCCTATTAAAGCAAACCTATTATAAAGTGCAGCAAATTAAAATAAGCCTAGCCTGTAAAAGAATATGAAGCGTGCTTACCTTTTTGGCAGCCATCTTTAAGCTTTACGTCATGCTTAAAACGCTTGGCTATGCTGCATACATGAAAGAAACATGGAACTATTGTTAAAACATATCCAGTACACCAAGTACAACTAATAAAATCTGTGTAGATCTAAAAGTATCGGATCTGCTGCTTGGAATGCAGCTCAGATATAGTAAGTACTATTGTTATACAGTGGTGTGAAAAAGTGTTTGCCCCCTTCCTCATTTCCTGTTCCTTTGCATGTTTGTCACACTTAAGTGTTTCGGAACATCAAACCAATTTAAACAATAGTCAAGGACAACACAGTAAACACAAAATGCAATTTGTAAATGAAGGTGTTTATTATTAAAGGTGAAAAAAAAAAACCCATCATGGCCCTGTGTGAAAAAGTGATTGCCCCCCTTGTTAAAACATACTATAACTGTGGTTGTCCACACCTGAGTTCAATTTCTATAGCCACACCCAGGCCTGATTATTGCCACACCTGTTCACAATCAAGGCATCACTTAAATAGGAGCTGCTTGACACAGTAAGGTCCACCAGAAGATCCTTAAAAGCTACACATCATGCCGAGACCCAAAGAAATTCAGGAACAATTGAGAAAGAAAGTAATTGAGATCTATCAGTCTGGAAAGGGTTATAAAGCCATTTCCAAAGCTTTGGGAATCCAGCGAACCACAGTGAGAGCCATTATCCACAAATGGCGAAGACATGGAACAGTGGTGAACCTTCCCAGGAGTGGCCGGCCGCCCAAAATTACCCCAAGAGCGCAGCGACGACTCATCCAAGAGGTCACAAAAGACCCCACAACAACGTCCAAGGAACTGCAGGCCTCACTTGCCTCAGTTAAGGTCAGCGTTCATGCCTCCACCATCAGGAAAAGACTGGGCAAAAATGGCCTGCATGGCAGAGTTCCAAGGAGAAAACCACTGCTGAGCAAAAAGAACATCAAAGCTCGTCTCAATTTCTCCACAACACATCTTGATGATCCCCAAGACTTTTGGGACAACATTCTGTGGACCGATGAGACAAAAGTGGAACTCTTTGGAAGGTGTGTGTCCAAGTATATCTGGCGTAGAAGGAACACTGCATTTCATAAAAAGAACATTATACCAACAGTAAAATATGGTGGTGGTAGTGTGATGGTCTGGGGCTGTTTTGCTGCTTCAGGACCTGGAAGACTTGCCGTGATAAAAGGAACTATGAATTCTGCTGTCTACCAAGAGATCCTGAAGGAGAATGTCTGACCATCTGTTCGTGTACTCAAGCTGAAACGAACTTGGGTTCTGCAGCAGGACAATGATCCTAAACACACCAGCAAGTCCACCACCGACTGGCTGAAGAAAAACAAAATGAAGACTTTGGAGTGGCCTAGACAAAGTCCTGACCTGAATCCTATTGAGATGTTGTGGTATGACCTTAAAAAGGCCGTTCATGCTCGAAAACCCTCTAATGTAACTGAATTAGGACAATTCTGCAAAGATGAGTGGGCCAAAATTCCTCCAGGACGCTGTAAAAGCCTCATTGCACGTTATCGCAAACGCTTGGTTGCAGTTGTTGCTGCTAAGGGTGGCCCAACCACTTATTAGGTTTAGGGGGCAATCACTTTTTCACACAGGGCCATGATGGTTTGGATTTTTTTTCACCTTTAATAATAAACACCTTCATTTACAAATTGCATTTTGTGTTTACTTGTGTTGTCCTTGACTATTGTTTAAATTGGTTTGATGTTCCGAAACACTTAAGTGTGACAAACATGCAAAGGAACAGGAAATGAGGAAGGGGGCAAACACTTTTTCACACCACTGTATATGTGAAAGGGACAGCAACGCAAGGGAGTCAAATTACATTAAAAAGAAATGGCCACTCCAAAAAATTGGTTCCAGAACTGAAAAACATGGCACATGAACCACTTGTTGCCCTGACAAAGATGTTTTTTTCCTCTGCTTCACACTCAGACTGATGAAAATTTTGTGAAAGTGATGTCCAAGAAAGCTGAAGGATTTTGTTATTTGAAACACATTTCAGAGAATAACTGATGTCAACATTAAGGAAGGACATTTTCGTTAGTCCACAATGTCCTCAGAAACATCATCAAGGACAAGCTGTTCAAAGATCTGTTGGGGGGGTGGGGGGGGGGGCAGAGAGAATCACTGTCTTGGTCAGGGGTCAGGCTTGGAGGCCAGTAGCTACAGCAGTGGTAAGGCTCCAACTGAACAGCAGGATAGGTATACAAACAGGTCCCTCTGGTGGGTGATGCGGGCTCACCCAAGTTGCAGGGTCTAAGCATTAGCCGGTATTCACCAGTAGTGATGGACGAACTTCCGACGGGACGTTTCCTGAACGCGAACCACGAACGCGGCCAAAAGTTCGCGAACTGCAAAGTTTGCGGCGGGCCCCATTAACTTTAATGGCAGGCGAACCTTAAAAACCTACAGGTCAAATTTTCAGCCACAAAATACCGTATACTGAGTATACTGATAATACTATGTGTGCACTAGATGTGCACACATAGTCCCACCACATGGACACTGACATAACAAAAGTATTAAGTGAATCTGGGATCAACAACAACAAGCATTCTTTTTTTTATCTGTGAAATCCGTGATAGAGAGCACTGACACCAGCACCGAGTTAGAGAGCACTGAGACCACACCAGCACCGAGATAGAGAGCACTGACACCACACTAGCACTGTGATGGAGCGCACTGACACCAGCACCGTGATAGAGAGCACTGACACCAGCACCGTGATAGAGAGCACTGACAACAACACCATGATAGAGAGCACTGACACCAGCACCAAGATAGAGAGCACTGACACCACACCAGCACTGAGATCGAGAGCACTGACACCAAACCAACACAGAGATAGAGAGAGAGCACTGACAGCAGCACTAATACCAGCAACTCGCTGTGGGAACCAAAAATATGACACCGCTCAACCTCTTCAAACAGGAGGGTACGGGCATATAGTACAGTGTGCTTTTTTTGTACAAGGAAGTGAGCCAAAGGTAGAAAAAAGGTCCGTGTGCTAGATTAAATAAATCGTTTATAGAGTTATGCATATACATGGTCTACTGGTCACATGTGTTGAATTCCTCTGAGATCCATGCCTCATTCATTTTTATAAATGTCAGGTAGTCAACACTGTCGTGAGCTAGGCGAGTGCGCTTATCGGTCACGATCCCCCCCTGCTGCACTGAACGTCCTTTCGGACAGGATACTGGACGAGGGGCAAGCCAACAGTTCCATTGCAAATTGGGCAAGCTCTGGCCAGAGGTCAAGCCTGCCAACCCAGTAGTCCAGGGGTTCATCACTCCTCAGAGCATCCACATCGGCCGTTAACCCAATGTAGTCGGACACCTGTCGGTCTAGGCGTTCCCTGATGCTGGATCCAGATGACACCTGTCGATGGGTCGGCTGAAAGAATGACCTCATATCAGAAGTCACCAACACATCTTCAAACCGCCCTCTTCTTGCAGGCGCTGTTGGATTGGTACCCGCAGCTCTTTCTCTGGGAGTGGAAATTCCTTCTCTGCCAGAGCACGCAAAAGCAGAATGCAGCAGTTGTCGAAGCAAGGTCTGTAAGTGCTCCATTCTGACAGCCCTCTGTGACGGTGGTAACATTTCCGCCATTTTGTGTTTGTACCGGAGGTCTAAGTACGATTGCCACCCAGTACTGGTCCTTGACCCTTATGCTTTTTATACGGGGTCCCTGTTAAAACACTGGAGCATGAAGGCCCCCATTTTCACTAAACTGGAAGCGGTGTGGTGGCCTGGCTCCTGCTCATCATCCAGGATAATGTCATCGTCCTTGTTCTCCTCTCCCCATCCACGCACAACAACAGGGATCCCAGAAATGTTTAAAGCATGCTCTTCTTGCTCCTCCTCATCCGCCCTGGCACCATCCTCCTCTGACTCCTCTTCAGACTCCTGTTGTTGACTTGTCTCGGATAGAGTAGCCCCCCCTGGGAATTCATTCAGCATTGTGACTTCCTCATCTTCTTGCTTCTGCTCCTCCACGGCTTGATCAATGACACAACGCAATGCACGCTCCATAAAGAAGGCATAAGGTACCATGTCGCTGATGGCGCCATGGCTGCGACTGACCAGTTTGGTGATCTCATCAAATAGCCGCAGAAGTCTGCATGCGTCGCGCATGAGCAGCCACTGGCGTGGTGAAAAAAAAAAACAGCTCCTCTAGAACCTGTTCTGCCGCAGAGTTCGTACAGGTATTTGTTAACTGCACGTTTCTGCTGGAGCAGCCTATTAAGCATATAGAAGGTTGAGTTCCATCGCGTCGGGAAATTGCAAATAAGACGTCGGCAGATTGTGTCGCCGCTGAATGTCAGCAAGGCGAGCCATGGCCATGTAAGATCTTCTGAAATGGGCCAAGATTTTCCTTGCCTGCCGCAAGATATCCTGGACCCCAGGGTATTTGACAACAAATTGCTGCACAACCAAGTTTAAGACGTGTGCCATGCATGGCATGTGCGTAATTTTGCCCTGTTTCAATGTGCTAAGCAGATTGGCACCGTTGTCACACACCACTTTGCCTACTGTCAAATTGAGCGGTGTCAGCCACTGATCTGCCTGTGAATGCAAAGCTGAAAGGAGTGCAGGGCCAGGGTGGCTCTTGGCTTCCAGGCCCAACAGACGCAGCACAGCATGGCAAGGTCTCACCTGGCATGTCGAATAGGTTCTGGGGAGCTTGGAAGGCGCAGCGGAAGAGACGCTAGCAGCGGAAAAGGAGGAGTCAGCCGAGGAGGAGAGGGAGGAGGATGGAATAGGAGGAGAAGAAGAGCCAGGCCTGCATGCAATCCGTGGCGGTAAAACCAAATCTACACGGGTGCCACGGGTTACATGCTTGACCGCCGTCAGAAGGTTCATCCAGTGGGCAGTAAAAGTGATAGACCTTCCCTGCCCGTGTTTGCTAGACCACGTGTCTGTGGTTAGATGTATCTTGGCAGCGACACTGTGTGCCAGAGATACATTCACTTGCCGCTGAACATGGCCATATAGCTCTGGGATGCCCTTCTGTGAGAAATACTTCCTTCCTGGGACCTTCCATTGTGGTGTTCCAATGGCCACAAATTTTTGAAAGGCCTCCAAGTCCACCAGTTTATATGGCAGTAGTTGGTGGGCTATCAGTTCTGACAAGCCAGCTGTCAACCGCTGGGCAAGAGGGTTATCCGGCATCATCATTTTTTTACGCTCGAACAATTGGCCCACGGAAGCCTGCCTTTTTTCCAGAAAAATGTGAGGATGGCATGATGGAATATGGAGTGGAATACAATTGTGAGGAGAGAGGAGAAGGAGAAGTAAAAGACGAGGCTGGATGGTGAGAGCCTGGAGTGTGGCTTTGTGGGTTCCGTTGCTCCCACTGGGCTCGGTGATGGCAGCTCATGTGCCTTCTTAAGGCGGTCGTCCCTAGGTGAGTGTTGGGCTTACCGCGACTTATGCGTTGACTGCAAAGATTGCAGATGGCAACACTATTGTCAGCAGCGGACACGTTAAAAAAAAAGCCCACACTGCGGAGCCATGTGCTGGCATCCTGGGAGTGCCAGATGTGACCGTACATGGTTGATGCCTTGCTCCTGATACATTAGCAGTCTGCTTTGTCCCTCCTGTGCAATCTAAGTTCCACCTGCTTCTCCTCCCTATTTGCTGGTCCATATCTCCCTCTGAACTCCCCTCCTCTTCCTCTCTTGTGGGCACCAACGTGACATCACTAGACACATCATCATCGAGGTCACCTTCCCCACCACTATAATTAGAGATCTCGGAGTAGGAAGCAACAGCGGGGACCAACCTCCTCCTTGGGCTGATCTGGGTACTGTCATCAGACTGCTGAGTGGCGGTTGTTGCTACCTCCTCTTCCTGATCCAATGCCAAGAGTAGCTGCCCAACGGCAATGTCTTGTGATGGATCGGAAAATAATTCCTGTGACTCAAGCGTAAGGTATATGGTGGTGGTGGTGTTGGTGGTAGTGTCTTTGGGGGTGCACACAGCAGAGAGTGAAGAGGGTGCAAATCGAGAGGATGAGGAGGGTGCAGAAAAGTAAGGCTGAGTGAGCCACTCAACCAAGTCTGGTGCGTCCTTTGACGTAATCGCACGCACCTTCTGAAATTTGCCACTTTGGCTCAAGTCTGTTGCTCCTGCCCTACCCCTACCACCCCTGCGGAAGGGCCTGCCTCTTCCTCTGCCTGTCATTTTTTAAATGACCCTGTGACAAAAGTCTCTCGAGAAGTGCAGTATGTATGTGGAAGAAGGTATATAACACCCTGCTTCAGTCTGTCGTTTTTGGGGGCCACTGGTCTATCACACCAGTTATAATACTTTTTTTTTTATTGCACTTGTCACTCTTTGTAGTATCGCTGCAGAAGCACTCAGCAGTCACAATGCTGCACAGTGGAAATGCACTATACTATGCTTTCTATATGTGCAAGTATTTTATACATGCATTATACACCGATATACTGCACACCAAATAGTACACCTATACCAGTCCTTAAAAGGACCTTTGTGGACCTAGTAGCTAGTGATTTGCAGACTGTCCCTCAGTCCCTACACCGATAAAAGACAGCTGCAGAATCGGGCAGCAATCAGCAACACAGCAGTCAGCAGCAGTGCACCACAACCCTATATATTGCACACCTATACCAGTCCTTAAAAGGACTGTTGTGGACCTAGTAGCTAGTAAATTGCAGACTGTCCCTCAGTCCCTACACTGATAAAAGACAAAACAAACAGAAATTTCACCCCTCCAGGTCAAACCACTGACAGGCTACTAGCTCTCCAAGTAGATAGGGGTTCCAGGTGCAGGCTGATTACATAAGCCAAATGTGCAGAAACAGAACAAAACTCTGGATAGCCGCACTCCGGGTTGAGTAAAAAATAAGTGCCTTTATTTCTTCAAATGCAAGTGCAAAACTCCATAGAACAACACATCACAGCAAAGGGGAACAAAAAAATAAAACAAGATTGCTGATGCGTTTCACGCTACAAACAGCGCTTACTCATAGCTGTTTGTAGACTGTCCCTCAGTCCCTACACTGATAAAAGACAGCTGCAGAATCGGGCAGCAATCAGCAGCACAGCAGTCAGCAGCAGTGCACCATAACCCTATATATTGTACACCTATACCAGTCCTTAAAAGAACCTTTGTGGACCTAGTAGCTAGTGATTTGCAGACTGTCCCTCAGTCCCTATACTGACAAAAGACAGCTGCAGAATCGGGCAGCAGTGCACTCAGCAATCACCAGCACCCTATATACTGTACACTTATACCAGTCCTTAAAAGGACCTTTGTGGACCTAATAGTAATAGCTAGTGATTAAACTGACTGTCCCTGCTCCACACAGCGTCCTGTCCCTACACTGACAAAAGACAGCTGCAGAATCGGTCAGCAGTGCACTCAGCAATCACCAGCACAGCAGTGCACCAGAACCCTATATACTGTACACCTATACCAGTCCTTAAAAGGACTTTTGTGGACCTAATAGCTAGCGATTTGTGTCACTACAGTTTGTCCCTGCTCCACACAGCAACCTATCCCTACACCGACAAAAGACAGAATGTAAAATGGCCGCCAGATCAGGTATAATTATAAGGTAGGGGGAATGTCCAATTGTCCATGTGCTGAAATGTCTCAATTGGCTGTCCTGAACCCCATTATGGATGTGTCATTATTGGTCAAAGTTCTTTCACAATGTAAACGCATATGTCCACCAGGTGAACAGTGCCAGAAGTCCGCCGGTCTGGCGAATCGCGAACACGCAAAATTCACCACGAACCGACCACCGGGCAAACCACAAGGCCATCTCTATTCACCAAAGCTCCTGATTAGGGATGAGCCGAACACCCCCCGGTTCGGTTCGCACCAGAACTTGCGAACGACCCCCGCGTTCGGTACGAACGTTAGAACCCCATTGAAGTCTATGGGACTCGAACGTTCGAATTGGAAAGTGCTAATTTTAACGGCTAATATGCAAGATAGTGTCCTAAAAAGGGTTTGGGGACCTGCCTCCTGCCTCAGGGGACATGGGTCACTGCAAAAAAAAGTTTTAAAAACTGCCGTTTTGGCGGGAGCACTGATTTTAATGACGATTAAAGTGAAAAAAAGAAAGTGAAATATTCCTTTAAATATGGTGCCTGGGGGGTGTCTGTAGTATGCCTGTGAAGTGCCACGTGTTTCCCGTGTTTAGAACAGTCCCTGCACAAAATGACATTAAACGGAAATAACACCATTTAAAACTGCTTGCTGTTTTAATGTTATATCTGGTTCCTGCAATATGGTTGAAAATCATTGAGAAACATGGCATGGGTAGCCCTCCCTGCCCATTACCAGCCTATTTGGGTCTTGTACGCATATTAAGGGGAACCCCGTACCCATATTAAAAAAAGGAAATGCGTGTGGCCCCCAGGCCCTATATACTCAGAACAGCAGTATACAGGCGGTGCAAACAAGACAGGGACTGTGTAGGTTTGTTGTGTTAAGTTGAATCTGTTTGTCATTTTCAACCGGTACATTTTTAAAGTGTAGCTCCAGTCCAAAAAACTATCTTTAAGCTTTTTGGAAAACATAGGGAAGGGTTATCACCCCTGTATAATTTGTTTTGTCGTCCATCTTTTTTCATCTCACTTGCTGCTGTCTCCTTGCGTTTGCAAGTAGGAGATGTTTGTAAGTTGGATGTTTGAAAGTAGGGGCCTGCCCTATATTATAGCGGTATGTACTGGGTAAGGAGCACGCAGACAGCACGCACTATCTCCTAACACTACTGACTGCAAGCTCTATTATTAACCACTTGTTAGCCCAATGTTTGCATAAAGTGAAAGATGAAGTTATGCTGAGTAAATAGATATCAAACATGTCACTCTTCAAAATTGCACATGCCCGTGGAATGGCGCCAAACGTCGCTACTTAAAAAATCCCCATAGGCGGCGCTTTAATTTTTTTTTTACTGGTTACATGTTTTGAGTTGCAGAGGAGGTCTAGGACTAGAATTATTGCTCTCGCTCTAACATTCTCGGCGATACCTCACATGTGTGGCACATGCGAGCACATGGGGACATGGGCGCTTTAATTTTTATTTTATTTTTTTATTGTTCATTTTACTTTATTTATGTTAGTTTGACATTTTTTTCCCCAAAAATATATTTTTGATCACTTTTATTCCTATTACAAGAAATGTAAACATCCCTTGTAATAGGAATATGGGGTGACAGGTCCTCTTTACAGTGAAATCTGGGGGGTCAATATGACCCCACATCTCACCTCTAGGCTGGGAAGCCTGAAATAAAAAATAAAAAAAAGATTCTGGCTTTGATCGTACTGGCGAGTTGGTAGAAGCACCGGAGGGCGGTGAGGGGTGGGGGGCGTCTATGGCTGGGTATTTCAGGGTATCACCGAGTATGGCTGGGTATCTCTGAGTATGGCTGGGTATGGCAATTTATGGCAGGGTATTACAGAGTATTGGCGGGGTATTGGCGGGGTACTACAGAGTAATAGCAGGGTACTGCAGAGTATTGGGGGGTACTACAGAGTAATGGCAGGGTACTGCAGAGTATTGGGGGTACTGCAGAGTAATGGCGGGTACTGCAGAGTAATGGCGGGTACTGCAGAGTATTGGGGGGTACTGCAGAGTAATGGGGGTTACTGCAGAGTAATGGCGGGGTACTGCAGAGTAATGGCAGGGTACTGCAGAGTATGCACTGGTATTGCAGAGTATTGGCAGGGAATTGAGGGGTTAAATTCGGTGAGCAGCGATGTGGGCACTGCAGATGCAGCCCACATCGCTGCTGACACCGATCTCTTTCCCCTCCGCTGTACCGATCGGTACAGAGAGGGGAGGGAGGAACAGGCGTCATAACATGACGCCGGTTTGTTTCCAAGTGATCACTCCGTCATTTGACGGAGCAATCACGTGGTAAACGGTCGCTATGAGCGGCCGTTTACCGTGATCCGTGATGCGACCCGGCGGTCACGGATGCTCTCGAGTGCGCACACCTCGGGGCACGCGAGAGCAGAATTCTGGGAGGCCGTTAATTAACGGCCTCTCAGAGTTAAACAACCCCCCTGAAGCCGTTAATCGGCAATGGGCAGTTGTTAAGTGGTTAAAGCTAGATCACTAGCTATATAGGTGAGGTGAATATAGTGGTGTATACTGCAGTCAGGGCACAGACAACAACCACTACACAGCAGCAAGATAGGAAATCAGCCAAAAACGATTGGTGTGTACTGTGTTGAAGGTACACAGAACACCCACTGCTTCAGATGCTAAGTAACACACTACACGAAGCCGCCTCAAAGGCGGCCTTATATAGTGTGGGGCATGCACTACACAGCCTGAGCTATGATTGGCCACAGGCAGGATGCCTGTGGCCAATCATGGCTCTCCTCGCTGCCGGCGCTGCGATTGGCCAAGCATGCGGGGTCACAGTGCATGCTTGGCCAATCATGGGGCAGCAATGCACTGCGCCACCGCAGTGCATTGTGGTCCGCGCGCGCGTCACTCGAATTTTGACGCGAACGGCCCAAACGTTCGGAATTCGCCGAACGGCCGAACAGCCAATGTTCGAGTCGAACGTACGTTCGACTCGAACACGAAGCTCATCCCTACTCCTGATGGTGAATATGGGTTTTGCTGCATTTTAGTACTAGGCTGTGGTCTTAGGGATCATTGCATGAGGAGGTGAGCAAAGGCCTGGCATAAATAGGAAGTTCATGGGAGGAGCAAAGGGTTCAAGGTTACAGAAAAACAAGACACAAGGCAAGGTTGTCTAAGCAATCAGTTAGTTGTCCAGCATCTCTGGTGGTTTAGCAAGAAGAGATACTGCCAGACACAGCCGAAGTTGTAGGTTCAGACCCGGATCCTTACCTTACTTTACCTGGAAAGAATTGCCCTTACCTGGAAAGAATTTAAGGTTGTTGTTGAGAATTTTCTAGGTTACTACAGAGGACCAAACTACATTCAGCTGGTTGACAAACATCTTACAGCATACAAGACCATAAAGTGCATCATGCCACTGAAGATTAATTTTCTGCATTCCCACATGTACCTCTTTCCCTAAAATCTAGGTGCAGTCAGTGACAAGCATGGTCAAAGGTTTGAGGTGATTCAGTTCGCATTGTGTGCTATACAAGTATTTCATTCATTCATTCATAACCACAAAGGAATAACGGTATCAGAGCAACTGGAATCAATCATTGCTGGCTGACGAGCACACATCTCATTCCTGGCAGACTGTTGGCCTTCCCTACAGTCCGAGCAGCACATTTCTTTTTTTTTTTTTTCCGAAATATTTTATTGGAAATAAGAATACAAATAACAGATTTACATACAATCAAAGTCACGTATGTTGTAAACAGCATATGAAGAAGAAAAACAAAACAAAATCTCCAGTCTTAATCAAATGAGGTAAACGGAAGGTGTTAGCATATAATCGTCCTATATTGTCTGTAACAAGAGCAATTTGGATCTATGCCCTATGTCTAGTATAACCGTTTACATTACAAAATACTCTTAGATCTAAGAAAAGAACATGGGAGATTGGTGAGGAAAAAATGGGGGGGGGGAGGAAAGGACGGACATTGTGAGAAGGGCAAGGAAAGGAGAAAGGGGAGGGAGCGGGTGGGGGGGGGGGGGGGAGGGATTAAAAGAGAGGTGAAAGGGAGGTAAGAGTGAAGTACGGGAAGTAGCTTAAACAATCATCAGTAGATATCAATGAAGTATAACATCCCAGCTATCATAAGACAATAGAAAAGTCTAAATATAGTGTACGGGTCTAGGGGCGAAAGAACTACATTGGGGGCATCACAAATCTTGCGGGATTAACCACATAAAGTTCAAAAATAGGCTGCATAAATGGGTTATAAACAATTGCAGCAGATCACAGGGTGACAGTATAAAAAAAAATACAACCAGATCAGTTACCTATGGGGGACATTGTCCGTCGATCATTCAAGGATTGAGAAAAATGAGCTTATAATCTGAAGTGGTCTCAAAATCCTTCCAGCAAGCCCATTTCTGGGTGAATTTATGCGGGGTATCTTTCGAAATGTGTATAAGTTCCTCCATGTCGGCTATTGCCTGGACTCTCATCGTCCATTCTTTAATGGACGGACTAGTTTGGGATTTCCAATGTCTGGGAATACAAAGTTTAGCAGCGTTAATTAAATGAATAAGCAGGGACTTTCGGTATGTTGAAGTGCCTACATTAGTATGGTGTAACAAAAATTGTGCTGGGGAAAAGGGTAAGGTGTAAGTGGTGACCTTCTGAATTATTGTATGGACTGATTTCCAAAAGGGCTGAATTCGGGGACAATCCCACTACACATTTCTTTGCAGAAGGGCACGTTCTCTCTCAATCCGACCTAGCCTCCAAAACGACCACACAATCTTTCCCCTTCTGGACATATGTACAAATACGGCACTTTTTCAACAAACCTACTCCCAGACCTGATTAGTCTAGATGCACCACCACATTCGAAGATCTATGTTTAAGCGAAGAACCCCAAGGCCATCTGATATCTCATACTTATACCTTACTATTCTCTGACCAAACGCCCAAACTACATTGGGCCAATCAAAAATGGGAGCAGGAACTCTCGAATGATCTTACAGATCATTAATGGGAAAACATTTACAAGCACGTCCATAAGGGGACGGTGAATGTACAGATACAGGAGAACGCTTACAAAATTCTCTCCAAGTGGTACAGAACACCCCTTAAACTACACCACATTAATCCTTCCCTCTCCCAGACATGTTGGAGATGTAACACAGATTCCAAAAAATCCAAACCTTCTGGCCAGTAATCCATAGACTTATTACACAAATTACCACCTACTTGCTAGACTTTACACCAGCCCAATTCTTGCTCCATCACTCTACGATTCCAACACACGCATATTATCGTTTTCTAGCAATGCATATGGTTAACGCGACTAAGATGTGTATTCCACTCAAATAGCGCTCCCCTGACCCACCCACCATAGCTGACTAGGTTTAACCGTATACAAAAAATCATGGTAATGGAAGACCTGATACATCAAACAAAATACACACCTGCCAAGTTCATCAAAACTTGGTCATGCTGGATGCACTTCATCATCACTGACGAATACAAGAGATATAGGACCTGATGGGATCACAAGAGCCGCGACAGGACCAAAAAGAGGGAATACGACCCTCTCCTCCTCCTATCCCCCCTTTCTCCCACCCCCCCTCCTCCGTATCCAAAGCTGCACTAAACATCCCTCCACAGTGCAACAATCCACTGAGTGACCCTTCTCAGTAATAAACAGGAAGCCCATCTCTCTCCCCTTCTCTTTCACTCCCATGTATCCCCGTCCACTTTCCTACAGAGTCGCACCCCAAACCCAGTTCTCACCATACATGACCCTACCGCCATACCTCAAAGTTATTGCTTGAGCACAACATACTGCTACTTTGTTAATGTTCCTTTGTTAATGTTTTATGATAACCACCTTTAATCCAACTCTTCCTCTTCCAAGTTTGACAAAGAATATTCAGCATTAAGTCAATATTATTGATTCTCTGACTTTTATGACTTACCTGTACGAACACAATGATTAATGGTATTTTTATGGTGGCTGCGTCCGCTTCTACCAGTTTCAATATGCCTGTTCATATTTCTGTACACAATGTTTCTATATTCAATAAAAACTTTTACAACAAAAAATCATTGCTGGCTGACTATTGTTGGACACTGCAATGAGATGCACCAGACATTTAAAACTAATTTTCCTGCAAAACACTTTTAGTTCTGTTGAACTTATGTTGAAACATTATGAGATTAAATACATTTATAGTCATTCAAAGTTAATTTCATATTTCCTACGATACAGTCATTCTGAAATGATATTTGTGGACATAATCACCAAAAAATCTTCAGGAAACAAAACTTTGAAAACAATTTGTTGTCCTGTGATACTTCTCCTACAGTTCCTCCCTTCAGTTATAACATCCTGTAGCAAATTATCTTCTTGTGCAAGCAACTTGTGCTTGGTTTAATTTGTTCCACTTGATGACAGGGTTACTTTGACAAAGTATTAGTGTCATTTTAAACCCTCCATGTGTGAAAACACTCATGCCACCTACACACGACCGGACTTTCCAGCAGAAAAGGTCCGACAGTCTTCCCGACTGACTTTCAATGGACTTCCAAACAAACGGACTTGCCCACACATGAACGGACTAAAGTCCATTCGAAAGTCCGTTCATTTTGAACGTGATGACGTACGATGGGACTAGAAAAGTAAGTTCAATATCCAGTAGCCAATAGCTGCCCTTGTGTCGTATTTGGTCCGTCGGACCAGCATACAGGCTTTCCCGATAGGAATTGAGTCCATTGGACAGATTTGAAACATGTTATATTTCTAGGTCCGTCTGAATTTTTAAAATAAAAACGATTGAACTATCCCACACACGATCGGACTATCTGACTGAATGATTGTGTACGCAGAATTACTCTAGGGTTCACTGAGATACATAAGAATTAAAAAATCCCATGTGGCTCCTTTTCACCCTGCATTCACTATATCTGGTCTCCCGCAGTACATAGAACATGGAAATGCAATGGTTTTAGAAAATATAAACTGCCAAATACCTTTTATCATTAGCAGTTTGAGCAACCTTGTGACTTCTATCAGTGTCAGGGGGTGTTTTCATTCTGCTCTCAGTGGTGACACTAAGGAGTAGCCAGAGGGGGCCCTGACCCCCCCAACATTATGCTGTGCCCCCCCCCCCCCCAATTAAAACATCTTTTGTTTCTATATGTATCAGCTGATCACATGTAAACAGACTTGCCGGTTATCTGCAGCCTTTTCCTCCCATGCTGTGTCTGTGTTAGGAAAGGACTGCCGTTAACTGTCAAGAATGTCAGTAAATTGTTTACACTAATAACCAGTGCCCCAATCATCAGTGGCATCTATCAGTGCTCATTAATGCCACCTATTAGAGCCTATCAATGCTGCCTATCAGTGCTCATCAATGCTGCCTATCAGTACCAATCATTTACGCCTACAAGTGTTACCTATCAGTGCTCATTAATGCCGCCTATTAGTGCCCATGAATTTTGCCTATCAGTACCACCTATCAGTGCTCATTAATGCTGTCTAACAGCATCCATCAGTGTCACCTATCTGTATTCTTCAATGCTTCCCATCAGTGCTCATCAATACTGCCTGCGTTCTGCCTATCAGTGTTCCTCAGTGCCCATCAATGCCACCTACCACTGCACATTAGTGCCTCCTATCAGTGCTCATCAATGTGGCCTATCTATGTCCATTAATGCCTCCTATCAGTGCTTATCAGTGCAGCCTAAATTTACCTGCACTAGAAAAAAAAAACTATTTACACTAGCACTAGAGGGTGCTACACTTGCAACACAATGCCATTTCCCAACTTATAGATGGAAAGCTAATTCATATTTTGACTTTACCAGACATGATATGAAAAAAAGTACTGATGTTAAATTTTCCAGCTGAAAGTGAGCATTGGTTGTGCCAAATACCAGATACCCTGATGTAGGAAACGTATATGCCTTTCCTACATTGTTCTAATCTACTCCACAAGACTAGTATTCATACATTACATATTTACTTTAAGTTTGCAACAAAGGCTGCTCAGGGTCTAATAAACATTTTTCTGGCAACTAAGCCCACAGGAATCCATGCATGGTGGGGCTCATACATAGAAACTGTTGCTTGTGTGTGCGGCACAGCTTATTTTCCTAGTTGACAGCCTTGTTTATTGTCTTCAGTGAAAACAGATTTAAATCAATTCCTCTTGAGGAGAATAACCTTGAGGTGAAGGAATGAAGTTTTGATTATGGAAATCACCAGTTACTTACTGTGTTTCGTTATTTTCCTACACTGTTTAGAAAAGTCTCTCCTTATGTGCCTATGGTATATTTCATTAACCTGACGTCTGCTCTCATGGTCCTCTGATAATTCAGGTACAAAAGCCTCCCTCCCGGATGCTCGAATCATGTTTTTTTCATGCTCAGCATTGTCAATTTGAAATGACAGAACTGGCTCCCAGTTATACAGATATAATATATCACAGTAGATTAACGTGATATCCTCTTTCATGACCTGATCTTCAGTCTGTGACATACTGGGTCCCCCATCCTTGTCTCCCTATCCTGCCTGTTTTTAATTTCTTTTACAAATGGACCACAGGGTTCTCTATTTGGATTGTAGCCTGCGGCAGCTGGTGCCAGCCGATGTTTCAGCAAACAGAAGCTTCTTTATAAAGTCACTTTAATAAAAGTATAAAAAAACAAAAAAAGTGGAAATAATTGTGAAGTGTTCATTCTCTGCAAACATGTTGTCAAGCATTTTGCTGCATTTGCCAATACAGCCAAAATGCACAGGCATGAGAAAATCCATGTTTTTTTTTTAAAGGAAGCCATTTACACCAACACACTGCCTTGAAGTGTGTTGAAAATAAGTCCTGACTGCTGTATTTGTGATGCAATCACCTGTGTTTTTGCATTTAAATGGGGTACTGGCTATACACCTCTCATTTTCTCAGCCCATAAGAAAATCAGTTTATTCCCCACCCAAACCAAACAGCGTGGATGGAGGAATCTCTACTGGTGGCTATTGTATTCAGGTAGTTGTGACACTTTCAGCTGCCTGTACAACCAAAGAGTGACTTTATTTGATGAGATGGACAATAATTAAGTGGGCATTTACCAAAAGTCATCCAATCAGACCACCTTAAGTTAGTTGAATAGGGTCCTTCAAAATGCACCTAATGATGATTGGCCATAAGCATTAGAGCACTGCTTGTGGATTTGTGCATTTTGAAGTGGATCTGGTGTGAGCAAGTCCTACATAAGGCCTTTCATTTAATTGGATGGAAGGGAATAAGTTAAAGAAATGTCACCTTGCCCATTCAGGGCAAAGAGACAGTGTCTGTGTAAAGGAGATCCCCACCCATCCACTAATATCTTACCATCACTCCCCTTCTGCTCCTACTGTTGCCTTAGCAGATGTAAATACCTGGTGATATGGTATGGGGGAAAATGTGACCTTCTCCCATGTGAAAAATTTTGAGGTTCTTTATTAGGAGCTTCTCTAAGCCCCTGTACACACGGTCAGAGATTTCGACAACCAAATCCGTCGGATTTTGCCCGTCTGATCTTGTCCGAAACTGTTGCATACACACGGTCGGACTAAGTTGTCGAAAAATCAGATCTTTCAGAACGTGATGACGTAATTTCGTTACGATGGGACTACGTTCAGGCTAGTAGCCAATAGCTTTGATGTAGGAATTTGATCTGAGCATGCGTGGCACTTGGTCCGATCAAAATTCTCTACACATGATCGGAGTATGTCCGATCGAACCAGTTGGTCGGAAAATATTTCCAACAAGTTGGAAAATTGGGTCCGACGGATATTCAGACGGAATCAGTCCGATGCATACCACACACAGTCGGATTATCCGACAACACGGTCCGATAGGACACATTCCGACGGATTCTCCGATCGTGTGTACAAGGGCTAAGACAAACAAAATGTAGCCTTAAATGTAACAACCTGTTGAATTGTTTTGTTTAGGCATAAGGAGTGGGTAGGGAGGTGTATAGGGAGGCAGTCAGACTCCAAGCGCTTTTCATGGTAAGCACAAAGCTGTGTGGGACGGACAGTGTCATCAAAGATTGGCTGTACACAAAATAAAAGAATTGCACAGCTTGGCCAAGATAACATGTTTCCTGTGTGAGTTAAAGCCTTCAGTCATTTTTTCAACTTTCCATCTATAAAATCTTCTACCCTTGTTTTTTTAATTTTGCCTAGTAATATAGATTGTTTTTTTTCTGCCAGTAAATACCTTAAACAGCCCTGTTTCTTGTCTGGTAAAAAAACTAGACTTATGACATCATGCACAGCTCTCTTTCTCACTCTCGTGAGCGTTTGCCAGGAAGGGAGGGAGGATGAGTCATAAGAGGGCCAATGAGAGCTGTAGGGCTGCAGAGCTGGAGGTGTGCCTCTGTGTGTCTGTGTAAGTCCAGGAAGTGAACAGGCAGCAGCTTCAGCTGCCCACAGTTAAAATGGCTGCAGCTAGACTTAGTGGAAGGAGACTTCTGCAGCATAGTTGGCAAGTACAGAATCACAGTATATATAAAATAATATGCAAAGTGGTTGAAGCGAAGATTCAGAATGGCAAAGATGTTTTTATTACAAATTATGTGAGTAGACTGCAGTTCCTCTTTAATCTCTAGAGTAAATCTGTCACAAATATTAAAACTGAACATATGGTGAAAAATGTGGTATACCTTTAATGAATAGAACAAGAATGTTATTAAGGATGAGCCGAACAGGCAAAAAATTCGGATGAACACACGAACGCCTATGGGACACGAACATGAAAAATCAAAAGTGCTTATTGCAAGTGTTTGGGGGACCGGGTTCTGCCCTGCCCCAGGGGACATGTATCAATGCAAAAATGTTTTTTTTAAAACTACCGTTTTTTCGGGAGCAGTAATTTTAATAATGCTTAACCACTTAAGGACCGCCGTATTGCCATTGTACGTCATCGCAATGGCGCAGGCAGGCACAAGCACGTACATGTACGTGCCTGCCTTCCAGCGGGTGGGGGGTCCGATCGGACCCCCTCCCGCTGGATACGGCGGTCCGGTTCGCTTCAGGAGTGATCCGAGATGAGGGGATGGCCACCCCCTCTCGATCACTCCTGGCCAATGAGAAGCTTCCTCCCACTGTGTATCGTATACACAGGCAGGGAAGAAGTGATGTCATTCACCTCGGGGCGGTCTTTTTGACCGGACTACGAGGAGAAGACAAAGTAAGTCTGCACCAACACTACTCTAACACATAGGCACACACAGGCACACAACCCCCCCCCCAATCCCCCCTTGATCGCCCTCCGATCCCCCCCGCCCCCCCCCCCCCCCCAGTCACAGTGTCACTGATTGCAGTGATCATTTATTTATTGATCACTGCATTCAGTGTCAGTTGTAACAGTAAAAACTGTCAGGGCAGTTAGTGTTAGGTCCAGGGTAGCCCCCTACCACCCCCCAATAAAGGTTTAACCCCCTGATTGCCCCTAGAGTTAACCCTTTCACCCCCTTTTGCCAGTGTCACTAAGCGATCATTTTTATGATTGCTGCATTAGTGTCGCTAGTGTCGCTAGGTAGCTAGTTATTTTTTTAGGTTCACCGCCAGGTTTTTATATCGCTAGGTACCCTGATATACTACCCAATAATGGTTTTAACCCCCTGATTGTCCCTAGTTAACCCTTTCACCCCCTTTTGCCAGTGTCACTAAGCGATCATTTTTCTGATCGCTGCATTAGTGTCGCTAGTGTCGCTAGGTAGCTAGTTATTTTTTTAGGTTCACCGCCAGGTTTTTATAGCGCTAGGTACCCCGATATACTACCCAATAATGGTTTTAACCCTCTGATTGCCCCTAGTTAACCCTTTCACCCCCTTTTGCCAGTGTCACTAAGCGATCGTTTTTCTGATAGCTGCATTAGTGTCACTAGTGCTGCTAGGTAGCTAGTTATTTTTTTAGGTTCACCACCAGGTTTTTATAGCGCTAGGTACCCCCATATACTACCCAATAATGGTTTTAACCCCCTGATTGCCCCTAGTTAACCCTTTCACCCCCTTTTGCCAGTGTCACTAAGCGATCATTTTTCTGATCACTGCATTAGTGTCACTAGTGTCGTTAGGTAGCTAGTTATTTTTTTAGGTTCACCGCCAGGTTTTTATAGCATTAGGTACCCCCATATACTACCCAATAATGGTTTTAACCCCCTGATTGCCCCTAGTTAACCCTTTCACCAGCGATCACAGTATAAGTGTCACTGGTGACGCTGGTTAGCCAGTTAGTTATTTAGGTTCCCCGTCAGGTTTTTATATAGCGCCAGGGACCCCCATATACTACCTAATAAAAATTTGAACCCCCTGATTGCCCCTAGTTAACCCTTTCACCAGTGATCACCGTATAAGTGTGACTCTGGTTAGTTTGCTTTTTATAGCATCAGGGCACCCACCATTTATTACCCAATAAAGGTTTAACCCCCTGATCACCCGGCAGGTGATATCAATTAGGTTTTAGGGTCAGGGTCTGCATAGGCTAGTGCCAGTACCGCTAACACCCACACGCAAAGCACAAACCTCCCGTAGATCAATATCAGATCAATATCTGATCTGATCAGATCTATACTAGCATCCCCAGCAGTTTACGGTTCCAAAAAAATGCATTGTTAGCGGGATCAGCCCAGATACCTGCTAGCACCTACGTTTTGCCCCTCTGCCCAGCCCACCCAAGTGCAGTATCGATCGATCACTGTCACTTACAAAACACTAAACACATAACTGCAGCGATCGCAGAGTCAGGCCTGATCCCTGCGATCGCTAACAGTTTTTTTGGTAGCATTTTATATTTAAATCCGGAAGGCAGTGCTTGGTTTTCGGGGTCCCGTACGTGGCTAGGCTCCCAAAAAGTCCCCCACATGTGGTATCCCCGTACTCGGGAGAGGCAGCAGAATTTATTTTGGGGTGTAATTTGACTTATGCCCATAGCATGTGTGAGCAATATTCAATGGGCTCAACATGCCTCTCCACAACTTCCTTGGGGTGTCTACTTTCCAAAATGGGGTCATTTGGGGGGTTTTGTGTTATTTTGGCATTTTATGGCCTTCGAAACTGTGATAGGTAGTGAGGAGTGAAATCAAAAATTTGCACCCTTAGAAATCCGGTAGGCAGTGATTGGTTTTCGGGGTACCGTACGCGGCTAGACTCCCAAAAAGTCCCACATATGTGGTATCCCTGTACTCAGGAGAAGCAGCAGAATATATTTTGGGGTGCAATTCCACATATAACTATGGCATGTGTGAGCAATATATCATTTAGTGACAACTTTTTGTAAACTTTTTTTTTTTTGTGTCAATATTCAATCACTTGGGACAAAAAAAAAATATTCAATGGGCTCAACATGCCTCTCCACAACTTCCTTGGGGTGTCTACTTTCCAAAATGGGGTCATTTGGGGGGGGGGGGTTTGTACTGCCCTGCCATTTTAGCACCTCAAGAAATTAGATAGGCAGTCTTAAATTAAAAGCTGTCTAAATTCCAGAAAATGTACTCTAGTTTGTAGACACTATAACTTTTGCGCAAACCAATAAATATACGCTTATTGACATTTTTTTTACTAAAGACATGTGGCTGAATAAATTTTGCCCTAAATGTTTGACTAAAATTGAGTTTATTCGATTTTTCTTATAACAAAAAGTAGAAAATATCATTTTTTCTCAAAATTTTTGGTCTTTTTCCATTTATATCGCAAAAAATAAAAATCACAGAGGCAATCAAATACCATCAAAAGAAAGCTCTATTTGTGGGAAGAAAAGGACGCAAATTTCGTTTGGGTACAACATTGCATGACCGCGCAATTACCAGTTAAAGCAGTGCAGTGTGAAATTGTAAAAAGACCTCTGGTCCTTAGGCTGTTTATTGGTCCGGGGCTGAAGTGGTTAAAGTGAAACAATAAAAATGAAATATTCCTTTAAATGCCTGGTGGGGGGGGGGGGGGGGTGTCTATAGTATGCCTGTAAAGTGGCGCAGTTTTCCCATGTTTAGAACAGTACCACAGCAAAATGACATTTCTAAAGGAAAAAAAGTAAATTAAAACTGATTGCTGTTGTTATGAATTGTCGGGTCTTGGCAATAAAGATAAAACTCACTGAAAAAAAAAAACGACATGGGTTCCCCCCCAGTCCAATACCACATGCCCTCAACATGGGGAGGGTGCTTTGGAGTAGCACCTCAAAGCATCTTGTCCCCATGTTGATGGAGACAAGGGCCTCATCCCCACAACCCTTTAATAAGGGGACCCCCAGAACCCTGCCTCCCCCCTATGTGAATTGGTAAAACCATTAAAATGACAGCTCCCGAAAAAACAGCCATTTTTAAAATCTTTTTTTGCATTGATACATGTCCCCTGGGGCAGGACCTGGGTCCCCAAACACTTTTTATGACAATAACTTGCATATAAGCCTTTGAAATAAGTACTTTTGTTTTTTGATGTTAGTGTCCCGTAGACTTTAACGGGGTTCCGTGGCTTTCGAATTTGCCACGAACAACGCATAATGTTCATTGTTCGCCGAACATCCGAATAACCAAAGTGTGGCCCAAACTTATGCTCGGGCCAAACCGTTCATCCATCCCTAAATGTCATAATAGTCAGGATTTACAAAGATTTGGACAGCTGAAATTGTATGCAAATTGTGACCCTTTTCTATACAGTTCTAGCTTCTGGGAATCTCTATTAGCCTGTTGATGTGACAGGAAGTCTTCTTGGTCAATATACTAGCTTGGTGAGGCGGGTCCATTTCTAACAAGTAAAGTCTAGATTTGCATAGTCTTTCCACTTGCCAGTATCTCAGGAACTAATATTCATTTTAACATCCAGGTTTCTTTTAGGGTAACCACAGCTTATGCAATGTTTTTATTATGGTCAGTTTTCAATTGGAACTGGAGTGGGGAGAGAGAAGAAGGAAACACCAAACTGGTATTTGGAAGTCCAAATTAAAGGCTTAGTTCTAAGCATTTAGGAGACTTAAGATGCCCCCTTCTTCAGGATTTTAGTGATTGAAATAGGATGTAAACATAGGGCTAATAATTGGAGGAAATTTTTAGTATAATAACTACAGAACACCAATACATTTTAATTACTTTGGATAGGCAGCTAGTTGTTTTCTACCTATTCTTTCTTTCAACAACTAAAGCTGTGATGAAGAAGTGTGTTGGCTTGTAGAATATAAGGAACTAGACATTGAACTTGGACAGAAAAGAATGTGCTCTGTTGTTCTTCAGCCTCTCTTTGGAATCTGTCTGAGGTTCCCCCCATGGCCCTTTTGTGCATTGACACCATCTTACCCAAAGAGATTAGATTCTTATTCATAGATGCACTCAATTAGGATATCCAACATTTTTATTGTTTTTGGTCAGTCATTCTTGTGATACACACACCTCTTGTAGCCAGTGAGATCACTAATTTCTGGTTTACCATTACTGTTTTCTGGGTCAGTTTTACCATACTTTCAGGGATGAGAAATATAGACACCTCATAGTACAACGTGTGCAGGGAAAGGACACATTCCAACCACTCTTTATGGATGGAGGTTTTTAAAAGGTTGCTTTTTGGCAATTTTGGGTATTGTAATTTTTTATTTTTTTTTGCCATTTCACAGGCACATGCAATTTTAAGGATTGACATATTTTGTATTTATTAAGTTGACGCTGTCTCATCTTTTATATTTATTGAAAAATGTAAAGATTATTTTGTGTGTTCACTAAAATACATTTTAATTTATTTTTTATTAAAAATACTGTATAGATTTCATAAACAATTGCGCACATTGCGTGAGATAAAAATTTGTGACAAGGAACATATTATTTTGTAGGTCCTTCATTTTCAGAAATTTAGTTTTTGGGTTTCCCAGTAAATATTCAAGCCATAAATTTATATTTTAACATAATGGTGAAAGTTTAGCACCTTTAAACACAGGTGTACCAATATTCAAACATAAAACATAAAACATGAGTATTATTATTAGATTAAAAAAAGACAGTCCATGTTTAATAATTCTGTCAAACACAGAACCCCTTGACAATGTCCTTTCGGGTGAAACGCGTTGGGGCGTGGCATTTGGCACTGACAATCCGCAATCTATGTGAGTTTTTATTGTTTTACTTTTTTGCACTTACAGTGTATTTTACATTTGGAATAAACCTTAATACACTATGAGAACTCTTCTGGGCTCTGGGTGAGCTTATTTTATTCCCAGTGGGATCCCAATACGATCTATTGGTGGAAGAAATCCACTACGTGATATCCAGAGGGACCTCTATGTGTGTTTAAGGTGTCCATGCTGCTGTAATGGCAGCTACTTTATTCTGTGAGTTTGCATTCTTTCCATTGGTGGCGGTTCATTCCATTGGACACTTTTGCCCTGCTGTATACTCACTCGTTTGGTGGCACTATCATGGACCTGTTTGATGGAATTATTAAACATGGGCTGTCCTTTTTAATCTAATAGTAATACTGTGTTTACATGTTTTATGTTTGAATATCAGTACATCTGTGTTTAAAGGCGCTATACTTCCACTATTATTTATGATGTAAGTTGTGTATACTGCTTATGTGTTAGCTGCCTAGATTTTAGATTTATTTTTTTCCCCACATTTTATTTATATTTTAACATGTATGTGTAATATTAAAAAAATGGGCAGCAAAACAGTAGAACCTACAAGTGTGTTTTTTTTTTAAGTCAGTTATATTTATTACATTTAAAAAAAAAATACAGAGTAAAACAAACATGTGTTACATAAATGTGTTAAAATTCTAAACTCTTATCACAAACATTTAAAGTGTAGACAAAGGCAAAACTTTTTTTTTTTTTTTTTTTTTTTTTTTTTAGTTTTGGATAGAATGGATAGAGATTTGACCCCCTGACGGTTTATTTTTTATTTTTTTGTGGTTTGTGCCCACATTAGGGAGATTCCCCCTCTCAATTTGTTTGTTTACTGTTATCATTGAAAGTGGAAGTAAAATTCCAAATTTTGGGTTGACATCAGAACACCAATAGGAGGAAATCTTCCAACGGGGCACTGTTCTGGTGACACACCAGGATTCCCTTTGGAAGAATTCCCTCTCATCTCCTGTTGTGGCTATTGGCCAGAAACTGAAAGGAAGTCTTCCCAATAAGACACAGTATGCAAAAAAAGCAAAAAAAATAAAAAACTGACAGGGGTTATAACCCTCCCTTATGCTATCCAGAATGAAAAAAATAATTATTTTCCCTTTAGATAAAAAGTAAAGGTAAGGGATTGTGGGGTATGTACTTTTTTTTCTATTTTACTGAGTGTTGCAAATAGGAAATCCAATCATTTAGAGGTTGAAAAAAAAGTTTATTGTAATATAATATTTTTGCTACTAACTTAGTATTTTATAGAAATATGTACTTCAAACCAAAAAGAACACTGTAGGCAAAAGAGATACAGGAATTTGATTAAAAAAATAACACAATTCTCTTCATCATTACACTACGAGTATGGAGCACAATAGTGACAGGTTTGTGACATCCTGCACTCACAGAAAGTGTTTGGAGTTAAGCTGGATGACATTCAACAAGGGAGAGGACCAGCATTGGATCACAGATTGTTGGGTCTGCGGGGGGGCAGTGTAGGAGAGGAGCTGAGTATTATGATTTTTGTAACAGATGGGCTACCTTTTTCATTTG
This sequence comes from Lithobates pipiens, assembly GCF_037356315.1. Lineage (NCBI taxonomy): Eukaryota > Metazoa > Chordata > Amphibia > Anura > Ranidae > Lithobates > Lithobates pipiens. The sequence continues at coordinate 77,097,152 of NW_027507764.1, forward strand.
AAAAATGCTGGAATTGGGCTTTAATTGATCAGGTTTGTGACATATTTACTTTAATCTTTTAAATATGTGAAAAATGAAATATTCAATGCTAATTATTAGAATGCACTCATTGATGAAGGTGTAGAAGTGTATGGGACAACTTTGCATGGCTGTCAAGGCAGAACAAGGCCCGGTTTTGGTTACGTGACAGTTTACACTTTTTAGAGTTTTTTCATATGTGCAAAGATCAAATAAACAATTGTAAGTACGGTATATACAGTGCCTTGAAAAAGTATTCATACTCCATGACATTTTCCACATTTTGTCATGTTAATACCAAAAACGTAAATTTATTTTATTGGGATTTTATGTGATAAACCAACACAGAGTGGCAGATTATTGTGAAGGGAAAGGAACATGATAAATGTTTTTCATCATTTTTTACAAATAAATATGTGAAAAGTGTGGCGTGGATTTGTATTCAGCCCCCCTGAGTCAATACTTTGTAGGACTACCTTTTGCTTCAATTACAGCTGCAAGTCTTTTTGTAGATGCCTCTACCAGCTTTGCACATCTAGAAAGTGACATTTTTGCCCATTCTTCTTTGCCAAATAACTCAAGCTCTGTCAGATTGGATGGAGAGTGTTCGGGAACAGCAATTTTCAAGTCTTACCACATATTCTCAATTGGATTTAGGTCTGGACTTTGACTGGGCCATTCTAACACATGAATATGCTTTGAACTAAACCATTCCATTGTAGCTCTGGCTGTATGTTTAGGGTCCTTGTCCTACTGGAAGTTGAACCTCCCCTCAGTCTCAAGTCTTTTGCAGACTCTAATGCCCCGTACACACGAGCACATTTTCCATCAGAAAAACCTTGGCATGGCTTGCATAAACACGGTCACACAAAAGTTCTCTGAACTCGACCGTCAAGAACACAGTGACGTACAGCACTGCATCCAGCCGAGAAATTTAAATTCAATGCTTCTGAGCATGCGTCAAATTGTTTCCGAGCATGCGTAGGAATTTTGCGTGTCAGAAATTGTACAGATGATCGGAACTGTTTCCGACAGAAAAATAGAGAACATGCTCTCAATCTTTTGCTGGCTGGAATTCTGACAACAAAAGTCCGATATAGCATACACACGGTCGGAATTTCTGACAAAAACTCACATCCGAATTTTGCTGGCAGAATTTCTGATCGTGTTTATGTGGCTTAACAGGTGTTCTTCTAAGATTGCCCTGTATTTGGCTCCATCCAACGTCCCATCAACTCTGACCAGCTTCCCTGTCCCTGCTGAAGAAAAGCATCCCCACAACATGATGCTGCCACCACCATGTTTCACAGTGGGGATGATGTGTTCAGGGTGATGTGCAATGTTAGTTTTCTGCCACACATAGTGTTTTGCTTTTAGGTCAAAAAGTAAAATTTTTGTCTCATCTGACCAGAGCACCTTCTTCCACATGTTTGCTGTGTCCCCCACATGGGTTCTCGAAAACCACAAATGGGTCTTCTTAGGGCTTTCTTTCAACAATGGCTTTCTTCTTGCCCTCTTCCATAAAGGCCAGATTTGTGGAGTGCACGACTAATAGTTGTCCTGTGGACAGATTCTCCCCCCTGAGCTGTGGATCTCTGCAGATCCTCCAGAGTTACCATGGGCCTCTTGGCTGTTTCCCTGGTTAATGCTCTTCGTTTAGGTGAACGGCCATACCTTGATAGGTTTGCAGTTGTGCCTTACTCTTTCTATTTTTGGAGGATGGATTGAACAGTGCTCCATGAGATGTTCAAAGCTTGGGATTTTTTTATAACCTAACCCTGCTTTAAACTTCTCCACAACTTAATCCCTGACCTGTCTGGTGTGTTCCTTGGCTTTCATGATGCTGTTTGTTCACTAAGGTTCTCTTAACAGAACAACTGTATTTATACTAAGATTAAATTACACACAGGTGGACTCTATTTACTAATTAGGTGACTTTTGAAGGCAATTGGTTCCATTAGATTTTAGTTAGAGTGTTATAGTAAAGGGGCTGAATACAAATGCACACCACAATTTTCAGATATTTATTTGTAAAAAATGTAGAAAACCATTTATCATTTTCCTTCCACTTCACAATTATGTGTCACTTTGTGTTTTCATCTATCACATAAAATCCCAATAAAATACATTTATGTTTTTGGTTGTAACATGACAAAATGTGGAAAATGTCAAGGGGTATGAATACTTTTTTTCAAGGCACTGTATATAACATTTAATTGAACAATTACAGATATCGTGACAAATGTAAAAATGCAATAATATCTAAAGAATATATAAGGGTAGAATTTAAATGCTCTTCCCAAAGTCCCCACCCATTTTTAATAGTTGGCAGGTGATCAGGGCAAACATTTGCTTCTCGACGTTCTGTTAGAGGACAAGCTTATTCTAGTTTGGGCTATGGTAGATACAGGCTAGTATGTGAGTAAATGACCAATCAAAGTTTTTTGGACAGTGATATCACCTTTTAAGGGGGATAGTGGACTCTGTCATCCTGCATTCCTCAAGCGTTAGGTCAGTTAAGGTAAATCATACAAATATCCTTATATGACCATTTCTTGGAGGAGGCTTTCCTTTTAAATTAGTGAGCCATAAGGAAGGAAAAATTATTTTTCACCATCAGGCCCAAGCTCAGACGGCCAGTGTTAAATGGTTCTTGCTCTTGCCACAACTGCTTCTTTTTCCATACAAGATTTTGGAAATGCAAAAACAGCTTGAAGCAAGTGAGTAGAAGGTCAACTGCACCTGCCAATGCATTTGGATTTGTTTTAGAAGGGTCTTAAACTGATGTCAAAAGCACACTGCATTTGCCTATAAACACAAGGCCACCAAACCTGGCCCTTGCTCATATTACACCAAGGTTTTGGTGTAATATGAGCAAGGGCCAGGTTTGGCGGCCTTGTGTACCGTAAGACTCCTGATGGAAATTTCCATTACCTATACTGTACCTTTCGTATACAATACGTGACTGAGGCTTGTACTGATTAAATGCACAGAGTGGTAGGAAAGCAAAGTATTGTTATTTATTTTATACTGTCATGTTTTCTTATACTGCAGCCTCAACGGATGACAGCGCGGAGGAGAAGACGCACGGCACGCTGCACACGGGATTAATTATAGGGATACTCGTACTGGTCCTCGTTGTTGCTGCTGCCATCCTTGTAACAATTTACATGTACCATCATCCGACATCATCTGCTAGCCTCTTTTTTATTGAGGTAATCTGCTTCCCTTTCATTTCATATTTTCACACTAGCAAACTGATTGCATTTACTGTACTGGGTATAAAGCACTGCCAACCAGTTTTCCGAAACCTAGTTAATCTGTCAGTACAATTTTACATGCTAAATGACAATTAGTGTCTGGTGCTTTGTATGATTTGGAGTTTCCAGGCTCCAGAAACAGTGTACAACCAGCATATGCATACTCGCTAAACCTAATGGTCTGTGATTCTAGGAGAGCAGTTTGCACTAGAATGCCAATTTAGGGGTACAGACAAAATACCAGTGTTAAAGAATAATTACATACATGGTATATTTTTACATAGTTACAATGTAAATGCCATAGGTGCTGATGCCCCAAAATGCTGTTAATCACTGTAGTAGGCACTGCTACTCCAGTGATCTCCACTTGTTTCCAGGGTCCCATGCTGAGCAGCCAGTCTGCTGCATTGTGAACATAGTAGGTTGGCCACTCATCATGGGTGCCATTCAGAGAATGCTTTGCATCTTCTGAATGAATGCAAAGCATTCTCTGACTGAACAATGTGGAAAGTGTGACATCACCACCCCACCTCTCCACCTCATTCAGTCAGAGAACATTTTGCATTAATTCAGAAAATGAAAATAATTTTCTGCATGGTGCCTGTGCAGAACAGCTGACCTCCTGTGTTCAGAGACCCGAGGCATGACTGAAAGTAAGTGTTTGATGCACTGGAATAGCAGTGTCTACTTCAGTTGTTTCCAGCTTCTTGCTGCATTGGCCAGGTATGGTATATATCCAAGCTGGTCCATTGTAACTATGTAAAAATATATTTGTCTTTAAGAGGCATGGTTGTATAGTGACTGGCCTGTGGGGAAGGGGTTTAAATTATATTAATATTGACCCCATAATAAACTGAGCTGATTTGATTGTATGCACTCATATAAATAGCCCCTCAACACTAACCTGTGATAAAGCATGAACAAATATGCCAGTACACGAACAGACCTGTGATGGCTAAACAATGACAAGTGTGACAAAAAAATGGGCAACAAACACTTGGAACACACCAAGAACTATGGCTATGCATGGATAACACACTGTAATAATACAGGAGCATGTCCTGGTAACGCACTGACAGTCATGTCAATGCAATGCTTAAACAACAAAACTAGTAATCATTGCAGTACACAGGCAATGCAAAATGGTGGCAATACAGTCAATATCTAACATGCATACACACATACTATGGTCAATTTGGAAAACAGCCAATTAACCTACCAGCATGTCTTTGGAGTATGGGCAGAAACTGAAGTATTTGGACGAAACCCAGGTAAGCACAAGGATAACATGCAAACTCTATGAAGAGAGTGTCCTTACAAGGACTAGTAGGAGTTGGTAACAACATAGACAACAAATGGACAATGTTAGCAATATGTGGGTTATAAACTGGCAATGGCAGAGAAATACCAGGAACTCAGACAGCCTTCCCTCAACCCATCTCTCACCTCCTCCTACCGCTGTTTCAGACTCACATCTACAGGTAGTAATTTCTGCTTCCTTCTGGTCACTAAGTGGATGTGAGGTGGTGAAGGAGAAGAGAGCACAGCCCATACCTCTTTCCCACTTTCTTGCCCTCTGCAGTGTCTGCTCTGCTGTTGTTCTAGGTGGTTTAAATAGGCCCTTATCTTCTTAGATGTCTTATAAACCTTGCTACAGCTAACTGATTTAGTCCATCTGTAAGGCATACCCAACATGTTGTGTTCTGGGGTTATTAAAGCGTACCGTGTATTTTAGATGAAAAAATACATAATCTCTTAAACTGAAGCTGGTTTGCTTGATCTCAAATGTTGCCCCGAATATTACATTCTGTGCCTTGCCAGCATTCTTCTAATACCATAAACATTTATTCCTGTGTAGTCTCCTCCATTGGCGTACTGTACAGAGACATGTTTCTTTCATGAACATCAAATCAGTCTTTTGTCGGATAAAGGGGTTTCTATCTGCCTTCACAATGACTTATTAAATATCTGTCAAGTCTCAGTGAGAATGACAACCTTGGGCAGAATGTTGATCACACAGCACTCCAGAGACCAGGAGCGGCAGCTCTCTGTTTAGAAGATGATCTCCATTTCTACTCTATGGTTAGTTTTATAAATGAACAAAAGAACAATGCGTTTCTGTGTGTATTACGTGGAAATGTGCTTTAAATGGAAAGGGAAATCAAAAACAATAAAGTTAGCTGATGTTAAAAAGAAATATACAGTATACTGTAATGTATGTATGTAAGCGTTCAGATCCTAAGAGGAATGGAGATTTCTGAGGCTGGGATAGAAGGGGCTGAGATACACTACACGTCTTACATAGTTAAATACCAGCAGAAAAGAATAAATGACTGAGAAAGACATAGAACTCGTTCACACAGGTATACTACACCTTACACCTGTGTGTGGGCCATGTTTGCCTGCATGGGGATGTACTGTATAGGTGTTCCATGCATCTGCACACACACAGTCCCATTCATGGCAATTAGGACGCAGCAGCTGCACGGACACAGCTTCTGCTCCTAATTTCGGCATAGAGTGCATAGAGTCCCCCCCCCCAAGACCATACCAGACCGAGGTATTGTTTTAAAGGGGAACCCCCATGCCCAAAAAATGGCATGGGGTCCCCCAAAATCCCTACCAGGCCCTTATCTGAGCACGCAGCCCAGCAGGTCAGGAAAGGGGGGCGAGCAAGCACACCTCCCCTCCTGGACCATACCAGGCCACATTCCCTCAACATAACATGGGGGGGTGGGTGCTTTGGTCAGGGGACAGGGGCCTCTTCCTGACAACACTGGGCGGTGGTTGTGTGGGTCTGCGGGTGGGGGGCTTATTGGAATCTGGAAACTCCCTTTAACAAGACTTCCAGATTCTGATAAGCCCCTGCCCACAGACCCCCACAACCACTGCCCAGGGTTGTCGGGAAGAGGCTCTTGTCCCCATCAACATGGGGACAAGGTGCCTTGAGGTAGGAGGGCACAGGGCCCCCCTTCCTCAAAGCACTCACTCCCATGTTAAGGGCATGTGGCCTGGTATCATCCAGGAGGGGAGACACTCACTCATCCCCCCCTTTCCTCACCTGCAGGGCTGTGTGATCAGATAAGGGTCTGGTATGGATTTGGAGGTCCCACATAATTTTTTTTAATTTTGGCATTTGGGGTACCCTTAAAATCAAAGGGTCTGGTATGGTTATAGGGGAATCCTATGCCGTTTTATTTTTTTATTTTGGAGTGGAGATTCCCTTCAAGATTCTTACCAGACACAAAGGGCCTAGTATTGTCAGGATAAAAGTCAGATCCCATTTATTGAAGTTGGATGGAAGTTGGACTTCAAGTCGCAGTGCAAAGTCTGATCGATCCACAGTCATAAGACTGTCGTGTTGTACCAGTGTGAGCCCAGCTTCGATATAGCTCTGGAGGATACCAGGCCATTTACATCAGTCCCTGTTTTAAAATGAGCTTACCATCTACATCCTTGCTTCAGTCTACTAGACAGAATATTTTTATGTTTCTTGCAAGAAACCAGAACACCAGCAGGAAACCCACACTAAAGTCAGCCATAGATGGATCAAAACTTGCCCGGTTCAGCAGGGACCGTCTGAGATTTGACCAATCTGTGGACAGGATGGTTACACCCAAGTCAATCCATCAATCAACTTGGGTACAACCAGCCTGTTAAACTTTTAACATGTGATTATTACCGGTGTCTAGAGCTGCTAGCAGCAATCATTGTGTTCGGCCGGCAAGGAAGGCTCCCTGCCAGCAGAACACAATAGTGCTGCAAGAGGGATTCCCCCATCAACACTGACTATGTTGATGCGAAAATTGGGCAAAATCAAATCTACTATGGCTTGCCTATCACAGGGAGACCATACAAACTAAAGTATACAATTAATTGATAGTCCATTCCTCAGTATATTTGTATGAGCCACCAGGTCCAGTATAAATCCAGCCATGGATCCAAAGAACCTGAGAAAGGCCATTGAGGACTGGAATGATGTGATTTTAAGGACTGGATTGGACAGGACTAACTGTTTGCCCATTAAAAACATAGAGCACATACAGACAATAGTAGGAATTACACCCAGGACAATTGCACTATAGGACAGAAAAGCTTGCCAGTGTACATTTATAATCACCATGATCAAGGAATAATTTCTGTCCTAAGTAACATTTATTTTCATTTAAAATTTGTTTTCAGGCTACAGTGAAATTAATCTAATAATAAATACTTCTGCCAGACACATCCACCTTACCAGCCATTTGGTGTCTGCTACCCCTCTCTGCAAATCCCTCTATTGGCATCCACACGCCCATTGAGAAAAAAAATCCTAACAACAACTTAAAAAGCCATCTATGACTCTGCTCTGCATTGCATCACCAACCTCATCCCAAAATACCAACCAAAGTGTTCTCTTCACTCCTTCCAAGACCTCCTGCTCTCTAGCTCCTTCTTCAACTCCTCCCATGCTTGCCTTCGGGACTTCTACAGAGCCTCTCCCATGCATAATAATAGTAATAATAATACAGTAATCATAATCTGTAGTTTCATCCTCAAAGGGAGTGGTTGGAGATTAGTCAACACTGGGGTCTAGCCAACCCAGGGATGGACTTTTACATAGCCCTTATAGGGCAGCATAGGTGCCTGAGTCAGTATATATTCAAACACACATCATATTACAATCAGTAAAACGTTTCCATGTAAAAAGTTCTAGACCTCCATCCTGTTTATGCCACCTGAGTAATTTTTGCTTTTATTACAGTTTGTCAGTGGAATTATACTGCAGTAGTAGAGTGCCAGTGCTCTTCAAGTTGGTAGTTCTAGTTGTACTCACATCGAGGGACCAAAATATCTCTTTTAGCCTCTCTGTCTCCAGCATGAGCATGTCTCGCATGAATATGACATCTGATTTTTTTTTTGTGTGATATTAAAGCTAGATATACACTAGTAGATTTTTGATCAAATTTCATACAAACATTTGTATAAAAAGTCTCGTAAGTACATTTGATGACTTCACGAAATGTAAAAATGGTTACTTTTAACATTTGATTTTGAACTTTCCCAAACAAAACCACATTCACCTTTAGAACTTTGAGAACATTTTTCAATCCTGCTCCTTCAAATTTCCTACGTTGTAAACTAACATCAGTGTGACCCCACTAACAATTAGGAAATGGAAAGAAAATTCTTGAAAAAAAAAATTCTAACCAAATTCTACTAGTGTATGGTCAGCTTAAGGTAAGCCAGTAATTTTGAGTTAGAGGGAGACATCAAGAGCCAATTGATCAAGGTGGACAGGAAGTATAGGTCCATCTATAAACATGACATTTACTGAAGTTCTCATTTAAAAGATGTAATGTTGTATCTTGACAGCGACGTCCCAGCCGGTGGCCAGCAATGAAGTTCCGGAGAGGATCTGGACATCCCGCTTACGCTGAAGTAGAACCTGTTGGTGAAAAAGAAGGTTTCATTGTATCAGAGCAATGCTGAGTCCTGTGTGTGGAACATTACATCAGTACTGGTTTCTGGTGTCAGACCCATACATTTTACATATATTTTCCAAGAAAAAAAGTGCTGTGAGCTACCTATCCGGAGACAGAAAGAGAGCTTCTCATGATCACTGATCACGAAGAAAGATTTCTTCACTCTGAAATATAACGGACACTCACGGTCATCTTCCTATGGTGGAAATACGTAGTACGTCCTGGGCATCGTAGCTGGACAACAGTAGTGAAAGGACAATGACTCTTCTACTGGCTACAGAAGAGAATCCGAACAAACCTGTGCACTAACAGGAGCTCTCCATACAACAATGTTCCTATGGCTTGTGCATTTTGTTCAGCTCACATGGACAAAAGCTTGTGCAGCATAAAAATTGCAAATGAACAGGTGAAAGCCACATGATCATACTGAGGAGAATGGCAAAAATGTGGCTCTGGATATGTGATTTTTTTTTTTTTATATTTCTATAAGGGTGCACATAGGCATCAATGATCCATATACAAAATAATAAATGGCTCTTTGCTGTCTACTACGTATTGTGCTTTTCCTGCATATTACAAATGTGGCCAAAGTGATATCTCTTTTTTTTTATTGATGTCTAAAAATAAATTGTCCCACAGGTAATCTCTAGTGGTCATCAAGATTGTAGTCATATAGGTTTGTGATTGAATGTGGGGTGACCATTACCAGGTAATGTTTTCAAATATTCAAAGTGACAAAGAGGCAAGAAGGCAGCTGGGTGGTCAATGTCTTTGGTGTAATGACGCTATCCATGGTCCTGAGGAAGGTTTTAAGGGGCTGTATGTTCCTGTCCTGTGTAATGAGTATGCCTAGGATGAATAAAGCAATATATTTGATAAATAATTAAAAATCTGATGCTTTTTGTGGGGAAGAGAGTTCTCTAAATTGTAATGCATCAGTCTGGGATTTCTTGTTTCAATGCAAAGACTTAAAATGTATGTCAAGGCAAAATAAAATAAAATATGCAGCTCAATGTTTTATCCATTTAAAGACTCTACAAGTACAGAAAAAAATACATGTTGATCTGTCACATTTAAGCTCCGCAATACATTTTCTTAAGTCCGACAACACACAGCATTTTATTAGACTAAATGGTGTCATCCCAGCCCAGTTTCTTTATCATCTAATTAAAACGTACAGGATATTAAAATAGTCCAAAAATAGCATTTTAGTTACAAATGTAGAATAATTGACCGAGTTTAAGTGTTTTTGAGTCCAGCAGTTGCCATCATTTTTTACTCTGTTTCTGTCCAATCAGAAGTTTGGGGAGTTCCTGCCCACCTTTATGTGTTTTAGATCCTTCTGTTACGTTCTTCATAACATGAAATAGATAAAAAGTCCAACATGGAGACAGGACCTGTCCAACGTACCTGCTCGAGGGGAACAACACACACATTTAGGCCTTGGCACAGTAAAACTTTATAATATTGCTCACAGTTGAAATAGTTACAATGAATCAACAATTGGCACACTGCAGCATAGAACAGTTCAGCATAGCTCTCAGTACTGTATTACACTGTAATGTTACCAGAGGATGGCTTCTGCTAGAGGGGTGACACTATGCTATATGACCTGGCAGGGTTGCCGATAAGGGGGTACCACCGTTCCTCCTGTAGGGTGCACAAAGGGGAGGGTGGGTTCTGCCCCTCTCCCTACCACCAGCTTCCAGCTGCTACAGAGAGAGACACACAGGGTATTGTTCCTGTAATTGCCCTCACTGCACCGATCCCCCTATCTGTCCTGCCTACATCTGATTCTCCCTGCTGTGTGCCCTCCCGTGTGCATGCCCACCCCCAAACCGCAGTGCCCTCTGCTTCCTTCTCCACTGGCTGCTACAGGTACACAGGGGTATGTTCAGGATGGAGAGTGGGGGAAAGGGCCGGTACATATGTCATTTACCGGGCCCCTTCCCTTTGTGAAGGAACACAGTCAGTGACCGGTAGTGATCGCTCATGTGTCCATTCAAAACTGAAGCATAGTTTGACTGTGTTCACTATGCTTTGGTTTATAAATGAACAGGAGCCTCTGTCTCCTATTAATTCATCTTCAGTTCAGCTGAGGCTGCAGAGAAAGGAATCAAAGAATCTGTTTCCTTAATTCCTTTCCTCGCCCAAAGGTGAAGCTGCCCTCCAACAGCTTTGTAAATAAATATATATATATATAAATCATTCACACGGGTTCTATGGCCCATACAGTGTGCATGAGCGGTTTGTTTGTGTGGCTGGAGCCATCTGTTACTCTATGAGGATGCAGCAGCTGTATGAACACAGCCACAGGTCCTAATTTGATAGGTGTGCAGGTGTCAATACACACTGTTAATGTTTGGAGGCCATACACCTGCATCCACATGCCTGTCAGGATCTGTGGTTGTGTTCATACAGTTGCTGTGTCCCCATAGCGTAACTCAAGCTGCCCACACACAGCTCCAGTGGCATAAAAAAAAACACTGATTCACACTGTACATGCCACAGCACCTATGTGAATGAGCTCCAAGACCAAATTTACACACAGAACTTTATCTATTATGTCAATCCCGTTTTATATTTTACATTTAGCAGGAATTCTAAGTTATGTTATGTTTGTGTCTGCTAATACTAGCCACCCAACGGGTATCTTCAGAAGGCTCAAAGGCACCAGACAGTGTCCCTTACACTGTCCCTACACACCAGGAACCTTTCCTTGCGCTAAACGCTGTTGCCATTAACATGGCAAACCAAACTCTTTCAAGAATTTATCAATCAATCAGATACCCACCTTTTCAGAGAGGGCATTGGCACAGTGCCATCTACAGGCAGAAAGAATACTGCACCTGCCTACAGGCAGGAAGATTGGGCAGACATGAATGGTTGTAGGTGGCTGTACGCAGGCAGGGATAGGCATGGACCAAGGCTGTGGCAGACAGTACCTTAGTGAAGGACACCAAGGTACATTTCAAATTAAAACCATCAAAAAATACTCTAGTCTACTAGCGAGGTCTAGCAGAGTCCCCATAGACCCCCTGTTAGAGCATGCCAGGGTCCTCATAGATCCCCCTTTAGTCTTACCTTTTCACCTATATTCCCCGCACTACCATGTTTTCCTGCACCACTGGGTACTCCAGGCTCTCCCTGCAAAGAATATATATATTTAGCCAACATGACCTTCTTTAGAGCAGGCCGGGGACCCATAGATCCCCTTAAGAGCAGAATCCCCAATGGATCCCCCTTTAGAGCAGGCCATGGTCCCCATAGATCCCTCTTTAGAGCAGGCCAGGGTCCCAATAGATTCCCCTTTAGAGCAGGCCAGGGCAGCAGGTGGATGGATCCCCTTTAGTCTTCTTACTCTTACCTTTTAACTTGTATATTCCCCAGGTTTTTCTGCACCACACTCTGGGCTCTCCCCCCTGCAAAGTATATATACAGGCATGCCCCACTTTTAAGTACACAATGGGGACCAGAGCATGTATGTAAAACGAAAATGTACTTAAAGTAATGCAATACCATTTTTCACTCCTCAATGCATGTAAATACACTAGCTCGATGGGAAATCTTAGTCAGCTTGACATGACACTGCTCCCAGTTTTTAACATTTAATCACTGTAGTAGTTTGTGCTGCTCTCTAATCGGATAAGGTGGAGAGGCGGGACGGATGATGGTGTCACATTTGGCACCTTGTCCAATTAGAGAATGCCTTGTATTCATTAAAAATTATACATGACATTCTTTGAATGGCAGTGGTGCTGAGTAAAAGACACCTCCACCCCCCCTGTATTCAGTGTGCAGAGGGATAACTGCTGGAGCAGCACCTGGAAGACAAGGCTATCACTGTATGGAGCATGGACTACAACAGTGATTGTCAGCAACCCCAGTGGCTCTTTAGATATCATACAATATATGGATACTTACATGGAGCCAAGATGGACTATTTCATGTTTACAGAAAAGTTAAGTCCCAGAGCTCCACTTTAACAGCAGTAGAAAAAAAGCTGGCTGTGATCTGAGGCAGAGCTGTGTAAATCTCAGGATTCGATGGACAAAAGTACAAATTCTTAAACAGGTAAAATCTGCATATTTGTGTACCTAACAGGATTTCAACTTTAACCACTTGCCGACCGGCTCACGCCGATATACATCGGCAAAGTGCCACAGTGCGCAAAACGACATACCCGTACATCACTGCGTCATCGGCGTCTACCGGGCATGTGCGCCCACCGCGGGAGAGTGCCCGTGGCTCCCACGGACTCGATGTCCGCCGGCGGCCTGCGATCATGGCACGGAGAGGCAGAACGGGGAGATGCCTATGTAAACAAGGCATTTCCCTGTTCTGCATAGCAACATGACAGGGATTTATTGCTCCCAGTGATTGGGAGCAGTGATCTGTCATGTTCTAGTGAGCCCATCCCCCTATAGTTAGAACATGCTGAGGGAACACAGTTAACCCCTTGATCGCCTCCTAGTGTTTAACCCCTTCCCGGCCAGTGACATTTACACAGTAATCAGTGCATTTTTATAGCACCGATCACTGTATAAATGCCAATGGTCCCAAAATAGTGTCAAATGTGTCTGATCTGTCCGTCGCAATGTCGCAGTCACGATAAAAATTTCAGATTGCTGCCATTACTGTCATAAATCTATCCCCTATTTTGTAGATGCAATAACTTTTGCGCAAACCAATCGATATACGCTTAATGCAAATTCTTTGACCAAAAATATGTAGAAGAATACATATTGGCCTAAACTGAGGAAGAAATTTTTTTGGTGATATGTATTATAGCAAAAAGTAAAAGATATATTGCTTTTTTTTTTCAAAATTGAAGGTTTTTTTTGTTTATAGCGCAAAAAATAAAAACCCGCAAAGAAGATCAAAATACCACCAAAAGAAAGCTCTATTTGTGGGGAAAAAGGACGTCAATTTTGTTTGGGTACAATGTTACATGGCCACACAATTGTCAGTTAAAGTGACGCAGTGCCGTATCGCAAAAAAGGGCTTGGTCAGGTAGGGGGTAAATCCTTCCGGGGATGAAGTGGTTAAAGTAAATGTTTAACCGTCCTCAGGTTTCTTACTTTTTATTAAATTCCTATGCTTGCCAAAAAGGCGTTAAGAGTTTCAGGAAACACAGAGAAGAAACAAAATGACAAATATGACGCATAAGTCATAAAAAGTCAAATCATTTCTTTTCACAGATGCTACTTAGCTGGCGTAACACACACCAGCCCATGTACACTGCACTGGGGGGTTCAATGCTTCTGCTATGGCGTCTTATCCAATGCTGTATCCAGGCCTAGGCCGACAAGGCCCAGGCCTGGGGCAGCACGTAAAGAGTCCCCGCCGGCTTACACTGTTAGTGTAGTGCCAGTCTTATGGGGCGGACTGGGCTGAGAGGCAAATTAGTCTAGCTCCCCCATAAAGCGGCTGCACTGCTTCCGGTATGTGGGCGGCTGGCATTCCACAACTGTGAGGGGGGCGCCACTTTTGATTGTCCTCTCATCCTGGGCCCCAAACTTTCCACACTGTGCTATATGTTTTCTGCTGCACCATTGGCATGGTTATATCTTCTTCGTCCTCTCCATAAAATTATCAGAAATTTGCGCTAAAAGTAAAACTATAGGCAAACATTTTTTTTCATTTTGAAAAGAGTAATGGAGGGTTTTAGCCCCTGTTTGTTTTTTATCATCCCTACCCCATTGCAGAGATTTCCCTTCACTTCCTGCCCCATAGCCAAACAGGAAATGAGAGGAAATCTATGCAAATTAAGGGAATCCATTGCCCCCCCCCCCTCTCCAGAGCTTAGTAAATGAGGTGCAACTTGACTTTGTAAATAATACCCAATCCATATGGAAAGAAAATATAAAACAGCATTTTTGCTTGCATATGATTGGATGTTGGAAGTTAGCATATTTTTATTTCATTTACTAAGCTCTGGAACAATTTCAGGGCTTAAACAGCAAGGGGTGTGGCCTTGACAGGAAGGGGTGGGCCATATTTAAATTAGAGGGTGCATGAGTTTAGTCAGGCCTAGGGCAGCACAAAACGTAAATACACTACTGGTCTTATCACTTGTTTACTTTCCTGAGCGATAATAAAATGTGCTTTAAATGTGGCTAATGCATTCGCTTAGTCAAAGTAAGACTTGTAGCCGGCTGTACATAAATTAACATCCCTTGAAAGCACATAATTTCATTTATAGGATGGTGACATGCTGTGACAGTAATGTGGATCCATGACCAATGCCGGGGGGAAGGCAGCATCTGTCTTACTCTGGCTGTTTTTCTTAGGAAGATAAATTTGTTTTGGAGATGCGGGAAATTGACAGGTCACCTCTGCAGAAGTACGTTGTGTTTATAGGATACAGAACATTCTGTTTTATCACTAAATGAGCCCTCCTAAACCCTGAAAAAATGCTCGCCAAACGAAAGATGCAAAATTCCCATAGGAAGCTTTCTGGTACTAATGTAATAATTGGTGTATAACCTTTAGGATTAGATCACGGGTCTCCACACTTCCTAAACAAAGAGCCAGTTTACCGTGTTTCATGTTTGTTTTTTCTTTTGTTTTTTTTTGGGGGGGGGGGGGGGCAAAATGTGGCGAGAAGATGCCTCTTTATCATGGGAGTAAACAGGGCTAGTGAAAGTAAAAAAGTTACATAACACCTGTGGTCAGCAGGAGGAGGATTTTCCCCTATTATTGGTCTCAGTGGGAGGCATAGTGTCCCATCATTGGTGCCAGTGGAATAAATAGTGTCCCATCATTGGTATTAGTGGGAGGAATAGTGCCCCACCATTAGTATTTGTGGGAGGAATGGTGCATCATCATTGGTGTCAGTGGAAGGAAAAGTGCCCCATCATTGGTGTTAGTGGGAGGAATAGTGCCCCATCATTAGTATTAGTGGGAAGAATAGTGCATCATCATTGCTGTCAGTGCGAGGAATAGTGTCCATTCATTGGTGTCAGTGGAAGAAATAGTGTCCCATCATTGGTGCCAGTGGAAGGAATAGTGCTCCATCTTTAGTATTAGTGAGAGGAATAGTGCTCCATCTTTAGTATTAGTGAGAGGACATCATCATTGGTGTCAAAGGAAGGAATAGTGTACCATTGTTTGTATTAGTGGGAGGAATAGTGTCCCATCATTGGTGTCAATGGGAGGAATAGTGTCCCATCATTGGTATAGGTGGGAGGAATAGTGCACCATCATTGATGTTAGTGGAAGGAATAGTGTCCCATCATCGGTATTATTGGGAAGACTAGTGTCCCATTGTTGGTGTCAGTGGAAGGCATGGTGTACCATCCTGGGTTTCAGAGGGAAGAATAGTGTCCCATCATTGGTGTCAATGGGAGAAATAGTTTCCCATCGTTAGTGTCAGTGGAAGGAATAGTGCCCTATTATTGGTGTCAGTTGGAGGAATAGTGTGCCATCATTTGTGTCAGTGGAAGGAATAGTGCCCTGTCATTAGTTTTAGTGGGAGGAATAGTGCACCAGCCAATGAAGATGGCCAAAGACTACAACACAGAAAAAATTCTGGTGTGGGCCAGGGATGAGGACAACTGGAGGAAAGGTAAGTAAGAATACTTTTAGTTCCACTTTAACTATGGGGGTTATTTACTAAAGGAAAATACACTTTGCACTGCAAGTGCACTTGGAACTAAAGTCGCTGTAGATCCGAGGGGGACATGCAAGAAAAATAAAAAACAGCATTTTAGCTTGCACATGATTGGATGATAAAATCAGCAGAGCTTCCCCTAATTTCAGATCTACCCCTACTCCGGTACCTGAACTTTCCTCCTAACCCTCTGATCCTATACCTAAGAGTCTGTTCGTTAACTACGTTTTTTTGCAAACAGAAATCCCTTTAAGCGGATCTGTCATCAGTCTCTAAAGTTTTGGGGCCATCTACCACAGGAAACCCCTAGACGCAAATCGAGATGAAGAAGGTAATGGTAAGCCCAATCAAACCAGGGGGTTAGTGCTACATGTGCTTAAAGTAGATCTATAGGCAACACTTTTTTTTTCATTTTGGATAGAGTAAGGAAGGGTTATAACCCCTGTCAGTTTACCACCCCTGTCCCATTGCAGAAATTTCCCTTTACTTTCTTCTCCATAGCCAAACAGGAAGTGAGAAGAAATCTATAAAATTAAGGGAATCCAATGCCCCCCCCCCCCCAAGCCCTCAGAACTAGTGTCCCCACTCGGAAATTTCAGAGTGGGTCTTAAACAGCAAGGGATGTGGCCTTGACAGGAAGGGGTGGGTCATATTTAAATTAGGGGGTGCACGAGTTTACTCAGGCCTAGGGCAACACAAAACCTAAAT
Source organism: Lithobates pipiens (assembly GCF_037356315.1). Classification (NCBI taxonomy): domain Eukaryota; kingdom Metazoa; phylum Chordata; class Amphibia; order Anura; family Ranidae; genus Lithobates; species Lithobates pipiens. The sequence continues at coordinate 77,114,218 of NW_027507764.1, forward strand.
ACACTACTGGTGGTTGGGATGATGCAGGAACTCGAATGGCCTGGACAGAGTCCTGACCTCAACCCGATAGAATATCTTTGGGATGAACTAGAACAGAGACTGAAAGCCAGACCTTCTTTTCCACATCAGTGCCTGATCTCACAAATGCGTTTCTGGAAGAATGGTCAAACATACCCATAGACACACTCCTAAACCTTGTGGACAGCCTCCCCAGAAGAGTTGAAGCTGTTATAACTGCAAAGGTTGGGCCAACTCAATATTGAACCCTACGGGCTAAGACTGGGATGAAAATAAAGTACATGTTCGTGTAGAGGCTGGAGGCCCAATACATTTGGTAAAATAGTGTATGTTCTAGAAACCTTTAGAAAGCAGGGGAGAGCAATCAAACATGCAGCCTGTGAGACCCAGAACAGCTAAGAACGAACACTGATTACAGAGGAGCAAAATAAATAAATAAATAAATGCATTTGTCTAATTTCTTAGCAACCTCACTAGTTGGGTGCTATACTTGATACTAGGGATGAGCCGAACACCCCTTGCTTCGCAGCAGAAAATGCGAACAGGCAAAAAATTTGTTAGAATACGTGAACACCGTTAAAGTCTATGGGACAAGAATGTGATAAATCAAAAGTGCTAATTTTAAGGGTTAATATGCAAGTTATTTTCATAAAAAGTGTTTGGGGACCTGGGTCCTGCCCCAGGGGACATGTACCAATGCAAACATTTTTTTTAAAAACTGCCATTTTTTCGGGAGCAGTGATTTTAATAATGCTTAAAGTGAAACAATAAAAGTAAAATATTCCTTTAAATTTCGGACCTGGGGGGTGTCTATGGTAAGCCTGTAAAGTGGCACATTTTTCCCGTATTTAGAACAGTCCCTGCACAAAATGACATTTCTAAAGGAAAAAAAGTAATTTAAAATTACTCGCGGCTATAATGAATTGTCGGGTCTCTCCAATACAGATAAAAGTCATTGAAAAAAACGGCATGGGGCCCCCCAAAAAGTCATACCAGGCCTTTTGGGTCTGGTATGAATATTAAGGCGAACCCCGAACCAAAATGTAAAAAAAAATTGTGTGGGGGGTCCCCCCAAATTCCATACCAGGCCCTTCAGGAACATCTTGGGACAAGTCCTTTATTAAAAATAAAAATGTCCCACAAAGTCCATTCATCTTCTTCTCTCGCTCCACCGACGGACCGGAAAAAATAAATAAAAAAGATCCGCCTCCATGGGAGGCAGCCACCTTATGACGCTTCAGCGCGATGACAGTTCTTTTATAACTGAGGGCGGGGCCAAATGATGACATACCCAGGTGACCCTGCCCCCCTCTGATGCACGCGGGACACCTGGGTACGTAAATGGGTGGGCTCGCCCCCTCTTAAGCCATGGGGAAGCCATTGGGAAGTCCCTGTGCATCTCAGGGGGGGCGGTGTTACCTGTGTACATAAATGGATGGCCCGCCCCCTTCTGACGCCACGCGGAAGCCATTGGAAAGTCCCCTGCATCATAGAAGCGGGGTCATCCGGGTAAGTCATCGTTTGGCCCCACCCAGTTATAAAAGAACTGTCATCGCTCTGAAAAGTCATAAGGCGGGTGCCTCCCATGTAGGGGGATCTTTTTTGTTTTTTTTCCGGTCTGTCGGCGGAGCGAGAGAAGAAGATGATTGGACTTCGTGGTACATTTTTATGTACTTATGTACTTATGTACTTATGTACTTGTCCCAAGATGTGTCTTGTGGTTTTTTAACATTTTGACACTTTTTTTGTGAAATGGTAGGGGTAGAATGTACCCGTTACCATTTCAAACAGGGGGGCTAGGATCTGGGAGTCCCCTTGTTAAAGGGGGCTTCCAGATTCCAATTAGCCCTCTTTCTGCAGACCCCCACAATCAGAGGCCCTTGTCCTCATCAACATGGGGACAAGGTGCTTTGGGGGGCTACCCCAAAGCACCCTCCTCATTTTGAGGGCATGTGGCCAGGTACGGTTCAGGAGGGGGGCCCTCTCTCGCCCCCCTCTTTTCCTGCGGCCTGCCAGGTTGCGGGCTGGGATAAGGGTCCGGTATGGCTTTTTGGGGGGACCCCACACCATTTTTTTAAAAATGTTGGCACGGGGTTCCCCTTAAAATCCATACCAGACCTGAAGAGTCTGGTATGGATTATGAGGGGGGCCTCTATGCCATTTTTTAAAAAAAATTGGCAACTGGTATGAAGTTTTGGGGGACCCCCACTAAATCTTTTTTTAAAAAATTGATTCTGGGTTCCCTTTAATATTCATACCAGACCCAAAGGGCCTGGTATGGATTTTTGGGGGGACCACCACGCAATTTCTTTTTACATTTTGGTTCGGGGGTTCCCCTTAATATTCACACCAGACCCAAAGGGCCTGGTATTGATTTTTTGGGGGACCCCCATGCCGTTTTTTTCAATGACTTTTATCTATATTGCCGGGACCGACAATTCATTAAAGCCACGAGTAGTTTTAAATGACTTTTTTTCCTTTAGAAATGTCATTTTGTGCAGGGACTGTTCTAAACAAGAGAAAAATGTGCCACTTTACAGGCATACTATAGACACCCCCCAGGAACGAAATGTAAAGGAATATTTCATTTTTATTGTTTCACTTTAAGCATTATTTAAATCAATGCTTTTTTGCATTTATACATGTCCCCTGGGGCAGGACCCAGGTCCCCAAACACTTTTTATGACAATACCATGCATATAAGCCTTTAAAATTAGCAATTTTGATTTCCCCATAAACTTTTAAAGGGTGTGCCGCGGCTTTCGAATTTGCCGTGAACACCCCAAATTGTTCGCTGTTCGGCGAACACCCAATGTTCGAGTCGAACTTACGTTCGACTCAAACATCGGGCTCATCTCTACGTGATACAACTTTAGACCGTAAGAATATTCTCAAATAACAGGTTTCCCCAGAGACTTGACAGCTCTGAAGCAGCCCAGTAACAATGTTTCCTGAATAGCAGAATCAGCTCAACGATTCACTTTACTAGTTGTCTAGAGTTTTTCTCAAGTGCTTTGGGAACAACAAAAACTTTGTAATACATGATTACGTTTGAAGTGCCATTTGCTCTCTGGCATTTGAGCTGAAGTAATTGAAGCAGAATGGAGTAACTGGTGCAGATTTGATTCGCTGATTTATTTACTGATCCATATTCACAATGTTCCCTGGTTAGGCCTGTTCATAGCAGTCACGCTAATTTGTTTAGAAGGGCCCAAGTTTAGAACTGCAACGCTTTTAAGGAACTCCTCACTGGCTTTAAATTACCTCCCTTTTGGGATTGTTCTACGACACAGACAGAGAAGTTAGTGATTAAAAAAAAAAAAACCCTATGTCTAAGATCTGTTGTACAGGGATTGGAGAAGGCTGATACCAAGTCAAGTAAGCAACTTGCGCTGCTTGCATATAAAAATAAATGACATTTTAAGTGGAATTAAACTCCCTCAATCAACATTAACTACTTTTGATCCTTATGCTGTTAGCATTTCTAAATAGACAGGAAGGTATAATATATTTAATTGCTTTAATTTTTTTTTTACATTTCTTCAGTTGCTTCCGGTTTCTGACCTAGACCAAACCCTCAAGTCTTCATGGGCATTTTTTTTCTTTCATCTGGAGGAGGAGGGGCTTTATCAGCTAAGCACACTCTCTTGCCTGCATGTCTGAGCTAGGAGCAGATGGATTCCAGGAAGTAAAAATGCTACATGATTCATCTTCCCTTATTCAAGATGACCACAGTTAGATGCTAGGGGGTGTTTTTCTTAGTGATTTCTCAACAAAATAAAGCATGGAGACATGGATGGATGGGGGGGGGGGGGGGGTTGAATATTACCAATGTGCTAATCCCAACGCACACATTCCTGTTGAAATGGCTGTGCATACACTGTAAGTGAGCGTTGAAGCAGCAACCAGCTGGAACTGTGTCCAGGACCATCTTAATAGCATCATGGGCCCCTGGACAAAGTAATGTTATGGGACCCCTACAGGCCTGCCCCAATTTACGCACCTACTCTTAAGAGTTAAAGTTCAATATTTTCACCTTTCTGCTATGAAACATAAAATAAAAAAAAATGTAAATATGTCTTCATAAATGTAGGCCAAAATGTATTCTGCTACATGTCTTTGGTATAAAAAATCCCAATATGTATATATATATGGTGGACAAGCTGGCTAGATGTACACTGTGCAGTTAGGAAGGAAGACTTCACCTGTCAAATCGAGAGTGTGATGTCGGGTATGGGCAGGACTGCTACCCAGACCCCGCCCTTCTGTCATCCAACCAGTGGAGACCCGGCATTAATACATTGCAGGCCGGGACAAAGGGTGTAGCATGAGGAGTTGCAACTGTGACCCCACCCATGCGTCAGGTGGGCCATGTGGCTCCCTGTTACATTTGGTTTTATGTGGCTGCTGTGTGTGGGTAGCATGAGGGGTTTGTTATAGGACAGACCACTCCCCTCCCCTGCACACAGGTGCCATTGGAACGCTGCTGAGTAGAGGATGTGGTTCATCTGCTAAGGGGCTGTTCTCTTGCTTAGAATGACACTGCCTCCCAACCCCCTGTACTCCCTATCCATGCACCTCTGTGAGTTGGTCCCGTCCCCTTCGTGAGTTGGCCCCCACCCCCTCTGTGAGCTGGTCCTGCCTTTTCCTCGCTGTTCTCCTCCCCTAACCTTTCACTCCAATTCATTCCCTGCTGATCTCTCTTGACCTTGGTTTTTCCCTCACACCCCCCACTTGTCCTCAGTAATAGCAAGGGTCTGGCCGGTGGAAATGCTCTCTAAGCAGGTGCAGTAGATTATACAAGCAAGCATGTTTATGGTGAGAGCAGAGGATGGGGGTGACTGAGTACATTCTACTGTCCAGGACAACCAACAGACAAATCAATAATTATGCAGCAAAATTAATTTTTGCCTAAATCACTCCACATATCTCTACTCTCTACATCACTGATGTCCCACCTAGTAGACACATGTCCAACCTAGTAGACACATGCAGCCCTTTGGCATTTACTGTGTGGTCCACAGGGCTCCTGCAGATAGCAGCCTATTTTAGTACTTAATCGAGACTGTGAGGGATAAATATTATTTAGCGTGGTTTCTAGGAATTATGAGTTTGCTTACAGATGGCTGTAGGAAGCATAAATGTGGAAACACTGACTTTGCAGCAAGTCCCCTACATACGCACGTTCAACTTGCAAACTTTCAAAGATGCAAACGTGTTCGCATGTTCAGTTGTGTAAAGCTGGGTATATACACTGCCAGCGGGCTAAAAGAAAAAAAAACTGACCAACCCAAGCATTGTTGATACAGTGATCTCCCCTGCTGTACTATTGTATTCTGCCAGGGGGACTCCCCCCACCAGAACACACTGATCAGCACTCACTGCCATTGTCTGCAAGCACTGATCTTTGTTGGACTTGCAAACAAGTTGGACTTACGAACTAGCCCCATGTCTTTAGGCTTTGACTGTCTCCTGTAGTGTATACCCAATCTCCAACAACTATTAGGGCTGGTTCACATTGGAACACACACATTTTTTGGACATTCCTGCACGCTCTGTTTTTAACAGCCCATTCATTTCAATGGGCTGCCAAAAGCACTGGAATGCACAAAGTTTTGCAGGGGCAACTTTTAAAATTCACACCAAACCACATGGTACTGTGGTACAGTGCAGTTTAGTGGCCTCAAACGTGGACATGTTGCATTTCCTAGATGCTTTTAGGGTGCCATTGACAATGAATTGCTGGGACAATGCTGCTAGTGTGCACTATGCTAGGACTAAACCTACTGGGTAGAGCTGAATGACCAGAACAGTAAAGGGAATAAAGGGAACTCGTAAGATGGATAAAAGGGGCAGTTCTTAAAGTTGATCTTCTGCCGACTATCATTGAGGCCCTTTAAATGAGCGTTGGTTCACTTAAGTCTCTTAAACCTGCATGCAGTAAGATGATGAAAGGTGTAATACAGTTCAGTACAAGGTGAAGTAGAGTGGGTCAGAGATAGTAATAGTGTAGTACTACCACATTCAGGGTAATGGCGTGGTATATCTTCGATGGTAGTGAGGTAAAGGGTTGCTATAGAAGGGGCACAGATTGGGTACTCTAAGTGTCCTGCTCTTAGTGACTTGGTTACTGCTAACAGGGTAGAAGCCTAGCCTTTTCATCAACTCCGGAATGTGGCAACAGGCTTTTGTGGTGGAAGGGGGGTTTGGTCTTGTTCTGGTGATGCTGCAATTCATTTGGCTGAGGAGAAGGGTCGGGTGAACACTACGGTCCCCTGCAACAAGCCCACAAGATCAACAGGGCTGGCGGTGCTGCTGAGTGATCTCACCCCCAACCTCTGGGTCTTGTGAAACTGGCTTGGTCCCCTGCTGACAGTCAACATCACAAATAGGTGTGTGTGCGTAGACTCCTGCTGTTCAAAGAGCCAGGGCTTTCCATGGCAATTGAATTAAAAGCTCCTTGTAGCTCCTCCTGCTGCTCAGAGTCTATTGGAGCCTATAGACCAGAGAGTCACTTGTTTCCATACATGGCTGCTGGCTTGGATTACACCTCCCAGGATTCCAGGTGCTCTGCATTAAAGTCTGTGGGTTCACTTGACTTGGCTCTCCCCTGCTGGCTAATGGAGTGTCATGCAGTACATGCAGTACAACATTAATATCACAGAAGAGGGAGAGAAGTAAAAACAAGGAGCGTTGTCTCCTTTTCTATTCGGTCGTAGCCAAGTATCTGGCTACATAAGATTTTAGTGGTTGAGCTTACATCTACGTTAAAATATGTCATTTAGTACATAATTGTTATATATTTTTAAAACAATGCTGTAAAAGGTAGAATTATTCTTTTTTGCAGCTACCATTTTGAGTCATATCATTTGCACAATCAAGTGTTTCTGCTTATTTAGCCTTGATCAAAGCATTGATGTCTGTGGTCTAGCTGGTTTAGTTTTTGTACAATACCCGTATGGTGGTGAAATGTCTTAAAGCGGTAGTAAACCCGCAATTTTTTTTTTTTTTTTTTTAAACCTGCAAAGCAAAAGGCATAATGAGCTAGTATGCACCGCATACTAGCTCATTATGAAATACTTACCTTAGAACGAGGCCCCGACATCTCGCCCGATCCACGCCGAGGGAGCCGACATGCTCCCTCGGCGTCTCTTCCGGGTATCGCGGCTCCGGCGCTGTGAGTGGCCGGAGCCGCGATATCGTCACTCCCGCGCATGCGCGCGGGAGATTTAAATCCGGCCGGACGAGCGCTGCCGGATTTTCACGGAGAGAACCCCCTTGTGCGCATGCGCCGCTGCAGTCAGCGGCGCATACCGAGGGGAATATCTCCTAAACCGTACAGGTTTAGGAGATATTTTTTTTACCTACAGGTAAGCCTTATTATAGGCTTTCCTGTAGGTAAAAGTTAAAAAAGTGGGTATACAACCACTTTAAGACATTTTGATCTGTAAGGATTACCTACTGGAATAGATATCTGTAATAAAATAGACAGCTTGTTCCTCCTTTATTATCTAGACTGGATATCTGTGTGGATAGTGCCAAGGAAATGCAGATTTAAGGGAGTGTTTTTGGACACTTAAAATGCAATGGTTACCCTTTCAATTGCCCCCCCGACCTTTATTGGAATAAAGTCACATGTGGACCTTTTATCAGTGGTGTGATGCTTCAATTTTGTATATTTGTTGCATTACTCTACAAACCAAGAAGACTGTGGAGATCCCCATGGGCGCAGAACCCGATAACCTTATGGATCCAGTATTTTTCCACTTTAGTTAACTTCTTTTACAGGCAGTCAGAGTATACTAATCAAAGAAAGACTAGCTATGAAGACCACATCTGTATTAAAAGACATGTATTTGAGGTACAACTCTGGACATAAAAAGCATACTAGGATTAAGGCAGTTTAAAACACAGTAGCCTAAAGAGCCTCCTCCCCTGAGGAATACTTTCTTCTACATCCCACAAATCGTAATGTTTACATGCTAAGGGAATTCAGCCCACATTGTGCTTCGAGAGCACAAGGATCTAAACACTTGGTCTCTAGTTCTCTATTCTAAATGAAGCCTGGGGCTATGTGTCTAAGAAAAGGGAAGGAGGAGAGGTTGGCGGAGACATGACCCTAGTGCTGAAACAAGATAATATAGAAGAAGGCGTTCATCGTAGAAGGTAGCTTTTAAAACAACATAGTCTTCTACTGCTTTAACCCTGGTAAGCTTATTGTGCCCAGACCTGGGCTATAAAGCGGGGTATTAAGCCACAAAATAAAAAATAAAATATATTGCAATTTAAATTGTTAGATGTGGTGGCTGCATTCGTTTTTTTTTTTTAAGTCTGCTATTTTTCAAGTTCCTCTTACAGACCAAGCTGTCCAGCAAAAGTGGCAGTGAGAGGGTTAATATAAAGCATTTACCAATGACAAGGTGCTTACAATGGTTCGCTTTTATTCATTTATGTAAACCTTTATCCCAAATGAAAAAACTGTTGCTGTAACTTGTTAAAAAGTGTCAGCGGAGGAGTTAGAGGAGTTCAGTTTTGATTTGTTAGTTAAGTTCATTTAAATCTGCTAGTAGTCTAATGCTACCCTCTCCCTAGATTAACAATGCTGCTGTCCTAAGGTGTACATCATCTCCTCCATCCAGAACAAAGATGTCCTAGGACAGGAATTGTGTTACTAGTCAGATCACCAAGTGAAAATAAAGGGGAACAAAAAAACTAAAAAGGAAAACGAATGCAGCCACCACATTTAAAGTGTTACTGAACCCAGGACTCTGCGTTCACTATATCTGGTCCCCCACAGTAAACAGAACATGGAAATGCAATTATTTTACTTTTCTCATCAGCCGTATATAGCAGCCTTGTGACTTGTATCAGTTGCTAGTAAAGCTTGTAGGAGTTATCATTCTCCCCTGACCCTCTGTCTGGACAGTGCTGTTTGGCCCTGTGCTGATCACATGCACTCTCCCAAGAAAAAAGAAAAACTCTCTAGCAATACACACCAAACTGAGCATGTTCAGCCTGACTCCTAATGCTCTGTTCTATCAGGAGGATCAGAGAAAACAGGATCACACATCCTTTTTACACAATGCAGAGGATTAACCCACAGTAGTATACCAAGTATGTTTTACTGCATATACAGACTGATTGTACTGTTGTGGGTTTAGCAACACTTTAAGGATTGGTATGCTGCAACATTTTAAAAAAATTTGTGTGTGGGGGGGGTAATAGTGCTTTAAGTGGTAGTACAAACTGTCAATTATGTAAAATGTTGTGCCTTAAACAAAAACTTTCCAGGCAACTTCTAAATCAAATGTGCAGTGACTATGATTGCTAGACATGTGCTGTTCGTTTTGTACAAATCGAAAATTTATATGAATTTCCGAAAATTCGTACATTCTGAAGCATCCCAAATACGAATTTCTATGCTTCCGAATTGTATACGAAATACGAAATTTCGCTGACGTATTTTGGATCCAAATTCCGTTACAACGGAAACATGACTGGTATTTTGTTGACTAATCAGAGGTTTTCTGCTGCTGCTGAGTCAGGGTTGGGAAAATGACCTTTTTAAATATGGGAGTGGGAGACTGGTACTGGTAGTCGATGGGAGATTCAGAATTGGACAAAATAAGAATGTTCGTAAATATCGTTTTATTATTGTCATAATAATTACGATTAATCGTTATGATGAAGTTAAAAACCCAGGAAGTCAGCACAGCACAGGGATGGTGGGAGCCCCTCATAATGAGCACAGCAGGGGTACAGCCTCAGGAAGAAGTCAGCACAGCACAGGGATGGTGGGAGCCCCTCATAATAAGCATAATGAGTCAACGGCTGGCATATTGAGAAAGGTATTTTGTGCGTTTTAAATTCATCACAACGAACGTTCGTAATTGTTACGAAAAGTTAACGAACCTAACGAAAATTCATATTTCGTACGAATCCAAAAATTTCGGACATGAATTACGAAATTACGAATTAACAGCTAATATGAAATGGAATTGAACAAAACGAAACAAATTTATTGACGGCGCACATGTCTAATGATTGCTTGCAGCTTTATACAGAAGTTCACTGGCTGAGTTGCACAAATGTGTTGAGGTGAGTATTCAACAACACAAGACAAAGTACAAAGATTTATTGAATACCTAGGGACACTAATGTATAACACTTGTGAGATATATTTGGGAAAGTGAAGATACTGATCCAAAGTAAAAATGACACATTACCATTAATGATAAATGTCCGCATTTAAAGCAAAAATAACAGTTGGAAAAATAGAATTCAGCTTGACACATTTGAAACTTGGGCAACATACCCTATGCAAAATAGTTTTTCCAAAAACGTAGATATGCAGACAGCTTTAAGTATGAACTTCATGACTAATGGTGGTCATACATGCTTCGGTAAATTATCAATTTTTTTTCTGATTGATCCTTCCAATCGGAATAATACATTCATAGTCAACAACCCATATGATTGATGCACCAGATGTGGGGAAGTGTATTTAGATTGATAGTTATGGAGCAAACGAATACCCCACCAAATGAGCGGGACTTTATAGCCAACTTGACCATAAATAACTTGGTTGTAAAAACATACATTATTATTTGTACACTTTAAAATTCCTTTATGTATATGCATATTCTAAAAACTTGAGCGCCTCAGATTAGATGTATGTTGCCAAGTTACACATAGGAAGTCATATTTTCTCCACTCCAACTTGAAGCGTTTCAGGTCAATCCTTTCTTCAAGGGTATACTGGGGAAGATATATACAATCTAGATTTCATATGAGATGATTAGAAAAGACATGTAGCCATACATTAATTAAAAGAACATAGCTTTGCCATTGGCAAGATCAGTGGTGTATCACAGCCAAAGGGCCCTAGCCACCCTGATGGAGGTCCCAGAGAAGAAGTCTCCTCAAGTCCTGTAGTCGAGGATGGTCTGGACTCCTTAGATGTTCACGAAAAAGGGAGATTAGGGCAAGCCACAAAAAAAATCTGCCCCTGTTATAACATAAGCAGCCTTCACTCTTGGATCCTCTCAGGCAATTTGCATGTAAGGCCATTAATACATGCTACTTTTGGGAAGAAGTCTGTTTAAGTAGTAAAGGAGGGTCTGACGGTGAGCAGTGTGCAACAGTCAGACTTTTTGTGTTTGTACGCTTGCAAAAAATTTTGTTAGATATCAAGAAAAAACAGTGGACCTGCAGCCTGTTTGTAGCTGGTGTGGTGTTGGGGTAAATATACTTATGTAGTAGAGGGCTTTTTTTTCCAAGTTGCGCCAGTCCAAACCATATTTTAGGACACAGTAGCCCACTTCTATTGAACAAAAGTGAAAGTTCACATAAACATCAGTTGCCCACGTAGGGGCTCTTCCACATGAACATAAATAGTCAATTGGAAATGCCAAGCTACCTGGCTCCCTTGTCAGCTCTTCATACCAGTCCCTCTGACTGTATTGTCTAGCTCTTCTGGTACACTTGGCTCACTTAGCCTTATTCCTTGCTGCACTAAACAACTTCTGGAAAGGGGTTCTCCTGACATCATAATAGGAGCCCATCTGACTCCTGGGATGGGATCTCCTGGCTGGGGCACCTTTGACCACTGGGTGAGACCTCCTGTCTCAGAGATATCCTCAGGCTTGAGTATATATAGATAGGCCTGAAATTGGCCCGAAGCAAAAAAAATAAAACATAGGCAAAGGGCTGGCATGACTGGGCTAGCAACAGTGTGTGTCCTCTCTGCTTGAAGGTGACAGCTCAGCCGCGGGGGAGCAGGTTATGTCACGCACTCGGAGGTCTCAGCCTCTGGAGCGCTTTAGCTCACATTCCTCCCCTGGAGCTCAGCGCCCCTTTGGGAGCCCCTGTGGGGACCCTCCGATGAAGCACACTCCTGCCCGCAGTCTGGGAGGAATCCTCATCCTCGGCAGAGCTCTGCAGTGCGAGACCTCCATCTTGCTGTGTCCTCGATTCCCGCCAGCGCAGCAGTGGAGTTGGGGGCATGTGGCCGCCTTGCCTGCTGTCCCTTCCCACTGGGGAGGTGGCCCGGAAAGGGAGAGACACATCAGCAGGGGTGGCAGTGGGGCCGGCAGCCCTGCTCGGCGGTGATGCTCAGTGACAGTGGGTGGAGCTTTAGCTTGGGACCTGCAGAGAGACTGTGCACCAGTGAGGGGGAAGAGGAGGAGGACATCTGTTGGCGGTTCAGAGCCCTCATCCATCTAGGATGGCGGCAAGCAGCTTGGACCCTCAGCTACGGGCTCTATTGTGCCTGGCAAGCCAGTGCAGGATGACAGGAGAGAGGAAAAGCTGGCCAAATCCGAGAGGGAGCTCTCCAGCTCTGAAGATGGTGGTGCCATAGAACAGGCTTCAGTGGTGGATACGTGAGAAGCGGCTGTAGGGTCAGGTCTAGTGAGGCTTGGTGAGTGCACCTTTTCTAATCTTTCTTCTTTGCAGTTGATGGGTCTTTTGGGCTTGGTGGCATGGGGGGGGCAAGGACTTCTGGAAGACATGGAAGACCTGTTGCTGTGGCTGGACCTTCTTCTGCTCCTCATGCAGTCTAACCAGTGTCTGCTGCGTCCAGGGCCACTGGGAAGTTACAGGGGCTGTTGTCAGGCCTTGAATCTCTGGTGCAGCGATTTGATGGGGGTCGGGGTCCGAAGCTGGCCCGGTTTTGGCATGGGTATTGAGCGGGACAAGGGTTGGGCCAGCAGATATGGGGGGCCATACCAGGGTAAGTATGCCCCTGTGGGAGGGAGCCAGAGCCTATGGGGACGTTGGGGTAGCCAAAGCCTGGGGGACATCGGGGACTACATTGGATGATGCTAAAGGTGTCTGCCCAAGCCTCTACATTGTGTTTTCCAGGAATGGCTGGCAGCTCCACTGCCTCGAGTCAACCACCCGCAAAACAAAAGAGTTACTGTTGGTCATTTAACAAGGGAGCGTGGAAGTTTGGAAGTGGTTGTCTCTTTAAACATGAATGCTCTGGTTGGGGCAGATCCCATGCCTTCTCTCGCTGTTTCAAGCTGGGCTAGGGACGTGCTTTGGGAAAAGGGGAGGACTCCAGTGATGGTGTAAAGGATGGTTCTTTTCCTAAGTTGGTATCCAGACCGCGTGAATGCGCGGTTGTTGGAGTCCGATTTTTTTTGATGGTTTTCAAAATCCTTGTTCTCTTTCCTGCAATCACGCTCACGGCAGACGACTTGCATTCTGTGATGTTACACCTTCTGTTGTCTCAAACAAGTTGCCCAAGGAAGTTGCTCTGGGCCGTATGAGCAGCCCGTTTCCAGCTCCTTTGCTGATGAGTCTCTCCTTTGGAGGGGGGGGGGGCATCCCCAAGAAGGAGCCCAATGAGTTATACTTGATTCACCACCTTTCTTTCCCTAGACCTAGAGATGGGTCAGTAAATGAGGCTATTTAACCTGCGGCTTGCACGGTGGCTAATACCTCCTTAGATGCAGCTCTTTTTGGGTTCATCATTATGGACAGGGTTCCCTTATGGCCAATTCATCCTCAAAGCTTTAATTTCTTCGGTTGCTTGTGGATGAATGCCTTTTCTGTAGACCTTTGCCTACTGATGGGGATGCTCCATATCCTGTGCGCTCTTCGAGACCTTCAGTTCCTTCATCGAATGTGTTGTCAGGTATGTGTCAGGGGTTAATTCCGTCGTTCACTATTTGGATGACTTTTGGTGAGTGGGTCCACTGTTCTCCAATTTGGGTGGTGACCTGTGGGCAACAGTTCAACACATTGCGGAGCGATTCGGGATCCCACTGACCCCTGATAAGACGTTTGGCCCAACTTCTGTGCTCAACTTTTTGGGTATTGTTATCGACTCACAGGTGATGGAATGTTGTTTACCTGACGATAAACTGGTCACCCTTTAGACGGAGTTCCACTTGGTGTTTGGGCTCATTCTTTTGTAATAAAAAGGTCTGGCTTCCCTGTGATAAATTGGGTGTATTTCCGGTCATCAATCGTGTTTCTACTTCCATTCGGCTGCTGCGGCTGTTTGTTTTGCGTTGCTGGCAACTGAATGTTTTCTTGTATGCAGTTCACCACCCTGGGACTACTAACACGTTGGCTGATGCTTTGTCTCAGTTTCAGTGGGACTAATTCCAGGAGTTGGTACTGGAAGCGGAGAAACACAGAGTTTCTTGTCTTTAGAAGCTGTGGTAAATTACCTTGGCATCGCTGCAGTATTGATCTGGAATTCTTTAAGTGGGCCGACTTGGTCTGCTTATTCAAAGGTATGGTGTGATTGGTGGGACCTTATAGAGCGGGTTACCGTCTAAATGGTTAATGCGGATGTGGGCAACATCTTGCTTTATTTTATATGTATAGGGCTATAGGAAGGGCTACAGATTGCTGGATGCGAGACGACCTGTTACCTTTGGAGGATTATTTAAGGATTCGTCTGGCGCGAGCGGGATCCTTTTTGATGCATCAGGGTGGATCTGCTTTATCTTAAGCTGGCCATACATTATACAATTTTCTTTTTACATTTCCTTTAGGTTGTCCTTTCTACTATGTAGTGGAAGTGCCTGCCTGATTGCATACAAATTGAGTGTTTAGATTTGACCTCTTATTTTATGGTTTTGGTAAGTCTAAAGGAAAATTGTACAGGAGAATTGTATAATGTATGGCCAGTCTTTGTTTCAGTTTGTGTCAGGTTTTTGGCTGCAGGTTACGATTCCCGTGATTATTCCTCTCAGTCATTCCGCATCAGGGCCGTCACTGGGGCTGCCAGATAGGGCTTGGATACATTGGTTTTGATGCGCATTGGCCGGTGGGAATCGGATAGGTTTCGTTTGTACGTTTGCCCCCACTTACTCCAGGGACGTTTTGACTTGGGGAGTATTGTTCTCTGTTTTTCTGTTATGTGCCTTTTTTTGGGCTCTGGGTAAGTTCTGTTTGTATTTGTGTCTGCTGTATTTTCTTTTTCAGATGATAATACCTGCCTTGAGTGGATCCTGAGCCTTTCCTTTTTTTTGGTATGCCAAGGGGGCAGAAGTCTGTCCTAATGGGCTCCAATTGGGAATGTCTAGGGAGGAGGCCAGGTCAGGTGGATAGGCATCTCAGGTATGCTTTGGAGCAGGGTTGTGCCTGAGGTTCATAGTTTTCCCATATGGACAGAGTGCATGCTGGTGGAAATGACTTCTGTCCATGCGCCATATTATTAGGGACATTAAATGTGATTTCCTTAGGCTTCGCACAGCTTTCACAAAATGATTGTTGTTTGGTCCGATATCGTTAGCCGAAGTTCCTGGCATCTTGCACGTTCTGTTGACAAACTCAACAAATTGAGCATCTAAGTTAACAAGGAGGTGGGTAGGTTTGTACCGTGAAACTGAGGTTTCGTTATTAGGCACCGGGAGCTTGAGGAGAATACATGGTGGTATCTGTGGAGTGATGGAGTTCATTTGAATGCCACTGGCACTAATATGTGTTTCCTGGGTTTACAGGAAGGGTTACAGAGAGTATTTCGGCTGTGGAGAGGCTCACAGGTGTAAGGGGTTGCACATGTGAGCTGTGGCGGTCGGGGTCCTTGGAGGCATCCAAATTGTACTGTGCAACATCAGAGTAAGGACCCGTCTATGGTATGGCATCCTCTGTGTAATCTCAGGTAATGGTGGTTTAATGGGAATTGGTGAAAATTAAGGTGTCAGCGGAAATTTGGCATTGTGCCCGAGCCGGTGTTTGCCGGCTGAGGACCTTTAAGTTATTCCACTGATACAAGTTTGTTGTTGATTCGTCAGTGCCTCCAAGGATCAGCAACCCATTAATGTTATCACATTTATGTTCAAAGGAATGTTGATATGTTGGTTATTGTTAATAAATGGCTGCTATGGCCAATTGTTACTCCAAAAAAGTAGTGTCTGTCTTATCATTTTAGCTGTAAGTGGCAGGTGGGGTTCATGTGGGCTGTAGCAGTCTATGGTGGCAAGAGATTCACTACCTCTGGTATGCCTTAGTCATGACACTGCGCACATGTGTAGTCACACAATCTGGACACAGGATTGAAGGTTCCATCCCACCCAAGACACTTTGGAACCTTTAAGCTCCAAACCCCATTTTGGGTTTACAGAATCCAGAGAAAGTCAAAACACAGCTTTCTCTGCTCACAACCTTGCATTAAGCCTTAAAGAGGAAGTAAACCCTGATGGGTTCACTTCTTCTTTGATTCCCTGCAAAGGTAAAGCATAATGGACTACTATGCATCGCATAGTAGTCCATTATGTGTCACTTACCTGACACAGGAGCCAGCGAAGTCACTGCTGTCCCCTGTAGTCCGGAGCATCCATCTTCTTGGTGGGTCTCGCTGCTCTGGTGCTGTCATTCGACGGAGCCGCGATGACGTCACTCACGCGCATGCGCACGGGAGCCGCTACTCGCGGCATATGGCCGTTAACAGCGGCACGCTCAGTGCACCTGCATGCCGCTGTCTACGGCGCATGCGCCATAGACAGTGGTGCCTGTCTTTTGGAAAATATCTCCTAAACCGTGTAGGTTTAGGAGATATTTCTTGGACCTACAGGTAAGCCTTAATCTAGGCTTACCTGTAGGTCAAAGCGGTTTGTAGGGGTTTACAACCACTTTAATGGGAATCCTGTGTCATTCTACCCTACAGAAGGTGCCCAATTTACATTTTACCAGGAGCTAGGATTGCCAAATTGCTTTTTTGAATGGCTTGGCTAATAAAAATATGAATGCTTGTCAATATTATTAATATTAACTGCTTGCCGACCAGCGCACCCCAATTTACATTGGCAGAATGGCACTGGTGGGCAAAAGGGTGTACAGGTACGTCCTCTTTAAGAAGCGGTGCTGCAGGCGTGCTCTTGCACCCGCCGCAGTCTCCGTGACCATGACCGCAGGTCCCGCAGACTCGATGTCCGCCGGGTGCCCGCAGATCGTGTCAAAGAAAGGTAGAGAACGAGGAGATGCTTTTGTAAACAAAGCATTTCCTTGTTTTGCCTAGTTGACAGGACAGAGATCACAGTTCTCTGTCATCTAGAGCAGTAAACACTGTCCTGTGTGTTGTAGCCTCCCCCCCTCCACAGTTAGAATCACTCCCTAGGACACAATTAACCCCTTCACTGCCCCCTAGTGGTTAACGCCTTAACTGCCAGTGTAATTTACACAGTAATCAATGCATTTTGTTAGCACTGATTGCTGTATAAATCACAATGGTCCTAAAATAGTGTAAAAAATGTCTGATGTGTCCGCCATAATGTCGCAGTCCTGATAACAATCGCATTACTACTTTAAAAAAAAAAAAATGCTATAAAACTATCCCCTATTTTGGAAATGCTACAGGGAGCAGGAGGGACCATATAAAAGTAAAACGCAGGAAGGAGTTTGGGGAAGTGCGCCAACCAGGTAGGCGAGAGAGAGTGGACTGTGCTGTGTGTCAAGCCGTGCAGTGCCAAGTCCCATTGTGCTGAGAAGAGCTGTGTCAAGTTGTGCAGTGTCAGAGAAATTAGAGAGCAGGTTGCTGTGCTGGATGCTGGAACAAGCAAGCTGATCCAAATGGGGACATCTGTGTCCAGAGTTGCTGTCCAAGTGGTCATTGCATCTGCTGCCGTCTGCTGTACTGCTGCATAAGGGGGCATCTCACCATACAGACCCCTTTCTGCCATCAGAGGACTGTCTACAGAGGGATCCGGTGAGAGGGTCACTGACCCGCATTACAGTTGCAACCACTTGTTAACCCTGTCTTTAGTATAAACTTGTTAAAGTGATATTAAATTCTTTGTTATTTTTTTTTGTTTAAAAATATCATATTATACTTAGCTGCTCTGTGCAATGATTTTGCACCAAGCAGATCAGATCCTCTTCTTCTTGCTGGCTCTCCAGGCCCCTTTCTCTTGCTGAATGCCCCTACAACAAGCAGCTTGCTATGGGGGCACCCAAGCCAAGCTGTAGCTCTGTGTGTCCATTCAGACACGGAGCCATGGATTGGTCCCGCCCCCTCTCTCTCCTCATTGGCTCACTGACTTTGATTTACAGCAGCAGCCAATAGCACCATCTGCTGTGTCTCAGCCAATGAGGAAAGAGAGTCCTGCACAGCCAAGGCTCTTGTGCAAGATCGCTGGATCAAGATGGGGCTCAGGTAACTATTAGGGGGCCTGAGGGGGGCTGTTGCACACAGAAGAATGCATTAAATTAAAAAAACTTCTGCCTTTAGAACCACTTTAAAGAGCCATTTTCTCCACTTACACTTTGCCTTAAGAGAGCTATCAACCTTTGCGGTTGCACCCACCATTGAGCAGAAAGACAAGCATAGAGCCTAGTGCCTAAGTGCCTTGTAGGCCTAAGCCTAGTGCCTTTGAGAACTTTTAATTGACTTGGCTTGATACATCTTTCATAATTCTCCTTGGTCACTTGGGTAGTAACCTCTCATATGGAGAGCTACTGTTTATGCTCCTAATACTGCAGTATAAGCTGGGCTTGACTCTAGAGGTACCAGAGGCGGCCCGTCCATTAAGAGCGTACGGGTGCTGCCCCCTCTGTCCTGTCACCCCCCAATATGAATAATGGATAGAGTCATGCATTGCATGACTCTATCTACGGTCGCCGCTGCCACCTGCTATTCAGGCATCCGGCCCCTTTTCAGATGCCGGGCGCCTGAATTCCAGTGGCGGGGGTGTTTTTTGAAGCACATGATTAGAGCCATAGGCTCTAATAGGCTTCAAAAAAGGTGGATTTGGAGCGCAGAGCATTGTGCTCGCATTCCACCCAGATGTGTTAGAAAAGCAATTTAATATTTGCTTTTCTAACACTGAACCGCCTCTCCACCAATCAGGAAGCGAGGGTCTAATACCCGTCACCTGATTAACTGAAGGCACAGGCGCCCCTATTGGAAGCCTAGCAGAATGGAAGAACAGAGGAGGGGGAAGCATGGAGCCATCCCATAGCCCGCCGGCATCACCTGCTGCTTGATCTGCCACTAAGATGGGGTAAGTGCTGGGCAGATAGCGGGTGGAGGTCACAGTGGCAGCATATGTTGGGCACAAGTGGTAGCATTTGATAGGCACAAGTGGTAGCATTTGATAGGCACAAGTGCTGCATTTGATGGGCACAAGTGATGGCATTTGATGGGGCACAAGTAGCTGCATTTGATGGGCACAAGTGGCTGCATATGAGGGGGCACAAATGGTTACATATGATGGGGCACAAGTGGCTGCATTTGATAGGCACAAGTGGCGGCATTTGATGGGGCAAGAGTGGCGGCATATTATGGGCACAAGTGGTTGCATATGATAGGCACAAGTGGCTGCATATGATGCGCACAAATGGATGCGTTTGATGGGCACAATGGCTGCAATTGATGGCACAGTGAGGCTGCAATTGATGGGATGTTTTTTGTGACCCCCCAAAATTTTGGCCCCCAGCTGCCACTGAGAGGTACCTCTTTTGAGTACACTGTATCTGTCTTTCTTGTGTTTCCATGCATTGACATTGATGTACTAATCTGCTCTGTTATATTTGTGACTTTAACCTGCCAGTACAGTCTGTTTATCTTTTTTTTAAGGGCAGTGTGTGCAATTGTTGTACATCTACTGGGAGTTCCCAGACAATATATTCTAGTGGTGTCAGTGAGGGTGAGGCCTTGCCTAGGGCTAGAAAGAGCAGAGGACCCACAAATTACTAGAGGCTCCTGCAAGGATAATGCTACAATAATAAAAAATAAAGTTGTGGCCAAGTCCGTTTGTTCAGAAAGTCAGTCGTAAATCCGCCAAAAGTCAATCGGGAAGACCTAGTCCGTCGAAAAGTCCGGTCGGGTGTATGCGGAATTACTGACACTGTCCACTTTTAAAGGTACTGTAGTGTAAATTTATATTTTTACAGCGATATTTGTTTTACTTTATTTTCCTATGTTTTCCTTACTATTTAGTTAGGCCTTGCTAGTTAAAAAAAAGAAGGGAGCCGAAACCCCTGGGATCTTTGATTCCTTTCATATTGTTCAGGTAGATATCCGCTTCTGAAAGGTTGTCTATCTCTGCTTTAGAGCATCTAACATCTGGCATGGGGCAATTCTGGAGATATACCCAATGGTACAGCAAGGCTACATATAACAATAAGAATATGTCTCATACCTTACCTTCTTATAGATTAATTAGTTAACAATGTAAATAGACACAATATAAAGCAGTATTTGTCTTTAAAAGAGAAAAAGTTTAAAATGGGGTCATCCAAGTATTCCCGACAGACGTTATTCCTTTAACCTGACTCCTGTATAACATTTTTGTGGCTTTCATCACCACAAATATTTCATTTTTTGACTATGCCCAGGGAAATAGATCACATTCAAAAGCTCAGCATTAAGGTATATGCCACTCGTGCCCCGGAGAACATAATTACATCTTGCCGCGGTGATTGAACCTTCGACCAAAACGTGCAAATAAACCGAAAAGATAGAGAGCTTAAAGGACACATCTATCACAACATTCGGCTGATAAAATATCCGGGAACACAGCTCTTCCAGAAATAGCAGTGCTGATTTCATCAAAATATTATTTCAGGTTTGGAACTTATAGACGCGCTGCCGCACAAGTCTGCCTCCGTTTCCATTGCCAGAAAAGTTCAGCTAACAAAGTTAAAAAGTAGTTGAGCGTGAGAAGGAACATTTTCCAGTAAATGTTTAATGTTGTTATATATGGTAATCTGCCTCTACACTATGATAATGAAATAGCTAAGCACAATGAACTTGGAAAATAAAGTCAGCATGAAAATTAAGTTGTTTTCTAAAACTGAGCATATTCAAAAAAATAAAAAACAGTATACAGTGAGACTTACTGGAGGTGATGTTTTATTAATGACTAAGTTATGAAGTTATGTAGTATTTGCCTTAGACCCCTTTCACACTGGGTCGTTTTGCAGGCGCAATTGCGCTAAAAATAGCGCCTGCAAACCGACCTGAAACAGCCACTGCTGTCTCTCCAATGTGAAAGCCCCAGGGGCTTTCACACTGGAGGGGTGCGCTATCAGGACTGTAAAAAAGGTCCTTCTAGGAGTATCTTTGGAGTGGTGAGGGAGCGGTATGTACGCCGCTCCTGCCCATTGAAATCAATGGGCCAGCTTGGCTATACCACCAGCAAAGCACTGCTGCAGCAGCGCTTTGCGGTGGTTTTAACCCTTTCATGGCTGCTAGCGGGGGGTAAAACGGTTCTAAAAATAGTGCCATTTTACCGCCAACGCCGCTCCCGCCCCAGTGTGAAAGGGGCCTTCAGGAAGAACTAAATTTTTCTACACACTGTACATAGTTCATTTGGGCCAAGCTAGCCTAAGAAAGCTATGTCCCTCACTAACCTGTAAGGCTGCTGGATGTGCGGTATAAACTGTATGTAGCTGAGGCAACATATAGCATACCGCACTGTGTTCTGGATGCGAGCCGACACTTCTTGTCTCATACCTGGAACACAGAAGAGTCTACCGCAATGGCACTCAGCTGCTCAGAGCAAGCAATGTATTCTAGTATGAATACAAAGCTTCCTCTGATTGGAAGTCAGAGAGGCAGGCTGATAATGTCACAACCTCTGACTCATAACATATCTCCTCACCTTCTCACCAATGCATATCCTCCACACAACAGCAACCCCCCCCCCCCCCCCCCCCCAGTACAGATCTTCCTGCTCCATGAAATCCACTCACTAGATGTCAGGAACCACAATCCAGATGGAGACAGAAAGTGCAGTTAAAATCACACCTTTCGTGAAATGAGAAAAATAACACAGTGAACACTTTAGAGCAGGTAATCAGATAAGCCAGGGTCAGGAAACCAGAGGTTAGAACTGTAAAAACATCTGACACTGGTAAAAGCTGCAAAACCCTGCTTAACGCTGGATACAGCTGTGTTAAGCCCCATCCAGCGTTTTTTTTTTCTTTGTTTTATGTCAAAATCAATGGTTCCCTATGAGAGCCCATTGATTTGAATAGAATAATTAAGCGGCCCCGCCCCCATGTGACATCTCTGCCTGGGGCATGATGGTACGGTGATGTCACGAGGGGCGGTGCCTCCAGATGACAACACTGGGTGGCCCTGCCCCATGACTATATAAGTAATGGCACATAGCAGACCCAGCATAACTGTGGGAGAGTGTCAGAAGAACATCGGAGGAAGAACAGAAGGAGAAGACAGTGGAGAGCGGAGACCCAGCAGAGGGAGAAGACAGCAGAGAGATGAGAACCGGCAGTGGGACGAGACAGCTGAGAGAAGAGAGCGGAAATAAGAGAACCGCCGGCGGAAGAAGACATCAGCGGAGGGAGAAGAACCCGGAGGATGGAGAAATCGGAAGAAGAGACACCAGAGCTGCTTTAATAAATTACTTCGTCAAAAACCTGTGTACTGTTTTATTTTTGACATTTTTTTGGGGGGTGAATGGGTAGGTGTACCCCATACTCATTCATATAGGGTGGGAGGCCGGGATCTTGGGGCCCCTTTGTTAAAGGGGGCTCCCAGATTCGAATAAGTTCCCCACTGGCAGACCCGGACAACCAACGGCCAGGGTTGATGGGAAGAGGCCCTTGTCCTTATCAACATGAGGACAAGGTGCTTTGGGGTGGGGGCATAGGGCCCCACTGCCCTAAAGCACCCACCCCCTCATGCTGAGGGCATGTGGCCTGGTATGATCCAGGAGGGGGGGTGCACGCTCATCCCCCTGTTTCCTGAGTTGCTGGGCTGCGCGCTCCCATAAGGGTCTGGTATGGATTTTTGGCATGGTGGGCCCCTTAAAATCCATACCAATTCGAACGGTCTGGTATGCTCTTGGGGGTGAAAACCCACGCCAGTTTTCTTTTATAATTTTGGCAAGGGTTTCCCTTCAAGATCCTCAGCACACAAGCTGCACCGAAGGTCAGATCATCATGATCCAACTTGTGGTGTGACTTCTATTTACTTTCAAGTATTTTATTTTGTTCAAAAGTAAAAGAATACAGAGATACCGAAACATCATATATGACAAAAAAAGCTCGAATAACAACAATGTTATATCGAAATTCCATGAACAAATCAAGTCAACCTTCTAAACCTTTTAGGGAAGAATAGGATTTGAATATAAAAGGAGAAAAAACGCCTATAGAGAAACAGCTCCATCGGGTCTAAGCATACATCCTTACCCCAAAGGTGAGGAGGGGACCTCTTGGGAGTCGTGACTTCTATTTAAATCAATGCGTTCTCATAGGGAACCACTGATTTTGAATAGAGGCAGAGAAACGCAGCTAAAAGCTAGCATGGCTAAACGTGCATTTACACCAATGCAAAAAGCTACTAAAAGCAATTTTTTTACCGCCGCTTTTTCCTGGCATTGGTAGTGGCTTTTCAGCTCGTTTATGAGGCATGAGGCCTAATGAGGCAGGTTGACCACATGCCAACCAGCTCCTGTAGATATACGTTGGCAGAATGGCATGGTTGGGCAAAGTAACGTACCTGTACATGTAAATTTCCCACTGCGCACGTGTGCGCCTGCCGCAAGCTCCGTGACCGTGCCCGCGGGACCCGTGGTCTTGATATCTGCAGGGATACCTGCGATCATGTCATGGAGCTGAAGAACGGGGAGATGTCGATGTAAACACAGCATCTCCCCGTTCTGCCTAGTGACAGGACATCGATTGTCTGCTCCCTGTCATCGAGAGCAGCGATCAGTGTTGTGTCACTGCTAGCCCATCCCCCGGCCCCCTAATGGTTAACCCCTTTACTGCCAGTGACATTTTTACAGTAATTAATGCAATTTTATAGCATTGATTACTGTATTAATGCCAATGGTCTCAAAAATGGGTCAAAATTGTCCGATGGGGCCGCCATAATGTCGTAGTCATGATAAAAATCGCTGATCGCCGCCATTACTAGTAAAAAAAAAATATTAATAAAAATGCCATAAATCTATCCCCTATTTTGTAGACACTATACCTTTTGCGCAAACCAATCAATAAAGGCTTATTGCGATTTTTTTCTTTTACCAAAAATATGGCGAAGAATACGTAACGGCCTAAACTGAAGAAAAAAATGCTTTTTTATACATTTTTTGGGGATATTTATTATAGCAAAAAGTAAAAAATAATGTGGTTTTTTTTTCAAAATTGTCTTTTTTTGTTTATAGTGCAAAAAATTAAAAACACAGAGGTGATCAAATACCACCAAAAGAAATCTCTATTTGTGGGAAAAAAATTACGTCAATTTTGTTTGGGTACAACATCGCACGACCGCGCAATTGTCAGTTAAAGCGACGCAGTGCCGAATCGCAAAAGTGCTTTGGGCTGAAGTGGTTTATGGTAACAAGGTGAGTCACTTTGGTAACAACGAGTCGCTGGTAATTAACCACTTACGGACCGCCGCACCCCGATATACATCCTAACTTTGAAGAGGATTATCGTTGTTATGGCAGTAGCTAGCTGCCAGAACCCCCGGTATCCTCTCATGCGGCAAATTCGTCCTCCGTCACTAACCGGAGCCATCGGCAGCGGCGGAGGCGATCGGATCTTCTCCCTTGCTGGGTATGGAGATGAGTGAGGGGAAGATGGCCCCCATTCGTCTCCAACCATTGTATTAAAGGGCCATTTATTTTTATTTTTTATTTTTATTATTGCATTTTAGTGTAAATATGAGATCTGAGGTCTTTTTGACCCCAGATCTCATATTTAAGAGTTCCTGTCATGCTTTTTTTCTATTACAAGGGATGTTTACAGTCCTTGTAATAGGAATAAAAGTGACACAATTCTTTTTGTTTTAAAAGAACAGTGTAAAAATAAAGGGTAAAATAAATAAGAAAAAAACTGATTTGAAACATGTTCTATTTCTAGGTCCGTCTGAATTTTTGAAGAAAAAAGTCAGATGAAGCCCACACACGATTGTAATATCCGACGGAATGATTCCCTCTGACTTTTTCTGCTGGAAAGTTCGGTTGTGTGGCATAACAGGTAGAAGGAACATGGCTGCAGTGCTTCAGGTGAGCATCTACTGTCAGCGCTAGCTGTGGCGACATGGTTGCTCTGGGGGGAATTTCGACCCCCCCAAATCACCCCTCCTTGGAAAGTTATTATTAGCCCTGGACAAGCTCCAAATCCTAAACTTACATAGGGATCATTCATTGTGTTTCCAGCAGCCAAACAGGGGAGTGAAGGAAGGCGAGTAGTGCAGCTGGTAGGACTGCCATTGCCTGTATGGGCAAGCACAGATTTACTTTAGGCTGATGGGAAGGGACAATGATACAATTAGACAGGATCAATGAAAGGATGGATCCATTAATATAAATATAGAATGAATATAAAAATAAGCAAATAACACATAGGCATAAAAATTCCATATACTGAATATTCCACATTTGTGAATGGATCTTTATCTAAAACACTTCCCTGATGCACATCCAGTGACTTATACAAACACAAACCCAGAGGACGCCCAAAGCTACAGCCCCATCTGCTGACAAAGTGACACCAATAAAGAAAATTAAATCTTAAACAGAAAAAAACAAAAAACACAGCAATCTTCGTCCACACAGACACAGCGCCCTTACGTGTGAATATTGCCAAATTCAGCCGGAATAAATTGCCATTTCTCAAAAGGGGAAAATTCTGAGCCATCTGTCGCTCCAGTGAGCATGAATTAGGCTCTGGCTCTACACAGGTATGGAAATTAGGCTGTTTTTACCCTCATTATGATTTCAGTTGATGGAGATTGAGGTTTTTCTTCTGCGCTTCCCGTGAGGCAAAGTAGCTGGTGCAACATTTCCTTCATAAATAAAAAGCCTCATCATGGATGCAATGAAATATTTTTATGGTCGGGTCTGTGTTCTGAGCACAGTGAATGGTTTATGCTGTACATGGAGGCACTCCGGTCTCCCAGGTCTACTTCTGGAAGATAAACCACAACGTACTGATTGCATCTCCCCATAAGTGCCATTAGACGCTCGCTCCTGGTGGGCTCATGAACTAAAAACAAAAGAAGGGATTATCATCGCTTTCTTTATTACTAATAGAACACTAATTATTTCAGAAGAATTGTTAGAAAAGGGAAGTTAAATATAATTTGTATTAGAGTCATTGATATTTCTCTATACAATAATAAAGCAGCTATAAAAGGCACCAATGAATGCAGCTAAGGTTCCAATAATACATTGTTAAACATATTTTAAATGAGCAAGTATGTGAAAGTGACCAAGTATGGGCTTTTTAATCCCTGTACACCAGAACTCAGAGAGGGAGAGAAAGAAGCACAAAGATGTACTGACATGCTGATATGAGAAAAGAGTGATGGGTTCATCAGTGTGCTGCTTCTCCTTTCACTGTCCAGTCACAGGCTGGGGACAGGTTCTTAAAGTATATCTTATTTAATAGTTTGGATAGAGTGCAGAGGGATTAGAATGCTTGTCAGTTTTTATCGCTGTCTGTGTCCCCGTTAAGGAAATTTACCCTCTCTATTAGTCCTGTTTTTATAATTGTCATTGAAAGTAAAAGTAAAATAAAACCACAAATTTTGGGGTGTCCCCAGAAAAGTAACAGAGGGGAAATCTTCCAATGGGAACACTAGTTCTGGTGACCTGGGGGTCCCCAAGGAATGGCATCATATCTAAGTCACCTGACTAGAGCTCAAGCATGGATTTTTATTTATAGAAAATTTTCAAATATATATATATATACCATTGCTGCATATTTCAGGTTTTTATTTTATGCAGGCCCAAGATAACTCTGGAACAAAGGGGTACATCTCTGAAATGTACATCTCTGAAATATAGACATCTTTCTTTTCTCCAGCCCCCTCCCCGGTAAACTCACATGATAGCTTGGGAAGTGAACTTGGGGGTTTAGCTAGAGTAGGAAAAATGGGCTCAATGGTCAGCTATGGTGCATAAGGGAATTCCTAACATGATGCTAATCGAAGCAGAAAATGTTCCCTATGGTATCCATCAAGACTGGCAAAAATTTAATCATGATGCTTCACCTCGGTGTTATATAGCCTGAAATCAGTAAGGTACTATGTACCATGTCTGGTGGTCCTGCCTGAGGGTCCAGCGCTACCGAATCAGGATTGTTCATCCTCATATATACCGTTACAGGTGTTAATATAGCTAAAAACGCCAAGGTGGCACACTTTAGTGACATTGGCGGCCAGGGTGACTATAGCCCTACAATTAACTATGCAGCTATGCAACAAAACATTTTTTGGATTATGCTCCATGAAAACTAGGCAATATTTTACGGGACAAGCAGACTAGATTTTAGAGGGTCTGAAATCCCTGGATTAACTATTTACAATCACCAACCTGTGGGATATTTTGGGGGGCCCTGGTGGTCGGATTGAGTGGATCCATCTCTTTCCTTCCCTTCTCCATTCGGTGCCTTCTTTTTCCCCATTCTTTTTTCCTTTTTATTTTTCTGGCACTTATTTCTCTAATGTGCGTTCTACAAAATAATTTGAATACACTCTACCATGATAGATTGAATATGTATTATAAACTTGCTATTTCTATTTTTGGATTATTGTACTATACTTCAGGAAGCACTCGTTTACCTTTTGGCTTATTCCAAGGCAGTGGGGCTAATACTGTTATATCTCTCTGATAGGTGAAGGTCTTTTTTGCTTTTGATTGGTCTTTTTATTATATGTCTGCAGTTGTGAGGTATGGTGAGAGCATCATGTTCATCATATAGCGGTGTTTTGCTCTGTTATACCCTGAAGACGGATCCCGTTAGTTATCCGGTTACCATCTATAAGCAGATCAAATTCTTTGTATTTGTCACCACAACATTGAGATTGTATTGTTGAAAGTTCTTGCATTTAACTCCATGTTCCATTAAAATATGTTTAATACAAATGATTGGAAAAGGAAAAAATAACTCTACTTATAATTGATATTTCTCTTTTTCATGGTTGCTGGCAAGTTAAATTACAATATATTTCTTGAAAACTCCAACTCCGGAATTTTCTGTTATGCCCAGCTGTAACAGCACTCACAAACTCTATTAAGACATTGCACTCCCCTGAGAAACAGGGACTTAGCTAAGGGGGGCATCAGTGCAGAAGTAGTAACGTTATGTTTTCTTCAACTACATCGCCGCACTCCCTACACTCGGCAGGCACTGATTCACACATGCTGTTGTGTGCTGCCTGAGCCAGTTACACCGTCCGACCACCGGGTTGTGTAGGACCGGGCTGTTGGGCTGAGGGAGGCTCTGTCAGCAGGGAGGGGCGGGGTCGGGAGCTTCATTGATGCTCTGGCCCTGCCCTGCCACACCCCATGTAGCCTGTATGTGCTTAGAGGCAGCCACAGTCTCTGGTTATTCCCTGTAGTCGCAGCCTCTGGTCATATCATGTAGTCGCAGCCTCTGGTCATTTCCTGTAGTCGCAGCCAAAGTCTCTAGTCATTCCCTGTAGTCACAGCCGCAGTCTCTGGTCATTCCGTGTAGTCGGAACCGCAGTCTCTGGTTATTCCATGTAGCCACAGTTTCTAGTCATCTCCTCTAATCCATCTGCAGTCTCTGATTATCTGTGCATTTGGCTTGTTTATTGGCAAGTTTAATGGTGGCACCGTGAAGCTAAGCATTGATGTCACGGTAATGTGTAGTCAACGATGCAGCTGCTATGTTTATTTAGAGGTAGGTGGTCAAGGAGTGGTTCTGTTTAATCATCCCCTTTGAGTCCTCGTTCACATTGACTGTGGCTTTTAAATCATGCAACTTCATCTGAAATCGCATGATTTCAAAGCCGCATGTGAGCACGACTTCAGGTGAGACTTGGAAGACATCTGTGCGGCTTGTCTATGCAAGTCACACCTGAAATCACTATAAGTATTGCAGGAACGACTTTTTAAAATCAGTGCAGCATTTGAACATGGCCATTGCTAGCAATAGGAGTTGTCTTGTAATGTGATTTGACAGGTCAAATTGCACAAGTTGCTCCAATGTGAATGGGGCTTAAGCCATTCTTATACCCAATCTGGTCATGCCCACTTCTCTCTGCGGCATGCTCAACAGAATTTGTTTTTCAACTGTATCCCAGGAGGGCTGGTATTTTGTCACACTGTTGTAATCTCTAGCAACCAATCAGTGATAAGCAGTAATCTATCACTACCAATTAGTGAGCAGTAATGTGCAATAACCTGTAGCAGCCAATCAATGAGCAGTAATGATGTGCAGTAACCTCTAGCAACCAATCAGCAAGCAGAAATTATGTGCAGTCACCTCTAGCAACTAATCCGTGACCTGTAACTTGTGCTGTAACCTCTGGCAACCAATCACAATCGCTGCCTGATCTGAGACAGTAAACTGATTTTAAAAATGTTTGCCCAGAGTCCATTTCATTTTAAAAAGGGCCCTAGCTCTTGCTGCTCCACCTCCACACCTTGGTGCCTCCGGGCTCTTTTATATGAGTTCCTGTCTTCTTGACTTGTCCACCCGTAGCCACCAGGACAGGAGGAAGCACTGAGCAGAGTGGGCGTGACCAGCACCTATCCGCCCACCGGTCCTCTCTGTTTCCATTCGCTCCACTTCCTTGCAGTGTGGCTTCCCACCTTTGACTGCTGCTTGGTTGAGGAGCTGGACCCAGTCCACCCCGGGTCACTAGGTGTGTCCCCCTTTCCCTTGTGTCCTCCTCAGTCAGGATAACTTAAAACTACAGTGCTGCAAAATTGATTCCAGTCATTCTACTGGTATCTGCGATTGTGGCAACTGCTGGCAAAGTTGGTGATTGAGGCGCTGGACTGAGTCTTCCATAATTGCTGTTGTGTTAGCCTGTTAGGCACATGTAGCGATTTGGGATCATGGGCAGAATATCGCTGTGATTCTGCCCGACACCACGCCCTGATTCCAAATCACATTGCAATGCTGACAAAATGCAGCCGATTTGTTTGTGGTCCATTCATTTTTACTGGCACCACAATGTGGCGTCTTTTTGCTGTGATTGTTATTATCAGGGCTTTTTTTTCTCTGGGAATAGGTGCAGGAACTCCTCCCTTCGGAGTTACCCTTCATCTATGCCCCCTACCCGTCTCTGAGCACCATCCCTTGGTTCTACCCCCAACCCACCTCCCAGTACAGCAAATTTCAGAGAACACAGAACCAAGTATTTTGTGCTACTCAGTCATTTCTATGAAATTTGTTAATGATATTAAAGGTCCCAATTGTAGATACAGTTAATAAAATATGAAATCTTGACAATAATATGGTATTTCCCATATACAGGATAAGCCAAGCCATATAGCCGGAACTTGGACCCTGTTAAGATGTATAATGATCCCAAATGTCTTTAATTTTTGTTACAATTGACCTCAGTCCCACTCAACCCGTCCTTCCTTGAAATTTACATAATTGAAAAATATTCAATCAAAATACTCATTATCAGTTTTATTTTAAAACGTTTTAGTAGTTTTACAGACTGTAGAGAAAAGTACTGTCTAAATATGTTTATCTTGTTATATTACAAAATTTGTATACTTCACATGTATTGAATTATTTTTTCTTTAATAAAAATATTTGCAAGAGAAATTTGTTAATGAAAACAAGAAAGATACTAAAACAGATCCCTTCCAATAAACAACAATAGACCCCAGCAACAATAGACTTTACTCCAGAAACAATAGACTCCGCCCCAGAAACAATAAACCCCCTGCAGCAACAATAGATTCCCCATACAACAAATACTTTCCCTCCAGCAACAATGGACCCCCCCTACAACAAAAGACTTTCCCCCAGCAACAATGGACCCCCCATAACAAAATACCACTCCAGCAACAATAGACACCTAGCAAAAATAACAGATTTCTCAGCATCCAGCATCAATAGACTCTCTCACAGCAAGCAACACTAGACCTCTCCCTCAGCAGTAGATCCCACCCAGCAACAATTGACCCCCCAGCAAGATAAGACCCCCCCACCAGCAACAGTAGGCTTACCCAGCAACAATAGACCCCCACTCCAAAACAGATCCCTACCAGCAAAAATAGATACCCCAGCAGCAGCCAGCATCAATAGACCCTCCAGCACCCCTTTCTAGTACATACATTCAGTGCTGGAGGTGCCATAACTGCGTCCCCCCCCCATTCCAGCTGGAAAAAATGATTATTATTATTATTAAATGGGATTTATACAGCGCCAACAATTTACATAGCGCTTTACAACTTTAAGGTAGACAGTACAAATACAATACACTTTAATACAGTAGAAATCAGAGGGCCCTGCTCCTTAGAGCTTACAATCTAAGAGGGAAGGCCAAGAGATACAAGAGGTAATAACTGTGGGCGATGTGCTGATTGAGAAGATAAATGTACAGTTGTTAGGTGGGGGCTAAATAGGCTTTTCTGAAAAGATTAGTTTTTAGGGATCGTCTGAAAGTGGATAAAGTAGTAGAAAATCGGACAGATTGGGGTAGAGCATTCCAGAGGATGGGAGAAGCTCTGGAGAAGTCCTGAAAGTGATCACAATTGCTAGTCATCTCGGCAAAGTTAGCCTGGAAGGCAACCTGCAAGAATCCATCGGTTCAGTCCAATGGGAGATTCCCAGGTAGTTTTAAATACCCTAGAAATCCAAGCAGCTTCTTTAGCACCTTTCGCCTTACTACACAGAATTAAGGGAAGATAAGTCTCTCTGCAGTTAAACAACATGGCAATAGTTGTCTATATTCATGACCAAGGAGGAAGTTGTGGCAATATGCTATTAAAAGAGGTGAACCCCATACTGTCAGGGACAGGAAATCATCCGCAACTTTCAAAAGCAGTTTACCTCCTAGGGAATTTGAACACACAGACAGACTGACCATCATGCAAACTCTCCAGAGCATGAGTGGGCCCTACACTGTAGGTCTTCTATGAGCTTGCCCACAGGTGGGGCCAACCACAGACAGACTACATTGCTTCTCACAGCAATTTCAAACTTCTGTATCAGTTCCGCACCCCATGGCAGAGGGGACAAATGCCTTGATTTTCTCCATGGATCTGCAATCTAGCCTATATATTTTCCAACAACATTTCTCGTAATGAGATTCCTCTTGAGGTAGTCAAGAGTGAACATGCTAGTCTTATCCATTCCTCTATTTTGACATTGAGGGCCTTGAGTTTTCATGGCCATTCATCTCATGAGACAGAAGCCAAATCCCCTTTGCACATACACAGGCCGTGGCTGCAAACAGGACGACTGATAGGGGAAGCTTGAGAACCTAGCCTGCTCCAGGATGAGCTCTACCTTGGAGTGTGAGAAGGCACTTTTCTCCAGAACAGAACAATGTTCAGTTTGTGACATTACCTACTAGGCAGTATCTATTGCAAGATCTTCAAGCAGAAGGATGTCTGAGATTCAAACTTGGAGAGCTTCAGAAAAGGATATTGTTTACTTTCCAAAAGGAGTAGACTTGTGTCTGGTAGATCATCTTGTATCAAGGGTAGCAACAGCCCTCCATCGAAAAGTCTATGGGCATAGCCTTACTTCCCAGAGGATCACTCAGGAGGGTCAAACAATTTGAATGTGTACAGAACTTGAAGTCCCTATCCATAATTGCCCTTTTCAGATTATATAATAAGCCTTTCATCTTTCCAGCTGGAATTTGCCAGGGAAAAGAGGCTACCGACTGGACTTAGTAGATTTGGTCATGCATATAGGGCGAGGGGTCATGAACATCCTTCAGCAGTGGATACATACTCTTCCAAAGTGGTTTCAGTCTCATGGGCTGTCCATTCGATGGCGTCCATGGAATCCATCTGCAGGGAAGTATCATGGTCACCCCAGGATACCTTTTTAAGCGGTAGAGAGTAGATCCTGGGGTCTTGTCAATAGTGGCCTGCGGAGGAAGGACTGTTCCATCCTCTGTCCCATTCTAATTAAAAATTGACTCGACAAGTAGAACCCACCATGTCAGCTAGTTATTTATCACTAGTATGCTCCCATGGTGGCATCAGGAAAACGAAAAATTGGATCAAATACCTACCGGAATTTTCTATTACTGACACCAAACCATGGCAGCATACGGATCCACCCTTGTACATTTCGGTATGTAGCTAATTACAAAGAATTGGGTGGGGCCTAACTAAGCCTTTAGTTTATGCTATTCACTGGTCCCGAGGGATTGGAATGGAGGCGGAGCCTATCACTAGTATGCTGCTATGGTTTGGCGTCAGGAAAGGAAAATTACGGAAAGTATTTGATACAATTTTCCATTTTTTTTTTCCATTTTGGATGAGTAAGGGTAAGTTAATCCAAGTAAGTAATACTTTTAGCTGGACTAGATCCTTCTTTTTCTTTTCCTCTTGGGGTACTGTGGATCAAATTTTGGATGAAGGCTCTATTATATAGGACTATGAGGTATCTGCTCTTGCATGTCTTTCTCTTCACACTGGTTCATTCTGTGTCTGAGCTTTTCTATATTCTTATGAGACCCTTGTGAGAAATTTCACTGTGGTTCTTTTTCTCTCTGGGTTTTGTGGTGTAATAGGACACCTCTCATCTTACACCCGTCTTGTTTTCTGCTTCCTTGATCCAATTAGCAGTCATAGGTTATATGTGATTTATTTGAAGTATTTTAACCCCTTCCCGCCGAGGGTACGCAGATGTGCGTACTCGGCTTCCGGGGGTTATACCGGGATGATGCCCGAACCTGCAGGCATCAGCCCAGTACCGTTTTTTACAGCGGGCTATCGGCTATCCAGCCACAACAACCGAATCGGCTAAAAGCCACTCGGCTGTTATGCCGGAGGAGCGGGAGGGGACGTCCCCCCTCCCGCCGCCTCCCGCCGCCTCCCGCCGCTCTTTTAGACCCCAGATCCCTCCATAAAGAGTACTTGTCACCACCTATTACTGTCACAAGGGATGTTTACATTCCTTGTGACAGCAATAAAAGTGATCAATTTTTTTTTTTTAAAACAATTTATTCATTTTAAAATAAATAAAATAAATGAAAAAATTTTTTTTTTTAAAGCGCCCGCCGTCCCTGCGAGCTCGCAAAGCAAAGAAAACGCGTACGGAAGTCGCGCCCGCATATGTAAACGGTGTTCAAACCACACATGTGAGGTATCGCCGCAATCGTCAGAGCGAGAGCAATAAATCTAGTACTAGACCTCCTCTGTAACTCTAACCTGGTAACCGTAAAAAATTTTTAAAGCGTCGCCTATTGAGATTTTTAGGTACCGTACTTTGTCGTCATTCCACAAGTGTATAAAGTGTGACATGTTTGGTATCTATTTACTCGGCGTAACATTATCTTTCAC
The DNA here is from genome assembly GCF_037356315.1 of Lithobates pipiens. NCBI lineage: Eukaryota > Metazoa > Chordata > Amphibia > Anura > Ranidae > Lithobates > Lithobates pipiens. Next base: position 77,148,423 of record NW_027507764.1, read on the forward strand.
ATTATGCAAAAAAATTGGGCTAATTTTACTGTTTCTTTTTTTTTTTTTTTAATTCATGAAAGTGTCCCTTTTCCCAAAAAGTTGCGTTTAAAACACTACTGCGTAAATACCGTGTGACATAAAATATTGCAACAATCGCCGTTTTATTCTCTAGAGTCTCTGCTAAAAAAATATATATAATGTTTTGGGGTTCAAAGTAATTTTCTAGCAAAAAATATGGATTTTAACTTGTAAACACCAAATGCCAAAAATAGGCTTAGTCATGAAAGGGATAAACTTACTTCATATAATTATGCAAATTAAAACATTCTCCCTAGAAACTTCTTGGAGTTGCTGTTGGCATCAATATTGACCACGATATGTGGATTTGTATTTATTTGGAAGTTTGTTGTTTTGTACCATTGGTCCCCATGGGTCATACTGCCATAGCTCTCAGGGTAGACGTCCCCAGGAGCCTTCAGTCTTCAGTACCGCCATTTTTAATTTAGAGCTGATCTGTAAGTAATTTAGGGGGGTTTCCGAATGACATGCTGAGCCCCCTTCTGTCAAGGAATAAGTCTTATTACCAGACTATATTGTTTTTTATTCATTCTTTGTAGATGTGCGCTGTGCATCTGCTCCTGAGGAAGTGGATTGTATTCCACAAAACACGTTGAGCTTTTTGGATGCAGCTTTAATGCAATCATACTTTGGACTTTATACTTACATTTTCTTTACAACATTAATGAATGTTTATTGTAATTTGTTTATATGGATACAATATATATATATATATATATATATATATATATATATATATATATATATATATATATATACTACATATTAGCTCAATAGCATCATATTATTTTTAACTGAATGTTGCTATGATGAAACTTATATATGTTTGAATGAATAAATGTGTAACCATGCTTCATGTAAAGTCCCAGGTCAATGTATTTAAATTTGCTTTAATCCCTGTAAGGTTTATTTTTTCCCATATGTGTCCCATTGGGGAGATTTCCCTTCACTTCCTGTCTCATAGCCAAAACAGGAAGTGAGAGAAAAAAAACCCCACTATTCCTGTTCTGAGAACAACCCAGAATTTGGGATTTTCTAATTACCTTCAGGCCGGGTTCACACCGCTGCGATGCGGGAACGCCGCAAATCCGCGGCGTTTTCCCACATCGCATTACTCCCGCCGGCAGTTCACACTGCCCTATGCGGACGGCTGGGAGTGTCAATGATATGTTAATGACACCCCCAGATCCGTCCGCATATCGCAGTGCGATCTGCCGACTCGCACAGGAATCGGATCGCATGGTGTGAACCCCCATGCGATCCGATTCTGTTGCGGACCAAAAAAAGGGTCCCGTGCGAGTTTGCTGCGGGAGCGATGCGAATTCAGCCATACTATCTGTATGGCTGAACTCGCATCGATACGGAGATCGGATGTGATTTGCGGTGCGAATCACATCCGGTTCTTCCCCCGCAGCAATGTGAACCCAGCCTCAGTGATTAAACATGTCAAATAGAGAGGGTGAATCTCCCAGGCACAGACAGCAATAAAAACTTGACAGATGTTTCCATCCACTCTACCAAAAAATAAAAAAGTTTTGCCCTTAGTTACTGTATGCTTTCACTTTAAATCGCATAGCTACCTAACTTCATAAAAGGTAAAATACAATAACCTTCCCTGTTTCAGATGAAGAACACTTTGGTTTATGTAGGCTTTCTATTTTAAATTTATATATGATGCATACATTTGTAGGTAATTTCCCTAAGGGCTTTCTATGGAAGCCATCAGTCAAGATGACTGGCTTGCTTCTCAACAAGGACAATTCAATTTTTATGTGGGAAAAAAGACCCATATCAATTACAGAGAAGAGTTCGCACCAACTTGAAATTCAATGAATGTAACCTTTTCCAAACAACTCTGGGCTGAAATCTTCCAATATAACATCAAAATTCAAGATATTGGGCAAACTTTAGAATTTCAAATAAAGATAAAAAAAAAAATATTTTTTAAAATGAAATACCTAAATAAATTATAGAAAACAGGATAACAGTCATTTCTGTTTGCATGTTAATCTGTGACATTAAATGATATCCTTCTACTCCAAAGATATTCCATATGCATCAACTAATGAATGGCCCTGTTATCTATTTTTCATTAAATTGTTCCTAATGCCGCGTATACACGACCTGACTTTCCGGCAGACTAGATCAGACGGGATCAGTCGGACAGTCGGACAATCCGATCGTGTGTGGGCTAATCCGATCATTTTTCAATATAAAAATCCGATGGACCTAGAAATAGAACATGTTTCAAATCTGTCTGACGGACTCAATTCCTATGGGGAAAGCCGTTCTTCTGTATGCTGGTCCGACGGACCAAACACGACGCAAGGGAAGCGATATAGCTTCCTTCTTTTAGTTCCATCTTAGTCCCGTCTTACGTCGTCACGTTCAAAAGAACGGACTTTTGAATGGACTTAGTCCGTTCCTGTGTGGGCAAGTCCATTCATTCGGAAGTCCGTCTGAACTCCACTGAAAAGTCGGGAAGACTGTCGGACCTAGTCTGCCAGAAAGTCCGGTCATGTGTACACGGCATTATTGTTTTTCTGCCTCCTTGTATCATCTACTCTATAAGCTCAAACCAAAAATTGAAAAAAAAGAATTTGGAGGAGGCTGGAAGCAACAGAAGGTTAATTTTTATTTTCTGTAAACCAGAGAGTAGTGTTAAAGAAGACCTACAGCCTTTTTTAACATTTGAGATATACATTTCACATGTAACAGATCCACCTAATGTAATTAATTGTGTAAATGTGGAACTACAGGCAAATTGACATATATGACGTAGTAAGTCAATAGCATTAACACAGCGGTCTTTGTTTTTACGAGTCTTCCATTAACTTACTTGTATTACCTATTGATCCTGCCAGTAGATCTGTTATTTTTCTAATTCTAACGGGGTGACTACGCTGTTTATTTTGGAGTGAAATTGTGCAGCAGCCCGGTCACTCTGTGGACAGGATATTCTTGGATGAACCTGTAATTTTCAATGGATTTTTGTTAAAAAGAAATATAGCCTCTAAAATTGCCACACAAGGTTTCTACATTATTTCTAATCAGAATCTATGTTGTATTAAGCCACAGTCAATATTCAATTTAACCCAACCACTCCCGGGAGGATGGTGAGGGTGGGGCAGCAAAATGTACCTTCGCCTGTGTAGACAAAAATGATTGCATCTGCCCTGCCTCTAACAACCAGTCAGTGAACAGCAGTGGTCTTCTGTAATCTTTAGGAACCAATCAGTTAATGGTAATGATGTACAGTAACCCCTAGAAACCAATGGGTGAGCAATAATTATGTGCTGTAACCTCTAGCAACCAATCAGTGAGCAGTAATAGTGTGAAGTAAACTCTAGCAACCAATCACTGAGTGATAATGATGTGCAGTAACCTCTAGCAACCAATCAGTGAGTGTGGACCAGTTTTTTATGTTTACATTATTAAAGTTCTTTTGGATAAGTCCAAGGCCCCTTTCACACAGGCCGACTGATTGGGTCAACTTGTCAGTTTTTTAGGTGGACCCGATCGGACCATCCATTGTCCCCTATGAAGCAGCTGATGTAAACGGGCATGTGCCTATTGACACCTGCAACATCTGATTCGATACTATCCACAAAACACAGGAATGGAGATCTGTGCTCCATCTGATCAGATGACCGTCTGATGTAAACAGACAGGTGATGCATTTACATCCAATCGCCCATAGAGGAAAGTAGGCTCTGTCTGCGTGTGCTCTGCATAATCGGAGAGAACACAGACTTGTAATCCACCTGCTCAGCAGGGATCAGTGGACAACTCCCCTGTTGAGCAGGCGGATACAGTGCTAGAGTCCACTCACGCAAAAGAGCCATATGTGTGTGTTTGTTTTTTGGGATGTTGGGGTGGAGATCGAAGGGGGGCCCATGAAAATGTTTGCCAGGGTCCAATCAATATTAATGATGGCCCTGCATTCAAGTATTTACATATTCTTAGCATGCAATAAATGAGTGTTAAAACAAGTCTTCACTGATTTTGAGGCTACAAGCACTCTGGAGGAACACTGAGGATCTTCAAATCTATCTCTCTGCAGCTCACATTCCCCTCCCAGCAATAACTCAGCACAGCTCTTCCTGGTCCCTATTCAAAGTAGTGACTCAGCAGCACAGCTCATCCAAACCCCCATTTCCAGCAGTGACTCAGCAGTAAAACTCACCCTGACCCCCATTTTCAGCAGTGACTCAGCAGTACAACTCACCAGTGTCGGCTGGTGCTCAAAATTTTTAGGGGGGGGGGCAAACAAACGGAAATATACTGAAACTTCCCCCCCCATCAATTGCAGCCTCCCTGTACCCATCAAATGCATCAACTGTGCCCATCAATTGTAGCCATTGTGCCCATCAAACGCAGCCACTGTGCCCATCATATGCAGTCATTGTGCCCATCATATGCAGCCACGTGTGCCCATCATATGCAGCCACGTGTGCCCATCATATGCAGCCACTTATGCCCATCATATGCAGTCACTTGTGCCCATCATATGCAGCCATTGTGCACATCAAACACAGCCACTGTGCCCATCAAATGCAGCCACGGTTCCCATCAAATGCAGCCACTTATGCCCATCATATGCAGCCACTTGTGCCCATTAAATGCAGCCATTTGTGCCCAGTATATGCAGCCACTTGTGCCCATCAAATGCAGCCACCTGTGCCCATCATATGCAGCCACTGTGCCCATCAAATGCAGCCACTTGTGCCCATCATATGCAGCCACTTGTACCCATCGTATGAAGCCACTTGTGCTCATCAAACGCAGCCACTGTGCCCATCAAATGCAGCCACTTATGCCCAGTATATTCAGCCACTTGGGCCCAGTATATGTTGCCACTTGTGCCCATCATATGCAGCCACTTGTGCCCATCATATGCAGCCACTTGTGCCCATCATATGCAGCCACTTGTGCCCATCAAATGCAGCCACTTGTGACCATCATATGCAGTCACTTGTGCCCATAAAATGCAGCCATTGTGCCCATCATATGCAGCCACTTTTGCCCATCGATTTGAGCCACTTGTGCTTGTCAAATGCAGCCACTTGTGCCCATCAAATGCAGCCACTGTGCCCATCAATTGCAGCCATTGTGCACATCAAACGCAGCCACTGTGCCCTTCATATGTAGTCATTGTGCCCATCATATGTAGCCACGTGTGCCCATCAGATTCAGCCACTGTGCCCATCATATGCAACCACTTGTGCCCATCATATGCAGTCATTGTGCCCATCATATGAAGCCATTGTGCCCATCAAACACAGCCACTGTGTCCATCAAATGCAGCCACGGTTCCCATCAAATGCAGCCACTTGTGCCCATCATATGCAGTCATTGTGCCCATCATATGCAGCCACGTGTGCCCATCATATGTAGCCACGTGTGCCCATCAGATGCAGCCATTGTGCCCATCAAATGCAGTCACTTGTGCCCATCATATGCAGTCACTTGTGCCCATCATATGCAGCCATTGTGCCCATCAAACACAGCCACTGTGTCCATCAAATGCAGCCACGGTTCCCATCAAATGCAGCCACTTGTGCCCATCATATGCAGCCACTTGTGCCCATCAGATGCAGCCATTTGTGCCCAGTATATGCAGCCACTTGTGCCCATCAAATTCAGCCACTTGTGCCCATCGAATTGAGCCACTTGTGCCCATCAAATGCAGCCACTTATGCCCAGTATATGCAGTCACTTGTGCCCATCATATGCAGCCACTGTGCCCACCGACCCCCCCACTCGTGGTGCTCACGGCTCTGGCAGCACCCCCACCTGTACGCACTCGGCTCTGACATTCTGGCACTTGCTGCCAGGCAGCGACTCCTCAGTGCACCAGAGTGGCGGTGACCTCTGCTCCAGCGTGTGTCTCCTCCGCTCCTCTTCCTAAGCGCCAGGCATCCAATAGGGTGGCCTGGCGCTTTGGCTAATCAGGAAACAGGTCTGATGCCCTTCCCTGCCTCCTGATTGGTGGGGAGGAAGGTTAGCGTGAAAATAGCGAAAATTAATATCATCACACAATTGGGTGGGATCGGCACGCACTCTCTGTGCCCGAGCCCACCCTATTTTGAAGCCTATTAGAGCCTCTGGCTCTAATCAGGTGCTTCAAATAAGTACCACCCCTTCCCGCCCCCGCCATAGGAATCCATGTGTCTGGCATACTGAAAGGAGCCGGGTGTATGGATGGGGGCGGCGCCCGTGCGTCCACAGTGCACAGGCCGCCACTGCAACTCACCCTGACACCCACTTTCAGCAGTGACTCGGCAGTACAACTCACCTTGACCCACATTTTCAGCAGTAACTCAGCAGTACAACTCACCTTGACCCCCCACTTTCAGCAGTGACTCGGCAGTACAACTCACCTTGACCCACATTTTCAGCAGTAACTCAGCAGTACAACTCACCTTGACCCCCCATTTTCAGCAGGGACTCAGCAGCAATCCAGCCTTCTAATCTATAATGTAAACACAAAAATATAGTTTAGGAAGGGGAGGAGGGCAAGAGCAGAGAGGAGTATTTCTGCTTTTAAATTTTACGATTAGCTTCTTCACAGTGCCCTCAGCTACAGTGGATAGCTAGGGCATGTTTTAAAGCTCATTTAGTGCTGATGAACAATATAAGAATATTTAACTGTCTGTAGCCTAACCACCAATTCACTTTAAAGTGCATGCATTATCACTCTGATTTTGCTGTAACATACCAGAAACCTATACATAAAAACAGACTTCAAACTGGAAATTATTCAGCATGTATTTCTGCGCCCTGCCGTGTGATAGCAGCTGAACAAGCCTTGGACATCTTTCACCCTGCTGTACCCACTGAGTGGACATCGCTCATGTCATTCAGTAATAAAGTTGCCTTTCATTTAAAGGGAGAAAACCTTCGCATAAACACTTTTCCTAGGACTGTGGGAAAAAATAGATTGATTTCTGAGCAAAGGCAATGAATTTTTGACGCTACTTCTTTATATTTCCATATTTTGATTACACTCTTCATATAAAAACATCAAATCCCGCTGCTGTGCTCAGTGCAAGTCGTGGAGTGATGGACGGCACCAGATAAACAGATCAATATTACCTGCTCGGCCTAAATATTTTATACACTACTTTTCACGTTCCCCCGTGCCACAGAGAAAGTAATGACTAGCAAATGTCAGGTTTCATAAAACAGCTCGTAGACTTTTGTGCTTGGTATTCATACAGCCGGCGTCTCACCTCTAAATGGAAACTTACCCTTGTGAAATGGAGTCATGCGAGTGGGAAGGAAATTTCTTCCCCCGAGCGTTCCCAAAGAAAAGAACTAAAACGGCATCAAATTCTCACTCAACCTCCAGGTCACCATCAGAAACAATGAATCCCGGAACCTTTTATTCTTGCAATATTGGAATTACTTCCAGCTTCGTGCCTGGTTCCAGCTGCCTCTCCACCAGTTTATTGTCTATATCCAATGTATGTAAAATAAAACTCTTAAGATTATGAAAAAACTTAATCATATTTACAGCATAATATCTTCACTTGGAGCGTGTGCAGCAGTGTTCTTCAACTCTGTTCTAGGGATGGACCGAATGGACCCCTGTTTGGTTCGTTCCAGAAATTTTGAACACCGCAAAAGTTCGGAACCGAATAGCGAACCCCATTAAAGTCAATGGGACCCGGATATCAAAAATCAAAAGTGCCCATTTTGAAGGCTTATATGCAATTGGGCATACAATGGTTATAGGGATCTGGATCCTTCCCGGGGGGACACGTATCAATAAAAAAAAGTTTGTGAAAAACGTCATTTTTAAATGAGCAGTGATTTTTTTATTTTTTTAAAGTGAAAGCATAAAAATGAAAAATTCTTTCCAATATAGTGCCTGGGGGGTCCCCTTAGTCTACCTGAAAGTGGTAGATCTGTACCATGTCTAGAATCTGCTGCAGCAATAATTGCATTTATAAAGCCAAAAAAAAATTACATTATCCCAACAAGCTGACTTTATTTTGCTCAGCAACAGCTGGGGAGCCAGTGTGTATGATATGGCCACAATGTAGTGCACTGGGAACAAAATTAGAGATTTTTTGGATACATTCCGGAGTCACTTCGAATTTGGATAGAAGTAACGTGTGCGTAAAAATTGGTCTTTGGGTGTCGGTGGCGCCTTCCCACCGTAACCCTATAGAGGTAATCTTGATGATAGAAAGAATTGGCCTTGCTGTAAAAAATTGCAATAATATGCACCTGTCAAATAAGTGCAGAAAAATTGGTCTTTGAGTGTCAGTGGCGCCTTCCCACCGTAACCCTATAGAGGTACTCTTGATGAAAGCAAGAATTGGCCTTGCTGTAAAATATTGCAATGATGTGCACCTGTCAAACAGGTGCAGAAAAATTACTCTTTGGGTGTCGGGGGCGCCTTCCCACCATAACCCTATAGAGGTTCTCTTGATGAAGGCAAAAAAAATTGCAATGATATGCACCTGTCAAACAGGTGCTGAAAAATGGTCTTTGGGTGTTAATTGTGCCCATGAAACCTATACCAAAAACATTCTCCCAGGAGAAATGATTGAACACCCTCAAAGCTAGGCAGCCTCAAAGTCCTGCAGAGATTCTGCATCCCAAAAAGACTTAAAGCGGTAGTAAACCTGCTGAAGTTTTTTTTTTTTTTTTTTACCTGCAAAGGAAAAGGCATAATGAGCTAGTATGCACCGCATACTAGCTCATTATGAAATACTTACCTTAGAACGAGGCCCCGACATCTGGCCTGATCCACGCCGAGGGAGCTGACATGTTCTCTCGGCATGTCTTCTGGGTATCTCGGCTCAGTCACTGTGAGTGGCTGGAGCTGCAATATCGTCACTCCCACACATGCGCGTGGGAGATTTGTTTCCGGCAGGGTCCGGCGTCTGCCGGACTTTCAGCCGAGAATCCCCTGTGCACATGTGCCACTGCAGTCAGCGGCGCATTGCGAGGGTAATATCTCCTAAACCGCACAGGTTTAGGAGATTTTTTTTTACCTACAGGTAAGCCTTATTATAGGCTTTCCTGTAGGTAAAAGTTCAAATTAAGACTATACAACCGCTTTAATCAGTAATTGGCATCAGGGGCTTCATAGCTGGTAATCCTAGGACTGATTCATTTTTATATAAGTCAAACAGTCCATGGAGTCTGTAGACAGAAACATTCTATGATCAGTAATGAAACCTCCTGCAGCGCTGAATAACCATTCTGAAAGCACGCTAGATGCAGGGCAGCCCAATAACTCAATAGCATACTGGGAAAGTTCTGGCCAGTGGTCTATTCTCATAACCCAGCAAGTCAGTGGATCATCAGCTGGAAAGCTCTCAATCTCTGTTTTGGCCCCGAGGTAAACGGCCATCATTAGATGCAGACGTTGCCGATGGGATGAGGAAGCTGACAGCCCTGGGCGGAGAGAACTAGAAATTTTCTGAAATGCCTCACTTAGGCAGATGTCTTCTCCAAAGCTCCTTTCTTGACCAACAGAAGACTGAAAACTACGCTTTCCACGACACTATAACAAACTGGGTTCAGGAAAAACGTTCAATAAAATCCATTTTAACGTGTTCTGAAAAGATTTTATCTTCTGCATTCTCTGTGGGGACGGGATGAGTTCTGAGAGCTTCCCCTTATAACGGTGGTCAAGGAGGGTTGCCTACCAGTAATCATCCTTCTCTTTTATGCCAAGTATTCTTGGGTCCTTTCACAGGCTTTGAAGCATGAGATTGCCCATGCGCCTCAAAGACTCCATGGGGTCACTCAGGATGACAGCATCTGGAACTTCCTCCTCCCAGCCACGTACAACTCCCAAGGGTCCTGGGGTTTGAAATCCATCACTTACAGATTGACGCATTTCTTCCTCTCCTTCGAAGCAGCAGATGACGGAGAGCCGTGTCTCCTCGTACTGCTAGACCTAAGTGCAGCGTTTGATACAGTAGATCACAATACTCTACTCGTCCGCCTCACAGAAGTAGCCGGAGTCCAAGACATAGATCTCCAAATGGTTTCCTAGGAAATCGGTCACAGACAGTGAAACTAGGAAAATTCCTCTCCGAAACTCGGGCAGTCACCTGCGGAGTCCCTCAAGGCTCTCCTTTGTCACCTGTTCTCTTCAACATTTACATTCGCCCACTCCTTCAAATCATCAGATGCTCAGATCTCTGCTTCCACTCTTATGCTGATGACACGCAACTTTATTTCTGGATCAATGGAAAAAAAGATCACCAACAACAACTTGAAAACTGCCTCAAATCAATAGAGGACTGGATGACCACTAACTCCCTCCAGCTGAACGAATCAAAGACAGAGCTTCTTATCTTATACCCAAATCATAAGCCCGCAACCAAAACCTCCTGGTCTCCACCAACCGTCTTTGGGCAGACTATCTCCCCAAAGACCAAAGCAAAGAGTCTCGGGGTTATTTTAGATGCACAAATGTCAATGGATGCGCAAATAGGAGCAGTAGTCAGTGGATCTCACCATCTGCTGCGCATGCTTCGCAGACTCATCCCTTTTATCCCAAAGAATGACAAAGCAGTGGTAGTTGGAACAATCATTAATTCATGACTGGACTACACAAATTCGCTTTACATAGGATTACCACAATATCAACTTGCGCGATTACAACTGATCCAAAACACGGCAGCAAGGCTGATAACAGGAAAAAACCCTGGGAATCCATCTCTCCTTCGCTGAGGAGCTTACATTGGCTAACCATAAAAAATCGGATCACGTTCAAGACCCTTTGCCTCACCCACAAATGCGGGCATAGAGAAGCTCCGCAATACCTAATGGAGAAAATAAATCATTACACACCAAACCGCAGTCTTCGATCAGCCAACAAAAACCTCCTCCTCGTGCCCAAAGCCCGGTATAAATCCAAGGGGGATCGGAGATTCACTGTCCAAGGGCCTCGGCTATGGAATGCTCTACCAATCAACATCCGCCTGGAAGAAAATCACCTGGCTTTTAGGAAAAAACTCAAGACCTTCCTCTTTTAGCAGATGATCAAAGCTCGCCACAGCGCCTAGAGGCGATTCAGTTCGCATTGTGCGCTATACAAGTATTTCATTCATTCATTCATTCATTCAAAGTGCCAGAATCCTCCTCCTCACCTTCCTCCCCTCTCTCCACCTGTGTGTTCTGTGACATAGGAATGATGGTGTCTGGATAAATTGGGCCTTGAGAGGAAAGGAAGTTCTCCTTTTCCTCCTGCTGCTCTGCCTCCAGTGCCCTGTCCATAATGCCACACAGAGTCTACTCCAGCAGGAACACAACAGGTATTGTGTCACTGATGCATGCACTGTCACGCCTCACCATCCTTGTGGCCTCCTCAAATGGTGACAATACAGTGCATACATCCTTAACTGGTTCCCAACCGGCGCACGATGATGTACGTCGGCAGAATGGCACGGACAGGCAAATGGGCGTACAGGTACGTCCCTTTAAATTTGCCGCCGTGCCATCACATGTGCGCCAGCGGGGAACTCCGTGAGTCGGGTCGCGGGTCCCGTGGACTTGATCGCTGCCGGGATACCAGCGATCATCTCAGGAAAACGGGTAGATGCTAATGTACAAGCATCTCCCTGTTCTGCCTAGCGACAGTGTCACTGATCTCTGCTCCCTGTGATTGGGAGCAGAGATCAGTGACATGTCACATGTAGCCACGCCCCCCCCCCCACAGTTAGAAACACGCCCCAGGACACACTTAACCCTTACCCTGCCCCCTATTGGTTAACCAATTCACTGCCAGTGTCATTTACATTGGAGTCAGTGCATTTGTATAGCATTTGTATAAATGACAATGGTCCCAAAAATGTGTCAAAAATGTCCGACGTGTCCGCCATAATGTCGCAAAAAAAAAATTGCAGATCGTGTGAGCTCTCTCACACAGTTACCAATAGTGCAAATATCCGTTTTGGATTGCTGATCTTGGGAGATCTAAAGCCCCGTACACACGAGAGGACTTATGTCTGACAGACTTCCGAAGGAGTTCCGTCGGAGTTCTGCTGGAATTCCGACGGAGTTCTGACGGACTTTTCGGCTGAGCGGACTTGGCCACACACAATCACACTAAACTCCGACGGATTCGAACGTGATGACGTACGACTGGATTCGAATAAGGAAGTTCATAGCCAGTAGCCAATAGCTGCCCTAGCGTCGGTTTTAGTCCGTCGGAATAGCATACACACGAGCAAATTTTTCGAAGGGACCGGGTCCGGCGGAATTCCTTCAAAAAAATTTGAAGCATGTTCCATATTCTAAAGTCCTTCGGACTTTGGCGAGTCAAAAGTCCGTTGCAGCCCACACACGATCGAATAGTCTGACGGATTCAGTCCGTCGGACTTTGGATGTTGAAAAGTCCGCTCGTGTGTACGGGGCTTAAGTGACGCCGTAGATTCTTGTGGGAGGCTGATCCATAAGTTTTGGTGTACGAGTAATGACACGGGTGGTTCACAGTTAAAGCCTCATTTGTTTTGCTCTCTGGTAAGTGCATTCACTTCTCAGTGACGGGCACTTGCTTGCTGTTTTGTGTGGAATCACCGTGATGTCCTGATAAGAACTAATATAAAGGACTTATTCCTGCAAGCTGTTTTTCTCTTTCCTGTGGATGAACTGTTGCCTTAAAGTCACTTTTAAGCAAATAAATGTTCGATCGATGGGAATTATTTATCACAGTTATTTATCAAATTTTTCTAGTTTACTTAAATTAATCTTTTTATGTACCGTATTTATCGGAGTATAACACGCACTTTTTTCCCCTTAAAATCAGGGGAAAATCATGGGTGCATGTTATACGCCGATCCTCCGCGATTTCCGCATGATTTTTGGACCTTTGGCCGCCTCGGCGGCTTTTGGGCGCTCTCGGACCTTCTCAGCGGCTTTCGGCCGCCTTTAGCCCTTCTCGTGGCTTTCGGCCGCCTTCGGCCCTTCTCGGTGGCCGAAAACCGCCGAGAAGGGCCGAGAGCGGCCGAAAGCCGATGAGAAGGGCCGAGGCGGCCGAAAGCCACCCAGAGTGGCCGAAAGCCGCAGAGAAGGGCCAAGGCGGCCGAAAGCCACTGAGAAGGTCCAAGAGTGGCCGAAAGCCGCCAAGAACTTATGGGCGCCGCCGAGATACACAGGACATCTCGGCGGCGCCATTTTTAAAAACATGATGACATCAATGACGGACAAGGCTGCATGACAAGGCTGCAATGAGGACTGGCTGCATGACAAGGCTGTAGTGAGGACAGGCTGCATGACAAGGCTGCAATGAGGACAGGCTGCATGACAAGGCTGCAATAATGGACAGGCTGCATGACAAGGCTGTAATGAGGACAAGCTGCATGACAAGGCTGAAAATGACGCTGACAAGGCTTCAGATGGACACTGATAAGGCTGCATTGATGGGCATTTAAATGTAAGGTTTTTTTCCTTAAATTTCCCTCCTAAAAGTTTTTTTCCTAAACTTGGGGTGCGTGTTATACGCCGGCGCGTGTTGTACGCCAATACATTTATTCTATGATTATATGAATTAATATTAATTTAGTAATTTATTATTGCATGTAGCGCAGCTATCAAGTCTTTTCCTTTAATCTAGGCTTACCTGTAGGTTAAAGTGGTTGTAAAGGGTTTACAACCACTTTAAATGCCTTGTTAAGCATGTGGTACCCAAATAGCTGTTTTTTTTTTTTACCACGTTTGATGTGCCTGAGACATAGTTTGCAGATAGCAACAGTGTGATCTGCTGCAGATGTGCTGAAAAATGCCCAGACAGCTGAGCTTTGGGGAGTGGGCCAGGAGATAACAGCTGCAGAATGTGATGGAGTAGGGTGGCTGCTCTCCTTCTTCATGTCGGCCTCCTTGGGGTTGTGCCACATCACCTTCAGTTTTGTCCTCTGATCTATATAGCACCCAAGTCACATCAGTGACCTCATCATCATCATCATCATCATCATATCCATCTCCTCCATCATCATCATCATTACCACTGGAGACAACTTGGCAATACACTGCGGCTGGGGGAACATGGCATGGGGGAATTCATCTACCAGTGTTCTCCCCTCTCTCTAGGCTCATGTTCCTGTCATCCTCAACCTCAGAACCAACATCTGAATCCAGTAATGGCTGGGTAATATCAAGGAGCTAGTGGCTGACGCTGTGGTCAAATAACTCAGTTGACTCCCCTATAGCTGATGTTGGGGCTATGGCAAGAATAGATGAGGACAAGGAGGCAGGTCTATCCACTCTGGCAACTGCAGGGGACTGCACACTTGTCTCTGCTTGCGTGACAGAGGATGAGGAGGGTTTAGTAAGCCAGTTCACCACCTCTTCTGCATGCTATGGCTTGATATATAGCACGGGCAAACTCACTAAACAAAGGAAATGATGCTGTCATGAAAATCGCATGAAGAGACTGACCTCCAGGTCTTCTGAGTTACGATCGTCGCAGGTACGCACGATCGTACGAACGCGCACGCGTTCGTACGCAGGTGCGCGTGCGTGGGCACGTGCGCGGCCGCGTGCGTGCGTCCGTGTTGGCGCCAAACGGCCTATTTAAACTAGCCTCTGGCTAATGGTCTCTGCTGTCTGCTCTACAGCGTTATACCTGTGAGACCTGATCCGTATTGTTTGTTCCTGTTTGACCCGGCCTGCCTGTGACCCATCTGCTATCCGCCTGCACCCGACCCCGGCTTGTTGTGACGATTCTCCTGCCTGTTCCCTTGTACTTCGTTCCTGTCTGATATCCGATCCGGCTTGCTTTGACCATCCGTCTGCTAAAGGTGAACCTGCTTATACTGAACTGTGTCATCTGCTGCAAGTAACCTGCTTGTATTGAACTGTTCACCTGCTGAAGGTGCCTGCTCATATTGAACTGCTTATCTGCTGCAAGTACCTGCTTGTATTGCGCTGTTTGTCTGCTTCAAGCCACTTAACATATTGCGCTGTTCATCTGCTTCAAGTCACCTGTCTTATTGATAGACATGTGCAGAGTAAAATATTTCGTTTCGGAATTTCGTTTTCGTCCGAAAACTTAATTTATTTAGTTACTCCCGAAATTCGTTTTTATTTATTTCGTTTTTCGTTCAAAAATTGCATTCGTCCGAAAATCCACATGAATTACGGTTGAATCTGTCTTTGAAGGCTTATGGTGTCTGTCGAATGTATAAAGAAGATTCGACGGAGCTAGTATATAGCATACTTTAGAACCCTATTAAAGTCTATGGGACTCCAACATTCAAAATCTAAAGTGCTAATTTTAAAGACTAATTTGCAAGTTACTGTCCTAAAAAGTGTTTGGGGACCCGGGTCCTGCCCCAGGGGACATGTAGCAATGCAAAAAAAGTTTTAAAAACGGCCGTTTTTTCAGGAGCAGTGATTTTAATAATGATTAAAGTGAAACAATAAAAGTGTAATATTCCTTTAAATTTCGTAGGGGGGGGGGGTTGTCTATAGTATGCCTGTGAAGGGGCTCATGTTTCTGGTGCTTAGAACTGTCCCTGCACAAATGTCATTTATGCAGGAAAAAAAGTCCTTTAAAATCACTCGCAGCTATTATGAATTGTCGGCTCCCGTAATACAGAGAACACTCATTGAAAGTCATTGATAAAAAAATAAATAAATAAATTAAAAAAAAAGCGTGGGGGTCCCCCAAATTCAATTAACAGGCCCTTCAGGTCTGGTATGGATATTAAGGGGAACCCTGCCTCAAATTTAAGAAAAAATTTGACGTGGGGTTCCCCCTAAATATCCATAACCAGACCCTTCAGTTCTGGTATGGATATTAAGGGGAACCCCGCGTCAAATAAAAAAAAAAATTGACGTGGGGGTCCCCCTAAAAATCCATACCAGACCCTTTATCCGAGCACGCAACCTGGCAGGCCGCAGGAAAAGAGGGGGGGCGAGAAAGCAGCCCCCCCTCCCTCCTGAACCGTACCAGGCCACATGCCCTCAACATTGGGAGGATGCTTTGGGGGTCTGTGACCCCTCAAAGCACCGTGTCCCCATGTTGATGAGGACAAGGGCCTCATCCCCACAACCGTGGCCGGTGGTTGTGGAGGTCTGCGGGCGGGGGGCTTATCAGAATCTGGAAGCCCCCTTTAACAAGGGGACCCCCAGATCCCGCCCCCCCCCCTGTTTGAAATGGTAAGGGGGTACAAAAGTACCCCTACCATTTCACAAAGAAAGTGTAAAAATAGTTAAATAAGACAAACACAATTTTGAAAAATATCTTTATTAAAAAAAAAAAAAAAAAAAAAAAAAAAAGATTCCAGCGGTGGTAATCCACCCTTGCTATCCAGCGACGGACGGTCATCTCTCCAGCGATGTCTCATCTCATCCAGTGCAGCGAATCCATCCTTCTTCTGTCTCCGCTGTGGAGACACTGCAAGGATTCCGGCGGCCTGACGTTTCTTATATACGGAGGACGGGGCCACCCGTCACCTGACCCCGCCCCCCTCTGACGCAAGGGGAAACCCGGGGTTCCCTGTGACGTATGGGTGACCCCGTCCCCCTCTGATTTAATGGAAACCTGCCTGTGTTACATCAGAGGGGTGCGGGGTCACCCATACGTCACAGGGAACCCCGGGTTTCCCCTTGCGTCAGAGGGGGGCGGGGTCAGGTGACAGGTGGCCCCGCCCTCCGTATATAAGAAACGTCAGGCCGCCGGAATCCTTGCAGTGTCTCCTCCACGGAGACAGAAGAAGGATGTATTCGCTGCGCTGGATGAGATGAGACATCACTGGAGAGATGACCATTCGTCGCTGGATAGCAAGAGTGGATTACCGCCGCTGGAATCTTTTTTTTTATTTTTTATTTTTTTAATAAAGATATTTTTCAAAAGTGTGTTTGTCTTATTTAACTATTTTTTACACTTTTTTTGTGAAATGGTAGGGGTACTTTTGTACCCCCTTACCATTTCAAACAGGGGGGGGCCGGGATCTGGGGGTCCCCTTGTTAAAGGGGGCTTCCAGATTCTGATAAGCCCCCCGCCCGCAGACCTCCACAACCACCGGCCACGGTTGTGGGGATGAGGCCCTTGTCCTCATCAACATGGGGACAAGGTGCATTGAGGGGTCACAGACCCCCAAAGCATCCTCCCAATGTTGAGGGCATGTGGCCTGGTACGGTTCAGGAGGGAGGGGGGGCCGCTCTCTCTTCCCCCCCTCTTTTCCTGCGGCCTGCCAGGTTGCGTGCTCGGATAAAGGGTCTGGTGTGGATTTTTAGGGGGACCCCACGTCAATTTTTTTTTTAATTTGACGCGGGGTTCCCCTTAATATCCATACCAGACCTGAAGGGTCTGGTTATGGATATTTAGGGGGAACCCCACGTCAAATTTTATCTTAAATTTGAGGCAGGGTTCCCCTTAATATCCATACCAGACCTGAAGGGCCTGTTAATTGAATTTGGGGGACCCCCACGCTTTTTTATTTATTTATTTTTTTTTTTTTTTATCAATGACTTTCAATGAGTGTTCTCTGTATTACGGAGCCGACAATTCATAATAGCTGCGAGTGATTTTAAAGGACTTTTTTTCGTGCATAAATGACACTTTGTGCAGGGACAGTTCTAAGCACCAGAAACATGAGCCCCTTCACAGGCATACTATAGACAACCCCCCCCTACGAAATTTAAAGGAATATTACACTTTTATTGTTTCACTTTAATCATTATTAAAATCACTGCTCCCGGAAAAACGGCCGTTTTTAAAACTTTTTTTTGCATTGATCCATGTCCCCTGGGGCAGGACCCAGGTCCCCAAACACTTTTTAGGACAGTAAAGCCGCCTACACACGTGGCGGACTGTCTGGCCAACTTAGTCCGTCAGACAATCCGACGGACAGTCCGTCATACTTTCGAATGAACGGACTTGCCCACACACGGCACTTTTTGAGCGGACTAATACGGCGGACTAAGTCCGCCATACTATCCGCCCTTTTGAAATGAACGGACTCGCCCACACACGCGAAGGAAAGTCTGCTCATTTCGAGCGCGTCTCCAGGTAGGCGGGGCCCGCGAAGGAGACGTCGCTGGCCCCGCCGCCTGGTATGGACTTAAAGGGGAACCCCAGCGCCGAAAAAAATCGGCGTGGGGGTCCCCCCCAAGTCCACAACAGACCCTTGTCCGAGCACGCTACCCGGCCGGCCAGGAAAGGGGGGCGAGCGAGCGCCGTACCGTACCAGGCCGCGTGCCCTCAACATGGGGGGGTGCCTTGGGGAAGGGGGGGCCGCGCGGCCCCCCCACCCCAAAGCACCTTGTCCCCATGTTGATGAGGACAAGGGCCTCTTCCCGACAACCCTGGCCGTTGGTTGTCGGGGTCTGCGGGCGGGGGCTTATCGGAATCCGGGAGCCCCCTTTAATAAGGGGGTCCCCGGATACCGGCCCCCCCACCCTATGTGAATGAGTATGGGGTACAATACCTCTCTCCGCAATCCGGGCTCGCTACTAGAAGGTACGTGACAGTAGCAGACAGCCAATGTCTGAGCCCGAGCGGGGAGCCTCCGCCATGGAAGAACTTTGTCAGCACCTGGCAGGACTTTCTGAGGCAGTTAAGGGCCTCCAGCAAGGCTACACCCGGCTGGAAGAACGGGTGATTGCTCTTTCCAACCCCTCCGGATCCTTGGGGGGCCCTCAACCATCAGTTTCTTCAGCTGAAGCAGGACCAGCACCTACAGTTGTGATGTTACCACCAGAACCTAAAGTTCCCACACCCGAGCGATTTTCTGGGAATCGCAGTGGCTTCAGGGCCTTCCGCAACTCCTGCAAATTATATTTCGCCCTCCAACCACGGACCTTTTCTCTAGAGGCTACCAAGGTTGATTTTGTGGTATCTTTACTCTCTGGAGACCCCCAGACCTGGGCCCACCGCCTATTAGAACAGAAGGACGCAGCGTTGGCTAATCTTACCACTTTTTTTGATGCAATGGCTCAAATATACGAAGATCCCCAACTTTCAGCGACTGCAGAAACCGCCTTGCGGACCCTTCAGCGGGGAAGAAGGGCGGTGGAAGATTATGTGGCCGAGTTCAGGCGATGGGGCGCGGATACGAACTGGAATGATGCTGCCCTTCGTCATCAGTTCCGCATGGGACTCTCTGATTCTTTGAAAGATGAGCTTGCTAGAGTCGGTGTTCCACAGACCTTAAACGCATTAATTGACTTGGCGATACAGATCGATCGTCGTCTGAGAGAAAGGAGATCCGAGAGGGCCACAGGTTTCTCTCGCCCAACCTGGATGCTTCCAAAGGCCCCAAGCCATTTACATCCAGTACCTGCCGCCTGACCCGGGGCCACGTCTGACACACCTGAGCCTATGCAACTTGGGGTCTTGCGACCATCTCTTACCCCCGAAGAACGTCAACGTCGGCGGAATAACAATCTTTGTCTCTATTGCGGGGAATCTGGACATTACGTCAGGAACTGTCCTATTAAGCTCCGTAAGAGTCCATCTATGCCTCCTGATCTCCCAGACTCTTTAATAAAGTTTTCGTCTCACCTTATCATTTCTGTCTCCTTCCAGTTCCCAGGAAAGACTTTACAGACGCCCGCTATTATTGATTCCGGGGCATGCAGCTGTTTTATGGATTCATCCTTTGCTGCCCAACATCAAATTCCTCTCCTACCTAAGACCCGTGGACTCTCTATCCATTTGGTCGATGGCTCCGCTATTAAATCTGGTCCTGTAACTCAAGAAACTGCACCTCTATCTACTGTTATCTCTGGTTTGCATCGAGAACTTCTCCGGATGGACATTATCTCCTCCCCACTTTTTCCTGTAATACTTGGGATGCCCTGGCTACAGGCCCACAATCCAACCATAAATTGGTCTACAGGAGAAATTACTTTTTCTTCACCCTATTGCCAGAAGTTCTGTGGTTCCTCCGGTTTCCTGAGACCAGCAACCTTATTATCTATTGACTCAGAGATCGATTTACGTCAGGCCATTCCCGAAGTCTACCATGAATTCCTGGACGTATTCAGTAAACAAAAGGCAGAGGTGCTCCCGCCCCACCGAGCTTATGACTGCCCCATTGAGTTACTTCCTGGAGCCAAAATTCCGTTTGGAAGGGTTTAGCAGGAGAAACTCAAAGAATACCTCGAAGAAAATTTAAAGAAGGGGTTCATTCGCCCATCTACGTCCCCAGCAGGTGCGGGTATTTTTTTTGTTGAGAAGAAGGACCACACTCTCCGACCCTGCGTAGACTACCGTGAATTAAACAACATCACTGTAAAGAACCGGTACCCTCTTCCTCTATTTCCAGAGTTATTCCAAAGACTGGGCACTGCTACGGTTTTCACTAAACTCGATCTCCGCGGGGCTTACAACTTGATCCGTATCAAGGCCGGAGATGAGTGGAAGACCGCTTTCCGTACCCGATTCGGACACTTCGAGTATTTGGTGATGCCCTTCGGTTTGTGTAATGCCCCCGCTACCTTCCAATACTTTATCAATGATGTGCTCCGGGACTTTCTGGACTTATTCGCTGTCGTTTACTTAGATGATATTTTAATTTTTTCTTCCTCCCTTGAAGCCAATCGCAAGCACGTCAAAAGCGTGTTGGGTAGGCTCCGCCAACACGGACTATATGCAAAAGCAGACAAGTGTTTGTTTGAACAGGAAAGTATACCATTCTTGGGGCTGATCATTTCTAGTAAGGGTATAAAAATGGACCCCCAGAAGATCGCTGCGATTTTGGACTGGCCAACTCCTGTAGACAGGAAAGGAATCCAACGTTTTATTGGATTCACCAACTTCTATCGCAAATTTATTAAGGGGTTCTCGGCTATTGTCGCACCCATCACACAACTAACCAGACAAGGAACCCGTTTTCATTGGACTTCTGAAGCTCAAGAAGCATTCAAGACTCTCAAGGGACTTTTCACCTCCGCTCCTATTTTAAGACATCCAGATTCCTCCCTGCCATTTGTTTTAGAAGTGGATGCATCCGAAATCGCCGTATGAGCTATATTATCCCAAAGACAAGGAAACAAGGCCCTACTCCATCCTGTGGCTTTCTTTTCGCGTAAACTATCAGCAGCCGAGAAAAATTACGATGTTGGAGACCGAGAGCTATTGGCAATTAAATCTGCATTAGAGGAATGGCGCTACTTGTTGGAAGGAGCTTCTCATCCAATTTTAATATTTACCGATCACAAAAACCTGGAGTACTTAAGATCTGCAAAAAGACTAAAACCAAGACAAGCCAGGTGGGCACTCTTTTTCTCCCGGTTCTCTTTTCATGTGACGTATCGCCCAGGGTCTAAGAATATAAAACCAGATGCCTTGTCACGGATGTTCCACAAGTCCCAGAAAATTTCTCCTCCAGATACCATTCTCACTCCTGGGAATTTCCTTCTGCTTCAGGAAGATCTTCTCTCCCGGCTTAGACAAGCCTCCATGGGACGAAGACCTTTTTCAGAACTGGAACTACAAACCAGAGGTGGGTTACTGTGGTATAAAGACAAGATCTACATCCCCGAAACTCTGAAATACGTGAACACCTGCACTACGTGTATTAGAAGTAAGAACTGTAAAACTAAGGCCTGGGGCCTCCTTAAACCATTGTCTGTTCCGGACAGGCCATGGAAAATGCTGTCTCTAGACTTCATTGTTGAATTGGCTCCGGCAGACGATCATACCACTATCTTTGTGGTGGTTGATCGTCTGTCAAAGATGGCACATTTTATTCCCATGAAGGGTACCCCCTCAGCCTCTGAAACTGCACAAGTGTTCATCAAGGAAATCATTAGGCTCCATGGGGTACCAGCCAATATAGTGTCGGATCGAGGGGTACAGTTCACCTCTCGATTCTGGAAGTCCCTCTGCAAGGCCTTGAATATTGAACTGTCTTTCTCATCCGCCTATCATCCTCAGTCCAATGGGCAGACTGAGAGGACGAACCAAACTCTCGAACAATATTTACGCTGTTTTTCCTCTTTTGCACAAGATGATTGGATCTCCCTGCTTCCAGTAGCTGAGTTTGCGTATAATAATTCTCTCCATTCTGCCACCAAACAGACACCCTTTTTTGCCAATTATGGCTTCCACCCTTCGTTTCTACCCAACTCCCTTCCTGAATGCTCAGTACTAGTAGTCCAGCATAAGATGAACTTTTTCTCAACCAACAACAAACTTCTGCAAGAAACAATGACTAGAACTCAAGAGCACAACAAGGCAACCTTTGACAAGAAGAGACGAGGGGAGTTAGTACTGGTACCTGGTGATTTGGTGTGGCTATCCACGGTAAACTTAAAAATGGCGTGCCCTTCAAGGAAACTAGGTCCCAAGTTTTTAGGACCTTTCGCAGTCAAAAGGAAGATTAACGAAGTTGCTTTCGAACTAGAACTTCCAGACTCACTAAGGGTCCATCCGGTATTCCATGTGTCCTTCTTGAAACCTTTCACTCCCAATCCATTTCCTAACCGAAAGACCGCCCCTCCTGATCCGATCCTGGTTGATGGTGAAGAAGAATTTGAAATAGAAGCCATCCTAAATTTCAGAAGAAGAGGAAACCAGAACCAGTTTTTAATCAAATGGAAAGGTTATGGTCCCGAAGAGAACTCCTGGGAGCCCGAGGACAACATTCATGCAAAAAAATGTATTCAATCTTTTAAAAGGGCCCATCCGGAAAAATTTGCCAGAAAGGGCATCCGGAGGCTGCCCCTTGGGAGGGGGCAATGTCATGAAAATCGCATGAAGAGACTGACCTCCAGGTCTTCTGATTTACGATCGTCGCAGGTACGCACGATCGTACGAACGCTTGGGCACGTGCACGGACGCGTGCGTGCGTCCGTGTTGGCGCCAAAACGGCCTATTTAAACTAGCCTCTGGCTAATGGTCTCTGCTGTCTGCTCTACAGCGTTATACCTGTGAGACCTGATCCGTATTGTTTGTTCCTGTTTGACCCGACCTGCCTGTGACCCATCTGCTATCCGCCTGCACCCGACCCCGGCTTGTTGTGACGATTCTCCTGCCTGTTCCCTTGTACTTCGTTCCTGTCTGATATCCGATCCGGCTTGCTTTGACCATCCGTCTGCTAAAGGTGAACCTGCTTATACTGAACGGTGTCATCTGCTGCAAGTAACCTGCTTGTATTGAACTGTTCACCTGCTGAAGGTGCCTGCTCATATTGAACTGCTTATCTGCTGCAAGTACCTGCTTATATTGCGCTGTTTGTCTGCTTCAAGCCACTTGTCATATTGCGCTGTTCATCTGCTTCAAGTCACCTGTCTTATTGAACTGTTCACCTGCTGCAAGTGCCTGCTCATATTTAACTGTTTATCTGCTGCAAGTACTTGTGTATATTGCACTGTTCATCTGCTACAAGTTGCCTACTTCCCTGCACTGCTTATCATCAAGTTACCTGCTCCATTGAACTGTGTTATCTGCTATAAACTACCTGCTGATCCATTCACTGTGATTACCTGCTCCACTGAACTTCACCTACCCATCCTACCCATCTGTTGATCCTGCCAGACACCTGTACCCCTCCTTACTCCTGTGTTCCCTGTTACATTGCCAGGAAACCGGTAGTGGGAGTCGTAAGGGAGGCCTCTCTCCGCAATCCGGGCTCGCTACTAGAAGGTACGTGACAGATGCTCTGCCTGAGGACTGACCACCACGTCCACCTTTGCCTGTGGACACATTTGTTACTGGCCCCCCTACAGTGCCAAGGGAATGTCTGCCTCTCCATGTGGTCCACCCAAACATTATTGAGAGGGAGGAGGCGGTGCTTATACACAAATGTAAATAAGAAGTGAAAATCAGTAAGTAGATGTACTTTAATCAATGTAAAGTGGTGTTTGGTAAACTTTAATTTGATAATGCGCCAAACATACAGTAAGGCACAAAACTATATGGCGTTAAACTGGCAGTAACGCAAAAAACTATATGGTGTTAAACTGGCAGTAACGCATACAGAACTATATGGCTTTAAACTCGCAGTAATGCATACAGAATTGTATGCCGTTAAACTGTCAGTAACGCACACAGAACTGTATGCCGTTAAACTGGCAGTAACGTACACAAAACTATATGGCGTCAAACTGGCAGTAATGCACACAGACGTAAGAAGTAAATGGCATTAAACTGGCAGTAACGCACAAAGCTATATGGCGTTAAACTTGCAGTAATGCACACAGATGTAAATGACATTAAACTGGCAGTAACGCACACAGAAGTAAATAACGTTTAACTTGCAGTAACGCGTAAAACTATATGGCGTTAAACTGGCAGTAATGCACACAAAATTATATGGTGTTAAACTGGTAGTAACGCACACAGAACTATATGGCATTAAACTGGCAGTAATGCACACAGAAGTAAATGGCATTAAACTGGTAGTAATGCACAAAAAAACATATGGCGTTAAAAACTGGCAGTAACACACACAGAACAATATGGCGTTAAACTGGCAGTAATGCACACAGAAGTAAATGGCATTAAACTGGTAGTAACGCACAAAAAACAATATGGCATTAAACTGGCAGTAACGAACACAGAACTATATGGTGTTAAACCCGCAGTAATGCACACAGAACTGTATGGCGGTAAACTGGCAGTAACGCACACAAAACTATATGGCGTTAAACTGGCAGTAATGCACATAGAAATAAATGGCATTAAACTGGCAGCAACGCACACAGAATTATATGGCATTAATCTGGCAGTAACGCACAAAGCTATATGGCATTAAACTTGCAGTAATGCACACAGAACTGTGTGGCGTTAAACTCGCAGTAACACACACAGAACTGTATAGCGTTAAACTGGCAGTAACGCACAAAAACTATATTGCGTTAAACTGGCAGTAACGCACACAGAAGTAAATGGCATTAAGCTTTCAGTAACGCACAAAACTATATGGTGTTAAACTGGCAGTAACACACACAGAACAATATGGCGTTAAACTGGCAGTAATGCACACAGAAGTAAATGGCATTAAACTGGTAGTAACGCACAAAAAACAATATGGCATTAAACTGGCAGTAACGCACACAGAACTATATGGTGTTAAACCCGCAGTAATGCACACAGAACTGTATGGCATTAAACTGGCAGTAACGCACACAAAACTATATGGCGTTAAACTGGCAGTAATGCACACAGAAGAAAATGGCATTAAACTGGCAGTAACGCACACAGAATTATATGGCATTAAACTGACAGTAACGCACAAAGCTATATGGCATGAAACTTGCAGTAATGCACACAGAACTGTATGGCGTTAAACTGGCAGTAACGCACACAAAAGTAAATGGTGTTAAACTTGCAGGAATGCACACACAACTATATGGTATTAAACGGGCAGTAACGCACACAGAATTATATGGTGTTAAACTGGCAGTAACGCACACAAAACTTTATGGAGTTAAACTGGCAGTAACGCACACAGAACTATATAGCGTTAAACTGGCAGTAACACACACAAAACTATATAGCGTTAAACTGGCAGTAATGCACACAGAAGTAAATGGTGTTAAACTGGCAGTAACACAATCAAATAGACAGTGTTCAACCGTCACTAGACTGACACTATCTGAACTATTCCAACTCTAGCTATACACTAATGTCAAGATTACTGACACGGTCTCACTACACTATACTGAAACTATCTGAGCTGTCCCTGCTCTACACTAATGTATGTATAATTGACACAGTCTCACTACACTACAGTGAAACTATCTGAGCTGTCCCTACTCTAGCTGCACACTATACAAATCTGAATGATGGTCCTCCTCACTACACTCACACTATCCCTAGACTGACACTAAACTAATATTCTACACTGACAATTGAAGTAAAATAGCACAATATAGCACACTAACTAATAGCACTGAACAGAGCCCTGTTCTATCTCTCTCCACACCAAAATCACACTGAAAATGGCTGCCATTGAAAGAATACTTTTATACTCTGGGGCGGGAATGAGCCATGATTGGATAAAGTAATGATTACAGTGTCCAAGTGTCCAATCATGACTCTGACAGTGCTCTGTGCTCTGATTGGCTGAAGCTTTAACTGCTTCAGCCAATCAGGGCTTGCAATGCACTGTTCAGCGCTGCAATGCTATGTGGCATATTCGGGGCATTCGGCGCGGGGGGGGGTGGCGAACAAACGGTCGAACAGCCCGTTTGTTCGGATAGTCACTGAACGTCCAAACAATAAAAGTTCTGCTCAAACTTATGCTCAGCCACCCCTACTTTGTTCCTCATGTTTTCAGGGTTTCTGTTATCTTCCCAGCTGATTTAAAAAAAAAGCGTTTTATACATATTTTCTTTGTTATGGCAATAAAAAAAAAAAAAAATTGCAAGTAGATACAAAATATTACATACAGTATATAGTAAATATGTAATATTCTCTCCAGACAGCAGGTGGAACTCACTTCTCCTTTTCTCATGTTTTCCTCTTTTTTTGTAAAAAGCCTAATGTTTACAGAGATCAATGGCTCAAATGTGTGAATGAGGGCGAATCCCTTGTCAGGGAGCTTGTTATGAAATTTCAATGAAAAGTTATTTTTTTATACATAAGAAATATTATAGCTTCTAAGGTCCCATTGGCTTTTACACGCAAGTTCACACCAGAGTTTCTCTCCGCTGTTCAATAAAGCTATCATGAAAGAGAAGGCATTACATTTCATAATGTTTGTATCCAGCATCCTCAAAAATGTTATTGATCTAAAGGATAAGCCTCCTTAAAAACATTCTTCTTCTTGCTGACCACCAATGTAAGGGAGCATTTTTCTTTTTGACCACCAATGCATGTAACTCTTAGGCTGCTTTCACACTGGGGCGGTATTCAGGCGTTACAGCGCTAAAAATAGCGCCTGTGTAACGCCTGAAAAAAACCGGGCCCTTTAACTCCAGTGTGAAAGCCGGAGGGCTTTCACACTGGAGCGATGCGCTGGCAGGACGGTGAAAAAAGTCCTGCTAGCCGCATCTTTGCAGCGGTGAAGGAGCGGAGTATTCACCGCTCCTAAACTGCTACTACCCATTGAAATCAATGGGACACGCGGCAATACCGCAGCGGCGCTTTGCGGGCGGGTTTAACCCCTTTTCGGCAGCTAGCGGGGGTTAAAACCACCCGCTAGCGCCCGCACACCGCCGCTAAAACGACGGTAAAGCGCCGCTAAAAATAGCGGCACTTTACCTCCGACGCCGCTCCCGCTGCAGTGTGAAAGCAGCCTTAGGCTCCATGCACACTGAAGCTCAAAAAAGCTTTTTCTGGACGCCAGATTGCTGGCAGAAAACGCTGGTTGAAAAACATGCTTTTAACAGCGTTTTGTACTAGCGTTTATGAGCGTTTATTAGAGTTAGCGTTTATGGGTGTTTTTGATAAAAATACACAGAGGACACTCCAAAAATCCCCCAGTGCATTCCAAACTCCCGCATTGCATTGAAAAAATAGAATGCCGAACACTAATTAACGCATGTTTATGAGAGTTTATAAGCGTTTATGAGCATTTATCGGTGCTTGACGTTTTTTTGCAATGAAAAACTGCACTTTGAACGCAAATTTCTGGCGTTCAGAAAAAAGCCCATAAATTCCACTGCTCATTAAAGCTAAAAAACTTCCATGTGTGCATGGACACATAGGCTAACATAGAGTGGAGTTTATGGGCTTTTAAAAAAAACGCCCAAACTCCAATAAACTGCAGTTTATGAGCTCCAGTGTGCATGGAGCCTTAAGCCCCATATACACTATCAGATTTTGTGTTGATTTTTGTCTTCAGATTTACCAAAAGCATGTAGTGCAAGGGCCTGATTGATTGCATACAAATTGAAACTCCTAAGGTTTGACCTCATATTATATGGTTTTGGTAAATCTGAAGGAAAAAATCAGCAGAATCTGATAGTGTGTATGGGGCTTTACTCCTACTGACCACCATTGTAGTGGGAATTCTTCTTTCCTTTGTCCACCAATGTAAAGGGGCATATTTCCGCCTACTGACTGACAATTTAAAGTGACATTCCTTCTCCCACAGACCATCAGTGTAACAGAAATTATGGAAAAGGGATGAGGTGCCTAATTTCTTAAAGCTGTATGTGTTCACAATCAGGTCTTAAGCAGTGAAAAGAGAATGATTCTCCTTAGGCAGCTCTCATAGGAGTGGTCAGATAATCGGCTCTGCTTGAGAAGGGAATGTGTGTGCATGGAGAAAAGCACCAAAAGTAGAATGTATAAAGTCCAGATTCAGTTTTATTTAGATTCATATATCATAAAAATCCAATGTGCATCAAGGTTTCAGAGGGTCCCCTTGATAAAACCTTGGTACCGTTTACTGTTGAACAAAATGTGTACTGTACAGATAAAATTGGAGGAATTTGTATGATCACTCTAGAAGCTGGCATCTGAAGCAGTCAAAATCAAGACCTGATCAAGGGGGAACCCCTCAAACCCGTGGAATGTGTTTTTTATGCTATAAGTAAAAAAAAAAAAAAAATGAATGTGGACTTTATACAGTCTGCTTTTCTTTCTTTACTTCTTGCACACCCAGTCACCAGTGCAAAGGAAATTGCTTTTCCTATTGACTATCGATGTAAAGAGGCATTCTTCTTCTCACTGACTACCAATGTAAAGGTATATCCTTATTTCCACTGTCCAGTAGCGGTTCGTGCTCAACATTTTTGTGAGTTCAGGCCTTAGCTCATCACTACTGATCACCAAAGAAAGGAGGCATTCTTTCCTCCACTGACCGCTAATGCAGAGGACATCCTTCTTCACTAAAACCACCAATTCCACTGACAATGAATGCATGGGGGTGTTTTTCCTCCTACTGGCCATCAATGAAAAGAAGCATATTATTCCTGTCAATGACCACAAGTGTAAAGGGGTATACATTTCCCAACTGAGCATGAATGTAAGGAAGCATCCTTTCTTACTTTAGCCACCAATATAAAGAGGGCTTTTCACAAATTTCCACAAGAAGCTGTTAGGAGTAGGCCTAGAGGCCCACAGATAATGAGAGATCAACTGGAGAGGCACTAGTGGAGTGATGAAGATTAGTAAACCCCTCTCTATGGACAACGAAAAGAATCAACACACTGCCTGAAGGGTGGCCCTTGAATTAGTTATAGTCAACTACTATGCAGCTGTTAAGGAGTGTGCATGCTATGTTCTAATCTATTTTTTATAAAGGAATTCATAATCGCTGCTCCCCCTTGCCCTTTTGGCCACTATGTTTTAACAGTATATATGTATATATATATATATATATATATATATATATATATATATATATATATATATCACTGACCCCCAAAGGAGCTGCTGAAATTGATTTGGGCCTTCACTCTGCTGACTTGACTCAGTCCCCTTGACACAGCTGTGGTGCGATGTGGAGTGTGTAATGAAATGGTGCGAGATAACCCCACAATTAAGGATGAGCCGAACACCCCCCTGTTCGGTTCGCACCAGAACCTGTGAACAGACCTAAACTTCGTGTGAACTTTAGAACCCTATTAAAGTCTATGGGACTCGAACGTTCAAAATCTATAGTGCTAATTTTAAAGGCTAATATGCAAGTTACTGTCCTAAAAAGTGTTTGGGGACCTGGGTCCTGCCCCAGGGGACATGGATCAATGCAAAAAAAAGTTTTAAAAACGGCCGTTTTTTCAGGAGCAGTGATTTTAATAATGATTAAAGTGAAACAATAAAAGTGTAATATTCCTTTAAATTTCGTACCGGGGGGTCTAAAGTATGCCTGTGAAGGGGCGCATGTTTCCCGTGCTTAGAACAGTCCCTGCACAAAGTTCGCAAGGAAAAAAAGTATTTTAAAACCACTTTGAATTGTCGGCTCCCGTAATACAGAGAACACTCAATGAGTGTTCTCTGTATTATGGAGCCGACAGTTCATTCATTAATAAAAAAAAACGCGAGGGGTTCCCCTAAATTTAATTTACCAGGCCCTTCAGGTCTGGTATGGATATTAAGGGGAACCCCATGTCAAACTTAAAACAAAATTGACATGGGGTCCCCCTAAATATCCATACCAGACCCTTTATCCAAGCACACAACCTGGCAGGCCGCAGGAAAAAGAGGGGGGGAGAGTGCCCCCCCCCTCCTGAACCATACCAGGCCACATGTCCTCAACAATGAGGGGAGGATGCTTTGGGGGTCTGTGACCCCTCAAAGCACCATGTCCCCATGTTGATGGGGACAAGGGCCTCATCCCCACAACTCTGGCCGGTGGTTGTGGGGGTCTGCGGGTGGGGGCTTATCAGGCCCCCAGATCCCGCCCCCCCTGTTTGAAATGGTAAGGGGGTACAAAAGTACCCCTACCATTTCCCAAAGTGTAAAAAATGGTTAAATAAGACAAACACACTTTTGAAAAATTCCTTTATTAAAAATATATATTTTTTTTTTAAAGATTCCAGCGGTGCTAATCCACTCTTGCTATCCAGCGATGGACGATCATCTCTCCGGGGTCCAGCGATGGCTGATCTGTTCCAGCGACGGGTGATTTTCAGTCCAGCGCAGTCCATGCATCCATCTTCTGTCTCCACTGAGGAGACACTGCGGGGATCTCAGCGCTGACGTTTCTTATATTAGGAGGGCGGGGCCACCTGTCACCTGACCCCGCCCCCTCTGACGCTGGTGAGCGAAACCAGGGGTTCCCTAATGACGTATGGGTGACGACCTGACAGAAGAGAGAGAGATCACGTTCAGCTGCAGGAGTGGGGGAGGTGCTGCTGGCGAGACTTGGGAGAGCGGATTTAGGCTGAGCGGAGAGAGGACATTCAGAGGTGTTGGTGCTGGCGGGGGGCACACTGGCAGGACAGTCGGGAGTGAGTCTGTCTATGCGCTGTTGTGGCAGAGCGGTGTGCTGCTCCCCGCCTCCTCCTCTGTGTACAGGAAAACTTAGGAGGAGGAGGGGCGGGCTCAGTGTACTCCACTATGTGCTGATTGCCTGGGATTGCTATAAAATGTGTTGCTCATGGCATGCGGGGGGGGGGGGCAAGAAGTTGCCACCCCTGCACCACTGCCACCCCATGCCTGGCCTCACTGGTCTTGTGGGAAATCCGGCCCTGGAACTGGGACTGCATGAGTTCTGCCTGTACTGGGGAGCTACAGTTCATTGAGGGAACCATGAATGCCAACATGTACTGTGACATACTGAATCAGAACAGGATTCCCTCCCTTTGGAGACTGGGCTACAGGGCAGTATTCCAACATGACACCCTAAACACACCTCCAAGACGACCACTGCCTTGTTAAAGAAGCTGTGGGTAAAGGTGATGGGAATTACATTATATATATATATATATATATTAGTGGTGCAACAGATCATCACCAATCCATGAGCCGAATGGGTCAACCTGTTCGGATCGGCACACCACGCGATCCACGGAGTGCTCCGCTGCCTCGGCCCTTAGGAGAGGCCGCGGCGGTCAGCCTAGCTCTGGAGCGGCAGCCATCTTGGTACACCTGGCGGCTGTCTGTGGATATACTGTGTGGGAAATGTCTGTGGATATTACAGTGAGTAGGGGAGATGTCTATTACAGTGGGGGAGATGTCCCTTACAGTGGGGAGATTGTGGATATTACAGTGGGGGAGATGACGTGGATATTACAGTGGGGAGGTGATGTGGATATTACAGTGGGTAGATGACGTTCATATTACAGTGGGGAGATGACGTGGATATTACAGTAGGGAGATGACGTGGATATTGCAGTGGGTAGATGACGTTCATATTACAGTGGGGAGATGACGTGGATATTACAGTGGGGAGGTGACGTGGATATTACAGTGGGGAGATGACGTGGATATTACAGTAGGGAGATGACGTGGATATTACAGCAGTGGAGAGTCTTTTTTGGGGGGATATTGTGGATATTACAGTGGGGGAGATTTTGTGGATATTACAGTGGGGAGTCTTTTTTTCTTTTATTTGATGATCCGAAAAATGATCCGAGCCGTGAGTTTTTTCATCCATTATATATATATATATATTTATGGTCCAGAGCCCTCAGACCGATACGGATAAGGATGACAAACAAGGTTAACATAAACTCGCTTACTTGAAATGGACCTGAAAGTGTGCCCTGGTCTAACGTACGGTATGCCAAAATAAGGGGGCATACCTTAAAATGAAATGAATATGAAATGGGTGAAATGAGTACTCACTTGAGGAGTATGCTTAGAGAAATGCCCTGATAAAGGGGATGGGTGGGCGGGTATCGCGC
This sequence comes from Lithobates pipiens, assembly GCF_037356315.1. Lineage (NCBI taxonomy): Eukaryota > Metazoa > Chordata > Amphibia > Anura > Ranidae > Lithobates > Lithobates pipiens. Next base: position 77,180,658 of record NW_027507764.1, read on the forward strand.
ACCGGAACCGACGAGGAAGACGGGCGGACGGCTGGTTATATATTCCACCGGGCTCCTCCCATAATTTCAGGCCACCATACTGGCCTTTCTATTTATGGTCCAGAGCCCTCAGACCGATACGGATAAGGATGACAAACAAGGTTAACATAAACTCGCTTACTTGAAATGGACCTGAAAGTGTGCCCTGGTCTAACGTACGGTATGCCAAAATAAGGGGGCAAAACATCCAGGTAGGGGTTGCACTTTATTGAATCAAGACTGCCACTGGGTGAGTTTGACAAAGGCCTGGGCCATCACTATTTGCAGATTGGGTATGTAACGGGCAAAACAGGAGGACTTCCATCTACCCAATTTCTTGATAACATGGACCGGGACCCCTTGGCGGGAGGCAGTAGAAGCTGCTTCGATACGGAATGAATGTCCGGAGTAGTGAGCAGGATTGAGGTGAAGGATGCCCAGGAGTATCCTGACATGCTCCATGAACTGGGCTGCGTTGAGAGATTTCGTGTGAAAAGGCAGAAGCGGGCCAGTTCCTGGTTGGTTGGCCAAAAGGGTCAACAAGCGGATGAGAACAGTGACCGGGCACCAGCGGTTGTTGGTTTTATAGAAGTGTATGTCCATACCCGAGCCAAGCTGCTGCGTCTTGGAGACTGCTAAGTGTAAGATGAAATGGTCTTCGTATCGGACCAGGTGGTGCTTGTACAGCATGCGTGCTGTGAGGCTACTACAAGTAAACTGGCTTGGCCGTAAGAAGCCGTAGAAGGCCAGGTGTATGGCTGCTTGTAAATGCCACTCATGTGGAGACCGAAAGGTGAAGTGGCCAGGATATCTGACATAGTTCTAGAACGTCTCCTGTGAAAGGCGTGGTTTGGTGCCGGCCATCGGCTGGCGCTTCTGGACACTGCGCATAACAGCCCGAACGGTGTGGTAAGAAAATAAGGAGGGTACGGTAGGGTCCTGGAGGGACGTGAAATGTTATACACCGGTCAGGTATAGCCGGATCGTATTAACGGATAACACCAACTGCGAGTGGCAGTAGGAAATGAAGGCTACGACTTGCTTGACACGGGACGTCACTGTGCTGTGATACGTGATGAAGCGGTTAAAGGCCCTCCAGGCTGACTGATAGGCCTTGAGGGTATTGCGGGAAAGGGAGTGATCGACAAGTTGGGTAGCCGCTAGGAGGTGAGGGGCTAATCCAGGGTTAGTTGAGACCAGTCCGGGACAGCTGCTGATGTTGGTCCGGCTCCGGGTACCTGATCGGAAAAGAGACAAGGTTAAAGCGGGAGAGAGCGTCCGCTGCCTGATTGAACTTACCGTGGATAAAGGAACAATGGATGTTGAACTGAAACAACAACAAGAGCTGGACCAGTTGACGTAGGAAGGACATAATCAACAGAGAGGACGCCTTGGCGCAGCCAGGAATTGCCAGTAACTGGGGAGGCCAGGGAGCTGCGAGCCGGAGGTGGCCAAAAAACAGCCGCAAGCCCGTGGAGGCCGCTGCGTCGGTCATCACCTGGGGCGAAAGGGAAGACACGGAGGGAATGAACAGGGAGACGCCATTCCCAGACGATAGGAATTCCTCCCGCATAGCAAGGACTGCTATTGCCGCGGGATCCAGGCTGAGGACTTGCTCTGGATCCTGTGAGAGGGACAGTAAGACCAATAGGCGTGACACAAGGCGCGACCCTGAGGGATGATGCGCATAGCGAACTCAACATGCCGTGTAGGGACTGTAGGTGTCTTTGGACGACTAGACTGGAGAATATGCGAGGATATAATATGCCCCTAAAGATGGCAGTTGTGATGGCGAGCGTTTGCCGTTAGCTATGGGCTGATGCCTCTGGATGCCTCGTGGTGGGGATCTTGCTGTATGGGCCGTAACGACAGATGGCTCTCCGTGCACTGTAAGGATAAGAAATGCTGAACGCTGGCTAGAAATAGCCTGGGCGTGCTACAGGAAGAAGCCAGTTGCATGTGACAACATGATCCTGGTGCGGGACGGAAGCTGAACTCAACTGTCCTAAGGAAGAGATGGATAGACAGACAACAGTGAGTGGTTTGTAAGAAAAGCCACAGGACACGAGTGGCCAATTAAGTGCTGCTGAAAATGACGTGTAGCCAGTTTGTGTGCCACTGAGAACGTGCTTGCCAACGAATGATTGCAAGAAGTTATGCTAAGTCGCGAGCCTTGGCATGACTAAAAGTTGTTTTTTAAACACGTGCTTGCGACAATTGCCCGGGAGTTTGTCACTGGAGATGTATACGTAGTGACTCTGAGCAATTCGTGTTACCGCATGTGCACTGCGAAGACTACAGGAGTTGTGCTTGAATGCATGTTTGGATGCGTGCTTGCGATGATTGCAAGATGTTACCCAGGATGCGTGCTTGCCACGACTGCAAGATGTTATGCTAGGATGCGTGCCTGCAACTAATGCAAGGAGTTGTGCCAGGACTCGTGCCTGCAACGACTTGCAAGGAATTATGGTAGGCTTCATGGGTAGCCAGGCCGGAAAAGACAGAAGTCCATCCGGTCCAACCAAATCAAAATAAATAAGGTATCACACAACCCGACACACCCAATTCCACGCCCGCAGCTGATCCAGAGGAAGGCAAAAAAACCCCAACAGAGCATAGGCCAATTTGCTACAGCCGGGGAAAAAATTCCTTCCTGACCCCTCGAGAGGCAATCGGATTTTTTCCCTGGATCAACTATACCTATAAATATAAGTACCCCGTAATACAACGTACATTTAGGGAGGTATCCAGGTTTTCCCTAAAGCAATCTATTGAGCAAGCCAGAAGTGCCTGCCAGCAATGATTGCAACAAGTTGTGCCTGGACACCTGCTTGCAACGATTGCAAGAGGTCTATGCTCGAATGCGTGCTTGCCATGATTGCAAGAGGACTATGCTCGAATGCGTGCTCGTAATGAGTGCAAGAGGTCTATGCTCGAATGCGTGCTTGCAATGATCGCCAGAGGTCTATGCTCGAATGCGTGCATAAAACGATTGCAAGAGGTCTATGCTTGAATGCATGCTTGTAATGAGTGTAAGAGGTCTATGCTCGAATGCGTGCTTGTAATGATCGCGAGAGGTCTATGCTCGAATGCGTGCTTGCAGCGATTGCAAGAGGTCTATGCCCGAATGCGTGCTTGTAATGAGTGCAAGAGGTCTATGCTCGAATGCGTGCTTGCAATGATTGCAAGAGGTCTATGCTCGAATGCGTGCTTGCAACGATTGCAAGAGGTCTATGCTCGAATGCGTGCTAGTAATAAGTGCAAGAGGTCTATGCTCGAATGCGTGCTTGTAATGATTGCGAGAAGACTATGTCTGGATGCGTGCTTGCAACGATTGCGAGAAGTCTACGCTTGGATGTGTGTTTGCAACGATTGCAAGAAGTCTACGCTTGTATGTGGAGAAAACAGCGAGACACGCCTAAACAAAGCTGTGTTTTCCCTTTTGAGGCAATCTATAATGAAATGAGGCCGAGGAGCAAGGCCCCCGGCAGGCATCCAAACATTGAAGAATCAACTGGACCCGAGCCGGGAAGCGGTATGTGACAGTGAAATGAGAGAACCTGCCATGACAGAGATCCGGATCGTCATGCCACAACTTGCGACCGAGCACGAAACGGATTCTGGAGCATGTACTGAAATGAGGCCATTCCTGGGGCACGCCGAGACGAATTTGGTACACAGATGTGACTATTCGTACCGGAACGTGATAGGTGAAATGAAATGAAAAACCCATGACAAAGACAAGAATCAGAGGACGAGCCCTTGAACCAAACAGATGAATCCTGTCTTTGGAGCATGTACTGAAATGAGGCGTAGCAGCTGGGCACACCAGAACGAATCGGTGCATAAGGAATGGATTCGAATTGGAGCGTAATAAGTGACAGAAATGATATGCCATGACAGAGACAAGATTCAACCACTGGACTGATGGTTACAACAAAGAATCCGTCTCTGGAGCATGTACTGAAATGAGGCGTAGCAGCTGGGCACACCAGGACGAATCGGTGCATAAAAGAATGCGACAGGATTCGAATTGGAGCGTAATAAGTGACAGAAATGGTATGCCATGACAAAGACAAGAATCAGGGACCGTGCGTGAACCTGCAAGTGACTCAGTCTCTGGAGCATGTACAGAAATGAGGCCGAACCCTGGGGCACTTCAAAGCGAATCGGTGCACCAGAGGTGCGACAGGATTCGCGCCGGAGCGCGGCTAGTGACAGAAATGATTTGCAACGGTAGAAATGAGTGGGACTGAAATGACTTGACATGAGATGAAATGAGATACATAACACAACTGCATGAATGATGAGATATATTCGAACTGGAGCAGACCAACCGATACGTGCGGACTGCTTGCTTTGTCGTAACAAGCAGTCGGCTGTGAGTCGAACGATTCGACTGATACTAATCGAAATGCTCGGGGAGTCGAACGGTTTCGAATGTCGTACCTGCGAATGAAACGCCTGACGTGGCGTGATCGACCGAAGGTGATAACGACTACATCGAAAGTAGAAACAGTGACATGAGTACGAGAGCCACAGTAAAACATCCGAGCGGTTCGTGAGTTCAGGGGATGTTGATGGGACATCGTAATACATGAACCGAAAAGGGGGTGCCGAAGCCCTACCTGCGACAGGCGGCCCGACGTGTAACGACAAATTCGATGGGTAAGACGACACTCAGACGGCGAAACCCACGGACGCTGATGAACGGGAAGACGGTCAAGACGGAGACGAACAACGCGGGAACTCACGAACGGGCTTACTGCGTCTGGTCTAGGATAGTCGGCCCTTGATATCTGACGTATCAGGTATCGCGCACCGGAACCGACGAGGAAGACGGGCGGACGGATGGTTATATATTCCACCGGGCTCCTCCCATAATTTCAGGCCACCATACTGGCCTTTCTATATATATATATATATATATATATAGTTTTGTCATAATACCATTTCCCATCTTTTTTTCAGACTTACTAGCCATGACTTCCTTAAAATGATTAGTTGACAACAAAAAAAACTCTTTGTGTAATTTGTAAATGTTACGTACTGCTATTAAATGCCAATTACTCTGTTGCAAAATAAACAAGATTTAGCATCTCAAATACATATTCTGTTCCTCATGTCACACAAATTGATTCATAATGAATTTTCATGCTTCAAATCATATTATACCTTCAACAAAACACATTTTCCATGTCTCATTTTCTATATAGCTGTCAGGGTTAATTATTGTGAATTTGTCATCTATTTTTATTTAAAAACTCTCTATGGTGTTAGCGTGAGACAGTTTAATGTCTACAAAAAAAGAAGCAAGCAACTTGTTGGTAAGCATGCCAAGCAGATAACTACAGAAAACGGTGTCCTGGGCTGTCTGGGGAATTATGGAGAAGGCTTTCCTTCACAGTCCAGCTTTAACTGTCATAGCCATATTTGGAAGCCTTTCAAAGTTGGTGAACCTGAGATTGAGGGTGGGATGGAGGTTGGCTAAGGATAGGGGCTTATAAGGATTCATGGATGGAGAACCCATGACAAAATAGAGGCAGTGGTTGTAGTGCAATTTTAATGGTTTAATAGTGACAATGTGACATACATACTGTGCTGAAGCAAATGCTAACCGTTCTTTGGTTTGATAGTGACAGGCAATATGGGATAAAATTATAGTAAGATAGTCATATGACAATTCATAGGCAAAAGAATGGCCTTCTGGACAACACATGGGCTGGCACACTGGCATTGCAGTCACATCCAACATCCTTGCTGGTCTAATCCCTTCTGTCACTTACATGGTTTACATCTTCTTCTTTCATCATTCCACCTCCCACTCCAATCTGTGGCTGCGTCAGGTAGGTATACAAGACTTATGAGACTGACATCACGGCATGAATGCTTAAAAACAACAAACATTCTATTCCCAGACAGGCTGGCCCAGAGATTTTGAAATGTCTGGTACTGACCTGGCAATACCAGATCCACTATTGCTGTCTGTTTTCTGGCAAGTTTCCAGGTATGATCATAGCCAGACTAAGACTAAACAGAGATGTCCCCACTGGGATCTCCAACAAAAGTAAGGCCCTGTCCCATTAAACCAAAATGAAAAAACAAAGTACCGAATACAACATAGACCCCTCAGCACTAATGCCTCCCCCTTCCCAACAAGGACACCTCAGTACAGACCAAGCCCCAGCACAGACAAACTACCCTAATCTTCCGCTCCAGTACAGACCCCTTAGTACAGTCACCCCCCCCCCCCCCCCCCAGCACTGTCCTATCCCTCTCCCCAACACAGATCCCTCAGTACAGACAGGCCTCCACTAGCACAGACCATCCCCCAACACAGACCCCTCAGTACAGGCCACCCCCCCAGCACAGACCAACCCCGCCCGCCTCCCATCACAGACCTCTCAGTACTATCACCCCCCAGCACAAACCTGAGACAGTACAGACACTCTCCATACCCACCCAAGTACAGAATCCTTAGTGCAGACACCACCCACCCCTCCCCAAGCACAGATACTCAGTACAGACCCACCCACAACCCCCCTCCAAGTGGAAACCCAAAGAACAGACACCCCTATAACCCTCAATCACCAGATGGATGGGAGCTCACAGTGAGTGTATTTCCCATTCTCAGCTCTGTCATATGAGTGGAGAAGGGATGAGATTTCTCCTCACTCTGAGCTGTCACAAAGCAGCTTTGGGGTGCCGACTAATGTTTTTCGCATTTGACCTGCACGGTACTGTGGTGGAAGAGATAGGGGTGCAGCGCCATGTACCCCCCTTGGTATACCACTACTTCTGTCTCCAAGACAGGAAGTATGTAGAAATCTCTCTATCGGAGCCCTGATTAGCAGTAACAACATAACAGGAGTTGTAAACTTTTCTAAAACTAAAGAATATGTTTTTTAGTTTAAAAAAACACTATCTGCATCCCAACACAAACATACAGTGTGCAGCATGTAGTCAAGGCTTCACCAATATACCCAAAAAGTGTGAGGAGTCAACACATTGCTACTTCAACCTTCCATCTATTACCCACTTGCCACCCGCCCACCGTCAAATGACAGAGGGGCGGTGCGGCTCTTGTTCTGGGAGGACATCATATGACAGCACCCCAGAACAGCCGCCATCGGGCGCCCGGGAAGGCACACAGCATGGCGATCGTGGCCGTGCCATGTTGCTATAGGACACAGCATGTTCCAATCTTTGTAAAGAGCCACAGCCGCGGCTGCGTCCAATCACAGCCGTTCACATGTAAATATGAAAGTACCGTGAAACGGCTCTCCTCGCCTCACACTGACAGAGTGTGTGGCGAGGAGATGCCGCTGATCGGAGGAGACCTGGGTAGGTAATTACAGAAATACCCCATCAGTGCCCATAAGGGCCACCAATTAGTGCCCATAAGTAATGTCAGTCAATGCCTCCCATCAGTGCTTGCTCATCAGTGCTGCCCATTAATGCCCATCAGTGCGGCCCATCAGTGCCTATCCATGCTGCCTATTAGTGCCAACCCCTGCCACCTATCAGTGCCCACCAGTGCCACCTATCATTGCTCACCAGTACCACATATTGCCCATCAGTGCGGCATATTAGTGCCTCCTCATTGGTGCCACACACTTAATCAGTGCCCAAAAGTGCTGCCTCATCAGTGCCCATAAGTTCCACCTAATCAGTGCCCATCAGTGCAGCCTTATCAGCGCACATCAGTGAAGGGGAAAAATTACTTATTTACAAAATTTACTGACAGAAAATAAGAGAAACTTTTTTTTTTTCAAACTTTTCGGTCTTTATTAAAAAATAAAAATCTCAGCAGTGATTAAAGCGGAGTTCCACCCATTTAAAAGTCAGAAGCTACAAAAAGTGTAGCTGCTGACTTTTAATAATCAGACACTTACCTGTCCCACAGTCCAGTGATGTGAGATCACAAAACCCCACTCCCCTACCCCTCCTCTCTGAGGCGCCAACATTCTAACTGTGGGCGCCCGGCTATGGCTTCACAGCCGGGCGCGCACTGTACAAAAGGGAGCTGTGTGCTGTGAATGGTCATGCAATCTTCCGGGACCAATGACATGTCCCAGAAGATTGCAGGGAGGGACAGGGGAGAGGTGAACTTCCTTCCGACGCCGCGGAGCGCGAGGAGGAAGCAGGAGCTGAGTGCCCATAAAAACTGAGTACCTGCCCCTCCCCAAAAAATGACATGCCAAATGTGGCATGACAGGGGGTCACTTAAAGCAGAAGTTACCTTTTTGGGTGGAACTCCGCTTTAAATACCACCAAAAGAAAGCTCTATTTGTGCACAGAAAAAATATAAAAAAAATTATTTGGGTACAGGGTTGCAATTGTCACTCAAAGTGCAACAGCGCTGAAAGCTAAAAAATGGCCTGGACAGGAAGGGGGTGAAAGTGCCCTGTATTAAGGTGGTTAAATCCTCTACTCCTTTTGTTTTAACTTTGGATAGTAAAACATTCTTTTTCTGCCAGTAAATACCTTATATAGCCCACTTCCTGTTTCTTGTCTGGTCATTAGCCTAGGCTTATGACATCATGCACAGCTCTCTCTCTCCCTCTGGTGAGAGTTTGCCGGAAGGGAGGGGGGGGGGTCATAAGAGGGCCACTGAGAGCTGTAGAGCTGGAGGTGGGCCTCTGTGTGTCTGTGTAAATCCAGGAGGTGAACTGGCAGCAGATTCAGCTACCCAGCCAGACTTGGTAGAGAGAGATATTTCTGTAGCATATTTGGCAAGTACAGAATCACAGTATATAAAAAATAATATTCAAAGTGGTTGGACGGAAGCTTCAGAATGGCAGAGACGATTTTATTACAAATTATGCAAGCTTACTATTGTTTGGCTGTAGTTCTCCTGTGGATCACAGGACTGCAGTTCATTCTGCACTCCTGTGACCCATTTTCAGCAGACAGCTTGTAGAAGCCCGCTGTAGGCTGGCGTTACAGAGCCGGTGCAGGCTTGGACAAGATCGTGACAATAAAGTCGGGATCTGCCCACATGCCTGGACTGGCACCCAGCTCAGCCTCTCAGTGAGCTGCTCAGAGCCTGAGTTGGCTTCTCCCGCCTTAACCACAGCTCAGTGCTTTAGTGGATGGGGAGGAGAGACGGTGGGGAGGGGAGCTGCTGACGGTCACTAGCTCTCTGCTCAGGGAGCTGTGAGTACTGTTGGTGTGCGATCGCTCGGTTATCTACGTAGAGAAACTGGGGGACAGATGCAGCACCAGGCCGATGCTGCATCCACCTAGGTAAATAGGATTAAAAAAATATATATATATATATATATATATATATTACCATACTACTTTTCAGCATCATTTTATATTGTTGAAATTGATTGATCAGAGATACTGTATAAAGTAGTATACAGAAGTGGGTTGCACACTTCTTGAAGCAGAGAGGTTATGTCTGTCAATAAGCCACTTTTTCAATAGCCATATAACATATGCTTAGAGACCACAGAATGCCTGAAGATCAGACCCCTTGGAGGAGGTATCCAGATTACTAAGTAACCTCGAGATCCCCAAAGTCCTTGCAGTTTATCAGACTGATGTTGGAAACAGTTCCAAGAACACTCATAATGCAACATCTGTAAATTAGAGGGGAAAAAAGGGGTACTAGAAAAAGTAACCAGAGGTCGGATTTTTAAGGCAGGGAAACAATAAAGAAGTAACAAAAATAATATTTATTGAAAAAAGTACATAGTATGATTACAGTATTCAAAAAAATGAAAAATAATATAAGAATGATACAATTTGTACAGTGAGCCCTTGTACGTATACGCGTTTCGCCATAAGGCTTCTTCAGGACGATCAAGGTTCAGAGATATAACAAAGAAAAGGGGGGGGGGAGCGAATCTCACTATCTTTAGGTGGACTAGGCCTCATGTACAAAAATCCAATGGTTAGAAGGTCACCAGTGATGTGGAGTATTTCCAACAAATAGTGAGTAAATAAATGTTGCTATGGCAGGGGCAGGTGTGCATCTCATAATAGATAAATAGCACTTGAATGTCTAAGGTCCACAAAGGAAAAATGCCATTGAAATTCAATGAGGCTTCCAGTATATAGTATATCCTGGCTAGCAAAAAATTCCTTTAATAGAAAGATACGGGTCTTGAGATGAAAGAGTATGCCCCTGGGAGACAGCCTGGTGCTGTACCTTATTCCAAGAAAAGAAGAGATGCCCTCTAATGGGAAACCTTTTTGTTCCCTCTCATTAGGAATGTCTCCCTAACACTGCTCCTACTCACTCCCTATCCCTGTTCTACTCCCACACTTTGGACACACCAAATGATGCAGAAACTCCTATTTAAGCACTTCTGTGTCAAGATGGCCACCCAAATCTTACAGGATTTCAGCATCCAATCGCAGTGCACAGATGTGATTGCTCTGAGTTTTGCAATGCTCTACATTGTGAAAGCTGAAGCAGGACTTTTTTTTGTTTGTGCATTGTGGTGCAGTAAGAGCAAAATTCATGCTTGGGAGCCTCTGTCCACTATAACAGCCAGGGGTAGTGAAGGTGTACCATAGTGCTCAGAAGAATGGTGTGTCCCAAGGCCTGTCAGTTTTATATATGAGGACATGGGCAACTCTTAGCAAATCCACCTGGCCGCAGTCCAGACGGGCAATCCTGGCAGTCCCAGCTCTAACCTGAGCCTACATTTGTAGAATCAGAGAGTAAATGATAACTCTTAATATAAAGCAGATGGTATGCTAACACATATCTTGCTTTAGTTGCCAAATTATCAAGTGACAAAAACATCCTTTAACACAGTGAGTCATCATTCCTGTGGTCCCGATGTGGCATGGTACCTACAACAAACTATAAAGGGTTCATTTTATTTATAACAATATAGAGTAGTATGTTGATCCAGGGATTTATCCAATTGCCATTTAAAGGTCAGAAGGATTTTTTTTTCTCTCTGATAAAGCAGATCTGCCAATGTGAAGTAAGATCAGTGTGTTTATAGCTTACTGAGATTGCAGAATAGTTTATACTTTCCTGCTGCCATTGCTGAGTAGTCAGCAGCTTTTTATTTAGATTATTCACACTTTCCTAATGAACAGCTATACAGAAGCCGCATTCTAAAAATGAGTGCTTTAGTTCTCTGCACCAACAGATCTGTGCTGGTACTTTTCAATATGGTGCTTTGGCCACCAGAAAATGAATTGTCAGTTATGTAGCTCTAATAATTGTCCTTAAAGTGTAACTCCTCATTTACTGGAAAAAAAATAGCAAATATGAAAAAAATTATGTGAAAAAAATATAAAAAATATATGAAGCTATAATAATGTGTGACTTTACCTTTTGTTTTAGGCCCCTTTCACACTGGGGCAGTTTTCAGACGCTACAGCGCTACCAAATCTGCTGCTGGTATAGGACCCCCAACAATAGTGTGGGGTGAGCAATGTTACAGAAAAAAGGTGTAACTGCACTGACCCTAAATAGTATATTTATCTTACCACATATCAAAAACAATATTTCTCAGGGATCAGGGCCGTCTTTAATATTGATTGGACCCTGGGCAAAAATTTTCTTAGGGCCCCCCTCCCCCCATGCAATTTCGCTCTCCACCTTCTCTAAGACATACAATAGACTTAAAATCAGTTTACTGTATCAGATCAGACAGCGATTGCGATTGGTTGCCAGAGGTTACAGCATATCATTACTTCTTACTGACTGGTTGCTAGAGGTTACAGCACTCCTTAAGGCTCACTGATTAGTTGCTAGAGGTTACAGCATATTTCTGCTTGTTGATTGGCTGCTAGAGATTGCTGTACAGTAATACTGCTCATTGGTTGCTATAGGTTACAGCACATCTTCTCCTCACTGCAGGGGGCATGATATACCTATGAATGCTGCCTTTATTTACATATCAGTGCAGTTGGCCTCAGCTATTTACATATGCATGTCACTGCTATTTACATATGAATGCCAGTATTTACATGTTAACACAGGTCTGCAGGTGAGTCATCTGTACACAACAATAGGGCAGAGCTGGGCAGCATTAGTAGCAGCACAGGACTAAAACTTCAAGGGACAAGGGAATATAAACTGGGATAGTTGGCAAGTATGAGGCAGCTGCTTTGGGCCCCACAACAATGACAGGGCCCAGGGCAGCTGCCCCTTTTGCCCTGCCTTAAAGATGGCCCTGTCAGGGATTCATCATCAAATAATCAAATTCATTCATCATCAAATCAAATAAATAATTCAAATAAAGTGCTTGTTTAGTGAACTGCAATATTATAAAGAAAATGATCCTTCTTAATCAAGAATAAAATCATGTGTTAAACAGAAAACAGTCCCAATATTCCTCTTCAAAAGATGATTTTCCGAAATCCCACGTGCACAAATTCACATCCGTGATTAGAAAACTTTCACCAATTTGTGAAACACCACCACTTTCTAAAATGGACACTCACCAGAAACAAGGTAAAAAGACGCGTTACCCAGAAGCCTCTACGCATTTCGCATCCAATCGTGCATCTTCAGGAAGAACGACTGGATGCAAAACACAGAGGCTTATGGGTAATGCCAACGTCACTTCCTGCCCCAACCCGCACCAAATTGAGGCTTCGATCGTACGACCGATCCAGGAGACAGAACCATACTTGCTAGCCCTAAGAGCATTGCTGGAAAGGCTTAGTGCCGGTCTACAGGCACCAAACCTGTGAGTGAAAATTCCCTATACTTATTATAAACTATAATATGTTGCGCAATGATGGCTGTCTGCTTTTTATGAGATCCTGAGATTAATGTGGAGATGCAAGGAGTGATTACTGGCATTCAATTGGGAAATCTTCAGCTATGCTTATATGAGTGCAGAGGTTAACCCAGCATAAACCAAAGGCATATTTTTACCTTGTTTCTGGTGAGTGTCCATTTTAGGAGGGGGTCGTGTTTCACAAATTGGTGAAAGTTTTAAAATCATGGATGTGGATTTGTGCATGTGGGATTCGGATAATCATCTTTTGAAGAGAAATATTAGGACTGTTTTTTGTTTAAAACATGATTATATTCTTGATTAATTATTATTATTATTATACATGATTTATATAGCGCCAACAGTTTACGCAGTGCTTTACAATGTATAGGGAGGACAACACAATTACAGTATAGTTCAATACAAAAGGTACAGGAGGGCTCTGCTCATAGGGTTTACATTCTAAAGGGAGGGGGTGGTACAAAAGGTAATAGCTGCAGAGAATGATTTGATGAGGGTGGCTCGGGGACAGTTGTTAGGTGGGTGTGGGATAGGCTTCCCTGAATAAATGAGTTTTCAGGGATCTCCTAAAGGTGGACAGGTTAGGAGCTGATCGGATATACAGAGGATGGGAGAGGCTCTGGAGAAGTCTAGAAGGTGAGCATGGGCAGAGGTAACAAGGGAGCTAGAGAGCAGCAGGTCCTGGGGGGAGCGGAGGGGACAATTCGGGCAATATCTGCAGAGGAGGTTGGAGATGTAGATGGGGGCAATGTTGTGAATGGCCTTGTATATTATGGTTAGGATTTTGAATTTTACATGGTGGGGTAGGGGAAGCCAGTGAAGTGATTAAGAAGGATAATTTTCTTTATAATATTGCAGTTCACTAAATATGCACTTTATTTGAATTCATGATGATGAAGCACTGATAAAGTTTGTTTTTGATATGTGGTAAGATAAATATATTATTTAGAGTCAGCGCAGTTACACCTTTTTCTGTAACATGAAAAAAATTATATAGCATATACAACTGCTACACAAGCAATATTTTATTGATTACTTTTCCTTTTCAATCTGCAAATTCCGAGCATGTGTACACAATTCCGATGCACGAAATCCCATGCATACTCTGAATCAAATACGAGACGCAAGCCTTCGGTCTGGTAAAACTAGCATTCGTAATGGAGCTAGCACATACATCACGCTGCAAATTTTGAAATCTTTCAATGCAATACATTCTCTTCTTTAAAATGCTGGAATTATGAAGTTGTTTTGCAGCTGATATTCACACAGAGTTCTGACAAACTGATTTCTTTATTATTTCTCGTGATCTCATGAATAATATTTTTAATTTTTTCGCCAGATCTCCAGAATAATGTTTTTAATTATTGTTTATAGTAATCTCCTTTTTTTTTAAATCAAGATCTCCTTTTTTTTCTAGTGATCGCCATAATATTTTTTTTCGTTTTGTGTGTCAAGCAGGGATGAGCTTTATGTTCAAGTCGAACTCATGTTCAACTCAAACATTGGCTGTTCGCCAGTTCGCCGAACAGCGAACAATTTTGGCTGTTCGTGGTAAATTCGAAACCAGTGATTTTAATAATGCTTAAAGTGAAACAATAAAAGTGTAATATTCCTTTAAATTTCGTACCTGGGGGGTGTCTATAGTATGCATGTAAAGGGCGCGTGTTTCCTGTGTTTAGAACAGTCTGACAGCAAAATGGCAGTTCATTAATAAAAACAGCATGGGGATTTCCCCACACGGGAACCCCGAACCAAAATTTAAAAAAAGAAATGCGTGGGGGTCCCCCTAAATTCCATACCAGGCCCTTCAGGTCTGGTATGAATATTAATGGAAACCCTGCGCCAAAATGTAAAAAAAAAATGGTGTGGGAGTCCCCCTCAGAATCCATACCAGACCCTTCAGGCCTGGTAAGGATATTAAGGGTAACCCTGCGCCAAAATGAAATAAAAATGGCGTGGGGATTTCCCCACAGGGGAACCCCAAACCAAAATTTAAAAAAAAAATGTATGGGGGGTCCCCCTAAACTCCATACCAGGCCCTTCAGGCCCTTTATATTAAGGGGAACCCTGCGCCAAAATGAAAAAAAAATGGCGTGGTGTCCCCTCAAAAATCCATACCAGACCCTTATCCGAGCATGCAACCTGGCAGGACGCAGGAAAAGAGGGGGCCAGGACGAGAGAGCACCCCCCCTCCTGAACCGTACCAGGCCACATGCCCTCAACATTCGGAGGGTGCTTTGAGGTAGCCCCTCAAAGCACCTTGTCCCCATGTTGATGGGGAGGAGGGCCTCATCCCCACAACCCTTGCCCGGTGGTTGTGGGGGTCTGCGGGTGGGAAGCTTATCTCAGTCTGGAAGCCCCCTTTAACAAGGGGACCCCAGATCCGGGCCCCCCTCCGTGTGAATTGGTAATGGGGTACCCTGCCATTTCACAAAAAAAGTGACAAAAAGGTTAAAAAAGACAAAGGACAGTTTTTGACAAGTCCCTTATTAAATTCTTCTTCTTTGCACTTTTTCTGTCATCTTTTTTGTTTTGGTCTTCCTTCAGTGTTGTTCTTCTTCTCTCCCTTCTTCATCTCCATCTTCTTCTTCATCTTCTTCTTCCTCTGCTCTTCTTGTCCCGCATCTCGCTCCGGCTTCTTCTCCACACTGTCCACACGATCCACCTCTTTGGGAGTCTTCAGTAGTGTGACGCTTCGCTTCTTCTGACACTTCTTAAATAAAGGAGGGAAGGGGGCCACCCGATGACCCCGTCCTCCTCTGATGCAGGGGGACTTCTCTATGGCTTTCCCTGTGATGTCATAGGGGAGCGGGTCTCCCGTTTACATAAGATGTGGGACAAGAAGAACGGAGGAAGAAGAAGATTAGGAAGAAGATGGTGAAGAAGAAGTTGGAGGAACAAGAAGAACACCGAAGGAAGACCAGAAGAAAGAAGATGAAAGAAGAAGCGGAAAGAAGAAGAATTTAATAAAGGACTTGTCGAAAACCGTCTCTTGTGTTTTTTAACCTTTTTGTCACTTTTTTTTGTGAAATGGTAGGGGTACATTTTGTTGTGAATTCATTAAGAAAAATAAATAAATAAATAATACATTTAATATTTACTGTCAGAGAGATGAGAGATTTCAGTAGGCCTAAAAAAGGGTGGATGAACTATAATGTTGATATTATTGAACTATGACTCTTGGAGAATTTTAAAAAGCAAAGTACAAGATCTCGCAGGTTTTTTCCAAATGTTAAAAGGATTAGTTCTTTTTAAACTTTTACAAAACCTGTGTTAAAAAAAAAGAGACTGAAACAATGGTATTTTCTGTCACCAAACTTGCATAAGTATTTATCACATGGAAATAACTAGAAAACCCCATTGTGCGTAAGTAAAAAGACTGTTTGGATAGTATACAACCACGCAAATATATATGGCAAGGTTTGGGCTATACTTTGGAGTACCTGTGACCAACAGCCAGTAAACCTGAATGACCAGAACAAATATCCCATTGTCTCAGAAAGTGAGAGATCAATAAGCCAAGTAGTCAGTATTGTCCTAGCTTCTCATGAGACAATGGCAGGAGAGATTTACATGGATGATAACAGTTATAAAAACCGAGAGTCGAATGACAGGTGCATATATCTGGGGTGTTGTGTCACAATGTTGGAGTAAGATTCATATACCAGTATCATCCATATTTTTCTAAGCCATTCAAATTATACATGGGTCAACAAGGAGATATTGTGATTTGGTACCTAGTGATCTGGGGAACTTTGTCATGGAGAGATTATATATGAAAGTGTGATCATAAGTAGAAGTGTTTTAGCAACAAATTAGTATTATGAAAAAACATATAATCGTGATTATAACTGTATGAGAATTTAACCTATGTTTAGATAAACAAATATTGATTGGATACCCAAATTATACATGTATCCATATAGATAATAATTGTATGTGATATTGCTTGATATATATCTAACCTGTGTCCTTTAGAAATGGACTAAAGATTAACAGATATACATTGATATGCATATATATCACCATTTTATGCAAGTGATTATTCAAAATTATGTTAAGCGTATTTTATATTATACTATCATTCCTGAACACGCGAGATATATTCGTTAGAACATATATAAACAATGAACGCATATTATAGAAATAAAAATATTAACTTAAAGAGATAAAACACCAAACACATGTGAGACACCTGGTGGTTGAAGGTGCTATTACAGTAAAATCACGAGACTACTGGGAAAGGTGTTCCCATAAGTCTGCCGGCCAATAGGAAAGGGACACATACCCTCTGGGCAGAACTTAGTATAATTTTATGATCTTTTTGTTTAAGGGGAGAAAGGAGAAAGCTCGGAGGAGAGCTGGGGGGAGAGAGTCAGGGGGAAGCTTAGGGACCCCCCCTGAGAAGGGACACTGGAAGACATGCATGAATACACATTTTTACATTCATGAAGATCCCTGCTCCTTGGAACTCGGAGGTCACACAAAGTAATTCCTCTGTAAAATGATCCATGTTGAAGCCACGGCAGCCATCTTAAAATTCCTGGTAACCAACAATCCAATAGTCATATTTGGAATGGGTAAATATATGTTTATCATTTATTCTATGTTCTCTTAAATATTGATTTTTTTTTTAATATTCTATTATTTAAATATTTCCCCGAATCAATAACCGCCTTTTAGATTTTCCTCTAAATTAAATTTTTCATTATAAATTTCTTTTTGCATAGATGCCAATTTTATTGACAAACAAATGTCTAATTTATTTCACATTGTTAACCACTTACTTACCTGCAGTATAGTAACGGTTGGACGTGTGAAATACAGACATTCTGTTTAATTGTCAATTATCAAAAGGTTATTGATTCTACCGAGAAGTGATAATGGTGATAATTGTGTCCAAGGTACTACTACGCCCAGTCTGAGGGTGTTTCTATTAATTGTCAAAATGATCAAGTAATGCAATCTGTATTTTAATATTTCATGTAAATTTTTGTTTTCTGTCAACCAATAAATGTAGCTATTTTGTATGATCACTCGTCTCCGTGAATAAGTTTCACATATATAGACTGTGTCATATAGATTGATTCTGTATCTTAAAAATATCTTTGTTAAAAATTACTTAGTAAATATTGTGCAGGAAAATTTCCTTAAAAAGCACAACAATTTGTACCCCATTACCAATTCACACAGGGGGGGCTGGGATCTGGGGGTCCTCTTGTTAAAGGGGGCTTTCAGATTCCGATAACCCCCATCCGCAGAGACCCCCTACAACCACCCGGCAAGGGTTGTGGGGATGAGGCCCTTCTCCCCATCAACATGGTGACATGGTGCTAAGAGGGGCTACCTCAAAGCACCCTCCCAATGTTGAGGGCATGTGGCCTGGTACAGTTCAGGAGGGGGGGGTGCTCTCTCGTCCCCCCTCTTTTTCTGCGGCCTGCCAGGTTCCGTGCTCGGATAAGGGTCTGGTATGGATTTTTGGGGGGACCCCACGCCATTTTTTTTTCATTTTGGCGCAGGGTTCCCCTTAATATCCGTACCAGGCCTAAAGGGCCTGGTATGGAATTTAGGGGGACCCCATGCATTTTTTTTTTAAATTTTGGTTTGGGGTTCCCCTGTGGGAAAATCCCCATGCCATTTTTATCAATAAACTTTTAGGTGTATTGCGGACCGACAATTCATTGTAGCCGCGAGTAGTTTTAGATTACTTTTTTTTTTCCTTTAGAAATGTCATTTTGCTGTCAGATTGTTCTAAACATGGGAAACATGCACCCCTTTACAGACATACTATAGACACCCCCCAGGTACGAAATTTAAAGGAATATTACACTTTTATTGTTTCACTTTAAGCATTATTAAAATCACTGCTCCCGAAAAAACAGCCGTTTATAAATCTTTGTTTTGCCTTGATACATGTCCCCTGGGGCAGGACCCAGGTCCCCAAACATTTTTTATGACAATAACTTGCATATAAGCCTTTAAAATTAGCACTTTTGATTATAAATTTTCGTGCCCCATAGACTTTAACAGTGTTCGCGTGTTCAAACACATTTTTTGCCTGTTTGCATGTTCTGGTGCGAACCGAACAGGGGGGTGTTTGGCTCATCCCTGCTCTGGAATAATGATTCCCACAGCCTGGGGGAAGATGCCTGTCGAGAACTTGATGTCCTGCAGACTTTTCCCCATCACCAAGTACCGCAAGGTTGGTGACTAGCCTCTGCTCGGGAGTGATGGCTTGCTGCATGCAGGCGTCCTGCTTCGTAATATAAGGGGACAGCAAAGCCAACAGACATTGAAAAAACAGGGTCCGTCATCCGGAGAGAATTCCTGAATTCATCAGGATTATTCTCATGGATCTCCCATAACAAAGGCATATGAGAGAATTGGTCACACTGGAGCAAACAATTCTTTGTCCAGGAACTCCTCCTCGCCCTGTTCATGGACTGGATTTGGGTCAAAGTAAGAATCTCAACACCAAGCCCCTGCACAGCACGAACTCTGCAATGAGTACATACCCACAACCTGGCTTAAAACTGGTCAGCTGGTGAGAACGAAATAACAGAACGCACTGAAAATCAGAAAGGCCTGAGAAAGAGCGAGCTGAAAATCAGAAACAAGCGGACAAGAACGCACTGAAAGTCAAATACGTAATATAAAAATATGCACTGAAAACCAGATACGAACTGACTACAAGCACTGAAAACCAGATACGAAACTGCAAGCACAAACTAAAGAGCATTAACGAACTGAAAAGCACAAGGCTGAAAATCACGAATCGTTTCCCACCAAACTTCTACTAACACGAGATAAGCACGAGATTAGCAGAAGGAGCCCAAAGGGTGGCTCACTGGCAACTGAACTTCCTCTTTATAGTGCTGTTGTACATCAGCGCGTTCTTGACGATCAGAATTCCCAAAAACATTTGTGGGTTTGCAAGACAAGCTTGAGCCAACATCTGTATGAAAAAAATCCCAGGATTTCATTGTAGGAATGTCCGATCGTGTGTATGAGGCATTAGTGTTTTTGTGTTGTAATTAAGTTATTTAGCACAGATCTTCCTTGCATTATGTAAATAGAATGTTTGTGGAACATGAAATCCATGCCATGAAGAATTAATGGAGGCTGTATCCAACTTTAGTATAGCGTTCCTAAATTATTAGTTGAGTGTATACTAGAAGACCTGAAAGATAATTGTAACCAACTGCTTACTGTGATGTTGAGTGTGTCACCACTTTTTGTTCCACACTCACCGCATGACACACCCATAGTGGCCAGTATTTTTTCTAGGAAATGTTGTACTTTGACCCTTACCCTCCCCTATGAGCCTTTCATGCTTAAATTGGAACTAAATTAATGAAAAATGATAATAATTGTGTGCAGGCAGGATTTTTTATTGCAGAAAAGACATGCAATGTATACTTACCTGCCTATTCACAATCCTCTGCATATTGTACAGCACAGTTTACATTCTGGCATACAAAGCCAAATGTGCCAGGGTGACTGCAGTTCTGCACATGCACAGGAGTGACTCTATTCTGCATCGGCCAATCAAAATGGCCAAAGACTGGCTTCCAGAAGCACCCAGGAAGAAGGTGCCAGCAGGGGACCTCACGGGTGTCAGACCATTTAAATGAAGTATACATGCATTTAGTTGCACTTTAATCCCAAAAGTTTAGTTTACACTCTAAAACTTAATGTTAAAACAGAAAGTAAACCCTTAATCCCTGACCCTAATAATAATTTACATGTACCCTTCAAATAACCCAGAAGATTAACCTAACCTCTGTTTGCTATATATTCGTATTATCCTTCATTAAGAGCAACTGTGCAGAAAACAAAAACAAACAAAAAACAAGCTATGCCAAAAACTTTAAGAGTCTGACTGCATTTACAAAGGAAAACGGATCTGACTCAAAGCACTAATAAACCAAAAAACATAAAACGAACATGTATGTAAATGTATGCAGATTTCAGCAGGACAATGCTGGTTTAACTGGTCATCTGAGTATGTTTTTCATGCATAACCCCAGCAAAAAAAGGCAAGGGGAGATCTGAAAAAAGCACATGCACAGAGGAGTGAAGTTCCTCTTTAAACAGTAACTCCACTTTTGTTGAGAAAAAAAACAATCCCCTCTGAGTGATCTATTTACATTGCAAAGATTTTAACAGTTTTTGTTGCAGAATCCTACCGTATTCTGCTCTGAAGAAAATGGAAAATTCCTATCAAAATACTTACCGTAATTTTCCTTTCCTGATGGACTCCATGGCAGCAACGTGTGGGTTAAGTCCCGCCTCCACTACCCATAGGACACTACTCCCATAAATCTTTGCTCCCTGCCCCTGGCCGTGTTCGGTAACTAGCCTACTCCAGCCATTTGGGAGGGAACTCCTGCTGCCATGGAGTCCATCAGGAAAGGAAAATTACGGTAAGTATTTTGATAGGAATTTTCCATTTTCCTGACAGACTCCATGGCAGCAACGTGTGGGAAATAACTCGCCAAACACACCCGGGTGGGCAAAATGCTGAACAAAAGATTTATTTAACACTGTCGGCCGACAGGACTTTTAAACCAAAATCAACAGAGGATAAAGATGCTGGCTCAACACAATAGAGAGACATGAAAGTATGAATTGAAGACCAGGAGGCCGCTCTGCAGATTACATCAGGTGCAACGTGGCGCGAAGCCGCCCATGAGGTTGAGAGACTTCTGGTAGAGTGAGCTGTAACCGCCTCAGGAGGAGCCAAGCCCTTCTCTCTATAAGCCCATTGAATTGCCTGAACCACCCAAGCAGCGATGGATCTAATGGAGGCCTTGGCGCCTCTACTTTTCCCGTTAAATAGCACGAAGAGGAAGTCAGATTGACGAAAAGAAGCTGTAATATCCAGATACTGTTTTAGAGTAACTCCCAAATCGAGTGGATGTGGATCCTGACTTCCAGCAGAATTGAAGGTAGGAAGAGTGATTTCCTGGTTATCATGGAAAACAGCGGTCACCTTGGGATTTGTCCCCATCATCGGAATTAGGACTACCCTATCTGGAAAGAAGGTGAGAAAAGGTTCCTTTGCGCCTAGAGACTGAATTTCGGAGATTCTCTTCGCCGAAGTTATGGCTACCAGAAAAGAGGTTTTAAGGGTTAATTCTCTGATTGAGAGCGTTTTGTCAAGTGATCTGCAAACTTCGCCCAAATTCTCTCATATACCCGGTTAGTACTGCTTCTTCGAGCACTAAGAAGAGTGGGAATGACTTCTTCAGGACAGCCTAAAGCCTTCAACCGTCCCCTTTCAAAAACCAAGCCTTTAGGCGCAGGTGATCCGGGCAAGGATGTAATCTCGACCCTTGAGACAGAAGGTCTGGCCTGGATGGTAAAGGAATTGGATCCCTGACACTGAGGAGCATCAGAAGCGGAAACCAGGGTCTGTTGGGCCAATAAGGGATTATGGCTATCACTTCTGCTGTCTCTGACCTGAGTCTCCTCAGGAACTGATGAATAATAGGAGTTGGGGGAAAGGCATAGGCCTTGTGGAACCACCATTTCTCTGTCAAGGCATCCACCCCGTAGGCTTGAGGATCCCTGTACCTTGAATAGTACCTCTCCAGTTTTTTGTTGCAAGGAGAGGCAAACAGGTCGACTTCTGGGGAGAGCCCCATTGTCAGGATCCAGTTGAACACTTTCTCGTGGAGAGACCACTCGTTGTTCAGAAGTATCCGGGAAAGAAAGTCTGCCTGAACGTTCTGAATCCCTGGGACATAGGATGCTGTCAGATCCTTCAGGTTCCTCTGAGCCCAGGTCATGATTGGTTCCACCTCCTGGAGAAGAGATAGACTTCGGGTACCCCCTTGCCTTCTTATGTACGCCACCGCTGTGGTATTGTCTAGTCTGAGTGAGACCGAGGCTCCTGAAATCAGATGCCGAAAGGCTAGCAGAGCTTGAAAGGCTGCCCTTAACTCCAGGATGTTCGACACCGTCCCCCTGGAGGAGAGAATCCAGGTGCCTTGAGCCACTTCCGCCAGACAGTGGGTGCCCCAACCCCTGTTGCTGGCATCTGTTGTTATGGTGACCCATGAGATGGGGAGAATGGAATGGCAGTTGCAGAGATTTTCCCATTGGAGCCACCACAGAAGGGAATTCCTCATGGATAAGGTGATCCGAATCAGCTGGGTTTTGCTGCCTGACCATTGATGAAGGAAACCCTTCTGAAAGGACCTCATCCTCCACTGTGCCCACCTCACCATCGGAATTGTCGCTACCATAGTGCCTATAATTTTCAGGCACTGGAGAGCCTGGAGGTGAGAGGCAGAGAGGGCTGGACGGATTCTGTCCCTGACCACTGACAACTTCTCTTCTGGTAATGAGATGGTGCCTCTGACAGTGTTGAATAGGGCCCCTAAGAACACCAGCCGCTGAGATGGGACCAGCTGGCTCTTCTCCAAGTTCAAGATCCACCCGAATTCCTGTAGGGTGGAGATGACCTGCTTTCTGTGTACCAGAAGTTGATCCTTGTCTTGAGCCAACAACAGAAGGTCGTCTAGGTAGTGATGTAGACGAATCCCTTTGGTTCTCAGAAGAGCTACCACTGCCAACAGTACTTTTGAAAATACACGAGGAGAAGTTGATAGCCCGAAGGGAAGGCAAGTAAATTGAAAATGGCTTTCGCCCACGGAGAAGCGGAGATACTGCTGGTAATTTTCTGCAACTGGGACATGAAAATAGGCGCCCTTGAGGTCTATGGAGACCATCCAGTCCCCTGCTTGGACAGATTGTTGAATTGTGGATAATGACTCCACCTTGAATTTTTCTTTTTTGATAAAACTGTTCAAGTGGGTTAGATCTATGACCGGCCTCCAGGCCCCGCTCTTTTTCCGGACCATAAACAAGGAGAGTAGATTCCCATGCCTCGCTGAATGACTGGAACATGGATAATGGCGCCTTGAGCCAACAAAGATTCCACGTAGGCTAGAAGAATTAGCCTTTTTTCGTCTGAGGCCGGGAGAGAGGTGGGGACCCATCTGAGTCTGGGAGATTCCTTGAAGGTCTAAACATGACCTGAGGAGACGGTCTTGACGGTCCAGAAGTCTTGGATCGAGGCAGCCCAGACATGGCGAAAGTGGAAAAGACGAGCCCCCACTTGCCCTGTCTGAGCGGGCCCAACCTCAAAAGGATTTAGTTGGTTCCCTCTCTCCCTTCAAATCACTTTTTGTAGATTTTTTAAAAGAGGATTGTCTTGATTTCCAGGACCTGGAAAATTCACGGCCTGGTCTGTAACTGCGAGCTTCCCTGGCTCGTTCCTGGTACTGTCTCTTTGAAAAAGACCTTCTCTGGGCTTGCAAACGCCGGTCCTGGGGGAGGAACCCCGACTTCCCACCAGTGGCTCGGGTAATAGCCTCATCCAACTTATTGCCGAAAAGGGAGGACCCTTCAAAGGGGATGCGGCACCATACTTGTTTTGAGGCTGGGTCTGCCAGCCAAGGGCGGAGCCAAAGAGCCCGTTTAGCCGTAACAGAAGAAAGCATCACCCGCGCCACCAGGCGTATGATGTCGATAGAGGCCTCCCCAAGAAAGGCGGAGGCCAGCCTAAGCTCTTGGATAGGCAAGCTCTTAGCTGTATCTTCAGAGATATTTCTAAGTGTCTCATCTACCCTATCTGTCAATATCTCCATTGCTTTGGACATAGCGGCCAGAGCTAGCGCTGGCTTACAGGCCATTCCTGCTGTGAGATACACTCTCTTCAAATCAGCATCAATTCGTCTGTCCAGAACATCCTTAAAAGACACGGTATCCTCTAAGGGAAGAGTGACATGTTTCACCAGCCGCATGACTGCAGCGTCTACCAATGGCGCTGACTCCAAATGCCTCACCTCTTCTTAATTGAAAGGATAGAGTTTCGAAACCTTCGATAGCATGGAGTTTTTCTTCTCCACCTTGCCCCATTCATCTGTGATAATCTCACCTAGCTCAGAGATAAAAGGAAAATTAATCCGATCCTTCTTTAATTGCTTAAAGAATTTTCTTTGTTTGGAAGGAGCAGCCACAGAATCTTCCCAGTTCAGTGTCTCTCTAACAGCTCTGACCAGAGGAGGCAGTAGAGCGAAATCAAAGCCCACACAGGGATCATTTTCATCAGAGTCACTGTCAGATATGGCCGCTGAGGGGTGGCTATGCGCAGAGGATTCCCAAGTATCCTGCAGCTGAGTCTCCCTTCCTGGAGAAAGTGGCGGCTCTGCCGGGGGAACATAGGACTGACCCTCAATATTTCTGAGGGACTCCTTAACAACTTTTTCCACCAGGGTTTTAAGTTGTTGATCTGCGTCACCCCTTTCATTGGAAGCCTTGGTGTAGCAAGGATCGCATAAAGATTTTCCTGCCGGTACAAGAGCTCTGCACCCCCAACAAGCACTAGCTGAGTGACTAGATTGAGTCCTCGAGGAGTGCGATCTTTGTTCACTACGGTGTCCTGATCTTGAGGAGGAACCATAATGATTAGATTTGGAAGAGGAGTGCCGGTGATGCGACTTGGAGGAGTCGCTCCCTCTATGAGAGCTGCGATGCTGTTCTGACCTGGAAGGGCTGAGACAAGAACAAGACAAGAAACCACAAGAGACAAGACATCAGGACAGAGCTAACAGATAATTACCCCTCCCCCACCAGACCTTCAGGTGAACATTAGGAATACCTTTTATGAGAGGGCTGGCCACAAACAGGCGGTAAAGAATCCATGTCCTCAGCGATATCCATACGCGCTGAAAAGATGACAAGGGATCAGTGCAAGGGACAGGGAAGGGATTGACACCCTGTCCCAGAATGCCACTTACCAGTAGATGCAACACAGAGGCAGGGGAAGTCACCGCAACAGCCCGCAAGCATTCCCAAAGCTTGCAGACTAATTCCCTGTTTTAAATAGCCCGCCCCTGTGATGTCACCGCCGTGCCTGTGCGCATGCGCGAAACAGCGGCAATTTGCCGCTATCGCGCATGCGCGAAACCAAGCCTCGATCTCAACCGCGTTCGCGCATGCGCAGTACGGCCGAAAACGCAAACCCGGAAGTAGAACGGCGGCTGGAACGCGGAAGAACCAGCCGCCATGCCTGCTCATACAAACAAACAGAAACAAACGAAGACAGATAAAAAATACAAAAACTGCTGCCATAAGAACTTTTAGAACCTCTCACCACTCCCACCACGATCGATCACTCGGCCGAAGATAAGGTAAGATGACACCGGACTTTCCAGGGGGCAAAACAGGTCACCTGCTAATAGCTGGCTATCCGACCAATGCGCAGCCTGCCTGCCAGTGGCCAGGACATGGGCTTCTTCACAGCGCCTCTTCCACTGCCCACTCTATACCCTGCTAATAGCTAGGGCTTAGCGGAGTAATGCGACTTTCCAGACCCAGAGTCGCAGACCGGCCGACCTCGATCGTGGGGATGATAAATCTTCAGGTAGAAAGACCACCTCTGGGTCCTTCGGAGGAGGACAAAAAAAGAACACGGCCAGGGGCAGGGAGCAAAGATTTATGGGAGTAGTGTCCTATGGGTAGTGGAGGCGGGACTTAACCCACACGTTGCTGCCATGGAGTCTGTCAGGAAAGGGCTGTTTGCTTGGCTATGTTAATGTGAGGAGTGAATCTGAATGAGAGTGATTTTTCATAATAATCAGCTGATGCACTTGCAGTGTTCTAATGAGGAAAGCTGGAGGGTCAGCATCCCTTTAGAAATAATTAACCCTTTGGGAGAATCTCATCAAAAATTACCTTTTTGTGTAGAGGATGCCTAAAATCTGACTTAGTGCAGACTTCTGGGAAAATCAGTGAACCAATCACAGAAGTAGAAAATTACATTTCTGGTGGTGGGGTGGGGGGGGGGGTTCAGTACAGTAATGTTGTATGGAACACCTCCAGGTTGCAATATTACATTCAATTTTACAGAAAATTACAACGCTGTAGATTGAAAAGGAAAGGTAATACCATTCAATTACAATATGGCTTGTGTAGCAATTGCATATGCTATATATATATTTTTTATTTGCTTTTTTTGTTCCCAGGAAGGTGGAGTTACTCTTTAATCCAGTAAAGAAAACTTTAGGGGGACTTTAAAATTTAATTCTGCAGAATAAGTTAGACAAATTAGAGAATATTTTTGGGGGAAATCCTTACGAAGAAAAAGTGTACTCCAGCAGTGTGTTACTTAAGACACCATATAATGCAGTATGTCCATAAATAATAATGGATATTAATATTAAATGGATATGAATAATTATTAAGGTAAACCTATCAGTTTTAATAATTTTAATAAATTAAGTCCTGTTGAACAAGTTCCGCAAGCTCATTGCTGTAATTTTTACTAACCAGAAACTCCTCTGTGTTCCTCCCTGATTTAGCCTTAAGTTGGCCATACACTAGTAGACATTTGTAGGAAATTTTTCCTTTTAAGAACATTCTTTCAATGTTCTAATCGCAGCAGCGATGCCACATTTTGAAGGAGCGGGATGGGAAATATTTCATGAACAAATTTCTAGCAGTGTATGTAGTTTTAATTTGGGAAAGTCTATTCAGTTGAAAATGGAATGTGGTTTTCGTTCGGGAATGTCCATTTTTTCCAAAATAGAATGTTAAATGCAATGACATTTTGAAGTGCATTAGAACTATATTTGTCAAGTCATTGAATGTACCAAAATTATTTCATACAAATGTTTTACAAATTTTCATACGAATGTTCATTGAAAATTGTACTGGTGCATGGGCAGCTCAATGGGCCTGAATTGTATGCTAAGCTCTGCCACTGTTATCCTTCATTTAGGGGCTCTCAGGCTGGGTTCACACATGTGCGGTGTGAATTTCAGCTCCGTTTTTTCTGCAAAGAGAAAAAGTAGCTGTTCAGCGGTTCCTCTCCATTGTAGCCGCCGATCAGCTGAGCAGGGAGAGGGGGGAGGTGTAGTGAGGAGTGGTAGAGAATGCCTGTTCACAAGGGAACCCATCTGTGAATCAGATGCGTTCCCATAGAAGATAATGTGCTTGCAATTCGCACTTGCAATTGGGTTTCTGTACGGTCCATGCTTCCCACCATAGTCTGCCCTCTTCAAGATGTCCACCATCTCCACCATCTCTTCAAAGGGCATATTTGAGGCCTTATATCTCTTCCTGGATCTTGAACTGCCTTGCTCCGGGCTTTTCTTGTCGTTGCTTATAATAACAGCACACACCTGCTGTGTCTCCCCCATGTGCCTCCCTCTGCTCCGAAAGAGACGGGGAAAACACTAGAAAGAAGGGCAGGGGCAGAGTTTCACGCATGTGCCGTCTATATAAAGCAGAACACGTGGGCAATGTACTTATGATCTGTGAGTGGAGGAAGAAGGATCGTTAGTGCCGATCGTTCAAACAAAGGTACAATTGTAACTTGGGGCATCACTGGTTAGTGGCCTATACTGCTTATAGATTGAGGCCTATATTGGGACAAGATTAGGAGAGTTTAGCCTGACATTAGGGTTTGTGTTGTGTTGTGTCTTGCAGATAAAATGGTGGATAAATTCACAGACCCTGACTTCCTGCCCAGCTTCATAGACAAGTACAGGGAGCTGCCATGTCTCTGGCAAGTCCAATACAGGGACTATTCGAGCAAGCAAAAGAGGAAGGCAGTGCTGGATAAACTGTTGGAATTGGTGAAGTCAGTGTATCCCATGGCAGACATCAACTATTTGAAGGCCAAAATTGGTAGCCTGAGGAGCACATATAATAGGGAGCGCAAGAAGGTCCAGGATTCCACAAGATCCGGAGCAGCAGCAGATGACGTATATCATATATGTCCCCAGGCTGTGGTACTACGACAGATCAGAGGGAACCCAGGCCATCACTATCAACCCCCGGAAGAAGATGTGGAGGAGCCCTGCTTGACCCAGGAATAGCATTGTTAAACATATTTCTTGTCAAAAATTGAATAATGTTAACTAGATGTTATTGATCACTCATTTCTGATTTAACAAAGTGGTTTACATATCAATAGACAGTAGTAGCCAAAAATGATTGGGACAAGAATGAAAAATGCTGGGGTCAGAATGATAGTCTTTTTTGTTTGGTAACATTCAATTTGCAACATGACCAAAAAACTAAAACTATGTACCATTTTCATAGATAGGAAAGTCTCAGCCAGGAGGTGGCCATGGCAAGCAGCTTGATGGACTCCCAGGTTCCTCCCCTCCACCCTCCAACCAAAAGGACCAGGAAGGCAAGGGATTTTTAGGAGTCCATGGCTGCTTTCCTAAAACAGGCTACTGTGGCAATTAACATCACTGGTGGCCACAAGGCATTTGGATGTGTCACAGCAAGCAAACTAGAGCACATGGAGGAGTGCCAATGCATGATCTTTGAAGAAATCATTCTGAAGGCCCTAAACAAGGGGATGAGGGGGCAAACTAAGAACTCAAACCCACCTCTGTGAGTTGGGCCATATTCCTCCACCACCACCAGCAACACCACCAACACCACAGCCGCCCAACCCACCACAGCAGCATGGAAGGAAGTGTTGAGAGTGATGGCCTGGGTTTGTTGTGGTCTGGCAAAAAACGCAGGCAGTTGTAAGACCACAGCCTTGGGACATATATGTCACATGCTGCTGCTCCCGATCTCTCAGAGTTCTGGACCATATTGTGCTCCCTATTAAATGGACTCCTCCGGTTATCAAGTTTTGACAGTCAAATAATTGATGTCTGCCCTGGCAAAGGCTTCACCAATTCCAGCTGTTTCTCCAGCGTTGCCTTCCTCTTTATTTTGTTATGACCCCCTATTTAATTTCAAATTATTTTTTTTGACAAATACTTTCGTATTTATGTGTTTTACTTAAAAAAGGACAGTTTGTGAGTAGGCAGGTACAGATAAAAAACTCAATGTTAAAAAAAAACAAGATAATAATGGTTTTGTGGTAACTTGACACACAAAACGAAAAACAAAAATTAAGTAGATCACTAGAAAAAAAAAGATTATTCAGGAGATCACGAGAAAAAAAAAAAAAAAAAAAATTATTGAGATCACTAGAAAAAAAAAGGATTATTCTGGAGATCACGAGAAAAAAAACAGCAAAAACAAATATTATTTAGGAGATCACAAGCAATAATAAAATATACATTTGTCACAACTCTAGTTTTACAAGACCGAGCGCTTCCGGCTCATACTTTATTCCGAGCATGCGTAAAATTTTGTTTGTGGACATGGTCGGACTTTCAGCCAACAAGCTCACATCCAACATTTCCTGTCAGAAAATCCGACCGTGTATATGCAGCATTAGACCCCATACACACTATTAGGTTTTCTGCAGACTTTTGTCTTCAGATTTACCAGAACCATGTAGTGCAAGGGCCTGCCTGATTGCATTCAAATTGAAACTCTTAAGGTTTGACCTCATATTACATGGTTTTGGAAAATCTGAAGACAAAAATATGTAGAAAATCTAATAGTGTATATGGAGTCCAATACAATGATCAGTGCTAAAAAATATGCACTGTTACTGTACTAATGACACTGGCAGGGAAGGGGTTAACAACAGGGGCAATCAAAGGGTAAAATGTGTTCCTAGTCAGTGCTTATGTACTGTGTGAGAGGTGCTTCTACTAAGAGAAGGCATATATTCAACCCTTCCTGACTAATGACACCACAAAGCAACTTAAAGCGGGAGTCCACCGGGACTCCGCGTTTTATTTTTATTTTTTAAAAGCCAGCAGCTACAAATACTGCAGCTGCTGACTTTTAAATAGTGACACTTACCTGTCCAGCGCGCCCGCGATGTCGGCACCCGAAGCCGATCGCTCGCTCGGCTGCCGGGTCCCGCCGCCATCTTGGGTATGGGAATCAGGAAATGGAGCCTTTCGGCTTCATTTCCCGGTTCCCTACTGCGCATGCGCGAGCCGCGCGGCGCAATCCGGACGGTCCCCGCTGCCTCTGGGAGCTGTGTGTTTCCCAGCAGGCAGCGGGGCACTTGCTGAAGGGGGCGGGCGCTTGCGGAACGGGGGCGTAACCTACACTCGTTCCGCAGAGAGCTAGCCCGGAAGTGGGTGCAGTTACCTGGATTATCCAGGTAACTGCACCCCCCTCCCCCCTGAAAGGTGCCGATTGTGGCGCCGGAGGGGGGGGGGGATTCCGATGAGCGGAGGTCCATTTTAGGGTGGACCTCCGCTTTAATCACTCCTTGATTATTTCCCGCCTTGACTACTGCAACTCTCTCCTTAATGGCCTACCCTTACGCAGGCTATCCCCCCTTCAGTCTATTATGAATGCTGCTGCTAGACTAATACACCTCACTAATCGATCCGTGACTGCTGCCCCTCTCTGCCAATCCCTTCACTGGCTTCCCCTACCCCACCGTATAAAATTCAAAATGCTAACCATAACATACAAAGCCATCAACAACATTGCCCCCATCTACATCACCAACCTCATCTGCAGATATCGCCCAAATCGTCCCCTCCGCTCCTCCCAGGACCTCCTGCTCTCTAGCACCCTTGTTACCTCCTCTCATGCTCGCCTTCAGGACTTCTCCACAGCCTCTCCCATCCTCGGTATATCCGATCAGCCCCTAACCTTTAGGAGATCCCTGAAAAATCACATATTCAGGGAAGCCTATCCCACACCCACCTAACAACTGTCCCCGAGCCCCCCCCCCCCATCAAATCATTCCCTGCATCTATTACCTTTTGTACCACCAACCCCTCCCTTTATAACACAGGATCAGGGCTGGTGCAAGGATTTTTGACACCCTAGACAAAACCTCATTATGCCCCCCCCCGGCTCCACCTCTGACTCCACCCCATTTCCCCTGCCCATGTAAACCCCACCTTTTTAATGAAGCGCCCATCAAATGCAGCCCTTCCAGTGCCCATCAATGAATGCCCATCAAAGAATGTTTGCTTGCTTCCATTCATTTGGGAGTTGGGACACAGACACAGTCCTCCGTTGCCGCTGAGCCTCTGATACTATGTGCGAACAAAGCGGCGGCTGATGCTGAGACTTAGTTGCTTGCTGAAGAGAGTAGGAACACCAGTGGACGGACGCCCTTGGCAGCAGGGTGCCCTAGGAGGCTGCCTAGTTTGCCTAGTGGTAGCACTGGCCCTGCACAGGATCAATGCCTTCCCTACTGACAAAAGGACAACCTGGCTTGTTTCCATATGCAGATCGCCATTCTGCCTATCTACTAAACAATTGGCGGGTGCCGCCAGACAAATCGAGTCCACGGTACCCACTGCTGTGCTCCTGCTGTGTGATCACAGCGAGAGCAGGTCACCAGTGGCGTGCATGCGCGCCCCAGACCTGAAAGTGTCAGCCCATGTATGAGGTACATGATTTGGTGCAGAGCATCCACCATGCTGCAGGATATGTGCAGTGGGTGGTCATGAAGCAGTTAAATATGATTTAATTATAATGAAACTGTAATCATTAATAATGAGTTGTAGTGTAAATTAATATTTTTTGAAGAATAGTATTGAAAGGGAAACTTCAATTTTTCTTCTTTTCTTTTTTGCTTCTGGTTATTACAAGACCCTTGCTTAACTAGTTTGATGCCCTTTTAAAAAAAGCATTGATTTCACAAGGAGAGTCTACCGCCTCAAATTAGCAATTTATATAATATGATAATGCTGCAATTAGATTTTATGTCTGAGTATGCCTAACAATGCTAAGTATGCCCAACTGTGTGCTGTGTATGTGCATTGTTCTGCTGTCCAATTGATGAATTTTTAGCCTCCTTTTTTCACAGGTCACAAGTTACCTAGCCAAACAAGAGTATGGTCAATGAGCTTCTTTAGTAGAGCCCTTCTTTTATCCAAATGCTATAAAAATTAATGAATAATCAATGCTGCTGCTAATTCATTTCTGGGAGCTTAATCAGGTAGGAGCACTTAAAACAGGAAAATAGCCATTAGTATTTAAGTAATTTTTGCCCTTTAAAGCTTAGTGTTTTCAAATGAAAAACGGTTAATAAAACAGAATGGGATAAAGGTTCCAGGCTGGGATAAAACAAGTGAGGGCAGTAAAAGCACTGCTGGTAATTTAATGCGACCCTGTCAATGACAACATGCTTCTGAGTTGAGGAATCACTAAACTAACCTGTAAAAAAGAACAAAATTTAAACTGGCTAGATTTTTGAACAAAAATTTGTACAAAAATATGTATAAAAAAAATTGACAACGTTGTTTAAGTTGTTCATAATTTTGTTTTCTTTTAACATTTGATTTTGGAACAAGTAGACAGCACCGAAATCAACATATGTTGTTAGAAATTTGTTTGTTCAAGAAAACTTTTTCATCTTGTTCCTTTTAAATTTCTCGTTACTACGTTCTAAAACAGATGTCATTTTGACACAAATAACAATTAGAAAATGAAACAGGCGTTCTTAAAACTAAAAATTTCGAACTAATTTCTACTAATGTATATTCAGCTTTATTTACTTTCCCAGGCATGTTAAATGCTATCTCAGTGTGATTGCTTTGGGCACAGCTGCTATTTCCCATTTCTGGTTGTGTCAGTTGTGTATAGTGCTGGGCACTGTGGTTCCTACCATGGGCCCCTATGTCACTATAATATCCTGTGTGCTTTAGCAGGTAAAACAGCTCTCTTACAGTATAAGAATTTTATCACTGTATTTGGCTGTTTGCCTAGAGTTCAGCTTTAACAGTGCATTTATCCAACTCTTTCTTCAACCTCTCATAGATTAAAGATAATGGTGCCTGATCTAAGTCACCCTATAATTACAGATAGCACTAAATGACCCAGACGGAGAAATTATTTTATGTGTGCAGGCGACAACCTTTCGATGACCAGCCTTTGGAGGGACAACTGTCTAAAATGAATGTTCTTAGGTGACTTTCTGTTTTACTCCATGTGCTGACTTGGCAGGAATGTTCATGCATGTTTATATGAGGGTTGTACCAAAAGTAATACAAAAGTGGGCATAACAGTTTCATTCTGTGAATTATGAGAACTGCGCTGACCTTGATAAAAATATACTAGATTGAGGGATAGCCTCACTACTTAAGGCCCCACTCCCCTCCACCAACTCAAAACTGTTCTAAACGGACAGCAGTGAAAAACAACATCGATAATGCAAAGTGGATTTGGACACTAATCAGAATGTTTCAAGACTGTTGAAATAAATTTGTGACCAAAATAATAAATTAAAAGTGATAATAAACATACAAAATTGCTCCGAACCTGTAAATAAAGAAATGTGACTAACAACACATACTAAAAGTCCTTTGAAATAAAAGTCCAAATAACAATATGAGCACCACTTGTGACCATAAATGTGACCAATAAATTAATAGATGAATAAAGATGAATAAAAGTTCATTCAAAACTTCTTCTATTGCTGTGAGCCGTGTAGAATCCACCACCACCTATATAAGAATTGGCTTCTTACCAGAAGGTTCAGACCCCAAAGGGTCAAAAATGGCTTTTAAGGATTATGGCAGCTTCTCCAACCATCACATTCCTCCACCGTTACAAATGATCTCCTATATATACATCCACTGTAGCTGGCTTCCAAAGGGCTCTCCCATTAACAGTGACTCATAGGTGGGTATCAATACATAAAAAACAGAATGGCTTCAAATAGTGTAAAATCCCAATTTAATGAAGGTTAAAAAAGATAAAATGCACACTTACAAACATGAAGAAACATCAGGCCTTAAGTGGGTTGCGCCGGCCGGATGCACACCATTACAAACCCGTCCTCCCCAGATCGTATTCACAAACCACGAGGTGACGTCAGCGCGACGCTCTTCCCTACGCATTTCGTAATAACTTACGTCATCTCAGTGAACGGGTGGTGCGCGGCATCACCTCCTATTTATATTATTATTCTCTGCCCAAACCTCGTTGGTTGGAGAAGCTGCCATAATCCTTATAAGCCATTTTTGACCCTTTGGGGTCTGAACCTTCTGGTAAGAAGCCAATTCTTATATAGGTGGTGGTGGATTCTACACGGCTCACAGCAATAGAAGAATTTTTGGATGAACTTTTATTCACCTTTATTCATCTATTCATTTATTGGTCACATTTATGGTCACAAGTGGTGCACATATTGTTATTTGGACTTTTATTTCAAAGGACTTTTAGTATGTGTTGTTAGTCACATTTCTTTATTTACAGGTTCGGAGCAATTTCGTATGTTTATTATCACTTTTAATTTATTATTTTGGTCACAAATTTATTTCAACAGTCTTGAGACATTCTGATTAGTGTCCAAATCCACTTTACATTATCAATGTTGTTTTTCACTGCTGTTCGTTTAGAACAGTTTTGAGTTGGTGGAGGAGAGTGGGGCCTTAAGTAGTGAGGCTATCCCTCAATCTAGTATATTTTTATCAAGGTCAGCGCAGTTCTAATATTTCACAGTTTGATTCAAGTTTGTATTTTTGGTACAGAATAGAACCGCAGCTTTCACTCAATTCAATCTTTCACGAGATTACTTATAATTTATACTGTAGCGCAGTTTCTTTTCCGACCTTTTTTTCCAATATAACAGTTTCATTAACTTTTATTTTCAAATTTCACACGTTGGTAGAGTAACTCTTCCTCTAAAGTCACTCTTCTTCTTTTTCATTGCAGGTGAATAATGGATGGTGAATTGCGGATGAATAATGGATTCCAAGCAGAAGCGTTGTGACTTTGCTGAGTTCTTGACCAAGGAGGGGGATAAGCCCACAGAATGGCTACAGAATGAGTATAGAGATGACACATTGACAAGATCCATTTTCATTGTCCTTCTATGGAAACATAACACAAAAACCTGATATTCACGCTATATTGGAAGCAGTGTCCACCGCTTGCTTCCTGGTGTGACTTCTCCCTGGTCATGGAACGCACTCATCTCGTCCGTCGTCGTAAGTTCGCATCCTGACTAGTTTCGTCATTATGACTTCCGAAGAAGACAAACAAGGAAGCAATCGGTTGACACTTCTTCCAATATAGCGTGAATTGCTCCTTCTCTGTGTTGTGAGGAATGCCCGTCCATTTTCCTAGGACGTTTTTGAATGTTTTGACCGATGAAGCTGTATGGAAAAACTTTTATTTAATAAACTAAAGAGAGAAAACTGAATTACACTATTGGAGCCTTTTTTTATGCCCTGAGTACCGGTGGATATGCTGTGGCACCTTCCTTGTTGCTGAGGAGATCTGTAGTTTATCAATCCATGCCTGATATATACAACCCTCTGGTGAGTATGAACCCCAAAGGGGAGTGTGATGCACAGACTTCGGTGTGGGGTGTTTAGAGTTATAACAGCAAGATTTCCATCTGAGGTTTCTGGGACTTTTTTCACATCATCTGTCAACTATTACTACTTGTGTGTACCATATACACATGAAATCTGATCATAAACTTTATGACAGTAGCACTGCTATAATAATTATAGGCACCTGTTTTGGACTTGTGCAATTTTTATTATCACCTTCTCTGATGTTTATGCATTTGCATTTTAAGCGGCAGCTGTTCTATTAATGTTACACAGTGATGACATTTATTGTTACAATTGTGGAAGTTCTATTAATTTTATAAAACCTGACATATCTTTAGTGCTGTGATACTATATTTTTTAGATATGATATTATAATTATTATTTTTTATTTTGGTCTTACAAAATGTAGGTTTAATTTTTTTTTTTTTAATTACTCAGAAAAAAACTTATTTAACAGGATAGTCTACAGTAACAAAGGCAAAAAACACAACTAATAGCTGTCCCGTGGACAGATTCTCCCATCTGATATGTGAATCTCTGCAGCTCCTCAAGAGTTACCATGGGCCTTTTGGCTGCTTCTCTGATTAATGCTCTTCTTGTCCAACCTGTCAGTTTAGATGGACGGCCATGTCTTTTTAGGTTTTGAATTGTGCCATATTCTTTTCATTTTCGAATGATGTATTGAACAGTGCTCCATGAGATGTTCAAAGCTTGGCATATTTTTATAACCTAACAATGCTTTGCAACGTCTCCACAACTTTATCCCTGACATGTATAGTGTGTTCCTTGGCCTTCATGATGCTGTTTGTTCACCAAGGTCCTCTAACAAACCTCTGAGGTCTTCACAGAACAGCTGAATTTATACTGCAAATAAATTACACCCACGTGAACTCTATTTACTAATTAGGTGACTTCTGAAGGTAATTGGTTCCACTAGATTTTAGTTAGGAGTATCAGAGTAAAGGGGGCTGAATACAAATGCACTCCACACTTATCTGATATTTATTTGTAAAAAAAAAGAATTAAAAAACATTTATCCTTTTCCTTCCACTTCACAATTATGTGCCACTGTGTGTTGGTCTATCACAATAAAATACATTTACATTTTGGTTGTAACATGACAAAATGTGGAAAATTTCAAGGGGTATAAATACTTTTTCAAGGCACTGTATGGCAGGAGAATATCTAGTGGTGAGTCCACAGTGACTATTGCAGGAGAATGTCCAGTGGTAAGAAAAACTACAGTGACTGGGAGCCCACCAGCCTTTACTCATTGATTCCTGGCAAAGGCAGAGCACTGTTAAAACCATTTGAAGAGGTAACATAATCACTTGTAGTTCAGCAGTATAAATCGAATTGTGTGGTTTAAGAAAGAACGTATCACAGCTCTGATTTCTTCCAAGAACATGTCATCAAATATCTAACAAACATCTTTTAACAGTTACATTTCTTCTTTGCCAAATAACCTCAGAAGTTTACTTAACCTGCTGGTACTGTAAGAAGTTTCAATTTCACCTTAAAGTGATATTATACGCTCACTTTGTATGCACTTTCAGCAGCTTACTTAATAATTTACTGAGTATGCAGCTTATTTATCTTTTAATCCTTGACTATGTCCCAGTTTAACCACTTCAATACTGGACACCTTTACCCCCTTTCTGCCCAGGCCAATTTTTAGCTTTTAGAGCTGTCATACTTTGAATGACAATTGCGTGGTCATGCAACACTGTACCCATATGATTTTTTTTTTCTTCACACAAATATAGCTTTATTTTGGTGGTGTTTAGTCACCACTGGGTTTTTTAATTTTTGCTAAATAAATGAAAAAAAAAAAAAACATATGTTGAAAAAAAATGCATTTTTCTTTGTTTCTGTTATAACATTTTTGCAAGAAAATAATCTTTCTTGATACGTTTAGATCAAAATGTATTCTGCTACATTTCTTTGGTGAAAACGGTGGCCTAAGTGGCGGTTCTGATCAAGCAACCCCATGTTTTCAGTATGCAGAGGGGAAGCTGTTGGAGCTGCCAAAAGAAGATCATGGCTATCACTGTATGTAGTATGGACTACTACAGTGATTTTCAGGATCTCCAGTGGTTCTACAGATATCAGATATGGCTACTGGCATCAAGCCAAGATGGACCAATGTAAGTTTACAAAAAAGGATAATTCCTTAAATTCCACTGTAAAGAAGAGTTCCACTCAAAAGTGGAACTTCCACTTATCCGTCCCCCCATCCCCTTGAAAGGTGGCAACAGGGAGGGGAGGAAATGGGTACCTCTTTTTGACAGGCAACGTTGCCCACTTCCAGGAGACGGGGCCGCTGGTTGGCTAATGCAGTGATCAGTAACGTTGAAGCCAGCCCCTGTGCTTCTCTCTGCGAATGGAGAGGAAGGATACATTGTATCTCTCTCTCCTTGCAGAGAAAAAAAAAAGAAACTGCTAAATAATAATATTAATTCTAATAATGAAATAAATAAATAAATTAGCTAGATCAAGGTTTGATCTAGGTCTGTGCCTTGGGTGCTACAAGCTGAGGTCTGCAGGCAAAGACCATGAAGTTTGTTCTTGGATAGAAAACTGGTTACAGGGGATGGTGATAAATAACGTGATTTAGTCTGGAGTAATAAGTGAGGTATCCCAAGTCTGTCTTGGGACCAATTATGTTTAATTTATTCATAAATGATATAGAGGATGAGATAAATAGCTCAATCTCAGTTTTTGTGGACAACACAAAAATAGGGTAATAACTTCACATCAGGATGTAGAAATTTTACAGAAAGACAAAATAATGGAGTGGGCAACTACATGGCAAATGATGTTTAATGTGGAAAAATGTAAGGTAATACACTTGGGGGCTAAAACATAAACGCAAGCTACTCACCAGTGGGAGAACCTCTGGGGAAATCAAGGATGGAGAAAGATCTGGGGCTCCAGGTAGAAGACAGACTGAGCAATAGCATGCAATGTTAAGCTGCAGCTACTAAAGTCAGCAGAATATTAGCATGCATAAAAAGGAGGATAGACTTCAGAGATAAAACTATAATCCTGTCACTTTATAAAAAACTCTTTTCAGGCCACATCTGGAGAATTCCATCAAGTTCTGGTCACCAGTCCTCAGAAGGGATGTGCTGGAGCAAGAGAGAGTCCAAAGAAGGGCAACAAAATTAATAAGGGAACTGGAGGACCTCAATTATGAGGAAAGGCTACAAGCACAAAATGTATTCTCACTGGAGAAGAGAGGATTGAGAGGGGACACGATAGTGATTTACAAATATCTCAATGGTGATCCCAGCATAGGAAAAAACAATTCAGTCTCAGGGAATGCAAGAGGACACAGGCCACACAATGAGATTGGAGGAGAAGAGGTTTAGCCTTAAGCTGTATAAGGGGTTTTTCACTTTCAGGTCGATAAGGATGTGGAACTCTGTTCCACAATTGGTGGTGTCAGCAGGGAGTAGGGATATTTTTAAAAGACTCTTGGACGTGCATCTTGAAGAGCACAACATACAGGGATATGGGAAATAATGATCAACACTGACACACGTAAACCTACACAGGTTGAACTGGATGGACTATTGTCCTTATTCAACCTAACCTACTAGGTAACTATGTAACAATGGTTATTGTTTGGGCCAAGTAAGGGTCGAAGATCAGGGGAAAAATGCCATGGTCAGTATATTTTGGACATGATTTTTTCCATTACTATCAGTGTCAGATAGCATCAGTGTGTTTTAGGTAGGATATAAAAAGGAAAATGCGCACTATTGTTTCTGACTCGGAGGGTCCCAGTTCATCTTGCATAGCGGAGCGGTGTGACGGAGCCGGCCGGCTAGAAGCAAGACTGAGCGCACCGGAGCAGAGCTGTTCCATTATTCAGATCCAGTTTGGTGAGAGGGCTGCTGCCCACAGTTTTTTGACACACTTTTATACACCTAGACATTTAATACAGTGTTGCTGGGACCTGTAGTCCCACGGAGGAGAACCTGATAAAAGACTGAGTTTAAGCAGGCCTCAAGCCTACCCTTCACTTTACTACCGACACTGTGTTATACAAAGCCAATTACACCGGAGGCAGTTGCAGGTGTATCACACTACAGGAACAGATCTAATATACTCTTTACGTTAACCCTTGTTGTACCACTGTTGGATTACAATTATCACAACACAAATAGCTAGCAGAAGAAAGAAGATCAAAGACTGCACTTCTCATTGCTAGGCCTTGCATCCATTTAAAGTAGGGGGAGCTCCCTAGTAATTGTGTTGTATTTCATTATTAACCCTGCATTCCTGTAGTTACCAGAGTGTACTGGAAGTGGGAAGGTGACCAGAGTAAGGCGTATTCACTCTGAGCATTAGTCCCAATTAGAGACACATTCTCAGAGACCATCATAGACAACTGTAAATGTACAAACTGTTGTAAATGTTTATTGTGCTGTTACACTATGTTGGTGTGAGAGTACAAACACTGTAACTACTATTTTATACACTGGTTCCAGTAAACATACATTCTTGTTTAAGTACTATTGGTGTGGAGTGTTGTTATATATTGTTGTTATACTGCACATTGTGGGGTCATCCTTCACTATTAGCTTCACACCAATATTGCACCACAGCTGTGTCAAGGGGACTGAGCCAAGTCAGTGGGGGGTTTAATAGCAGAGCACAGGCCCAACCAAATCCAGCAGCTCAATTCGGGGGTCAGTGCTACATTTGTATACACTGAAAATAAACAACGAGCTTAACATAGAGGATTATGAAGGACCTCAGGAACCCTGGGATATAGGCAAAAAATAAGTGCTGCAGAACATGTAGCACACAATAGCAAATGATGTTCATGGTCAAGTTGCACCTAACAGTGGAATAATTAAACAGGAGCTGAGCCTAGTTGCTGTATACCATGCAGCATTGCTTGAACAAATGAACATCAGAAGGAAATCGTATCTCAAATGTCAGAAATATGCAACATAACACTTAGGGCTCAGTAACATTAGTGTTTGTAGGGGTGGAAAAACTGTGACTCAACCACAGGGTTTTACCACCTTGTTAAGTGCTCCCCCTTTAGCTACAGAGGCAGTAGCCAGGGGTGTACATATACTTTGGTCCGTGGCTGTGGCAGGAGCTGTATCCCCTTATGCATTAGCAGCCACTACTGCCCACAAGTTGCGACCCATTTAAGTGAATGGGGATGCTTTACAAAGCACTACTTTTTCAAATCGCACCATGCCAAACCACATAGTACTGCAGTACCATGTAGTTTGGTGGCTGCAAACACACTGCCATTAACAAATAATGGCACATTCATGCGTCTCACATGGTTGCATGCGTCCAGTGTGAACCAACTCTTAGGAAGAGGGAAGGATTGCTATGGTATATGGAAGAAAGAAAGGAAGGATCACTATGAGACATGGAAGGCAGGGAGAAAGGATCCCTTTGCTACATGGAAGAAAGGAAGTATCACTTTGGTGCATTGAAGGTAGGAAGGCAGGATCACTATGGTACATGGAAGGCAGGAATGATCACTATGGTACATGGGAGAAAGAAAGGAGGGATCACAATGGAGGGAGAAATGGTCAGTATGGCATATTGAATGCAGGAATGATCATTATGACACATGGAAGGCAGGAAAGATCACTATGGCATATGGAAGGCAGGAAGAATCACTATGTTTGGAAGGCAGGAAGGATTATTATGTCACATGAAAGGCAGGAAGGATCACTATGGCACATGGAAGGCAGAAAGAATCACTATAGCACATGGAAGGCAGGAAGGAAGGATCACTATGGCACATTGAAGGCAGGAAGAAAGGATCACTATGGTACATGGAAGGCAGGAAGGAAGGATCACTATGGCACATTGAAGGCAGGAAGAAAGGATCACTATGGTACATGGAAGGCAGGAAGGAAGGATCACTATGGCACAAAAAAGCAAAGATATTTGCTTAACTAATGAATATAAGATGATTTCATATGAGCATGTGGAGCTGTATGCTTCTGTGATTTTTAGTGAAAGGGGAAAGGTCTGCTTTAAGAGCAGGTGATGTATTCTGCACACTGAATAAACTGATATTATTGCATTTTGGCCCTGTACCTTCACTCTTTGAGCATAGTGCCAATGATGATTGTGTTTTACAATAGATGATATGCATTGTTTGGATCCAGATTACAGCTTCTCAACCCCCTGTATCCCTAAAACCTGTTCAGCAATGGCAATTGGCATATTTCTGTCCTCACAGCACCAATATATTGAGAAGCAAATTTGTAAACATGTTATATTTACCTGCTCTGTGGAATGAATTGAATATTTATGTCAACACAGGGTGGCTACCATGGACATATACTGGTAAATATAA
The DNA here is from genome assembly GCF_037356315.1 of Lithobates pipiens. NCBI lineage: Eukaryota > Metazoa > Chordata > Amphibia > Anura > Ranidae > Lithobates > Lithobates pipiens. Next base: position 77,222,969 of record NW_027507764.1, read on the forward strand.
AGCATAAGAAAAAGAGGATCCAAAAATATGGGACTTTTTGCATTGTGTACGTCGGTCTGGATGCACATAAATAGGGAGAGATGATCAGCTGGGCCTCGTTGGGACCCACTGATCAGTCTCATGCAACATTGGAGTGCAGGTGAGGAGCAAGTAGTCTGGCAGATATACAGGTGACAAGGTAGGCATGCTTTCATGACTTGTGCTTGATGGGCCCCTTTGTATGGTGGGTTCTACTGTGTCACTGACTATTGGACCACTTACTATGCCTCTCTATATATTAAGAATCCCCAGAGGGAGGGTCCTGGATGTTCAGCAATCCCAGTGTGCAATCAATATATTATATCAGATGATACCATCCACATTGATGTATTCTAACATCAGCTATACCAATCCTGGATACTTCAACTTTGATAGTGATGAACCTATGTCTATATAGTCAAGATGCTATCACATTACCTATCTTCTGATTCTCTCACTGCAAGTTCTTCACTTTCTATGTAAGTTTGCCGTGTGGCCCCCAGTTTATATTTTATAACATATACAGCATTCCACAAATACTAATGTTAATCTATGCACCTCTTACCTAGGTGTATCCCCATATCTGCCTATCTCTAGGGGGCCATATGCACCATCTCCTCTGCCCCTTGTTCCACCTGACCCGCACCTGTTTCCGTAAGTATATATGGTTACCTTCTATGTATACAGTAATTTGTAAATGTAATACATTGTATAGCTTGTACTATTGCAAACCAATAAGTTCTGACTAAAATGTTTGTGTTTAACCCTAACAGGGAATAGAATCAAACTTAACCCCTTCAGCTCCTGAAGAAGCGTTCTTCATGACTCGCATAGGTGTGCACATCGTATTGCGTTAGGGTGTGCACGCCAAAGCTCAAGCACACATGCCTTTCTCGGGCAGTGAATGAATGGCAAGTACTCTGTGCTGAACGGTTTCCTATTAATTTACAAACTGAAACATAGTAAACACAGTTTAATATGCTTCTGTTATAAATGAACACAGTGAGCAAGTGTTCACTGTGTTCAATTAGAAAAGGTAGGGGCCAGTAAATTACATATTTACTAGTCCCTTGATTGAAAGCAGCAGGAATCAATAGCTTGTAGGTGGGGTGCAGCGTGGTGCGGCGGCAATTATTCACACAGTCAGGAGCAATAAGAAACTTGTGTTGAAGTAATGCAGCAACAGTCACAAAAAACCCAGTGGGAAGGGTGCCCAACCAGGTACACTCGCGGTTTCCAACAACATGAAGAGAGCAGGATTCAGCTGGACTGACAGTGTCTGCCAAAAGAGCAGAATGCGGCCTGGCCTTCTTGTGCCCAAGCGAAATGAAGCCCAGAGGAGTTCTCGTCAGGAACCTTTCCTTACTGTCCCTAACAGATGGGGTGCCTTTCCCTAATTTACCCACTCACATAAAGTGCAACAAACTTAGGAGCCAAGGCTCTTCCTGATCCAAGATGACTGTCAGAGTCACATGGGGCAGCAGTATCCAACCAGATAGCTACCCCAGTGACCTAGGAAACCATAGAGAAACTATGTTCCTCTTGACTTCCTCTCCAGCTGCAAGGCCACTGCGGTTGAGCGCAACCTGCAGTGGATAAGGTAGACTGCACTTTCCTACAGGTTTCCACGGCAATCAATCTGCCCAGTGGGGAGGGAGAAAACTACTGCTCGCACACACAGCACTGGATTGAGATCAAGCTCAGGTAAGTATAAGGGGGGGCTGGGGGGGAACCTACAGCACAGAATCTTGCTTTACCTTTTAGCCCTTGTACACACGATTGGTCATTCTGACAACAAAATCCGACGGATTTTGTCCGAAACTGGTGTTGCATACACATGGTCGGACAAAGTTGTCGGAAAATCCGATTCTTCGGAACCTGGTGACGTTCATTTGTTACGACGGGACTATGTTCAGGCTAGTAGCCAATAGCTTTGGTCTCGTAATTTGATCTAAGCATGCGTGGCACTTTGTCCGATCGTAATTCTCTACAAACGATCGGACAAAGTTCCATCGGATCATGTTGGCGGAAAATTTTATATCCAGCTCTCAAACTTTGTTGGTCAGACATTCCGATGGAAAAAGTCCGATGGAGCCCACACACAGTCGGATTATCCGACAACATGGTCAGATCGGACATTTTCCGTTGGAATTTCCGACCGTGTGTACAAAGGCAAAAAGGAGCTCCAGTTGTTTTTGCATTTATTAAAAGTCAAAAGCTACAAAAAAAAAACTGTAGCGGCTGACTTTTAATTAAAACACACTCACCTGTCCCAGAATCCAGCGATGGGCTTGCCCAAGCCGTCCTTTTCCACCAGCTTCTCTCGCCGGTGCTGGCATTTCAACTGTGGGTACCCAGCAGTGACAGTTTTCAGCTTCACAGCCGGGTGCCCACTGCACATGTGCGAGTCATGCTGTGCCTCCTGTATGCTCTGGCAGTCTTAAGGGACCTGTGACAGGGAAGGGGAAAGGAGAACTGTAAAAATTGTGTCCCCCCCCCCCCCCGAAAAAAATGACATGCCAAATTTGGCAGGGAAGATGTACTTAAGGCGGAACTTCCCCTTTTGGGTGGAGCTTCACTTTAACACAGAGAATGCATTGAGGTAAAGAAAACATAATGCTTTTAGAACCACCTTAAGTCAGTTTGCCTTGGCTGATATGAGGCTATCAGTCTTCTTCAGCCAGGAAATCAGTGAGGCCAGTGATCAGACTGCAACATTGTGACTTTGTAGCTAGTCGCAAGGCTGTGACGGGGCTGCTTTGTGTCAGACATTTGTGAGCACAACCTAGAACTACACATGCACCACATGAGCCAGAATTTCAGTCCAAGAAGTAGATGGTGACCCTGGTTGATACCTGAACAAAGATGGCTGTGCCCTTCTAGAGAGAAAAACAGATTAGGACATGGTCAAGGGGAGTACTTTCATCTTTGTCAGACATAATGCATACCTGGTAGCATTACACATTATTTGGCGTACATGCACGCTGCATGAAAATATATATTTGATGCTAGGTTCACTTTAAGCATATCATTTTATGTTACAGTAAGTTATAACCGTGTCTAGAGAGCTATGCAGGTGAATATGGAGCACCAACTGTTCTATTGTGTCTTCTATATAACATAATTGTACTGGGCTGCACCGAATTTCATGTCGGCTTATAAAAATCTATGTAGCGTGGTGCCTCAAATGACTTGCCAGTGCAAAGGGGACTAGGAAAGAGCTGAGCTATTGTACATTGAACCACATCCATCATACAGGCTGGTACTCTGAAATCCAGTTATGGAATAAGCATCTCTACAGTGGGCAGAGAGTGAAATAACAGAGAATTAGAAATTCCTACTGTGGTTATTTAAGATCACCTAAAGGAAAATTATAGTCATTTTCAGGTAATAGCCATTTGAGATAATGTTTTAACATTTATCTTAGATGAATTTTTAATGCGCAGTTTTACGAGATTTCCATAACGGTAGTCTAAATACGGATATGTAGGTGTTTATACCCCAGATGGGAGATGGAATCCTACCCACTGTGTGCTCTTTTTAGCCATTCCATTCTTAATGATCGTGTTTGATGACCTATCACAGGAGGTTGAAGAATGACACCAAAGTGGAGCAGTGACCAGGGTATCAGAAGAACACAATACAACACAATAATTCTCCAGCCCACTTTACAGCTACTGTACTCAATATAAAAAGACAATTTTAGGGTGACCTTACCAGTCCCAGAGAAAACATAGTTACATAGTTAGTCAGGTTGAAAAAAGACACAAGTCCATCCAGTTCAATCCAATATACCAAATTCCATACCCACAGTTGATCAAGAGGAAGGCAAAAAACCCCAGCAGAGCATGATCCAATTTGCTACAGCAGAGGAAAAAAATCCTTCCTGATCCCCCAAGAGGCAACTGGATTTTCCCTGGATCAACTTTACCTATAAATGTTAGTACCCAGTTATATTATGTACATTTAGGAAAGTATCCAGGCCTTTCTTAAAGCAATCTACTGAGCTGGCCAGAAACACCCCTGGAGGGAGTCTATTCCACATTTTCATAGTTCTTGCTGTGAAGAAACATTTCCATATTTGGAGATGAAATCTCTTTTCCTATAGACATAAAGAGTGCCTTCTTGTCCTCTGTGTTTACCATAAAGTGAATAACTCAACACCAAGTTCACTATTTGGACCCCTTATATATTTGAACATGTTGATCATATCCCCCCCTTACTCTCCTCTTCTCTAGAGTGAATAAATTCAGTTCCTCTAATGTTTCCTCATAGCTGAGTTCCTCCATGCCTCCTATCAGTTTGGTTGCCCTTCTCTGCACTTTCTCCAGTTCCCCAATATCCTTTTTGAGAACTGGTGCCCAAAACTGAACTGCATATTCCAGATGAGGTCTTACTAATGATTTGTATAGGAGCAAAATGATATCTCTCTCTCTGGAGTCCATACCTCTCACAAGAAAGGACTTTGCTCACTTTGGAAACCACAGCTTGGCATTGCATGCTATTACTGAGCTTTTGATCTACCAAAACCCCCAGATCCTTCTCCACTATGGATTCCCCCAGTTGTACTCCCCCTAGAATGTATGATGCATGCATATTCTTAGCCCCCAAGTACAGAACTTTACATTTCTCAACATTAAACCTCATCTGCAACATAGTAGCCCAATTAGACAGAGCATTAAGGGCGACTTGCAAATTGGAGACATCCTGTAAGGACAATATTCCACTGCATAGCATGGTGTCATCTGCAAAGACAGAAATTATACTTTTGATCCCAGACCTAATATCATTTATTATCATTTATTATCATTTAAAACAAAAGGAATGCATTTTGAAAGACATTGTTCTATGGGACTCAGTTCGGAATCTCTGATACGTACAAAGAACTACTGGCTGCCAGGCCCCCCCTGGGTTGGGAACTGAGGAGTGCTCCCCACACCATTACCCTTCTCCCCACCCACAACCCTCCTCTCATACACACTTTTTTTTTCTTTTTTTTTCCCTCTCTTTTTTTCTTCTCTATTCTCCTCTTATTACCTATAGTTATAGATCCAAAAAGTAAACAAAAAATCAGGAAGAGTTTGTTCTTTTTCTTACCCTTGTAGACAACCCTCTTAAACATTTTTAATGAGCAAAGCCACTATCTTCGGGAAATTTCTCAATATAGATGCATAAATAGATTAGGTACATTGCCCCAGTGTGCCTTCCAAAGCATCCATACATGTGTGCGAAGTCCTTAAAGCGGTAGTAAACCGCTGGGTGTTTTAATTTTTTCTAACCTGAAAAGCAACGTTATAATGTGTTAGTATGCATCACATACTTGCACATGTTAAACTTACCTGAAAACGAAGCCTTCCAGGCTGCGTTATAACTGCTACAGGTGCTTCCATCTTCGCCCAGTCTTCCTTCTGGGCTAGCGATGACATGTGCGGGAGCTGCCGTTTACAGGTGGCCATTTCTTCAGAGCACATGCGCCTGTGATGTCACCGGCTGCATGTACAGTAAATATCTCCTAAACAGTGCACATTCAGGAGATATTTACAGTGCCTATAGATAAGCCTTATTATAGGCCTACCCAGTGGCGGCAAACAAACCTAGCCCCCCCCCCCACTCACACTATCCCCCCCGGCACTCACTCGCATTAACCTCCCCCCCCGGCGCTCAATCAAGTGAATGGAAAGGTGGCAATCCATGGCCTTACCTTATGTGGGGAGGTGCGGGGAGGAGGTTGTGAAGGGCAGAGTCGATCCGGGGCATTGCTTCTCCTCCCGGCCGAACAGGAAGTGGGACCTGACTGAGGCCAGATCGGCTGGGAGTCCTAAGGCTCCCTGGCCAATTAGGTCTCATGACCCGCTTCCTGATTGGCAGGGAGGAGAAGCAGGAAGACTGTCAGAGTCACATGGGGCAGCAGCATCCAACTGGATACCCTGCATGGAGATTAGGGGCCAGGCGCATGAATTAGTGGGGAGGTGCCCCTGCGTCCGTAATGGGTGGCCCGCCACTGGGCTTGCCTATAGGTAAAAGTCAGAGATGGAAGTTTACTGCCACTTTAATTCAGTAATTTGCTTGTTGTTTATGTCCTTTAAATTACCAGATTGTACCTGTTGCCTACCAAAAATAAGGGACTTACAAAATAGACTATTTTAACATCTCAACCATTTAGGTGAAAAGCAGAGTTTTTTGTGCCATATGTTTGAAATACATGTGAAGCAATAGTGCCACATCAGGGTGTCTCTGGTAATTGTGGTCCCTGACTCTTCGTGCCATGCAAACAAAATATGTAAAAACAGCCCTCCCTTAATCCAGGCACCAAGGAGCTCCTAAAATGCAATACCTCCTGGAATGTTTGAAAAAAGTAGGTTTGGGGAAGGTAATTTACCATATACTGTATAGTTATACAAGTTTATCTACATATCACCTGTATTGAATAATATTTTATAAAGTACCAATATATAACTTATATAAAATATATATCAAGATACACTTTAACCAAAATAAAGTTGATTTTTTATTTAAAACAGATTTTACCTAAGCAGCTCAATGCGTCAAAATGCTAACCTATTGGTTCAACAAATTTTCACCAATTGTAAAATCAGTTATTTGGCCTAAATTATCCCACTAGTGCAATAATAATTACCTAAAAATGCTGGAGAGTAAAATGACCTCACCATTTCTTTTATCTGAACACAGTTGATGAGATTAAAGTCAAATGAATGCAATAGGCACAAACCAGTGTCCCAAACAGGGCCTCTGCTCCCACTACAGAACACCCTGTAGAAAGCACTGGCCTGAAGAAGACCCTCCATATGTGAATGTGCTTTGCATTAATACAGCATGAGTACACATCTGTACACACAGATTTACAAATAAGCTCAATCAGGGTGAAACACATTGGAGGTGTATGGCTCACAGGTGGGGAATGTTTGGGTACTATGTGACGGTACCAATGTGAGGCTCCGCTGTGTACTCATGCTGTATTAATGCAAAGCACATTAAAGTATGGAGGGTCTTCTTTGGGTCAGTGCTTGCTACAGAGTGTTCTGTAGTAGAAACAGAGGCCTAGGTTCTCCTGGGCTTAGTGATGGGGTCACTGAGCCAATTTTTCCAGCACTGAAGGTGACGAGGACCTGTAGGAGCCGCTATCAGGCAGCGTGCACACTGAGCACTGGCGAACCACATGTTGGCCACCACTGGTCTATTGTCTACATTTTATTGTCTACAGTAAACATGTTGCTCATCTATTTTACCAAACATATTTGCAATTAATATGTTTCTGATGTTGCTGTTACTGTAAGCAAAGGTACAGCTTGTTGACCTATAATCATGTTTGTATTAGATGAAGGTTTGAAATAATTTTCTTTGGCCGGTAAAGTAATATATAATGACCTTTAAGCGCTGTTTGAATGCCAGTAAAGGTTATAAAATTTGTGAAAGCTTAAACTAAACTCTAATAATTGCTCCCACGAGAGATGAACTTTCATTGCCTGTTGCTCAGAATCGAAGATAAAAGTTGGAGAGGGAAGCTATAAACTTTGATAATTGCTTAATCTGCTTACATTCTACATGAAATTTCAGAACTCTTTTAGGTACATGGAAGTATTAAACTATCTTCAAAGCGCTAAAGAATGCAGTCTGTTAATTAGGATGAGCAGCAGTTAGATACTGCAAGGGTCTTCAGTTGCCGATAATGACTGAATTTATCAAGAAGAAAACGTAAACATTTCTTATTAATCCAGTGGCTTATTAACAGAGTTTCTTGTGATATCGTAATCTCTGACTACAAATTTGCATAATGAAAAGGATGGATAAGGTTTGCATAAAAAGTCTAAGAACAAAGCTAGTAACATTTTATTTCCATAGCTGGCGCTTGGCCCATCCGGTAGCATACCTGAGCTTCCATATATTTCTAATGTATATAATGTCCTGGTGGGATTTGGTGTGGTGACATTATCCTCTACAATGCAGGAAGAAGAGTCTACATGTATATTGAGCAAATATATCTACATGTATCATTACAAATACATACGGTCCTAAGAAGGCTTTCAAAATAATGCAGATTGTCATAATTATTTACATCAAGCTGATCACTTTTAAATTTGTATCTAATTTTGAAAGCATACACATTCCCTTTAAATTCTGAGCTACATTATTTGATGCCATTATGCACAGTCAAGAGCCTGGTAGACAATAGGGTTGATTTACTAAAACTGGTAAGTACAAAATCTGGTGCAGCTGGGCATGGAAGCCAGTCAGCTTCTATCTTCAGCTTGTTCAAATAAGCTTTGACCAAAAAAAACCTTGAAGTTAATTGGTTTCTATGTGGAGCTGCACCAGATTTTGCACTATGCAGTTTTAGTAAAGCAACCTCAACATGAAGTTTGGTAGTTGACAGTAAAGGCAGACAGTAGATCCAAGAAAAATTGCATACTCATGTGCGCTCTATCAGATCAGACTCACATGAGTAGGTGGCCTGCATTAGATTTTATTTTCTGTACCAGAAATCATTCTCCAATAGAGCAAAGCTGGCCATTCAAGTTTAGTTTTTGTTTGTTGTTGGAGCGTTCCCTTGCTGAGCCCAGCAAAACCGGTAAGACAGAGGCGCCCGTGTGATGGGGGGCCTTAGGTGCTTTTACTAGGGGAAGAGATGGAATTTAGGGACACAAACTCCATCCCCTCCCTCAATGTCAGAATGGCGATCTGCCTTGTTTACAAAGGAGGATCGCAATTCTGTGTCTCTGCCTGATGATGGCTTCCACTGTGTGTAATCACAACAGAAGCGAGCCACCAGTGGTGCACCCCTACCCGGAAGTGCGGGATCACGTATATATGCACAGCTGCCACCCTGTAGCAGTAAAACTTCTATAGGGAGGATGGCAAGTGATTACAAATTCGGACCCGCCCCCTTCAGCATGCAGAAGGATATTAACAGCCTCAGCTGTTCATATTTGCCTATGAGACTCTGTAGAGGGGCGTGTCTATTCCTTTCACTCAGGTCTCAGATTACATTCAGCTCTCCTCTATTTGCGATGCAGCGTTTGAGTTCTGATCTCACTTTCTGCCTGCTGGAGCTGAGAGATAGCCTTTGATCTTTGGTTTTATAAGGCTGTAGAGGAGAGAAGATTGAAGATAAACAGATACAACTTATATAGGATGGTTTGATTCATGTCTGTGTATCAGTGAGGCCAGTAACTTCACTTTGTATATGTAAGGGTTTGCAGTTGCTTCAAAGTCCATAGTCTGGGCACAGGTGCATTTAAAGGCTAAATTCTAGCAGTAATATGAACAAGGTAATGTCTATTTTGAAAAATAGATATTAACCCAGAGAAAATGTGTTTTATATATAAGGTTGCAGGTTACACAATTCTGCTGATAGTGCTTGGGAACGCAGATGGGCATCAATACAGATATTTTATTCTGGATCAGCAAGACGCAGACATGAAAAACAGCTAGAGTTATAGAGAGAGGAGCCAATCTGTAGTAAATTACCGGTATACAACAGGGTTGCTGGAGCTCTGCCTCATAACATATGGAGGAGCAAGCCTTCCAAATAACCAGATCTACTTTCACTGTGTGTTTGTTTTTATTCCACATCCCTGCGCTCTTCCTCCTATTGTTATTTATATGAGCCAGCAGAATATTCAGAGCAGAAAACAGCAAGCATCCTGTATTTCTTAAAAAACAGAGCGCCTTGTTTATTGTAATAACTTATCGATGAGGACACGGGCAAGCGTTGCCAAGAACGCACCCGGCGGTGTCTGACCTCTGAGTTACAGTACATTACTAACATAATCACTTCAGACTTTGCTAAACTTTTTTGCTTCTCACTCATTATAGAACTGTGCCTTTCGGATGTACTTGAGAGTTAAAATCAATATGTAACACCTTTATAACATACACGCTAATCCTAAAGTACATGCCTCTACATAAATAAAACAAATATAGCTCAATGTCACATAATGCAACTGTGAGCTGGATGAATAAGAAAAAGCATTTCTATTTATTTATTTTGTTATTCTGGTAATTCCCACCTTCCCCTCATGACTTAAATCTGGAGTCTCCAAACTTTCTAAACAAAGGGCCAGTATACTGTCCTTCAGATTTCTAGGGGGGGGGGGGGGCGGATTGTGGCCAGTATGAGTAGAAAATGTCCTGGAGTCCAGTGGGAGTGAACAATGCTTTATCTTTGGTGTCAGTGGGAAGAATAGTACCCTTTCGTTGGTGTCAATGGAAGAAATTCTGGCCTATCGTTGCTGTCAATGGAAGGAATTCTGCCCCATCGTTGGTGTCAATGGAAAGAATAGTGCCCCTTCATTGGTGTCAGTAGGAGGAATAGTGCCCCATCATTGGTGTTAGTGGGAGAAATAGGGCCCCATCATTGGTGTCAGTAGGAGGGATAGTGCTCCATTGTTGGTCAGTGGATGAAATAGTGCCTCAAGGGCCAGATAAAGGCAAGCACAGGGCTGAATCCATCCCCCATGCCGCAGTTTGGAGACTGCTGACATAAAGGATCAGTCCACCTTAAACCAGTATTTGTTTTTGGTAGATAGTGATGAGTCAGGTGTCCTGGGTTTAATTCAAAGGACGCTAGATAAACAGGTAAAACTGTGAATATTTCCTGAACCCCACTGAAGTCTAAGGGGGACAAATTCTACAAATAGTTTTTAGGGCTAATAGGAAAGAGATTTTCAAACAATGCATGGGGAGCTGGGCCCCTTCAGGGGTAACATGTACCAATGCAAAAAAATCTCATCTGGGAGCAGCACTTTTAAGACTTATGCTGCATACACACGATCTGACTATCTGCCCATGTGTGACTTTTTTCTCCCCAAAAGCCTGAGTCCGGCGGACAATTTTGAGTCAAAACTCCTTTCTAAGTCCGCTGGACTCAGCAGTCCGGCGGACAATCCGCCCATCTGTGTGCTAGTCTTTTGAAATGAACGGACTTGCCCACACATGGAGAAAAGTGCGTCATTTTGAACGTGGCTCCAGGTAGACGGGACTAGCGAAGGAAGTCAATGTCGCTGCCTCTGTCGGCGAGATTGACACGTCGCTAGCTCTGTCACCTGGTATGGACTTAAAGGGGAAGCCCTATGCCGAAAAAACGGCATGGGGGACCCCCCAAAGTCCATATCAGACCCTTATCCGAGCAAGTAGCCTGGTCGGTTAGGAAAGGGGGTGGGGACGAGCAAGCACCCCCCCCCCTCCTGAGCCATAGCAGGCCGCGTGCCCTCAACATGGGGGTGCTTTGAGGAAGGGGGGCCCTGCGGCCCCCCCCACCCCAAAGCAACCCTGGCTGTTGGTTATCGGGGTCTGCGGGGGGGAGTCCGTTCATTTCAAAAGTACGGCGGATAGTCTGCCGGACCTAGTCCGCCAAAATAGTCCCATGTGTGGGCAGGTCCGCTCGTTCGAACAGTCCGGCGGACTTTATGGCGGTTTGTCCTCCAGACTAAGTCCACCGGATAGTCCGATCGTGTGTACTCGGCATTATCAACCAAAACCCTAGCCAGGTAAGTGGTCATTCATTACTGATGGTAGTAATACTACCAGTAATGAGTGACTTCCTGCAGCAGGCTGACAAACAGACCATTTCGTCTACTCATTAACCAAGACACAAACAGCTAGAATTTGCGGCAAACCTTGCACCAAACAAACAAAGATGTCACCGCTCCAAGTCAAAACCACTGACAGGCTGCTAGCTCTCCAAATGGGGTTCCAGGTGCAGGCTGATTGCATAAGCCAAATGTGTAGAAACAGAACGAAACTCTGGATAGCCGCACTCCGGATTGTGTAAAAATTAGATGCCTTTATTTCTTCAAAATGCAAGTGCAAAACTTCATTGAACAAAACGTCACAGCAAAAAGGGAACAAAAAAGGATTTTTGAATAAAATACTAACGCGTTTCACGCTACAAACAGCGCTTACTCATAGCTAGCTTATGTTCTGAATAACAAACAAATATATACTGTTCATGTATAAGCACACCACAGTGAAATCAGAGGTGAAACCATGACAGCTGATAAGGCTATCATCATAGATTCTCCACACATGCATTCTACACCAACAACTGGGTGTAGAATGCATGTGTGGAGAATCTATGATGATAGCCTTATCAGCTGTCATGGTTTCACCTCTGATTTCACTGTGGTGTGCTTATACATGAACAGTATATATTTGTTTGTTATTCAGAACATAAGCTAGCTATGAGTAAGCGCTGTTTGTAGCGTGAAACGCGTTAGCTATTTTATTCAAAAATCCTTTTTTGTTCCCTTTTTGCTGTGACGTTTTGTTCAATGAAGTTTTGCACTTGCATTTTGAAGAAATAAAGGCATCTAATTTTTACACAATCCGGAGTGCGGCTATCCAGAGTTTCGTTCTGTTTCTACACATTAAACCTTGCACCAGTTAGAACACAAACCTGATCTCTATTGGTAGATACCCAAGATTTAAGCTACCTGAAAGTTTCTCATGATATGCTTCTTGGGAACTCTATTAAAGAGACCTCAACACTGAGTTATCGGCTCTGCACACCTGTTGTGACTATTATGATGGGCTTTCGATTTTTATTAATTTTATACTATGGATGGAGACTATAACAGAAGGTGCAGGAACACACAAAGACAGGAAAAGATTCAGTAATTATGGTGGGGATCTCACAGTTTGAGCATCCAAAATAGAGAAGACAGCAAGATCTGACTCATTCCACCATGCTCTACCAATAAATATAATTTTTGACTGGATTGAGACTTTATGAATATCTGAGGTTTTTTAGTCACTGAGCCTTCTGCACTATCATAAAATACTTTAAGAGGCAGCGGAACAAAAAAAATAGACCCTTCTGCCAAAACACTGCTGTCCCTTGTTTTGGAATTATTTTTGTGTGTACAGTACAGTGTGCACTCTTGTCATTAGGGATGCGATTGATGTTCAGGTAACCCGAAGTTCAACTCGAACATTGGGTGTTCATCCGTTCACCAAAGAGCAAACATTATGGGGCGTCTGCGGCAAATTCGAGCGCCCCGGAACGCCCCATAATGCACTGCTAGATTACAGTGCATTGCTGTATGAGAAGAGGGGGAGATCTCACCGCTCCAGGAACACAAACAGATGGTGAATCTCTCTCTCGGTTCGGAAGCCGTAGGTACTGGCAATTGCTAGTGCCAATGAACAGGAACAAACTCTGGACTGCCGCACTCTTGAAGAAAATGCTTTCTTTATTTGAAAAAAAAATTCACACAAAAAAAAACAAAGAACACAGCAGACAAAAGAGCTGACGTTTCGCACCAGCAGTAGTGCTTATTCATAAGCATGCACCTGACCTGCATGCTTTGGCCAATCATGACTCATGACCCACACTATATAAGGCTGCTTACACGGGGGCCGTGTGTAGTGTTGTTGGTGTGGACAGAGAGATAGCTTGATTTAGATTAAGCAGGCAGGTTATTCAGGTTAGTGGCAGTGCATTTTATTTATATATATATATATATATATATATATATATATATATATATATATATATATATATATATATATATATATATATATATGTACTGGACAGACTGTGTGTATAATATATATATATATATATATATATATATATATATATATATATATATATATATATATATATATATATATATATATATATATATATATATATATATACCCTGTTTCCCCCGAAAATAAGACCTAGCATGATTGTTGGTGATGGCTGCAATATAAGCCCTACCCCCCAAATAGGCCCTACCCTGTTTCCTCAAAAATAAGCCTTACCCTGAAAATAAGACCTATAAGGACTTTAACTAGGGCTTATTTGGGGGGTTAGGCTTATATTGCAGCCATCACCGACAATCACGCTAGGTCTTATTTTCAGGGAAACAGGGTATATATATATATACAGGTCACTAAAAGAGGGTAAGCGGCCTCTGTTTCTACAGTCAACAGTGCTGGTCATGGGCATGGTGCATCCTCTGCAGGTGGCCGTGGGGCATGCTTGTCCTTTTTTTTCTGTTGCTGGCTGCGTTATTGAGCCAGAACATGCTGAGGATTTGGTAGAGTGGATAACTGTTCTCATACTCCTCATCCTCTGTCACCCAGGCTCAGAGTTTGCCTACCAATGCAGCTGCCAAAGTGCCTTAGCCCCACCATCATGCACGAAGGAGTCCCCAGAATTATTCAACCAACAGTGTTGGGTACATGATGCTGGAGGATGCACAGCAATTTGAAGGCTCTGATGGGAGGGAGGGGATGATGAGGTCACTGACTGTACTTGGATTACTGAGAGAAGAGAGGAGGAGGCACAACTCCAACAAGGAAGGATGTCCTCTTGAGGGCAGCTTAAGGGCAGCCACCCTATTGCATCACACTGTGGAGCTCCGCAGGTGCAGGGCACTGCTGACTTTTAAAAGTTCCTTGGTGTGGGCCTTTTTCGACACGTGTGCAGCAGATCGCCCTGTTGCTGTTTGCAACCTATGTCTGAAACGGATCAAGCATTGATAGAAACAGCAGCCGCTTGGGCACCACATGCTTGACCAGACATATACCGACCTGCCATGCAGTCCATTGGCAACAGCACTTGAAAGACCCACATCAAAGAAAAGGCCAGACTTCTCCTGGGATCTCCAACCCTACTATACCTCCAGTCCTCTCACAAACCTGCACTGAGAGGAATGAAGGTATAGCATTAGGGGTCCCAAGTACTTACAGCCAATCTGCTAGCAGTACATCACCATCTGATTTTAGCAGGCAAATTTCCCTACCCCATTTGCTAAACTGTAAAAAGAAATTCGGTGCCAGCTATCCAAATGCTCAGCGTCGAAATGCTAGCTTGGCCAGATTGCTGGCACTGCAACTGCTGCCTTTTCAGCTGGTAGACTCTGCCCCCTTTTGTGAATTTGTGGAATGTGCGGTACCTCAGTAGCAGGTTTCAAAACACCATTTCTTTTCATGGAAGGCCATTCCGGTTCTCTACCGACATGTGGAAGGCAATGTTTTAGCCTCGTTGGACAGGGCGGTCAGCTGTAAGGTGCATATTACTGACTAATGGTCCAGCAGGCATGGGCAGGGATGTTACCTTTCCTTACCTACCAGTGGTTCTTGAGCAGGTACCAGGCTTACAGGATCTCCTGAAGCAGGCCAGAAAAGTCTGTGGTCATTTCCCCCGGTCATACAATGCCAGTGCTCGGCTGGCTGACATTCAAAGGGAATGCAACCTGACCACCAACCGCCCCCTTTGTGACATGTCCACCAGTTGGAACTCAACGTTGGCAGTGCTGCAGCGGCTGTACACACAGTAGAGGGCCATCAATAAGTACCTGTGTGAGTATGGCACCAGGACAGTGTCAGGGGAGTATGGCTTCTTTTTGCCATGCCAGTGGCTACTGATCAAGGATGCATGCACTGTCCTGTCACCATTTGAGCAGGCCACAAGGAGGGTGAGCAGCGACAATGCATGCATCAGTGACACTGTCCCTCTAGTCTTCCTGTTGGAGCACACGCTTCATAGAATCATGGACAGGGCACTTGAGGCAGAACAGTGGGAGGAATAGGAGGACTGCCTTACCTCTCAAGGCCCCCTTTATCCAGATAGCATTCCTGCAGGTCTGCCAAACATACAGGAAGAAGAGGAGGAGGAGGGGGATTGTGTCAGCATGGATGTAGAGGATAACACTCAGCAGCAGTCTTCAAGGAATGGTTTTCAGTCCCCAGAAACCCAAGGATGTTGTACATGGCTGAGAAGAGGTAGTTACAGATCATGTGATCCTTAGTGACCCAGAGGATTTAGAATCGAATGCCTCTGCAAACGCTGCATGGCCTCCCTGATTTTGAAAAGCTTGCGAAAGGACTAGGATTCGTGGTAACAAGGAGAGGGTTCATTACTGGCTGGCAACCCTTCTTGATCCACATTACAAGGGTAAGGTTGCAGAACTCACCCTGCCTTCTCAGAGGGAGCAGAGGATGAAACATCTTCAAGAGGCCTTGAAGAAAGGTTTCTGCAACGCATTTCCAGACCCTGGGAGGTTACAATTTCCTGGTGCTGGACAACGTGTTGCTGAGGCCCATTTTTTCTGCCCCTGTTTAACAGGGGCATATAATTACAATTATTGATATAATATTTCACAGCAGGGCCTGTTCCTGCACCCCCCAAGAGTAACTGTGAGGGCTTACAGTGTTCTGGTACTACCACCATCACTTCTAAAGGCCCAATTATTCTGCCCCTGTTTAACAGGGGCGTATAATTAAAATTTTTGATATAGTATTCCACAGCAGGGCCTGTTCCTGCGCCCAACAAGAGTATCTGTGAGGGGTTACAGTGTTGTGGCACCACCACCACCCAAGGCCCAATTTTTCTGCCCCTTTTTAACAGGGGCATGTAATTACAATTCTTGATGTAGTATTTCACAGCATGGCCAGTTCCTACGCCCACCAAGAGTAACTGTGAGGGCTTACAGTGTTCTGGTACCACCAACCCCTAAGGCCCAATTTTCTGTAGAGTATATAGGGCAGGCCGTATAGTTTATATACTGCTGTTCAGAGTATATAGGGCCTGGGGGAACCCCAGGCCATTTTTTTTTTAAATTTGGGTTCCCCTTAATATCCATACCAGACCCAAAGGGCATTTTCATCTAAATTGCCGGGACCCAACACTGCGACCTTTTAACTGACAAATGCACGGGCGTGTGACCTGGTACCCAAACAAAATCGAGGTTCTTTTTTTCCCCACAAATAGTGCTTTCTTTTGGTGGTATTTTATCATGTCTACGTTTTTTTCTTTGTTTTTTTTTTGCGCTATAAACTAAAAAAGAGCGACAATTTTGAAAAAAAAAACACAATATTTTGTACTGTTTGATATAATAAATATCCCCAATTTTTTTAAATAAAATAAGTGTATATTAATTAATTTGTGCAAAAGTTGCAGCATCTACAAAATAGGGGAAAGAGTTATGGCATTTCTATTTATTTATTTTTTACTAGTAATGGCTGTTATCAGCAATTTTTATCTGGACTATGACATTATGGCAGACAGATCCGACACTTTTGGCAGATTTTTGGGACCATTGGCATTTGGCATTTATACAGCAATCTGTGCTAAAAAAATGCACTGATTACTATGTAAATGTCACTGGAAGGGAAGGGGTTAACAGTAGGGGTTAATTGTGTGTCCTAGAGAGTGATTCTAAATGTGGGGGGATGGGACTGCCTGAGTGAGGAGAACGATCTGTTGTTTATACCGTACTTAGTATGAACAACAGATCGCTCTCCTCACCCCTCACAGCATGGAGATCTGTCTGTTTACATTGACAGATATCCATTCTGTCTCTGTGTGGAGCAATCACAGGTGCCCGGCGGCCATCGCGACTGCCGGTCACTCGCATTGGCTCCGGCAGTGCACATGCGCTTCCTAGTGGTCCAAAGGCGAACCGACGTAAGGTCGGGAAAGGGTTAAATGAATTCTTTCCTTTAGAAATGTCATTTTTCTGTGGTATTGTTCTAAACACAGGAAACATTTGCTACTTTACAGGCATACTAAGGACACCCCCAAGCATGATATTTAAAGGAATATTTCATTTTTATTGTTTCATTTTAAGCATTATAAAAATCACTGCTCTCGAAAAAACAGCCATTTTTAAAACTTTTTTTGCATTGATACATGTCCCCTGGGGCAGGGCCCAGGCCCCCAAATACTTTTTATGGCAATAACTTGCATATAAGCCTTTAAAATTAGCACTTTTGATTTTTCACATTTGTGTCCCATAGACTTTAACGGTTTTCGAACAAATTTTTTACATGTTCTGCTGCAAACCAAACCGAGGGGTGTTCAGCTCATCCCTACTTGTCATATGTAAGATGCCAAGAGAAGAGCTGAGTCCTGGGACAATGTACCTCCAACATGCATGTAAAAGAGTTACCTCACCTCTCACTCAGAACTCTGATGCTGGGCACTTACTTCCATGATCAGCCTCAAACTTTCCCCATCTGCTGGTCAATACTTAGCACTGCAGCTCTGGTCTCTGCAGCACACACCTGTACCCTAATCAAGAAAGGTGAAATTGAATGTTAGGAGTTTGGCTTTTGTCTGAGTAACCTATTTCTCAGTTTGCTCATACTCTGGATCAAGGTCTGTCCATCTCTGACTTCTGCCTGACTGCTTATGTCTTGATTTATTCTTGTGTATTTTTTGGACTGCTTTTGTACCTAGCTTGTCTGTGAGTATGCTGATTACAGCCTGTGGTCACTGCTATGTCAGTCATTGCGCAATTTACCTGTCTGGAACCTAGAAGCTGTTTCTCTGTGCATGAGCTATAAATCAGTTTGTGTTGACCGTTTTTCTGAAGAGTTATACAGCTCTTAATTAGTCTTGCATGTTGCTAGCTCCTGGCAACATAAAGGGTCTACCTAACTCTATGACATTTACCCAGTCATCCTTACCTTTCTACAGCCTTCAGTGCTATTTGCATTCTCCAACCAAAATCTTCCTCGCTGCTGGACTCTATGCACATATAGTCCTTGCATAAGACCTGTCTCTGAGAGTCAATCAGTGTATAGACCTATGCAAGTGTATAGGGACATACTGTATAGGGGCAGCTAGTAGTGAGGAAAATTTCAAGCGGAAGAAAGAAAACATAGAAGTAGTAGTAGGTCTGGAAGGCTAAGGATGGTGAGTAACTGCACTTTTAGGCAAAAAACTTTTAGGCTGGCCATAGATGGATCAAACTTGCACCTGAATGGGTCAAATTATGATCTATCTATGGTTCTTCCTGTTCGAGAGAAGTGAGTCTAAAGCCTGGTACATGTGATCGGACTTTCCGATGGGAAAGGTGTGATGACAGACTATTGTCGGTAAATCCGACCATGTTTATGCTCCATCATTTATGCTCCTGGCTAGCAGGTTTTCAAATTTTCCGCAGACAAATGTGTGTTATCGGATTTTCCGAGCGTCTGTACACAAGTCCGTCAGACAAAAGTCCAAAGTACAAACACACATGATCGGAAGCAAGGATGAGGCAAAAACGGTATGTCTTGTAAACTAGCGCTCGTAATAGAGAATTAACATTCGTGACGTGGCAAGTTATGAAATCTGCAAATGCAGCGCACAATTCTCTTCTTCTTTAATGGGATAGTAATGAAGCTGCTTTGCTGGTGATACTGATGATGCTATTGCAAATTAATTTTCAAAGGCTTTTTTTTCTAATGATAGCAAGAATAATATTAATATTATTATGCTTTTTTTTTTTTTATTCGGATCAAAGGTACAACTATGTTGGTGTCCCTTGTCAATATTACATTTTTTTTAAATGTACCTGCCTACTTCCAAACTGTCATTTGAAGTAAAACACATAGCCAAGTATTATTCTCCACAATTTTTCTTATTGTGCATTAAAAAAAAAAAAAAAATAAATAAATAAATAAAATTAGGCATGCTATCTGCCAATATAACTTAACCAAAAAGTGTATTTTATGCATCCAAAAATATAGAAAACATACCAAATCAAATCATTATTCAACCAAAAAAATTATGTCAAAGCAACAACTCCGAGGCCAAGAATACAGTGGCACAGCTGGGAGGATTCCTCCATCCACCTCTCTTGTGTGGACAAGAGAATCCTTTATTTTTTATTTTTTTATCAGCTTGCTGGATGTTTGTCACTGGAATAAATGGAAAGAGAAATGTCACTGAAAAACCTTCCCTGAAAGAGGGAAGTTTTCCCTCTTTCAGGGAGCTTTGCAGGCGCTATTTTTAACGCTGTAGCACCTGCAAAGCACCCCAGTGTGAAAGGGGTCTTAAAGTGGTTGTAAACCCTTACAAACCCCTTTGACCTACAGGTAAGCCTAGATTAAGGCTTACCTGTAGGACCAAGCAATATCTCCTAAACCTCTATGGTTTAGGGGATATTTGCCCGAAAACAGGCACCGCTGTCTACGGCGCATGCGTCGTAGATAGCGGTGCGCAGGCGCACTGAGCACGGCATTTCCAAGAATGGAGCTGCCGCGCGTGTCGACTCCCGTGCGCATGCACGGGAGTGACATCATCGCGGCTTCGCCGAATGACAGCGGCGGAGCTGCGAGACCCCACCAACAAGATGGATGCGGCGAACTACAGGGGACAGCGGCAACTTCGCTGGCTCCTGTGTCAGGTAAGTGACACATAATGGACTACTATGCGATGCATAGTAGTCCATTATGCTTTGCCTTTGCAGGGAATGAAAGAGGAAGTAAACTCATCAGGGTTTACTTCCTCTTTAAGTGTTTAGGTAAATGATTAAAAGCTGACCATTGTAAGCACCCCTGCCAGTGTTAAATGTTTGTCTCCAACTGTCATTTTTGCTGGACATCTTGGTCTGTTAAAAGAAGTAGAAAAATTACAGACCTAATGGCAGGGTCACCAGGTGAAAATAAAGAAGAAAAGCAAAACAATTAAAAAATAAAAGCAGCGATCACAATTAAGGACTGGTAAATTGCAGTATATTAAATGTTTGTTTTTGGGTTTAGATACGCTTAAGTGACAGTCAAGGTATTTTGTGTTGAGGTTCTCCCTGGGCTTAGAGCACAGCCAGTGAAAGAAATGAACAATAACAATATATCATACCGTGCCTTCTGCAGCTTAATCAATTTGCTGTATCTTGCAACAACAGGTTCACTTTAATTTTCTACAATGATACACTTGGGACGAACAAGAAGATCAGTATTGACCATTAAACATGGTGCCATTTATTCAGTAAATGGGGGAATATTAGTGTACAATGTACAGCAGGAACAGAGTGATCTTAACTACAGAAAAGAATGACGCAGAGGAAAAGCCCAATCCATATATTCTATTGATTTACGATTAAATAATTGGCTCTGTACACTGTAATGCACTATCCAGAATGCTATATAAATGAAACAATTAAATGAAAAAAGTTCTAAAAAAAATTAATAAAAATAAAAGCTTACCTCCCTGCATTATCTATAGTACATTTGAACTGATGACCTAATATGACCCCAATTTAATAAAAACTAAAAAATGACGTTTGAGAAAAAAGTTTATCAAAATTACATTAGTTTCACATGGAAATGTGAACATTTTTCATGTCCATCAAACAGTGTATGAGAACTGTTGCCGATTACGCCATTGAATTCTGTACTCTGGCAGCAGAGGTCGCTTGGAATAATGAGGCCCTTGTGGCTGCTTTTTCTCATGTCTCTCAGATAACATCAAAGATGAGCTAGCAGCCCGAGACATACTTATAGATCTGGAAAAGCTGGTCACATTTGCCATTCTCATTCACTCCAGACTCCGAGGTAGACCTTCCTTTAAGGAGCGCTTGTGGAAGCCTCCTGTACATTTGGCCCTGAGCTTTGCAGTTGCTCCCTTGGCCCCCTCACCTCCCATGCCCCCTGGTACCGAGTCTGCCAGTGAGGTAGAACCCATGCGAGATTTTGCCTTTATTGTGGCCAGGCAGGTCACTTTTTAAAGCTCCTTTCCTACCCATCTGGGAAATGCTTGCACCTGAGCTTCTGTAGGGGACAGAACTTAGGTGGCATTGTTACGTCCCCAGTTACCTTGAAAGATAAGCCTCTAGTTCCAGTTGTCCTTTTGTGGTCTGAGTTGTCCATCGATACACATAGTCTTATCGACTCTGGGGCTGCATGCCTGTTCATAGACATTGCCTTTGTGTCAAATCACTTGATTCTGCTGCTGCTTCATGCCACTTCACTTACCACTGAGGCTATTGATTGGAGACCTCTACAGACTGCTGCATTGGCCATGGCCATAGGGGCTCTTCACCATGAGATAATCCAATTTCAAGTCATTTCTTCTCCTCATTATCCAGTAGTTATTGGTTATCCTTGGTTACAGAGGTACAACCTCACATTCAACCTGGTGCTATGCCTCCCCGTGGCCAGGTTTATCCTTTGTCTGTCTTGGAGGATAAAACCATGGAGGACTATGTTGCTGACGCACTTTCTCAAGGGTTCATCCGCAAATCATTGTCTCCTGCTGGTGCTGGCTTTTTCTTTGTGAAAAAGAAGAGTAGTGAACTGAGACTATAGGGGTATCAATCGCATCATGATTAAGAACGCCTACTCGATTCCGTTGATTACGGAATTATTTAACAGCCTTAGCGAAGCAACGTTTAAAAAAAAAAAAATGAACTAAGAGGGGCATAATCTTGTGAGGATCAAGGAGGGCGACGAATGGAAAACTTTTTTTAACAGCAGGACAGGACATTACGAATACCTCGTAATGCCATTTTCTCTTGCAACGCTCCTGAAGTTTTTCAGGAGTTTATTAACAATGTCCTCTGAGATATGTTGCATCAATGTGTGTTGGTTTATCTCAATGTTTTTAAATATTCGAAATCCCTAGATAGCCACCACACAGATGTCTCCCATGTTCTATAGAGGCTGAGAGATAATAACCTGTATTGTAATTTGGAGAAGTGCGAGTTCCATCATAAACAGGTTCAATTTTTGGGTTATGACGTTTCTATTGCCGTTTTTTTTAATGAAATTATCTGCAGTATTACAGTGGCATCCACCCGTAGGTCTACGTCCATTACAATGTTTTCTTGGCTTTGCCAATCATTATCAGAAATTTGTTTGGAACTTCTCTTCTCTGGTCAAACCCCTGACCGATGTGACCATAAAGGACAATAACCCACAGAATTGGTCTCTGGATTCCCCTGAAGCCTTGGAGTCTCTTAAGGCTATCTTTGTTTCAGCTCCTGTGCTGGCACATGCTGATCCTACGTTACTCTTCATTCTTGAGGTTGATGCATCTGAGGCTGGAGTGGATGCTCTTTTGTCTCAACGTCCTACCTCTGAGAGCGCTATGCATCCTTGCGGCTACTTTTATAAGAAATTGTCTCCTGCAGAATGCAAATACGAGATTGAGGACAGAGAATTTAGCTATCAATATAGCTCTTGAATGGAGGCATCTCCTTGAAGGTACCACTGTGCCGGTCCTTATTTTGACTGACCATAAGAATCTCACATTCTTGTCTGGGGCTAAACGCTTATCTCCCAGAAGAGCGCATGACCCGGTACTAAAAATGTAAGGGCTGATGCATTGTCGCAACAGCTTTCCTCCACTTCCAAGATTGGGATGGTGCCTGTTCCTCTACTACCTCCCTATCGCATTCTGGCTACTGTACACAACAGTCTCACCTCACCTTTGGGTGACAGAATTCATGGCGCTCAGATCCAGTCTCCTCCCGAGAAACCTGGTGACCGCTGCTTTGTCTCTGGGAATCTCCGCACTACTTTGCTACTACTTTTTATTATTATTTAGAGGACATTTTTTTCTAGTGATATGTATTTAACGTTGTTATTATGTCTTGGTTCTGTTGCTTTTATAGTGTTATTTTTTTTTTCATTCTTTCATTATTTGTTTTTACATAATAATATGTACTGAATATTTTCAGGTGCAGTTTAGTGTCTGCATTACAATTTAAAAAGGTTTATTCAACAACTGAGTGACATTTAAAGCTTAGAGTGGGATAGGCATGAACATCTAAACTGTAAGAAAGCGGTGGGGTAGGGATATTTGGTTTAAGGGTTGAGGCCTCCAGTAGGAATTCCAGTACAAGCGTGTCCTTGGAGGCTTGTATAAGTTTAGCTTTTGGGTGTAATTAGGGTGGGGGTATTGAGTCTGAGAGGTCTTATTAAGAGGGTCAGAGGGAAATAAAAAAGTTAGGTTGAGAGGGGGAAAATAGGGGGCTAAGGGAAAGGGGGAAGGCAAGTGCTGTGTTTCGAGGGACAGGGAAGCCCAGGATAGGTTGTGTGTTTAACCTCTCTCCAACCTACGAGGGTCCCCCAGATTCAGATCCAGTGAATAATTCACTATGACGCATGCAGTTGGGCACCCAAACCTTAGCAGTAGGGTACAATCATACAGATTGGCACATGGTAATTCTGTATTTAATTTTTATTTAATATTTGTATTGCAACCAACAGCCCCGTTTTAGTATATTCAGTTTACCTATCTTGGGCCGTGTAGATGAGTTTCTCTGTCTCAGCTACTGTATCCAGTCTCGCCAACCACATTCCCAGTGTAGGTGTTTGTGTTGTTCTTCAGTGGGTGTGGATACACATTCTGGCTGCGCTGACCATATCCATGGTTAACGATTTCACATGGTATTTCCTAGGTAGAGATGTATGATGTAAAAGGTATTAGGAAGGAGAGAAACCCAGATCATCAGTAGTTACTGCCATAACAATCTGGTAATCTTTTAACCAATATGACCTGGAGCACAGGGAATTGCCACCTTATATATAGAAAAGTCTATTCCTCTGCTGCGAATACCAAGAGAAATTCAATACTGTACAGAATTGGTGTAAGAGAGGCAATATTCTATATCATTGTGTACAGAGTTTATATCTATTTTCTTGGACATTGACGTTAAGGGAGCCCTTGTGAATGGTGTAATTTATGTATTACCAATCATCATCTGAAAGACGAATACCTAGATCTTTCTCACACGGTTTCCAAGCTTTCCCCATGTTGGTCGAAAATTGTAAGGTACTGATAGATTGCAGAGATAAGGTGCAGTTCAAGAGACAAAGCGACTCAAATGGTGTTTGCACCTACCTAATTACATGCCTGAGAGATGGTTGATTCAGAAAATGTCTACTCTGAAGATAAGCTCACATGTGGAAATGGTTTGTTTTGAGATTGTTTTGGGATTTTGGGATTGTGTTGTTTAGTCTGTGTGTTCTTGGAAAATAACCTTCTTAAAGTAATGGTTTACAACCAATGTGTATTTTTTTTTTATTTGTTGTTGTGAAAAACATAATTAATACGATTAATAAGGGATCATTGTTTGGTACAAGAATAGGTCTATGACCCTCAGTAACTAAAAGCCCATTGCACCCTTAAAACCATAACAACCACCTTAATTTTACCTTCTCTATTTACTCCAGTTCATTTTGCCAAAACACATTTTCTAAGTCTACAAATTTTCACTCACATTGAGTAGAACTTCACTTAGCCCTGAGAATACAAATTATGCTCACAATACTCCAGCCCTCTGATTCTAAACAAAAGATGAAGAGGTAGATATTGCCATTCTCCATCTTCTAGAGAGTGTGGTCACCAGAGACAATTCTCCACCATAGGTAATCAAAAATGCATGCCTACCAATATAGGTGAAACCTTGTGCTTAAAAATAATAGTGAGCTCCTGAGTATTAGTGCTGGAAACAGGAGTGTATCCAGGGAAAATGCTGTCTGAAGCAATTCTAGACCTAGCAGTCTGCAACTGTGGAATACTTCTGGCTATTTGTTCACTTTCGCTTTTTTGCTCTGTTTATAATGATTACAACTAAACATACAGTAAACTCCCCACAACCACTCCCATAGATACAACCTTTGACCTTACCCTAATCACACCTCATTAGACATGGGCTCCGTCAATAAATTCGTTATATTCTGTTCCGTTTCGATTCGTATTAAAATGAATTCGTATTTCGTGTCCGAAATTCCGTTTCGTTTCGTACGAAATATGAATTGTCGTTAGGTTCGTTAACGTGTACAAACGTTCTTTACGATGAAGGCAAAAATATACCTCAATATGACAGTCGATGCTGATCGAAGTTTGGTTTTTATCCGAAATAAGAAATTCCGTTGAATAATTTCCTATCCGAAATACGAAGTTTCATTAGATGAGAAAGAGAGAAGCGGATTGGTTGTCTGCAATTGTAGTGTCATATTTTGCTCCCCATCATAGAATGCTCCGGAAGTGACGTTGCGGCCAGAAATTTTGCACTGCGCATGCGCGATGCGTTCCAAATGCTTGCACCATGCGTTTCAGAGGATTTCCGACAATGTAGTTCAGTGAAACCGTCAGATAATGTCACGGGAGTGAGGGGAGGTAATCGTGATATTAACTTTAGACAGAGCAGAGAGCGGGTAACTGTGGCTCAGGGAGGGGATTACCTCCCCTCACTTCTCTGACATTATCTGACGGTTTCACTGGTCTGCATTGTCGCAAATCATTTGGAACGCATGGCGCAAGTGTTTGGAACGCATCGCGCATGCGCAGTGCTAAATTTCTGGCCGCAACGTCACTTCCGGAGCATTCTATGATGGGGAGCAAAATATGACATTACACCATGCACCGCTGGTCCAGTTTGCGCCTGCTCCTCCTGGGGCTGCTTATTATGAGGGGCTCCCACCATCCCTGTGCTGACATAAGCATAATGACGACAACTGATCTGAAATCCGAAATTCGTAAACAAAAGTTCGTATTGCGTACAGAATTCGGACGCACAGCAATTCGTATTTCGGATCCTCCCGAACGTACGAATTTTGGGAAATTCGTACGAATTTTGGGAAATTCGTACGAATTTGAGATTTGTACGAAACGAATCGCACATGTATACACCTAATCACACCCTTTCCTTATAACTAGTACCTTGCCTTGGCATACCTCCTTAGAGCTAGTCATGTGGACAGAACGACCACTTGCTGGCTTGGCAGAATCCACAAGCAACTTAACTTTTTAATAAGAACTTAACTTAAACCCAATGTAGTCTTACTTCAGATAAGTAGTAAAATACCGAAGATGCTTTTTCCAGTCTTTTGAAGTGTCAGAAGACAATTGCATTCTAAAGCCCTGTCTGCGGTAGAAACTATTGTGCAACTGGGAAAGGCAAGGAAGGTCTTGCTAGGGACTGTACTAATTAGAGACACAACTGAAGAGGAGGAGCAAATAAACATACCAAGGGTATAATAAACTAATAAAAAGGCAGCCATGGCAGCACAGTCATTACATGCAGACTAACTTTATACTTCTCACAAAAAATGCTCTTAAACATTCTCTTTCAAGAGAACATAAAAAGTTTGTAATTACTTTTTAAACTATTGATTGCAAAACAGCAGAGCTAACAAATGAGACTCTTCCTGAGTATTCATGGCTGGCACTGTGGCATTAATGTTTTAGAATTAAATAGTTATAGCTGTGGCTCTATATCAACCTTATATAAAAGGCTTGTCATAGAGCCTCTCAGTACATATTGGCTTCTACATAATTTCATAACCATATAATAGATAGAATAGGTCTGCTATCTTAACAGTTTTATCAACTGAAATGAATGCTCTCTATTGATTATTTTATGGTCAAGTTGTATAAAAACAAATATATGGGCTTGTCAGACAGTGATAGCTGTAGATGCAGAAAAATACTTTGTGTTTAAAGCTGAACTCCAGCCAAGGAACAAAAAACACAAGTGTTTACTGCTTTACCCAACTCCAGCCAATCTACCACAGTTTTTAGGTTTTCTTTTTTTTTTTGTGCTTTTAGTGAATTTTCAATGACACAGTCTTGTCCCCCTCTTCGGTTCTTCTGCCGGGCCACCGCGCCTTCTTGTAGCTCTTTTACAGGCGGTGGCCCGGTCTTCTGTCGCCGCTGCCTTCCGTTCTTCTGTCGCCGCCTTCGGTTCTTCTGCCGGGCCACCGCGCCTTCTTGTAGCTCTTTTACAGGCGGTGGCCCGGTCTTCTGTCGCCGCTGTCGCTGTCGCCGTTGCCGCCTTCCGTTCTTCTTCTTCTTCTTCTTCTTCTTCTTCTTCTTCCCCAGGAGATGTTGACACGTCGCTCTCTCCGGCCGGAATGCCAGAGCCGCGCTGTGCGGTCACTTATATAGTGACAATGGGGCGGTGTCACATGGTATATGTCACATGGGTTGGTCTCCTGGGGAAGAAGAAGAAGAACAAGAAGAAGAAGAAGAACGGAAGGCGGCGACGGCGACAGCGACAGCGGCGACAGAAGACCGGGCCACCGCCTGTAAAAGAGCTACAAGAAGGCGCGGTGGCCCGGCAGAAGAACCGAAGGCGGCGACAGAAGAACGGAAGGCAGCGGCGACAGAAGACCGGGCCACCGCCTGTAAAAGAGCTACAAGAAGGCGCGGTGGCCCGGCAGAAGAACCGAAGAGGGGGACAAGACCCCCGAAGTCGGGAGAAGAGGCCGGCGGCGGGGAGGAAGAAAGCCGGGCTCCTCCGCTAGTAAAAGAGCTACACGAAGATAGCGGAGGATTCCGGCGAGAAGACCCCCGAAGACGGAAGACCCCCGGAGCTGTGCAATAAAATATTTTTTCTCTGTGTTGTGTTTTTTTTTGTACTTTATTTCACAGGTGAATGGGTAGGGGTACATTGTACCCCATACTCATTCACATAGGGTGGGGGGCCGGTATCCGGGGGCCCCCTTCTTAAAGGGGGCTCCCGGATTCCGATAAGCCCCCCGCCCGCAGACCCCGACAACCAACGGCCAGGGTTGTCGGGAAGAGGCCCTTGTCCTCATCAACATGGGGACAAGGTGCTTTGGGGTGGGGGGGCCGCGCGGCCCCCCCTTCCCCAAGGCACCCCCCCATGTTGAGGGCACGCGGCCTGGTACGGCTCAGGAGGGGGGGCGCCGGCCGGCCGGGTAGCGTGCTCGGACAAGGGTCTGTTGTGGACTTTGGGGGAACCCCCACGCCGATTTTTTTCGGCGTTGGGGTTCCCCTTTAAGTCCATTCCAGGCGGCGGAGCCCGCGACGTCTCCTTCGCGGGCCCCGCCTACCTGTACACGCGCTCGAAATGGGCGGATTTGCCTCCGCCTTACGTGGGCGAGTCCGTTCATTTCAAAAGTTGAGCGAACTGTTTGTCAAACAGTTCGCTGAAACAGTCCGCTCAAAAAGTGCCGTGTGTGGCCATGTCCGTCCATGCTAATTTTGAGCGGACTGTTTGCCGAAACTGTTTGACAAACAAAGTTGGGCGAACAGTCCGCCCGTGTGTACGCGGCCTTACAGTGTGACTTTGCCAGATGAATTTAGTGCGACTTGGAGCGACTTTGAAGCAACTTCATGGAGTGCCTGGGTAATTTTCCTGTAATGTCGGATTCAAATCATATCAATTAAAAAAAAAAAAAGATAAGGATTCGACTTGGAGGTGACCTTCATTAAAGTCTATGGGAACAAGTCAGACAGAAGTCGCCTTGAAATAGTACAGGAACCTTTTATAAAGTGGGAGGGGACTTCAGTAGTGCTAATTAGCATAAAGACAAATGGATTTTTCGACCGGACTCGAGTCCGTCAGATAGATTTGAAACATGTTTAAAATCTAAAGTCCATCTGATTTTTAGACAGCAAAGGTCCGATGAAGCCCATGTTCCGTCTGACCTAGTCCATCAAAGTCCGATCGTGTGTATGCGGCATTATAGTTGTCCTGTGGATAGATTCTCCTACCTGAGCTGTGGATCTCTACAGTTCCTCCAGAGTTACCATGGGCCTCTTGGCTGCCTCTCTGAGTAATACTCTCCTTGCCCGGCCTGTCTTGATAGGTTTGCAGTCGTACCATACTCTTTCCATTTTCAGATGATGGATTGAACAGTGCTTTGTGAACTGTTTAAAGCTTGGGATATTTTTTTGACACCTAACCCTGCTTTAAACTTCTCTACAACTTTATCCCTGACCTGGAGTGTTCCTTGGCCTGCATGATGCTGTTTGTTCACTAAGATTCTCTAATAAACCTCTATAGAGCTTCACAGAACAGCTGTATTTATACTGAAATTAAATTACACACAGGTGGACTTTATTTACTAATTAGGTGACTTCTGAAGGTAACTGGTTTCACTAGATTTTATCTGAATACAAATGCACACCGCACTTTTCATATATTTATTTGTAAACAGTTTTGAAACCATTTATAATTTCCCTTCTACTTTACAATTATGTGCCATTTTATGTTGTTCTATGACATAAAATCCCAATAAATTAGATTTACATTTTTAGCTGTAACATGACAAAATGTGGAGAATTTCAAGGGGTATGAACACTTTTTCAAGGCACTGTGAATATCCTACTCCAGAAACATAAAAAGAAAAAATAGATTGAAAAACTCAAATCATTCGCTATAAACTATGTACCGAAACAAGTTTTTAAAAATCTTAACACTTACTGCTGCAAGAAAAAATAAAGCAAAACTTACTTATCTTGGACTCACCCTGGCTTCTGGCCTGTTCCCGTAAGCAGCAGTGATGTCACTCAGCCTTACCGCAGCCTCCAGGGAAAGCTTAGGATCCCTGTGGGTGGGGCCAGTGGTATGGTGCCCAACACGAAGAAGCAACACACTCAGAGACCAAGGAAGTTTCACAGTATGGTATTTAGTTGAATGCAGTTCCACAAATAGCACTTTCACTTGCAGAGTGCAAAAGTAAGCATTAGCAGCTTTATCTTACACAGATGTAGTATCTCTTGTGGTGACAGGTTCAGTATTATTCAGTAACAGGTTCAGTAACTCTCCCTAGGTCTGTAGTTCATTCCATAGTGGCAAGGCACCACCTGCTGGGTGGAGAATAAACTATACCTGCCAACACATCAAATCTCACAAAATGTTAACCTCTACACAGCAGAGGAGATGACTTTAAAGGGGTGTTCCAGCGGGGACATTCTTTTTTTAAAAGTCAGCAGCTAAAAAAAAAAG
This sequence comes from Lithobates pipiens, assembly GCF_037356315.1. NCBI lineage: Eukaryota > Metazoa > Chordata > Amphibia > Anura > Ranidae > Lithobates > Lithobates pipiens. Next base: position 77,253,421 of record NW_027507764.1, read on the forward strand.
TAGCTGCCAACTTTTACTAATGACACTTACCTTTCCAGGGCGCCCACGATGACGGCCGCCCGAGGCCAACCCATCCCTCGGCTCTCGGGTTCCAGCAACCGCCATCCTCAGTAAGGGAAACAGGCAGTGGAGCCTTGTGGCTTCACTGCCGTTTCCTACTGCGCATTCGTGAATCGTGCAGCGCTTTGTGAATGGGACGCGTTGTGTTAGGAAACACACAGTTCCCAGAACACAGCATGTCCCATTACCCAGAAGACAATGTGAGGAGGAGAGAAGACCGAAGATCACTGCGGAGTAGGAAGAGGCAGATTAGGAAGACTGCCTAGCAACAGGGATTTCTGGTAAGGTAAAAAAAAAATTTTTTCACATTTTTTTTTCTTTTTTTAAGAATATTAATGAGTTTTTTTTTTTTTTAGGGTGGCCCTCCACTTTAAAGTAATATTAAGCCCTTAGTTTTTTTTTTTTCAGCAGCTAATTTAAAGTGGAAGCAAGTCCTTTAGTCATGTCAACAAACTGACCAGAGATCATGGGTGATGTCATTGTCCAAATATGGTCATGAAAAATTTGGTCAGTGACATGACCCAGGATGCCCATCGGCATGTCTACAATTTGAAAGAAGTCAGGCGACAGATAGCTGGAAGTGTAATTTAGCGGTGGTAGTAATACCACCGCTAAATGAATGACTTTAGCTTCATCAGCCATCAGGTTTGGTCAGGTGAACTTACCAAATCTAAGCATTTTGTTTCCCCATGTGGCAAACTGTGAACAGCTCAGAATCTCATGGCTGAACTGAACCCGTAACTTTTCACTAGTCACATTTCCTCCCACTGACACCAACAAAATGTCACTATTCCTTCCACTGATACCAACAATATGTCACTATTTCTCCCAAGCTGACACCAACAATAGCTCAGTATTCTTCTGATGGCTGATGTTGGGGCCTTTTTTTTTACTAATAGCAACAGTATGATGGAGTGATCTGGCTCTTTGTTTTAAAAGTTTAGAGGAGCAAAAGGGCACAGTTAATAGTGTGAGCTTAGCTGGCCTTATCTACTATGGCATTCTTAGATCTATTAAATCTGACAGTAAGTACAGACCTTTATGACATTATTCCTACTGATACATTACAGTAACTTTTGTCCCATATTTAAATAATAGTGTCAGTTTAACAGAACAGTACAGTTCTCTCTAAGCCAACATCTTTAGAATCAAATCAAAAGGGAATCCAAGTCTGAATACCATCTTAATGTATCCGCTGACTTTCACATCCTTTCATTTCCAATATGTTACATTAAGACAAAAATGCTAACTAGCTACAATTGAACTGTTCATAAAGTTTAATAGCATAAAGAAATTCTTTGTAAGAACTCTAGAATGGAAAATCATTACCAGTTTTTTTTTTTCTTAAGTGAGTCTTATTTGTTTTTAAATGTTGCCCTGTCACCTAGAGTAAAATAAATGCCATCCCACAGTGGAGCAGGGAGGAAAAACATCAATTTTATTGCTCAGAAAAACATATTTTTTTTCCCACCATACATTACTGGATGTCTTAAAACTGCTGAGATAATAATGTTGAGTCATTCATAATTCAGACTGAAATAGAAAGTACATTTCTGCTGAAGTCATTGAAACTCTGTTCAGCGGGCTGATTTGCATAATTACTTAGGATAAACCATTGCAGAATTCACTGCTCAAATCCTGACAGTACTTTGAAGAGCTTCCCAAGGAAAGAGGTTTGATAGCACAAGCCTTAGGCTTAATCTAGTAATAAGAAAGTGCAAAGCACCGTGTGGACAATGAGTGACAAGCTAGTAGGTCAACCTCATAGAGCACAGCAAAGAAGAGCTTTTGTAGACCTTTCTCCAAACAGGTCATTTGGACCCTGAGAACCAAATGCTGTAAATTCAGAATACTTTTCAATGTTACTGACTTCACTAATGACCTGCAGGCTTGCATTTCAATAAGAAGGCCTCTAAATGTTACATGGTCTGTGTAATAATGGGGCTGCCCGTAGATCTATGAGGGTAGTTGGATGTGCTTGCATGATCCAACCACCCTCAAGAGCTGGGGGTGTAGAGAAGACAAGATGAGTAGTGCTTGGCAGATGTTGCTCCAGAAGAACACTCAATGGGTCAAGTACCCAAACCACGTGACCTCCGGAAGATTCACCCCCTTAATGACCAGGCCATTTTTTGGGATACGGCACTATGTTACTTTAACTGAGAATTGCACGGTCATGCAACACTATACCCAAATAAAATGTGTGGCTTTTTTTCCGACAAATAGAGATTTCTTTTGGTGGTATTTAAAGTGGTTGTAAACCCTTACAAACCACTTTGACCTACAGGTAAGCCTAGATTAAGGCTTACCTGTAGTTCCAAGAAATATCTCCTAAACCTATACGGTTTAGGAGATATTTACCTGAAGACAGCCACCGCTGTCTACGGCGCATGCGCCGTAGACAGTAGCGCGCAGGCGCACTGGGTAAGCCGCAGATCATGGCGATATGCCGCAGATCGCGGCGATATGCCGCAGATCGCGGCGATATGCCGCGAGTGTCGGCTCCCGTGCGCATGCGCGGGAGTGACGTCATCGCTGCTCTGGCGAATCACAGCGCCGGAGCAGCGAGACCCACGGAGACCCACCAAGAAGATGGACGCTCGGAACTACAGGTGACAGCGGTGACTTCGCTGGCTCCTGTGTCAGGTAAGTGACACATAATGGACTACTATGCTGGGCTTGTGCACATCGCTGGATCTGATGGGTTTAGGTAAGAAAAAGAGGGGCTCTGGGGGCAGGTGCAACAAAGAAGGTTTTTCATCTTAATGCATAGAATGTATTAAGGTGAATAACCTTGAGACTTTACATTTACTTTAAAGTTGTTGTTGAAACAATATATGTGGTCTTTTCATGTACAGTATCCTACAAAGACCCAGTCTAGATTGTCAAAGATAGGATTAAAGGCTGTATTAAATCATATCAAAGGTTACACTGCTAGCATGCAAACAAAGGTTATTAAAAGCAACTGGCCTACAATTTGAGTAGAGAAGTACTTTAGGTTGAGTATTGTATGCAGGAGCCTAGTAGCAGTGATAATACAACAAAATAATACACCATCACCAATACAGAAGTGTTATAGCATATAGCAATTTTTGTAAATTGCGCCAATAGTCCCAATGCCTCTGCTACCTTAGGTTAGGGCCTGTGTATGAATGTGAGTTAGGGACCTTAGATTGTAAGCTCCTTGAGGGTAGGGACTGATGTGAATGTACAATGTATGTATGAATGTAAAGCGCTGCGTAAATTGATGGCGTTATATAAGTAACTGAAATAAATAAAGTAATACACCATCACCAATACAGCAGTGTTATAGCATGATCTGTAAATTGCGCCAAGTAGTCCCATTGTCCCTACTACCCTAGGTTGGGGCCTGTGACCCTCGATTTTTTTTTTACCAAATTTTTTTTGGTAAAATTATCTGAATATGTCTGTAGCGCTACCCCCGCAAGAGCCACTAGTATATTTTGGTCCTCTGTTCATCACTGAGCCCTGGGCAGTATACCACCTCCTCTAACACCACAAAAATACCTTGGCCAAGGAGTTCCCTGGATCTCACACAAGGAAAAATATGCATGCACTTATAAAATAAATGATTGGGTTGTGTTAAGATGAATGAATAGAATGGTTGGCAAAGAAAGAGTTGACAAGAGTAAAGTAGTTCAGCAAAGAAACAATACAATACAGTACAGTTCCCCTTTAACCACTTCAGCCCTGGAAGATTTGGCTGCTCAATGACCAAGCTTTTTTTGCGAAACTGCACTGCGTCGCTTTAACTGACAATTGCGCGGCCGTGCCACTTTGTACCCAAACAAAATTGACATCCCTTTTTCCCCACAAATAGAGCTTTCTTTTGGTGGTTTTAGGTCATCTCTGCAGTTTTAATTTTTTGCACTATTAACAAAAAAAAAAAACGACAATTGTGAACAAAAACACAATTCTTTTTTTAAAAAGCAAATGTTTAGGCCGATATGTATTATTCTACATGTTTTTGGTAATAAAAATCACAATAAACGTATATAGATTGGTTTGCGCAAATTTGTAGCGTCTACAAAATAGGGGAAAGATTACATTTATTTTATCAGAAGTACTTTATTCCCACCCCTTATAGTTATTTTCCCCTCCCCATCCCTCCCTCCCTCCCTCCTTAATGTCAGTAGTTTTCCTCTTCCGTATTTCTTCTATGAAAAGGTCTTTATGGTCCTAATTGTGCGATATAACTCCATTCTCTTTTGAAGTCTTTCCAACCTCTCCATTTTTTAATAAATACTGCTCTTTCACCTTCATCTCCAATCCTTAAACTTTCCATATTGAATATTTCCTCCACCGCATCCACCCACTCCCATATCGTTGGGCAATCTACGTCCTGCCATTTCTTGGGAATCAGTTTTTTCGCCGCGTTCAGAAGATGGGGGATAATTGTATCTTGGTATTGTTTAACCCCTCCCTCTGTACCGTGAAAAAGTACTATCCAGGGATCCACTTTCACGGTTATTTGGGTTATTTCTTTTATCATTTGCAAGATCCTTCCCCAGTATATCTTAATTTTTGGACATTCCCACCATAAATGTGTCATTGTTCCTAATGTTTTACAGCCTCGCCAGCACTCGGCCGATCCTCCCTCTTGATGTTTAGCAGTCTTATCCGGGGTATTATACCATCGAGATAAAAGTTTGTAATTCATCTCGGCGATTTTATTATCTATTGCCGAACTATGTGTTAGTTTCAATATTTTATTTATTGTTTCTTTATCTTTTTGTGCTCCTAATTCTTTTTCCCACTTTTTTATATATGGCGGCCCCTCCAGCTGACTGGCCGATATCAACAGCCCATACATCCTTGAAATTGTACCTTTAGCCTTGTCTGAAATACAGAGTTGCTCCACCCCAGTCAGCTCATCCTCGGATCTGACTGGCTGAGGCAACCCTTCTATGAAGTGAGCCAGCTGGAGATAACGCCATCAGTCCCTTGTGTTCTAAGTCTTCGAGTGATATAAGTTTCCCTTTTTTAATAATATCTTTTATTTGTAATTTTTCCTTTTTTATCCAATTCCCACCAATTTCCCTTTTACCGGGGGGGGGGGGGGGAATACTCATTATCTTTCAAAACTATCAGAGGTGAGTTATAGTGTCCATTTAATCTTTTATACTCCCCATCCCATATTTTAAGTGCAATCCATGTCAACTCATTCGTGTCCGGGTCTAATACCCAAAATTTTGGGGGATTCCATACTATCTTACTAAGTTGTGCCTTACTATATATACATTCTAAATTCACCCACCTTTTCTCGTCCTTTTTTTCCCTCACCCATTCCGCAATTCTGGACAACACTACTGCCTTATAATAATATTGAAAATCTGGGACTGCCAATCCCCCTCGCCTTTTCTCTCGTTTTAAAACAGTGTGGGAGATCCTTGATTTTTTGTTAATCCGTATATATTTACACATTAGGGATTTTATCTTAAGAAAATAACTGGGGGGTATTGGGATCGGCATCATCTGAAATTTGTATAAGATTTTGGGGAGGATAAACATTTTAAACACGTTTATCCGACCCAACCAGGATAGAGGTCTATTGGCTACCTTCCTTAGTTCAGTTTTAATTTAGTTTAATAATGGGATGTAATTTAGCTGGTAGATCTTACCTAAGGTGCGAGCCAGTTTTATTCCTAAGTATCTCAATTTTTTCACCCACTTAAATTTACAATATTCTTGGATTAGTTGTACTTCTTGTTTGCCAACATTTATATGGAGAATTTCATATTTCGTTTGATTAATTTTAAAATTTGACAGTTTCCCATAGTCGTCAAGGGCCTCAATTATCTTGGGCATTGAGCTTGTAGGTTTACTTATATAAAACAATACGTCGTCCGCGTATGCTGCAAGTTTATGCTCCTCCTGCCCCGCCATGATTCCTGTTATCTCGGGATTGTTTCTGACCGTCGAGAGTAGGGGTTCTAGCGAGAGCACAAAGAGAAGGGGTGAAAGTGGGCATCCCTGTCTAGTCCCGTTTTCCATCTCAAAGGGAGGGGAGGGAACCCCATTTATATTTATAGTTGCAGTCGGGTGGTGATACAGTGTTTTAATCCATTTGGCCATCCTTGGCCCGACATCCATATTTTCAAGTGTCTGAAACATAAATCCCCAATCGACCCTGTCGAAGGCCTTTTGAGCATCTGTCGACAGTAGTAAGGCCGGGGGTTCCGTCTCCTCCCTCTGAGATAGTACCAATAGGGTTCTAACCCCATTATCTTTGCCCTCCCTTCCAGGGACGAACCCTACCTGGTTGGGGTGTACCAGTGAATTCATTACTGTCTTCATCCTACTTGCCAAAACCTTGGCAAATAGTTTAGTATCTGCGTTCAACAGTGATATTGGTCTATCACCTGTTCTCATCTTTTCCTTCCTTCCGGATGACAGTAATTGAGGCTATCAATGCCTCTTTACTCAGTTCATATTCTGTCCCGATTCCGTTCATATATTTACATAGTCTCGGTATCAGAATATCTTTGAACCTTTTATAGTATCCAATTGTCAATCCGTCAGGTCCAGGGCTTTTCCCCAGGGCTGACTCCATTAACTCCTTATTTATTTCCGCTTCTGTTATGGGGCTTTCTAAGTTGTCTTTATTTGTCTCATCAATCTTGGGGAGTCTAGCGTTCTTTAGGTATTCATCTATTTCTTTTGTTTTCCCTTCTATCTTCTTCTCCTTATCTTTAACTGCGTATAATCTCCCATAGTATGTTTTGAATGAATCTTCTATTTCTTTTGTAGTATGCACCATATCCCCATGTTCTGTTTGAATTTTCTCTATATAGTTGGTGGCTTTTTTCTTTTGGAGCACTTTAGCTAGGTATTTAGTGGGTTTATTCCAGTCTTGATATCTTACTTTTGCTAGTTGATTAAAACATTTTTTTGTTTCTTGTTCCATTAATCCCCGTAGTTCCTCTCTTTTAGATAATAATTTCTGATATATTTTTTTATCCACAATACCTTGTTTATGTTGTTGTTCTATACTCAAAATTTCCTCCCTTAATTTGTTACTCCTCGCGGCACGTTCTTTTTTTTTTTCCACGAACCCCAAGCCATCAGAATCCCGCGGATGTACGCTTTGTGGGCGTCCCACAGGACTTGTCCAGATATCCCCTCCGTCTCATTCATTGAAAAGTACTTTTCTAATTCTCCCCTTACTACTTCGCCTCCCTCTTTATCTAGAATTAAATCTTCATTTAGACGCCACCTGTAGGCTTGTTTACTATAACCAGGGATCTGCATTTTCATTTTTACAGGAGCGTGATCTGACTGTGTTGTTATTTCTATGCTCGTTTCCAGCACCGTCTCTAGTACTCTATGTTCCACAAAAATATAATCTATCCTAGAATAGGTCCCGTGCAAAGGGGAGTAAAACGTATAATCCAGTTATTTTGGATGTTGTACCCTCCACTAATTGGCTGCTGCTCAGATTTTGATTTATCTTTTTTAGTTGTGCATTACTCCTTCCCTGTGCACGGGACGTACTATCTAGTCCAGGATCCAGGCAGAAATTCAAGTCTCCCATCATTATCACATATCCGCTTTTAAATTCCTGTATTTTGGCCAATATTCCCTTTAAAAATGTTATAGGATTTTTATTCGGGGAATAAATGTTAATCAATGTATACCTTATATTGCCTAATTTCCCCTTTAGAAACAAATATCTACCCTCTGGGTCCGTTTCTTTTCCCTCTAGGACAAAGCGAGTATTTTTTCCAAATCCTATTGCTACCCCTCTCCCCCTATTTGTAATCGTATCGCCATAATACCAACTCGGGTAGTCTTTAGAGTGAAGCCTGATCTTTGATGTGTGTGAAATGTGGGTCTCTTGTAAAAAAATCCCATCTGCCCTACATTGTTTTAATTCATCCAAAATTTTGTACCTTTTTTTTGCTGTATTGAGGCCCTTGACGTTATAGGACAAGAAGTTAATCTCCATTATTTCATTATCCATATTTTCTATTTAGACCTTGTTTTCTATTTTTTTCCCAGAGGATTTCACTACTGACATTACCCCCCCTCACCCTCAATCCCTCCCCACCCCCCCATCGCCGCGACCCCCCAACCCCCTCTTTCCCTCCCCTTGTTGGCCACAGTTCAGCCTTCGACTTGTTAATGGACCTGAGATCTCTGGCCATTTCCAAGTCTTTGATGTTCTGAGGTGGAGTTCTTTGTTCTGCCTCCATACCTCCCCTCCTTAGAATTATCCTTCAAAAAGGAGGTGAGGTAAACGGTAAAAGGTATTACCTTACCTAGGGAGTGATTCTAACTGTGGGGGGGGGGGGTGGAACTGCCTGGGTGAAGAGAGCAATCATTGTTCATATTTAGTATGAACAACAGATCGCTCTCCTCACCCCTGCAAGCACAGAGATCTGTCTGTTTACATTGACATATCTCCGTTCTGTCTCTGTGTGGTGCGAACGCCCCCCTAGAGGTCAAAAGGCAAACCAACCTACAGCTATGTCAGTTCGCCCAGGGGAGCCAACCTGCCGCAGTACAACTGCGGCGGCTGGTCGGAAATTGATTAAGACACACACACCCATCCTGCAGGACTGAAGATATAAACGATAACTCTCAGAATGGGAGATTTTCCCCAAGTGAGCAAAGAGTAACAAAAGCACAAGGCTAACTGACTTGTAGGCCCTCAGTCAGAAGAGGCAAAGTTTATGCTCCAGAAAGTTACTAAAATCCACCACTCACAATTAAACTATGTATCAAGTTCTTATGCTGGTTTAGCTGGGGCCCTTAAAGTGTTACTAAACTCACAACAGTAAGATCTGTCTGTATATACAGTAAAGCATGTTTGTTATACTCACTGTGGAACCTCAGGGGTTCATCCTCCACATTGTGTAAAAAGGCTGTTTGATCCTGTCTTATCTGATCCTCCCCTTCTTCCATCTGCTGATAGAACAGAGCCTTGGCGGCACACCGCACTGCTCAGTTTGGTGTGTATTGCTAGGGAGTTTTTTTTGTTTTTTTTGGGGGAGGACAGTCAGAGGAGCATGAAAACTCTTCCTACAAGCCTTAACCAGTGCTCAGCCAGACACTGATAAAAGTTGCAGGACTGCTATATACTGCTAATAAAAAAAGGTATTTAGCTATTTATATTTACTAAATATTGCATTTTCATGTTCTGTGTACTGTGGGAGACCAGGTATAGTAAATGCAGGGTCCTGGGTTTAGTAACACCCTCAGTGAGCATGCAGTGAAGGATATGAAGGATGTGAAGATGTGAAGAAATAGGATAATCCCTATGGGCAGTAAAGCGGAGGAGTAGGAAAGGTTCGTAACTCTGGTGACGTAACTGGCTGCATCCAGGGTGAATATCTCCTTTTACCCATACTTACCAGTCTTGCTAATGATTGTTTAAGTTTAAAGGCAAAGAAATCTATTGGTGCTTAAAAGTATTGCGTATTGATTTTTATTATTTAAAATAATCAGTTAAATTATTTTTTTGTCAGGTAAATAGAAAATATTGTATTTGAAAATGTTTTATTTCCTAAGGCAGTCAGCGAGTGAAGCTCTTGCCTTCTGTTCACACATTTTCCTAGGTCTTGTTAGCCCCTTTGATGGAAAAGGCCTACTGCTTGGGTTCAGTAGATCAAACTGAACTTTATACACACAACCGAATGAATCACAGTAGTGACTCATCCCTTATTGGATGGTTTGGATCCTGTTTTTATTGTCCTTGAAAATCCACAAGGCAGGTAGGTTTCAAACTAGCTGCAATCAGTTTATTATGACTAACAACTTTGGAGGAAAAAAATAGCAGTTCCAGTATTTAAAGTGGTTTGAAAGGCAATTTCTTTTTTTTTTACTTTACTGCATTCATAATTACATAGTTGGTCTGGTTGAAAAAGACACATGGCCATCTAGTTCAACTGAAGGAATATGGAAGGAATATATATATATATATATATATATATATATATATATATATATATATATATATATATATATATATATGTAGCACTCACCCCCGAAGGAGTGCCTGGTTTTGTTAGGCTTACCGTTACCTTCTTGACCTTGTGTGCGTCTAGGGGTTTCCCGAGGTAGATGGCCCAAAGAACTTGCAGAGACTGACACTGGATCCACTTTTAGGATATTTATTTAGCAACAATTAGACAGAACAGTCTTTCAATGAAGGGTAGAGGGCTAGGTAAGAAATTCAGGTACTCTTGGAACTGTAAAAGATAGGAAGTCTCTCACTATAGAAATCCAGAGAATTGCCACTCACAACTGGATTCTCACAGCTACCGGATAGACCTCCTCTCATTAGGCCTAGCAGCCGATAGAGTGTTTGAATAAAGTGAAGCCTCTGCCACAGACTTGCAGATAGAACACTTGAACAAAGTCGCTGCCACAGACTTGGATGTAGAACACTTGTGAATAAAGTCTCTGCCACAGACTTGGATGTAACTGAAGGATGTAGATAAATTTAGAGAGCCATCATACGGTACCAGTATCTCGCAGCCGGTCCGGCGATACCGTATGAGTGTAGATTCGCTTTGTGTCTTTCAACTGAGCCTCCAGGCTCTTTCTGAGAAGCCAGCCTTCAGCGTGGCCTTCTACCAAAGAGTCCTCCCCTGGTTGCTTCTCCAGTTACTGGGCCTCTCCACAGATGAGATGGCACCAGACCACCTTTGAATCCTCCTTCCAGTTAGTTTGCCTCGGGCAAGCCAGCCTAGAGACTCGGAATTGGATGGATCCGCACCCCAGACCATGAGGGCCATGGGGGCTGGTCAGGCACGTGATGTCAGTACCTTAAGTACCCTCTCCCAGAATGCACAGCAAGATGACACTCCCACTGGGCTGCTTCCGGGAAAGAATGGCACTCAATGCGCCTAGCTAAACTGCATTCTCACACTTGCCAGTGATGACAGCGCCATCTGTGGCCAAGCAGAATGCAGTGCAATCCAGCTAGACTGGTACTGAAACCATAATTTGGTATAATTGACCCTAAAACCCAACTGAGGTTTTAGGAACTTTAAATAGAAAAAAACACGTCACATGCTCATCAGGGGCCGGCACTACATATATATATATATATATATATATATATATATATATATATATATACACACACACACACACACACACACACATACATACATACATACATACATACATACATACATACATACATACATACATACATATATATATGTAAATATATATACAATTCTTGACCTACAGTTGAACCAGAGGTAGGCAAAAACAACCCAATAAAGCATGATACAATTTTCTCCTGCAGGGGAAAAAATTCCTTCCTGATCCCCCAAGAGGCTATTCCCTGCACAAAGAGAAAAACCTTCCAATAGCAGCGTCCTCCAGCCCACCCTAAACACCTACCTGAGTCCTGTATGATCCTGTGCTGTACTCGGCTTCAGCCGTTCTTTCCCCTTTTTCTTCTCTCAAAAGCTTCACTGAGAACAGCACACTCAGAAGCAAGCCCACACATCTGCCCCTGTAGGAAGCAGCTTCTTATGGCGGCACACTGAAAAGGGGAGTAGTGGGGAGCGTTGCCCCAGAAGAGGATGTTCGGGCTACTCTGTACAATACTATTGCACAGAGCGGGTAAGTATAAGATGTATGTTATTTTAAGAGATGTAGGCAGCTTCTACGCAGCAATAAAACATACATATGGTACATACAAATAATTCCTAGACTGCCATGCTCTAACCACACATCATATCCCTTTCTTTCAGGATAATAGGCACACCTTGTGCCAAAATCTCTGCCCCAGCAACAACCCCCCCCCCCCCCCCCAAAAAAAGGAGTTCTTGCTTACAAAGCTTGTAGGCAGATACAGTCTACTGTATTTTCTCCATTGAAGGTGGCGCTCAACTGCAGCAGCATTACAGAGGGAGAGGAAGTCGAGAGGAACACGGTTCTTCTATGGTTTCCTGGGTCACTGGGACGGTGATCCAATTGGATGCTGGCAGCCCATGTGAGACTCTGGTGGCCATCTTAGGTAAGGCAGAGTTTATTTAAGACCCTGGCACCTGGGATTGGTGCTCATTCTTGTGAGTAGATAGGTTAGGGGCAGATCTCCCATCTGTCAGGGAATGTGGCAAGCGGTAGTGAGAGGTTCTTAATGAGTAGGGGTATGCCTTCCTTCTTGGAATCCTCCCGCTTGGGTGCAGACCGGCCAGGCTGCATTTAACCTTCTGGGACAGATGCTATCAGCACACTCAAGAACTGCTCAATTCTACATTGGCAAGACATACTGTGAATGCTCCCAGTTGGGTGCCTTCCCACTAGGCTGTTTGTATCATTGAACTTTCTTCTTAATACAAGTTCTGTTTATTGCGACTCTGTGTCTGTACTGAACCACACTGCACCCAACCAACAAGCTGCTGCCACACTGTGTCTCTGCAGCTGAACATGCTCTGGATTTTCCATGGTTTGCAAGTGTCAGGTAAAGAGCGACTGAATATTTAAGGTGTAATTTCCTAAAAATATGTGAGAGTTGCATGCAAGTCTGAAAGTGAATATTTTAGAAAGTGATGAACTATGATGAGAGGTAGTTTAGGAAATTTACAACACATTTTCACAGTAATGTGCAAGGCAATATTTTGTAGTTGCAGGTTTTTTTTTTGCTAACAACAATATAATGATCTATGGATTTACACTTACCAGATATTCACTGGTCAATTTAGCTAAGCACCTGTTATTAGTAGTATATTAAAAATTCTAACGTTTTAATAATCAGTCTAGCCAAATGTAGGTGTTCCCCAGATAACTAGATAGCTTAATACACACACATATATAGCATGTCCTTCACTGCCAAGGAAAAGCATGACAGGGTAAAAGCCAAGGAGGGAAGAAAATGGCTCAGGAAGTGTTAGCCCACGTACACACGGTCAGAGATTTTGCCAACCAAATCCGTCGGATTTTGCCCGTCGGATTTAGTCCGACGGATTGCGTCCGAAACTGTTGCATAAACACGGTCGGGCCAAGTTGGCGAAAAATCCGATCTTTCAGAACGTGATGACGTAATTTCGTTACGATGGGACTACATTCAGGCTAGTAGCCAATAGCTTAATGTAGGAATTTGATCTGAGCATGCGTGGCACTTGGTCCGATGAAAATGCTCTACACATGATCGGATTAGGTCCGTCCGGCACAGTTGGTCGGGAAATATTTCCAACATGTTGGAAAATTGGGTCGGAAGGAGATTCGGACGGAATCAGTCCGATGCTTACCACACACAGTCGGATTATCTGATGACACGGTCCGATAAGACTCATTCCGACAGATTCTCTGACCGTGTGTACAAGGGCTTACAAATATTTAATATATTCCCAGCCAATTCAAGAGGTCCCCCCAAGATCAAGAAATCAAACATCCATAACACAGAGAGCCACCTCTGTAGCACACCCTGCTGGAACAAGTTCGTACACCAAGTGACAGAGAAAGTACATTGCATGCTTAAAGAAAATTAACAGGCACACACAGACAGGCTAAGTATAACCCACTGCACTACACAATCACAAAAAGGCAAAATTTGAATTTGGAAAAAAAGAAAGAAAAATGCTACATCCTTTACAACTACACACATTGTGCAGATAGGCTCTTTGCTTTCAAGGCAGAAGCATTGTTTTGCTGGAGCAAAAATCAATGTGTTCGCATGAAGCAGGAAAGAGAGGAGTGGGGTGTATGAGGACTTCTGTGGTCCAGCAGGCACAGCCAACAATGCAGCTTGAAATTTCATTGCAGCAAATGTGCCATGGTTTCAGCACAAGCAGCTCAATTATTTTTTCTATACTTGCAGGATTTTTAAGGGACAAAAAAAGGGGAAATGTCCATGTATTGCAAAGATGTACTAAATATATTTTGCCCTAAAGTGATTGTAAAGTCTCTTTAAAAAAAAATTAAAATAAATAACAAACATGTTATACTTACCCACTCTGTGCAGTGGATTTGCACAGAACAGCTCAGATCCTCCTCTTCTTGGGTCCCTCTTCTGTGCTCCTGGCCCCTCCCTCCTGTTGAGTTCCCCCACAGCAAGCAGCTTGCTATGGGTGCACCCAAGCCGAGTCACAGCTCCGTGTGTCCATTCAGACACTGAGCCTCGACCTGGCCCCGCCCTGCCTTCTCTGTCTTCTGATTGGCTAACTGACTTTGACAGCCACGGGAGCCAATGGTGTCGCTGCTGTGTTTCAGCCAATCAGGAGAAGAGTCCCGGATGGCTAAGACACTCGTTGACATCGCTGGAGAGAGAAGAGGCTCGGGTAAGTAATTGGGGGGCGTTGGAGAGGCTGCTACACGCAGAAGGTTTTTTTTTTTTTATCTTAATGCATAATGCATTAAGATAAAAACCTTCTGTCTTTACAACTCCTTTAACATACACTTTCTGAGATTCTACCTCTGGAATTCCTGAAGACTGGCTCTGGCAGATTTTGCGAAAGTGCCTCTCATGCATTCTAAAAGTGGTGAAGAATGCTCCAAATTCATGTACCTGCCTAGAATTTGTACTTGAATTTGGCTCATGCTGCACCACTTTTAGAATTCACGGCAGACCCTTTTGCAGAATCTGTCTGAATCAGTTTTTATCTCGGTACACCAAAAGAGAGTTTATTCTTAACTTGCTCCACTTTTACATTCAACGCATTCAATGCAACACAATTTAAAATCGCCCATCCAATGCAACACAATGTAAAAGTGGTGCATTTTAGAACTACCTGAACTTGATGAACGCTTTGCTGTCTGGACTAAGAGGGTTGCAAATTCTTCATAAATTTATAAATGTATTTATAAATGATTAAAGCAGATCTTCTCAAAAAAGTGAAAGTGCCGCTATTCCTCCCCTCCACCCCCACCTCTAACAATTTTTAGAGGTTTTTTTAATTTATTTTTACTGAGAGTGGGTATTTTTTGACAGGTACCCGCTCCCACTTCCTGAATTCTCTCCTAGGTGAAAGTGGCATCTATGCCCCCTGTCTTCATCCCGGGACACATCACACTGCCAGAAGTCTGCAAGTCTGCAGTCCTGTAGTGCCATGTGATCTGCATATGCAGTGCTAAGCTGGTTATGATTCCTCATGAAGTCACAGCCACCTCTCAAATCTAAGATGGGGGTGCCGAGGACCCACAATGGTAAAAAAGAACTGGCTGTGGAATTTAGCTCTGGACTCCAAGCACTGATTTTTTAACCACTTGCCCACCGATGTCGGCATATATACGTCAGCAGAATGGCACGGCTGGGCAAAGTAAGGTACCCGTACGTTACTTTGAATTTCCAGCCATGCGCGCCTGCCGCAAATTCGATGACCGTGCGCACGGGACCCGCGGACCTGATCGCAGCGGGGATACCTGCGATCGTGTCACGGAGCTCAAGTACGGGGAGATGGTGATGTAAACAGCATCTCCCCATCCTGCCTAATGACAGGACACTGATTGTTTGCTCCCTGTCATCGGGAGCAGTGATCAGTGTCATGTCACACACAGCCCCTCCCCCAGACAGTTAGAAATACTCCCCTAGGACCCAATTAACCCCTCCCCGCCCCCTAGTGGTTAACCCCGTCACTGCCAGTGACATTTTTACAGTAATCAATGCAATTTTATAGCATTGATCGCTGTATTAATGCCAATGGTCCCAAAAATGTGTCAAAATTGTCCGATGTATCTGCCATAATTTTGCAGTCATGATAAAAATCGTTGCTCACCGCCATTATTAGTAAAAAAAAATTATTAATAAAAATGCCATAAAACTATCCCCTATTTTGTAGACGCTATAACTTTTGCGCAAAGCCAATCAAAGCAATCAATAAACGCTTATTGCGATTTTTTTTGATTTTTTTTACCAAAAATATGTAGAAGAATACGTATCGGCCTAAACTGAGGAAAAAAAAAGTTTTTTTTATATATTTTTGACGGATATTTATTATGGCAAAAAGTAAAAAATTAGTTTTTTTCAAAATTGCCACTCTTTTTTTGTTTATAGCACAAAAAATAAAAACCGCAGGGGTGATCAAATACCACAAAAAGAAAGCTCTATTTGTGGGAAAAAAAGGATGTCAATTTTGTTTGGGAGCCATGTCGCAGGACCACGCAATTGTCAGTTAAATCAACGCAGTGCCGAATCGCAAAAAGTGCTCTGGTCAGGAAGGTGGTAAATCCTTCCATGGCTGAAGTGGTTAAAAAGTCAGCAGCTACAGTATTTGCAGCTGATGTCTTTAATTTTATTTTATTTTTTTCAACAATGCTGAAGTTCCTCTTTAATTATAATATTAATATAATAATGTGATCTAATCTCATCACAGTATATAGCCAAGAATTGCTATAGACTTCCTGTGAGTATTTTTCTCATTTTATTTAAAACTGTTTCAATGCAATATATTAGTACAAATAAGGCTATAATTTTTTAGGAGTAAACACATGAAAGAAGATTAAAAACACTTTTGGGTAAAGAAAATAAACTTTTCACGACAGTCGAGGAATGCAATTTTTCTACTTTACAAAAGACATTTACTTTAATGATTAATTTTAAACTTTACAAACCTGGATGAGATGTTCTATTGACTTTGGCTGATTTGTTGTTTGTGTTCTAAGTTTGTTGCAGTTGTTTCTTTGAGTTAGTTAATGACAATATTTGCAGAATTACACTAAAATAATGTTATCACAGCTGCTTCATGTGTTCTCTCTTCGCAAATTAATATTTATTCAGGTTCTCTGTGTCTCCTGTCTTGTTTCTTGTAGTATTTTTTTGTTAAGCTTCTTTGGTTTGTTATTTTTGTTTGGATAACAGAGTACAAGATCAATTACATTCCAACAGATGCGATGAAACGGCAACACATGGGTAGCAAACGTTTATTGTAATGAACAAAATTAAAAATGAGTGTTCCATAAAGTGTATGCCTAGCCAAAACTTATAGTCCCACAGGACACAGCGGAGGTGGTTGGAAAAAAGTAGAAGAAGGGCACATATGTCTTTTTTCCTAAAGGGGTCGACCAACACAGCCATAGCACACCCAGCAGATAGTCCTGACAACGATGACACTGGCCAATTTATAGCAAGCTATACCTGCTTCCATTGCCATTTAGTTAAGAAGATACCTTCTTAAAGCCGAGTTCCACCCATTTTTTTACCTTGTGATCAATCCAAAGGCCATGCTCATCTATATTTCAGATGGCAAATATTTCATTTTTTTCATACCCTTGCCGCCTAGGTGATAAGGTAACTAGTCGATTCCAATGGACTCCAGAGATATCGACATCATCTATCCCAGGAGTCCATGGGAATAGCCTAATGCCGTAATCTCACGAGATTTCAATACTGGAAATTATGTGATCGGGAGGACTAGGATGTCCTGATTGACAGGTTACTATAGCAACGGGGCGGTAGTGTCCCCTGATGCCCACCATTGCTATGGCAACGTGTCAGGACAAAAGAGTGCCATGCAGTGGCATTACTGTGCAGGGACGAGTTTGGGAGGTGCATGCTAGGTAGAAAGCTGCACCAAATCCCGGAAATCAGTACAAGAGGGCTTCTGAATGCCCACAGCAGAGATCAGAGATGCTTCTGAGATCAGGTCAGGTTTAAACATTAACTAAAAGGACCACATTATTGTCATTATCTAAATGTTAAATTTGAATTGGAGCCAATATGGCAGAGTATTTAAAAAAAAAAATCTATTGGGGGTCTGGAGCTCCACTTTAAGTAAATTGCAATATATCCAAAGTACGCACCTTTTTAACTGTTAAAACCACTAAGCAACTTATTCACTCTCCTATTATCTCTCACTTTGACTATTGTAACTCTCTCCTCATTGGCCTATCTCTCCGTAAGCTATCCCCTCTTCGGTCTATCATGAATGCTGCCGCCAGACCTTACCAACCGTTCAGTGTCCACCTCCACTTTCTGCCAATTCCTCCACTGGCTTCCCATTGCCCAACAAATAAAATATAAAACTCTAACAATAACATACAAAGCCATTTACAATTCTGCCCCGAGCTACATCGCCAATCTTGTCTCCAAATATAACCCAACCCGTCCTTTCTGCTCCTCCCAAGAACTCCTGCTCTTTAGCGCCCTTGTCTCCTCTTCCCATGCTTGTCTCCAGGACTTCTCCAGAGCCTCTCCCATCCTCTGGAATTCACTACCTCAATCTGTCTGGTCATCTCCTACTCTGTCCACTTTTAGACTATCCCTGAAAACTCATCTCTTCGGGGAGGCCCATCTTGCCTTCAACTAACAACCGAATCTTCTACTTCCTTCATCAGTTCATCCCTCATAGTTACTACCTTTTGTTTCATCACTCCCTATTAGATTCAGATTGTAAGCTAGCAGGAGCAGGGCCCTCCTAACTCTCTTGTATTGAATTGTATTGTTGCTGTATTGTCTCTTTTTATATTGTATTGTAAGTTGTACAATATTGTACAATATTGTTATATTGTATTGCAAGTGTTGCGCAAACTGTTTGTACTATATAAATCCTGTATAATAATAATACTTTCCTGTGACTTTCAGAGCTACTGCTTCCAATTTTTTTTTAAACAGAAATAAATCAGACTAACTATTTCAATACTGAGCACTTTCACCCCTTTCCTGCCCAGGGAATTGTAAGCTTTCAGAGCTGTTGTACTTTTAATGAAAATTGTGCTGTCATGCAACACTGTACCCATATCAAATGTTTATCATATTTTTTTGATTTTTTTTTTGTATTTAATCACCACTGGGTTTTTTTTTTTTTGCTAAATAAATGAAAAAAGATCAAAAATTTTGAAAAATAAAAACATTTATTATATTTCTGCTTGCCAATTCTTAGATGTGATGGCTGCATTTGTTTTCTTTTTTTTTTTTTTCTTTTTTTAGGCTTTCATTCCTTTATTTTCATCTGCAGATCCTGTAAGTCTGTTGTTTTTTCACAGAACAAGCTGTCTTGTAGCTGTAGCAGTTAAAACATTGAGACAAACCATTTACTACTGACAAGAGATCTTATAATGGCTAGCTTTTATTTATTTATGCAAAACCTTTATCTTAAAAGAAAACAAAAATGTTGCTGCATCTGCTTAAAAAGTGCTAGCTGTAGTTTGGGTTCAGTTTGGTTAGTGTATCTAAATCTGCTAGTGCATCTAACCCCCCTCCCCCAATGCTGCTGTCCATAGGTGCCTCCTGCGCTGCTTCCTCCAGTGTGGTACAGGAGGTGAGTTACTAGCCAGATTACCAGGTGAAAGCAGAGGGTAAAAAGAAAATAAATGCAGTCGCCACATCTAATAACTGTTAAGCTGCAATATATTACATTTTTGATTTGGGGTTTAATAACATTTTAAGGTGTAAATTCATTCAAATTCAAATATACCAGAGTATGCTGTCTCTAATGCCGCGTACACACGAGCGGACTTTTGAACATCCAAAGTCCGACGGAATGATTCCGTCAGACTATTCGATCGTGTGTGGGCTGCAACGGACTTTTGATTCGCCAAAGTCTGACGGACTTTAGAATATGGAACATGCTTCAAATTTTTCCGCCGGAACTCCGCCGGACCCGGTCCCTCCGAAAAATTTGCTCGTGTGTATGCTATTCCGACGGACTAAAACCGACGCTAGGGCAGCTATTGGCTACTGGCTATGAACTTCCTTATTCAAGTCCAGTCGTATGTCATCACGTTCGAATCCGTCGGAGTTTAGTGTGATTGTGTGTGGCCAAGTCCGCTCAGTCGAAAAGTCCGTCAGAACTCTGTCGGAACTCCGGCAGAACTCCGGCAGAACTCCTTCGGAAGTCTGTCGGACATAAGTTCTCTCGTGTGTACGGGGCTTAAGGCTGTCCATGAAAATGGTGCTGTTCTGTAACACCACTTCCAGCTGTATGGCATCTCCCAGAACTATAATGTAAAGAATTTGAGTATTTTCAAAGTTGCCATTGAAGCTGTATGAAAAGGCCCTCTCCGCACTGTATAATATATTTTTATTTTGGTGTTAATATATATATATATATATATATATATATATATATATATATATATATCCCTCCTTGCATTGTCTGGATCCCATTGCTTTTTGTTTGATAATAGTTTGGTTATTAACAGCAGCCTGCCTGGATACCAGGCAACATAGTAAAGGTCTGGACTAGCCTTTCTCAACCTTTGTATTCCAGAGGGACCGCTAAAAAAAACAATGTAGGTATTAGGGAATCCTGAGGGGTCAGTGTAAAAATGTCTCTTGTATTGGTGGTCAGTAGCAAGAATGCCACCCTTATAGTGTTGGTCAGATTTCTACTTGTACAAACAGTTAAAAACGCCACAGGTGTCATGCTGCTTGCTATGCCAAGTGGTATAGTCTGTGAAACTTTTCAGGCATCATTAAATGGAAGATCAATCAGCCCCAGCTCAAGAAACCCTTAACAACCTTTGAAGGTTGAGAATGTATAGACAGGTGAGGTCTATTTTCTCCACTGCAGGTGGTCCTCAACTGCAGCAGCAGCGCAGAAGGAGAGGAAGTCAAGAGAAGCATGGTTCCTCAATGGTTTCCAGAGTCACTGGGAAAACTTTCCGGATGGATGTTGGCAGCCCTTGTGACTCTAGTGGCCATCTTGGGTCAGAAAGAGTCTATTTAAGACCCTAGCTCCTGGGTTTTGTGCTCATTTAGCAGATGGGTAGTGTAGGGACAGGTCACCTATCTGCATAGGACAGTAATACCAGCAGAGAGAGTTTCCAGACAAGTAGGAAAAGAATAGAGACATACAACTCATCTTGGAAACTCCCCCGCTTGGGCACGGACCGGCCAGGCCACATTCTGCCCCACAAGACAAATGCTGTCAGTTCAACTGAGACTTGCTCTGCTAGACTGCTAGCTGCTGTTCAACCTGCAAGTGTTCCTGGTTGGGTTGTCTCCTCTCTTCCAATACCGCTTACTGCGATAGCCAGCTATAGATGAGGGCGGTGGCAAGTTTTTGTTATCACGTGTGTGTTTGTATTGGTCCAGCAGTGCACCAACACCTTTGCTGCCATTGTGCTCTCGCTGGGTGTTTGGTGTGCTCCTGTACCTTTAAGGAGGGATGGCTCCCCTTCAGTCCCCCTGCTCTCATCTATCCATCAGAATGCATGTGCCTCCACTGCGGGGACACTTATATTTTAGTGTTAGGACCACAGATACCAGGGTACCTTGACGTGGCTCTGTGGCTCACGCATGCGTTTGCAAATGCGTGTGGACTAAACCCCTGTTTTTATTTTCAAAAATAATTTTATTGAGGTATATCACATTAACAAGCATATGACATAAACATATTGTACACTACGTGCTGTGAGGCATTGAATGTTAGAACAAGTTGCACGTTAACACAATGAATAATCAATGGAAAACGCAGGCTGCTAATGCAAGAGATTACGGGCCTGGTGCCCTTCTGCTGGATCCTGCGGTTAAACCCCTGTTTTTAACGCATACTGTTAGACAGGTTAATTTGGTTGTCTGTGAGCTGGTGGTAAGTAGGCTTTGGTTTTTTCCTGGGCATTCCCCAGACATTGTTGTTACCTGTCTCCTCTCTGGGCCCGTTGTGAACTTTTGAACTTTGACTTTAATACAAGTTCTGATTATCGAATCTGGACCCTGTGTGGTTATTGCTGCTGCACCATGCTGCACCCACCCCCCAATGACTGATCTAGACTGTGAGATGAGCTGGAGAGTGGTAGATCTGTATAGGAGTATACTGTATGTTAATTACTGGCCACATCTTTTCCCACACCTGGGGTATAATTCAAGTCTTCTTTGGGATGAGTGGGTGTAGATGGTTTTTAAGCAAAAAACTGAAGCCGGCTGTGCTGGAGGAGTATGCCGCTCTAAGCGGACCCAAAAATGTCTCATAAGGCCCCTTTCACACAGACGGATAGAATGGTGCTTTTAGCTGCGGATTTTCTAGTTTTCTACTGCAGCTAAAAGCACACAATCCTTTCCTATGGCCCCATTCACGCACTGCGTTTAGCTGTGATTTTGTTACATGCGGTTCGGTGCGAATAGAAAAAATAGAATTGAATGCGTCCAGGTGCGATGTAGCGCAGCTATATGCACATAACCGCAGGTAATCGCAGTCTTTTGTGTCAACTGTGAATAGCAGCATGAGAAGAGATTCAAGGGACCAAATAAATAAATAAAAAAGGGTTGCTATGGGAACAGCTATATTAGATAACTGCAGCTGAACGCAACTGCACAGGAACGCACATAAACGCAGGTAATTGCACTGTACAAATGCAGCTGATCGCTGTGCCTGGAGTTTTGAATTTCACAGAGAAAAATAAACATGTTAAACTGCAGCAGAACCGCCGTCCGTGTAAAAGGGGCCTAAGAAGCCAGGAGGCTGATATTTTGTTATGTTCTGCATTGTGCTGAAATAAATCTCTGCAATGAAAATTTGTTTGCTTGTGTTTGCTTCAATGGTGACTTTTAACCATGCTCCAGAAGCCGTTGAAAGTGGAACGTCACTCTCGCAATCAACATTGATTATTTTTAATCCTTACACTGCTAGCATTAGTAAATAGATAGGAATATATATCATATTTACTTGTTTTAAACTTTTTTTTTTACATTTCTTCAGTTACTTCCTGGTTTCTTGCCTAGGCAAATGACATCATACATCCCAGGAGACTTCAGGAGGGGTTTCCTCAGCTAAGCTCTCCTGCATGCAGGCTTGAGATAAGGGGCAGATGGATTCCAGGTACTAAATACTACATGAATCATCTGCCCTTACTCAAGATGGCAACGGCCAGAAATGCTAGGAGGGTGTTTTTCAAAGTGATTTCCCAACAAAATAAAGCATGGAGACATGGATGGATGAGGGAGTTTGCTTTTAAATATTAAAGATGAATACATTTGTGTTTTTAGTTTGTGGTGCTCAGATGCAGTGCTTTAATGCATTCCAGTGTCTGGACTACCCCTCTGCAAGCTCTACATTTGAAACACTCCCCTACTCCCACATAGACTTCAATTTGGGTTCAGAGAAATGTTTAGAAGGTGTTCACCTATTGAACCCAGGTAGATTCGCTCATCCCTACTGTGTAATCACTGTCTTTGTTTGTCCTATTGACCCCTGTTTCTGGTACAGGAAACGATGGGGAATCCAATATTTTACAGTTGTCATGGGAACAATGCTGTTGTGAGATTTCACTGCAGAAAGAACAGTGGTGTCATCTAGGGTTGCCACCTGTCCAGGATTCACCCAGACAGTTCAGCTTTTGAATCATGTGTCTGGGTTTCAGTCCACCTGAAACCCAGACACATTATTCAGAAGAGGCTGTGGCTCCCCAAGTAACCGAGATAGTCATACACAAATCTGTTGCCGCTGCAGGCGGCTGTTTGGGGGTAGGTTTGGCATCACTGAAGGGTGGGGTGATGATGTCAGCAAGAGCGATTTGGCCACACCCACTGGTCTTTTATAATCCTATAGTGTTTACTGCGAAAAATTAAAATTGCCCTGTACCGCAAAAGTGTTCGGGTTTAGCTTGAAGAAAAGGTGGCAACCCTAGTGTCACCCTTTTTACGGAAATGGAAAAATGGTCCCCCGACCATCCGGGACTCTCCCTCCTGATTGACTGAGACACAGTAGTGGCTGTCAAATCAGTTAGCCAATCAGGAGAGAGAGGGGACATGGGCCAAACAGCAGCTCCATGTCTGAATGGACACACAGATCTGCAGCTCGGCTCAGGTACCTCCATAGCAAGCTGCTTGCTGTGGGGGCATTCAGCAGGAGAGATGGGCCAGGAGCAGCTAAGAAAGACCAGAGAAGAGGAGGATCTGGGATGCCCTGTGCAAATTCACTGCACAGAGCAGGTAAGTATAACATGTTTGTTATTTTAAAAAACGCATTATTATTATTATGTATTTATTTTTTACACACATTTTTTTTCTCTCTGCAAAGAGTGAGAGAGATACAATGTATCTTTCCTTTCCATTCACAGAGAGAGAAACACAGGGGTGGGCTTTACAGTGGCAGATCACTGTGATAGCCAATCAGGGGCCACCACAGCGATAAGGTGACCCGGAATCGGTAGTTCGCTATGGGACTTGGGGCTCTCGGTGAGACCGAGGTCTCTGTGGCGGAAGTGAGCTGTGTGGTGCGCTCCCAGCACCAAGACAGAAACACATATCTGCGGCCCCACGACTAAAAGCCCAGTCCAGTGAGGCCTCATTCATATGTTATGTTGGCGTGAAGGGGTTAATTAATTTGAATTTTATGTTTTATTTCATTTTGTATTTTATAGAAATGTTATATACACAACTGTTATCAATACAATAACTTTTTTGTTTATTTCAGGTACTTTTATAAAGCTGTCCCAATCTACACAGCGCTTTACATGTACAGTAGCTCACAAAAGTGAGTACACCCCTCACATTTTTGTAAATATATTATTATATCTTTTCATGTGACAACACTGAAGAAATGACACTTTGCTACAATGTAAAGTAGTGAGTGTACAGCTTGTATAACAGTTTAATTTTTCTGTCCCCACAAAATAACTCAACACACAGCCATTAATGTCTAAACCGCTGGAAAACAAAAGTGAGTACACCCCTAAGTGAAAATGTCCAGCTTGGGTCCAAAGTGTCAATATTTTGTATGTCCACCATTATTTTCCAGCACTGTCTTAACCCTCTTGGGTATGGAGTTCACCAGAGCTTCACAGGTTGCCACTGGAGTCCTCTTCCACTCCTCCATGACGACATCACAACGCTGTTTAATGTTAGAGACCTTGTGCACCGCCACCTTCCTTTGCTAACCACTTAGCCACTATGCTGCCCAAGTTGATTTTTTTTTATTGCAATTTTGTTCATACATACAATAATTCATATTACTGAAAAACAAATCTGCTGTTGAGGGAATGATAATAAGGGTTTTGTTTTGCTACATATTTGGTTTAACTGTGGCACTTATTTATATGTGCTTGTATCTACAGTGTGGATTTTTCATTATTTGCTCATGCTTATATGTACTGATGCGGGGAGAGTACCTTCGGGTTTCCAGGTCACAGTAAAGCATAGTTGAGGATTTATTTCTCACTCTTTCCTCTGTAATTTTCCACAAACCATAAATGCTCCTTTCATTTGGCAAGAATTGATGCCGCCCTTAATGGGCACTTATGGCATTCAACAAATGAAGGATTTTAGCATTGCAGCACACATAAAGCATATTAATTGCTAGCTGGGAGGTTTTTTTTCACACTGCAGTAATGTTTCATGATGGTTTGTGTTGACACAGTGAGCGCATCGACACCTAAAGTCAAAAAGGTTACTGGTAGCTTTTTACAGTACATTTAACAGTGCGACAGGACACTATATAAAATGTAAATGGTTAATGATGCAATATGCACGTTTACAAATTGTTAAATAATATGCCTGCTATTCAGCTATGCTTTTGGCTTTGCATCAAGGATGAAATGCAATTTTGCATCATAGCTGCCAATTAAATAAAATAACCACAGATCCCAACCTCCTTATATGGAGAGACTGTTCCCTTCTTTAGAGCCAACTCTATTGTCCCTCGTTCCTTCTCCTTTTTCCCTCTTTTTAATCTGATGTATAGACCTGTATGAAAATGTACTACTTAACTGCCAAAAGTGTTAGCCCTTGTACACACGGTCGGACATTCCGATAACAAAATCCGTCGGATTTTGTCCGACGGATTTTGTCCGAAACTTGTGTTGCATACACACGGTCGGACAAAGTTGTCGGAAAATCCGATCGTACATAACGTGATGGCGTTATTTCATTACGATGGGACTACGTTCAGGCTAGTAGCCAATAGCTTTGGTCTAGGAATTTGATCTGAGCATGCGTGGCACTTTGTCTGATTGGAATTCTCTACACACAATCGGACAAAGTCCGATCGGATCATGTTGTCGGAAAATTTTATAGCCCAGCTCTAAAACTTTGTCCGTCGGATATTCTGACGGAAACAGTCCGATGGAGCCCACACACAGTCGGATTATCCAACAACACGGTCCGATCAGACATTTTCTGTCGGAATGTCCGACCGTGTGTACAAGGGCTTACACCGCTCTGAACATTTCATCCAACCTCTATACCATTGCATTTATTATTTTGAAAAGCCAGTATTAAGCAAAAGAGGGGTCAAAAAGCATTTTTCATGTCCCACATAATTAGGGGCTTGGCAGGGGGTGTCCTTGTGTCTTCATATCTTTTTGCTAAAAGGTGTCCCTCTTTCTCTCTCAGAAGTTTAGTATAAAATAGCTCCCAGGAACACATTGCTGCTGAGCTGATTTCTCCAAACCCATTGTACATAATACTGCAGCGAAATACCATATGGCAAATCCAATAACGTCAACTGTCCCAGATTTGCTAACACAGCCCCGCATCTTGGTCCTCAGTCTGACCAATGCTGAGTCCCGGGTCATGTCCTGGGATCACATCAATGTTATTTGAGCTACTGCACATGTGCAGTAAATCAAAAAGGTATTTATTGCAGGGATCAGGGCTGCAACTGTCCAAAAGCCATTAAGTGGACATGATTTGGGGTATAAAATTTGGACTATGGGCACAGTTACCAATGTCCCAGGAACTAGAACCATAATGTTAGAAAGTATGCAAATTATGACTTAGTTATGCACTTGGCATATAAATAGGTGTAGCATCCTCTTAGTTAGCTGCTAGGATATTATTTAAATGTTGTTCTCTTTTGGCTCTGTAATCAGTGGAGAAGTTGCTGATTGTCTTGCACTGAGCTCAGCAGCAGGTTTGATTGCTTCTCCGTGCCATCTGGAAGGCTCCAGAACATAGGAGTGGAGCAGGTCAAATGAGCGTCTAAATATTTATGGGGCCAATCCCTGGGGAGGTGTGACCAGTAGGTCGTTGAAGAGCACATAAATAGTCTGGAGACACTACAAGAAAATGTGGGCAATGTAATAATAAACATTATAAGCGGTATTCATTAAAGTGTATTTAAAATGATACTAAAGTCTCAATTTCTGTTTCGCTTAAAAATAACAAATAGGTTATGCTTACGTGCTCTGTACTGTGGTTTTGCACAAAGCAGCCCAGATCCTTCTCTTCCCCCATGGCCGCTCCTGACCTCTCCCTCCTGCCGAGTGCCCCCACAACAAGCAGCTTGTCAATTCAGACATGGAGCCATGGTTCGGCCCCACCCCCTCTCTCTCCGTCCCACTGCTATCTCAGCCAATGCGGAGGGAGAGTTCCGGACAGCCAAGACTCTTGTGCAACATCTCTGGATCAAGATGGGCTCAGGTAGGTATTTGGAGGGCTGAGGAGGGAGCTGCACACAAAAGGTTTTTTATCTTAATGCATAGAATGC
This sequence comes from Lithobates pipiens, assembly GCF_037356315.1. NCBI lineage: Eukaryota > Metazoa > Chordata > Amphibia > Anura > Ranidae > Lithobates > Lithobates pipiens. The sequence continues at coordinate 77,280,771 of NW_027507764.1, forward strand.
ATTAAGATAAAAAAACCTTCTGACTTTAGAACCACTTTAAACAAAAGAACACAAATCTTATTTTATGCAGCTTACCCAGATGTGCTGGCTGCATTTGTTATATTTTTTCTGACTTTTTGCCTTTATTTCCTCCTGGTAATCCTATCAGTAGCCCACTTCTTGTCATAGATAACAACGCTCACTCACCCTACTGTATCTATGGAGAGACAGCGTTTTTACCCTAGGACAGAAAGTATTTTAGAACTACAGGCCTTACTACTCCACTTATCCTCCTTTCCATAATATAGGGGAGGAGTTCTGTAGTTAAAGGGGTTGTAAACCCTCAAGGTTTTTCACCTTAATGCATTCTATGCATTAAGGTGAAAAACCTTCTGTAGTGCCCCCCTTTTTTACTTACCTGAACCCGATCGATCCAGCGACGGGGACAAGCACAGCAGCTCCAGCCGCTGTCTCTGGTTCTAATTGGATAGATAGATTGATAGCCGCAGAAACCATTGGCTCCAACTGCTGTCAATCAAATCCAGTGACACGGGAGCCAGGCCGAGTCCTGCTGTCTGTGTCAATAGACTCAGCAGCAGGAATCGGGAGCATGAGTGTCCCCATGGAACGTGGCTCTCCGTGGGAGCACTTGAGAAGAGGAGGAGCCAAGAGCGCCGCTGAGGGACCCCAGAAGAGGAGGATCTGGGCCACTCTGTGCAAAACCCTTTGCACAGAGGAGGTAAGTATGACATGTTTGTTATTTTTTCATTTTTTTAACAAACTTTTACAACCTCTTTAAAAGATAAGATATAGCAAAACTCTTTGTCAGGAATTGTTTCACCCACTGGTGGCACTTTGATTTCCAGATCAATATGCTGTATTTAGAGATAAGGGGAAATTGAGAAAAGGGACTGGAGGGTAACCAACCCCCGGGACTTTTATGACGGCACCAAATATATTTAAACGGTAAGTAAAATCGATAAAGTTTTATTTAGTGTACAGAGAACATTTTTCAGACAAAAAAGACAGCTTCATCCATTTACATACAGAGTAGAAAATGCGGGTATACAAAAGTTGGTATATAAGCCTACAAGACTCCACAGATTACCACATTCATATACGATTTAAACTGCATTGTTTCTTTCCTACATGTTTCGCTCTTCTGAGCTTCCTCAGGACAATTGCAGCATACAGCAATCAATAGAAAACCCATATAGCTGATGAATTTATATAAATGTATATCGTTGTTTCCAAATATTATACACATCAATTTGTGCTTAGGCGAGGATAAATTATCTTCTCCTCCTTTACCATCAAACAGGCGGATTGCGGCGAGAGCACCATTAGGGATCCCCCATTCCTCCCCCCATGAATCTGGTGATACCAAGAGGGTGACTAAACTAGAACCAGTTGGACGTGCCCGGTACCAGCGAACCCCATATATTGTCAGATGAAAATTGAACAGAATATGTTTTTGAACACGAGAAATTTCTCTGTGCTAATCTGTAGTGATGGCCGAACGGTTCGCCCGGCGGTCGTTTCGCGGCGAATTTCCGACTTTCGCCGTCCGCGGGTTCGAACGCCTTTTTCCGTCGTTCGCCCCGGCGGACTTACGTGTTTAATGTATACAAGAACTTTAACCTTTCGTGACACGTTTATCATGTGTTACAGGACAACCAATTGAGACATGACAGCTCATGGACACTTGGACATTCCCCCTAACCTATAAATACACCCGATCCGGTGGCCATTTTACATTCTTTCTTCTGTCACTGTAGGGAAAGGATCCTGTGTGGAGTAGGGACAGAGAAAACGCTAGCTATTTGGTACACAAAAGTTCTTTTCAGGACTGGTATAGGTGTTAGGTCAGCAGCCTGAGTTTCTTTTGTCAGTTTAGATAAAGGGACAGAGCGCTGTATGCTGCTATTTTAGGGACAGCTCAGCCAGATTAGTCTTTCTTCATCATCATCATCATCATCATCATTAGCTGTTACTATCAGGTCCACAAAAGAGCTGTTCCAGCTAATCGTTCCAGCCTACTCTTTTTTGCCAATTTGTATAGGGACAGGCAGGAAGCAGTGTTGTCAGGCAGTGAGGATAATTTTAAAGACTTGCTGTTACTATTAGTTCCACAAAGGTTCTTTTCAGGACTGGTATCAGTGGTACGGTAATAGGCTTGTACACGTATAATATTCTTTCTTCCAAATATAGAAAGAATATTATACTTGACTGCTGCCCTTCTGCTGCAGTCTGCTAATCATTCACAACTCACTTGTTCCACAAAGCTCTTTATCAGGACTGGTAACTTGGTCTGTCTAGGGTGCTACGGTACATAGGCTTGGGTGCGGTACAGTCTGCTGTTCTGTAAGGACCGCTATCGGTCCACAATACATAGGGTTGCCGTGCACTACTGCTGACCGCTGCCCTATACTGCAGCAGTCCTTCATTGGTATAGGGACTGACGTACAGTCTGCTAATCACTAACACACAACCTGCTTGGTCCACAAAAGTTCTTATAAGGACTGGTAACTTGGTATAGGGTGCTACGGTACATAGGCCTGAGTGCAGTACAGTCTGCTGTTCTGTAAGGACCGCTATCGGTCCACAATACATAGGGTTGCCGTGCACTACTGCTGACCGCTGCCCTATACTGCAGCAGTCCTTCAGCGGTATAGGGACTGACGCACAGTCTGCTAAACACTAACACACAACCTGCTTGGTCCACAAAAGTTCTTATAAGGACTGGTAACTTGGTATAGGGTGCTACGGTACATAGGCCTGAGTGCAGTACAGTCTGCTGTTCTGTAAGGACCGCTATCGGTCCACAATACATAGGGTTGACGTGCACTACTGCTGACCGCTGCCCTATACTGCAGCAGTCCTTCAGCGGTATAGGGACTGACGCACAGTCTGCTAAACACTAACACACAACCTGCTTGGTCCACAAAAGTTCTTATAAGGACTGGTAACTTGGTATAGGGTGCTACGGTACATAGGCCTGAGTGCAGTACAGTCTGCTGTTCTGTAAGGACCGCTATCGGTCCACAATACATAGGGTTGCCGTGCACTACTGCTGACCGCTGCCCTATACTGCAGCAGTCCTTCATTGGTATAGGGACTGACGTACAGTCTGCTAATCACTAACACACAACCTGCTTGGTCCACAAAAGTTCTTATAAGGACTGGTAACTTGGTATAGGGTGCTACGGTACATAGGCCTGAGTGCGTTACAGTCTGCTGTTCTGTAAGGACCGCTATCGGTCCACAATACATAGGGTTGCCGTGCACTACTGCTGACCGCTGCCCTATACTGCAGCAGTCCTTCATTGGTATAGGGACTGACGTACAGTCTGCTAATCACTAACACACAACCTGCTTGGTCCACAAAAGTTCTTATAAGGACTGGTAACTTGGTATAGGGTGCTACGGTACATAGGCCTGAGTGCGTTACAGTCTGCTGTTCTGTAAGGACCGCTATCGGTCCACAATACATAGGGTTGCCGTGCACTACTGCTGACCGCTGCCCTATACTGCAGCAGTCCTTCAGCGGTATAGGGACTGACGCACAGTCTGCTAAACACTAACACACAACCTGCTTGGTCCACAAAAGTTCTTATAAGGACTGGTAACTTGGTATAGGGTGCTACGGTACATAGGCCTGAGTGCGTTACAGTCTGCTGTTCTGTAAGGACCGCTATCGGTCCACAATACATAGGGTTGCCGTGCACTACTGCTGACCGCTGCCCTATACTGCAGCAGTCCTTCATTGGTATAGGGACTGACGTACAGTCTGCTAATCACTAACACACAACCTGCTTGGTCCACAAAAGTTCTTATAAGGACTGGTAACTTGGTATAGGGTGCTACGGTACATAGGCCTGAGTGCAGTACAGTCTGCTGTTCTGTAAGGACCGCTATCGGTCCACAATACATAGGGTTGACGTGCACTACTGCTGACCGCTGCCCTATACTGCAGCAGTCCTTCAGCGGTATAGGGACTGACGCACAGTCTGCTAAACACTAACACACAACCTGCTTGGTCCACAAAAGTTCTTATAAGGACTGGTAACTTGGTATAGGGTGCTACGGTACATAGGCCTGAGTGCGTTACAGTCTGCTGTTCTGTAAGGACCGCTATCGGTCCACAATACATAGGGTTGCCGTGCACTACTGCTGACCGCTGCCCTATACTGCAGCAGTCCTTCATTGGTATAGGGACTGACGTACAGTCTGCTAATCACTAACACACAACCTGCTTGGTCCACAAAAGTTCTTATAAGGACTGGTAACTTGGTATAGGGTGCTACGGTACATAGGCCTGAGTGCAGTACAGTCTGCTGTTCTGTAAGGACCGCTATCGGTCCACAATACATAGGGTTGACGTGCACTACTGCTGACCGCTGCCCTATACTGCAGCAGTCCTTCAGCGGTATAGGGACTGACGCACAGTCTGCTAAACACTAACACACAACCTGCTTGGTCCACAAAAGTTCTTATAAGGACTGGTAACTTGGTATAGGGTGCTACGGTACATAGGCCTGAGTGCAGTACAGTCTGCTGTTCTGTAAGGACCGCTATCGGTCCACAATACATAGGGTTGCCGTGCACTACTGCTGACCGCTGCCCTATACTGCAGCAGTCCTTCAGCGGTATAGGGACTGACGCACAGTCTGCTAAACACTAACACACAACCTGCTTGGTCCACAAAAGTTCTTATAAGGACTGGTAACTTGGTATAGGGTGCTACGGTACATAGGCCTGAGTGCAGTACAGTCTGCTGTTCTGTAAGGACCGCTATCGGTCCACAATACATAGGGTTGCCGTGCACTACTGCTGACCGCTGCCCTATACTGCAGCAGTCCTTCATTGGTATAGGGACTGACGTACAGTCTGCTAATCACTAACACACAACCTGCTTGGTCCACAAAAGTTCTTATAAGGACTGGTAACTTGGTATAGGGTGCTACGGTACATAGGCCTGAGTGCGTTACAGTCTGCTGTTCTGTAAGGACCGCTATCGGTCCACAATACATAGGGTTGCCGTGCACTACTGCTGACCGCTGCCCTATACTGCAGCAGTCCTTCATTGGTATAGGGACTGACGTACAGTCTGCTAATCACTAACACACAACCTGCTTGGTCCACAAAAGTTCTTATAAGGACTGGTAACTTGGTATAGGGTGCTACGGTACATAGGCCTGAGTGCGTTACAGTCTGCTGTTCTGTAAGGACCGCTATCGGTCCACAATACATAGGGTTGCCGTGCACTACTGCTGACCGCTGCCCTATACTGCAGCAGTCCTTCAGCGGTATAGGGACTGACGCACAGTCTGCTAATCACTAACACACAACCTGCTTGGTCCACAAAAGTTTTTATAAGGACTGGTAACTTGGTATAGGGTGCTACGGTACATAGGCCTGAGTGCAGTACAGTCTGCTGTTCTGTAAGGACCGCTATCGGTCCACAATACATAGGGTTGCCGTGCACTACTGCTGACCGCTGCCCTATACTGCAGCAGTCCTTCATTGGTATAGGGACTGACGTACAGTCTGCTAATCACTAACACACAACCTGCTTGGTCCACAAAAGTTTTTATAAGGACTGGTAACTTGGTATAGGGTGCTACGGTACATAGGCCTGAGTGCAGTACAGTCTGCTGTTCTGTAAGGACCGCTATCGGTCCACAATACATAGGGTTGCCGTGCACTACTGCTGACCGCTGCCCTATACTGCAGCAGTCCTTCATTGGTATAGGGACTGACGTACAGTCTGCTAATCACTAACACACAACCTGCTTGGTCCACAAAAGTTCTTATAAGGACTGGTAACTTGGTATAGGGTGCTACGGTACATAGGCCTGAGTGCAGTACAGTCTGCTGTTCTGTAAGGACCGCTATCGGTCCACAATACATAGGGTTGCCGTGCACTACTGCTGACCGCTGCCCTATACTGCAGCAGTCCTTCATTGGTATAGGGACTGACGTACAGTCTGCTAATCACTAACACACAACCTGCTTGGTCCACAAAAGTTTTTATAAGGACTGGTAACTTGGTATAGGGTGCTACGGTACATAGGCCTGAGTGCAGTACAGTCTGCTGTTCTGTAAGGACCGCTATCGGTCCACAATACATAGGGTTGACGTGCACTACTGCTGACCGCTGCCCTATACTGCAGCAGTCCTTCAGCGGTATAGGGACTAAGAGTTTTGTCACAGGGTGATTTAAAAAATGACAGGCAGAGGAAGAGGCAGGCCCTTCCGCAGGGGTGGTAGGGGTAGGGCAGGAGCAACAGCCTTGAGCCAAAGTGGGAAGTTGCAGAAGGTGCGTTCAATTACTTTAAAGGACGCACCAGACTTGGTTGAGTGGCTCACTCAGCCTTATTCTTCTGCACCCTCCTCATCCTCTCGATCTGCACCCTCTTCTTCACTCTCTGCTATGTGCACCCCCAAAGACACTACCACCAACAACACGACCACCACCACCACCACCACATACCTTCCGCTTGAGTCACTGGAATTATTTTCCGATCCATATCAAGAGGACATTTCTGATGCGCAGCCACTCTTGGTATTGGATCAGGAAGAGGAGGTAGCAACAAGCGCTACTCAGCAGTCTGACGCCAGTACCCAGATCAGCCCAAGGAGGAGGTTGGTCCCCGGTGTTGCTGCCTACTCTACTTATAGCGGTGGGGAAGGTGACGTTGATGATGACGTGTCTAGTGATGTCACGTGGGTGCCCACAAGAGAGGAAGAGGAGGGGAGTTCAGAGGGAGATATGGACCAGCAGATAGGGAGGAGAAGCAGCAATGACTTACATTGCACAGCAGGGACAAAGCAGACTGCAAATGTATCAGGAGCGAGTCATCGACCATGTACGGTCACATCTGGCGCTCCCAGGACACCGGCACATGGCTCCGCAGTGTGGGCTTTTTTTAACGTGTCCGCTGCTGACAATAGCGTTGCCATCTGCAATCTTTGCAGTCAACGCGTTAGTCGCGGTAAGCCCAATACTCACCTAGGGACGACCGCCTTAAGAAGGCACATGAGCAGCCATCACCGAGCCCAGTGGGAGCAACGGAACACACAAAGCCACACTGCAGGCTCTCACCGTCCAGCCTCGTCTTCTACTTCTCCTTCTCCTCTCTCCTCACAATTGTCCTCCACTCCACCTTCCATCACGCCAAGCTCACATTTTTCTGCAAAAAGGCAGGCTTCCGTGGGCCTAATGTTTGAGCGTAAAAAAATGATGACGCCGGATAACCCTCTTGCCCAACGGTTGGCGGCTGGCTTGTCAGAACTCATAGCCCGCCAACTACTGCCATATAAACTGGTGGACTCGGAGGCCTTTCGCAAATTTGTGGCCATTGGAACACCACAATGGAAGGTCCCAGGAAGGAAGTATTTCTCAGAGAAGGGCATCCCAGAGCTATATGGCCATGTTCAGCGGCAAGTGAATGTATCTCTGGCACACAGTGTCGGTGCCAAGATACATCTGACCACAGACACGTGGTCTAGCAAACACGGGCAGGGAAGGTATATCAGTTTTACTGCCCACTGGGTGAACCTTCTGACGGCCGTCAAGCATGTAACCCGTGGCACCCGTGTAGATTTGGTTTTACCGCCACGGATTGCATGCAGGCCTGACTCTTCTTCTCCTCCTCCTACTCCATCCTCCTCCCTCTCCTCCTCAGCTGCCTCCTCCTTTTCCGCTGCTAGCGTCTCTTCCACTGCACCGCCCAAGCTCCCCAGAACCTATTCCACATGCCAGGTGAGACGTTGCCATGCCGTGCTGCGTCTGTTGTGCCTGGAAGCAAAGAGCCACACTGGCCCGGCACTCCTTTCAGCTTTGCGTTCACAGGCAGATGAGTGGCTAACACCGCTCAATTTGACAGTTGGTAAAGTGGTGTGTGACAACGGTGCCAATCTGCTTAGCGCATTGAAACAGGGCAAAATCACGCACGTGCCGTGCATGGCACACGTCTTAAACTTGGTCGTGCAGCGATTCCTTGTCAAATACCCTGGGGTCCAGGACATCTTGCGGCAGGCAAGGAAAATCTCGGCCCATTTCAGAAGATCTTACACGGCCATGGCTCGCCTTGCTGACATTCAGCGGCGACACCATCTGCCGGTCAGACGTCTTATTTGCGATTGCCCGACGCGATGGAACTCAACCTTCTATATGCTTGATAGGCTGCTCCAGCAGAAACGTGCAGTTAACGTCTACCTGTATGAACTCTGCGAAAGAAACGGTTCTGGGGAGCTGGGTTTTTTTTCACCGCGCCAGTGGCTGCTCATGCGCGACACATGCAGACTTCTGCGGCCATTTGAGGAGATCACCAAACTGGTCAGTCGCAGCCATGGCGCCATCAGTGACATGGTACCTTATGCCTTCTTTCTGGAGCGTGCATTGCGTCGTGTCATTGATCAGGCTGTGGAGGAGCAGGAGCGGGAAGATGAGGAAGTCGCAATGCTGGATGAATTCCCAGGGGGGGCTACTCTATCTGAGACAAGTCAACAACAGGAGTCTGATGAGGAGTCAGAGGAGGATGGTGCCGGGGCGGATGAGCAGGAGCAAGAAGAGCATGCTTTAAACCTTTCTGGGATCCCTGTTGTGCGAGGATGGGGAGAGGAGAATGAAGAGGACGACATTATCCTGGATGATGAGCAGGAGCCAGGCCACCACACCGCTTCCACTTTAGTGCAAATGGGGGCCTTCATGCTCCAGTGTTTTAATAGGGACCCCCGTATAAAAAGCATGAGGGTCAAGGACCAGTACTGGGTGGCAACGTACTTAGACCCCCGGTACAAACACAAAATGGCGGAAATGTTACCGCCGTCGCAGAGGGCTGTCAGAATGCAGCACTTCCAGGCCTTGCTTCGAGAAATGCTGCATTCTGCTTTTGCGTGCGCTGGCAGAGGAGCAATTCCCACTCCCAGAGAAGGATTTGCGGGTACCAATCCAACAGCGCCTGCAAGAAGAGGCCGGTTTGAAGATGTGTTGGTGACTTCGGATATGAGGTCATTCTTTCAGCCGACCCATCGACAGGTGTCATCCGGATCCAGCATCAGGGAACGCCTAGACCGTCAGGTGTCCGACTACATTGGGTTAACGGCCGATGTGGACGCTCTGAGGAGTGATGAACCCCTAGACTACTGGGTGGGCAGGCTTGACCTCTGGCCAGAGCTTGCCCAATTTGCAATCGAACTGTTGGCTTGCCCCTCATCCAGTGTCCTGTCCGAAAGGACGTTCAGCGCAGCAGGGGGGATTGTGACCGATAAGCGTACTCGCCTAGCTCACCACAGTGTTAACTACCTCACATTTCTAAAAATGAATGAGGCATGGATCTCGGAGGAATTCAACACATGTGATCAGTAGACCATGTATATGTCTATAAACAATTTTTGGAATCAAGCACACAGACCTTCTTAATTCATTTGGCTCACTTCCCTGACCCAAAAAAGCACACCGTACTATATGCCCCTACCCTCCTCTTTGAAGAGGTTGAGCGGTGTCATATTTCTACTGGGGCTGCTTATTATGAGGGGTTCCCACCATCCCTGTGCTGTGCTGACTTCCTCCTGGGTGTTCTTATTATGAGGGGCTCCCACCATCCCTGTGCTGTGCTGACTTCCTCCTGGGGGTTCTTATTATGAGGGGATCACACCATCCCTGTGCTGTGCTGACTTCCTCCTGGGGGTTCTTATTATGAGGGGATCACACCATCCCTGTGCTGTGCTGACTTCCTCCTGGGGCTGCTTACGGTGCTGCTGTCAGCGCTGTATGTCACGGAGCTGCTGTCAGCGCTGTATGTCACGGAGCTGCTGTCAGCGCTGTATGTCACGGAGCTGCTGTCAGCGCTGTATGTCACGGAGCTGCTGTCAGCGCTGTATGTCACGGAGCTGCTGTCAGCGCTGTATGTCACGGAGCTGCTGTCAGCGCTGTATGTCACGGAGCTGCTGTCAGCGCTGTATGTCACGGAGCTGCTGTCAGCGCTGTATGTCACGGTGCTGCTGTCAGCGCTGTATGTCACGGAGCTGCTGTCAGCGCTGTATGTCACGGAGCTGCTGTCAGCGCTGTATGTCACGGAGCTGCTGTCAGCGCTGTATGTCACGGAGCTGCTGTCAGCGCTGTATGTCACGGAGCTGCTGTCAGCGCTGTATGTCACGGAGCTGCTGTCAGCGCTGTATGTCACGGAGCTGCTGTCAGTGCTGTATGTCACGGAGCTGCTGTCAGCGCTGTATGTCACGGAGCTGCTGTCAGCGCTGTATGTCACGGAGCTGCTGTCAGCGCTGTATGTCACGGTGCTGCTGTCAGCGCTGTATGTCACGGAGCTGCTGTCAGCGCTGTATGTCACGGAGCTGCTGTCAGTGCTGTATGTCACGGAGCTGCTGTCAGCGCTGTATGTCACGGAGCTGCTGTCAGCGCTGTATGTCACGGAGCTGCTGTCAGCGCTGTATGTCACGGTGCTGCTGTCAGCGCTGTATGTCACGGAGCTGCTGTCAGCGCTGTATGTCACGGAGCTGCTGTCAGCGCTGTATGTCACGGAGCTGCTGTCAGCGCTGTATGTCACGGAGCTGCTGTCAGCGCTGTATGTCACGGAGCTGCTGTCAGCGCTGTATGTCACGGAGCTGCTGTCAGCGCTGTATGTCACGGAGCTGCTGTCAGTGCTGTATGTCACGGAGCTGCTGTCAGCGCTGTATGTCACGGAGCTGCTGTCAGCGCTGTATGTCACGGAGCTGCTGTCAGCGCTGTATGTCACGGTGCTGCTGTCAGCGCTGTATGTCACGGAGCTGCTGTCAGCGCTGTATGTCACGGAGCTGCTGTCAGTGCTGTATGTCACGGAGCTGCTGTCAGCGCTGTATGTCACGGAGCTGCTGTCAGCGCTGTATGTCACGGAGCTGCTGTCAGCGCTGTATGTCACGGTGCTGCTGTCAGCGCTGTATGTCACGGAGCTGCTGTCAGCGCTGTATGTCACGGAGCTGCTGTCAGCGCTGTATGTCACGGAGCTGCTGTCAGCGCTGTATGTCACGGAGCTGCTGTCAGCGCTGTATGTCACGGAGCTGCTGTCAGCGCTGTATGTCACGGTGCTGATGTCAGTGCTCTGTATTACGGTGCTGCTGTCAGTGCTCTGTATCTCCTGCACCCTCTTGTTTGCCTACCCTGGTCCCTGACCTTCCCTCTCCTCCATTGCCTTCATTAGCTCCATAGTCCTGAATTGTCAGAACAATTTCCCAAATAAAAAAAAAATGCTTGTAGTTATCGATCCCAAATTCACCTCATACATGTATTATGCTATTGTCCAGGTGGTGGGACTACGTGCTACCCCCTAATAATTACCCCGTGGCCGCAAATTCGACCTAAAGGTTTGCGAAATTCGCCTCCCATTGAAGTCAATGGAGCCCGCGGCGAACGGTCGTTTTCGCGAACGTTTGTGCCCGTTCGCGTTTCGCGTTCGCGAAACGTCCCGTCGGAAGTTCGTCCATCACTACTAATCTGTTCAATAGAGCAGTAGTAGTGTAGTCAGGAAGATTTAAGTGCTTCTCCGTCAGTGAGCGGCTCCACGTGTCTGCTTCCGTCACCTGTTTCTCAATTTCCCCTTATCTCTAAATAATCTTTAACTGGGATGTGGCACCCTTTTATCATCCATACGAATGTGACCATTAGCCTTTTCTATATATATCCTTTGTCCATCAATATGCTGTAGTTATGGTGTGCACTATCAGGTATCTATAAGCAGGTAGAAGCTCATAGTAATCAGCCATCGCCTAATGTTTGTTGCTGAAAGAGTATTTAGTCTTTCATGTGCTACTTCCCCTTGCTTTGGTGTTCTGCCCATGTGCCCCTGACCTGCGAACCATGTACCTGCATGTTGATCTTTATCCCATTCCTGATCCTCTGCCTGCTTCCTTGCTCCTGTTCCTGTGTACCCTCTCCCTGTTCTGGCTTGCTCCTTGCTCACTCTGCCTGATCTCCTGTGCATGATCCTGGCTTTGACACTGACTACACTTATCAGCCATGTCCCACTGTATATTTGGTTTAGGTGGTTGCTTATTGTATCACAGGATACCAGCACTCCGTATCCGTGACACTCTTCCAATGGTTCATTTAACAGACCAAATAGGGACATATAAAGTGCCTTGAAAAAGTATTCACACTCCTTGAAAATGTCCACTTTTTGTCATGTTATAATCAAAAATGTAAAGCCCCGTACACACGAGAGGACTTATGTCCGACAGACTTCCGAAGGAGTTCCGCCGGAGTTCTGCCGGAGTTCTGACAGAGTTCTGACGGACTTTTCGGCTGAGCGGACTTGGCCACACACAATCACACTAAACTCCGACGGATTCGAACGTGATGACGTACGACTGGATTCGAATAAGGAAGTTCATAGCCAGTAGCCAATAGCTGCCCTAGCGTCGGTTTTAGTCCGTCGGAATAGCATACACGCGATCGAATAGTCTGACGGGATCAGTCCGTCAGACTTTGGATGTTGAAAAGTCCGCTCGTGTGTACGGGGCTTTAATGTATTTTATTGGGATTTTATGTGATAGACACAAGTGGCACATTATTGCAAAGTGGAAGGAAAATGATAAATGGTTTTCAAATTTTTTCTTTTTTTTAATAAATAAATATCTGCAAAGTGTGGGGGGGTATTTGTATTTAGCCCCCAAGTCAATACTTTGTAGAACCACCTTTCGCTGTAATTACAGCTGCAAGTCTTTTTGGGGATGTCTCTACCAGCTTTCACATCTAGAGAGTGGCATGTTTGCCCATTCTTCTTTGCAAAATAGCTCAAGCTCTGCAAGATTGGACGGAGAGTGTCTGTGACCTGCAATATTCAAGTCTTGTCACATATACTCATTTGGATTTAGGTCTGGACTTTGACTGGGTCATTCTAACACATGAATAGTTTTTGATCTAAACCATTCCATTGTAGCTCTGGCTGTATGTTTAGGGTCGTTGTCTCTGCCCCAGTCTCAAGTCTTTTGCAGACTCTGGCATGTTTTTTTCTAAGATTGTTCTGTATTTTCTTCCATCCATCTTCCCATCAACTCTGACCAGCTTCCCTGTTCCTGTTGAAGAAAAGCATCCCCACAACATGATGCTGCCACCACCATGTTTCACGATGGGGATGGTGTGTTCAGGATGGTGTGTTCAGATAGCCTTTTGCCTTTAGGCCAAAAAGTTCAAACTTGGTCTCATCTGACCAGAGCACCTTCTTCTACATGTTTGCTATGTCCCCCACATGGCTTCTCAAAAACTGCAAATGGGACTTCTTATGACTTTCAACAATGGCTTTCTTCTTGCCACTCTTCCAGATTTGTGGAGTGCATACGTTTTGCAGTTGTGCTATACGCTTTCCATTTTCGGATGATGGATTGATCAGTGCTCCATGAGATGTTCAAAGCTTAGTATATTTTTTATAACCTAATCCTGCTTTAAACTTCTCCACAACTTTATCCCTGACCTGTCTGGTGTGTACCTTTTCTTCATGATGCTGTTTGTTCACTAAGGTTCTCTAACAAACCTCTGAGGGCTTCACAGAACAGCTGTATTTATACTGAAATTAAATTACACACAGGTGGACTCTATTTACTAATTAGGTGACTTCTGAAGGCAATTGGTTCCACTCGGAGTAAAAGGGGATGAATACAAATGCACGCCACACTTTTCAGATATTGATTTGTAAAAAAACTTTAAAATCATTTATCATTTTCCTTCCACTTCACAAGTATTTGCCACTTTGTGTTGGTCACATGCTTGCATCATGTAAAATCCCAATAAAATACATTTACGTTTTTGGTTGTAAAATGACAAAATGTGGAAAATTCCAAGGGGTGTAAGTACTTAGGGTCTACATCTGGCGACACAGTGGTGTAGTGAGTAGCACTCTCGCCTAGCAGTAAAATGGGTCGCTGGATCGAATCTCCAACCACGACACTAACTGCCTGGAGTTTGCATGTTCTCCCTGTGCCTGCATGGTTTTCCTCCGAGTACTCCAGTTTCCTCCCACACTCCAATGACATGCTGGTAGGTTAGTGAGTTGGGGACCTTGAATTGTGGGCTCCTTGAGGGTAGGGACCAATGTGAGTGTGCGATGTATGTGTGGAGCACTGTGTAAATTGATGGTGCTATATGGGTACCTTAAATAAATAATAATAATAGATGGCATCTTAATGAGACGCAATGGGTGTTATCTACGAAAGGCAAATCAACTTTGCACTGGAAGTGCACTTGGAAATGCTGTCGCTCTAAATCCAAGGGGTAGATCTGAAATGAGGGGAAAGACCCCCCCCCCCCCCAAAAAAAAGAAAACTAAAAAAAAAATACTACAGAAGAATCTTGCCATAAAAAGAAAAATATAACGTCAAAAGTCCATTAAAATGTCTGACAGCCATAGTGGTAAGAAAAATTTAGGAAGTCACTCTGTTCCTTCCAACAATGACGGTTGTATCATTTTAATAAAGCTGAAATTAAATAATACTTATTATATTTCTAATGATAATAGGTGAACAGATATCTTAAATCATAATTGTTGAAAATGTATGTAAAAATATACAGTATACTGTATATAGGCGTGTAAGCATAAACCTAATTTGTCCCACATTGTAGGGACTGTTTTGTAACCAATTTATTCTATCCCTCGTTCCTTCCAAATTGTCCCTCTTTTCGGTCTGATGTATAGACCTTTATTAAAAAAATACTATTTAACTACAAAAAGTGTTTAACTATACTGAAGTCTTTCATCCCACCTCTAAATCATTGCATTTGATATGTTGAAAGGCTAATATAAAGCAAACATAGTAATATAAAAAATCAACCATAACCATTCATTTTATGCATATCCTTATCATCCACAAAATATGGGACACGGTAAGGGTATCCTTTGCATGTATACATTGTGCTAAAATATATTCCCCTTTCTCATCTGAGAAAGTTGGGAGGTAAGTGTTTGCAATATAAATATGTAGGTAAAGTCAAATATTTGTTGTATACAGTACATGGCAATCAAGCACCAGACCTCAATGTCAAGGATCACTGGATACAGTCTGAGGCCAGCTGTGATGGTATAATTTGCATGTGGTAGAAATGACTGGATAATGTCTGAAGTCAGCTGTGGTGATGTACTTTTGCATGCGGTAAGAGTCTACTATCAAGAAATTGAGATATGTTGCAGTATAGCAGATCACATTAGATCTATATGCACACATTTGCAAACAATATTATGTGTGTCCATGGTTTTTTTTCAGCTGGAATTTGATGGAACTAAGTTCTACCACCTCGGGCTTAGGCCCTGTGCTCCCTGCTCAGCACTATCACTTGTAAACACAGAAGTCCGACTTCTGTTTTTACATGTGACAGCTCATCTCTCAGCAGCTCCCACAAATCTGGTGTCCTGGGTGGCTCCCACTGAGTGCAGGATGGGGACAAGGGAGATGTGGGTGCCTGTGGTGCAGTGCAGATGCTGACACCCCTACTGGATGATCTCCCTGCAAGTGAGAGAGGCAGAGCCATTTACAGTGTGCAATATGAAACATGACCACACCCAATTTTTGATGCTGTTTAGAGGGTGTGTGTGGGTGTCAAGGGGATTTTGGGTGGTCATGGTTTAGTTCCTGCACCTACTTTCTGAGAAAAAAGCCCTGTGTGTATCACAATAAATCTTGCCACACAAAAGTGTGCGGAGTCTGTAGTAAAATTGCAGAAATACAAGGATCAGCCTCCTATAGTCACAGACACTAAATATATCTAGTAAAGACTGAGATAGCATGTGAATTGCATTTAGGTTCTAGGTCAAGATGCACCTTTAAAGCATGGTTATCTCCATGAAAGTTCTATAAATAAAGCAGTTGTATATATTTAAAAGAATTTCAGATTGCAGGCTCCAGTGGAAGAGTATCTTATAATAGCATCCAATGCATAATCCTCCATGAATGTCAGTAAAACATAAGTCCACTGAGCTTACCTTACTGCTACCTTACAACATTTTCGAACCAGGCCCAGCATTCACCAAGGTCCAAGATAGAGCTTCCAAAATAGGCCACATGCTGGAGTATTCACTATAAAGGAAACAAAGTTCCATCTCACAGCAAAACATACATATTCAACTATCAGCTATTTAATGTGAACGAGTGCTTTGCCCTTTGGGTAGTACGGGTAAAACAGTCATGTGTAAGCTCAAATTGGATTTCAATTGGATCATACACAAGTTCCCATGTGGCATTGCTGGACCAACCGCCCAGCACATGCTGCCCTGTGCCTGGTATTTCCATATCTCTTGGTGGTTTCACAGAGCTGCAAGGAAGGGGGCATTAAAGTGACCTATTGCTTTTCCTTGCAAAGCACAGATTTGCTTTCCATAAAACATTTTAGACCACATTAATATTTTGGCCACTCCTACAAATTGTTCAAGTGTACTTTGCACACTGTAGTTTATACTAAAACCAAGCAACCCTTAACTGGCTTCAGTTATATGCTTGTTCCAACTTAATGACTCACCAACTGGTTAGACTATGATAAGGATGACAGCTTTCGAATAGCTCCTTTAAAATCAAGTAAGCAATGGTAATCTCTTAGCCCTTGTACACACGGTCGGAGATTCCGTCGGAATGTGTCCTATCGGACCATTTTGTCGGATATTCCGACTGTATGTGGTATGCATCGGACTGTTTCCGTCTGAATATCCGTCGGACCAAATTTTCCAACTTGCTGGAAATATTTTCCGATAAACTGCTCCGATTGGATATACTCCAAACATGTGTAGAGAATTCCGATCAGAGAAAGTGCCACGCATGCTCAGATCAAATTCCTACATCAAAGCTATTGGCTACTAGCCTGAATGTAGTCCCATCATAACGAAATTACGTCATCACGTTCTGAAAGATCGGATTTTCCGACAACTTTGTCTGACCATGTGTATGCAGCAGTTTCGGGCAAGATCCGTCGGACAAAATCCAACGGATTTGGTTGTCGGAATCTCCGACCGTGTGTACAAGGGCTAACAGGATGTTAGGCCTCTTATGGTAGGTCCCTGGCAATGGGTGTGTCACATAGAACGCCCTTGTGATAGTTTGGTTGTGGTGGTTGGATCTGGCGCTTGGATGGGTTGTAGTCCTTTCCTTTCTCTTCTCCTTCCTTTTATTTTCTTCTCCTCCTTTGATGGTACAATGATAACTTATTGACTATGATAGGTCCTATTGTGTAATGATGGTCATGCCTGAAATATTTCCCAGTGTGCAATGCAGTGGGTACCTAGCCTACTTACATTTTAATCGTTTGATCTAGAACACTTCCTCCTCATTTCTATACTTGACTCTCTTTGGTTGATACATGACCTGTACAAGTCTACTGCATTCATCATCTGTGCCCTTGTTGTGTACACATGTTTGATGTGTCCCATCTGCATTGCAGGATTTTGCCATCAAAGTTTTACTGCTGTATTGTTATCCTGTTTTAAAACTTTAATAAAAACAGCAGAGTGATTAACACCAGGAAGCAAAGCATACAAGGAATTGTAGTTCCAGGACTCAAGTTTCACATTGAGACTTGTTTTAGGACTACAACTTCCAGACTGCTGAGGAGAGAACCGACTGCTGGGAGAGGATATAAAAAGGCTGGTCTAGGCCTAGATCGCTTACTTGGAACGCTGGCCTGGACCTGCAAGCAGGGGCTCTGTGTTGAAGAGTGCTGAGGCTGAGTTGTGGCCTGCACAAGAAGAGCCACCACATGTGCAGCTTTGGAGCACCTGCAGAGAGCACTGCTTTACTGTCCAGCAACAGCCGGGAGGCCGTTTCTGCTCCATCTGAATCACACAGTAGCGGATCTGGGTAGACCGTGGTGGAGGTCAGACACCATCCCCTGAGCCAGAAACCAGAGGGAGAGCCTGTAAAGTCACATTCATTACCACAAGCTTTATCTGTTGCAGTATTTGGTGAGCGGGCACCTGCCCATTTAATCACAACATTGTCTTTGTTCGCCTCTCTCATATTTGTAATACCACCAGACACTGTATACAGACACCATTGTCTTTGTTCACATCTCTCGTAATTTGTAGTACCTTCGGATACAAGCTCATTTAAACCCAAAGACACTGTATTCCGGCAACATTGCCTTACCAGTGCCCACATTTGCAGGAACACTTACACCCTGCTGAACAGTCACTACATTACATCTCCCTTACCAGGATACTGCTAGCATCCTACATTCCACTTTGCCTTATCAGGATACTTTCAAGTACACTTTGTTTATCCTGCTCAATGGGACACCAAATGCACCAATGCCAGGCTAGCCGAAGATCCTGGATATCTCCATTGTGAGGACCCTTTCTGTTACTCTTTTAGTACCAGTAATTTAGTGATTCCACTGATTACCTTTAAAGGGGAACTCTCATTTTAATTGTTAAAGTGATAATTTGCATTTGTGGTCTATTGACTCATGCGATCATTACCTAGGTGTCAGAAATTACGTACCTGACTGATGAGACAGAGATAGCAGGGGAAGGCATCCCTTACGTGTCTGGTTCGCGGCCCCTGGTAGTATGGACAGGAGGCACGGGAGCACAGATTGGTATGAGAGCCTGGCGGGTTTGTTGCAGGAGAAGAGGCCCAAGGGCTTGATGCAAATGGGTTGGTGGTCTCCAGGCAGCTGGGCAGCGGATGCAGAGCAAGAGCTGGTGAGGCAAGTCCAGTCACAGGCACGGTTGGCAACAGACAGGTGGTGCAGTACAAGGGATCAGGCAAGTTCAAAGTCCGGGTCACAGGCAGGGCTGGCAACAGGCGGGCAGTGCGGTACAGTGGAGCAGGCAGGTTCAAAGTCACAGACAGGCCGAGGTCAAGGGCAGGCAGCAAATAGGACAATCCAAAGGTCAAGCCGGGTAGTCAGGATATCAGGAGCTTCAAAGCAAAACGGGTACTAGGGCACAAGGAGCTGCAGATCGGACAGCACCGAGCACACTGCGGGGAACACCTAAATAGGCCAATTGGTGCCAAGCCAAATTTTTGTCCTTTTTTCACACAAATAGAGCTTTCTTTTGGTGGTATTTAATCACCGCTGAGTTTTTTATTTTTTGTGCTATAATAATAATATAAGAAAAAAGACTGAAAATTCTGTAAAAAAAATGAATATTTCATTGTTTCTGTTATAAGATTTAGCAAATTAGTAATTTTTCTTCATATATTTTGGCCAAAATGTATACTACTACATATTTTTGGTAAAAATAAGTACAAATTGGTGTATATTATTTGGTCTGTGTGAAAGTTATAGAGTCCACAAGCTATGGTGCCAATATCTGAAAATTGATCACACCTGATGTACTGATGGCTTATCTCATTTCTTGAGATCCTAACATGCCAGAAAAGTACAAATACCCCCAAATGACCCCTTTTTGGAAAGAAGATATTCCAAGGTATTTAGTAAGAGGCATTGTGAGTTTTTTGAAGTTGTCATTTTTACCCACAATTCTTTGCAAATTCAAGATTTTTTTTCCTTTTTTTATTTTCACAAAATTGTCATATTATCAGGTTATTTCTCACACACAGCATATGCATACCACAAATTACACCCCAAAACACATTCTGCTATTACTCCCGAGTATGGCAATACCACATGTGTGAGACTTTTACACAGTGCGGCCACATACAGAGGCCCAACGTGCAGGGAGCACCTGCAGGTGTTCTGGAGCACCCAGGCCAATTCTGACATTTCTCTCCTACATTATATATGCTTTTTTAGCAAAGACCCTAGAGCAGGCATGTCCAAAGTCCGGCCCGGGGGCCAATCGCGGCCCGTGGCCCGGTTTTGAACGGCCCGCCTGGTAATCTAAACATATATATCTTTTGTGGCCCCCATAGATCTCCCAGCGCCGGGGCCACAAAAGATATATAGTCTGGCTGCATTGGAGATAGGAGGCTGTACGAGCGCTGTGCACACAGGAGTATTTCCTATTTACACTGCAGCCTCTGTAATAGGAAGTCCCATCTCCACCATTGGACGACTGTTCTGTCCATCAAAGGAGGCGGGACTTTCTCTTAAAGAGGCCGCTGTGAAAACAGGAGATTCTCCTGTTCTTTGGCGCTCGTCCAGCCCCCTCCATGTCCCCTCCAAGGCTGCACTGATGGCAATGGTAAGTACATTCCTGGCTAATAGTGAGTGAAATCCTGGCAATGGTGGCTGCATTCCTGGCAATAGTAAGTGAAATCCTGGCAATGGTGGCTGCATTCCTGGCAATAGTGAGTGAAATCCTGGCAATGGTGGCTGCATTCCTGGCAATAGTATGTGAAATCCTGGCAATGGTGGCTGCATTTCTGGCAATAGTATGTGAAATCCTGGCTAATGGTGGCTGCATTCCTGGCAATAGTGAGTGAAATCCTGGCAATGGTGGCTGCATTCCTGGCAATAGTAAGTGAAATCCTGGCTAATGGTGGCTGCATTCCTGGCAATAGTATGTGAAATCCTGGCAATGGTGGCTGCATTCCTGGCAATAGTAAGTGAAATCCTGGCAATGGTGGCTGCATTCCTGGCAATAGTGAGTGAAATCCTGGCAATGGTGGCTGCATTCCTGGCAATAGTATGTGAAATCCTGGCAATGGTGGCTGCATTTCTGGCAATAGTATGTGAAATCCTGGCTAATGGTGGCTGCATTCCTGGCAATAGTGAGTGAAATCCTGGCAATGGTGGCTGCATTCCTGGCAATAGTAAGTGAAATCCTGGCTAATGGTGGCTGCATTCCTGGCAATAGTATGTGAAATCCTGGCAATGGTGGCTGCATTCCTGGCAATAGTGAGTGAAATCCTGGCAATGGTGGCTGCATTCCTGGCAATAGTATGTGAAATCCTGGCTAATGGTGGCTGCATTCCTGGCAATAGTGAGTGAAATCCTGGCAATGGTGGCTGCATTCCTGGCAATAGTGAGTGAAATCCTAGCAATGGTGGCTGCATTTCTGGCAATAGTGAGTGAAATCCTGGCAATGGTGAGTGCATTCCTGGCAATAGTGAGTGAAATCCTGGCAATGGTGGCTGCATTCCTGGCAATAGTGAGTGAAATCCTGGCAATGGTGGCTGCATTCCTGGCAATAGTATGTGAAATCCTGGCTATGGTGGCTGCATTCCTGGCAATAGTGAGTGAAATCCTGGCAATGGTGAGTGCATTCCTGGCAATAGTGAGTGAAATCCTGGCAATGGTGGCTGCATTCCTGGCAATAGTATGTGAAATCATGGCAATGGTGGCTGCATTCCTGGCAATAGTGAGTGAAATCCTGGCAATGGTGGCTGCATTCCTGGCAATAGTATGTGAAATCCTGGCAATGGTGGCTGCATTCCTGGCAATAGTATGTGAAATCCTGGCAATGGTGGCTGCATTTCTGGCAATAGTATGTGAAATCCTGGCAATGGTGGCTGCATTCCTGGCAATAGTGAGTGAAATCCTGGCAATGGTGGCTGCATTCCTGGCAATAGTGAGTGAAATCCTGGCAATGGTGGCTGCATTCCTGGCAATAGTGAGTGAAATCCTGGCTAATGGTGGCTGCATTCCTGGCTAATGGTGGCTGCATTCCTGGCTAATGGTGGCTGCATTCCTGGCTAATAGTGAGTGAAATCCTGGCAATGGTGGCTGCATTCCTGGCTAATGGTGGCTGAAATCCTGGCTAATGGTGGCTGAAATCCTGGCTAATGGTGGCTGCATTCCTGGCTAATGGTGGCTGCATTCCTGGCTAATGGTGGCTGAAATCCTGGCTAATGGTGGCTGCATTCCTGGCTAATGGTGGGTGCATTTCTGGCTAATGGTGGGTGCATTCCTGGCTAATGGTGGGTGCATTCCTGGCAATGGTGGGTGCATTCCTGGCAATGGTGGGAGCACAGATGGGCACTGACCCTTATTTTGCTTCAGAGTTTTTTTATTTAAAATTGTAAGGCCGCGTACACACGCGCGGACTGTTTGCCCAACCTTGTTCATCAAACAGTTTCGGCAAACAGTCCGCTCAAAATTTGCATGAGCGGACTTGCCCACACACGAGCGGACTGTTTGACGAACAAGGTTGGGCAAACAGTCCGCGCGTGTGTACGCGGCCTTACAATTTTAAATAAATTGTATTTATTTATTTATTTATTTCGCTCAACTTTTGAAATGAACGGACTCGCCCACGTAAGGAGGAGGCAAATCCGCCCATTTCGAGCGTGTGTACAGGTAGGCGGGGCCCGCGAAGGAGACGTCGCGGGCTCCGCCGCCTGGAATGGGCTTAAAGGGGAACCCCAACGCCGAAAAAAATCGGCGTGGGGGTTCCCCCCAAGTCCACACCAGACCCTTGTCCGAGCACGCTACCCGGCCGGCCAGGAAAGGGGGGCGAGCGAGCGCGCCCCCCCCCTGAGCCGTACCAGGCCGCGTGCCCTCAACATGGGGGGTGCCTTGGGGAAGGGGGGGCCGCGCGGCCCCCCCACCCCAAAGCACCTTGTCCCCATGTTGATGAGGACAAGGGCCTCTTCCCGACAACCCTGGCCGTTGGTTGTCGGGGTCTGCGGGCGGGGGGCTTATCGGAATCCGGGAGCCCCCTTTAAGAAGGGGGCCCCCGGATACCGGCCCCCCACCCTATGTGAATGAGTATGGGGTACAATGTACCCCTACCCATTCACCTGTGAAATAAAGTACAAAAAAAAACACAACACATGGAAAAAGTATTTTATTGCACAGCTCCGGGGGTCTTCCGTCTTCGGGGGTCTTCTCGCCGGACTCCTCCGCTATGTGTGTGTAGCTCTTTTACTAGCGGAGGAGTCCGGCTTTCTTCCTCCCCGCCGCCGGCCTCTTCTCCCGACTTCGGGGGTCTTGTCCCCCTCTTCGGTTCTTCTGCCGGGCCACCGCGCCTGGTCCGGTGGCCCGGTCTTCCGTCGCCGTCTTCCGTTCTTCTGTCGCCGCCTTCGGTTCTTCTGCCGGGCCACCGCGCCTTCTTGTAGCTCTTTTACAGGCGGTGGCCCGGTCTTCTGTCGCCGCCGACTTCCGTTCGTGTTCTTCTTGTTCTTCTTGTTCTTCTCCAGGAGATGTTGACACGTCGCTCCCTCCGGCCGGAATGCCAGAGCCGCGCTGTGCGGTCACTTATATAGTGACAATGGGGCGGTGTCACATGGTATATGTCACATGGGTTGGTCACATGGTGACCCCGCCCCCTTACGATGTCATAGTCCCCATGTGACATCAACCCATGTGACCAACCCATGTGACATATACCATGTGACACCGCCCCATTGTCACTATATAAGTGGCAGCGGAGCGTGTCCCTGGCATTCCGGCCGGAGAGCTCGTCGAGTCAACATCTCCAGGAGAAGAAGAAGAACAACAAGAACGGAAGGCGGCGGCGGCGACGACGACAGCGGCGACAGAAGACCGGGCCACCGCCTGTAAAAGAGCTACAAGAAGGCGCGGTGGCCCGGCAGAAGAACCGAAGGCGGCGACAGAAGAACGGAAGACGGCGACAGAAGACCGGGCCACCGGACCAGGCGCGGTGGCCCGGCAGAAGAACCGAAGAGGGGGACAAGACCCCCGAAGTCGGGAGAAGAGGCCGGCGGCGGGGAGGAAGAAAGCCGGACTCCTCCGCTAGTAAAAGAGCTACACACACATAGCGGAGGAGTCCGGCGAGAAGACCCCCGAAGACGGAAGACCCCCGGAGCTGTGCAATAAAATACTTTTTCCATGTGTTGTGTTTTTTTTTGTACTTTATTTCACAGGTGAATGGGTAGGGGTACATTGTACCCCATACTCATTCACATAGGGTGGGGGGCCGGTATCCGGGGGCCCCCTTCTTAAAGGGGGCTCCCGGATTCCGATAAGCCCCCCGCCCGCAGACCCCGACAACCAACGGCCAGGGTTGTCGGGAAGAGGCCCTTGTCCTCATCAACATGGGGACAAGGTGCTTTGGGGTGGGGGGGCTGCGTGGCCCCCCTTCCCCAAGGCACCCCCCATGTTGAGGGCACGCGGCCTGGTACGGCTCAGGAGGGGGGGCGCGCTCGCTCGCCCCCCTTTCCTGGCCGGCCGGGTAGCGTGCTCGGACAAGGGTCTGGTGTGGACTTGGGGGGAACCCCCACGCCGATTTTTTTCGGCGTTGGGGTTCCCCTTTAAACCCATTCCAGGCGGCGGAGCCCGCGACGTCTCCCTCGCGGGCCCCGCCTACCTGTACACGCGCTCGAAATGGGCGGACTTTCCGAGCGGGAACAGTCCGCTCATTTCGAAAGTACAGCGGACAGGCCCACACACGGGCGGACTGTTCGCTCAAACAGTTTCAGCGGACAGTTTTTCGGAATTTCCGAAAGACTTTGTCCGTCCAACTGTCCGCTGAAACTGTCCGCTGAAAGCCCACACACGAGCGGACTGTCCGCCCAAACACTGTTCAGCGGACAAGGTTGGGCGAACAGTCCGCCCGTGTGTACGCGGCCTAAGTTTTTTTTCCTGAAACTTCCCTCTTATTCGTCAATAAATACGGTATATCCAAATAACACGCCCGAGCTCATCTCTTCAACACACACAGCCACAAAGGCAAGAGAATTCTTGTTGGGCCGTGTATTAGTGTTCGAACGAACACACTTAGACCAATTTTTAATGGTTCAAAGAATGTCAGGCAAAATGGTCGGCCCTCGTGCATGTTCACTTCATCAAATCTGGCCCTCTTTGAAAAAAGTTTGGACACCCCTGCCCTAGAGAATACAATGTCGGTCATTGCAACTTTTTAACTCGCATGGTATTTGCGCAGCAATTTTTCCAACCCTTTTTTTTTGGAGCACGGGGACAGGGGCACTTTAAAAAAAAAAAATTTATTGTTCATTTTACTTTATTTATTTTAGTTTAACACTTTTTTCTCCAAATATAATTTTTTTTATCACTTTTATTCCTATTACAAGGAATGTAATCCCTTGTAATAGGAATATGGCATGACAGGTCCTCTTTACAGTGAGATATGGGGGTGAATAAGATCGACCCCACATCTCACCTCTAGACTGGGAAACCCGAAATAAAAAAAATAAAAAAAGACGATTTTGGCTTCGATCGTAGTGGTGAGTCAGTAGAAGCACCGGGGGATGTCCCCTCTCGCCTCCCGTAAGAAAGATCAATCAGTGGAACAGGCACTATGATCATTCTTATGGTGTAGGGAATCGCCAGCTAAAAAAGCTGATATCTGAATAATGCCTGTAGCTGCAGGCATCATCCAGATATCCCCACCCAATTCAAGGACGTCATATGATGGCCGGCGGGCAGGAAGTGGTTAAAATGCATTTTTTTTAACACAAAGTTGTCCATTTATACAATATTTCTAACACATAGCATGCACAAAAATGACATCCCACAATAGATTCTCCTACTCCTCCTGAGTACGGCGATACCACATGTGTGAGACTTCCACAGCCTGGCCACATACAGAGGCCGAGTACAGCCAAGCATGGCCGAGCAGGGTCGGGTATGGCTGGGTATGGCTAAGCATGGCCGAGCATGGCTGGGTATCACCGAGTATTGCAGGGTATCACCGAGGTATGGCTGGGTATTGCAGGGTATCACCAAGTATGGCTGAGCATGGCCGAGTATGGCTGGGTATCACCGAGTATGGCTGGTTATTGCAGGGTATCACTGAGTATGGCTGGGTATTGCAGGGTATCACCCAGTATGGCTGGGTATTGCAGAGTATGGCTGGGTATTGCAGGGTATCACCGAGTATGGATGGGTATTGCAGAGTATGGCTGGGTATTGCTGGGTATGGCAGTTTATGGCAGAGTATTGGCAGGGTATGGCAACAATGGACATACCTGTACGTCCCCTTTAAGAGCCGGGGCTAGCAGGCGTGACCATGCCCGCGGGACCAGCGGACTCAATGTCACGGAGCCGCAGAACAGGGAAGTGCCTATTTTTTCAAAATTTGATTCTAGCTTCCATCAACACCCAAAAAGAATGGCACTAGGGAAGTGCCTATGTAAACAAGGTATTTCCCCGTTCTGCCTTGTGTCATGACAGAGATCACTGCTCCCTATCATTGAGAGCAGCGATCGCTGTGATGTGAGTTGAAGCCCATCCACCCACAGTTAGAATCACTCCCTAGGACACACTTAACCCTTTGATCGTCCCCTAGTGGTTAACCCCCTTCCCTGCCAGTGTCATTTACAAAGTAATCACTGCATTTTTATAGCACTGATTGCTGTATAAATGACAGTGGTCCCAAAATAGTGTCAAAAGTGTCCACCATAATGTCGTAGTCCTGATAAAAATCGCAGATCGCCGCCATTACTCATAAAAGAAGATTAATAATAAAAATGCCATAAAACTATTTCCTATTTTATAGACACTATAACTTTTGCGCAAACCAATCAATATACGCTTATTGTAATTTTTTTTTTACCAAAAATATGTAGAAGAATACATATTGGCCTAAACTGAGGAAAAAATTTTTTTAGATATTTTTGGGGGATATTTATTATAGCAAAAAGTAAAAAATATTGAGTTTTTTTTCAAAATTGTTGCTTTTTTTTGTTTATAGCGCAAAAACTAAAAATTGCAGAGGTGATTAAATACCACCAAAAGAAAGCTCTATTTGTGGAAAAAAGGTGCATCAATCTTGTTTGGGTGCAATATTACACGACCGCGCATTTGTCAGTTAAAGAGACGCAGTGCCGAATCGCAAAAAGTGCTCTGGTCAGGAAGGGGGTAAAATCTTCTGGGGCTGAAGAGGTTAATATGTGTGAATGACCTTGATCAGATGTTTGGTAAAATAGACCTTCAGCTGAGTCAGTAATATGTCAGATATTGCTGGTGTATGTAGCTAGTTTGAGTATGACATGTGGAAACTGGTATAGAATGTCATGGGAAGTCAAGAATAGAAAGGATCTATGTTATTAGAGGAATAATGCATACGGTATATTTGTTTAAATGCTGCTGGAATCTCCGTTATAAGCATTAGTGTCTGTGTGTATTTCCTTAATGTTGTTTAAGTTGGTAATATGTATTACTTTAACCACTTAAGCCCCGGACCATTTTGCTGGGCAAAGACCAGAGCACTTTTTGCGATTCGGCACTGCGTCGCTTTAACTGACAATTGCGTGGTCGTGCGACTCCCAAACAAAATTGACGGCCTTTTTTTCCCACAAATAGAGCTTTCTTTTGGTGGTATTTGATCACTTCTGTGGGTTTTATTTTTTGCATTTTGCTATAATAAATATCCCCCAAAAATATATATAAAAAAACATTTTTTTTCCCTCAGTTTAGGCTGATACGTATTCTTCTACATATTTTTGGTAAAAAAAAAAAAAATCACAATAAGCGTTTATTGATTGGTTTGTGCAAAAGTTATAGCGTTTACAAAATAGGGGATAGTTTTATGGCATTTTTATTAATATTTTTTTTTTTTACTAGTAATCAGCGGTTTTTAGCGTGACTGCGACATTATGGCGGACACATCGGACATTTTTGACACATTTTTGGGACCATTGTCATTTATACAGCAATCAGTGCTATACAAATGCATTGATTCCTGTGTAAATTACACTGGCAGTGAAGGGGTTAACCACTAGGGGGCAGTGTAGGGGTTAAGTATGTCCTGGGGAGTGATTCTAACTGTGGGGGGGGCGTGGCTACATGTGACACGTCACTGATCTCTGCTCCCGATCACAGGAAGCAGAGATCAGTGACAGTGTCACTAGGCAGAAAGGGGGAATGTTTGTTTACATTAGCATCTCCCCGTTCTTCCTCTCCGTGAGGCATTGCAGGTATCCCTGCAGACATCGAGTCCGCGGGACCCACGACCCGACTTATTGTGCTTGCCGCAGGCGTGTGCCCACAGACTGCCTCTTAAAGGGCAACGTAAAGGTACGCTAGTTTGCCTGTACGAGCCCTTCTGCCAACGTATATCGGCGTGAGTCGGTCGGCAAGCGGTTAATAGACTTTTGATTATATAACATGATCAGCACATTACAAAACAAGAATAGTGTGTTACATGTGGGCTTGTCAATCAAAGTCCATATATGACTCTGAATTAGTACCTCCTCTTGTATGGCATATTGCTGAAGTTAACATCAATGTTCTGAGTTTTGTGAAGGTATGACGTCCACATGGAGCATAGAAAAAGACAAGACATCCATATTCAGGAGGACACACATACACACACACAGGGGAAGGCTGACCAATCTTCAGACAATACCACATAAGGAGTCTATTCTCATACCCTTAGGCCGCGTACACACGGGCGGACTGTTCGCCCAACTTTGTCTGCTGAACAGTGTTTCAGCGGACAGTCCTCTCGTGTGTGGGCTTCAGCGGACAGTTTCAGCGGACAGTCTGACGAACAAAGTTTTTCGTAATTTCCGTAAGACACTTGGTAAGACACTGAAACTTGGTTTTGTCCGCTGAAACTTGGTTTGAGCGGACAGTCCGCTCGTGTGTAGGCTTGTTCGTCAAACTAAGTTCCGCGCATGCTCAGAAAGGATTTACACGGCCGAAGATTGCATTGCAGTGTATAGGACGTCGTTTTTCTAGTCCCTTCGTACGTGCCGTTCACGTCATCGCGCACGGTTTCAGCGGACTGTTCGTTCATCGTGTGTGGTCAAGTCCGCTCATGCTAATTTTGAGCGGACTGTTTGTCAAACTGTTTGACGAACAAGGTTGGGCGAACAGTCCGCCCGTGTGTACGCGGCCTTAGACAAGATGGAACAGCTGACTTCTCTCATTTTCCTGTTTCTTCTTGACTCACAAGACCGCATGCTTCCATAAGCTTGTCACAGCTTTATAACTACTTATTCTATTTCATATATTTTTACCTACACTGAACTGTTATACTTTTTACATTGTATTTATGATGCCAACTGTGTGACAATAAACACACTTTGTTTTTAAGTCGGTCTGACTATCAATGCTATTCATCTAGAAATGCCTAAAAGAAACTAAAATATTAGTTTTTTTTATATTTTTCACTCCCTCTATATGTCATTGGATGCATTTGGTAAACCAAATCTTACCCTATGAAAAACATATTTTTGAACTCCAGCATAAATACAATAAAATTTGAGATATGTGGTGTTCCTCAATGCTTACTATTAATATTTTAGCCTTCGTTTTCTGAGATGGTGTTTTGCCAAAATGTGTTTTGGGTCTGTTATGGAATATTGCACTGTATGTGTACTGCATTATACTTATGCTATGGGAAAAGTCTTATTTGTGCATATGCTCATGTTGAACATCATGGATATCGTACCAATTTTTATATCCTTGACAATAAAAAGAGTTAAAAAAAAAAAAGGATCACAGTTTGCTATTCTTTACTATTGAGTTATCAGACTACTGTTAATTTTGATTGTGGAAAGTCTCTCAGTAAACAAACTTCCTGTTCTCTATATTTGTGTCTGTTACTACTGTGTTTGCAAGTAGACTGTTTTCTAGGTGTGCCAGAGGGGCTGGGACAATTCTTGGGGTTGAGAGGCAGTGTACGGAACCAACTATACTTAAAGTGGTTCTGCACCTAAAAAAAAAAAAATTAAAAGCCAGCAGCTACTAATATTGCAGCTGCTGACTTTTAATAAAAACACACTTACCTGTCCCAGGGTCCAGCGATGTCGGCGGCAGATGAAGAGCGATCCTCTGTCAGGGAATCGGGAAGTGAAGCATGGCGGCTTCACTGCCTGGTTCCCTACTGGGCATGCGCGAGTCTCTTCAGATCCCCCGCTGTGTCCTGGGAACTGTGTGTTTCCCAGAACACAACGGGGGGGGGGGGGCGGGGCGTCTGCGGCGGTCTGACCGGAAGTGGGTGCAGATACCTGGATTATCCAGGTAACTGCACCCCCCCTCCCCCCTGAAAGGTGCCGATTGTGGCACCGGAGGGGGGGAGGGATCAGATTAGGGGAACTTCCCCTTTAGGGTGAAGAACCGCTTTAAGCAGCTCCTCCAGGGGCAGCATTACATAAAGTTGAAATTTCTTTAACTGAACCTGTCTGGACATTCTTCTGCACTTTGCTGAGAAGATGAAGAGAGAGAAAGATTCTTAGTATCAGTAGGGATTCAGTGCATACATTGAGGTTTGGTGTGCCAGGGCGACTGCCCTGGGAGAAGGTAAACTGAGTGCTGAAAAGTATACTCATGGGCTCTGCTTGGCTTTTTGGTTCAAGGGATCCTTGAATTTTGTGATCCTGGAAAACTTACATTTTGTTTTGGTGAGGAGTTTTTACTCAGCCAGTTCTTTTCTTTAAGAGAGAAACACTCTCTGCATTTGTCCTGTTGACCACCGTTACAGGGACTGAAAGTTAAGGAGAATTAAAACGTTGAGTAATAGAGGGGAAATCTTCAAATTGAGACACTTGTTTTCGTTGACAATTGTCTAAGCCCTTGTACACTTCGTCGGAGATTCCGTCGGAATGTTTCCACAGTTTTGTCGGATATTCCGACTGTGTGTGGTCTGCATCGGACTGTTTCCATCGGAATATCCGACGAACCAACTTTTCCAACTTGCCGGTAAAATTTTCCAACAAAATGCTCCTATCGGACATACTCCGATCATGTGTAGCCTACTCCGGCGGATAAAGTGCCACGCATGCTCAGATCAAATTCCTAGGCCAAAGCTTTTGGCTACTAGCCTGAACGTAGTCCCGTCGTAACGAAATAACGTCATCACGTTATGTACAATCGTATTTTCCGACAACTTAGTCCGACCGCGTGTATGCAACATCTCTTCCGGACCTCTTTTCCGGAATTAATCCGTCGTAATTACTCCGACGGATTTGGTTGTCGGAATCTCCGACCGTGTGTACAAGGGCTAAGAGGGGATTTCTTTCAAGTTGGAAAAATGTCCTCTAATTTTCTGTTGTCCCTACAGAATAGGAAGTAAAGGGAAATCTCCCTGATGGGACATAGATGTAAAAAAACAAAAAGCAAAACAAAAACAAAATGGAGAGGGGTTTATACCAGTCCCTGCTTTACTTCGAATGTAGGGGAAAAAAAGTTTTGTCTTTAGTTATATTTCCAGCTACCCCTTCTCTTGAATACATGCTATTGTAGCAGGGTCAGATATGAAAATGATGTGCATTTGCTCTAAGTTCATATTCATTCATATGGCATCTGCCATCATGATAGAGATGAAATCTCAAGACTAGACATGTGCGATTCGTTTCGTACGAATCTCAAATTCGTACAAATTTCCAAAGATGCGTACGTTCTGGAGGATCCGAAATACGAATTGCCGTGCGTCCGAATTCTGTACAGAATATGAACTTTTGTTTACGAATTCCGGATTTCGGACGATGACTCAGTGCCCGTTCACACTGCCGTGACTTGTCAGGCGACTTAGTCACCTGACAAGTCGCGCTCCGTTCTGTACTATGGAACCGTTCTAATAGGAGCGACTCAAGTCGCTCCGACTGAACTTTTGTTTACGAATTCCGGATTTCAGACGACGACTCAGTGCCCGTTCACACTACCGCGACTTGTCAGGCGACTTAGTCACCTGACAAGTCGCGCTCCGTTCTGTACTATGGAACCGTTCTAATAGGAGCGACTCAAGTCGCTCCGACTGAACTTTTGTTTACGAATTCCGGATTTCGGACGACGACTCAGTGCCCGTTCACACTACCGCGACTTGTCAGATAGAGTGATCTGACACCAGCACCGTGACATAACACATGTATGAGGTGCCCCAGGAGGATGTAAGTTTTTACGAAACATGTCGGGCTGTTTGTGCTGATACCACCACGCTTAGAATATTCCCTAGCACGGGTGTATATTTGTTCTTAATTTTAACCGTTTTTTTATGCATACTTTTTATTTGTTAGAATCGGACCTATTCGGTCATACCTTTGGTCTGCTGTGTATTTATATTTTTTTATTAATAAAATTGTCGACTGCTTAACGGTATGTTCACGATCAGAGTCCTTCTTTGTTTTCCCCTTCCCCACGCTCGTGGCCGGGAGGCCCGAGTGTTTTGTATTTCACCACAGGTTTGCGCACTGAAAAACCTTGACATCCGACGATGTCTTCTGGCAACTTACATTGACTTCTATCACAGAAGTCTTCTGCAAGTCATAATAAGCATAATGAGCAATGTTTTTGCCTTTAACCTCCTCCCGCCCGCCCTATAGCCGAATTAAGGCCTTAGAGCGGGCGGGTTCCTTCGCCTGGCCATCCCTGGACGGCCTGGTGTTTACTTCCGCAATGTGCGCCGCCGGGGGCGCGCATCGCGGAAGTATTGTATTCGCCGTGTCTTCCGGAGACAGGCAAATACAGATCGCCGTGAACGGCCAATCAAAGCGGCCATTCACAGCGCGATCGCAGCTGCCAATGGGAGATGATCTCATATGTAAACATATGAGATCATCTCCCATTGCCGTGTCTCTCCCTCCTCACACAGAGACAGCGTGTGAGGAGGGAGAGCGATCTGTGTGTCAGCCCCAGTGCCAGTGTCAGCCCCAGTGCCAGTGTCAGCCCCAGTGCCAGTGTCAGCCCCAGTGTCAGCCCCAGTGCCAGTGTCAGCCCCAGTGCCAGTGCCATCTGTCAGCCCAGTGCCATCTGTCAGCCCCAGTGCCAGTGCCATCTGTCAGCCCAGTGCCATCTGTCAGCCCAGTGCCATCTGCCAGTAGTGCCAGTGCCGCCAGTGCCACCTGCCAGCGCCAGTGCCTGTCGTCAGCCCCAGTGCCGTCAGCCCCAGTGCCACCAGTGCCAGTGCCGCCAGGGCCACCTGCCAGCGCCAGTGCCACCTGCCAGCGCCACCTGCCAGCGCCAGTGCCTCCCGTCAGCCCCAGTGCCGCCCGTCAGCCCCAGTGCCGTCCGTCAGCCCCAGTGCCATCAGTGCCGTCAGCCCCAGTGCCGCCAGTGCCGTCAGCCCCAGTGCCACCTGCCAGTGCCACCTGCCAGTGCCACCTGCCAGCACCAGTGCCACCTGCCAGTGCCACCTGCCAGCGCCAGTGCCATCCGTCAGCCCCAGTGCCGTCAGTGCCGCCAGTGCCAGTGCCACCTGCCAGTGCCACCTGCCAGTGCCACCTGCCAGCGCCAGTGCCATCCGTCAGCCCCAGTGCCACCTGCAACCACCAGTGCCGCCAGTGCCAGTGCCGCCAGTGCCACTTGCTAGTGCCACCTGCCACCTGCCAGTGCCACCTGCCATCGCCAGTGCCATCTGCCAGCCGCAGTGCCATCTGCCAGCCCCATTTGCCACAGCAATTAGCCAGAGAAAATAGCCAGCACCATCTGCCAGTGCCATCTGCCAGTGCCAGCCCCAGTGCCAGCCCCAGCCCCATCTGCCAGCCCCATCTGTCAGCCCCATCTGCCTCCAGTGCCATCTGCCTCCAGTGCCATCTGCCTCCAGTGCCATCTGTCAGTGCCACGTGTCGTCAGTGCCACGTGGGGTCACTTTGTGGGCATTTCCATTGTCCTGGTGCTCCAGGGCCTTCAAAACTGTAATAGGTGTTTGAGAAATAAGATGTGTAATTTATGCTCCTAGAACGCCTGATGGTGCTATTTCAATATCGGGCCTCTGTATGTGGTCAGGCTGTGTAAAAGTCCCACACATTTGGTATCGTTATACTCAGGAGGAG
Organism: Lithobates pipiens; assembly: GCF_037356315.1. Classification (NCBI taxonomy): domain Eukaryota; kingdom Metazoa; phylum Chordata; class Amphibia; order Anura; family Ranidae; genus Lithobates; species Lithobates pipiens. The sequence goes on from NW_027507764.1 coordinate 77,314,272, forward strand.
TAGTAGAACGTATTTTGGGGTGTCATTTTTGCTATGTATATGCTATGTGTTGGAAATATCTTATAAATGGACAACTTTGCGTAAAAAAAATGCGTTTTCATTTTTTTTCCACATTTTCCCAAAACTTCTGGAAAAAAAATTAACCATTCAAACGACTCATTATGCCTCATAGATTATACGTTGGGGTGTTAGCTTTCCAAAATGGGGTCACTTTGTGGGCATTTCCATTGTCCTGGTGCTCCAGGGCCTTCAAAAATGTAATAGGTGGTTGAGAAATGAAATGTGTAATTTATGCTCCTAGAACGCCTGATGGTGCTATTTCAATATTGGGCCTCTGTATGTGGCCAGGCTGTGTAAAAGTCTCTCATTTGTGGTATACACATGCCATGTGAGAGAAATAACCTATTACATTGAAAATTTTGTGAGAAAAAAAAAAAAAAAAATCTTCATTTTGCAAAGAATTGTGGGAAAAAGATGACAACATCAAAAACCTCACCATGCATCTTAGTAAATACCTTGGAATGTCTACTTTCCAAAAAGGGGTCATTTGGGGGGTATTTGTACTTTCCTGACTTGTTCGGGTCGCAAGAAATGAGATAGGCCACCAGTACATCAGATGTGATCAATTTTGTGCGATTCGCACCACAGCTTGTAGACTCTCTAACTTTCACAAAGACCAAATAATATCCACTAATTTGGGTTATTTTTACCAAAGATATGTAGCAGTATAAATTGTGGCCAAAATTTATGAAAAAAAATATATAATTTGCAAAATTTTATCACAGAAACAAAGAAATATGCGTTTTTTTTCAAAATTTTCGGTCTTTTTTCATTTATAGCGCAAAAAATAAAAACCCCAGAGGTGATCAAATACCACCAAAAGAAAGCTCTGTTTGTGGGGAAAAAAGGACACAAAATTCATTTGGGTACAGTGTTGCATGACTGAGTAATTGTCATTCAAATTGTGAGAGCACCAAAAGCTGAAAATTGGTCTGGTCAGGAAGGGTGTTTAAGTGCCCAGTAAGCAAGTGGTTAAACTCATCGTAAAGAACGAACGAACGACAATTCGTATTTCGTACGAAACAGAACAGAATTTCGGACACGAAATACGAAGTACGAATTCATTTTATTACGAATCGAAATGGAACAGAACGGAACTAATTTATTGACGGCGCCCATGTCTACTCAGGATACAGTAACTTTAGTCTTTCATCAATAAAATAAAGAGTAATCATTTATATTATTTATAAAGAATAAATTAAATTGCTCTGCTTTAATTGAGGAGACAAGAACAGTAGTTTTACATGGAATGATCATCAGTCTGTAACAGTTTGCTTGTGTAACATGGGTTTTAAGCCCATTTTGCTTTGACCTAACAATAAAAAGGCATTGAATATTGCTAGCGTGATGGCTTGAGGTATGATTTGGCTTATTATGTCACTATTGAAATTTGAGAGAATGAAAAAAAAAAAGATTAAAACATAAAGAGATCTCCGCCATTCCACCTCAAACCTCCACCACATGTCAGTCACGCTATCAGGGGCTCCAGTAAACCATGTGAGAGGAATAAAATATCCACATAGTGTAATACTGCTACAAAGTATTATTAATAATCAACACACCTTTATACAAGTTAAGTGTACCAAATCAAAGTTAAAATGAAGCATAAATGAAGAATGAAGTGCACTGTGCCTGTGGGTTTTCCCGGCCGCTGGAAACCATGACTCGATCTACCGGAAGCGACGTATGCGTTCCACAGGCCGAGCTACTAGAAAGCACACCGCTGCTGTACACAGCGGATGCTCTCTCATGGTTTCTGGCGACCGGGAAAACCCACAGGCACAGTGCACTTTATTCTTCGCTTCATTTTAACTTTAATTTGGTATGCTTAACTTGTATAAAGGGGGTGTTGATTTATTAATCAAACTTTGTAGCAGTATTACACTATGTGGATATTTTATTCCTCTCACATGGTTTACTGGAGCCCCTGATAGCGTGACTGACATCTGGTGGAGGTTTGAGGTGGAACGGCGGAGAGGCTTATTTATCATTAAAGGCACAGTTTTGCTGTATTTTTGGTGAATGCATCCTCCCCATCCCCGAAGTGTATTCTCGTTGCCATATATGTACCACCCTCTTTCAATTCTGAGGTATTGAGAACACTTTTAACTTACCAGATGGGCAACCCTGACATACCCCTCATCATAGTGAGGGACCTTAGCTGCTATATGGACCCTGTTTTTGGACAAAATCCCCCTCCGGTGACTGGCCGCAAAATCAAGCATTGCGGAAATTCACAGAGGAGGTGGTATGGACTGACCCCTGGGGAAGCCGTAACCCACAGCAGAAACAATTCTGTTTTTCTAAAACACACATCTCGCTCTTGAGAATTGACTTCTGTGTATGTACACCCCAAACGTGACATTTATTGCAGGATATACAGTATCTGGTAAGAGGAATGTCAGACCACCCTCCTCTGTTGGTCTCTCTAAATGTCAAACCTGCCACAACTTTGCCAATTGTGCCGTGGAAACTTAACACATTCTGGTTAACTGTATTTACAGTACCTCCCATGAACAGATATCCGCTGAAATCTCTGAGTTCTGGCAGTGCCACGCAGCCCACCCTGACTTAAACGTAGTTTGGGAGACATTTAAAGCATTTCTCTGAGGTATTCTTATTACTGAGTTTACGGGCATTAAAACCAAAATGAACAAAAAAGCCTTGTACACATCTATTCCACACTCCCTAGGCTTTGAGGCCAAAGAGATGGCCCTTCTTAGAGATTCCAGGTTATCGGTTGTACATAGGAATTTCTTCATGCAATTGCTGAGATTTGCATGCGGACATAACTATTTCTGGTTTCAGGGTACCTTCTAGGTTAGGTACATAGACGACATCCTCCTCATATGGAAGGATAATAGGGATTCCCTAGACCAATTTATGGTAATCTTAAATGATAACGATTGGGGTATCATCTTAGAATACAAGGCTTCCGCTACTTCCACCCAGTTCCTCGATTTGGAGATCTCGGCCATAAGTGGGAAGTTGGAGTTTAAAACTTACTTTAAACCGACCAACAGAAATGGGTATATCCCGATAGATAGCTGTCACCAAGAACAGAGGCTGATATCGGTCCCTAAAAGTCAGTTTCTCCGTTTGAGACGGAACTGTACGAGTATCAGCGATTACTTGTCACAATCTCAAATATTGAAGGCAAGATTCGTTGAGAAGGGTTACAAATCTGAGGAACTTGATGCAAAAATTCAGAAAGTTGAAAAGTTAGATCGAACTTTGCTTTTGGTCAGTCGACCTAAAAAAGTTACAGATGGCATATTCAAGTGGTCATTTTTTACCTCATACTCTATCCAGCACAGAGAAATTAAAAAGATCCTGAGTCGACATTGGAATGTCCTACTCAGTGATAGGCTTTTGGGACCCTCCCTCCTGCAGCGAGCCAATGTCATTTTTAGAGGGGCCCGCTCAGTTCAGGGAGAGATTGCCCCCAATACCTTAGATCCCACTAGTGCTGTTTCCTTTTTTCAGAACTGCAAGGGTTACTTCCCATGCAGGAAGTGTACTGTATGCCTACACAATTTGCGTGGCAGGCGGAAGTCCATCTCTTTCACGGTCACCACACGTAGTTATAACATGAGACACTTCACCACCTGTGCTACCAGGTACATTGTGTACCTGATAACGTGTCCATGTAAAAAAACAATACGTGTGTAGGACCATTAGAACCTTCTCTGTTCGAGTCGGGGAGCATATATCCAAAATCAAACAGGGTTGTATTAAACACACTATCCCACGACATTATCGTGAGCATCATAATAGGGACCCCACAGGGACACAGTTCCAGATTATTGATAAGTTTGTGCCCCATTGGTGGGGGATTCAAGTCTCAGGGGGGTGTTCCACCTTGAGACTTACTGGATATTTGAGTTAAAGTGTTACTCGCCATTTGGCATGAATGTTGAATGGGACATTAATTGTTTTATTAATCAAGCTTGAAGTGCCGTGATATTTTTGATTCACATCCCTATATTGGCCTTTTTTTTGGTATGTTTTAAATGTAAACAACTGTATATTGTTGGATATGTTTATATTTGTAATTTTTTTATCTCTGGGAAAAGCTCCCCCCAAAATGCGCCCATTTTCCGGCCCCTTTTGCGTTAGTTCGTCCTGTTATCCCTATGGATATTTGTTCCTTATCCAGGGCCTCCTTTGGGATAATGGACATTATCATTTCCTCTATTTAGGGCCCCCTTTGGGATAATGGATATTTTTATTTTATTTCATTGTAGGCATTAGGAGCCTTCCAAATTTGGTTGGGGACACTGAGCCACCAATGGCCGCTTTGGGACCGCGTGATCGTGGGGAGGGGCGTTTCTTATTTGAGGCGCGGTCCAATGATGTTTGGCTTCCTGTCCCGGTTCCGGATCGAGGCTTGGAGCACGCCGTCCCGGAAGTGACGTTTCGGACCACACTCTTAAGCCTCACTGTGAGAATGAAGCTTGGGAGGCATCCCCATGTTGTGGGAGTGTGTCGGGTCCTGAGTGGCTAATACAGTATGGGGCGGTGACACTCTCCGCCCCTCTGCTGCTGTGTCATCTATGGAGCCCTTTCATGATTGGATCCCTCATTTCTTGGTGAAATGAAGGCTAGTTTTGCATGCCTGCAGGAGGATGTCTTGTTTTTCACCCTACATCCACTGTCACCATTTGTGTGGTTACTTGGCCCCACCCCCCATAGTCTGGGGGTGGTGGTATGCACATATTATTTTTAAATATATTCACATCCAATTTGGCAAGTTCCATCTCTATGCATATACAGGGGTATATAAAAAATAAAATAATTTTTTTTATTCATACTGTTTGATTCATATTGTTTTCTAACTGCCAACTTTTTTTAAGGTTGCTCCAGTTAGATTATGGAGTATATGTTTTGTTGTGGCCAATGGAGAGATTGGGACTTGTCGTTTGGGTGCCTTTTCCCCGGAAGTGCTTCCCAGGATCGAGGCTTGGTTTCACTCGCTCCGGGAAGTACACCTATCAATTGAGGTTTGGAGTGCAAACCAGACATGCACTCCACTGTCATCATACTTACAGACAACTATCCGGCACTTTGGTATCACATCCAAAAGACCACCATTTATGTGCATTTGACCCACAGCCAGATGGTATGCGTGTCCACCTCTGCTGGTAAGAGTACCTCATTGAGTATTTATAAGCATTGATGTTCTCCGTGTCACAAGCATCACTCCCTTGTGCAGTCATCACCTCTGAGACACCACGGTTGATCCACATCTGGATTTAATTCCTCACATTGAATCATATTTTCCAGTTGTATATTGGTCATTGGACTTTAACTTGCACATTGCACTGTACTGTTCCCTTTGTGATCTTTATTTATTTCTTTATGGCTATTACAAGCCTTAGCGCTACACATTTTTTGTTTATATTAAAACCAAAATGAGCACTCAAAAGGAACAGGCTGCACAGCTGGAGGCAGATTTTTTAGCTAACCCTTGTGATGCCGCTAGGGAAACCTGGATGGCAGCTCAGGAGGCAGGTGACCGTATCATTAGCTCGGCTGCTGACAGGAAACATTTCTTTAATACATTAGCTTTCTATGAGGAGGGGGAACAAAATTGGGTCATATTTCTCTACCATTTCCTTTGCATAGGGGTACCCGTCAGGGATGCCCATTGTTACCTCTTCTATTTGCCATTTCCATAGAGCCCATGGCGGCCTTGATTTGGGCTAACCAGCGTATCAGGGTTTTCCAACATGGAGAAATCCATAAGAAACTCATGTTATATGCAGACGACACTATACTTCTTCTGGGTGACACTGCTGACTTCCTAAAGGAAGATGTTTTTGGAGTATATTCAGGGCTTGTAATCAATTAGACCAAATCTTCACTTATGATGCTAGATGCAGCTCTTGATAATCAGGGACAAACGGTTCATAATGTGCCGGTGACTCCGCTTTAAGTACCTGGGTGTCCAGATCACTCCTGAGCCACAAGACTATATTTCCTTCAATCTTTCGCCTCTGCTGAATAGAATTCGGGATAGGGCCAAAGTTTAGTCATGCCTTAGGATGTCCCTGGTAGGTAGGATGAATCTTTTAAAAATGATTCTCATGCCCCAACTACATTTTGCATAATACCCCTATGGTGGTTCCCCTTAAAGTGTTCAGAATAATTAATTCTATCATCAGGGCCTTTATATGGCTTGATAAGCCCCTACGGATTAAGTTGGAACAATTACAGAAGTCCAAGGATGCGGGGGGGGGGGGGGCGTTTGGCACTCCCTAACCCCTGGCGCTATGATTTAGCAGTCCCAACTGCAGCATATTGCCCGGACTATGCTGGTGGTGCCAGGAACAGGAGGGGGGAATGTAGACCTAGACCCCATGTGCCATGCCATGGGGACACTAACGATTTAGCTATGGGATTAGAGCCCTGGCCTATGCAAAATCCAATAAACAATTCCGAGCATACGTCCTTATACAAAAAGTGTGGAACAAGTCCAGACAGTTACAGGCTGTTGATGGCTTTACCAGCTATAGCCCTATTTGGGCCGATGGTTATTGTGAAGAGCTGCAGCCACTGGAGTGTGGGGCCCGGTGGAGGAGACATGGGGTGATGCACCTGTGGCACATTTTTGCCACCGGAAAACGGTGCTCTTTTTCTTCTTTACGGGAGCAATTTCATCTCCTGCAGTCGAGCGGGAAATTAAATTTAAGCGAGACTCCGTGGACTCTATCTCTGATCCCCATATTCCATTATATATAATATAAGCATTCTATTTCTAGATGCTACTCCATGCTTCTCCATATCTTCCTAGATGGATTCACTTTGGGAGCGGCGAGTAAGTAGGAAACTGCCCTAGATGCTTGAGAGACCATGGGAATCGAATACATTTGTTATGGCGCTGCCCCAAGCTACATTTGTACTGGACAGGGGTTCTGACTACTATTAGAGTTTTTCAGGTTGCTATACCGACAGACCCAAAGCCATGTGTATTGGGGATTATGGATGACCTCCCAATAGATGACAATCCAAAGCAAGCCATTGCTAGAGCCCTGTTTCAGGCTCGCAAGCTCATCCTCAGGCATTGGAAGGCAGTTGACCCTTCAATGTTGACGGAATGGATTGCTCAGATGGGAGACACTATATGGTTGAAAAAATATATCTTCCAACATAGGGGACACCCTGGCTGGATACCCCAGGCCTCTCTCCCCTAGATCTTGTATTAGACAGACTGTTGATCTAATAGCTTTGTTAGGATAACTGTGGGCGATAGGGGAAAACCTTTTTATAGCAGTGTTCTGAATTTAATGCTATGTTATGTGCAGGAGGTATTTAGGATTTACTTAATTCATATCATACATGGATGCAAAGTGATTGCTGTTTGTGACGATTGAGCCAATGTATTATCTGTAATCGGAATTTATGACAAATGCTGATGTTTCTCTGTAAGCTGTACTGTTTTTTTTAATTTTTATTTTCTAATAGACTTGTTTGAGAGAAAAAAAGGTTGTATAGGACAGGTTGGGTGGTATAGGACAGGTTCGGATGGTATATGGCAGTGTGGGTGGTATAGGACAGTTTGGGGTGGTATATTGGCAGTTTGGGGTGGTATATTGGCAGGTTGCGGTGGTATAGGGCAGGTTGGGGTGTTATAGGGCAGGTTAGGGTGGTATATTGGTAGTTTGGGATTGGTATAGGGAAAGCTGGGGTGGTATAGGGCAGGTTTGGAGGTATATTGGCAGATTGAGTGGTATAGGGCAGTTTGGGATGGTATAGGAGAGGTTGGGGTGGTATATTGGCAGGTTGGGATGATATAGGGCAGTTTAGGGTGGTATAGGGCAGGCTGGAGTGGTATAGGGCAGGTCGTGGTGGTATAGGGCAGTTTGGGTGGTATATTGTCAGGTTGGAGTTGTATAGGGCAGATCGGTGTGGTATAGGGCAGTTTGGGGTGGTATATTGGCAGTTTGGGGTGCTATAGGGCAGGTTGGGGTGGTATATTGGCAGATTGAGTGGTATAGGGCAGGTTGGGGTGGTATGTTGGCAGATTGGGGTAGTATAGGGCAGTTGAAGGGTTCATCCCGATATGTCAGAGCTGTAGCTTTATGCAAATGTGCTATTAGACAAAGTTACAGACATTATTTTAGTCAAATATTAAATTTTTAATGGTCCGACATTCCGCACAGCAAATATACAGCTAACTAAATGTTTGTCTAATGAAAGGTTCAAAATATGAATTTGTTTTGTATGTTTATGTACAAATCTAACAATGAAAAATGCATACATTTGAATCCAGCCACCTTATTGCATCTATTGGAGGAGGCTGGAGACAAAGAAAAACCACATGTGTTAAATTGATGACGTAGGAATCAGCTGCTGTGAGCCCAGTGCAGGACACAATCCCTGAAGACCTGAGTATTTACTGTTTTGTAATGTTATTCCTGGTTTTATACTGAGGATGCAATTTATCACCCAGAAGGGTACTCTGTATTCAGAGTCATTGGATCCTTTTTCCCCAGCTCAAGAAGCAGAGCTCCATGTTTTAGCAAAGCCTGTGAGCTATAAAAATAGTATATATTTATATAGATAGTCGAGATATAGAGAGCTTTTGGTTGCATTTGAAGGGCCAAGTTTGTTTTTACTTCAGCAAGTAAACCACTCAAGCATGCTAAGTTAATTTGATTGGCTGTTTTCAGCCTTCCAGGTTCTTGCTAGGGTAACCATACTAACAGTAAAACTCGCATATGGAAGCAGACCAGGCGACTAAGGATGCTGCATTTACAGCCCTGGACACTTGCTGGGTCTGTGCAACTCACAGATTCCACCCTAGTTCTAGCCCAGTATAGCTGGGATTAATAATTCAACTTTAAGGACCCCAGAACAAGAAGAACAAGTGGTCCACAGAGGGCAACTTCTTACGAAACAAGACTTTGGAAAAGGTGATCATTTATGTCTGCCAGACACTCTTTTCCCTCCAGCTTGACACATGGACCATGTCATCAGTCACAAGCAGTTATGGCTGCCTTAGTAAATGAGCGTGGGATAGAGCCAGGGTTCACCACAGTTGTATTTATAACATACCACTTCTTGTTTTACCTGTTACCAAAGGTGTTACCAAAAGCTGAACATCCCTTCCAGAGATAACAAAAAGATATATCCAGATGCCCAAGTCAGGATCTTGCGAGTATGTATTTTTTCTGTATGGACATGTTTTCTGGATGTCCAGTGGCAAATGCTACTGCAAAGGCCACAGTAAAAAGTGTTATCAGAAGTAGTTTGTAAGTACAGAGTGCAGAATTTATAGAGAGTAACAGAGGAAATCATTTTTATAGGAGAGTCCTTACTAGAAGTTTTGAGGTTTTATTTTTACACCCCCTACTGTCTACAATGTAGCGGACAAAGTAGAGTAAGAAACTAGAAAGCTTTTTCCTGAATGTTTTATTATATTTTATCAAGCCCCTAATGGGATGCTGGACTCTCTCCCTATGGGAATTGATTTGGGAGTTTGCTACTCACTTTCTTATATTTTGTCTCAGCAGCTGAAGTTCTCCATTCGGATCTCACAGAGAATGTTGCTGATCTTTTGAGGTTTTTGACAAACTCTTTTATGTATTTTCTCCCCAATTCCAGATCCTAAAAGTTTAGAAGGATCTAAAAGTAAAGCCAGGTGACTTGTGGTTTGTTAAGAGACATTTATATATAAGGAAATGTTTGGAGACTCAATACAGCATCTATTTCATGTACAGTTTTGCAAAACTTGAAGGAAAAGTCACCTGGATCCACACCAGACACTGCAAAAATGACTAAATTAAAGAAATATCTGTGATTGTTTCCCTCTTGAGATCATAGTCTAGGGTACTATTTGATCCAATTACTTTAATTGTAAGGAATATATATATTTGAAAAGTAGTTTAGCCATGTTGAAGTCATTTGTCTTTTGTACCTCTTCCATTTTATGTAGCATTGTCTGTGTTTACATATACAGATACGTCAGCATGCCAACAATTAAGCTAGAAGGCCATTCTGGTCACAGGAGTATACAGCCAGTACTATATACTATGTAAATATGTCTTATCAATCATTTGTTTTTCACAATGAAAAGTAATTTTGTAATCAAAAAAGCTGCTCAGCTATTTTCTCCACAATGGAGCTTTTGTCTCTTTGGCCAGGACTACCTCCACCTAAGCGTGTGGAGGTTCCAGGTTAAAGGTGATAATAGCAGGTATGGTTATTGATCAAAATATTGATCAAAAGAGAGGAGACTGTAATGGAAATTTGTAAGTTCTGTATATAATTGTATTCTATTTTATGTGTTGCACAATGCCCTCACTGTGCACATGGCACTAATAATGTTTTCAGTACATGTTTGCATTCTTTCGAATCCTGATTAGAATTAGCCTGCCTATGTAACGCCCCTTGTTACCATAAACGTACAATTGTAATATTAACCCCCCTGACGATATTCCCGAGTCTGGCTCGGGGTGGAATTTTTATACCAAAAGCGGTAACCCCGAGCCAGACTCGGGACCGCATCGCTGGATCCAGGAGGACGCTTACTTACCTTCTCCCTCGGATCCAGTGATGTCCCTGTGCTCTCTGAGCGAGCCATGTCTCGCTCGAGCTATCACGGAGCTGATCTCCGTGCCCTGCGAGCGTTGCGATGCATGGGGACGGAGATCGGCGCCAAATTCAAAAAGTGAAACACACACATTACATACAGTATAATGTAGTCTTACAGATTACATTGCTGCATGTAATAATTTCACATCCCCTTTGTTCCTAGTGGTCCGCCCAGTGTCCTGCACGCAGTTTTATATAATAAAAACTGTTCTTTATGCCTGGAAACTGGAGATTGTCCATAGCAACCAAAACTGTCCCTTTACATCAAAAATGATTTTAGACCAGCTAGAAAACAGCGATAATAAATTGTAATCACTTGCAGAATTGATCGATAGCGATTTGTGGGGAGATCCGTCATCAAATACTGAAAAGTAATGACAGTGACAATTCTGCAACTGAGCAAATTTCAGTGTTTTTGATTTGATTACATTATTGAATCATTTTTATTATTGTTATATTATTATTTGGTACAATTATTTATTATATTATAATTTATGATTTCATTTTTCAAACTTTATCATACCCGGGATGTCTGCTAGACTCTGGTTTGGACAGATTTAAGTGAGTTATTCCTAAGAATTACAGGACTACAATATAAAACGCCAAATTCATGCAAAATAATTGTACCGCTTTTAGCACCTAAAATCTGAAATAATCATACCGCCAGGGAGGTTAATGTTATACCTACGTAATCACGTGTAGAAAAATCTTCAATCGCGTCATAATAAAGGAGAACAGTTATTTGGAAAGATGCTGAGCGTATCTTTTGTGTCTGTTCCCTACTGCAGTAGTTATTATTAATTTGGAACCACTAATCAATATGAGGATAGGAGTTGCCTATCTATAAAATATCTATTTCAATCGAAAACAGTTCTCAGTGAAGAGAAGTTATAAAAATTACGGTAGGTATAGATTAACTTGTTAAGTGGCCAATATTTATTTATTTAAAGTATATCTAAAAGGAAGACTATTGCAAGACTAAGAAACATGTTTTTGTTTCATATATATTAATATGTATTGAAACTCTCATTGTTTAAAAAAGTGATATAAGGCAAAATGTTTTGCTGAAAAACATTGGGCTTCAGGAGGTAGAGGCCTCGAGACTCAATGTGATGATCCTCAGCTTCTGCCAAGGTCACATACCCCAGCTGCTGTCATTCAAAATGTGCAGGGCTGGGAGTGTGGGTGTGTCAGCAGTCTGACCACACACCCCTTTATATCTTCAGAAGGCAGAGACTCTCACTGGCTTCTCCTTATGAAGAACAGCAGTTTTTGCCAACATCACATATCCCAAGCCGCTGTCATTCAAACTGTGCAAGGCTAGGGGTGTATCAGCAGAAGTGACCACAAAAATACAGGCATGCCGTGCTTTAGCACAGAATCCTGTAACTCCCAACTGGAAGACAGAGACACAAATACGTGGTCAGATTTAAGCAGAAAATAAGTCGAACTGACAAGATCACCAGATATTTCGCAGATAAGGAAGAAAAAACAAACAACAAGGTACTTTTAAAGAAGTACATGTAAACTCACATACACATGTAAAATATTATATTTTACATATACACATCCTTATCCAGGACAGTGCATTCCAGCAAAAATCCTTTAGAAATTCTTCAGACTCCCAAATATTTATCACCTTCTTCAAGCACATTCTGGGTACCCCCTCTCAGGGATTGGATGAGGTCTGATAAATATTCATAACTGAATGATTAACCCTCTCTGTGCCATTTTCTGAAAGCTCTCTCCAGAAACAGGTAGGAGCAATCAACCACTCAGTCTAGGAAACCCTGACCAGACCAAAGAAAACAGATCATGCTCCACTGACTACAGTGAAGCCCAAAAGCTAAATTTAGCCTAACAGAGGCAGCCTAAGCTGGTTTATTATATTATTTTTCTGGTTGCTACAGGTTTTCCCTTAAGCTCTGGGTCATGATTGCTTTCGCCTGTTACTAGGAGGAGGCTTTAGTATCCATCCCTATTATTAAGCTCTTTTCTGGGTGAAGCACATCAGAGTGAGGCTTGGTTTGTGACCTGGTCCTAGATTAATAAAGCATTTGAAAGCTGATAACATTGGAATATGGTCAACTTGTTTGTTCACTCCATGTAGGGAGCATTGACAAACTCAGCAGGTACCTGAAACTACAGAGACACATTCTGAGTTTTGCGACTCTGTGCAGGACAGTCAAGTTCCTCCACCCCAAACTCGCTTATCCATGTCTTTATGGACCTTGGTTTGTGCATTGGTCCAAAACATTTTGTGGAGGGGGGAATATGGTGGGTTTTTTCAGGGTTTGGGCTTGGCCCCTTAGTTCCATTGAAGGGAATTCTTAAGGCATCAGCATACCAAGACATTTTGGACAATTTCATGCTCTCAACTTTGTGGGAACAGTTTGAGGATGACCCCTACCTGTTCCAACATGACTGAGCACCAGTGCACAATGCAAGGTCCATAAAGACATGGATGAGCAAGTTTGTGGTGGAGGAACTTAACTGGCCTGTATAGAGTCCTGACCTCAACCCAATAGAACACCTTTGGGATGAAGTAGGGTGGAGACTGTGAGCCAGGCCACAAAGTTGGGAGCATGAAATTATCCAAAATGTATTGGTATGCTGACGCCTTCACTGAATCTAAGGGGCCAAACCCAACCCCTGAAAAACAACCCCACACCATAATACCCCGTCAACCAAATGATTTGGACCAGTGCACAAAGCAAGGTCCAATTGATGAGCGAGTTTGGGATGGAGGAACTTGACTGACCTCAACCCAGTAGAACACCTCTGGGATGAATTTGAGTGGAGACTGCAAGCCGGGCCTTCTCCAACATCAGTGCCTGACCTCACAAATGCGCTTCTGGAAGAATGGTCAAACATTCCCATAGACACACTCATAAACCTTGTGGACAGCCTTCCCAGAAGAGTTGAAGCTGTTATAGCTGCAAAGAATGGGCCAACTCAATATTGAACCTTATGGACTAAGATAAGACTGGGATGCTAATAAAGTTCATGTCTGTGTAAAGGGAGGTGTTCCAATACTTTTGGTAATATAATGTATGTGGCGATGGCCTTGGATACCAAGTGTCTGCCTCAATGGAGCTGGGCTGAACACAGATAGTCTTGTCTGAGGAATGTCAAAGGCGAGCTGGATAGGAACTACCATTTGGATCTTGGAAAAGGGATCATTGCCCAGAAGCTCAATTTTTTTTTTCTTACGGAGGGACAGAAGTCAGATTCGGGAGCAAGGAAGCACCGTGACTGTGCTAGAAGGGTCACAGATTTATCTGGCTTTCCACCAGCATCTGATATTAGTGGTCGCTATCATAAGACCTACTAATGATTCAGTATATATCTGTCATCTGATTTTGTGCTTTTTGAGTATCTTTCAACTCCTATACCTTCTAAAATGTAAAAAGGCCCAAATGACTGGAGCCTGATTCTTGACAGGTTTGTCTGTGAGCTGTTGTGTTCAGATACAAGGCATTTCGCCAAGAGGCAAGGGAGAGAACCCAATTATTTACAGTTGCTCCCTAGGTAATCATCTCTGCACATGCAAATAACTTTTTAGTTGCGTTGTAAAAAGAACACTAAACTATTCACATCAGTTCCCACCATAAAGGAGATAACAGATTAATGTCTCAGCCAGAGTCGTTCTGACACACACTAGAGGACAATTTTCAAAACTGAAAGCAAAACCCATAACTGATAGAGATATGAAGGATCCCACTACTGACCCAATGAGAGATAGGAATCCAGGTTCAGATTTCTGCTTAGGTCACATTAGCTATGGCTTGGGGGTCATAGGGCTGCCCTAGGCATCACCCTGCTACCCTGACACTGTGCTGCTCATTAAAAGATATTAAAAGATTCCAGAATATCACTGTATTTTCTTTTCCACCAGCCAACAAGACTGCATTAAGCGCTGCATAGCGATTCGGGTGTCCCCGATGAGGCATTGTTGCAAGCGACCCGAAAAATCGATGTCGGGTAATGTCATCCCGACTTGCCCTGCCCCTCCCGCAAGAGTGCTCTGAGCGTTTTTGTCAAAATGGCTTTTGTTAATAAATGCAATTATAATCCATTACGTGGCCACCGCTGTTTGTGTGGTTTTTTTTTTATATATGCAGCTTCATACCTAATTTTTTAGTGTCTCCTCTCACATCTCTCCTGACGTCAGCCCCGCCCGCCTCTCTTCTGATCTGATAACTACAGTCGGTGGGCGGGGCTGAGAACTCCTACTGACATCAGGAGAGACGAGAGAGGTGAGACTGAGAGGAGAGAGAGGGGCCAGACCAAGCAGTCACATGAGCGGCATATACATACATTATACACACACACACACACTAAGAAACGAGGTATGAAGATGCATATATTTTAAAATGCACATACAGTGGTGGGCACTTAATGGATTATAATTGCATTTATTACCACACAGGTATCTTTTTAACAGCAGTATGTAGAGTACAAATGTGTTTGTACTGTACATACACTGGCTCCTACACTGCTCTGTGCTGACATCCCCCCCCCCCCCATTTGCACATTCCACTGTTAACTCCTAGTGTGCTGGAAGGTGCAAACGAGGGAGTCCAGAGAAATGTCAACACAAAGAGTACAGGGAACTTCACAGTTGTGGATTCTAATCCCGCCTGACCTCCCAGCAGCCCTGTGTGTGAATTCTTGTACCCTGTAGTGCAACGGATTAGTGCACTACACAAAGCGGAGTGCCACACGTTTTTAAGTTTATTAAAAGTCAGCAGACTTTTAATAATCAGACATTCACCTATTCCATGGTCCAGTGATGCAATGCGATGCTCCGCTCCTCTCCTCTCCTCAGTGCCGTCATATCTACTGTGGGCAGTGACACCCGCCCATGACAGCTTACGGCTTCACGGACAGGCACGCACTACGCTCTGCCATTGGCCAGCCAATCTTCTGGGACCTGTGTTGTGTCCCGGAAGATCGCCGGCAGGGAGGGGCCGCGTAGTAAATTTTTTGTTTAGTAAAAGTCAGCAGCTACAAAAAAAGTGTTCTGACTTTTAATAAAAAGACACTCACCTGTCTCACAATCCAGCAACGTGGCCACCCAAACACTTCATTCTCTCCCCTGCCTGTCCACGGCGCTGGCCATACTACTGTGGGCATCCGGCTGTGACAGTTTGCAGCTTCACAGCCAGGTGCGCATGTCTCATTGCTCTGTCCTGCACAGCCGGGCAATCTTCTGGGACCTGTGATGTGTCCCAGAAGATTGCAGGGAGGAAGGGCCGCTTAGGCAGCCCAAGTGGAAGTGGGAGCGCGTCAGTAATCGTGATGCATCGCAGAATCTAATCAAATCTTTGACCAGATAATCGTAATTGAATCGAATCAAATCGTGAAACCAGTGAAATGCACACCCCTAGTGGCCGGTAAGAGTGCTCTACTTGGACAGGGAACAGTGTATCCGTTATCATTATCTTTGCCCCTGCCCAACATTTATAGTTCATACACCTAGAAACACATTACTGACAGATTACGGAAACAGTTGTCTATCCTCTTCTAGGAGCAGGTTCTGAATTCAAGTTCAGATTTCTGCATAGGCCACACTAGGGGCAAGTTCTGAATGCAGGTTCAGATTTCTGCATAGGCCACACTAGGGGCAAGTTCTGAATCTAGGTTCAGATTTCTGCATAGGCCACACTAGGGGCAAGTTCTAAATCCAGGTTCAGATTTCTGCATAGGCCACACTAGGGGCAAGTTCTGAATCCAGGTTCAGATTTCTGCATAGGCCACACTAGGGGCAAGTTCTGAATCCAGGTTCAGATTTCTGCATAGGCCACACTAGGGGCAAGTTCTGAATCCAGGTTCAGATTTCTGCATAGGCCACACTAGGGGCAAGTTCTGAATCCAGGTTCAGATTTTTTGCATAGGCCACAGTAGGCACAGGTCTGAATCCAGGTTCAGACTTATGGGTACATACCATTATCTTGGTTTTGGGGAGGAAACTTGCAGCTGTAGGAAAACATAGGACATATACGTACCACATATGTTTGGGATTATGAGTTCTGCTTTAGTGATTTTGATAATTTTGCTTGTGTTGATTCTTTTTAAATAAAGGATGATAATACAACTGGTGAATGTTACTTGCCTGATAATTTTTCCTGCCTCTATACAAAATGACACAATGCATGTTTTTTTTTTCCATTTAGTGCTTCATAAATATAGATTGCCCAGGAGGGCTTGCAGTTAATTTGGGGGTAACGGGACATTTCAGAGATAAGGAAGTGTGATAGCGCCTTTGCATTTGTCTGCTTAATAACAATTTCGGGCGTTCAATAATTTTTTAATCCAATTTCAATTACACAGACTTCAACACCATAAATAATACATTGTGGCTGAAACTGCATTGTCCTGTCATATTTTGATATTAATCTTTTTATGGCTTCATGCACATGGCCACACAGCTGTCCACTGATATGAATTCGAAGATGCGTCTGTATGCTGTTATGCACCAAGGGTTGCACACTCCTAGACCTATGTTCTGAACACACATTATCTGCATTTCGAGCATACTTCTGTGTTGTTAGCTCAAGTGTAGTGCTTTCCAGTAAGATTAGTCATACTGGAAGTACTGTTTTGGGGCTTGCTAGCCCACTTTTATTGAAAAGAAAGAAAAAAGTTCAAATTTGAATATTTGACAGGAAAATGTTTAAAGCCTAAAGCAGGAAAAACATGAAAGTAAAGTCATGCTAGTCATAAATGCTTAGATTTCAATAGATTCCCCATCAACAGTGAGGATGGAGGAATCTCCCCTGCTGCCTATTGCATTCTGGTGGGGGTGGTAATAACACAGCTCAAATGTATGTTTATTATCACCCCCTCCCAACCACAAGTGTAAAAGTGCAAAGTGTTAAAAGGTAAGGTAAGCTTTAAACACAGAAAAAACAGTCCTTAGATGAGGTGTGGCTGAATTTGTTTTATTTGTTTTTTTACTTATTCTCACCTGTTGATCCTATGAATAACTGTCTCTGTGAGGCTATGCTCCCTTACTCCACTGTGGCATAAGTCATAGTTGTCATTGGCTGAACTACAAAAATTATCGCCTTTGTTAATCTTGGGGGGATTAGTAGTCATCTATTTTTGTTCTTGGCTTTACTTACCTCTTATGCACTGTACACATGGTCGGACTTTCCGACGGAAAATGTGCGATTGGACTATGCTGTCGGAAATTCCAATCATGTGTGGGCTCCATCAGCCTTTTTCCGTCTGCATTTCCGACACACAAAGCATGAGATCTGGATCTAAAATTTTCCAACAACAAAATCCGATCCTTTAAATTCCAATCGTGTGTAGACAATTCCGACGCACAAAGTGCCATGCATGCTCAGAATAAATTACTATATGAAAGCTATTGGCTACTGGCCTCTTTATAGTCCCATCGTACATGTTGTACGTCACCTCGTTCTGAATGATCAGGTTTTCCAACAACTTATGTGTGTATGCAAGACAAGTTTGGGCCAAAATCCGTTGGAAAAAATCCAATGGATTTTGTCGTCGGAATGTCCGACCATGTGTACAGGGCATTAAAGCTAAAGATTAGGTATAATTTTTTTTCTGCATAGTTACATTGGTCCATCTTGGAGCAATGTAAGTGTGGAAGCTGCAAATCCACTGTAGTAGTCACCACTGCTACAGTGATAGCAGCAGCTTCTGGGTCCTGAGCTAAGCAGCTGCAATTTGCATAGTAACCACAGGGGGTGACTGGCACTGCTGCCATTTAGAGAAATTATATATTTTTTAATGAATACAAGACATTCTTCATTGAGCAAGGTGGAGATTTTGACATCACCACCCTGCCTCTCCACTTTGTCCAATCACAGCATGCTTTGTATTCATGGAAAAAATACACATCTTTCTGTAAATAGAGGTCATGCCGAGCAAGCACTCTGTGGTTAGTAGTATGTGGAAGGGCAGCCACTCAGTACTGGACCTAGAAGGCTGCTGCTATCACTGTAATAATGGTGACTACTACACTAATTTGCACTTACACATAGCTCCCAACTGTCCCTGATTTCGAGGGACTGTCCCTGATTTGGAACAAAGTCCCTCTGTCCCTCTTTCCTCCTCATTTGTCCCTCATTTTGGTCTGATCTATATAGTTGTATATAAAATGCACTTTTTATCTTTAAAAAAGTGTTTCCCAGTGCTAAACCTTTCATCCATATTCTAAATTGCTGCATTTGTAATTTTTAAAAGGCAATATAAAGGAATAGTAGTGGTAAAAAAGCCCTTGTGGATTTAATTAGCCTTTTTTTTGCTTAATTCTCCTTTGGGGGGGGGGGGGCAGGGGGCGTGTCCTATGCCTACATACATTTGCTAGTAGGTGACCCACATTCCCATCTCAAAATATTGGGAGGTATGACTTACACAGGAATCAGTAAAGTATGGCACCTACCTACTTACATTGGCCCAAGCTATAGCTATGCATTACAATTCATACCTAAACTTCGGCTTTAATAACTTACAGTATATAAGAAAAAAACTGTAAAAAAAAAAAAAAAACAGTAGCATTTTTCCTTGCCAACTTTATAAGCTGGTTCTTTTTTGCTCCTGAAAAACAGTGTGACAAATCAGTATAACTCAGGAACATTGCACGCACCAGTACTTTTCACTTAACGCTATAGATTTCTTGATTAGACCTATTTATTGTATTGATTAAAATTCCATACCGGGGGCCCATGGTTAATCCTTCAAACATACACCTTTTACACTGCAAGAAAAATTAAGAGGCTCTTATCTCGAAGGCCAAAAGTTCCGATCTGTGTTTACTACTTACTGCTACAAGTCCACTGTTTATTTCACTTACCTTATATACATTGTACAGAAAGAAAATAAAGCAATGTGGAACAAAAGCTTTTTTACATTTTCTTGTGGAGTGAAGGAAGAGAAAAGAATGTGCAACTCATTGTGAACACAAGAGACTCCTTAGCAAGGTATGTAGGTATTGCGATTTATAAATGTGGCTGTGGACCACAGATGTTGGTCAGAAATTCCCATATAATCTTATTATCTTGGTGGAACAAAAGTAATCACCCATGTTTCTGAAACCAATGGTCTTCCCCTCCATGAGGGCAATGAAGGGGTGGAAATGTACTATATGCACACCAGTAGACAACAGTAATTTCATAACAAAATCGATTTCAGGGCACCCGTACAAAAATGATGGGCAGATGTCACTTCCGGTGTCCGTATATGTGTGTATATATATATATATATATATATATATATATATATATAATATATATATGGACACCGGAAATGACGTCCTGGCCGTGATGTCCTGGCCGCGAGCTCGCCGCTCATTTGTTACATTGCATGTTTTCATTCTAAATAATGTGAGTACCCAAACTTTTTATGTATAATAAAGAACATTATAATTTTTAAATATAATACACTATAGAGGCTCCTTGTTTCCCCTTGTATATACAATACCTGGTTTGATGCATTTGAGCGGTGTTTGGTTATTCACCTAATCCTGAAAGAAGGCATCCAGAGTAATCACCTCACAGGCTCTGCATATACTGGAAACCTTCAGGAGGAATGAATAGGAGACCCCATCTTCCCTTTGAGTGACCATCCATCCCCTCTGTTTTCTATGAATGAATGTAGGTGAATGTAGGTGTACTAACTTCTTACCTTACAGCAGTAAGGTAAGAAGTTAGTACACCTACGGGTGTTATTAGCACCGAAGACCCACAACACCTACAGTAAGTCACAGTGCCACCATTTTCAAGCTAGTCAGCACTTTTGATCTGCACTTTCCCATGGTTGGAAGATTTGGATTACTTCCAGACTGGGATTAATTTGCACCATTTGCACTTGTCTATATGGACTATTGTTGAATATTAATATTTATTTTGTGCATTTTTATTTGCACATTTTTGGATGTTTTAGCATTTATGCACTTCAGTCACTTTATCTGTATGATTATGAAGTTTTTAGTATCTATTCCCTACAGTCACTTTATTTTGCTTTAATTCCACTGTATTGATCATCACTATAGAAGGTTAATGCATTTGTTGATTTATGCATATCAGCTTCAATATTTAAGTGACACTATTATTATTTGATATCATACTATATTTTTTGTTTTTGGAGCGCAAAACCATTTATTGATTTTCTTATATAAACTTACCGACCAGCCACCAACCAAATTGACCTGTCTAACAATATTTGCAAAAACATGCGTAAGCTACAGGCCCCGTTAAGGGACTCTGTTTTCTGTAATTCCTAACTCTACATTCCGAGAGTCTCCACAATGGAACTACATGCATTTTGGTTGGTTGCTGGCTGGTTGGTGAGTTTGAGCTTGGAAATCTCTTTGCATTTGTTTGACATACGTCGCCTTTCCGGTGCTCCTTGCTGCAAAGACTAGTTATAGGTGAGGGCAGTGGCCACGCTCATTCGTTTGATAATCTCATTGTGTGTACCAGGCTTTAGTCACCTGTGAATGGCCTTTCCAGACTGTACTTGGTGGATGAGAGAGCAATAAGTCTACCAGCAATAGTAAAAGTCAGAGAGGTAGGTATTACTAAAATGTAGGACAATGAGGTTAACAATATGGCCTAACTACTCTGCCTAGGTGCTATCTAGCCATTGATTGGAGGGCTAACAAATGCAAAGTCTGCCAGTGGTGGAGCCCTTTTACTTGGCATGGGAGTGCTCAACCTTCAAATTAAAATATATTTAATCCAAGCTTGGAGACACACTTACAAAGTATTCTAGAGTAATTAAAGATAAAGGGATGAGTATGTCCCATTTAAATAGAGGTTCACTGGCAGTGGCATGATTTGTGAGAAAATTAGCAGGTTCAATACACACAAGAATGGCCTAAGGTCCCTCACCCATCAGATCCCCATTGGATGTTCTCCTGACAGCAGTCTGTAGTCTTATAACTGGCTCAGAAGACAGGGTGCATTACAAGCTACTTCCGTGGAGGACTGTATAGCCCTGGCTGCAGACAAGGGCCTCCAGTGCTTACACATCTTTCCAAGGCCAGGTGAAAGAGAGTGTAGCACCCTCCTAGGTAGGTGCTAGGATTAGATAGATAGATTTAGTGTTGGCTCGCTGTGTTTTATGGAGCTGTGTTTTTGATAGGTAAATTTAGCTTGTCAAACTGTAGCCAGTGTGGCTGCAATTGCTCACTGTATTCAGTGCAGCTCCCTTTAACTAGTTAGGTCTGCTCAGTGTTCCTAGCAACTGCTAGTCTGTTCACTCCCTCTGCCTTCCAGAAAAGCTACTTTCTGGATCAACATGAATATTGATACAGCCCTGGCCAGTCTCAGGGAGTTGGGCCCAGATGGCATGCTGGGTAATTGTATATATTCTCTGAGTACACTGGGCTCTGAGTCTTTTAATGGAGAGGATTAGTCCAGCAAGGCAATCCACTGGGGAAGAACCTGGGCAAAATTACAGCGGCTCTTACAGGAGTAGCAGAACAGGAGCATAGCTCTTTGGGGGCTTTCCTCCACCATTTTACACTTGCCCCACAGCTCCCCTCTCCACTGCTGTGCTGCTCTCTCCCTTTCCAGCTTTCCCCAGCTTCAAAAATCCCTCTCTGTCTCTGTCTCTAGGGTGGGGCTAAGTCCAGCCACCAATGTGGCTGGTCAATGTCATCCCATCTCTTGGCTACCTTCCGCAGGCCTGTTAATCACCAGTGGGGAGAGAGATTACCTGTGAAATGGTTGTAATGTCCAGGTTGTGTGTCTCTCACTTCTTGAAGGGACCACTAACCAGGGCTACACACAGGGCAACAGGGAAAGGTAAAAAAATATATATAGTTCCCTCCTGCCTGCTGATACTCTGTCCGCTCATCTGCTATAGCCATTGGAAGTACCTAATATTACTGTGTATGGGGGGAAATATGACCTTTTCTACTTCCTCCCCAGATGTAGTGCTTATGCCTAAGAGGCCAATCGCCCACACACTGTAACAATATTTGACACTCAGTGCTCTGTAATGGTGGGAGAGAGCACTTCTGAGTCACCCATTTTCTATGTCCCCTACCCACCTCCAAGCTCTGTCCCTTGGTTTCACACCCTACCCTCCTCCAGATACTATTATAGAATACAGAACCAAGTATAATTTTGTTGTGCAAAGTAATTTGCATGGAATTTGTTAATGATATCAAGAAAAAAAGCTGTAAAGTAGATCCCCTGCAGCTGGCAACAATAGACCCCATCCAGCAACAATAGATCCCCAAGCAACAATAGATCCCCCAGAAACAGTAGATCCCCCGACAATATATCCCTCAGCAGCCAGCATCAATAGACTTTCCAGCAGTCCACAGCAATAGAACCCTCCCTCAACAGTAGATCCTTCCCAGCAACAATAGACCCTCCAGCGGTCAACATCAATAGACTCTCCAGCACACCCCGGCACCCCTTGCCATTACATACATTCAGTGCTGGAGGTGCATACCCCCACATCCCTGATGAAAAAAATTCCTGAGTATGAGTGCGTGGGTGGGGTGGCCCTGAATGGACAAAGTGACAGATCCGTTTTAACTAATAAGTTGCTCAGTCTTTAACTCATCTTGTTCCAGGCAGTGCTGAATCCGTAAGGCCACACAGATTAAAGATATCTCTGAAAATGAATACACAGCAAAGAACACAAACAGCACATCTAAACACCAAACATAAAAAAAAAATCTGTCCTGATAATACAAAAAGCTTTGTAAAAGCCCTTAAGAATCCATTTGCCTTCTGCATATGTACTGTTACAAGAATTACAAGTTTCTGTTTGACAAACTACGTTTGTAACGTTTAGCCTGTCTAATCCTCTTCATTGTCGTCTTCTATAAACAAATTGTCCCAGCAGTGCAGGAAATCTGCGGCTGAAGCAAGATTTTATACTCTATAAAGCCGGAGGCGCATCTCGCTGAATAACCAATGCACCACTGACAGTGTACAATCTGCAATCCCTCTGATCGCATTTTGCGTCTGGTAAACCTTTAAAAAAAAAACATAAAACACACATAAGAGTACTTCTCTACTAAATGACTAGTTCTGAAATTATAGCTATTCAGCAGAGGAATTCAAAAGGGAACATCTATATCCACTTGTCTTTAGAAAGAAAATAGACGTCTAAAAAATCGAAAAAAAAGAATTGGATATAAAATGTAAATGAGGACTTTACTGGTATCACTGGAATTTGTCTCAGTGTGGGAATGAGGAATTATCAGATTATGTACCCACACAATCTAACATATCCTACTGATAGTACATTCAGGTCATCGCTCCTAGGCAGCTTTATGTGTTGTTTGTGAAGGCAAAACACAGGAGATGCTTAGATACATAAAGGATAAAGGCATAGCAAAACGAAATGAGCACAATATTGGTACGTTTTACAGTATCTATCTATCTATCTATTGGCAGACAGGGCCGTCATCAGGGGGGTACAGCCGTCACAACTGTAAGGGGCCCCCGGGGTCCAGGGGGCCCGCCCGGGCCAGAGGAAGGCAGGAAGGTTGGGCGGGAGCCGTGCTGTGCATTACAGAAATGATTTCACAGCTTCTGCTGTTCTTGTGTCACTGAGCTCAGACATCAAGCTTTTTACTGCCACCTCTGGCTACTATGTGTATGTGCACCCCTCGTGGGATTTGAACTTTGCGTCTCACTAACATGTCAGCTTTGTGAAAACGGGCTAGGACTGGGTAAGAAGACCTTCTTTACAACTAGGGGCTGTGAGGGAAAGGGAGGGGGCTGTTTGTGTACAGGGAGGGCCCAGAGCCTTGTTTGTTTACAGGTTTGTGTATGTGAGGCGCCGCCATATATATAGGTTTGTGTATGTGAGGGGCTGACATATATACAGGTTTGTGTATGTGAGGGGCTGACATATATACAGGTAGGGGGATGACATATATACAAGTGTGAGGGGTTCTGATATATACAGGTGTGTGTGGGGGGCAGACATATATACAGGTGTGAGGGGTTCTGATATATACAGGTGTGTGTGGGGGGCTGACATATATACAGGTGTGAGGGGTTCTGATATAAACAGGTGTGTGTGGGGGGCTGACATATATACAGGTGTGGGGGGGTTGATATATACAGATGTGTGTGGGGGGCTGACATATATACAGGTGTGTGGGGCAGTGGCGGTGCTTCCATTAGGGATGCTCGGGCGCTGCCCTCTTTCTCCAGCCACTCCCTCTGTGTACTATGGATAGATTCATGCATTGCATGAATCTATCGACAGGCCACTGTAGGGATGTGTTTTTGAAGCAACTGATTAGAGCCATAGGCATATTATGGGCACAAAGGCTGCAATTGATGGAACACAGTTGGCTGCATTTGCAGGGTACAATGGCTGCATATTATGGGCAGAGAGGCTGCAATTGATGGGGCACAGTTGGCTGCATTTGCGGGCACAGTTAGCTGAATATTATGGGCACAGTTGGCTGAATATTATGGGCACAGTTGGCTATATATGATGGGTACAGTTGGCTGCATATGATGGGCACAGGTGGCTGCTTTTGCTGGGCACAGAGTCTGCATATGATGGGCACAGTGACTGCATATGATGGGCAGAGTGGCTGCATATGATGGGCACAGTGGCTGCAATTGATGGCACAGTGAGGCTGCAATTGATGTTTGTTTCAGTATTTTTCAGAATTTTTTCAGTTTTTTGTGCCCCCCCCAAAATTTTTAGCACCAGCCGCCACTGGTGTGGGGGCTGACATATATACAGGTGTGTGGGGGTGCTAACATATATACAGGTGTGAGGAGGGGGCTGACATATATACAGGGGGGTGGGGCGCTGAGTGCATACAGGGGAGGTGGCCAGTGTGCGGATTCGGTAGGATGGCCCGTGGGCAAGCCCTGGGGAATGTTGGTGGTAAGACTCGGTGGGGGGGGGCCATGCCTAAAGCTGTGCAAGGGGCCCAAAAATTCTCCTTTAAGGTGGCGTGACAGGGGGTGTGTCCTATGCCTACATACCTTTGCTTATAGGTGTCCCTCATTCCCATCTCAAAAAGTTGGGAGGTATGGAAATAGCAGAGATCTAAACAGACAATTTTGAGACAGAGAAAGAGATTGCGGACACAGATTCCTCAATCCTTTCTCTGCAACCTGCAGCTGCAGAGTGAATGAACAGGAAGCATTCTGTACAGAGGCTCCCTGTTCATTCACACACTGCACTGAAGCATTATAAACACAGGGGGGGGGGGGGGGCAGAGTAGGATTGGTAATTGTGCTCACTTCTGCTGCTCCGGGCCCCCCTGTTGACCTTATAGGGCCTGGGCCCAGTACAGAAGGACAGCTACAACCCCCTTATCAGCAGCTCTGTCTAAAACCACCAGCCAGGGTTGTGGGAAAGAGGTCCTTGTTCTCATCAACAAGGTGTTTTTGCCAAGGAACGCCTAATACTCACCACCCTCTTTTTCTGTCTAGTCAGGCTGCATGCTCAGATTAGGGGTTTGGTAAGGATTTTTAGAGAAACCTCACATATTTTTTTGTTTTTTGAATTTTTTTTGCATTAAAAGTATGGCTTGTAGCATGGGAGTAAAATAAGCCCCAGTACTCTGCACCCCTTGTACCCCCATTGCTCAACACTAGGTACCATTTGCTTCCAGGGTTGCCATTAGAAGTCATCCACAGGATGCAGACCAATTGTAAAAAGCTCAAAAAACAACATAAAGTAGACAGGCTCTGTCAGTAAAAAAACATATCAAACATCCCAGCCAACTGCACAATTATAAGGATCTGCCCAAAAAAAGTATTTTACATAACATAAACAGCTGTGTGTCTTCTTGTAAATACTTGTATGCTCCTTTAGCATTTATTCTATGCTTTTGTTGCCTTTTTGGCTTTCTTACATGCTTCTTTCTTCCCCAAGCAGAGCTTGTCCTATCCCTTCAACATGTGATGCTGTTGTAACTGTTGAAGTTTGCTGGGCTTATGCTGTGGCTTTCTGTCCCCAATGTCGCTGCCTCCTCCATTCTGTAGTTGCATTTGGGCTGTCCCCTCTCCCCAGAGTTCCCAGCAGCTTCTCTCAGCAAGTCTGCCCATCCCTGAGCTCAGTTGCTACTATGACCCAGAGCCCCCAACAGATGCCCCTATTCAATGCAAATCCCCAGGCTGCATAGGCACTGACAACTCTGTATTTGAGGTGTCTGGTGCTGTGCATAATACCTTGTGCACCTCTCCCGAAAACTTCCTGCCCTGTGAGCTCCATGTAGACCCGCTACCTTCCTACCAGGGGTATGGAACTCTGGGAGTTGCAGTCAGAAAAGGTCCCATGGATTGAAGAATGGAGGAATCTAGTCCAATCATCTAGGTACAACACTGCCGCTGGGGACTTAGCCAAGGATGCTCATATCCTAGGAACAGACCCTTCTAAACAGGGATTCTCCTTAGGAAAATAGTGACAAATGGTCAACATACCTAAGACTGCAACTAGGTGCCTTTACCTTTGATGTAACGTCCGTAGCCCCAGCAAATTCATAACTGTCACTCAAGTGACACTCTATAGTATTCCCTTTCACTACTACCCCAGAATGTACATAATGGATTATGTAAAAGGGTGAGGGGAGTTACAGAGAAGCTAGGCCAGCACTCTTCCAGAACCAGAGAGGAAGGATTATGACATGAAAGCTGTGCTAGGGTTTTGACTCTTCTTAGATTAGTCAATTCATTAGCAATTTTAAAGGGATATTGCTAATGAATAAAAACATGTTTATGGAAATGAAAAACATTGCAAGCAAGAACTTGAAATACTTGAATTCATCATGTTTTTACTTGACTCTTTTAATTTGGTTACAGGGTCTCTATAAACAGCTTGCCAACACCAATAAAACAAAATAATAAACCTTTCTCTGTCACATCAAGTCTTTTCTAGCAAGAAATTGGCATTAGGTTCAGATGCACAAAAGCTGATTCCCAACAGAATCTCTTCATGGAGCCAAGTGCACAGGCTTTCCCAAGGTTTGAGACCCCTTTAACCACTTCCCGACCAGCGCACGACGATGTACGTCGACAGAATGGCACGGGCAGGCATATTGGCGTACAGGTACGTCCAATATTCGATGCCGCCCTGCCATCGGGAGCGCGCCGTCGGCGGCGCGCTCCCGCGCTGGTCGGGACCCCGTGAGTCCGGTCGCGGGACCCGCGGACTCGATCGCCGCGGGCATCCCTGCGATCGTCTCACGGAACGGCCGAATAGAGCAAATGCTGTGTAAACAACATTTGTCTATTCTGCCTAGCAACTAGTGACGCTGATCTCTGCTCCATGTGATTGGAGCAGAGATCAGTGTACACTAAATGAAAGCCCAACCCCCCCACAGTTAGTAACACTCCCCTAGGAACACTTAACCCCTACACTGCCACCCACTGGTTAACCCTTTCACTGCCAGTGTCATTTACACAGGAATCACTGCATTTATATAGCAGTGATTACTGTATAAATGACAATGGTCCCAAAAATGTGTCAAAAATGTCCGATGGGTCCCCCACAATGTCGCAGTCACAATAAAAATCGCTGATCGCCGCCATTACTAGTAAAAAAAAAAATTATAAAAAATTATTAATAAAAATGCTATAAAACTATCCCTATTTTGTAAACGCTATAACTTTTGCGCAAACCAATCAATAATCGCTTATTGCGATTTTTTTTACCAAAAATATGTAGAAGAATACGTATCGGCCTAAATTGAGGGAAAAAAATGTTTTTTTATATATTTTTGGGGGATATTTATTATAACAAAAAGTTAAAAATAATGCGTTTTTTTCAAAATTGTCGCTCTATTTTTGTTTATAGCGCAAAAAATAAAAACCGCAGGGGTGATCAAATACCACCAAAAGAAAGCTCTATTTGTGGGAAAAAAAGTACGTCAATTTTGTTTGGGAGCCACGTTGCACGACCGCGCAATTGTCAGTTAAAGCGACGCAGTGCCGAATCGCAAAAAGTGGTCTGGTCTTTGACCAGCAAATTGGTCCGGTCTGAAAGTGGTTAAAGACAGCCCCCTTTTTTTAGCAACAACTACAGAGGTGTTATAATTACTGGTGAGCAGACCTCGTTCAGGAGCAAACTGTACTCTTTTCAAACTTTTTTCCAGTTCCCTCTCACAAATCATAAAAGGAGCTTTCAAAGACATCAGAGGACAGTCAATGTGCAGACATAGACTGACCATCCTTCAACCATATTGGAAAATGGAGGCACTCGCTGAGATTTTGGAATTTAGGAATTTAGGACTTGGCAGGGTGTGGTCAAGCGTTGAAGCTTTGACAGACACAACCCTGGCCAGATAAATTTTAGTTTGGAGAATTGTGAGACGGACCAGGCTGTTAAGAAGGGGCTTATGAGAAGCCTGTGTGTGTCCTTGGTGGGACTCTGTTTAAAAACCTAATATTAGGCTCCTTTAGGGAAGGAGAAGGGAAAAAAAGGGTAATGGGGCAATTACCAATTACTACCGGAACCCACAAAACTGCTACAAACTTTTGCTCTATCTGGCTTTTCTTGTCTATCGCATTTGCATTAAAGTAATAAGATATGTGTTGTGTGAAACATGGTTGGAAGGTAAGACAGCCCTGTTTTCACTGTTATATGATGTCCCAAAAGAGGAAAATTAGATTAGAGTGAAGTAAAGTTCCCTTGTTAAATGCAGGTACTGTATCGTGGGAAAGGTGATTACTGTTATATGCATGTTCATATAAGTTTGCTAAGGTTTTCTTTGAAGAGACAATGGTATAGTATATGAATAATATGACTTCTCCCCTTTTAAGTATGTTGGTTGCTAGTATGTTGGCTATGGAACTCTGAAGTTATAGGTGCGTGATTCTGCTTGAGAAGTGCATAATTTGTTTGCACATGTTTAACATGTGTTTTGGTAACTCTTGGAAGGGTATCGGAATGGGATTTTTTGCAGGGTGTAAAATGTATGTGTTAGGCTGGGTTCACACTGCTGCGGGGGGAGATCCGGATGTGATTCGCACAGCAAATCACATCCGATCTCCGTAGCACTGCGAGTTCAGCCATACAGATAGTATGGCTGAACTCGCAGCTGTCCCGCAGCAAACTCGCACAGGACCCTTTTTTGGGTCCGCAACGGAATCGGATCGCATGGGGGTTCACACCATGCGATCCGATTCCTGTGCGAGTCGGCAGATCGCACTGCGATATGCCGACGGATCTGGGGGTGTCATTAACATAACATTGACACCCCCAGCCGTCCGCATAGGGCAGTGTGAACTGCCGGCGGGAGGTGAGCGATGCGGGAAAACGCCGCGGATTCGCGGCGTTCCCGCATCGCAATAGTGTGAACCTAGCCTTAGGTGGAAGGGGATTGATTTTGACAGGTGGGTATTTTGGAAGAATGCCCAGGAGTGATGAGATTTAAGTAAGTGACTAAGATGTTAATTAAGAATATCTTACATTTGTTGAGGGTAAAGTAAGTGAAGTTAGAAGGTAAAGGAGAGATTTGAGTTATTTATTAAAGGAAGGTGTGCATTTTGCAAGGTTTTTCAATGCATTGTTCTTTTTATATACAAGCCGGGTTTCAGAGCCATTTTAGAACTGACATAGAAGAAAGAAAAAAAAAGTGAAGGAAAGTTGCATTTAAAAACGGGAAGTTAGCAGAGCTTGTTTTGAGAGTTAAAGGGGACTTTCTATTTGTGTTGAGGAAATGATTTTAAAGGACAGCCGGGATGGGAGGTTTTGGGCAGGTAAGGAAATTAACACAGAGAGAGTTTTGTTTAAAATAAGGATTTTTAAAGTGTCACAGCTAGTTTTATTTGGATTAGCAGATAAAAGGTTTTGTTTAAAAGGAATGTTTTAGTGTAGACTTACCTTGTTTGTGTATTTGTGTGTCTGTTTGTTTATTATTTGTTTATTGTTGTTTGCTAAAGTTATAATGAGTCGGGGTTGGTTGGTCGGATGTGCAGATCAGTTCAGATCCCTGTTTGGCAACGGGTACGAGAAAAAGGTTCAACCAAGGGTAAAAAGAGAGAGAGCTGGTGGGGAGGCTACAAACCTTGTTGAAAGTACCCCACCTCGTGAAATGTGCAGCCCTGGTGCTGGGGTCTCGTGAGACTTTTGCGGGATTACGGTACCAGAGATTCATAGAGACATCAAGATGTTGGTTTATTGGGCAGTGATTAAATTGCTGCTAGATGCACTGACAGGGGGACATGGTTACTGTTTTAGGGGGTCTGAGTTAGGTAGAGGGAGAATATGAATCTTCCTGCTTCCCCCCTCGGATTCCCCCAGATTCCCTCATCGCTCCCCGATTCTCCACCTCTGAGCTGGTGGGTTTGGGGGTGTGAATTCTGACATGGATCTCCGGTGAGGCAAAGGGGTCGCAGTTTTATGGACTGACTGTTTCTGTCGGAGGGAGAACATGTTTAAACACTTCTCCCACGACTGTCTCTGCTTCATGGACTGTTTGTGGACTGTGGTTAGTGGCAGTCCTTGGGTCGCCCTGTTCGCAGTTTCATAAGACGGACACCTGGGTAGAGGGAACTGGTTAATGGAGAGAAATGCTTAATTTTATGTGTATGTGAATTTTTGTCTTGTCTTGGAATTCCAATTAAGAGTATAAGATTGTTTTTGTTTTCTGAATTCAGATAGATGGTTGGGTAGTTGATATATGTCCTATGATCCTGCTAAGACAGAGAGCGTTGCTAAAGTGGGCAGGTGAAAGGGACAGAGTTTCGGGTGGAAGAGGGGAACAAACTTCAACTATATTTTCACCACGGGTTTTGTGGGGAGTATATTTTTATATTTGTATTCCATAGTCAGCGACTTGCTGAAGTGGAAAATGAATGTTAAAAAAGGATCTGATTCAGAAAAGTTATCTATAAAATGTACATGTTTATTGTTAAAATGTTGCAACTAGTGTCAGTCTATTCATGAAATATGTTGGGCATATACTAAGCCGATATTTACTCCATAGTAAATTGGGAACATTAAAAGGGGAATGTGACATGTCACTGATAAAATTACCAAATGTTTTTTAAAGGAATCTGATCAGATGCAAATTTTTAGAGTCTGACTTTAAGACTATTTTGGGTGTGGTTGCCTATGCTTACATTATTAGAGTTAAAGTGTGTTTTTTTCTGATAACAGCAAATGTGCTATATTTGTGCGAATTGTTAAATGTTTAAGCTGTATTAACAATGATTTATTTGAAATATTGATTCTGACAGGGTTGAGAATATTATAATTAAGAAATCCAGAATTTGAAAGTAAATAAAAGGGAAGTTGTATATTCCAGGCGCTACGCCAGAGGAATTGTGGTTAGTAAAGAAAAAGAGAAGTAACTGTGTTGTGTAATTCTGGACACTAGAGAGAAAAATATTAAGGTTTAAAGGTGTTATAAATGAAATGAAGAAAGAATGGAATGGCCAGATGAATGTGGGATGAGAGAGAGTTGTTGTAGGTGTGTCTGGAATGTGCACAACAAGGTGTCTCATATTGTGTTTAGGCCCATGTTATACTTTCCCTAAAAGTTTGGGGTTAAATTAAATTAAAAGAATTGGTAAAGGGATTTTGGTAAAGGAAGGGTGAACATTTGAAAAAATGTTTGAGTCCATTAAATGACTGTAATCAAGATACTTTGCTGCGTATATTGAGTCCATGGGGTACTAAAATGTGATGGGAAGGATTTATTTGAAATAAGCAATCAGAATGACTATTCTGGATATCTACCTTCTGAATTAACAGGGTGTCAGTCATAGAGTGTTGGTGATGAAATGTTGTTTATCCATCAATGTTTTGTTTGTTGCTGATGATCAGACATATTTGCAAAGTTGGGAGACTTCTGAGTCAGAATATGTGTTTGGGTAAAATGTTCTGTCCTAAGTCCCTCGGGTCCACTTGGATCCCGGGAATAGAAGAAACTAAAGAGGTTTAAGTTTTGTTGAAGTTCTGCTATAATACTGGATTTGGAAAAATGTTTAGTTAAATATATTGAAGCTATGTAATGAAAACCCTTGCTGAGAAACATTTTTATTCCTGCATGTTTTATTATGTTTGAGTCAATTAAGAATATTATTTTAATATCTCCAATGGTTAAGGCCTGAATTGATCAGGTAGATTCTGTGACTACTCATGTCAGATGAGGAGTATCTGCCCCAGCCAGCCTGCATTCACCCACAGCCCTATTCACATGAAGAAATGCCCACCCCAGTCATACTCTACACCCCATCCATACCCTGCCCTATATCCTATCCTAATGAAGTGATGACTACAGCTTTAACATGGAAATCTTTGTTGTTCAAATACCATAGGAGGTGCTCAGATGTATAAAAGGCGGACTCCGGCTGGAAACTGTTCCTGCGAATGATACCTCAAGGGGGAGCCACATGACGCAAACCTGGGGTACAAAATTCCAATGAACACCACATGAAAAAGATCCAGATGTGCCAGCCGAAAGTCCCCGGTCTCGCCCAACGCATCAGTTCCAGTCTGTCTGTGGATATCAAGTTCTGTCCTTACAAAGAGGCAGTGTTTTGGGGTAGATAATTCTTGTCTGTACATATGAGTGATCACAGAATTGAACTAAAAGGTTTTGGAAAGAGTTGAGCAGAATGAGCGTTATAATGTGGACATTTCCTTTTCCTTCCTTTTCTGCAAATCTAATGGACATTCAGAAGCCATCCAAGAGACTTTTCTTTTTGAGTATTTCTTTGGGACTATTTTCATTTGGCCTAAAGGCTATCATGCCCCTCCCACTTGTTTCTATGGACTGTCACACCCCTTCCTCCCTTTTGCATTCCATGGACAATTGCTATGCAGCTGAGATTACATGTTTTATGTTTCCTATTTTTGCATGCTCAGAAGGTGATCCGGGTGAGGGTCAGGGGGTAATATTGGGATTGTTGTTGTAGTGTGTCCAGTACATGCTCGACCATTTCAGTGTATACTGTTTGAAGGGATATTGGCATAGGCACTGTAATATATATGTATTGGTTCACATGTCATCTACCAGCCTCTGTGTTCTAGGGGGAGCCTTAAGGTTATATGTGGCCTACCCGATAAAATCACTAGTAACACACTTATTGGACATAGAGGGGATGTGCATTCAGAGTCTACAGGAACTCCACAGTGCTTGACACCTTAGATCGTGCCCTACGTCACACTTCATGCATGCCTCTGGCCCCCATACTGAGATGGCCAGGCTACTTTCACAGCTTGCTTTTGCAGGATTCTCTGAGGGTGCCCAACAGGTCCTTAAGCAGACAGCCACTGGCCTTGGACAACAGCACGTACATTTGTTGTGGAAGACCATGCCATCCACGGATTCTGAATGATTCCAGGGGATGGTGTTACTTGGCCTCATTGGTTCTGATAGTGGTTATTCTCAGGGACAGTGAGGAATGTCACTTGCTCAAGGCTAGTGGTCGTCCTGCATGCCCCCTCAAACACCGTTATGCTAGGTCATTGTTTCTGGAAAAGAACATGACCTGGGCATGGTTCCTCTCAGGAGCCTGAGGGGGTATTGACATGATGAAAAAGCAAAATAATTGCTTGGAAGCCCCCTGGGTAACATGGGGGTTTGGTCTCAATGCTGAATCCTGGATTAATCCTGGATTGGGGATATTGAAATATGTGTTGTACTAATTTTGCTTATGGTATTATTTTTATATGCCTGCTTCAGGTTTATTATGTGCCTGGTTTCCGAGGTACTTGACCTTCCAACCCAGCTGCAGCTAATAGAATATATCTTAACTTTTACTATGGCCACCGGGATGAGTATGTCACCGTGAGAAGAAGTAAGTCATGTTCGTGGTTTGTCATGACTTAGAGGGGATTGTAGTAATATGGCTGAACCAGAGTGACTCCATATTTGTAAGTTCATATAGGATTAACCTGGTTAACTTTACTAGCTAGCTTGGATTCTGTATCTGCAGACTGTAGCAGTTTTTCTGTAAACATGCACATAAGGAAATATAGCTTGCATAAGCAGTCTCGTTCTATGATGTCTAAATAAAGAGATTGTGTCACAATATGTCTGGGCCACATATCCCATGACTGTGATTCAGAAGCAGATGACATGAGTAATGATATGTAATGATATGTAATGAACATCTCTGTATTAACCACACCCATGTTCTATGCAATGATTGGCTGATAAGGGTGCATATAACGTGCAGCCCCTCCCACAATAAATCAAACGACTGCTGAAACTGTAACATCGGCTGGGCTTTTGCTCATTGTCTCCTAATGCTGCAGCGTTAGTTAAAACGGGTTTCGTGAGTATTGTAATTGCATTAGTTACACCTAGCTGGTCTTTGTCAGGTATATAGAAATACCATTTTAATCACAACACTTTTCAAACTTTTTTCCAGTTCCCTCTCACAAATCATAAAGGGAGCTTTCAAAGACATCAGAGGACAGTCAATGTGCAGACATAGACTGACCATCCTTCAACCATATTGGAAATTGGTTTTCTTCAAAACATACAGTACATGCTTGGGTTGCAGGCAAGTAAAGTAAAACAGGGAGTGGGAGAGAAGCTGACAAACCGCTTCAGTGCCTATTATGCCATGGGTACACAAAAGGGATCTAACAAGGTTTTCTGAAGTTGTCTACTCTAGTTCCACCAGAAAGTGGCCAGTGAGTCAGATAGTTTGTGTCACGTGGTCTTCAAGATGTTTGCAAGCTGTATTATTCATGGTAAAGTCTATATCCTGCCTGTGTAGGCAGTTTAATCTTTGTCCTGCTGAAATTAATAGTGTTTTTTGCCGATTCATTTAAATTCAAGACCAAAAATAAAAAACTTTTTTGGTCTTGAATTTAAATGAATCGGCAAAAAACACTATTAAGTAAGTAAATGTTAAATATTTCATATGGATCTTCATATTCATATTTATGATTTCAGTCAGCCATTGGCCCCACTTTTGCCTAGTTTTCTGCTGACTTGCCTTTATACTGTGAATGGCCTGCCTAATTTGATTTCCCGCTAATCAAGTCTAATCTTAACACACACAAAGATGAATGAGTCAGAGAACTGCACCTGCCTCCCTTTTTCTAGCTCAGATTTACCAATATGAATTTCAGTTGAAGACAGAGAAGCAATCAAGAAAGGAGAAGAAAATGCTAAACTTTTTTTCCACAAGCTGTCACAGAAGCTCCCTACATTAATCATATATTTGTAAAATATTTTTTTTTTATACAGAATCATTTAAAAATGATATAAATATCAGTTAATATTTTAAACATTAAAAAAATCTAATATTAAAGTGACCTAAAAACAACTCCTTTACCCTTTATTTTTGTGGAAGGCAATCACAGCAACCAATGGAATGTATGGACCCAGTGGATCTCTCATGACATGTCCTGATCATTGAATGTTTGATTGATAGCCGTAATCCTTTTTTTTATTCAATTTGAATCTCTTCTGCAAGAAAAAATAGACAGGTCTATCAAGTCTGACGTCTTTTGGCTGCTTGGCCTATCACACATAAAATAGCATTCAATGAAAAGAATGTGTTATTAATATTTGCAACCAATGCCAAAAGATCCTTAATCATGAGTGATATTCTGAAAAATGACATCAGACAGAGGCAGAAAGAGGCCTGGATTATGATTTATAAGTCAGGGTAAGATTGCTTATGTATGTGGGTGAGGCTGATTTTCTTGACAGATACTCTGTTAGCAAGAATGCCAATAAATAACCAAACTTATGCCTTCTTATTTGACACTTGAGGAAATTGATGCTGTCAGGCTGAACATAAGAAAGCAGAAACTGCATCTACTAGTCAATGTATTCTCTCGTTATTCAATGTATTTTTGTTTTCTAAGCAGCTGGCCAAATTCATGCCAGTTTGAGGACTCAGAAAAACATTGCACTTTTTCAGCCTTTCATAAAAGGGCCAGATACTGTAGACCTGATCTGTTGTAAGTGAAAGGCACTAGCCGAAAGATGAATTGTGGTAGCCACTCTAGAAAGAAAAAAGTTAGGAATCTGAACTTTAAAGGAGTTGTAAAGTCTCAGTGTTTTCCACCTTAATAAATAATAAGAATTTGTTGCTCTATAGATCTTTAGTATCAGTTGGTTCAATAAGATAGCAGCCAGCACAATACTGAAGGAAGTCAATAACAAGATTATATATATATATATATATATATATATATATATATATATATATATATATATATATATATATATATATATATATATATATGTATGGTATGTGTGCAGTGCTTTAAATCCCAAAAGGACAATCCAGGAACAAAAGTTCAATAGTAGTTCAACCTGCAATAGACAGAGAATAGGGAGACCCGCCGCCAGCACCCGACAATACAACCGCTTACCCCATGTGGTGGACCCTCATCACAATGGTCACATCAGCTTATGTAAAGTAAACTCAGGTAAGAAGGAAGCCTATCAATCTTCATACACTACTGCTGCGTACACACGATGGGACTTTCCGTCAGAAAAGCTCAGAGGTTCTTCCCAATGGAGTTCCGACAGACTTTTGACCTGAGTTACGACGGACTTCCGACTGAACGAACTTGTCCACACACGAATGGACCAAAGTCTGTTAGTTTTGAACGTGATGACTTACGACAAGGAAGGAAGTTCAATAGCCAGTAGCCAGTAGCTGCCCTTGCGTCGCATTTGGTCCGTCAGACCAGCATACGGACGAACGGTTTTCCAGATAGAAATTGATTCTGTCAGACAGATTTGAAACATGTTCTATTTCTAGGTCCGTCTGAATTTTTGAAGAAAAAAGTCAGATGAAGCCCACACACTATCGGAATCATTCCGTCTGACCTTTCCTGCCAGAAAGTTTGGTCTGGGGACGCAGCATTAGTGGCAGCAGACCGGAGAGTGGATGCAGCAAACCTGGATGTGACTCTCCTTGTTCAAAAATTACCCTCCAGCAGTAATCATCAAATATATGTCATCCCATGCAGACAAAAGGAGATAAATCTCATTGCGCAGTACATCATAATAGTATTTATTCAGATAAAAATGATTGAAATTGCACTCAAAAGCAAGCTCTGTTTGTATGTATATAGCTGCTCCCCACCAGAAAGATGGCCGTTGTGTCCCAGCATGCAGTATTGTCACATTGCCGACTCCTCCTATTCTATGTGTTAAGGTGAAAAACCTTTTGTACTGCAGCTCCCCTTTTTCTTATCTAAACCCGATCGTTCCAGCGATGAGCACAACCCTAGTAGCTCCAGCTGCTGTCTCGGGTCCTCATTGGATAGATTGATAGCAGCAGAAGCCATTGGCTCTCACCGCTGTCAATCAAATCCAGTGAAGGAGCTGGAGCCAAGTCCTGCTGTCTGGGTCAATAGATGCAACAGAAAGACTCGGAAGCGTGTCTGCACAGGTGCCCACATGGAAATTGGCTCTCTTTGGGGGCACTAGCCAAAGAGGAGGAGCCAGGAGAGCCGCAGGGGACCCCAAAAAAGGAGGATCGTGGCCGCTCTGTGCAAAACCCTTGCACAGGGGAGGTAAGTGTGACATGTTTATTATTTAAAAAAACAAAAAAAACTTTACAATCACTTTAAGAACTGAACGCTAAGTTTAACATGTGAAGTGGTACCCCCAAAGGAGCTGCTTGGTAATTTGGATTCTCTGTTCTGTGTCTGGACTCCATTTGTTTGTATATATTTATATATGAACTGTCACAGATTTATTTATTCTATATCACATCATTTAATATTACAGATTATATTAGAAGAAAGCATTTTTCTGCATGAGTTTGGTGTCAATGATATTTATGTTATAGATAATTAATTTGTGCTTACTTATTTTTAATAAATGTGTTGTGTATAGTGGGGAGCAGCTTTAGATAAATAGATGTAAATGTTTAGGTGGGGTATCACTTGGTATATACACCAATCAGCAATAACATTATGACCACCTACCTAATATTGAGTATGGCACCCTTTTACTAAAACAGCCCTGACCCATTGAGGCATGGACACCAAAGTAAAATCCACATGAATGGCAGGACCCAAGGTTTCCCAGCAGAACATTGCGCAAAACATCACACTGCCTCTGCCAACTTGCCATCTTATACTGCATTCTGGTGCCATCTCTTCCCCAGGTAAGTGACGCACATGCATCCAGCCATCCACATGATGTAAAAGAAAACATGATTCATCAGACCAGGTCATCTTGTTCCATTGCTCTGTAGTCCAGTTCTGATGTTCATGTTATTGAAAGAACAACAGCAAGTAATGTAAAGTTGCATTTGTACTGTGAACAATACTTTATGCATTATACCTGTCTATACCAGTAAGTGGCACTGCAGTGTTATAATGTGCATTCTATGGTAATGTAATAACAGGATGCACCATCCATCTAAGTTCTGTGTACTTTTATGCACTTTGTTCCTGTTTCATATTTCCAATGCTGTAAGACATGCATTGCAATCCTCCATAAAAGCAAATCATATTGCTGTATACAAGAAGCTTCCAGCGTATGATTTCAATACTCAGCTAATGCATGTGATCATTGTAAAAGCTTTTGGCTGTGGACATGGGTCACCATGGGCTTCATAGCCCCATACACAACAAATGGCTATGCATCCGGGATCTGATGTGGATCGGCAGGATGTGGAAACCTTGCAAGAAGATCTGAACAAATTAATGGGGTGGGCAACTAAATGGCGAATGAGGTTTAATGTAGAAAAATGAAAAATAATGGGTGACAAAAATATGAATGCAATCTATACACTAAGGGGAGAACCTCTGGGGAAATCTAGGATGCAAAAGGACCTGGGGGTCCTAGTAGATGATAGGCTCAGTAATGGCATGCAATGCCAAGTTGCTGCTAACAAAGCGAACAGAATATTGGCATGCATTTAAAAAGGGATTAACTCCAGGGATAAAGCGATAATTCTCACACTCTACAAGACTCTGGTCCGGCTGCACCTGGAGTATGCTGTGCAGTTCTGGACACCAGTCCTCAGGAAGGATGTACTGGAAATGGAGCGAGTACAAAGAAGGGCAACAAAGCTAATAATAAAGGGTCTGGAGGACATTAGTTATGAGGAAAGGTTGTGAGCACTGAACTTATTCTCTCTGGAAAAGAGACGCTTGAGAGGGGATATGATTTCAATTTACAAATACCATACTGGTGACCCCGCAATAGGGATAAAACTTTTTTGCGGAAGAGAGTTTAACAAGACACGTGGCCACTCATTAAATATAGAAGAAAATAGGTTTACCCTTTAACTACGTAGAGGGTTCTTTACTGTAAGAAGGTTCTTTACTGTAAAGAAAACTATTAGATAAGCACCTGCAACGACCACAACATACAGGGACATACAATGTAAGGCCGCGTACACACGCGCGGACTGTTTGCCCAACCTTGTTCGTCAAACAGTTTCGGCAAACAGTCCGCTCAAAATTTGCATGAGCGGACTTGCCCACACACGAGCGGACTGTTTCAGTGAACTGTTTGCCAAACAGTTGGCTCAACTTTTGAAATGAACGGACTCGCCCACGTAAGGAGGAGGCAAATCCGCCCATTTCGAGCGCGTGTACAGGTAGGCGGGGCCCGCGAAGGAGACGTCGCGGGCTCCGCCGCCTGGAATGGGCTTAAAGGGGAACCCCAACGCTGAAAAAAATCGGCGTGGGGGTTCCCCCAAAGTCCACACCAGACCCTTGTCCGAGCACGCTACCCGGCCGGCCAGGAAAGGGGGGCGAGCGAGCGCGCCCCCCCTCCTGAGCCGTACCAGGCCGCGTGCCCTCAACATGGGGGGTGCCTTGGGGAAGGGGGGCCGCGCGGCCCCCCCACCCCAAAGCACCTTGTCCCCATGTTGATGAGGACAAGGGCCTCTTCCCGACAACCCTGGCCGTTGGTTGTCGGGGTCTGCGGGCGGGGGGCTTATCGGAATCCGGGAGCCCCCTTTAAGAAGGGGGCCCCCGGATACCGGCCCCCCACCCTATGTGAATGAGTATGGGGTACAATGTACCCCTACCCATTCACCTGTGAAATAAAGTACAAAAAAAAAACACAACACAGGGGAAAAAATATTTTATTGCACAGCTCCGGGGGTCTTCCGTCTTCGGGGGTCTTCTCGCCGGACTCCTCCGCTATCTGTGTGTAGCTCTTTTACTAGCGGAGGAGTCCGGCTTTCTTCCTCCCCGCCGCCGGCCTCTTCTCCCGACTTCGGGGGTCTTGTCCCCCTCTTCGGTTCTTCTGCCGGACCACCGCGCCTTCTTATAGCTCTTTTGCAGGCGGTGGCCCGGTCTTCTGTCGCCGCTGCCTTCCGTTCTTCTGTCGCCGCCTTCGGTTCTTCTGCCGGGCCACCGCGCCTTCTTGTAGCTCTTTTACAGGCGGTGGCCCGGTCTTCTGTCGCCGCTGTCGCCGCCGACCTCCGTTCGTGTTCTTCTTCTTATTCTTCTTGTTCTTCTCCAGGAGATGTTGACACGTCGCTCCCTCCGGCCGGAATGCCAGAGCCGCGCTGTGCGGTCACTTATATAGTGACAATGGGGCGGGGTCACATGGTATATGTCACATGGGTTGGTCACATGGTGACCCCGCCCCCTTACGATGTCATAGTCCCCATGTGACATCAACCCATGTGACCAACCCATGTGACATATACCATGTGACCCCGCCCCATTGTCACTATATAAGTGACCGCACAGCGCGGCTCTGGCATTCCGGCCGGAGGGAGCGACGTGTCAACGTCTCCTGGAGAAGAACAACAAGAAGAAGAACACGAACGGAAGTCGGCGGCGACAGCGGCGACAGAAGACCGGGCCACCGCCTGTAAAAGAGCTACAAGAAGGCGCGGTGGCCCGGCAGAAGAACCGAAGGCGGCGACAGAAGAACGGAAGGCAGCGGCGACAGAAGACCGGGCCACCGCCTGCAAAAGAGCTATAAGAAGGCGCGGTGGTCCGGCAGAAGAACCGAAGAGGGGGACAAGACCCCCGAAGTCGGGAGAAGAGGCCGGCGGCGGGGAGGAAGAAAGCCGGACTCCTCCGCTAGTAAAAGAGCTACACACAGATAGCGGAGGAGTCCGGCGAGAAGACCCCCGAAGACGGAAGACCCCCGGAGCTGTGCAATAAAATATTTTTTCCCCTGTGTTGTGTTTTTTTTTTGTACTTTATTTCACAGGTGAATGGGTAGGGGTACATTGTACCCCATACTCATTCACATAGGGTGGGGGGCCGGTATCCGGGGGCCCCCTTCTTAAAGGGGGCTCCCGGATTCCGATAAGCCCCCCGCCCGCAGACCCCGACAACCAACGGCCAGGGTTGTCGGGAAGAGGCCCTTGTCCTCATCAACATGGGGACAAGGTGCTTTGGGGTGGGGGGGCCGCGCGGCCCCCCTTCCCCAAGGCACCCCCCATGTTGAGGGCACGCGGCCTGGTACGGCTCAGGAGGGGGGGCGCGCTCGCTCGCCCCCCTTTCCTGGCCGGCCGGGTAGCGTGCTCGGACAAGGGTCTGGTGTGGACTTTGGGGGAACCCCCACGCCGATTTTTTTCAGCGTTGGGGTTCCCCTTTAAGCCCATTCCAGGCGGCGGAGCCCGCGACGTCTCCTTCGCGGGCCCCGCCTACCTGTACACGCGCTCGAAATGGGCGGACTTTCCGAGCGGGAACAGTCCGCTCATTTCGAAAGTACAGCAGACAGGCCCACACACGGGCGGACTGTTCGCTCAAACACAGTTTCAGCGGACAGTTTTTCGGAATTTCCGAAAGACTTTGTCCGTCCAACTGTCCGCTGAAACTGTCCGCTGAAAGCCCACACACGAGCGGACTGTCCGCCCAAACACTGTTCAGCGGACAAGGTTGGGCGAACAGTCCGCCCGTGTGTACGCGGCCTAATACTGACATATAATCACACACACATAGGATGGACTTGCTTCTTTTTTCAACCTCACCTACTATGTAACGGGGGGGGGGGGGGAGGGGGAGAAAAGAGGGGGAGAAATGGAGAAGAAAAAGAGAGGGGGGAGAGAAGAGGGGGAGAAATGGGAGGAGAAAAAGAGGGGGGAAGAAAGAGCAGGGGGAGAAAAGAATAGGGAAGGGGGAAAGGGAGAGGGAGGGGGAAAAGGAAAGAAAAAGAGAAAAAAGGGAACAGAAGAGATGGGTTACCTTAAACCCCTAACTGTAGAGATGCCGAAAGGAAAAATTGTAGCATCATATCACGGATATGTAATAGGGAGAGAAGAAATTCAAGGCGTATAGCTTTCAAATTTGGAGGGGACCTTCAATTCCAGACAATGTAGCCCAGAGTGCATTCAAGCTCACAGATGGATCAGCAGCTCATTCTATAAAGCACAGCAAAGGATAGATGTAAGGGAGACACTCCCATATCTGATTTGGAAAGTTAAGTGAATTAAAATAGTCTCCAAATAAAAAGAGAATCACTTACCAAGCAACCCATTTCCTAATGGGATGGAGCTCTTTATTATACCCATCTGTGGTTCATTATCAGTTGTTGCCTATTGATTTATGTGTTTTTTTCCTCAAGATATTTATGTACATACTATTCTGGATCCATGTAACTTATATTTCTTTTTTGTATCTTTTGTAGCCAATAATATGCCTTACATCTCCTGAAGAAGCAATATAGCGGAACATGTAGACCCCAACAGGCATTTATACAGCTACTTAAGCTCTATATGTACATTATTGTTCCATCATGTTGTAATAATTGTTTATATATTCTTACTTTTTGAGAGTTAACTTCTGTTTACTCTTTTTTAATATTTTTGATATTTTTGATATCAATAAAATATATTTTTTTTAAATGTTAAAATATATTCTTTGTTTATATCTGTGGCACTATTAAATCCCCCTTTCCTCATTTCCTTATATATTCTCTAATCTGGGATGTGGGTGCCTTGATCCTCGAGTAAAGCCTTGTACACACAATCGGATTGTTGGCCAACAAAACCATGGAATTTTGCACGAAGGGCATTGGCCCAAACGTGTCTTGCATACACACGGCACACAATTGTTGGTCAACAATCATGAACGTAGTGAAGTACTACTTGGTTTGAGCTCTTTAGCGCCACCCTTTGGGCTCCTTCTGCTAATTTCGTGTTAGTATAAGCTTGGTGAGTGTTGATTTGCGCTTTTCATTTCATGCTTTTCAGTTAGTTTCTGAAAGGCCGTTTGTCAACCAGACATGTTGCAGAATTCGGAGGAAATAACGTGTTATTTATTATTGGCCTTGGAGTTATTGCATTTGACATTATTTTTTTGGTTGAATAACGGTTGATTTGGTATATTTTCTATATTTTTGGATGCATAGAATGCACTTTTTGGTTAAGTTCTATTGACAGATAGCATGTCTAATTTTATTTGTTTTCTTTTTTTTTTTTTTATTGCACAATAAAAAAAATGTGTAGAATAACACTTGGCTATGTGTTTTACTTCAAATTACAGTTTGGGAGTAGGCAATTACATATAAAAAAATACAACGTAAAATTGACAAGGGACACCAACATGTTTTATCTTTGATCTTAAACGCTACAGGATAATGGTGTTGTGATAACTTGCCCAAAAAAAAAAAATAATAATAATAAAAAACTTAATCAGTATCACCAGCAAAGCAGCTTCATTATTATACCATTAAAGAAGAAGAGACTGTGGTTAGCAATCCACAGAACTCTGTATATTTTGTGCCTGCAAGGCTGGATGAACCATAGGAATCTAATCATGGGCACCCTGTAGTCAGAAACTCCACGTGAAATTGTAATTTCAGAGCAAACACAGCTCATCCTTCATGAGTAACGCAATGAAAGACTAAAACACAGGTACAGTACCTTGAAAAAGTATTCATACCCCTTTAAATTTTCCACATTTTGTCATGTTACAACCAAAAGAATAATTGTATTTTATTGGGATTTTATGTGATAGACTAACACAAAGTGGCACATAATTGTGAAGTGGAAGGAAAATGATAAATGGTTTTCAACGTTTTTTACAAATAAATATGTGAAAAGTGTGGCGTGCATTTGTATTCAGCCCCCTAAGCCCTTGTACACACGGTAGGAAATTCCGATGGAAAATGTCCGATCGGACCGTGTTGTCGGATAATCCGACCGAGTGTGGGCTCCATCTGACTTTTTCCGTCGGAATGTCCGACCAACAAAGTTTGAGAGCTGGATATAAAA
Source organism: Lithobates pipiens (assembly GCF_037356315.1). Taxonomy (NCBI): domain Eukaryota; kingdom Metazoa; phylum Chordata; class Amphibia; order Anura; family Ranidae; genus Lithobates; species Lithobates pipiens. The sequence continues at coordinate 77,359,007 of NW_027507764.1, forward strand.
TTTTCCGACAACATGGTCCAATCGGACTTTGTCCGATCATTTGTAGAGAATTCCGATTGGACAAAGTGCCACGCATGCTCAGATCAAATTATGAGACCAAAGTTATTGGCTACTAGCCGCAACGTAGTCCCGTCGCAAAGAACAACCGTCATCACTCTCTGAACGATCGGATTTTCCGACAACTTTGTTCTACCGTGTGTATGCAACACCAGTTTCGGACAAAATCCGTCGGAAAAAATCAGACGGATTTTGTTGTCGGAATGTCCAACCGTGTGTACAAGGGCTAAGTCAATACTTTGTAGAACCACCTTTCTCTGTAATTACAGCTGCAAGTCTTTTTGGGGATGTCTCTACCAGCTTTGCACATCTAGAGAGTAATATTTGCCCATTCTGCTTTGCAAAGTAGCTCAAGACCTTTCAGATTGGATGGGCCCAAAAGTAAAATTTTGGTCTCATCTGAACAGAGCACCTTCTTCCACGTGTTTGCTGTGTCCCCCACTTGGCTTCTCCCAAATTGCAAACAGGACATCATATGGCTTCCATTTAACAATGGCTTTCTTCTTGCCACTCTTCCATAAAGACCATATTTGTGGAGTGCACAACTAATAGTTGTCATGTGGACAGATTCTCCCACCTGAGCCGTGGATCTCTGCAGCTCCTCCAGAGTTACCATGGGCCTCTTGGCTGCTTCTCTGATTAATGCTCTCCTTGCCCGGCCTGTCCGTTTAGGTGGATGGCCATGTCTTGGTAGGTTTGCAGTTGTGCTATACTCTTTCCATTTTCCGATGATGGATTGAACAGTGCTCCGTGAGATTTTCAAAGCTTGGGATATTTTTTTTATAACCCAAGATTGCTTTAAACTTCTCCACAACTTTATCCCTGACCTGTCTGGTGTGCTTCTTGCCCTTTTTGGTGCTGTTTGTTCACTAAGGGTCTCCAAAAAGTAAAATAAATTTAACCTTTTTGGTTGTGACATGACAAAATGTGGAAAATTTCAAGAGGTATGAATATTTTTTCAAGGCACTGTATATTCAAATGGAATAACAGCTAATTGAAATTAGTATTACACATGATAATTAGGTGCGAGTTCATCAGAAGGGGTTATAAGCAAAAGTATCACAATTCCATTTAATGACATAATGTATTAAAAGAAAAAAAAGACATTCATAAATTATTAAAACAAAAAACTAATTCTAAAAACAAACTAAAATAAAATGTAAACAACTAAAGAGATGTATTGCTAGCGTTGATGGCAAGGAATAGTAATTACTAGTCCTAAAGACTATTAATTATTGGTCTTTAAAAAAAAATTAGACAAGAGGAATTACACTGGAATTCTGCTGATAGCGAAATCCAGTGTAGAGTAAATGAACAAAAGTAAGTGATGACAGATTAATTACTAATTACAATTAGTTATACGTGTATGGCGCTGAAAGCAGAAGGATAAATAAATAAGTGTGGGCGTTATGCTGATAGTAAAATCCACTATGAAATGAAAGACAACAAAGAACTGTAGCTGCATGTGTGATTTATATGAAACGTAAAACGGTAACACATCAATGTGTCACTGCAAATGTACTATTGAAGAGTGTGAGTGATGTGTATTGATTGAGGAATAACACAGTAATATATTGATGTGTTATTGTATAGGTGCTGGGAAAATGCACAAAAGGTAAAAGTATTGTATAATAAGATGGAACATATTAAAAAAGAATAACGTAGTAACACAGTAATGTGTCATTGCCAAAGTGCAGTATTAGTGCATGGGTAATCTATCATTAAATAAATATAACACAGTAACTCACGTTACTGTATTAGTGCTTTAAAAATGCATGAAGCTAGAGTATGTGTGCTTGAGAATAGAATGTGTGTATAGAACTACCATATCAATAAATTATGTATTTCTCTAAGCTAAGTATACATTTGTGTGTAAAACTGTTTAAAAACACATTAATGTGTTACTGTGTTATTCTTTTTTAATGCATTCCTTCTGTAATGTATTTTACAGTACTTTTACCTTTCAAGCACTTCTATAGCACTCATAAAATAACACAACAATGCATTACTGTAATATTCCTCAATCAATACACATTACACATACTCTTCTATAGTACTGTATTTTCGAAGTGACTCATGGATCATGCATATTGAATTTTATTATCAGCAGGACACTGTCACTTATTATTCTTTGAATATGACAGGGTTAATTATCATGCCCATTACTGATTTCAGTAAAGCCCCATACACACTATCAGATAATCTGCTGAGTGTTTCCTTCAGGTTTACCAAAACCATGTAGTAGAAGGGCCTGCCTGATTGCATACACAATGAAACTCCTAAGGTGTGTCCTCATATTATATGGTTTTGGTAAATCTGAAGGAAAAACTCAGCAGATAATCTGATAGTGTGTATAGGGCTTTAGAGGAAGTTCAGGCTTGCTGTTCAATTTGCACTATATTACCAAAAGTATTTGGACACCTGCCTTTACAAGCACATGAACTTTAATGGCATCCCAGTCCTAGTCTGTAGGGTTCAATATTGAGCTAGCCCACCCTTTGCAGCTATAACAGCTTCAACTCTTCTGGGAAGGCTGTCCACAAGATTCAGGAGTGAGTCTATGGGAATATTTGACCATTCTTCCAGAAAAGCATTTGTGAGGTCAGGTACTGATGCAGACAAGAAGGCCTGGCTCGCAGTCTCCGCTCTAATTCATCCCAAAGGTGTTCTACCGGGTTAAGGTGCAGGCCAGTCAAATTCCACCACCCCAAACTCACTCATTCATGTCTTTATGGACCTTGCTTTGTTTACTGGTGCGCAGTCATGTTGGAACAGGAACATGAACCTCAAACTGTTCCCACAATGTTGGGAGCATTAAATTTAATTATCCAAAATGTCTTGGCATGTTGATGCCTTAAGGTTTTCCTTCACTGGAACTGAGGGGCCAAGCGCAATCCCTGAAAAACAGCCCCACACCATAATGCCCCCTCCACCAAATGATTTGGACCAGTGCACAAAGCAAGGTCCATAAAGACATGGATAAGCTAGTTTGGGGTGGAGGAACTTGACTGGCCTGGACAGAGCCCTGACCCCAACCCGATAGAACACCTTTGGGGGAATTAGTGTGGAGACAATGAGCCAGGCCTACTCATCCACATCAGTGCCTGACCTCACAAATGCGCTTCTTGCAGAATGATCATACATTCCCATAGACACACTCCTAAACCTTGTGGATAGTCTCCCCAGAAGAGTTAAAGTTGTTATAGCTGCAAAGGGTTGGTCAACTCAATGTTGAACCCTACGGACTGGGATGCCATTAAAGTTCATGTGCATGTAAAAGCAGGTGTTGCAATACTTTTAGTAATATAGTGTAACTGTTAGTGATACTTCTGAAGAGGGAGCAATGTTTGTCACATAAATCCTGATATGATAAAATTACATTTGTAACAATCATCTACCCAAATGTAAAAGAAAACAACTATTAATTGATATTCCAGATGCCTATACTATAATAACCAAGAAGTGTATGGGACACATTACAGTGCCTTGAAAAAATATTCCTACCCCTTGAAATTTTCCACATTTTGTCATGTTACAACCAAAAAGGTAGATGTATTTTATTGGGATTTTATGTGATAGACCAACACAAAGTGGCACATCATTGTGAAGTGTAAGGAAATTGATAAATGGTTTTCAATTTTTTTTTACAAATAATTATCTTAAAAGTGTGGCATGCATTTGTATTCAGCCCCCTTTACTTCGATACCCCTAACTAAAATCTACTGGAATCAATTGCCTTCAGAAGTCACCTAATTAGTAAATAGAGTCCACCTATGTGTAATTTACTATCAGTATAAATACAGCTGTTCTGTGAAGCTCTCAGAGGTTTGTTAGAGACCCTTAGTGAATAAACAGCATCACAAAGGCCAAGGAACACACCAGACAGGTTTAGGGATAAAGTCGTGGAGAAGTTTTAAGCAGAGTTAGGTTATAAAAAAATATCCCAAGCTTTGAACATTTCACGGAGCCTGTTCAATCCATCATCCGAAAATGGAAAGAATATGACATAACTGCAATCCTACCAAGACATGGCTGTCTACCTAAACTGACAGGCTGGGCAAGGAAAGCATTAATCAGAGAAGCAGCCAAGAGTCCTATGGTAACTCTGGAGGAGCTGCAGAGATCCACAGCTCAGGTGGGAGAATCTGTCCACAGGACAACTATTAGTCGGGCACTCCACAAATCTGGCCTTTATGGAAGAGTGGCAAGAAAAAAGACATTGTTAAAATAAAGCCATAAGATATCCTGTTTGCAGTTTGCGAGAAGCCATGTGGAGGGCACAGCGAACATGTGAAAAAAGGTGCTCTGGTCAGATGAGACCAAAATTGAACTTTTTGGCCTAAAAGCAAAACACTATCTGTGGCAGAAAACTAACACTCCCATCACCCTGAACACACCATCTCCACCGTGAAAAATGGTGATGGCAGCATCATGTTGTGGGGATGCGTTTCTTCAGAAGGGACAGGGAAGCTGGTCAGAGTTGATGGAAAGGCGGATGGAGCCAAATACAGGGCAATCTTAGAAGAAAACCTGTTAGAGTCTGCAAAAGACTTGAAACTGGAGAGGAGGTTCACCTTCCAGCAGGACAACAACCCTAAACATACAGCCAGAGCTACAATGGAATGATTTACATTAAAGCATATTCATGTGTTAGAATGGCACAGTCAAAGTCCAGACCTAAATTCAATTGAGAATCTGTGGCAAGACTTGAAAATTGTTATTTACAGATGCTCTCCATCCAATCTGACAGAGCTTGAGCTATTTTGCTAAGAAGAATGGGCAAAAATGTTACACTCTAGATGTGCAAAGGTGGTAGAAACAGAAGAAAATACTTGAAGCAGTAACTGCAGTGAAAGGTGGTTCTACAAAGTATTGACTTTGGGGGGCTGAATATAAATGCACACCACTCTTTTCAGATATTTATTTGTAAAAAAAATATTGAAAAACATTTATCATTTTCATTATCATTATTCATTTATCATTGTCCTTCAACGTCACAATTATGTGCCACTTTGTGTTGGACTGTCACATAAAATCCCAAATACATTTAACTTTTTGGTTACAACATAACAAAATGTGGAAAATTTCAAGATGTATAAATACTTTTTCAAGGTACGGTACATTAATTAAGTTAACACATGGTATCAATATAATGTAAGAAGCCTATCAAATGTAATTTTGTTCTGTGCAATAATATGTTGGTTATCAGACTGTAAAATATGGTGATCTAAAAATACTGAAAAAGAGAAGTGAAATTAAAGGAGTGTGCACTGAAGTATAATGACCCCCTTCAGCACTCCTACATCCATACCTCAGCTCTGATGATTGGGTAGAGGTTGGCTCAAACTCTAGAGGGTACACAACTAGCTGCTGCAATTGGCAGTTGAAAGTCATTTGTGAGGGCCAGTGACTGTTACTCAGAGCTAATTGGATTCTGCACAAGAACCAAGACAAACTTGTTAATTATTTTTCATTATTAATCCCATGTATTTCAGTGCTGCTTATTGTCTATTTTTTCAATATCTTTTGTGTAAATATTTGCAGCATTTCTTTTCTTTTTAATGGATGATATTTGAACATTGTTAAACTGATTTTCTAAATGCTCTAAAACACAATTTAAAGAACCCATTGCCTCTTTGAAGAAAGCTACCAGAGTTTAAGTGCATTCCCATTTGTGAGCATCATAGAAATGTCTTCATTTTCAAATTTTCTACTCTGATGGGTGCGTGTGGTGGCAGCTACTGTTTGTGTAGGGTTGGTTACCTGCGGAGATAATCAACCCCAGTGGTGATCACTTTCATGGTGCTGATGGCTTGACTGTTGTCCTGTGAGCTGGAAAATCTTGCAGGGTGCCCCTTTTTTATGTTTTTTTAGTACTACTTAAAGTGGTTGTAAACCCTTACAAACCACTTTGACCTACAGGTAAGCCTAGATTAAGGCTTACCTGTAGGTCCAAGAAATATCTCCTAAACCTATACGGTTTAAGAGATATTTACCTGAAGACAGCCACCGCATGCGCCATGGACAGCGGCGCGCAGGTGCACTGGGTAAGCCGCAGATCGTGGTGATATGCTGCGAGTGTCAGTTCCCTTGCGCATGTGCGGGAGTGACGTCATCGCTGCTCCGGCGAATCACAGACCCACCAAGAAGATGGACGCTCGGAACTACAGGGGACAGCGGTGATTTCGCTGGCTCCTGTGTCAGGTAAGTGACACATAATGGACTACTATGCGATGCATAGTAGTCCATTATGCTTTACCTTTGTAGGGAATCAAAGAGGAAGTAAACCCATCAGGTTTTACTTCCTCTTTAAAGGATAAGTTCACCTTCAGAACATATTATATGTTACACCCATTTTTAGGGTGTACAACATAACAGGTTTTAACTTCGACCCCCACTTTGCTCCCCTGATCAGTGCCTTCATAGTCCATTGACACTTCCTCCAGCTTTCTAAGACCCCTTTCACACATATTGCTAAAAATAGCACCTGCAAAGCCCCTGTAAAGTGCCTCTCCTGTCACTCCAATGTGAAAGCCTGAGGGCTTTCACACTGGAGTGGTACACTGGCAGGACGTCAAAAAAAGTCCTGCAAGCAGAATCTTTGGAGCAGTCCTTTGCCCCTCCTGCTCATTGAAATGAATGGGCACCGCTGCCGAATTGTCTGCAAAGCAATTCGGTGGCAGCAATACATAGGCGCATTTAACCCTTTATTCAGCCACTAGCGGGGGTTAAATTCGCCCTGCTAGTGGCCGAATAGCGCTGCTAAAATGGCGGTAAAGCGCTGCTAAACCTAGCAGCATTTTACCGTCAACGTACGCTCGCCCCAGTGTGAAAGGGGTCTAACTGAAAGCCTGTGTAAAGGTACGCCCAGAAAGCTGGAGGATGTGTCTGCAGCCTGGCATTGCACCCACGATCCACTGATCCTGCAAAAATATGTGCATTTATAATTTTTCCCTTTAAGATGAACTTAGCCTTTAATCCTGTTTGAAGGGATCAACATGGGGCAGCCTTTTAATGATTGATCCTGAAGAGTACATTCCTACTCTTAGCCCTTGTACACACGGTCAGACATTCCGACCACAAAATCCGTCTGAATTTTTCCAATGGATTTTTCCGAAACTGGTGTTGCTTACACACGGTCAGACAAAGTTGTCGGAAAATCCGATCGTTTGGAACGTGATGACGTTCGTTAGTTACGACGGGACTACATTCAGGCTAGTAGCCAATAGCTTTGGTCTCGTAATTTGATCTGAGCAGGCGTGGCACTTTGTCCGATCGGAATTCTCTACAAATGATCGGACAAAGTCCGATCAGATCATGTTAGAAAATTTTATATCCAGCTCTCAAACTTTGTTGGTCGGACATTCCGACGGGAAAAGTCAGATGGAGCCCACACACGGTCGGATTATCTGACAACACGGTCCGATCGGACATTTTCCGTGTCTGACCGTGTGTACAAGGGCTTAGACTACTTTGCTCCCCCCTGTTTTGCTGGGGTGTTTTTTGTTGTAAACACCTTCACAATATAAAACCTATAATTATGTGTCAAAAACACATTTTTAATTAGATAATTATTTTTCATTATAATTTAGTTCATAGGATTCAGTACACATGAGCATCAAAATGGTGTGTTTGGTGCTTTTGCTTACCAAGCAGACACTCAGCTACAGTACATGCAGTTACCGGAACCATGAGGCTCCTTTCTCCTTGAGTGGCAACAATTGATAAACATTGGTTTTTGGTAGACAATAGAGTGGTAATTAGGAACTCAGCCTATTAGTTCCCAGGTCTAGCCACCTACTGTGACCATAATGAGAGGTTTCCACCAAATGTATTAATTTATTTATTTCATAATGAGCAGAATGTAACATAACTGGAAAGACACAAAGGCAGGCAGCATCATCCAACGTTCTCAGATGGAAAAGAACATTCATGAACTATGCAGATGGAGAATCCAAGACATACAAGAAGCTGACTACATCCACCTACAGTATCTCACAAAAGTGAGTACACCCCTAAAATTTTTGTAAATATTCTCTATTTATTCTTCTTTTCATGTGACAACACTGAAGAAATTACACTTTGCTACAATGTAAAGTAGTGAGTGTACAACTTGTATAACAGTGCCAATTTTCTGTGTCTTCAAAATAACTCAATACACAGCCATTAATGACTAAACTGCTGGCAACAAAAGTGAGTACTCCCCTAAGCAAAAATGTCAAAATTGGGCTAATTAGTCATTTTCCCTCCACAGTGTCATGTGACTCATTAGTGTTACAAGGTCTCAGGTGTGAATGGGGAGCAGGTGTGGTAAATTTGGTGTTATCGCTCTCACTCTCTCATACTGGTCACTGGAAGTTCAATATGGCACCTCATGGCAAAGAACTCTCTGAGGATTTGAAAAAAAGAATTGTTGCTCTAAATAAAGAAGGCCTAGGCTATAAGAAGATTGCCAAGACCCTGAAACTGAGCTGCAGCATGGTGGCCAAGACCATGCAGCGGTTTAACAGGACAGGTTCCTCTCAGAACAGGCCTCGCCATGGTCGACCAAAGAAATTGAGTGCACATGCTCAGCGTCATATCCAGAGGTTGTCTTTGGGAAGTAGACATATGAGTGCTGCCAGCATTGCTGCAGAGGTTGAAGGGGTGGGGGGTCAACCTGTCAGTGCTTAAACCATACGCCGCACACTGCATCAAATTTGTCTGCATGGGTGTCATCCCAGAAGGAAGATGATCTTCTAAAGATGATGCACAAGAAAGCCTGCAAACAGTTTGCTGAAGACAAGCAGACTAAGGACATGGATTACTGGAGCTATGTCCTGTGGTCTGATGAGACCAAAATAAACTTATTTGGTTCAGATGGTGTCAAGCGTGTGTGGCAGCAACCAGGTGAGGGGTATAAAGACAAGTTTGTCTTGCCTACAGTCAAGCATGGTGGTTAGAGTGTCATGGTCTGGGGCTGCATGAGTGCTGCTGGCACTGGGGAGCTACAGTTCATTGAGGGAACCATGAATGCCAACATGTACTGTGACATACTGAAGCTAAGCATGATCACCTCCCTTCGAAGACTGGACAGCAGGGCAGTATTCCAACATGATAAGGACCCCCCAAACACACCTCCAAGATGACCACTGCCTTGCTAAAGAAGCTGAGGGTAAAGGTGATGGAATGACCAAGCATGTCTCCAGACATAAACCCTATTGAGCATCTGTGGGGGATCCTCAAATGGAAGGCGGAGGAGCGCAAGTTCTCTAACGTCTACCAGCTCCATGATGTCATCATGGAGGAGTGGAAGAGGACACCAGTGGCAACCTGCGAAGCTCTGGTGAACTCTATGCCAAAAAAGATTAAGGCAGAGTAGTGGAAAATAATGATGGCCACACAAAATATTGACACTTTGGGCCCAATTTGGACGTTTTCACTTAGGGTATACTCACTTTTGTTATTTTGAGGCGACAGCAAATTTACACTGTTATACAAGCTGTACACTCACTACTTTACATTGTAGCAAAGTGTAATTTCTTTAGTGTTGTCACATGAAAAGATATAATAAAATATTTACAAAAATATGAGGGGTGTACTCACATTTGGGAGATACTGTACATCTATAATATCACTTTTGTGTGAACTCACTGATCCTATAATCCTTTTGCTGCCAAAACCGTTTATGTGGGTTTTTTCACACGTAATTAAAAAAATAATTTTAGCCCCGAAGACTAGTTAAAACCCCCCAAATAATTATATTATATATTATCTGAAAGCAGAGACCCTGGAAAAGAAAATGGTGGCAGGTCTACTCGTGAGCTTTACTATCCATCTCTAATTTTCATTAAAGAATACACTATTTATGGTTAATATATAAAAGATTAGGCTGGACCAAGTAAGTAGATGTCCAACAAGTCGAAGCGTTAAAATTGCATGTGCCCCAAAAAACAATGACAAACTTCAGTACCCTGTATTTTTCATAGTTGATGTATTTTTCAAAGCTTTGAAAGCCCCTACAGGTCAGCACGACAAATTGTACATAGGCATCCTAAAGAGTATGTTTATTTTTGCATGCTCGCATTAGTGGAGGCAAGGTAGGTTCAACTATTTTTTTCACTAAAATGTTGTTTATATCACATGGGACAAAAAGTCCCCTATGTAAAAATGTATTCTTTGTGGCAGGTTCTCTTTAATTGAAAGATTGTGCTCCAATCTCCACTGGCTTCTTGCCTGTTCTCAGTGGCCAGGGAAAGTGACAACAGTAACTGGAAGTGGGGAAGTGGGGATATCAGCAAATGGATGCAAACCTGCCAGGAAGGTACTTTTAAGACACTTCCTGCATTTGTAGTTGCTACTATCTTGAGTAAGGGCAGATGATTATAATTCCTGGAAATCCATCTGCCCTTAACTCATGCACGCAGGTAGGAGGGGGTGCTTAGCTGAGAAAGTCCCTCCTCCAAATGAAAGAAATAATATTCCAATGTAGACTCCTGTGAAGTATGACATATTGGCCTAAGCCAGAAACCAGAAGGCAATTGAAGAAATGTAAAAAAAAACTGTTTAAAGATAGATAAATAAATATATAAATATATAATATAAAATATACCCTACTATCTATTTACTAAGGTTAGCAGCATACGGATTAAAAGTAGTTCATGTTGATTGAGAGAGTTTAGTTCTGCTTTAAATATTATTCAGTTATTGATTTACATTTTCTTTACAGAGGTTTCAAAGAATAAATTCAACATATTTTTAAAGTAGAGAACCTTGTTAACGTGGCATACTGAAGAACTGATAGATGTATGGGTGAATTAGGAAATCCCTTTAAATCAAATATCTCTCGTGAAGCCACTGTATAATTTAGGAAGCACTAGCATGGACAGCATGGATTGCATTCTTGTCAAGTATATTTCTGTATTTCTCTCCAAGGTAAAATCACTATTTCAAGAAATGTTCCCAAAACTTTGCCTGATTGCTTCTTGCCACATTTTTCTCTCTTGCTCCTCATATGAGCCCAGTCCAAGGTTACAGGATCGCCTTTTCATTTCTGAGGGCCGTAACAAACTCATCAATACCATTCTGCGCTCTCTACCGTTCTGCATTGTGGTTAAATCTTTCACTGTTTTATTTCTGTTTTCCAGACTCTATATTATATCAGACTTTCAGCACTACATCAAAGTGTTTTTGCAAGTCTCCATGGCGCTGTGAAGTTCATTTATTATGTGTCTAAAAATGTGTGCAAGGCAGAAACAAAATCTTTGTTTTGTATAAAAAAAAAAAGTGCACGTCAAGCCAAAAACTTTTATTTTAGTTTGAATAAAGTAGGGGAAGGCTAGAACCTATGTCACATTTTCATTGCTGTCGGTTCTCCCATACCTATATATCATTTTTCTTTGTTGTAGTGAAGTGCTTTGGGTTGCTATTGTTCTGTAGTATGCTGACAAACAGTGACAGTCTTGGGCCAGTACAACTTGTTTACTTATATGAAATGGTATCTCCCTCTGTTCTCCTCTCCTGTTTAGTGCTAGTTAGTTTAGTCCTAGTAAGACACTCCTTGTTTCTTCCATGTTGACTCAGTCCGTGTTAGCACTTTACAGAGAAAGGGCTTAGGAAAATCACTGTCTTCTTACACATGAAGGGACTGGAAAGAAGTAGTTTCTTCTGCAATTGGCTGAAGTAAAATTGCGTTCAATTCAACTCCTGTGTCTTATTGAAAAGTTAAGCTGCCTGTGGATGTCGCCAAGTCAGCAGGTAACCATTCTGTCTGGACAGACTGGGTCTAAGGAGGTATGTCAATGTATAAAGCGGTATTTAAAACAGAAAACTGTTGAAGTGCATGACGCACCAGGTTAGGAGTGAAGGTAGCCATCATTCCTTCTGAAGCGCTGCATACAGCTGCATACAGCTGCATATGGGTGGCACAGTGGTGTAGTGGGTAGCACTCTTGCCTAGCAGTAAAAAGGGCCGCTAGTTCGAAACCCAACCACGACACTAACTGCTTGGAGTTTGCATGTTCTCCCTGTACCTGTGTGGGTTTACTCCCACACTCCAAAGACATGATGGTAGGTTAACCTCCCCGGCAGTATGATTATTTCTTATTTTAGGTGCTGAAAGTGGTACCATTATTTTGCATGGAAATTTGGCGTTTTATATTGTAGGCCTGTAATTCTTAGGAATAACTCACTTAAATCTGTCCAAACAAGAGTCTAGTAGACATCCCGGGTATGATAAAGTTTGAAACACGAAATCATAAATTATAATATAATAAATAACTATAAATAATTATAACAAATAATAATATAATAATAATAAAAATTATTCAAAAATGTAATCCAATCAAAACACTGAAATTTGCTGAGTTACAGAATTGTCGCTGTCATTACTTTCAGTGTTTGATGATGAATTTCCCCACGAATCACTATCACTCAATTTCGCAAGTGATTCTAATTTATTATTGCTGTTTTCTAGCTGGTCTAAAAGCACTTTTGACGTAAAAGAAATTTTTTGGTTGCTATGGACAATCTCCAGTTTCCTGGCAGAAAGAATAGTATTTATAACTGCATGCAGGACACTGGACAGACCACTAGGGACAAAGGGGATGTGCAATTATTTGATACAGTACTGTAATCTGTAAGATTACGTTATACTGTATCGATACTGTGTTTTTTACTTTTTGAACATGGCGCCAAACTCTGTCCCCGTGTGTCGCAACGCTCGCAGGGTAACGGAGCTCGGCACTGTGACAGATCGAGAGAGACACGGTGGCTCGCAGATCACAGCGGGGAGACATCACAGGATCCAGGGGACAAGGTACGTAACCTTTACGTGGATACTGCGATGTGATCCTGAGTCTGGCTCAGGGTTACCGCTTTTGGTACTGAAATCTCACTCAGAGCCAGACTCGTGAATACTGCCAGGGAGGTTAAATGGCTTCTGTCTAAATTGACCCTCGTATATGAATGTGAGTTAGGGACCTTAGATTCTAAGCTCCTTGAGAGTAGAGACCGATGTGAATGTACAATGTAAATGTAAAGCGCTGCCTAAATTGACGGCGCTATATAATTACGTTAAATATTAATAATAATAATACGGCTGATGCTGGTTTTCATAGGCACAAAAGCAAGTGAGTGGAATATGTATGTTTTATGTGTTTTAATAAAATCAAATTGTTTAGTGTGTGTGTCATCGGCGCAAAACAAACCATATAAACAATGAATAAGGGAATATAAATCCCTGATATGTGGATTGCTGCAGCTAAATTAGCTTCCCTTAATTACAGTGAAAGTGTAAATCTATGTGCATATGTAGCTATATCCCATATAAAAAATATTATAGTGTTCAACTGAACATGTTACAAAAATGAAACAATAAATTGGTAGGTAAATTGTCCAAGCATCTGAACATGACAAAAACCTAAATAATGTCCAAAAGAAGTCTAAGCCCTTGTACACACGGTCGCATATTCCGACGGAAAATGTCCGATCGGACCATGTTGTAGGATAATCCGACTGTGTGTGGGCTCCATCGGACTGTTTCTATCGGAATATCCGACAGACAACGTTTTAGAGCTGGGCTATAAAACTTTCCGACAACATGATCCGATCGGACTTTGTCCGATTGTGTGTAGAGAATTCTGATCAGACAAAGTACCACGCATGCTCAGATAAAATTCCTAGACCAAAGCTATTGGCTACTAGCCTGAACGTAGTCCCGTCGTAATGAAATAACGTCATCACGTTACGTACGATCGGATTTTCCAACAACTTAGTCTGACCGTGTGTATGCAACACAAGTTTCGGACAAAATCCGCCGGACAAAATCCGACGGATTTTGTTGTCGGAATGTCCGACGGTGTGTACAAGGGCTAAAAGAAGTTTTTTTCTGTGCCAGTAGTGATTTTCTGCATATGATTCTGCTGTATGGTGATTCACCCAAATCAAACGTGATTTTTCCACCACTATCTGAAACACAAGTTTCGGACAAAATCCGACGGATTTTGTTGTCGGAATGTCCGACTGTGTGTACAAGGGCTAAAAGAAGTTTTTTCTGTGCCAGTAGTGATTTCCTGCATATGATTCTGCTGTATGGTGATTCACCCAAATCAAACGTGATTGTTCCACCACTATCTGAAATTCACACTCACCAGATAGTGGTATAATATAAGCCTGATCAATACATGGGTCTTTTGGATACAGCGATACTCCTCCATGTTTTCTGTTAGTCTCACCAAACTCCCCACTCAAGTACTCATATAATAAAATAAATATCCATCATTGCGCAACAAGAAGCATCCTGATGACATATAATTAATGTGAAACACGTTGAGGCTAGTGGAGCGACGCTGACGCCATATGCGGCCCCTGATGAGATTGAGGCTTGGACCGCACGGCGGCAGCAGAAAGTGGAGTGGCAGAACACATGGGCTGAGCCATTGCTGAATAGACTTAGTGGCGGTCAAACTGCACTTTTAAATATGAGTGCAACTTATTGTGTTTTTTTAATTGAATTGAATACATTTTTGGGATGTTGCGCAATGATGGCTATTTATTTGATTATATGAGTACATGAGAGGGGAGTTTGATGAGACCAACAGAGAACACGGAGGAATATTGCTGTATCAGTCCAAATCCAAAAGACCCATGTATCGATCAGGCTTATATTTTACCGCCAACTTCGTGAGTGTGAATTTCAGATGGTGGTGGAACAATCCCATCTGATTTGGGGGAATCGCCATACAGCATAACCATATACAGGGAATCGCTACTGGCGCAGAGAGTCTTCTTTTAGACTTCTTTTGGACTTTTTATAGAATTTTATCAATTTTGATTTCTGACACATCACAGTGGTGTTGGGTGGTTAGATGCTTGGACAATTTCCCCACCGATTTATTGTTTAATTTTTGTAACACGTTGAGTTAAGTTCTTTAATATTTTATATATGGGATAGCGCAGCTACACATGCACATAAATAAAATCAAATAGTTTTGAGCAATGAGAGTCTCCTCTTGGTAGTGTCTCTCCTCCTGAGTTGTCTGGCAGCAGGAGGATTCGGAGATGTGTGGTCGGTGTACAGTAAACAGGGATTGACCCTAAAGCACAGTGTAACCCATCTAGAAATAGGGGGTAAAAATATTGCAATGAGTGCAGATCCATGTGGTGGTACTTGAAGCACTCTGGAGCTGGACACGTGCTTATCTGTTTATAGGAGCGCTGTCTATGTCCTAATCCTTCCATGGGTAAAATTCTCAAAGAATTTTATTTGAAAATTGCAACCAAGAATTTTCATTTGAACTTCGCACCATTGATGAGCCGCAGCAATAGCCGATTTACGTGTGGCCATCGAATTGGAGTCATCGAGCATGGTGGAAATTTTTAGAAAAATTTATAAATTTCTAATCAATGATAAGAGACTCGTGCGAGAAATATAATTGAAAAAGAAATGGGCATGAGCTGTGACCTGGAAAGAAGAGAAGATTCCCAGCCACAAAAACAATTTTCTGTAGCAAAGTGGAATTGAAGGCTTGGTTGGTCAAATTTCGAAATCAATGGTGGCACCATCGGATCACAAAACTCACCAAATTTCTGATTTTCAAAAAACAAATGTGTTCTAAATTTGACCCATGTATGGCCTGCATTACTGGTTTGACTGCAAATAGCACGGTTCACAGTCAGACTCATTGGACTATTGATTTTTGTTGATTTGTTAACTTTTTTTATATATATATTTTTTCATTTTGTGGTTCACATTTATTATCATAGATTTGTATCATGACTTATATGAAAATGAGTAACATAACAAGTATGGAGTAATTGTTCACATCAATCGATGAATCAATTCAGATTCACATAATTAGATTCCACAGCACAGTTGACCTATATAGAACAAACTGACGAAGCAGAGCAGTTATACAATGGCCCAAGTTGAAATGCAAGAAGAGCGGAAGAAGACATCCTGGAGACTCCACAAAGATGTGTTGAGCAGGACATTTTCTAAGACTTATGATGTAGCAGTGCACTACATAGTATGAAGTAAATAAATATTAAGTTCATCATGCACAGAACCAGGCTGATGGCTAACTGGAAGGCAGATGAGGTGAAACTTGCACTCTTTCAGATAATGTGCCCAAGGCAGGTGCTGCTCATCCATTGGCCCAGAACTGCCATTGACAGGAGTTAAGAGGAAATTTCCCCACCGAGACACATTAATAGGGACCCGGCAGAGGTTCTAACCCTTTACCACTCAATGCGCAGCTAACAATAACTGGTGGCTTCAGTGGAGCTTTAAAAGTATTTTCTTTAAATTTAAGTTTATTCTCTCTTCTGTTTCTGAGGAATTTCTTGCTTTCATATGGTCATATTTTCCATTTAGTGTACACAGTACATCCTCAAGCAAGTTGGGAAAAAAACACATCTCAATTATCTATTTTTTTTTTTCAGTCAAAATTAGATAAAACATTCACGCTGCTCTATCAGTGGCTGAAAGGGGATGATTTGGAAGCGGAAGGACTGACTCTGTCATTTGCCTTTTTGCACTTTCAAATATGTTTTTGACATAAACACAGTGTTCACAGATGTAATCTATCCATATTGTTGATGGTTTAAATAAGGGAAACATTGAAATGTTGCCTCGAAGAATTGAGGTCATTGTGAGCCTTTGATTACTTTAGTGCGTTTTGGGAAAATATTCAGACAAACAAATTGACAAAATGGAGATTAACCTCTGATTGACTTATTATGAGGCTTGTCTGTGCAGCAGACAGTGAAAAGCAACAGAAAGGAAACACAGGAGATCTTTAGAAAAACACAATTTACACAGTTGTCAATGTCGTTTCTTAATGATAGGTTATCTGGAGTGGCCACCATTAAATCTCTATTTATTTCGAGATAATAAAACACTTTAAACAGGGCCACTGCAGGGCCCCTAAAAGCTTTGGCTGTACTCATCCAATATACAGTATCTCACAAAAGTGAGCACACCCCTCATATTTTTGTAAATATTTTATTATATATTTTCATGTGACAACAATGAAGAAATCAAAAACTATGAATCAGATTGAGACAGAAGTACAGTTAAATCTCATTTGTTTAATTGTAATAAAAAAGGTAAACAGAGTAAATGTAGTCAAAACAAAGCCAGAGTTCAGGAACCGGAACGGGTAGTCAGACAAGCCAAAATGTCAGGGAGCCAGAGACGAGCGTAGTAGAACAGCAAATAGGATCTAGAGGCACAAGGAATGTCAGCCAAGCAAGTCTTGAACAGGAACACAGGAGAGCGTCTCTAGAGATGTAACCAAGGCGAAGGCAGCCTTCATCTGGGCTGGACGGCTTAAGTAGGCAGGACTGACGAGCAGGATATCATCAACAGGTGAGTCACTGTGGATTGATAGGAGCTGGCAATTAGCTGACAGCTGAGCAGCCAGCTCAGAGAAGGAAGGGCTGAGCCCAACCCTGACAGTGCCCCCTTCTCAGTGACCCCTCCCTCTCAGAGGTTCACCAGGCTTGAGGGGAAAAAGCCTATGGAAATCACGGAGGAGGACAGGGGCATGCACGTCCGAGGACGAGACCCAAGAGTGTTCCTCTGGGCCATACCCTTTCCAATGCACAAGTAGGTGCCCACGGAACCTATGGGAGTCAACAATGGACTGTACTTCATACTCCTCATGGTTCTCAACAGAGTGAGGACGAGGCACTGAGGTGGTAAAGCGGTTGCAGACCAAAGGTTTTATCAAGGAGACATGAAATAAATTTGAGCTACGCATATTAGCCCTTGTACACACGGTCGGACATTTCAACAACCAAATCCATTGGATTTTGTCCAACGGATTTTGTCTGATGGATTTTGTCCGAAACTGTTGCATACACACAGTCGGACAAAGTTGTCAGAAAATCCGATCGTACTTAACGTGATGATGTTATTTCGTTACGACGGGACTATGTTCAGGCTAGTAGCCAATAGCTTTGGTCTAGGAATTTCATCTGAGCATGCGTGGCACTTTGTCCGATCGGAATTCTCTACACATGAATTCTCTACACAAAATCCGATCGGAGCATGTTGTCAGAAAATTTTATAGACAAGTTGGAAAACTTGGTCCGTCAGATACTCCGATGGAAACAGTCCGATGGAGCCCACACACTGTCGGATTATCCGACAACGCGGTCCTATCGGACATTGTCCATCGGAATATCCGACCGTGTGTACAAGGGCTAAGAAGGAAGGTCTAATGCGTAAGCCACTGGGTTAATCCTGCAAAGAATACGGAAAGGCCCATTAAACCGAGGTGCGAACTTCAGAGAGGGAACGCAAAGTTGGAGGTTTGCGAGATGACAGCCAGACCCTGTCCCCAACTTGGTAGGAAGGCGCAGGCAGGCGTCTGCAGTCAGCATGGAGTCTGTACCTATCATTAGCATGTCGTAAAGCCTCCTGGACTTGTGCCCAAGTGGGACAAAGACCACGGAGATGCTCCTCTAACGCAGGAATACTCTGCAGAACAAAGTTTGCCATAAACGGGGACAATCGGGAAGCAGAATTCAAGGTACTATTGTGAGCAAACTCCCTCGATGGTAGGAGGTCTGACCAGTTGTTATGATGGTCAGAATTATAACAACGTAGGAATTGCTCCAAGGACTGATTTGCTCGTTCTTCGGCCCCATTAGACTGTGGGTGATACGCAGAGAAATCAAGCTGAATTCCCAACTGTGCACAAAAGGCTCACCAGAACTGGGACACAATCTGACTACCCATGTCCGAGACAATCACCTTGGGTAGCCCATGTAAGTGAAAGATCTCCCAAGAAAAAATGGAAGCCAGTTCCTTAGAAGTGGACAACTTCTTAAGTGGTATACAATGAGACATTTTCCAGAACCGGTCAACCACCATAAGGATAACTGTGTTGCCCTGGGAGTTGGGTAACTCCACAATGAAATCCATATACAGGTGGATCTCTCCATTGGGTATGGTTTGTAGGAGGCCCACTGGAAGGTCTCGTGGAGTCTTATTCTGAGCGCACATGGAACAGGCAACTACGAAGGCAGTTACATCAGCACATAGACTAGGCCACCAGAATTGTTGGGAAATGGCCCAAAAGAGTTGATTCTTCACAGGGGGCCAGCAGCCTTGAGAGAATGGTAAGTCTGGAGCACGGCAGTACAGAGACTCTCTGGGACAAAGCAGCGGTCACAAGGTTTCTCAGGTGGAGCATGAACCTGAGAAACAAGAATGTTGCCACCCAAAGGAGAAGTGAGACTGGCGCGAACCATAGCCAGAATACGCTCAGGAGGAATCACGGGAACCGGAACCGATTCCATCTTGGAAGTGGAGGGAAATTGTTGTGACAAAGCATCAGCCCTTACATTTTTAGTACCGGGAAAGAATGAGACAATGTAATTGAAACGAAACAAGAAAAGAGCCCATCTCGCCCTTCTGGGAGAGCCTCAGACAAGAATGTGAGATTCTTATGGTCAGTAAGAATGAGAATCTTCTTTCAGGACTAAATGTTTTGCTAACAGCTCTCTGTCACCAATATCGTAATTGCAAACCACAGATGACAATTTCTTGGAAAGTTTGCCACAAGGATGCATAGCGGTGAAAGGTAGAGTGTTGAGACAGAAGGGCACCAACTCCAATCTCAGAAGCATCAACCTCAAGGATAAAAGGTAACGTAGGATCAGGCTGTGCCAACACAGGAGCAGAAACAAAGACAGTCTTGAGACTCTCAAAGGCCTTAATGGACTCTGGAAAACAGCACTGTGGGTTAGCATCCTTTCTGGTCATATCAGGGGCTTGACCAGAGCCGAGAAGTTACGAATAAACTTCCGATAATAGTTGGTAAAGCCCAAAAAAACCTGCAGAGGACCCGCGGGTCAGGGCCACTGTAGGGACTGTGGAAATGACATAATCCAGGAATTTAACCTGTTCACAATGGAATTCGCACTTTACAATTTACAGTAGAGATTGTTCTCTCTAAGTTTCTGAAGCACACAACGGACATCTGTGTGGTGGCTCTCCAGGGATAGTGAGACAAGCCAAAATGTCAGGGAGCCAGAGATGAGTGTAGTAGAACAGCAAGCCGGATCTGGAGCCAGAAAGAATGCCAGCCAAGCAAGTCTTTAACAGGAACACAGGACAGCGTCTCTAGAGATGTGACCAAGGCAAAGGCAGAGATCATCTGGGCTGAACGGCTTAAGTAGGTAGGACTGACGAGCAGGATATCATCAACAGGTGAGTCACTGTGGAGAGATAGGAGCTGGCAATTAGCCGACAGCTCAGCAGCCAGCTCAGAGAAGGAAGGGCTGAGCTCAGCCTTGACAAACTCAACACAGAGCCAATAATGTCTAAACCGCTGGCAACAAAAGTGAGTACATCCCTAAGTGAAAATGTCCAAATTGGGCCCAATTAGCCATTTTCCCTCCCTCGATGTCATGTGACTCATTAGTATTACAAGATCTCATGTGTGAATGGGGAGCAGGTGTGTTAAATTTGGTGTTACTGGTCACTGAAAGTTAAACATAGCACTTCATGGCAAAGAACTCTCTGAGGATCGGAAAAAAATAATTGTTGCTCAACATAAAGATAGCCTAGTCTATAAGAAGATTACCAAGACCCTAAAACTGAGCTGCAACACGGTGGCCAAGACCATACAGTGGTTTAACATGACCGGTTCCACTCAGAACAGGCCTTACCATGGTCGACCAAAGAAGTTGAGTGCACAAGCTCAGTGTCATATCCAGAAGATGTCTTTGGGAAATAGACATAGGAGTGCTGCCAGCATTGCCGCAGAGGTTGAAGAGGTGGGGGGTCAGTCTGTTAGTGCTCAGATCATACACCGCACACTGCATCAAATTGGTCTGCATGGTTGTTGTCCCAGAAGGAAGCCTCTTCTAAAGATGTTGCACAAAAAAGCCTGCAATTAGTTTTCTGAAAACAAGTAGACTAAGGACATGGATTACTGGAACCATGTCCTGTGGTCTAATGAGACCAAGATAAACTTCTTGGTTCAGATGGTGTCAAGCATGTGTAGCGGCAACCAGGTGAGGAGTACAAAGACAAGTGTGTCTTGCTTACAGTCAAGCATGGTGGTGGGAGTGTCATGATCTTGGGCTGCATGAGTGCTGCCGGCACTAGGGAGCTACAGTTCATTGAGGGAACCATGAATGCCAACATTCCTTCGGAGACAGGGATCCCCTCCCTTCGGAGACAGGGCCGCAGGGCAGTATTTCAACTTGATAACAATCCCAAACACACCTCCAAGATGACCACTGCCTTGCTAAAGAAGCTGAGGGTAAAGGTGATGGACTGGCCAAGCATGGGGCATCTGTGGGGCATTCTCAAATGGAAGGTGGAGGAGTGCAGGTTCTCTAACATCCACAAGTTCCATGATGTCATGGTGGAGGAGTGGAAGAGGACTCCAGTGGTAACCTGTGAAACTCTGGTGAACTCCATGCCCAAGAGGGTTAAGGCAGTGCTGGAAAATAATGGGGCCACACAAAATATTGAAACTTTGGGCCCAATTTAGACATTTTCACTTAGGGGTGTACTCACTTTTGTTGCCAAATGTTTATACATGAATGGCTGTTTGTTGAGTTATT
The DNA here is from genome assembly GCF_037356315.1 of Lithobates pipiens. NCBI lineage: Eukaryota > Metazoa > Chordata > Amphibia > Anura > Ranidae > Lithobates > Lithobates pipiens. The sequence goes on from NW_027507764.1 coordinate 77,380,633, forward strand.
TTGAGGGGGCAGCAAATTTACACTGTTATACAAGCTGTACACTCACTACTTTACATTGTAGCAAAGTGTAATTTCTTCAGTGTTGTCACATGAAAAGATATAATAAAATATTTACAAAAATGTGAGGGGTGTACTCACTTTTGTGAGATACTGTATGTGCCGTAATGCCATGTGAAATCTTCAAATCAGAAAGATCATACCTCTTGCCACCTTTGAACATGAGATGTTTCTACCTCTGCTGTACCTGATATTAGATCTACTTACAAGATCCATGTTTTATATGAACCTGAAGCAGAACTCCAGTCCAGACAAACAGATTAAGACACAGATGAAAACAATTAGTAAGAGCTGTTTTACGTGCAAAAGAGTACATTTTTTTCCCATCTAACCCTGCCCTGGAGCACAGTTCAGACTAGCAGGGGAGGGAATCTAATATTTCTCTGCTGTAGTTTCACTTTCACTTACAGATCTCCTTTCCAACCCTACCCTGTGACTGGACAGTGAAAGGAGAAGCAGCAGTACATTGATGAGCTCATGTCACCAGACTGGAAACTGTGATATGTGATTGCAGGAAAGGACAATAGCCACAGCAGCTGTTTTTCCAGAAAATAAAACTTTATTACAGAATATCAGCTGGAGAGAATTCCCCTCATTTCCTACCCAGAGGATGGGTGCCAGATAAAATAGGAAGTAAGAAAAAATCTCATCAGAATGAAGACAGCCTTTTTACTGCCAGAACCATTTTATGCATTTTTTGTTGTACACATGTGAAAAGCGAATTTTAAGCACAAACATTATATATTGCTTCTTACTCAGGCGAATGACAGCTTTGAACCCAGAAGTGACCAAATGCTTGTCACTTCCAGGTTCTTTCACTGCAGAGGTGATTAGGGAGCAGATGTTCACTGACCGTTCTCCACTCTTCTGTCACCTGCCATGGCTGTCAATGGTGCCCAGGACATTGGGATGGAGGGGTGAGGAGGGAACTTATTGCCACACCCATAGAAGTAATCAGCCACCTACAGCCACCTGAGTCACTTCCACAAGGAAGTCAACAGTTGGCCAAAGAAGTAAACTTGCAGTAAACTTGCAGTACATTCCTAGCTACTATAGCAGCTACTATAGCAGTCAAGAGGGTGCGTAAATGTCATGGTTGCTACCAACATAAGCCTTACCTTGGTGGCAGCAACAGAGGTTATAATCCTTTCCCAACCTGTCTAAAACAAAAAAAAAAGGAAAAATGCTAAAATTTGAATGTGTGTATAGCTCACCTGTATATAACATTTTTCTTGCAAAGATAAATTTGATACCATATTGCAAAAAACACAAAAAGCTGCGAAGGACATTCCCACCCATTCATCAACCTATCTAGTTGTAGCAGAAACAATTTTATTCCCGGTACTATTACAACACACAGACAAAACTAGAATCCTTCCACAATGGTAACAAAGAATTATATTCTCTGTGTTATTATGTACCCTGGAAGACTCTGCAAGTTTTGTTCTTTTTGTGTAAAATAGTTCTTGTATATAGAAGCATCATGCTGAACAAAGGCGCTGCCTTTTTGCCAAGTGACAGGTGACAATTTGTGTTCTCTTAGCCTGAGATAGTCTTCCCTGAATGGATTGCTCAATTGTTCTGTTAAATGCCATCAAAGAACAAAGTTCATAACGTGTAGTCTGACTTTCCATTCTTTTTGCTCCTCAATCGCTCGGATCAGAGCAAAAATGTATCCTTCTATCTTCTAAAGTGATAGATCATTTTAAAAGGTATCTACCCTTTAAAGTGATCCTTCAGCTAGAATTGTGATGTAAAGAGTAACTAAAGGCAAAAATAAATGTAAAATAATAACAATGCATTATTTATTTATTTATATAGCACCGTCATTGTATACAGCACATTAAATATTATACATTCACATCAGTTCTACCTTCTAGAAAAACCTTTCTCAAACTTTTTTGGGTTGAGGAACCCTTGAAATAACTTTCTGGTCTCAATGAACCCCTGCTAATATTTACTGTATCCACAGCTCATTATACAAAGTGTTATGGTAAGTGGGAAAAATCGTCCTTACATTTGTGGTCATTGGGAACATTTCCACCCTACAGATAATTTAAAAGACCATTGTTGTTGGTGGTAATGTTCTCGGAGGCAGAAATTGCTCATTGTTCAAGGAACCCTTAGTAACTCATTAAAATGAGAAGAAAAGAGGTTTAACCTTAAACTACGTAGACCAGCGGTTGCCCACTAACAGGCCAGGTTTGCAAGATAATTGAAATACGTCATAGGTGATACAGGGGCAGATCCAGGGGCGGGGGCCACAGGCAATTGCACCCCCTGAGAAAACATTAAAGACTGAGGCTGAGTGTGCCCCGGGTACCCAGATCTGCTCTGGTTACCCAACCAGCGGATGGGCTGGACAACTAGCAGCCATTCTAAGCATGAATTGCTGTTCAGAAACCTTGGGACTGCACTTTCCGCCCCCTGTACCTCCCCCTGCAGTTTTTCAGCCTCTCTCCTGCAGGCTGCTGCTTGAGTGGGCGGGATGGGGGTGTGCCTTTTCTCCAAGATCACGCTTGTCTGGAAGAGGGAGATGTGTGCAGCTGCTGAGCAGAGAGAGTCGTGTGAAAGTTCCTGGAGGTGAGCTCTGCTGCCAGCACTACATTGTGGATTTGTTTACAGGCACCTCACTGCTGAGTCTTCTAAGTTACTGCAGCTTAGCATAGAGGTGCTGTTAGATGACAAATGAGATCTTCATCTTCTTTTCATGACAAGTGAAAATTTTAACTCATTAAAAGATTATGACTGCCCCCGGTGTATGTCCTCCTGAATCCCCCCCCCCCCCCCCAGTGTATCAGTGCATGCCCTCCTGCTCCCCCCCAGTGTATCAGTGTAAGACCTCCTGAATCTCCCCTCCCAGTGTATCAGTGCATGCCCTCCTGCTCCCCCCCAGTGTATCAGTGTAAGACCTCCTGAATCTCCCCTCCCAGTGTATCAGTGTATGCCCTCCTGCCCCCCCCCCCAGTGTATAAGTGTACACCCTCCTGAATCCCCCCCCCCAGTGTATTAGTGTATGCCCTCCTGAATCTCCCCCTCCCAGTGTATCAGTGTATGCACTCCTGATCCCCCCCAGTGTATCAGAGTATGCCCTTCTGATCCCCCCACCAGTATATCAGTGTATGCTTTCCTGATCCCCCCCAGTGTATCAGTGTATGCCCTCCTGAATCCCCCCCCCAGTGTATCAGTGTATGCCTTCCTGACCCCCCCCCCAGTGTATCAGTGTATGCCTTCCTGAATCCCCCCCCAGTGTATCAGTGTATGCCTTCCTTATCCCCCCCAGTGTATCAGTGTATGCCCTCCTGAATCCCCCCATGTATTAGTGTATGCCCTCCTGATCCCCCCCAGTGTATCAGTGTATGCCCTCCTGATTCCCCCCCGGTGTATCAGTGTATGCCTTCCTGATTCCCCCCCAGTGTATCAGCGTATGCCCTCCTGAATCCCCCCCCCCCAGTGTATCAGTGTATGTCTTCCTGATCCCCCCCCCAGTGTATCAGCGTATGCCCTCCTGATCCTCCCCCAGTGTATCAGCGTATGCTCTCTTGAACCCCCCCCCCCCCAGTGTATCAGCCTATGCCCTCCTGATCCCCCCCCCCAGTGTATCAGTGTATGCCCTCCTGAATCCCGCCCCCCAGTGTATTAGCGTATGCCCTCCTGAATCCCCCCTAGTGTATCAGTGTAATGGAGCCTGCACCTTTAAGAGGTTTAGGATCCCGGGAGGGTTTATGACCATGTGACCGTTGTGATTGGAAAGCTGCCAATCACAAGCAGCAATCGGGAGCTTTCTGTTAGCCCCCGGTAACTGTGTCAGGAGCGAGCAGGGCACATGCTCTCAACACAGCTGTATTTGCACTAATACACGAAGGCCCACTCACCGAGAGGCCCCATGTTTACATGCAGCCAGAACCAAGTGGTGGATCATTGGATGGAGTAATCACGTGGTAAAGGGCCACTGTCATTGACCCTTTACCCCAAACACGTGATGCACTGGGTCCAGAGGACCCCAACAGTCATGGACATTCTCGAGTGCGCACCCCAGGGGGCGCGTGGGAAGCACAATTCTAGGAGGACATCATGGCCCAGTCGGCAAGTGGTTAAGATGTATGTGGTCTGCAAGCACTATACTGCAATAACTTTGTAGTACAACCTTTACTTATACTTTAAATTTGTTGGGATCTTCTCTACTAATTGAGCAGCACAGTGCACTGCAGTAGAGATTAATTGACTTAGAATTCTTCACTGCCACCTCCCAGTCTGATTACTGCTGTGTGCGTATCATAGAAAGCTCTTGTCAAGAGATCTGCTTACTTTTGACCACTGCTTGTAAAATGACATTTAATGTTTTTGTAAAGATGCCATAACTTCAAAGGGCTCAATTCACAAACCTTTACAAAGGGGAAGTCACTGCTGTACTCTGGGCACTAGAGGGAGCCTTGTGGAAGAATGACTTGTTCCCTGCAGTGGGTTTCCAGTGGCCATCTTGGAAGCCAGTGCCTATTATACTGTAGGTGCCTGTTTTTTTTTTTGTAGTTATTGATTTACAAGAAATGTAGTAATAGTTTTATGTTATCAATTATGTTAGTGTATAAATAATCATGTCTATCTATATACAACATGTCTAAAGTATACTGAGACATTATTGCACTCATTAAAGTTGGGAGCCTCAGGCTCTAATCATGTGCTTAGAAAATAAAATCATTGAAATCCATGCATCTGGCACCCGACATGTAGATTAGGGGCTGGGCGCATGGATTATGGGAGTGGCGCCTCTGTACCCCTTATGGATGGGCTGCCACTGGCTGGAATACAAAGGACCATTTGAGTTTCAATCTGAAGTAACGAAGAAGAGTCCGAATCAAGCGGACTGTCGCCTCCAGGAATTTCTAAATTAAATTGTGAACTCCCCTGGATTGAATAATGCAGTATTTATCTATTTTATCTATTTTATCATCTATAATGCATCTTTCAATTTTTTTTATGCCTAAACACAGGACCAAATTTGAATGCCTAAACACAGGAACTTGGAAGTAATAAAGTTTAACTCTTTATTACAGTGCTGAATTCCCTTGAGATTTGGGCAGCTGTTTTGGCATAGGCGTGATATAAAGATACTACATACTGGGTGAGCTCGCATGGGAAGAGGCAGCAGCTGACATGTGAGTGAAACACGTGGCCAGCCCTTCTGGGAAGAATGTTCCCTCTGCTTTTCCAGACCTGTCAATACCCTTGGCGGCATGGACATTTAGTGTTAAAGAGCCCTTTGAGGACAGTCGGGATAAAAATATTACTCTTTAAGAGACCTACTGAATACCAATGTCACTGTGAGTACCCAAGCACTGGAAGTTTTAATCTATTCAGGATAGCCTTTAAGGGTAACTCCACTTTTGTGGGGAAAAATACTCTACTTAGCATACACTAAAGTGGAACAAAAGTGGAATCAGGCTGTCTTTACACTGAAGCACTGGCCATTAGCGGTAAAGGGACGCTCGTTTTAGTGGCCCTTTACTACTGTTCAAGCAGCGCTTTTGCTCCACTTTTCAGCCACTAGTGTGGCGCTTTTAACCTCAAAGAAGGAGTTAAAAATTCCCATGTTGAGGCACTTCTGAAGCACTTTTCAGGCGCTTTGCAAATGCTACCCATTTATTGCAATGGGCAGGGGCGTTTTGCAAGCACTGTATACAGCACTCCCAAACTGCCCCAAAGCGCATTGCCCAGGTGGGAAAGCACCCACTGCAATAAATGGGAGGCAGTTTTCAGGCGCTTTACAGGGGCTATTTCTACCGTTAAACTCTTTAAGCCAGGGGTAGGCAACCTTGGCCCTCCAGCTGTGGTGAAACTACAAATCCCATCATGCTAAGCGCCATGCCTCTGATTGTCAGGGTCCTGCAATCTCTCATGGGACTTGTAGTTTCACCACAGCTGGAGGGCCGAGGTTGCCTATTCCTGCTTCAAGCCATAGATTCCAACTGTCCCTCATTTGGAGGGGCTGTCCCTCTTTTGGGACCAAATCCCGTTTGTCCCTTGTTCATCATCAGTTGTCCTTCTTTTGTGTCTCAACAAAAGATTCGCCCTAATGGGACTTTAAATGAGGTGGGCACCATTTGGCCAAAAAGCATCATACCAGTAATTGAAGTACAGTATAAAGTATATTCTTTTGTATCTCATGTATACAATTCTACAAAAAATCTACTATATACCAAAAGTGTTATGATGTTATATACTTTGTATCCATTTCCTATATTACTGCATTTGTTATTTTGAAAAGCCAATCTAAAGGAAAAATAAAGGTAATAAAATGCCTTTGTATGATAATTTTTATTTTACGTATTACATATTTGTGTTCCGTGTAACCGGGGATGTGGCAGGGATGTGTCCTTCATCTGCATACTGTGTGCTAAAAGATGCCCCTATTAATTCCTTCAGAAAGTTGGAAGGTATGCTCAAGCCACCATATTGGAAGTGCTTTCTTATGCAAAAAAAAAATTCTTGCTGAAAAGTGTTGTTCTAGTAAAGCTTTTAAAATGCAATCCAAATCTGACTGGGTATTCTCTCTCCCTCCCCCTGTTTGCAAAATGTTGGAGATAACAGGGTTTGCAGAAACATTATCAATGGAAGTCATGTAATCACCCAGATAACTCAAACAGCATGGACTGTTTTTTTAATATAACTATGAGTCTGGATGGTACTATAAGACAAAATTTCTATGTAGTAGAATAGGGAACCAACAGCAATCGCTTTTTCCAAGAACACATATACTTTCTGAATATTAACTTATCAAATTTGTTCCACTGGATGATTTTTCTAATTATGTAACAAATGCTTATTTTGCAAAAAAAGCAACTGTAATAATGTCAGTTTATGTTTTCCGCATGATGATAATAAATAATTTCATGCAGCTAGAATACTTGTTTTCACTTTTTAATTAGAGAAGGCAATAAGCCTATAAATTGAGGAGATTAAATAGCCCATTGCCTTCTAATATAGAGGTTCTTATTAAGACAGCTATGCATTATTCTCTATATTCTGAACATGATCCGGGTACATGAGTGCTTTGTCATAAAGTTGCTCCTATCATTCTCCAAAGTATAGAGCAAAAATTACAACTTTAGTTTAATTATAGCAAAAACACACACATATAAAAATGTTAAAAGAAATTTTAGGAAATTTGTTTTTTTTTTGGTTTTGTTATTGTATAACTCTACCCTACACCTTCACAGCCACCCAACATGCATTTTTTGCAACTTGCATCCTGTCCTCAGGCTTGTTTTTATGTTTTATTGAGGAAATGTAACTTGGATAGGGGATGAGGGGTTATAGGATGCCCAAAAGTGAGTTCAACAACAACTTGGGGGACAACTTCTCTATGTACAAGTTGCAGCAAAGCAGATCCTAGACTGTTCTCCCTGCGGAATAATAACAGTTTGATGGATCAGTAGCACTAGCAATTATCTTCTGGCAGGAGCTCTATGTCCCCTTAGTATAAATAGAAAAGTCCCAAACTGTATGTAGGTCCACTGTGTCCTCTTGATAGAAAAAATTAATCTCAACTATATGTAGGAACATTGTGTCCCCTTGGTGGAAAATTGCAAAGTCTCAACTGTATGCAGGAGCGCTGTGTCCCCGAAGTAGAAGCATCAAAGCCTCAAGGTTTTGCAGGAGCTCTATGTCCCTGTAGTAGAAAATACCAGCCAACCTCGCTTTCTTGAGAAATGTCCCAGAGAAAGGGATTCACAGTAGGTTAGCTCTGACACTGTCCCATGAAAGCATGGTGGATATTGCATCTGGCAGCCTTCTCCCTTATTGGCCCTGGGGCGTGATCAGGTAGAGGTACTCACACTTTCCCATGGATCCTGCTGCTTTCTTAGCCCTTGTACACATGGTCGGAGATTCCGACGGAATGTGTCCTATCGGACCATTTTGTCGGATATTCTGACTGTGTGTGGTCTGCATCGGACTGTTTCCATCGGAATATCCGACTGACCAAGTTTTCCAACGTGCCGGTAAAATTTTCCGACAAAATGCTCCTATCGGACATACTGCGATCATGTGTAGCCTACACCATCGGACAAAGTGCCACGCATGCTCAGATCAAATTCCTAGACCAAAGCTATTGGCTACTAGCCTGAACGTAGTCCAGTCTAACGAAATAACTGCATCTCGTTATGTACAATCGGATTTTCCGACAACTTAGTCCGACCGTGTGTATGCAACATCACTTCCGGACCTCTTCCGGAATTAATCCGTCAAGAATTACTCCAACGGATTTGGTAGTCGGAATCTCCGACCGTGTGTACAAGGGCTTAGACCACTATTCAGACCTCCTGCTGAACAGATCTTTGCTCGCTGGCCAGGATGTCTCCTGGATGAGACAGTAGGTTAGTGGAGATCCCTCTGCAGCATCTCTTCCTGTCTCCCTAGCCCCAGCTCCAGCCCCAGGGTCCCCTCACAGGCCTCAAAACTCCAGCCTCAACACTCCATCTCCCACCCCACAACAGCAACCTGCTGACCAGGCTCTTCCATATTTATGAGCCAATCCAACCACCTTGGCAAAGAAAAAATTTAAACCCAATGGATACTAATAAATTGTACAATAATACACCAGCTGCAGTAAACAATTACTGAAAAGCAATAAGCAATATAAAAACTATTTGCTGTGCTTAGTGTAGGTACATAAATATACATGCATTAATATCTTATACAGTTCGAATAAGTAATGGTATAAAGTGCTCATGCCTAGTAATGTATCCGTGTGCAGATGTGCTCAGACTGGCTGCCCCACATAAATGTACACCCCTAGGAGTTGACCACCTATCTCTGGTGTGGTCTTACAAGCATGTGGGGATACCCCTGTAGAAGTCTGTTACCTGACATCTTATGCCGAGAAAAGCCTCATGTGGATGGATGGAGATAATAGAAAGAGATCCTCAATGCCATTAATGATGATTTTATTTCATAAAAACAATATAACATTTCCACTCACATTTGAATGTGCCTATATCCTGGCACCCGGTGTGTGTAGCAGGTGATTAAATTATGCGGTTATTGGCCCACTCATAGGAGATAAAGTTCTTAGCGTTCGGCTTGATTCCCTGATTCCTCATATGGGTGGAAGTGTGTCGCAATGACGCTGTAAAACCTCAAGGCATTTCGGTCAATCAAAGGGCCATCATCAGGAAGTTCCAGCCACCTTGCCAGGCCTTCTGCCCAGGGATTCGTCAAATTCTCACAAATATGCAGATCACTGCCTTCTTCCCTCCGCCCACTAGCTTCTAGAAATTTCTGGTAGTTTTTAGAACCAGAGGGAGGTGCCAAAAGTCTGACCGGTAGAGCCCTCCAGCCGTACATATGTCTGAACTAATATAAATTACCCAAACTCATTTAAGCTACAGTGAGCCAGCAAAATTTTCCTACCAGTTTTTGTAAACTAGAGGATGCTACAATTGCACCCTGTGTAACATAACAAAGTCTACCTGAATGTATATCTAAATTTGATTATACAATTTCAAGATTTCACCTGCAATTTAGCATCAATTTAAAGAGTGTGGAAGAAAGATTAATGCTGTACTGCACTAAGTGCGGTCAGCGTGCTTTCCATTTTTCTTTTGCTATATTTTCACTTGGCAATCCTGCAAATAACACACTTCCTGTCTCTGGGTGGCTACGTCACTTCTCAACTATCTCTATGGAGGGAGCCATGGTTGTCACCCTAGGCTTCTCTCCTGATATTGGGCTCAAAACATGTCCATATCCTTTAATTTCCATTACATGGAAAGCAGGGCAATTTGTAGTTTACAGAGAATAGCTAGAAAGGAAGATATTCTACTGCGCATCACACAGGAAGTGACAAGGACACTACAGTCCAAACACATCAAAACAAACCAAATAAAGTGCTGTCTCCAATATTCCTGATCCAACAGCAAGCAGTCTAAATGTATAAACTCCGCTCTAGGTGTTCCAGCTCTCCAAAAAGTCCACTGGGTGCCAGACACAGATCTTTTGCTGTATATTTACAGTGACAAGGACACTGCATTTCAGGCAAGATCAACAAGTAATTGCTGACATTTTTATGGCTTGAAAAAAATTAAAACTAATGTAGCCAACACTACTACTACTACTGAAGTACTACCACTACTATTACTACTGTCAGCTGCAATATATTCAATTTTTGCTTATGGTTTTAGTTTTTTAGTTTCCCTTTAAAATAATGGAGCAGTTGCTGTGGCTCCTACCCCTCTGTGGTCTAGCAGTCTGTATGATGGACTGTTCCTGATTTCATCAAACCCATGGACCTACTCTGGATGTGAGGATATCAAGAACAGTCCACTGCTGGATCTTGGGGGGAGTGTCATTTGCCTATGGAACAGAGGATCCTATGTGTTGCTGGCTGGTGTATTCGTTGCAATTTTCCTGCTCCGATGCCCCCATTAGTCGGTACTCTTGATTAGGGTATATGACAGTCCTTTCGGCTCTATTAATGCCCCATCGAAAATTGAGGTACCTGGGGTTGATAGACACGAGGCACCTGTTGCTATGTTCACCCTTGCAGCTCCCTCCTTCATTTATAGAAACTGTACAGTAAGTTCCATAAAGGAAAATGGAATGGAGGATGGGCAGATGAATAAAAGCTCAGATTCCTCCAATCCCAGGTTGTTTTTCATTCATGGAAGCAAAAGTATGGATTCTATAATGGAGGAGTGTGGCAGAAAGGACATGCATAATTTATACTCTTGATGAGTGCAAATGACAGGTCCCTTGACTTTTTTAGGGATGCAATGCATTGGTTCCAAGTAATATCCATTGTTAACTTGTTTTTCCTATTTTTGATTAAACTTAGCCCTTTTATTCAACTCTCATGCACCGGGATAACTCACCACAACCAAAATAGTACAAAATATATCATTCTCAGGAATACCCGTGAAACTCAAAATAGTGGTCTTTAAAGATGTGTTGTCTCAGACCACTCTACTTGAGGACACACGTTTGGCCAGCCACAACATCAGAGGGTAAATTGAATCCCTTATCATATGACCACGATGGTGTTTTGGTAATCTTTAACTACTGAGAGAGGGCTCTACAACATATCCCTGGAGCAAAGCAGTGAGGATGGCTGCGTTACAATTTGGCAGCTCTATTGTTGGCCTGGCTGCCTCATCATATCAGTGATGTAATTTTAAAATGGACAGGTGTGTTTTTGACGTTTGAGTTCTGGATGGAACACAGCTCCCATTATACCCTTTTTGGCGAAACGCGTTGGAATTACACTATAGAATGTTTATCATTCTATCAACAATTTATGGACCAAGTTATTATTATTATACAGGATTTATATAGCGCCGACAGTTTACGCAGCGCTTTACAACACCATACAATTCAAGACAGGGGGAATAAGAGGGCCGTGCTCGTTAGAGTTTACAATCTTGTTGAGATTAAGTATTGTTTTTCATTGAGGGAGTTGATATTCTGTACACAACTTGGCACAAATGTGTGTTATGTTTTATGGCTACAGAAATCACAATACCTCATGTTTTGTTCTTTAGTAATATGTTTTTAAGCTTCTTGCGTAAGTTGTTAGAGTACACCTTTAGTTAAAGCCCCATTCCAGGATAAAATCCTCCCACCCACCAGCCTGGGGAGGAGACATTTTTCAATGTGTACACTTGTTCCAGTGAAATCTGTTTAAGAGGAGAATTCACTTTGGAGGGATATCCTTTTACTCTACAGTTGTGTGCACAGAACAGGAAATGGATGGAACTTTTCCAGTGGGGCACAAAGCGCAAAAAAAAATTGACAGGGTTTTTATTCATTCCCTACTTTATCTAAAGTTTTCAAAATAATTATTTTGGCTTTAATTGATACTTAAATGGGTGTAGGTGGACTTTAAACTTGGAAAAAAAATGTTTTTTATGTTATTTCACCATAATGCTCCTTCTAGATGCCCATGCAGAAAAGTTCAATAAAATTTCCATTGCTTTAACATTACTTTAGATATTGATTGAATCTTCAAGTAGGCTATCCTCAAGAGCCATCCGGAAATTATTCTATTTTAAGAAATTTATGACCTTTTAACATAACCTTTTCAAGAAAACGGTTTCTGCTGGTTTGCTAATATAAATAATCTTTGAGAATTCCAAGGTCATTCAACCATCTAATTATACAGTCTCCTTACATATGTCTGACATGTTCACGCCAATATCGCAACGATTAAAGGCTTTGTTCCATTCCTACCTGCACACGAGTATATGACCCCTGCACCTGCTTTTCTCCCATTGCCCAGATGTTTTTTTCTGGACATGTTGTTCAAAAACCTTTTTAAGTCACAACTGCTTGACAGCTGCAGGCAATATATATTTTTTATGAAATGCATTTTTTATCTCCATCATGAAAAAGAAACATCAGATTTAAGATGAGTCATTTAGTAGACAGAATTTTTCAATATATAGTCCTATGTCCTATGTTTAGAATAAACACCCTTTCGTACACTTTTTTTTACTTTTGGGTATAGTATAGAAGTGCCAAAACCACTGCCAAGTTTTTATTGTGGCATGCGTCCACGCTGTTGAGATCTACCCTCTCTGTTTGTTCTGGTGACCGTTGGCACAGGATTAGATATGTGCAATTTGTTTCGTTACAATTTAGTTTTTTAATGAATTTAAAAAAAATTGTTAATTCGGAAATATCAGAATTAACGAAAACTTGTTTAATGTTTTTTTCAGTGGCGGCTGGTGAAGTTTTAGGATGAGGGGGTGCAAGACCCAGCCCCTCCATGTTTGGCCCCTCTCACTTCTCATAAGCCACACCCCTTATAGAATTCACCCACTCCATCCCCTGTATTCCACTTGCTTCCATTCATAGTGTCAGGAGTAAACAGCTCAGCATCACAACACAGCGTATACAGCCCCAGCATCACAGTACAGAGTATATAGCCCCAGCACCACAGGACAGAGTAAATAGCCCCAGCATCATAGGACCGAGTATAGCAACAGCATCACAGTACAGAGTATATAGCCCCAGCATCACAGGACAGAGTATACAGCCCCAGCATCACTGGACAGAGTATACAGCCCCAGCATTACAAATCATGGTATATAGCGCAGCCTTACAGATCGGTGCAAACAAACTGAAAAATTACACTGTTAGCAATGAAGGATTCAATGGGCATTTATCAGGTGATTATCTGTCATTCCTGCTAGATAAAATATAGAAAATGTTAATGTTTAAGTCAACTGTTAAAGAACGCAATAAATGTACCATGAATCAGTGAATTTTTTTAAAACAGTAAACAAACTTTATTGCACAACAAACAGCAACAATGTGAACTGCATTATGATGGGCCAACTTCACAGTTAACATTGCTAGCCATCAGATTTGTAGAAACCTAGGCTCAGGGCCCGTTCACACTGCTGTGTGGTGCAAAAATCGCATGTGATTTGCACCGCACTGCAGTGCAAATCACATACGATGTCTGTGCGATGCGATTTCAGCCAGTTAGTATGGCTGAAATGGTATGCCGCCAACCACAAACTTGGTGAATCAGTTGACTTTGACTCATCTCTATGGAAACACAAATGAACAGTGAAATACTCAGAAATAGGCGCCACATGCTGTCACAGTGCTTTATTTTTATTTGGAGGCCTGCAGCCAGGGAAAGCCAAACACCTGCAGAACTATTATCTCATACCACCCAGCATTTCAACTATTAACTGAGACTGAGGGATATTGATAAGCGGGGGGATGGGTGTGCCACTGCTTCCGTCGACCACCTAATGTTAAAAAAATTAATAGGTGGGGGGGTGCCGCTACTGCCGCCGCACTCATCATAATGTTGAAAAAAATTGATAAGGGGGGGTGCCGCTGTTGCCGCCGTGAACACCTAATGTTAAAGAAAGGTTGATAAGCGTGGGGGGGGGGGGGAGGTGGTGTGCCGCTGCTGTCGCTGACCAACTAATGTTAAAAAAGTTAATAAGCTGGGAGGGGAGGGTGGATGCCGCTACTGCCGCCAAACTCCAAACTCATAATATTGAAAAAAGTTAATACAGTTGATCAGCGGGGGGGGGGGGGGGGGGGTTTAATATTTCAATAGGGAAGGCATGGCAAACTTCTGCTTACCTCTTGACGATCCTCTCAGGCGGTACGTTTGACAGAGCTGCCGAGTGCCGACGTCACTTCCTGTACTTTGAGTGATGTCAGAACTAGAACAGAAAGAAAGCATCGCCCATGTCCTAGGTCAGTGAAAGTCTATGCAGTGTGCACCTACCCGGCCAGTCCATCTCGCCGGAAGCTGTTGTGCGATCGACTGCGCCACAGAGCGAGTTTTTGGATGTAAATGAAGCGCCTCGTCTGCAATCTCGTGATTGCATAGACGTGGCGCTTCCCATATTGCACTGCGCCCAGCGCCTGGACACAGTGCACATAACAACAACCTTTTTTATTTTTTTTTCTTAAAGGTACATGTTTAAATAAATAAATATATATATTTTTTTTTGACTGCCTAGGGGGGCAGTCCCCCCTATGGACGGGCCGCCACCAATTTTTTTTCCAAATATTCGTAAAGTCGAATATTCAAAAATTTGTAAATTCAAGAAAATTTGAAATAATAACTAACTAATAATAACCAGGGCTTTTTTTCTCAGAGAATAGGCACTGGAATTCCCCCTTTTGGGAGTTACCAACTGTCTGTGCCCCTTCCTACCTCTGAGCACCAGTCCTTGGTTCCACCTACCCACCTCCCAGCACTGCCCCTTTTAGAGAATACAGAACCAAGTAACATTTGTGGTACTAAGTCATTTGTATGGAATTTGTTATTGATAACAAGAAAAGCAGTAAAATAGACCCCCCACAGCCAACAACAATAGACCCACCAGAAACAATAGATCCCCCCGCAACAATGGACCACCTACAACAGAATACCACCCTGCAACAATAGACCCTATAGCAGCCAGCAATAATAGACTGCTCCCTCACCAGTAGATCCCTCCCAGCGACAAATGAACCCCCCAGCAACATAAGACCCACGCCAACAACAATAGATCCCCCACCAGCAACAATAGATCTCCCCAGCAGCAATAAACCCTTCTGCAGAAATAGATCCCCTCCAGCAACATTAGATCCATCATCAGCCAGCATCAATAGACACTGAAGCACAACCCAGCACTCCTTGCCATTACATACATTCAGTGGTGGAGGTGCCGGAACTGCGTTCCCCTGTGTTCCCGCTGTAAAAAAAGCCCTGATAATAACTTAACTATTACTAACTATTAAATCATAGGGTTAGGGTTCTGTTCCATTTGTTTAGACATGGCATTCATTATTTTTCGGATAATTCTAAGGCCGCGTACACACGGGCGGACTGTTCGCCCAACTTAGTCCGCTGAACAGTGTTTCAGCGGACAGTCCGCTCGTGTGTGGGCTTCAGCGGACTGTTTCAGCGGACAGTCTGACGAACAAAGTCTTACGGAATTTCCGTAAGACAGTCCGTTCAAACTTGGTTTTGTCCGTCCAAACTTGGTTTCAGCGGACAGTCCGCTTGTGTGTAGGCAAGTTGGATGGACTAAGTATCGCACATGCTCAGAAAGGGTTTACACGGCCGAAGGTTGCATTGCAGTGTATAGGACGTCGTTTTTCTAGTCCCATCGTACGTGCTGTACACGTCATCACGCACGTTTTCAGCGGACTGTTCGTTCATCGTGTGTGGTCAAGTCCGTTCATGCTAATTTTGAACGGACTGTTTGTCGGATTGTTTGACGAACTTAGTTGGGCGAACAGTCCGCCCGTGTGTACGCGGCCTTAACGTTGGATAAATTTGTATTTTTTGCGTTCACTAACAGCCAAATTTGAAAGGAAATTCCAATACCTTTAAGTTAATGGTTAGTTATTATTGGTTAGCTTCCAAATTTTCAGATTTTCTTTCTTATTTTCAGGTTTTCAAATTTTCAAATTTACTAATTGCGATCATAAGGAATGACCCGAAAAAGAAAAAAAAAAGAATGAAACGAAAACACACAAATTGTGACACCATAATAGGGATAAAACTTTTTCACAGAAGTGAATTTAATAAGATACGTGGCCACTCATTAAAATGAGAAGAAAAGAGGTTTAACCTTAAACTACGTAGAGGGTTCTATACTGTAAGAGCGACAAGGATGTGGAATTCCCTTCCACAGGCGGTGGTTTCAGCGGAGAGCATTGATAGTTTCAAGAAACTATTAGATAAGCACCTGAACAACATACAGGGATATACAATATAATACTGACATATAATCACACACATAGGTTGGACTTGATGGACTTGTGTCTTTTTTTCAACCTCATCTACTATAACAGGGATTTTAATCCTTTCACAGTACATTAAGGCTCTGTTCATACTTATGCTGCGTACAAACGACCGGACTTTTTGACAGACTAGGTCTGACGGAATGAATCCGTTGGACAATTCGATCATGTGTGGGCTTCATCTGACCTTTGCTGTCTAAAAATCAGACGGACTTTAGATTTAAATCATGTTTCAAATCTTTCCGACGGACTCGAGTCCAGTCGAAAAATCCATTCAACTGTATACTTGTCTGACGGACAAAAACCGATGCTAGGGCAGCTATTGGCTACTGGCTATGAACTTCCTTATTCTAGTGCGGTCATACATAATCACGTTGAATCCGTCAGACTTTGGTTTGCTTGTCTGTGACCAAGTCCGTTCGTTTGGAAAGTCTGTCGGAACTCTACCGAAAGTCCGTCGGGAAGACCATCAGACCTAGTCTGTTGAAAAGTCTGGCCGCGTGTACGCAGCATTAGGCGTTTTTGGGCATTTTTCTGCTGTAAATCTCAGCTCTAAAAATGCCCAACAAGACAAATCACATTCATTTTAATGGCCCCTGTTCACATCTGAACATTTTGTCATCTGAAGCAAAATGCTTGAAGCTCAAAACAGTACAGGAGCTTCTTTTTTGGCAGATTACAGGCATGTTCTGCTTTTTACATTGGTGAGCTTTTGCCTGTACAAAATCGATGTAAAATCGTGCAAATGTTTGCCTGCAAACAAAACGCCTAGGTGTGAACAGATCCTCAAAATGTTTTTGGAATGTATTTGAAAAAATATAGTTTTGTTTGTTTTGTGCGAAGCTCTTCCATGTGCTCCTTAAGGGGCTTAAGGAGCACATGGAAGAGCTTCGCACAAATCAAACAAAACTATATTTTTTCAAATACATTCCAAAAACATTTTGAGGATCTGTTCACACCTAGGCGTTTTGTTTGCAGGCAAAAATTTGCACGATTTTACACTATTCGATTTTCTGCAGATTTTTGTCTTCATATTTACCAAAACCATGTAAGTGCAAGGGCCTGCCTGATTGCATACAAACTGAAACTCTTATGGTTTAACCTCGTATTATATGGTTTTGGTAAATCTGAAGACAAAAATCTGCAGAAAATCTAATAGTGTGTATGGGGCTTAACTCTATAAGCTGGTTATACAGTTGCAAAGTTTGAAGGCCCTTGGAGAATCAGTAATATACAGTATGTACCATTTTTGAGTGATCAGGCAAAACACAATTCTTTTATTTCCTATGGGATTCGTATTTAACTGTAGGTCATTACAGAAGGGCACAACCATTAAACAAAACATGGCAACAAGTAATGAATGAAATGAGCCCTGTTCAAAAGTCTGTATACCCTTAGTTCTTAAAACTGTGTATTGCCCCTTTTAGCATCAATAATAGATGGGGCCTCCAATATTTGCAGGTTGTATAGCTGCCCATTTGTCTTGGAAAAATTGCTCCAGATCATGCAAAGCCTTTGGTCCTCTTTGCATGAAGCTCATGTTTGAGACCTCCCCAGAGTGGCTCAGTCAACGTAAGGAGTAGACACGTGCGGTTCATTTCATTCCAAATTTAAATTCGGACGAATTTTCGTTTTTTGGAAATTCGGATTTATCCAAAATCTCTGAATTACAATAGTACCGAATTTAAATGAATCAGAAATAACGGGAAAAAAACAAACACAATTTGAATACTTTTTGAATACTTTTCAAATTCGAATTTGAGGGGCCTGGCCGAGAGCAGCATGTGAGCAGACGTGTCTCACAGAGCTCCCTGTAAGAATCCTGTAAAAGATCCTTCTCCTGGCCGATCCAAAGATAAAAAATGGCACCGGAGCCTACCTACGGACCCCAGGACACTGCAGGCACACTCCAGCCACAATGACAGCCGCGGAACCGCCATGCTGACCCGTAAACAGCAGAAGGGGGGAAGAGATGCTACCATAGGATACCCAAAATGGTGCTGCACCGACCCAGCATGCTCAAGAGGACAAGAAAGAATAGGGTAAGACTCTGCCCAAAACTCCCAGAGCACAGGGGAAAGACATAGTGAATTACACTCAAAAGCTGAATGGTATAGCAGGACCCCAGTCTGATGAGGGGCTGGACGCTACTCCTGATATCTTCCATATGCAGCAGACAGGGGAATCATCTAGACAGCTCCAGCAGCAGGCCTCAGAGCAACGATCCCCAGAGATAGCAGAGGAGGAAGAAAAGGAAGACATTGAACAGCCCACACTGGCTGCAATTCTAAAAGCTGTACAGAAGTGCACAGCCTCTGTTCAAACACTGCAGGAGTACTTTGGAGGGTTGAAAGTGGAGTTGGGACTGATCCAAAAAATTAGAGAGCACACTACAGCAGTGGAGGGCCGTGTCAGTGAGGTGGAGGACAGAATGGCCACCCTTGTCAGAGAGATGCAGATCACGGCCAGAACCGCCACAGCTAATGAACTCAAAAATGAGGACATTGAGAACCGTTTAAGAAGGAGCAATATTCGCATTGTGGGACTACCAGATTTCAAATTCGAATTTGAAAAGTTTTCGAATTCTAATAGTTTTCCAATTTCCAAAGAGAACAAAGGAATTGTATAGAAAAAAAAACAATAGAATAGAAAAGAATATAACAGCAAAAAGAAGAATAGAAAATAATAGAGTAAAACAGAACAAAATAGAATAGAAAACAAAAGAACAGAATAGACTAAAATATAATAGAAAAAATTGAATAGAATAACATAGAAAGAATATAACCATCTTCTGAATTTTGAATTTCAAATAGAATAAATTTGAAATTGAATACATAAGAAAAGAATAGATTAGAAAAGAATAGAAAAAAACAATAGAATAGAATAAACTATAATAGAATATAATTTAAAAATAGAATATAATAGAATAGAAAGAATATAACCATTTTCCAAAATTCAAATAGAAACAATTCAAATTTGAATAGAATAGAAAAGAATATATTAGACTAGAAAATAACAGAATTAGTATAGAAAAAAGACAATAGAATATAATATAATAGAAAGAATATAACTATCATCCAAAATTCGAATAGAATAAATTTGAATAGAATAGAAAAGAACAGAATAGAATATAAAATGAAATAATAGAATATTATAAACAAATAGAAAAAGAATATAATTTAAATAATAAAAATAGAATAGAATAGAAAAAAATTAACCAGTTCCCAAAATTCAAATAGAATCAATTTGAATAGGATAGAAAAGAATAGATTAGAATAGAATAGGAAGATGGTTATATTCCTTCTGTTCTTTTCTATTATTTTTTTCTATGCTATTGTGCTATTTTCTACTCTATTATACTCTATTCTTTTCTTTTCTATTCAAATTTGAATTGATTCTATTTGAATTTTTGGAAATGGTTATATTATTTCTACTTCATTCTATTCTATTGTTTTTTTATTCTATTCTTTTCTATTCTATTTAAATTTCAGAAGATGGTTATTTAACCATTACATTCTTTTTTTTATTCTATTCTATTCCTTTCTATTCTTTTGTATTTCATTCTTTTCTGTTCTTTTATTTTCTATCCTATTTTGTTTTGTTTTACTCTATTATATTCTATTCTTTTTTTCTGTCATATTCTATTTTCTATTTTATTCTATATTTTATATTCTATTTTATTATCTTTGGAAATTGGAAAACGTTTCGAATTCGCATACTTTTCAAAATTGATTTGAAAACATTTTGAATCGATCCGAATTCGAAAATTCAAATACGAACAAAATTAATTCTGAAAACAAATTAAACGGATTAAACTAATTTAACTAAATGAATTTATAAAAATAACGAATCGAAACGAAACAAATGTTTATATTCTGCACGTTTAGTAAAGACTGTGATGGCCACTCCAGAACCTTCACTTTTTTAAGTTGTGACCCCTAGAGGTTCAACTTGTCCTTGTGCTTAGGGTCATTGTCATGCAGGAAAGTCCAATAGCGTCCTATTCAAAGCTTTCCTGCAGAAGATTGTAAATTGTCTGACACTATTTTCTGATAACATGCTGCATTCATCTTGCCATCAATTTTCACAAGATTCCCAGTGCCTTTAGAGTTCACACACCCTGAAAGCATCAGTGAGGCACCACCATGCTTCACAGTGGGGATAGTATTCTTGTCACTATAGGCCTTGTTGACCCCTCTCCAAACATAGCGTTTATGGTTGTAACCACAAAGCTCTATTTTTGTCTTGTCAAACCAGATTACAGTGTGCCAGAAGCTGTAAAGCATGTCAAGGTTTTGTTGGGCATATTGGCCCAGACTTTTTTATGGCATTTGCGTATTAAAGGCTTTCTGGCAACTCGACCATGCAGCTAATTTTTCTTCAAGTATCATCGTATTGTGTTTCTTGAAACAACCACACCATTTTTTATCCAGAGCAGCCTGTATTTCTCCTGAGGTTACCTATGGGTTTTTTTTTTTTGTATCCCGAACAATTCTTCTGGCAGTTGTGGTTGCAATTCTTCTTGGTCTAACTGACCTTGGCTTGGTATCAAGAGATCCCAGAATTTTCAATTTCTTAAATGATTGGACAATACTGACTGGCATATCTTTTTATATCCTTTTCCAATTTTATAAAGTTCCATTATCTTGTTACGCAGGTCTTTTGACAGTTCTTTTCTGCTCCCTATGGCTCAGTATCTAGCCTGCTCAGTGCATACACATGAGAGCTAAAAGACTCATATACAATTTATACAGAGACAGTAATTGCAATTTATTAAATTCAACTTTAAATGCCATTTTAACCTATATGTGTCACCTTTTGTGTCTGTACCAAGGCCAATCATTCCAGGGGATGTAAATTTTTTATCATTATGATTTAAAAGGAGCCAAACAACTATGTGATGATAAATGGCTTCATATAATCATTATCCTTAAAGCCGAGTTCCACTCAAAAGTGGAAGCTACACTTATCTGCCTCCCCCTCCGGTGCCACATTTGGCACCTTTCAGGGGGTGGGGGAGCGGATACCTGTTTTTGACCAGTACCTCTCCCCACTTCCGAGAGATCTTGCCACGGGGAGATCAATCAGAAGTTCGGACCCCTGCCACCGGGCCATACACAAAGCGCAGTGCACTTCGCACATGCGCAGTAAGCAACCGGCTGTGAAGCCGAAAGGCTTCACTGCCGGTTTTGCCACGTACACACGATCAAACAATCCGGTGGAAAAGTCCGGCAAACTCAAGTCCGCCAAACAATCCCCCCGTGTGTAGCCTCCAGCATACTTTTTTGACCCAAAAGTACGGCGGACTTATGCCGCGTACACACGATCAAACAATCCGGTGGAAAAGTCCGGCAAACTCAAGTCCGCCAAAAAAAAACCCCTGGGTAGCCTCCGGCATACTTTTTTGACCCGAAAGTTCCATCGGACTGAAGCCGCGTACACACGGGCGGACTGTCTGTCCAACTTAGTCCGCTGAAACACATTTCAGCGGACAGTCTGCTCGTGTGTGGGCTTCAGCGGACTTTTTCAGCGGACAGTCTGGCGGACTAAGTCTTTCGGAATTTCCGTAATACAGTCCGTCCAACTTTGGTTTCAGCGGACAGTCCGCTCGTGAGTAGGCAAGTTGGACGGACTAAGTATGGCGCATGCTCAGAAAGGATTTACACGGCGAAAGGTTGCATTGCAGTGTATTGGACGTCGTATTTCTAGTCCCGTCGTACGTGCTGTACACGTCATCGCGCAAGCTTTCAGCGGACTGTTTGTTCATCGTGTGTGGTCAAGTCCGTTCATTCGAAAGTAGGACGGACTGTCTGTCGGATTGTCTGACGGACTTAGTTGGCCAGACAGTCCGCCCGTGTGTACGCGGCTTTAGAATGCCGTGTTGCACTCCAATCTTCCCGCCGGACTCGCATTTCGGCGGACAATCCGGCCGTGTGTATGCCAGTCCGCTGTACTTTTGAAATGAGCGGACTTTTCCCGCCCGGAGAAAAGTCCGCTCATTTCGAGCGGGTCTCCAGGTAGGCGGGGCCCGCGAAGGAGACGTCGCTGTCCCTGCCGCCTGGTATGGACTTAAAGGGGAACCCCAACGCCGAAAAAAATCGGCGTGGGGGTCCCCCCAAGTCCACAACAGACCCTTGTCCGAGCACGCTACCCGGCCGGCCAGGAAAGGGGGGAGAGCGAGCCGGACCAGGCCGCGTGCCCTCAACATGGGGGGTGCCTTGGGGAAGGGGGGCCGTGCGCCCCCCCCACCCCAAAGCACCTTGTCCCCATGTTGATGAGGACAAGGCCCTCTTCCCGACAACCCTGGCCATTGGTTGTCGGGGTCTGCGGGGGGTTTATGTCACATGGGTTGGTCACATGGGTTGATGTCACATGGCGATAGTCCCAGCATCCTCCGGGACTGTGACATCATAAGGGGGCGGGGTCACCATGTGACACCAACCCATGTGACATAAACCCATGTGACACCGCCCCTTGTCCCTATATAAGTGGCAGCGCAGCGCGTCCCTGGCATTGCGGCCGGAGAGATCGTCGAGTCAACATCTCCTGGAGAAGAAGAAGAAGAAGAACGGAAGGCGGCGGCGGTGACAGAAGACCGGGCCACCGCCTGTAAAAGAGCTATAAGAAGGCGCGGTGGCCCGGCAGAAGAACCGAAGAGGGGGACAAGACCCCCGAAGTCGGAAGAAGAGGCCGGCGGTGAGGAAGAAAGCCGGACTCCTCCGCTAGCAAAAGAGCTACAAGAAGATAGCGGAGGAGTCCGGCGAGAAGACCCCGAAGACGGAAGACCCCCGGAGCTGTGCAATAAAGTATTTTATCTCGTGTGTTGTGTTTTTTCTTTGTACTTTTATTTTACAGGTGAATGGGTAGGAGTACATTGTATTCACATAGGGTGGGGGGCCGGTATCCGGGGGCCCCCTTATTAAAGGGGGCTCCCGGATTCCGATAAGCCCCCCGCCCACAGACCCCGACAACCAACGGCCAGGGTTGTCGGGAAGAGGCCCTTGTCCTCATCAACATGGGGACAAGGTGCTTTGGGGTGAGGGGCCGCGCGGCCCCCCCTTCCCCAAGGCACCCCCCATGTTGAGGGCACGCGGCCTGGTACGGCTCAGGAGGGGGGAGGCGCTTGCTCGCCCCCCCTTTCCTGGCCGGACGGGTAGCGTGCTCGGACAAGGGTCTGTTGTGGACTTTGGAGGGACCCCCACGCCGATTTTTTTCGGCGTTGGGCTTCCCCTTTAAGTCCATACCAGGCGGCGGGGCCATTGACGTCTCCTTCGCGGGCCCCGCCTACCTGGAGACGCGCTCGAAATGAGCGGACTATCCTCTGCGTGTGTGGGCGAGTCCGTTCATTTCAAAAGTACGGCGGACTTAGTACGCCGTATTAGTCCGCTCAAAAAGTGCCGTGTGTGGGCAAGTAGCCCGTTCGGAAAGTCCGACGGACAGTCTGGCGGGAAGTCCGCCAGACTAAGTACGTCGGACATACCGCTACGTGTGTACGCGGCTTTACCCATACCAGGAATGGCAGCGGCAGCACCCGAGAGCCAATTGCTGGATTCCAGGACAGGTAAGTGTCCTAATATTAAAAGTCAGCAACTACCGTATGTGTAGCTGCTGACTTTTAATTTTTTACTGGGGGGGTGGCGGAAAGCCACTTTAACCGCTTGCGGATGAGCCGCTGCAGTTTTACTTCTGCAGGTTGGCTCCGCTGCGCAAAATCACGTTATGTTACGTGATCTCGCGAGGCTTGCATAGCAGACGCTTGCACCCGCTGCGATCTCCATGAGCCCGACTTTGGGTCTCGCAGACTCGATGTCCGCGGGTATACCCACGATCATCTCACGGAGAGGAGGAACGGGGGAAATGTTAATGTAAACAAGCATTTCCTCTTTCTGCCTAGTGACACTGTCACTGATCACAGCTCCCTGTAATCGGGAGCGGTGATCAGTGTTGTGTCACAGCTAGCCCCTCCCCCTACAGTTATAATCACTCCCTAGGACACACTTAACCCCTGCAGCGCCCCCTCCTGGTTAACTCCTTCACTGCCAGTGACATTTTTACAGTAATCAATGCAATTTCATAGCATTGATCGCTGTATTAATGCCAATGGTCCCAAAAATGTGTCAAAATTGTCTGATGTGTCATCAACAGGATCCATTATTTTAAAAATATTTATTCTAAAGAATAAATTAATCTAAAAAAAAAATCTAAATAAAAATGAAAATCTGTCTTAGAACATGCTTTATATGTGCATTGTCATTCATTCCAAATGGCACCTCAATCTACATACACAGTGCCAATCAATACACCTACACTTTAGTGCACCACAATGCCGGTAAGTCCAAGTACAACAAATGTTTTTTTCATGTTTTGAGGCTTATTATGGGCCCATTCAATGGGAATGTGTTGTCATAACTCAGTGTGCATCAATGGATCAAAAAAGCACAGTGTATGTATGGAGACGTGTGAATGAGAATACAAACACTCCTTTTACATGTGGTAGTCATTTCTCACAAAGGATAACTAGAAAGTGTTTAATGTAAGTGGTGCAGAGTCAGGTGGTGCAAGAAGATTGGCTGCAGGATCCGAATTTCATAGGGCTCAGGTGATGGATATGTAGGACCTGTCTTATTGCCCTTGGTGGCTCGATACTTGTAGGGACCAGTTCACATAGTGATCCTTCAGTAATGTAGCATCTAGGGGTAATGGGTGAGAAGCATCTTAGATAACAAATTAAAAAACATGGAAGCAAAATCCATTTTTTTGGGGATTTTATTTAGCTTGTCAGGTAAAAGTACAGCCAATACAATTCAGGGGTTTAACCACCTGCTGTCTGCCCCATAGCAGATTTACTGCTATACGACGGCTCTCTTGTCCATGATCACATATACATGTTATTCTGAACTTCTGCCTGCAGGGGACATGCGTGCGCCGGAGGTGGGCTGCTTCTGCTTTGATTGCACCGGCATTCTTACTGTGGGCACCTGGCTGTGGCTTCACAGCTAAGCACCCACTGCGCATGCGCGAGTGGCGCCACGCGCCGTGATACGCCGCAGTCATCTGGGACACGTGACAGGTCCCGGATGACTGTGCGGCGCAAGGGGAAGTGTTGTCACCAGCCTGGGCACTGAAGGAGGCAGACTACGAGGGACCCCCTAGCAACAGGCATTTAGAGGTGAGTAAAAAAAATTTTTTTAATTTTTTTAATGAATTTTAAGCTATTTTTTTTTTTGGGTGGCAACACCACTTTAAGTACAGGAGAAGCCGATTTGCAGGTGCTGGCCACTGGATGCCTTCCGGCATCCACCAACCATCAGTAACTGAGATCTGTAAACAAGGCAGATCTCTGTTCTGACAGGGAAAAAAATCCATCTCTAATACACAAAAACACTGCCTAGGCAAACAGTTTACCCTTTGAATTCCCTAGATGTTTAACCCCTACCCAGCCAGTGTCATTAGTATAGTAACAGTGCATATGTTTAGCACTGATCACTTTATTAGTGTCACTGATTCCCCAGTGTCAAAAGAGTCAGTTAGTGTCCAAATTTCCGCCTGCAATATCGAAGTCCCGCTATAAGTTGCTGATTGCTGCCATTACTAGTATAAAGAAAAAATGTCATAAATATATACCATAGTTTGTAGACCATAGTAATGTTTGGGTAAACCAATCAATATACACTCAAATTGAATAGGTTACTAAATTCACGAAAATTCTCCTACTACAGAAAAGAAAATCAGGAGTGATGTAATGTGCTGTAGTGTATTTGTAATGTATTTTCGGAAGACAACTGTACTGACTAAACGAAAATCGTACGATCTGGTATTGTGCGAGGAAAATTTTTGTGCTTGTCTGATCGAATAATATCGGATGAATTGTCACGATCGGCTCTCGAAAGCTCTGTACTAAGGATCCGATTGTCGTACGATCGCGTCAAAAGTAGCATTTTCCGTCCAATTTTCAGATTGTGTGTACAGGCCATTAGAGAGTTTTGTTGAAATAATAAATGTATGATCTTGCGTATTTTGACTGTATGGAGGAGGTGGAACCAGGGGAGGGAATATGTTAATATTTCTTTTTTTTTTTGGAACAAGATGTGGAATTGTACTTTTGTGAAACATATTATGTAAAATGCAAAAAGTACTGTATGTTTTATTTTGTATGTTTTTACTTGATACTTTTAAATAAAATAATTATTAAAAAAATAAAAAATAAATCAATATACACTTATTGGGATTTTTTTTTTTACCAAAAGTATGTAGCAGAACACATATTGGCCTAAATTTATACATAAATATGACTTTTTTTTTATATGTTTTATAGCAGAAAGTAAAATATATTGTTTTTTTTTATTATTTCAAAATTGTCTGTCTTTTTTTGAAAAATAAATAATGCAGAGGTGATCAAATACCACCAAAAAAAAGCTCTATTCGTGGGAAAAAAGGACATATATTTTATTTGGGTACAGCGTTGCATGACTGCACAATTGTCACGTAAAGTAACGCAATGCCGTATTGCAAAAAATGGCGTGGTCCTGAAGAGGGGGGGGGGGTTAATGAACCCCCTTCTTCATGGCCCATGCAAGTGGATTGCTAGAAGATTGAAATGGGACCTGAGAGATGGCTTCAGAGACATGTGTAAGAAAAAGACAACTTCTCCTGCGCTCTGGTGTCTCGGTCTTCAAAGTGTGATACCGACAGTTTGAGATGGTAGTGTCAAAAAGGTCTTGCAGCCCTCCTTAGAATATTGGGTATTCAAATACTGGAGAAAAGCAAAACAAAAATGGAAGGCGCACTGACCTAGTGCATTACCATAAATAGAGCTTTATTGAAAACAGAACACATAGCAAAATGGCTACTCACAAACGAGTATTGATAAAAGGCATAACCAATACAATTGGATCCATCGCACCGAACATCGATGCCTGGCTCGGGGAAAGGGATTCTCCCCAGAAATGCGTCAGCCGTTTACATTGGGGTAATCATCAATCAATCTATCTGACATCAGATCTGGATGTGTCGATGTTCGGTGCGATGGATCCAATTGTATTGATTATGCCTTTTATCAATACTCGTTTGTGAGTAGCCATTTTGCTATGTGTTCTGTTTTCAATAAAGCTCTATTTATGGTAATGCACTAGGTCAGTGCGCCTTCCCTTTTTGTTTTGCTTTTCTTCAGAGACATGTTTCCCACATATTCTGGTTTCATCTATGAATAAAAATTCTATACAAGAACATTGTGTCTGCCAGTGTGTGCTTCACAGGAACCTGCATTTATCAAAGGTATGGGTAGAGGAGGCTGATGACAAGTCTGAAGAGAACAATAAAAAATGGGTGATTCGATCGCTCTGGTGATGTGTAATTCCTCATATCTTTTTAGAGCCTCATTTGCTTAACAACAAACACATTACACAGTCGTCATTTTGGCACTTTTACATTGTTTGAAAATAAAACGTTATACGCAGCCATTCTCCTTTAATTTCTTCAATACAGATATGATTGTCAGTTTTAAAACTCTCTGACGATAAGCATCTAGCAGCACTTAGAATTTATTAAATTTCATTTATGCAAAAGAGTCTGTCACAAATGAAATAAACCCGCCAGTCAGGCGCAGCTAACGAGAGCGTGTGAGTATGAGGCACACATGCCTGCTCGCCAAACGCCATCAATTAACCTAAGGAGTGCTTCAGAAAAGCTTAGCTTTCATTATTTTCATTCCCTTCCTGTTATCCACTGGTATTATAAATATTTATCACGCAATATCCATGATCATAAAGCGTTCCTCTTTATCTTTTCTTCATGTGGTTTTATAGTTAAAGGGAGAATTAAAATGATTTTAAATGATATGGAAAGTGGTGTTGTGCTTTTGTAACATCTGGGTAATTGCATTTAATGAATTATTGATAATTTAACAATCCACAAAGCTCTTATGAAAAACACAATAGACTGCAGGGATAAACAAATAAAGTGGATTCATACAGGCCACTTTAAACTTGTAGAATGCAAAGTTACAAAAACACATTGGGGGATATGCTAAAAAAAAAAAAAAAAAAAAAGTCACACAACAAGTATCAAATAACATTTGGCATGACAGTTCACAAGAGATTGGAGGATACCTTCAGCTCAGGTATTTCTGTTGCTCACATCGAAAAACAAAAATTCAAATAAGCATAAAATAATGTTTTGTAAGTTAACTTTCAATTTTGTTTTTGAATCCTAACGAGCGCTGTCCTTGTTACCTCTTTAATATAGACAGCTTCAAGTTAAAAGAGGAAAGAAGATGACAACATCCAACTCTCAGAGATGGTGGCCTGCTTTCCCCGATAGCTGCCTGCTGTTCCCCCGATGGCTGCCTGCTGTTCCCTTCTTCACACAGCGTGGGGCAGTAATGAGAGACACAACACTTTGTATTAACAGTGGGGTCTTTGTGTTCTCACTTTCAATCATTTATTGGATTCCTACTATGCTTCTTTCTCTCTTTCTGGGCTTTATTATACTGTAAGTCACACACAGTTACTTTCTATCAATTGCCAGAGTCTAGAGAAACCTGTTTCCTCTCCAGAATATTCTTAACATATATTTCCACAGGGTGTTATGTATCAATACAAAGAACTTTTATATCATTTTTCTCTCTGTTCAGCTTTCACATTGGGTACATACACTGGAGATCCGTTATACATTTTTAACTTCACCTCACTTTACAGTGCCTATAGCAGTTCCTTACAGGGCAAAGGGCAGCAAGGTGGCTTAGTAGTTTACACTTCAGCTTTGCAGCACTGGGGTCCTTGGTTTCAGTCCTGGTCAGGATGCCATTTGGTTGGAGTTTGCATGTTCATCCAGGGCTTCTGTGGATTTCCTTTGGTTACTCTAGTTCTTTTTTCGCACTCCAAAGACTTGCTTGTGGGTTAATTGGCTTCCAAGATAGCAAGCAATTGAGCTGCAAGTTTGAAAATGACTTGCTAAGCTATTGGTAGACTTGCCAGGTTTCAAAAGTCTGTTGTACAATTGCAGCAAGTCCGCATTGAAAGACACCAGATCAAACGTTATTGCAAACATTCTGCAAGTCTGCTGCAAGTTCTGTTTCAGTTATGCTTTGCAGTAGTCATCCCACCACAGGGCTCACTGTAACTTGCAAAGCTCTTGGTGTAGACTCACTAGTGCAATGTTGCACTTGCTAGAGACTAGCCATACAAATTTGATACAAATTTTAAAACTGTCAACTAGAACTTGGGTTTCAAGGGCTCTACAAGTGTACAACTTACCAGTAAAAATGTGTAGCAAGTTAACAAGAATTACAATTCAACACTGCCACAAATTTATGGCAAGTTATCCTTGCTATCTAGACTCTGTCTTAATATTATATTCTACTGAATTCACCCAAGATGACTGCACCAACAGCAGATAAAGTGCTTTGGGTCCCCAGGAAGCAAACTGAGCATGCCAAAGGTCGTTGCCTTGCCCACAGCAGATAAAATGTTTTGTGTCCACAGTGAGAAAAACACTATATAAATTAATCAAAATGAAATCAAACCTGTCATGTCCCAGATGAGCTTAAAGTCTTATGGTCCCAACAGAAGCAAAAAACAAAAAAACAACCACTATATTTCTGGGTTAGGAGGTGTGCTACATTAGAAATCATGGTTACTAGCCCAGTGGCTGCAAGGTATTTGTTGGGTATCAAATGGTCTCCAAGCACCTTCTCTTAAGTCCATATATACCAGCCGAAAGAAGACACCCTATAAATGGG
This sequence comes from Lithobates pipiens, assembly GCF_037356315.1. NCBI lineage: Eukaryota > Metazoa > Chordata > Amphibia > Anura > Ranidae > Lithobates > Lithobates pipiens. The sequence continues at coordinate 77,410,697 of NW_027507764.1, forward strand.
TGTAGTAAAGAGCAAGCACAGGACAGAGTAGGATGAAGACACATGGCAAACAGACATGTAAAGGATATAGGAATAATAGGCAATGAGTCTGTATGACGACTACTACAGAAAGTAAGACAGATACACTTGGCAGGACTAATATCTTTTAAAGAAAACCTGCCAAAATAAAAATTATATTTCCCAATTGTCCCTTATTTTGGGGGACTGTTGTCTTTTAGAACGAAATCCCTCCCTTCCTTTTTCCTTCTAGATGCCTTGTCTCTCATGCTATTACTTGTGCTGACTCAGAACAAATATATAAATAAGAAATCTGACTATTTTTATAATATTTGTCTAAGTTTTACATTACTGTGGTAAGCGGCACAGATACAGATCATGTACCAATGAAGAAAAAGAGAAAATACATATATAAAACAAGAATATAGAGTACGGAGAGTCAGGGCCTTCATTTTACTTACTGAGTCAAGTGTGCTCGGTTACCAGCCCATACATAGCACGGGGAAGAAGGAAAATGGCACAGGGTATGAGGGTAAAAGGAGGGGGGTCAAGCAACGTAAAATGATGGGTATAAAGGAATGAGGTAAAAAAGAACATTAACCTATGAATTATAAATTACAGATCAGGTAGGTGAATCATGATAAAGGAATACCTTAGCATATGAGATTGAGGAAAAATGTCCCCTTGTACATCAATGAAGGCTTTCCTTTTCATTTTAAATTCTCACCCAAAAAAAGTTGAATGACTGGTCAGTTCCACCATTCATGTGATAAGTTTCACCTTCTCCCACATCCTCTCCAGCACAAAGGAGGCACCATCAGATACATCTTCCCAGCTGGGAAGGCACTCTATACCAGCATTTAAGCAGCTTAGAGCTGGTTTCCTGAGTCATAGAGGTGATAGAGACAGTATGGATAAGCTTCAACAACTACATTAACTGGGGATCCATAACTGTTATACCCAAGTTCCATTTCCACTCCCTCATGAAAAATAGGGCACCCGTAATGTCCTTTTGTAAAAAAAAAAAAAAATGTACATCATATATAGGGTCCTAGTTGTAGGGGTCTTAGGGGCAAACAGTGATTCAAATGACATGAGCAGTCCAGCGTACCTAATAAATGTAGGTTGGTACTGTAACAAGTGTTGGATTTGTTTGTTTCCCCATTTGTTTATGTGGAAGTTGCCCTTTCCTTCTCTTATCTTCTGTATAGAAATTCATTAACTATCCATAAGAAAATGTGTATAGACCAGTGTAACTATCCATGGTCCAAGATCTAAAGAAGGTAATGTGTTCACCTGGTGTAAACCAGAGGCACCCTCCAATAGGGGGAGGGGATTTCTGAGCGTCTCTGAGACACTGTTCATAATGTCCCATAAAGGCAGGATGTGAGAGATGAGTGGCAAATCGGCATAAGGCCCTGAAATTCCGCTTGGAGCCAGGAAGCATGAGCTAGGTTCCTCCTGCCCATGCACCTTTCCATATAAACACAGAACTAGTCCTTGATGCCACTCCATACTTCTCTGTAGGGTAATAGCTTTCTAGGATAGGTATAAATTCAGGAATCATTAGCCTTAAGAATTAAAAATTCCGGCCTAAGAATGGAGTATGTCAGCTGGGGATTGTTGTTGTCAAACCAGGCAAACCTCAAAATCAAGCCATGCACCTGATGAAAAACTTGATTTGAGCAAAATGATTGTGAGCATCTGTAGAATGAACAGGATACTTGAGAGAAAATTCATTTTATATTAAATTAATATCCCCCAGCCAAGTAAGGGATGCCCTGTCCCAAATACAGAGGTCCCTCTTAACTATTGCCAGAAGAGGTTCATAAATAAGGGTGTACAAACATTGGAATTGGTTTAGGAGCCACATCCTAATGAAGCTATTAGCTCAAGAGAATCCAAATGATTCCATTGAGGGTCACTGGGTCATTGACCATTGAGGGTCATTGGGTCATTGACTGACTGACATGACTGGCTGCAGCACATTTGGCCTGTCATAGATTTTGCAGGCTACTGACAGCAGGGCTAGACACTACACATGTACCTTCCCTGCACCTGAAAACACAGGGATCTGATGCTGACAGACCAAATCACTCGTGTGCTTTCAGCCTAACATTCATTCTTTGACCACTACATGACTTTGGGCTTCCTGGATAATTGTAAGTATGTTTTTGTGTGACTCTTCTAATCCGTTGCTACTTTTACGCTTCCTATCATTTTAGTTTATTAAACACTTTTTCGGCTGACAGATGATTGTGTTTGTTAATAGCGCACAGTTGCACTTGTCACTGAGAAAACTTTCTGGCAATGCTCCAGTCTTTTCAGGATATGCTGAGCTCACTTTTATTCCACTGCTCTAAAATCCAGCAAGGCGGAGGAAATAGTTTTTGCTTGTTTATTGCAAAATACTATTTATAGTTTTTTATACACGGCTGACTGCTTGCAACCCGGAGTGACTTGTTACTCTGCAAGGAAGAAAAAAACTGAAAATATATGAAAATGCTGATAAGTAGCAGACAAGTGCATGGCTTTATGGATCTGATATGTTTTTTTAAAGCAGACATTACTTTAATGTGGTCCTATTTCTGTTTTGTTTTTTTTAGTAAATATGTTATGGACTGTCACTCTGCACAGTGTCTATACATCCATTGACTGCAATTAAAGCTGACCACCTACCTTTCCTTCATGCCTGGTACACACACTATCATTTTTTTTTGTTCAACCCAGCGGACCAAGCCTCGGTTCACACTGATGCGATGAAACGCAGTAAATCATGTGCGTTTCCCGCACCGCATTGTAATCATACAGCATCTATGCGATCTGCTACAGGTGTCAATGTTAGATTAACGACACACCAGAAACAGCTCACAAAATGCAATGCAATTGCGAGAATTGCATTGCATGGGTGTAAACACCCATGCAATGAGATTCAGGTGTGTAAAAAAGGGGTCCTGAGCCATTTTGGTGTGGATGTAATGCAATTTGAGCCATACAAAATGTATGGCTCAAATCGCACCACACAGACATCGCATGTGATGTGCAAAGGAATGCGGTGTGATTTCTGTGCAAACCACTTGCGGTGTCTGCAACACACAAAGCGTGAACCCAGGCTCAATGAAAAAAAAAAAAAAGAGGAGCTCACTGAACTAACTAACCGATGTTAGTGCAGAAAACACCAGTCTGGGCCATTGGTTGCAAGTCCTGATCGAATGCTAATCGAATTCTGGTTTTCCAGCATGTCCATTCAACAGCAGCCGGCCGTCCTTCCGGCTTCTGTCGGATAGGCCAGTGTACACACAGGCCAAATGTCGGCCATGTCTGTTGACTCATCCGATATTCAACCCATGTGTACCAGACTTTAGTCTTCTCCAAGTGGTACAGGCTCCTCTTTTATACTGAAATCACTTACTCTGATGTCACTGCACGCTGTGAGCTTGTAATGTATAATAAAGCTGAAGCACGTCAGATAGCGCCCACCTTATTGCCTGCTTGAAGCACACCCTAGCTTCTCCTTTTCACTCATTGGATTTCGGCTTTTAAAATCAGCATCCCATGTGGGCTTACCCAGAGTGGGCTGCAGGAAAATGCAGTCTATCTAGGACCTCTCACTCCTCCAGTGTGACACATACCCATCAAGGTTACCCATCATTGGTAAATGGCTCCCCAGTTCCCCAGTTCCTGATCAGCACTCTCAGCCAATGGCTGAGAGCGCTGAGCACAGTGTTCTGGCAGAGGGGCCATCCCCCTGTCAAAACATAATGATACAGCAGGAGAGATCGCTGTATTAACAGCGGATTGTTAGTACAGAGGGTCCAACCTGAGCTATTGTTTTTTTTTTCATTCAACCCAGTGGGTTGACGAATAAAATCTAGTAGTGTGTACAACAGTGACTGGTTAGCTGCATTTTGAAAAGCACTCCCCCATGTATCTCTTCTCAGAGCATGGGCTAGTATGAACCTATCATTCTCAGGTGAGAATGAGCGGTTAACTGCTATTTAGTTCAATTTTTTGTGAAAAATCTGCAGAGGAAATATATTGGAGAATTTTTGTTCTTTTATAACGCTGGTTCTACTGGTTGCAAGTGGTAAACGTGCAATTCTTCAAATTTACCTGATTATTTGTTTTTAACATTGGGCATATTAAGAATATCAAGTAGGAAAAATGTAAAACAAAATAGATTATCATTAAAGAATAACGAAACATCAAAATAAACATTTGATATATTGTAGCTTACTAGTCCTTTCATGCAGAGACCACGTTAACTTTATTTTTTTGGCTACAGTAAGTACAGAAAATGTCTGTTGGTCTTGTCATAAATGATGTGTCTTTGTCACATTCAGTGAGCTGCACTGAAAGAAAAATAAATAATATCTTCCTTCTGTAAACTACTAATCTCCACATCTTCTATGTAATAGAGCCGAACAAAGACAGACATATTTGCAGTCCAACCTGGGAGACAACACCACTCCTCCATGGATACAGTGGAGTGTTTTGTGACTGTTATACGCAGGATTGCCATGTGAATATAAAGGAAAAAAGCCTTAAAAAAGAAAGCTAATGCAGTCAACACACCTAAAGCTAGCCAAAAATTTAGCCAATTCAGCAGAGAACATCTGAATTTTGATCCATGCGTAGCTGCTCCTGTTTGTCTGAAGTCAACTGTGATGCCGGGTACACGCGATCAGACTATCCGGAGGTCCACCGGACTTTCCGAACGAGCACACTTGCCCACACACGCCCACACACTTCTCTGCTTCCGACATTGACACGAATATGGAGTAAAGTTCGTTCATTTTGAACGTGACGGATTGTCCGCTGGACTTTGCAGTGGAGGTCCGCCGGACTTTCAAACACACGGAGTAAAGTCCGTTCATTTTGAACGTGACGGATTGTCCGCCGGACTTTGCAGCGGAGGTCCGAATGAGCGGACCTGCCCACACAGGACCGGACTTTTCCAGCGGACTAGGCGTGGGGGTCCTTCCCCAAAGCACCCAACCCCCCAACAGGGCATGCGGCCTTGTATAGCGGAGGCCCGGCAGAAGAACCGAAGAGCGGGACAAGATTTTTTTCCCCCAGGTGAATGGGTAGGGGTACATCGTACCCCATACTCATTCACATAGGGTGGGGGGCCGGAATCTGGGGGGCTGGAATCTGCAGACCCCGACAACCAACAGCCAGGGTTGTCGGGAAGAGGCCCTTGTCCTCATCAACATGGGGAAAAGGTGCTTTGGGGTGGGGGGGCCGCAGGGCCCCCCCTTCCCCAAAGCACCCACCCCCATGTTAAGGGCACACGGCCTTGTATGGTTCAGGAGGGGGGCGCTCGCTCGTCCCCACCCCCTTTCCTGACCGGCTGGGCTGCGTGCTTGGATGAGGGTTTGGTATGGACTTTGGGGGGACCCCCACACCGCTTTTTCAGCATAGGGGTTCCCCTTTATATCCATACCAGACGATGGTATGTCAATCTCGCCTATGGAGGCGGCGACATTGACTTCCTTCGCTAGTCCCATCTACCTGGAGTCACGTTCAAAATGAACGGACTTTACTCCATGTGTGGGCAGTCCTGGGGGATGCTGGGACTGTGACATCATAAGGGGTGGGGTCCCCATGTGACATCACCCGGTGACTCCGCCCCTTATGCCTATATAAGTCGCCGCACAACACGTCCCTGTCATTATGGCCGGAGAGAGCATTGTGCCAACATTGGAAGAAGAGAAGAAGAAGGCGGCGACAGCGACAAGACCGGGCCAACGCTAGTAAAAGAGCTGTAAGAAGATAGCGAAAGACTGGCAGAAGAACTGAAGAGTCGGAAGAAGACCCCCAAAGTCGGAAGAAGACCCCCGGACGGTGGCGACGACGAAGGAGAAAGCCGGGCTCCTCCGCTAGTAAAAGAGCGGTAAAAGAGCAGAAGATAGCAGGGGAGCCCGGCGAAAAGACCCCTGAAGTCGGAAGAAGACCCCTGGAGCTGACTAATAAACTACTTTAAAAACCTGTGTTGTGTGTTTTTATGTAGATTTTTTCCCCCAGGTGAATGGGTAGGGGTACATCGTACCCCATACTCATTCACATAGGGTGGGGGGGCCGGAATCTGGGGGCCCCCTTATTAAAGGGGGCTCCCGGATTCCGATAGGCAATAAGCCCCCTGCCTGCAGACCCCGACAACCAACGGCCAGGGTTGTCGGGAAGAGGCCCTTGTCCTCATCAACATGGGGACAAGGTGCTTTGGGGCTGGGGGGCCGCATCATACCCCATACTCATTCACATAGGGTGGGGGGGAGGAATCTGGGACCCCCTTATTAAAATCCAAATGCAGCAATTTAGAATTTGGATGATAGGTTTACACAGGGAAACACTTTTTGAAAGATAAAAAGTGCATTTTATATACTATATACTATAGGGATCAGACCAAAATGAGGGACAAATGAGGGGGAACGAGGGACAGAGTGACATTGCTCCAAATCAGGGACAGTCCCTCAAATCAGTGACAGTTGGAAGCTATGTACAGTGCCGCTCAGATAGACTCTACTGTTTTCTGGGTATGAGTGTCAGAAACCATGAAATCAGACCAAGACAGAAGTACAGTTAAATCACATTTGTTTAATAATAAAAATAAACAGAACAAACATAGTCAAAACATAGCCAGAGTTCAGGATCTGGAACAGATAGTCAGACAAGCCAGATGTCAGGGAGCCGGAGATGAGCCTAGTGAAACATCAAGCAGGATCTGGAGCCAGAAGGGATGTCAGCCAAGCAAGTCCTATAACAGGAATGCAGGAGAGCATCTCTGTGATGTTGACTAAGGTGAAGGCAGAGATCCTCTGGGATGGACGGCTGAAGTAGGCAGGACTGATGAGCAGGAAATCATCAACAGCTGGGTAACTGTAGAGAGATAGGAGCTGGCAATTAAAGCCAGCTCAGAGAAGGAAGGGTTGAGCCCAGCCCTGACAATGAGACTGGAAGGCCTCGGCTCGAACCCGGAATGCAGTGCTACATGTTATATGTAACCTCAGCTACATACAGTTTATCCATTTGCTGACCACCCTATAGCACTTTTATTGCTACAGGGTGGCAGCTGTGGGCAGGATCACGTATATATACGTGATCCTGCACCTCCGTCTGCAGGAAGTGCATGCGGATCATTGGCGAGCCACTTCTGTTGTTATAATTCACAGCAGTAGCTGATCCGCAGGTCACGGGGACTCGATGTCCTCCATCACCCATGGATCGTCAGTAAGACACAGAGAACTGAGATATGCCTAGTTAAACAAGGCATATTTCAGTTCTGATGGGGGGAGGGACTGATCCTGTGTCTCTGCAAAGCAGGGACTAGAATCAATATCTTCCCCTAGTGAAAGCAGACCACAGTGTACACAAAAACACTGGTTAGACACACAGTTACACCTAATGTAAACAAGCATCTCCCCGTTCTGCCTAGTGACAGTGTCACTGGTCTCTGCTCCCAGTGATCATCAGTGATGTGTTACACATAGCCACGCCCCCCCCCCACAGTTAGAAACACAACCTTAGGACACACTTAACCCCTACACTGTCCATAATGGTTAACCCCTTCACTGCCAGTGTCATTTACACAGGAATCAGTGCATTTGCATAGCACCGATTGCTGTATAAATGACAATGGTCCCAAAAATGTGTCAAAAATTTCCAATATATCCGCCATAATGTCGCAGTCACGATAAAAATCACTGATCACCGCCATTACTAGTAAAAAAAAAATTATTAATAAAAATGCCATAAAGCTATCCCCTATATTGTAAACGCTATAACTTTTGCACAAACCAATCAATAAATGCTTATTGCGATTTTTTTTTTTACCAAAAATATGTAGAAGAATACATATCAGCCTAAACTGAGGAAAAAAAATGTTTTTTATATATTTTTGGGGGATATTTATTATAAGCAAAATGTACAAAAGAATGCTTTTTTTCAAAATTGCCACTCTTTTTTTGTTTATAGCGCAAAAAATAAAAAGAGGTAATCAAATACCACCAAAAGAAAGCTCTATTTGTTGGGAAAAAAAGATGTCAATTTTGTTTGGGAGCCACATCGCACGATCGCGCAATTGTCAGTTAAAGCGACACAGTGCCAAAACACAAAAAGTGCTCTGGTCTTTGGCCAGCAAAATGGTCTGGGCTTAAATGGTTAAAGTCTTTATTATTCATTTACTTTTAGTAAGTAGTGAGCACATTTGGTATGGAAGCATTCTAGAGTATTTTTACTTGTTTATAATAGAAAACCCGAGTGGTGGAATGATGAGGGAGGAAGATGGACAGAGAGATGGGAAGAATAAGGGATGGAGGCATAGATTGGGTGACAGAGAAATGGATAGATGAAGAGATGAAGCAAGGCATGGAGGGATGGTCAGAGAGACAGAGAAATGGCGTAATGAACAAAGGATGGAGTGATGGAGATAGGAGGTGATGGAGACAGGAGGTAATGGAGGAATGGAGAGATGGAGACAGGAGATAATGGAGGGATGGAGACAGGAGGGGATGGAGTGATGGAGACAGGAGGGGATGGAGGGATGGAGACAGGAGGTGATGGAGGAATGGAGAGATGGAGACAGGAGATAGTGGAGGGATGGAGACAGGAGGTGATGGAGACAGGAGGTAATGGAGTAATGGAGAGATGGAGACAGGAGGTGATGGAGGGATGGAGACAAGAGGTGAAGGAGGGATGGAGTGATGTAGACAGGAGGTGATGGAGTGATGGAGACAGGAGGTGATAGAGGGGTGGAGACAAGAGGTGAAGGAGGGATGGAGTGATGTAGACAGAAGGTGATGGAGTGATGGAGACAGGATGTAATGGAGGGATGGAGTTATGGAGACATGAGGTGATGGAGGGATAGAGACAAGAGGTGATGGAGGGATGGAGTGATGGAGACAGGAGGTGATGGAGTGATGGAGACAGGAGTTGATGGAGGGATGGAGGGATGGAGACAGGAGGTGATGGAGGGATGGAGTGATGGAAACAGGAGGTGATGGAGAGATGGATTGATGGAGACAGGGTTGATCGAGTGATGGAGACAGGAGGTGATGGCTGGATGGAGACAAAAAGTAATGGAGGGATGGAGTGATGGAGACAGAAGGTGAAGGAGGAATGGAGTGATGGAGACAGGAGTTAATGGAGGGATGGAGTGATGGAGACAGGAGGTAATGGAGGGATGGAGTGATGGAGACAGGAGGTGAAGGAGGAATGGGGATGGAGACATGAGGTAATGGAGCAAGGGAGTGATGGAGACAGGAGGTAATGGAGGGATGGAGTAATGGAGACAGGAGGTGAAGGAGGAAGGGTGATGAAGACAGGAGGTAATGGAGGGATGGAGTGATGGAGACAGGAGGTAATGGAGGAATGGAGTGATGGAGACAGGCGGTGAAGGAGGGATGGACTAATGGAGACAGGAAGTAATGGAGACAGGAGGTGATGGAGACAGGAGGTTAAAGAGTGATGGAGACAGGAGGTGATGGAGACAGGAGGTTAAAGAGTGATGGAGACAGGAGGTGATGGAGACAGGAGGTTATAGAGTGTTGGAGACAGGAGGGGACATTGTGGAGTGATGGAGACAGGAAGTCTTTAGAATTGGGGACAAATTCTGGTGATCCTGGTGGCTACCAGGGATTTCCCCTCACTTTCTGTAGTGGCTATGGAACAGAAATTGAGTGGAAATCTCTCCAGTTGGACATAGATGACAAAATCTGATGGGTTATATTAACCCATCCTTAGTATATATATCGAAAATAACATAAGAGATACATTTTTGTACCTTAATATCTATCGTAAACCACATTGCTAATTGCATATTGTACTTGTTTATAGCTTAGGTACTGAAATTTGCACCTAAAACTGTAATATTATAACTTTTGGAAAATGCCAGTAAAAACATGTCTGCGCTAGTAAATTCTGAGTGTCATGTCAGTAAATTTCAGTCTGGTAGGTTGGCAACACCGATTGACTCAGGGGGGCTGAATACAAATGCACGCCATACTTTTCAGATATTTTTTTGTGAAATATTTTAAAAAACATTTATCATTTTCCTCCCACTTCACATTTATATGCCACTTTGTGCTGGTCTATCTCATAAAATCCCAATAAAAGACATTTTTATTTTTGGTTGTAACATGACAAAATGTGGAAAATTTCAAGGGGTGTGAATACTTTTTCAAGGCACTGTAAGTCGCCGATCGCCGCCATTACTAGTATAAAAAAATTCCATAAAAATATCCCATCGTTTGTAGATGCTATAACATTTGCGTAAACCAATCAATATACTCTTATTGGGATTTTTTTTTTACCAAAAACATGTAGCAGAGTACACATTGGCCTAAATTTATGAATACATTTGATTTTTTTTTTCATTTTTTTATTGGCTGTGTTTTATAGCAGAAAGTAAAAAATTTATTTATTTTTCAAAATTGTCTGCCTTTTTTTATGTTTATAGCTCAAAAAAACAAAAAATCAAATACCACCAAAAGAAAGCTCTGTTTGTGGGGAAAGAAAATACATACATTTTATTTAGGTACAGTGTTGTAAAATGGCCTGGTCATGAAGGGGGGGGGGGTAAATCTTCTGGAGGTCAAGTGGTTATACAGCACATCCAGTGGCCTCACATGTTAGTAAGGGACATAGTTCATTTGGGCCAAATGAGCTATGTAAAGTGTAACAAAAGCTGTAGTCCAGCTTTAACCGTTTCACCCCCGGAAGATTTTACCCCGTTCCTGACCAGAGCACCTTTTGCGATTCAGCACTGCGTCGAATTAACTGACAATTGCGTGGTCGCGTGAAGTTTTTCCCCACAAATAGAGCTTTGTTTTGGTGGTATTTGATCACCTCTGCGGTTTTTATTTTTTGCTCTGTAAACAAAAAAAAAGTGACAATTTAAAAAAAAAATCAATATTTTTTACTTTTTGCTATAATAAATATCCCCCAAAAATATTTTTTTTCCCCTCTGTTTAGGCCGATATGTATTCTTCTACATATTTTTGGTAAAAAAAAATTCGCAATAAGCGTATATTGATTGGTTTGTGCAAAAGTTATAATGTCTACAAAATAGGAGATAGTTTTATGGCATTTTTATTATTCATTTATTTTTTTAATAGTAATGGCGGCGATCTGCGATTTTTATAGGGACTGTGACATTATGGCGGACACATCAGACAATTTTAAAACATTTTTGGGACCACTGCCATTCATGCAGCGATCGGTGCTATAAAAATGCATCGATTACTGTAAAAATGTCACTGGCAGTGAAGGGGTTAACACAAGGGGGCGATCAAGGGGTTAACTTGTGTTCCCTGCTACGTGTTCTAAATGAAGGGGGGATGGGACTTGCTAGGGGAAGAGAAAGATTGGTGTTCATACTTTGTGTGAACACACGATCAGTCTCTTCTCCCCTCAGAGAACCGGGATCTCTGTGTTTACACACAGAGATCCCGGTTCTCGCCATGTCGCCATGTCACAAGCGATCGCGGGAGCCCGGCCGTCATCGCGGGAGCCAGGCGGTTATTGTGACTGCCGGGTACTCACATCGGCTCCAGGGGCGAGCAGCGGGCACGCGTGCCCCTAGTGGCCACAGGGCAAAGGGTTGTTTCGTCCAGCCGTGCCATTCTGCCGCAGTGCAACTGCGACGGCTGGTCGGCAAGTAGTTAAACGTTGTTCTTGGGTTTAAAACCTTTACAATACAATGTTCAAAATATGAAACAGCAAACAAATAAAAAATGTGAATGTCACCTTGAAAATTACTTTCATATTGATATTACAGTAACTCTAAATATGTACTTCCTGAAATACACTAAAGTTTTCCTTTAATATTGCAGATTATTAGAGTGTTTCCAGTACACTTGCATGCTCAGTGCTTCCAATGTGACACACTGCTCTAAATGAAATGGAATTAATTTGTCCACAGTGTTCTACCTGCGTTTAATAATGTGAAATCACACGAGGCAGCTGGGAACTGATATACATGATGGACGTGTTATTACACTATTAGACGATGTGAAAGGTCACAAAACGAAGCCATTACATCTTTCTACATTCCTCTCCAGAGTTCATGTAAAAGATTTCTGCAGTTGCCAAATGAATTTGTGCATTAATTAGCACTTAGACGTTAACATTGCATCGGTGGCTGACCTGCACAGATAAAAGCCGTTTACTGCGTAGAATGTGTCACTGTTCTATGATAGTCATTGTAATCTGATCATAGAGAGGAAACGATTTATAGAAAATATATACAGTAAACTGATAATTATTTGGCTTTCCATTAATAGTCACGTGGCCTTCTACTGAAATTAACTTCTTCTGGAATGTGCAAATTGATCCAGGTTTCTTACCATGAATACATAATGTATTCTCATTAGTTATTTAAATCATAAAACCTAATCTCCAGATAAATATAAAATGCCACTTTTTAATCCAGCCACTAGACATGTGCAATTAATTTAGTTCCAAATTCTTTTTTTTAACAAATTTTCAACAAAGTCGTTAATTTGGAAATATCCAAACTAAAACCTGTTTAACAAATTTTTCGAAATATTCGTAAATTTGAATATTCGAAAATTTGTAAATTCGTATATTTTGAAAATTCCAAAATTCAGAAAGTGAAAATCTGAAAATTCGGAAAATTGGAAATCTGAAAATTCGAAAATCCAAAAATAAGAACAAAAATCCAAAAATTAAAAAAAATCTGAAATGATAACTAACAATAACGTAACTATTACATTTGACATGGAAATTTATAGATAGGCAACCCCTATCCTCATGTTGATTAGCAGTTATTTAGAAAGATGCAGACTGTATCTTTTGTGTCTGTTCCCTACTGCAGTAGTTATTATTAATTTGGAATCACTAATGTATATGAGGATAGGAGTTGCCTATCTATAAATTTCCATGTCAAATGGTGAGCTTTGCCTAGGAGAGGATTTACAGGTGACCCTGAGAATCCAAAACGAGGAGCTTGAGACGATCCGGGAATTTCTGATAATCATCTGGCTGAGGTAAACCTTTTGCTTACATTTGAGTTATCAGACTTCCTTGATCGGTAAGGCATTTTCGGGACAAAGGGTACCGTATTTATCAACATATAACACGCACCCCAAGTTTACGAGGGAATTTTAAGGAAAAAAACTTTTAGGAGGGAAGTTTAAGGAAAAAAACTTACATTTAAATGCCCATCAATGCAGCCTTATCAGTGTCATTTGCAGCCTTGCATTGCAGCCTTGTCAGTCATTTGCAGCCTTGTCAGTGTCGTTGCAGGCTTGCCATTTAAAAATGGAGCCCGCCAAGATACAGAGCGGATGTCCTGTGTATCTCGGCGGCGCTCAGTAGCTCTCGGCCATTCTCAGCGGCTTTTGGCTATTTTCAGCTGCACTCGGCCGTTCTCGGAGCTGCCGAGAACGGCCGATTGCAGGCAAAAATTGCCAAAAGCCACCGCGAACGTCCGAAAGCCACAGAAAACCTCACAATCGCCAGGGGATCGGCGTATAACACGCAACCCTGATTTTAAGGGGGAAAAAGTGCGTGTTATACGCCGATAAATATGGTACTTATTTTACTCCCCTTAATCAAATGGTATTAATTGGTGGTTATATCTTATGTTGTCCCTGTCTACTGTCCATCGGAGTGTTATAGATAAGAATGGGAATAATATTGCTGTTCACAGGTATATGTAGTACATCTGCTAGATAAAGTAGTTTAGAGGCAAGAGGGTATAGGAACAAGTAGAAAAGAGAGAAGGCTGGCCAGTCATTATGGACATTAATTTAAGTAAGGGAATGACGGGTAAGAGACCCTCAAAAATGCCCAGCGCAAGAGGAGCGCTATAAAACATATGAACCGAAGGTGCCGTTCCACCTATACTGAGCCCCTAGATTAATGGTTAGAGTGGACAGGGATCCACAATGGGTAACTGGGTTACCAAAGTCCACAGGGACTAAGAATCATGCAGAGTAAACAGCTAGAGAAACATCTAAGTGAGCAGGATGGATCAAGGGTGATAATTATCACTAGACAGAAAGGAACATTTTGATGTCACATTATAGGAATTTCCTTTCAAATTTGGCAGTGAACATAATGAAAGCTAATTTATCCGAAGTTACAAATTATTCGAAATATCGAATGCCGTATCTAAACAAATGGAATGTAACAAATTAAAATTAATAAATAACAATAATAATAATAATAATAATAATAATAAAAACATTTTTATCATTATTAATTTATTCTGTTCCATTTGTTTAGATGTGGCATTCGTTATTTCAGATAATTCGATATTTGATAAACTTGTATTCGTTATGTTCACTAACAGCCAAATTTGAAAGGAAATTAAAATACCTATAATTTAATAGTTAGTTATTATTATTTAGTTAGTTATTATTTTGAATTTTCAGGTTTTTGTTCTTTCAAATTTTCAGATTTTCTTTCTTATTTTCAGATTTTTGAACTTTTGGATTTTCGATTTTCTGAATTTATGAATTTTCTCATTTCCGAATTTCTGGATTTTCTAGTTTTCTAATTTATGAATTTACGATTGTTAGAATTTACAAAGATATGAATTTTCGAATTTTTGAATTTAGACATATTTTAATTTATGAATTTTAGAATTTATGAATTTCCGAATTTTCTAATTTCCGAATTTTAGAATTTACAAATTTTTGAATTTACGACTTTTCAAATTTACAAATTTTCAAATTTACAAATTTTTTAATTTTTCATTCATGAATTTTCGAATTTACGAATTTATGAATTTTCGAATTTACGATCATAAGGACTGACCCGAAAAACAAAAAAAAAATAAACGAATGAAACTAAAATTAACACATTTTTCAGCAGTGTACATGTCTACCAGCCACAGATTTATCAAATTATCATTGAATAGATGTTTTATTACCATTATCTAAGCCAAGAACTTTATTACCTGCAATAGCTTGTTTCCCTAGAACAGAATGAAAGTCTCCCAGGTTTAACCATCAATGCTACATAATCAAAAGCTCTGAATATCAGTCTACTTTCAGAGAATTCCCAATCAATTTTCTTACTCAGCTCAGTATTTAGTTGACTCCCTGGAATTACAATATATTATACACCGTTCAGTCAGTAATAACTTTATGACCTGACGGGGTAAGTGAATAACGTTAATTATCTCGTCACAATGGCATCTAAAAGTCAGTGAGATATATTAGGGAGCAATTAAACAAGTTGTCCCTGACATTGATGAGTTGAAAACAGAAAAATGAGGCATCGCGATTTGTTGCATATGAGGCTGCATAGTCCACTCATTGGTCAGGGTGCCCAAGCTGACCCGTGTCCATTGCCAAAAGCACCTACAATGAGCACGTGAGCATCAGAACTGGACCACAGTGCAATTGAAGAAGGTGGACTGGTCTGATGAATCATGTTTTGTGCTACATTATGTGTATGGCCTGGTGCGTGTGCATCCCTTACCCGGGGAAGAAATGGCACAAGAATGCATTATGGGAAGAACACAAGCCAACTGAGACAGTGTGATGCTTTGGGCAATGTTCTGCTGGGAAGCCTTGGGTCTTGCCATTTATGTGGATGTTACTTGACACGTACCACCTACCTAAACATTGTTTCTGATCAAGTATATTCCTTCATAGAAAGGGTATTCCCTGATGGTTTAAGATTGGCTTATGGAACAAAACAACAAGTTCAAGATGTTGACTTGGCCTCCAAATTCTCCAGATCTTAATCCAATTAAGCATCTGTGGGATGTGCTAGCAAAACAAGTCCTATCTATGGAAGCCCCACCTTATAACTTAATGGACTTAAAGGATCTGCCACTGACAGCTTGGCACCAGATACCACAGTATATTTTCATGGGTCTAATGGTGTCCATACCTTGATAGGTCAGGGCTGTTTTGGGGGCAAATGGGGCTGTTTTGGCGGCAAGAGGGGTACCTACTCAATATTAGGTGGGTGGTCATAAAGTTATTGCTTATCATTGTGAATCCAATAGATTCCACAACAGTAGGTCATTTTAAACGCATCCAAACTTCCATGACAAAATACAATAATTTGCATTGGACTAGAAATGCATGTTGCAGAGGTCACAACAGCTCCTATATTTCTGTATGTAGAAGGATGGCGTTTTACTGCTATATTGTCCTCCTCAAGCTAGGATAAGCATGGCACTACACTGTGCCATTGATCCCAATATGAAAGTAGAACTATAGGCAAAACTTTTTTTTTCATTTTGGATAGAGCAAGGAAGGGTTATGACCCCTGTTAGATTTTTTTCACCATCTGTGTCCCATTGCAGAGATTTCCTATCACTTCCTGTACCATAGCCAAACAGGAAGTGAGAGGAAATCTCTGTAAATCAAGGGAATTCCTTGGGCACTCCCAGGCCACCAGAACTAGTGTCCCCATTAGAAGATTTCCTCTCTATTCATTTTCTAGGGACAACCCAAAAATGCCACCATCTTAGTTACTCACATTCTTCTGGCTGGATTCCCACCGCTGTAAAAAAGTAATATCCACAAATAGCCTTCTAACTAAATCTTTGCTGTGGCAGCAACACAACAGCAGTTCTGTATATTTATCCTTTGCCTGCACAGCTGTAAGGCCAGCATTCACACTTCACCACATCAGAAATGCATATTAACACAAAATAGTCAGCCATCTCTTCTGTGCTCCTCAACACAGGTCTCCCATAGGTGGGTCCTCCTCCTGAGTCTACATGGACCTACCCTGAAAGATTATCTTCCTAAGGATACAGGATTACATGTTATAATAAGGGTAGTCTGTTCCCATCACTCCTCCACCTGAGACGTCTCCATCACCATGTTTTATAGGGACACCACACTCTGTTCACTGGCCACAGCCCAAGGAGGGACATTGCTAATAGAGGGACTGACCCATACTTACAAGTGCAGTAGCAATACAGTACAATCTACACAGGAATATGTAGGGAGAACTGCCAGAAACCTTAGTGCAGGCATTGAAGAGAAGACATGCCTAAGAAGTTCCTTTAGAGCAGGGGTGACCAAACTTTTTTCAAAAATGGCCATATTTGATAAAGTGAACATGTGTGAAGGCAGACCATTTTGCCTGACATTCTTTGAACCATTAAAATTTGTTCTAAGTGTGTTCGTTTGAGCACTAATACACTGCCCAACAAGAATTCTCTTGCCTTTGTGGCTGTGTGTGGTGAAGAGATGAGCTTGGGCGTGTATTTGGATATACCATATTTATTGGCGTATAACACGCACCTTCACTTTAAGAGTCTCAGGAAAATAACTTAAATTTTAAATAAAGAACTGTGAAGCAAAATAAGGGTCAGTGCCCATCTGCAGCCTCACAAGTGCCATGAATGCAGCCCCACCATTGCCATCAGTGCAGCACCCCCGTTTCCATCAGTGCAGCACCCCCAATTGCCAGGAATGCAGCCTCACCATTGCCATGAATTCAGCACCCCCATTGCCAGGAATACAGCCCCACCATTGCCAAGAATGCAGCCAAACCATTGCCAAGAATGCAGCACCCACAATTGCCATGAATGCAGCACCCAGTATTGCCAAGAATGCAGCACCCACCATTGCCAGGAATGCAGCATCCACCACTGCCAGGAATGCAGCGCCCACCACTGCCAGGAATGCAGACTCCCCATTGCCATCAGTGCAGCCTGATTGATGCCCATCCATCTTTTGGCTTGGAGGGGACAGGGTGGGAGGCAGGAGAGCGCCAAATGATTACATACAGGAAAAACTCCTGTTTTCTCAGCGGCCTCTTTAATAGAAAGTCCCGCCTCCTTTGATGGATAGAACAGTTGTCCAATGGCAACGCTGGAGACGGGACTGAACAGAAGCTGGGACCCGACATGAGATTTCACAGATTTGGTGCAAAACACCTAAAGCAGGCATATGCAATTAGCAGACCCCCAGCTGTTGCAAAACTACAAGTCCCATCATGCCTCTGCTTCTGGATGTCATGCTTGCAGCTGTCAGTCTTGCTATGCCTCATGGGAGTTGTAGTTCTGCAACAGCTGGAGGTCCGCTAATTGCATATCCCTTACCTAAAGGATCAGATCTAAAAGGAGGCACATGCACTTCTCTGCTCCCTCAGTCATAATGGTGATGTCCTATAGCAGCAAAAACAGAAGTTACAATTTTGCTTCATACTGCACAGGAGGAAGGCAGCCAGGATGATCATTCAGGCTCTGTTTTATGCACTGAGCATTCACAAGAATTATTTTTTAAAGAAAAGTTTTTATTTATCAGACACAATCACAAGAAGGATAGCAAGGTACACAGTACAAATATTCCTGTAGAGAGTAACATCAATATATGAAAATATAAGACCTTGACAAAGAATCATGCAGTGACAGTTAAGCTGATTTTCTAAGGCACTCGGGGGAGAATATCCAGAAGAAGACATAGTTAGAATGTCAGCAGGAGCTAGTTTGGGGAGGATAGAAGAGGGGGGGTATGGGGGGGGGGGAGTTGGGGAGAAGAGAGGAGAGGAGAAGTCATAAACATCCTAGCCAGAGGAAGACTTTGAGTCTGAGCTCTGCCCCCCAGTTCTCATCTAGAGAGAGCCCTAATTGGTGCTAGGTCTTGCTTTCACCCAGGCTCCCCAAATCTTGTTGAATTTTTTAGGACATTTGTGGCTCATATATGTCAATTTATATAGGGCCAAGACTGCGTCAACCGTTGATCTCAACTCTGAGACAGTTTGTAGATAGGCTAATTTCCATTTAAACAAAATAGTTGTCCTGGCATAAAAGGATGCATAGAAGATAAACAGCCGCTTATGTGTGTTAGGAGTAGTAGGATCACAGATACCCAATAGGAGAACCCTAGGATCGACAGCCACATATAGAGGCGGGAAAAGTGATATAGTTGAAGCACAATGACAGAAAGTAGGGGTACAAGTCTCAGATGAGACTCTAAATATTATTAATCTCTCTGATTATAAGTTATCAGCTGATGAGATAGCTTTATTAAGTAAGGGTCTTACTTTTTGCCCTTCTTCCAACATCGACACCTTTGAAGCCAATAAAGATTTGCATCTTTTTGCATGCAAATTAATATTTAAATATTTGTATACGGTACCCAAACAGGCAATAGGTTTACGGAATAGGGAGCAACAAGCATTGGATGACTTGGTGTCACGGGTTTGGGACACGAATGAGAGTATCAGTGGTTCTTGTATAGATGTTTTTTGTGCATTTCTTTGATTGTATATTTTTATTGGAGACATTTTGTATCTGGGTGTCTCCTTTTATTTTGTAATGAATAAAAATACAAGTTTTACCTGAAATTTTGGTGGTATTGGTGGTCTATTATTAAAGTCCCATCAAGGGGGTTTCTTTTTTGAGAGAGCCACATACAGTGGTGTGAAAAAGTGTTTGCCCCCTTCCTCATTTCCTGTTCCTTTGCATGTTTGTCACACTTAAGTTTTTCGGAACATCAAACCAATTTAAACAATAGTCAAGGACAACACAAGTAAACACAAAATGCAATTTGTAAATGAAGGTGTTTATTATTAAAGGTGAAAAAAAATCCAAACCATCATGGCCCTGTGTGAAAAAGTGATTGCCCCCTAAACCTAATAACTGGTTGGGCCACCCTTAGCAGCAACAACTGCAACCAAGCGTTTGCGATAACGTGCAATGAGGCTTTTACAGCGTCCTGGAGGAATTTTGGCCCACTCATCTTTGCAGAATTGTCCTAATTCAGTTACATTAGAGGGTTTTCGAGCATGAACGGCCTTTATAAGGCCATACCACAACATCTCAATAGGATTCAGGTCAGGACTTTGGCTAGGCCACTCCAAAGTCTTCATTTTCTTTTTCTTCAGCCATTCGGTGGTGGACTTGCTGGTGTGTTTAGGATCATTGTCCTGCTGCAGAACCCAAGTTCGTTTCAGCTTGAGTACACGAACAGATGGTCGGACATTCTCCTTCAGGATCTCTTGGTAGACAGCAGAATTCATAGTTCCTTTTATCACGGCAAGTCTTCCAGGTCCTGAAGCAGCAAAACAGCCCCAGACCATCACACTACCACCACCATATTTTACTGTTGGTATAATGTTCTTTTTATGAAATGCAGTGTTCCTTCTACGCCAGATATACTTGGACACACACCTTCCAAAGAGTTCCTCTTTTGTCTCATCGGTCCACAGAATGTTGTCCCAAAAGTCTTGGGGATCATCAAGATGTGTTGTGGAGAAATTGAGACGAGCTTTGATGTTCTTTTTGCTCAGCAGTGGTTTTCTCCTTGGAACTCTGCCATGCAGGCCATTTTTGCCCAGTCTTTTCCTGATGGTGGAGGCATGAACGCTGACCTTAACTGAGGCAAGTGAGGCCTGCAGTTCCTTGGACGTTGTTGTGGGGTCTTTTGTGACCTCTTGGATGAGTCGTCACTGCGCTCTTGGGGTAATTTTGGGCGGCCGGCCACTTCTGGGAAGGTTCACCACTGTTCCATGTCTTCGCCATTTGTGGATAATGGCTCTCACTGTGGTTCGCTGGATTCCCAAAGCTTTGGAAATGGCTTTATAACCCTTTCCAGACTGATAGATCTCAATTACTTTCTTTCTCAATTGTTCCTGAATTTCTTTGGGTCTCGGCATGATGTGTAGCTTTTAAGGATCTTCTGGTGGACCTTACTGTGTCAAGCAGCTCCTATTTAAGTGATGCCTTGATTGTGAACAGGTGTGGCAATAATCAGGCCTGGGTGTGGCTAGAGAAATTGAACTCAGGTGTGGACAACCACAGTTATAGTATGTTTTAACAAGGGGGGCAATCACTTTTTCACACAGGGCCATGATGGTTTGGATTTTTTTTTCACCTTTAATAATTAACACCTTCATTTACAAATTGCATTTTGTGTTTACTTGTGTTGTCCTTGACTATTGTTTAAATTGGTTTGATGTTCCGAAACACTTAAGTGTGACAAACAAACAAACAAGGAACAGGAAATGAGGAAGGGGGCAAACACTTTTTCACACCACTGTATAGGCCTCCAATATCATTCATTTCTTCTACCACTCCTTTCCAGAATTCCTGTATCAGAGGACAAGTCCTGAACACATGGATGAATGTCCCTATGTCCCTCAGGAATTTGGGGCAGCAGTCCGATTGTGTAGGGTAGATCCTAGCAAGCCTTTGAGGGGTATAGTAAGCTTTATGTAAAAATTGAAGTTGAATGTATCTTTCCCTAGCAGAGATCATCAGTGGGATGTAATGTTGGACCCCCTCATCCCGGTCTTCTGAGTCAAGGGTAAGTATATCACCCTGCCAGCTGTTAAAGAGTTGTGTGTTTTTAACGGTATCCCTGGAGGAGATTCTGAGGTATAGGGACAAGAGAATCCTATCTGCGTTGTGAGACGTCAAAAAGGACTCTACAATGGGGAATGAAACATTCAGGACCTGTGGATATTGTGATTGGATTGCATGACAAAGCTGGAGGTATCTGAAGAACATCCAGGAGGGTAGATAGAATGTAGCCTTCAGGGTAACGTACGGTAGTAGATTACCATCTGGCATCACATGCTGTAGCTTAGTGATGCCAAATCTAGCCCACACACTTGAATCAGGGATTGAATCAGGGATTGAGCGAGGTGTGAGAACCTAGGGTTGCCCCAAAGTGCTGCATGGGGGGAAACCACCTGCTAGGAACATATGAACTTGGTCATCTGATCCCAGACTGTAACTGTGGTTGACATCAGTATAGTCATGGTGTTGTGCGCTGTCACTTAGTGCCGCATAAGACCCCAATATGTCTGCTTTCAAATTGACCACAGGGTTTGTATCCACCTGCGCAAACCACCAGCGAACTGTCACGAACATCTCCACACATCACACAATCCATATGTTTCCACCCATCTACAGAGGGGGGAGTCCAACAAGGGGTCAGGGCTCAGTTTATTCATGTTGGGAACCGGGGGCATATTAAGATCTCCAGCTAGGAGTACCTGTATGGTAGGGTATTGTGCTATAATAGAAGCCAATTTAAATAAAATTGACGTTAGGCAGGGGAGGTATATAGACCCCTTTACAATGACCAGCCCAAGTCTAACACAGAGTGCATGTAGCACAACATAGTAAATCAGGAGAGTAAATTGTAGGGATTTGTGAATCAGGATGCTTACTCCTCTTGCATAGGAAGAGTATACGGAGTGGTAGCAGGAGCCTACCCAGGGCTTTTTAAGAGACATCCCCCTGCTGCCTATTAAATGTGTTTCCTGTAGTATACAGATTTGGGGATGGTATCGCTTCAGAAAGTTAAACAAGAGGGAATGTTTAATTTTAGAGTTTAGACCTCTGACAATCCAGGAGATTATGGAAACGGGGGCCATTTAGTGTGTGAAATAGTCGTAAACGTGAATCTCCACCTGTGTCGCATTAAGCCCCATTACAACACGATATAGCAGACGTATGATAACAGCAGAGGATTGAGACAAGGAAAGGTGAGAACCTTTCAGCAGAGATATTCATATAGAAAAATCGCCTCACAGAGCTGAAGAATGGGGAGATGCTAATATAAACAAGCATCTCCCCATTTTGCCTAGTGACACTGTCACTGATCATAGCTCCCTGTGATCGGGAGCTATGATCAGTGAGGTGTCACACACAGTCCCTCCCCCTAACAGTTAGAATCAATCCCCAGGACACATGTAACCAGCTAGTGGTTAACTAGTGGCTAACTGCCAGTGTCCTTTTTACAGTAATCAGTGCTATTTTATAGTAAAAATTGTAAAAATGACAATGGTCCCAAAAATGTGTCAACATTGTCCGACGTGTCTGATATACTAGTAAAAAAAAAATTAATAATAAAAATGCCATAAAACTAACCCCTATTTTGTAGACACTATAACTTTTGCACAAACCACTCAAAAAAAAAATGTAAAAAAAAAGATTTTTTTATATATTTTATGGTGATCAAATACCACCAAAAGAAAGCCCTATTTATGGGGAAAAAAGGACGTCAATTTTGTCTGGGAGCCACGTCGAACGACCGTCAGTTAAAGCGATGCAGTGCCAAATTGCAAAATGTGCTCTGGTCTTTGGCCAGCAAAATGGTGCGGGGCTTAAGTGGTTAATCCAAAAACCAAACGGCGACTGCCAGTTGGGGTCATGTACAGTGGTGCACCAGAGGAGATAGCGTTAGCCTGCTACCAGAGTCTATCCATAGGAGAGTCTGCCAAAAGAAAGAGAAACAGGATGTAACATGCATTTTCACCCAGAGGACCTGGGGGCACAAAACTTGTACATGTTACATTGCAGAACAAAAAAGGCCGAACAGGCCAGGTATATAAAGAAAGGAAACTGGATAAAAGATTCCAACAATAGTTCTCGTCTGTGTCAGAATTATATATCAGAGTATATAGTACATATCAGTTATAGTATATATCAGAGAGAGCATTTAGCTTGCACCAGGAGATGGTAGGTAAGATCCTTGCAACCGTTGCCTTTCAGGTCAGCAAGGCATATGGCGGCTGCCTCAAGTCTATGTTTGACAGAAGAAGAAGCAGGAACCAAAGTAGCTCAAGCAGCTGGGCGTTCAGGCAGTGGGCACAGGGCAGGGCCCCATCAATACACCATACAGTTTTTCGCTGATCTGGAAAATGATCCGACCCGTCACTCGGATCCGAGGAACGTTCGCTTCGGGAGAAATCTGTTTGCTGAGTTGGTGCTGTTATCTCAGATCAGCGGATCTAACCCTTCCTTTTGTGAAATAACTTTTTCCAATTTGGGTTCAAGTAAAATATTTCAGAACCTTATACTACTGAGTTGTTAGATTCTTGTTTTATAGTGTTAACAGGATGTCTGAACCCAGAGTGTCAGGTGGGTTGGAAGGTTCACTTTTTCATTGCCATGCAGGTGAGCAGGTAATTCTCTGCAGTCCCCAAGGGGGTCGTGCTACATAAACAGCAATGATCTACAAAATAAAACAAGAGCATTATCTCAAAATAGCATCCAAATCCTTCCCTCCAGTTCTCAAAAGACCTCCTGCTCTCTAGCTCCGTCATTACCACCTCCAGAGCCTCTCCCATCTTCTGGAACTCCCTACCCCAATCTGTCTAGCTGTCTCCCACTCAACCCACCTTTAGGCCATCCTTGAAAACCCATCTCTTTAGAGAAGCCTATCCTCCTAACTAATAAGCTGGCTTTTTTACTTTCTCCATCAGCTCATACCCCACAGTTATTACATTTTGTATCACTTGACCCTCCCAACTAGATTATAAGCTCTAATGAGCAGGGCCCTCTGATTTCTCTTGTATTGAATTGTATTGTAACTGTAATGTCCGCCTTCATTAAAGTGTTATTAAACCCACAACAGTAAAATCAGTCTGTATATGCAGCATAGCATGCTTGTTATACTCACTGTGGAACTGAAGGGATTAAAGCGGAGGTCCACCCTAAAGTGGACCTTCCGCTCATTGGAATCCTCCCCCCCCTCCGGCGCCACAATTGGCACCTTTCAGGGGGGAGGGGGGTGCAGGTACCTGTACAGTACAGGTATCTGCACCCACTTCCTGGATAGCTCTCTGCGGAAAGGGGTGTAGATTACGCCCCTTTCCGAAAGTCCCCCGCTGCCTGCTGGGAAACACACAGATCCCAGAAGCAGCGGGTCCATCCTCATTGCGCAGCGCGACTCGCGCATGCGCAGTAGGGAACCGGGAAATGAAGCCGAAAGGCTCCACTTCCTGATTCCCATACCCAAGATGGCAGCACCTGAGAGACGATCGAGAGATCGGCTTCGGGTGCCGACATCGCGGGCGCCTTGGACAGGCAAGTGTCACTATTTTAAAAGTCAGCAGCTGCAGTATTTGTAGCTGCTGACTTTAAAAAAAAAAAAAAAAACGCGCACTCCCGGCGGACTCCCGCTTTAATCCCCCACATTGTGTAAAGGCTGTTTTATCCTGTATGCATAGAGCCTTCCCTCTCTGCAATGTCTATCTGGGGAAATCCAACTAACACACCGGCAATAGCCAACAGGCTCCAGTGATAAAATCTCCTCCTACCTGAACTGTTAGCATTGGAGAAACTGTGCAGTTAGTGATGTAACCGTGGTATACAGATCATCCAAAAAGGTATATAGTGGCAATATTTTAAAGTAAAAAGATGATTTATAAGCTGTGTGTGTGTGGGGGGGGTGAACTAATTTCATATTACTGGGTTTAGTAACACTTTAAAAGTAATTCTATTGGTTGAACTAGATAAGGGGTGTCAAACTCAATTTAATCTTGGGCCATATAAACAAAGGGCCGGTTGTATCTGTAAGACTAAATGTTCAGAGTACCCCACCCCCCCATTATATAGAGGCCCCCCACTTCACCATCAGAAGTCAAGAGTCTTCCATCCTCCCTTACAATACAGTGCACCCCCCTTACCTTGTGCTGCTGCTGGGAAAAATCTGGGGACCTTGCTGGGCAGAAAGTGCAGGGTCTGGAGAAGGACCAGAGGCGGACTGGAACTTTCCTGCAGTTGCAGGAGAGGTGCAAGAGTCACATGAAATGGCCTGGAGGGCTAGCTTCGGCCCACAGGCCTTGTGTTTGACACACGTGAACTAGTTACAAAGTTGCTAAGGTTGAGAAAACACATCGAGTACAACCTGTGTGTGTGCGCTTGTATGTCAATATTACATTGTATGTCCCTGTATGTTGTGGTTATTTAGGTGCCTATCTAATAGTCTTTTGAAAATATCTATGCCCCCTGCTGAAACCATTGCTTGTGGAAGAAAACCACATTCTTACCGCTCTTACCGTAAAGAACCGCTTTTCCTCTAATTTTAATGGATGCCCGAAAATCTTTTTAAATGCCCTTTCATGGAAAAGTTTTATCCCTATTGTAGGGTCACCAGTACGATATCTGTACATTGAAATTATATCCCCTCTCAAGCGTCTCCAGAGAGAATAAGGTCAGTGCTCGTAATCTTTCCTCATAAGTAATATCCTTCAGACCCTTTATTATCTTTGTTGCCCTTCTTTGTACTCTCTCCATTTCCAGCACATCCTTCCTGAGGACTGGAGCCCAGAACTGGATGGCATACTCCAGGTGCAGCCAAACCAGAGTCTTGTAGAGATGGAGAATTATTGTTTTATCCCTGGAATTCGTTTTTAATGCATGCTAATATTCTATTGGCTTTGCTTGCAGCAGCTTGGCATTGCATGCCCTTGCTGAGTCTGTCATCTACTAGGACCACCAGGTCTTTTCCTAGATTCCCCCAGAGTTTCTCCCCCCAGTGTATAGATGGCATTCATATTTTTGCCGCCTGCATGCATAATTTTACATTTTTCTACATTAAACCTCATTTGCTATGTAGTTGCCCACCCCATTCATTTATTCAGATATTCTTGCAAGGTTTCCAAATCCTGCAGAGAAGCTACTGCCCTGCTTAGCTTAGTATCGTCCGCAAATACAGAGATTGTACTGTTTACCCCATCCTCCAGGTCGTTTATGAATAAATTAAATAGGATAGGTCCCAGGACAGAATCCTGGGGGACCCCACTTTCCACCCATTCCGAGTACTCCCCATTTATCACCACCCTCTGAACTCGCCCTTGTAGCCAGTTTTTAATCCAGGTACTCACCCTATGGTCCATGCCGACAGACCTTAGCTTGTATTGTAAACATTTGTGAGGAACTGTATTAAATGCCTTTGCAGAATCCACATACACCATGTCTACAGGCCTTCCTTAAACTAGATGGTCTTGTGTCTTTTTTCAACCTGACTATGTAACTATGGTCTGTGGGCCCATTGGAAACAATGCATAACTGTGACTGAAAGATGTGTCTGCCCTCATGTTGTAAAGTGCTGTGCAAACTTCTGGCGCTATACAATTATTGTATAATAATGATAACAATAATGTAAAAGCAATTTCACCCAGTAAACTGTAGCAACCATTCATATTTCATCTTAGATATTATCCTTTACATTGTATATCAATGGAATGCTTTGATGCTGGTTTTTGCTGGTTTGAAGCACCCAATCGAGTGCTTCTTGTTAGTGATTATATGCATTTGAATTCTTTTTTTGTCTCTGTTTGGCTTTTGAAGCTTTAGATACAAGTATCTTGCTGTGCAAAGAGCATGTGTTCCTGAGTCCCTATTGCAAAACTCTGTTTTTATAGGTTGATCCCCTTTTCTTATTTTTATTTTTTTATTTTTGTTTTTGGAGATTTATTCCCATTTGTGATACATAAACAAATTCTATCACCCTCTATGTTATTGTAGCTGGCCCTTAAATGCTCCCTATGGGGGACCTTCAGGTCTGGTATGGATTTTAAAAGGAACCCCTTTAATAAATTTTTTTTTTTAAATGGCGTTGGGGTCCCCCCAAAAATCCATGCCAGACCCTTATCCGAGCATGCAATCTGGCAGGCCTGCAGGAATAGAGAGCATCCCCCTCCTGAACCGTACCAGGCCACATGCCCTCAACATGGAGAGGGTGCTTAGGGGTAGCCCCCCAAAGCACCTTGTTCCCATGTTGATGAGGACAAGGGCCTCATCCCCACAACCCTTTACTGTTACCATTTCAAATGTGGGGGCCAGGATCTGGGAGTCCCCTTGTTAAAGGGGCTTCCAGATTCTGATAAGCCCCCACCCACAGACCCCCACAACCACCGGGCAAGGGTTGTGGGGATGAAGCCCTTGTCCCCATCAACATGGGGACAAGGTGCTTTGGGGTGCAAAGCACCCTCCCCATGTTGAGGCATGTGGCCTGGTATGGTTCAGGAGGGGGGCTCTCTCTCGTCCCCCCTCTGCCAGATTGCATGCTCAGATCAGGGTCTGGTATGGATTTTGCGGGGGCACCCCACGCCATTTTTTTTATTTTGGTGCGGGGTTCCCCTTAAAATCGATACCAGACTTCAGGATTAGTATGGATTTTGAGGGGGACCTCTACGCCATTTAAAAAAAAAATGGTGCAGGGTTTAGGCCCCTGAAGGGCCTGGTATGGAATTTGGGGGGACCTCCACGCAATTTTTTTTTCAATTTTGGTTGGGGGTTCCCCTTAATATTCATATCAGACCCAAAGGGCCTGGTAATGGACTGGGGTGGATCCCATGCCGTTTTTTTCAATGACTTTTATCTGTATTGCCGGCACCCGACAATTCATTATAGCCGCGAGTAGTTTTAAATTACTTTTTTTCCTTTAGTAATGTAATTTTGTGCAGGGACTGTTCTAAACACGGAAAACATGCGGCGCTTTACATGCATACTATAGACACCCCCAGGTACGAAATTTAAAAGAATATTTCACTTTTATTGTTTCACTTTAAGCATTATTAAAATCACTGCTCCCGAAAAAATTTCAATTTTTAAAACTTTTTTTTTGCATTGATACATGTCCCCTGGGGCAGGACTCGGGTCCCCAAACACTTCTTATCCCAATACCATGCATATAAGCCTTTAAAATTAGCGCTTTTGATTTCTTCCATAGACTTTTAAAGGGTGTTCTGCGGTTTTCGAAATTTGCCACGAACACCCCAAATTGTTCGCTAGTCGGCAAACAGGCCAACACCTAATGTTCGTGTCAAACTTACATTCGACTCGAACATTGGAATCCCTAGTTAAAAGCCTATAAAATCCCCCTATATCTATTCAATCAAGTGATGTGGTGCTAATAAATGTGGTTTGCCCATGGTTATAAAACCTACTTCATCTTAAATGTAGAAAAATTTGAAATATGAGAAATGGTTTCTCTGAGGTACTGCACCTTGGACATTGCCCTGTACCTGCAAACCAGCCGCTTTGTTTCCTAAATAATTGCACACCAAGCAAACTGAAGTTAGTTTTACAAAGGACCTTAAGGTTTCTGTTTGAAGATGCAGTAAACAAAGTCACGCAGCTCATGCAGTGTAAACACTGGTGAATAATTTAACAAGCAAAAGTATTTTAGCTAAAATGTATGGGCAGAAGTTGGTAAACCGATGTCCCAGTTCTTATGACTTGTTTGAAGTAAGGAGTTGAGAAGTTGTTTTCAATCCTGGTTGAATCTTTTAATCCCTGTTGAGTTGTAAACATCTCATTTGGCAGCAAGGAAATCCTGATGAATTCCACCAAATGATAATCTTATCTTTAATTGGTCAGAAAGCTCATTTCTCCATGGAGCGCTTTTACTTGATGTTTTTTCTTGTCTTTCATAACGCCGCACGTTTAGAGGTTGCTGCAGGATCTGAATTATGGCATCTGCTGTGAACTTATCTCTATGCATTAAAGAGAAATGTTTTCATTTTTTTCCTCTCTTGAAATTTACACTCTAGTAAAAATTGAAAATTAAAATCTGAGCTGTATACAGGGAGCATGGCCCACCTGCTGAGCAGTTACATATTCCCGTCTAGCTGTTTATGTAGTGCACCAGTTCACTGCACTCCTTTCTGTCTGTAGCCCTGGAGTGCACCCACCGGGGATGGCGAGACACTTTTCTTGCTGCTTCTTACACACACCGAAAACCTGAGTTTAAAAACGTAATTAAAAGGATGATTTTTACAACCCAAAAGCACTCTCCTGCACTCGGGTGGTAAGCTTAGAAGTGTAAAATATATTTATTCTTTGTCAGTGCCAGTGGTCTTGCTGCCCTCTCAGGACAATGGGTATCCTTATGGACTGCAAAACAAGAACATAAAAAGGGTGAACCAACCTAGCGTATTACCAACATAAATTGTATTTAAGAATAAATACAACAAGTATTATACTTATAAACGCACGGCATATACTGTATATGCATATCATGACAAGTAAAAACCATCACCTTTAGGCCTGCTGCAGTCAACCAATAGTGTGGGAAGACCAAGCAAAGTCCATAATGGCTGACTCATTTTAAGGGAGAACTCTCCTCATCAGAGCGATGAGATGATCAACTATTTTGGCTCTGATGAGAAGGTTTCTCCCTTGAAATGCGTTAGGCATTACAGACGTTGCTTGGTCTTTCCACACTATTGGTTGACTACAGTAGACCTGAAGGCGATGGTTCTCACATGTAATGCTATGCATATACTGTATATGCAATGTGTATGTGAGTATAATACTTGTTTTTATTCTTAAATAGAATTTATGTCAGTAATGTGCTAGATCGCTGCACCCTTTTCTTGTTGTTGTTTTGATTTCTTACAGCCACCTGCCTTGGAAGTATAAATGTGAGTGGTGATGCTGCATGAAGAAAGATAGGAATTCACACATAGCGCCTGTATAGTGCCTGAAAAAATCCGGCCCTTTTCACTCCAGTGTGAAAGCCGGAGGGCTTTCACACTGGTGCGGTGCGCTAGCAGGACGGTAAAAAAAGGTCCTGCTAGCAGCATCTTTGGAGCGGCGAAGGAGCGGTATATTCCCCGCTCCTAATCCGCTCCTACCCATGGAAATCAATGGGACAGCGTGGCTATACCGCTGGCAAAGTGGCGCTTTGCGGGTAGTTTTAACCCTTTTTTGCCCGCTAACGGGGGTTAAAACTGCCCTGCTAGCAGCCGAATAGTGCTGCTTTACCGCTTACGCCGCTCCCGTCCCAGGGTGAAAGGGGCATTACCAAATGATGCTGTTTCTGTCATCACTCTTCTGGAGCTCTGCATTCATTTAGTGCATGCACAGTACTACTGGGATGAACAGTAATATAAATGGTAAAAAAATACAGAGCAGTTGCTAGTAGGGATTAGGGTTACCACCTTTTCATAAAGCCAAACCAGAACACAGCAGCCCGGGGGTTGGGGATCCCTTTGGTAAAATATAAAATATCAAGTTAGATCAAGTAAATAGATACTAAACATGTCATGCTTTAAAATCGTGACTACCCGTGGAACGGCGCCAAATCATGGTCCCTAAAAAAATAGGCAACAATTTAACAGCCTTTACAAATTACCAGTGCAGAGTTACACAGGGGGTCTGACATAAAAATATACATATGCGTGCGAGAACCTACGTGTGTATTCGCATTTGCGCGCGGGCACGGGCAGGGAGGGTGAAAGGGGGTTGGGGGGATGTCGAGGGCACTTCAATTTTTTCTTTTTTATTTAAAAAATATTTTTTAACACTGTAACTTTAAAGTGGATGTAAACCCTTACAAACCACTTTGGACCTTGTTTTTCTCCTTTGGCCACCTTGTCAAAAATAATTGCAACTTCCACAATTGGCTTGTAATTAGAATAGTCGTTTATAATAATTTTAATATTGCTGTTTACAATGCACACTTGTATACACAAGGTGATGCAAATAGATGCAAATTTTAGTCCAACATGTGCTCTGTTGCTTCTTTCAGTCTCTAAGCTGGAGTCTGAGTTCCCAGGATGTACCTGTTTCTCTTCCTTAGACTGAAGAATAATGGGAACTTTTATTAAAGGTGAACAGGTACTAGTTTCTGCAAAAACAGTAAATTTACCATTGGTGCCATCTTGTGGTCAAATCTTTTATTGCAGGCAAAACAGCTTAATTAATATCCTACTGAAGGCAGAACAGCTGTGAACATTAAAACACTTGGTTCCTCCTGGATCAGCTGGTTGAAAACTATGTTCTCTCTCCTCTCATCCTTTCCTTTTCTTCTCATTCTTTGTATTCTCTTTTCCGATGCTGTGGAGTTGCCCCCATTGCCTCACATGGCCTTATTATATATGTCTGCTAATTATGGAGATCTACAAAAACTGTGAGAGCATCTATTGTGTTAATTGCTAGGATAACGATAATCAAGCTCTTGCAGCTCTCACTTCTACCTTGGTTGTGATAAAACAATTCATTGGATGGCCAAGTTGACTCACTCTTTAGCTGTATTTTATTTTACATGCATAAATGGTCATGTTCTTGAGAGTATGTAATGCGAGTGTATCCTATTCCTTTTTTTCTCTTGTATGTACCTATTGACTGGGGGCAAACGTAGCATTGTATCTAATGTGTCATATTTTGCCAAGTTTTCTCTGTACCCTTTCTTTGCAAATTTCAATAAAAACCATTGGAAAAGAAAACACTTGAACCCATATTATGATCCAGCGCTGCAAGGATGTAAAATTTGTGAGGTCAGACGTTAGGGTCTCTTTAAGCCCGGTTGCGGTGTATCATTTTTTACCTGGCATTACTCTTTTAAAAAATATTTTCCACTAAACTTGTATCACTAATAGCTGTACATACATGACAAAACAACCAAGAAATTAGCATTCTTGTCTTTGCTGAACTGTATCCCTGGGTTTAAATTATACAGTATTTCCAGTTGGATAAAGTGGGGAAGGGTTAGACCCTCTAGGTTTTTATTGCTGTCTGTGTCCTCTTTGGGAAAACTCACCTCTTTTTGGGCTGGTGACCATTGTCACTAGGGATTATGGTTCGAGTTTGAGTCAAAAGTAAGTTCGACTGGAACATTGGGTGTTCGCCAGGTCGTTGAACAGTGAATTTCATGGGGCGTTTGCGACAAATTTGAACACCCCAAACTTGACTTACAAGTCAAGTTTGTTTGTTCTCTGACAATATGCCTGTTGACTGCTTCTCAGTCTCAACTAATGATTCAATAAACCTGCCATTGAACAGTTTAATATCCTTGACCATCTACAATAGGGTTTGTCAGTAGGTGTTCTACACTTACATCTTACATAGCTCCCCTTTTTTCCTTGATTTGGTTATATATATTTTAATCTCACCAATACAATTTATTGAGGTATTCATTTTCCTTTTTCCTTTGTACACAAGCAGCACTTGGGAGTACCTTGTACAGCCATAACTTTGCTTCTTTATATATCCTTTTTCATAGGTTGGTTGATCGTTTCTTAGTATTTTGTATCTCTTAATTCTATCTATGTATCCTATTGGGTGCTACGGTTCCCTTCCACAACTCCTGGGTCAAAGACCTTGCAATGGTCGCCATTTGAAGCTGTTATTTTAGATCACGTTGCCAGCTTGTTTGTAAGTTATGTTTTATTTAAGTCACTACCATGCATTTTTTTCTCTTGTATCTTTTTTTTTTTCAATTCTAAATTCTTTTTGAAATTTTATACAAATTTATATAACAAAAGACATTATCTACTTACCATAGGCAATAATAAAAAACATAACACATTACAGAAATATACAAAGCATAAAACATATTACATATGCAAACACTTTGCAGGAACAAATAAAACAACATGGACTAATTCTCCCGTATCTTTAGGGAGGGCCTTAATACATTTTTTGAATTTGTTTTTAAGTTTCTAGATCTTATAATGGTGGCATCTGCTCCTGAAGAAGTGAAGCAAGTGTAGCGCCCTCTAGTGTGTGCTAGAAGGAGTGTTAGCCCTTGTACACGCGGTCGGAGAATCCGTCGGAATGTGTCCTATCGGACCGTGTCGTCGGATAATCCGACTGTGTGTGGTATGCATTGGACTGATTCCGTCGGAATATCCATCCGACCCAATTTTCCAACATGTTGGAAATATTTCCCGACCAACTGGTTAGATCGGACATACTCTGATCATGTATAGAGAATTTTGATCGGACCAGGTGACACGCATGCTCAGATCAAATTCCTACATCAAAGCTATTGGCTACTAGCCTGAACGTAGTCCCATCGTAACAAAATTACGCCATCACGTTCTGAATGATCCGATTTTTCAACAACTTAGTCCGACCGTGTGTATGCAACAGTTTCGGACAAGATCCGACGGACAAGATCCGATGGATTTGGTTGTCAAAATCTCAGACCGTGTGTACAGGGCTTTAGAGTTTAGAGTAGGTAAATGTACTTTAGTTGAGGGCTATTTTAAACATAATGGGTTGTTTTAAAAGGTGACTTTAAAGTGGTAGTAAACTCTGTTGTACCACTTCTACCCATAGGCAAGCCTATAGTAAGGCTTGCCTGTAGGTACTGTAAATATCTCCTAAATGTGCACAGTTTAGGAGATATTCAGAGTGCATGCAGCCGATGTTGGTTGGTGACGGACCTTCAGAGCCCATGCCGCAAATGGCAGCTCCCGCGCGCAGGAGTGATGTCATCACCCTCCTGGCCACTTATGTAGCAGGAGGACACGAACCCGGAAGGAAGACCCGGAGAAGATGTCAGCCCTCTCAGTGTTGACAGTGCGGCACTGGAGGGCTTCCTCCTAAGGTAAGTCTCTCACAATGTGCTAGTATGCGATGCATAATGGCACATTATGACATTGCCTTGCAGGGGATTTTTTTTCCCCCCATCAACTGCAGTTTACTACTTAAGTATAGAAAGCTGTGCTATTCCAAGGAGCCTATTACAGGAATAGAGTGTAACCTACATTTTCATTACGTTGTTCGTTTT
Organism: Lithobates pipiens; assembly: GCF_037356315.1. Classification (NCBI taxonomy): domain Eukaryota; kingdom Metazoa; phylum Chordata; class Amphibia; order Anura; family Ranidae; genus Lithobates; species Lithobates pipiens. The sequence goes on from NW_027507764.1 coordinate 77,444,908, forward strand.
TCAAAGGAGGAGGCACCAGGCAATTGTTCTCCTTGTACCCTTCTAGGACCAACTTTTTAGCCAAGCAGGAATGAACCAAAAAAATGTGCTATGCTCTGTTTGAACTGTCTTGTCACTCTGTGTGATGTAATGGAGGGGGGAATGCAGACACATACAGGATGGGGTCAAGTACTGAAGTTCAAACGACAGAAAAATGTGGTAAAGGTTGTATTAGTTACAGTTTTCTTAAGACAATATCTTGTTTTTCCATTTGACCATTTTTTCCATTTCTTTCATGTTAGCACACATTAGTGATCAGAATACATTTCTTGGTATGCCAGCACTGTTTCTAGATACTGTTATCACAGTTGGCCACTGTGAAGATGATTCACCTTAACTTGCTGTGAAATTGAATGGAACGTGAAACATCCCAGAGCTTTCACTTCGTGTCAAATGCTATAGTGCATGCCAGTCATTACAGAGATGAATTCTCTGCAGTGACCCATAACTTGAATCATTTGAACTCATATGTAGTCTGAAACAGTCTCACTGGGAAACACATCTTAGATGTCAGTATGTATCTGCACTAAGCAGACCGCAGATGTAAACCATGAACATGCAAGAAATCAGGGCTGTATTTAAATTGGCACTTGGGGGGTCAGCACCTTGGGTGGTGGGGATAGAGGGGCACCTTACAATATATAAATCCTGCATTGGAGATGGATGGGACCTGGGTCTGTAGCCTTGATGGAAGCGGAGCCCTCCCCCTTTTTTTCAACCCCCAAAATTTTACTATAATCTCTGCTAGTCCTAAACTGTTTTTCCCCCTCTGTCAAGCCTTTTTCTCACCATATACCCCACCCCAACACAAAAAGTCTTAATAACATAGTAGGCAGAACTATACAATTACCATGTACGGTTCCGTCACACTAGTAGCAAATACTGCCATTCCTCTGAAAAGTGACCCATGCTCAGATCCCTTTTCAGAGGCATTCAGAGGTATGAGGAAGCAATATCACACCTCTTTTTTGCATGTTTGAACCCCCTAAATGCCGCTCCACCATACACATTGCATACAGTTGCGGGGTGATGGCAGAGTAGCCTTATTCACTTGAAATGGAGTACAACTTCTGCTGTGGACATAAAGGAAAGCAGCACGGCTGGGGCATAAGTACACCCAGTGATGGCTGGTGCTCAATTTTTTGGGGAGTGGCAAACCAACGCTCTACCCCCCCCTTCCCGCATGCCCGCCAGCCCCACACTTACATCAGCCCGTCCACCCGCTTACCCGCTCACAGCCACACGCTTACACCAGCCTGCCCACTTGCCTGCCAGCCAGCCCCACACTTACCTCATCCAGGTCACGGACAGCTTCCCGATATATAAATCCATGCGTCCGGCACTCTGCATGGAGATTAGGGGCTGGGCGCATGGAGATTTTGGGGTCGGCGCCCCTTATGTTACGGCTGCCACTGTGTACATCACTGGTCACTGCCTAATTAGGTAAGCTGGTATCGGTTGGGGGGGGCAGTAAAAACGGTGCTCACCCTCATGGTTCCCTCCCCCAACCACAAGTGTGAAAGAGCCCAATGGCTATGTTTTCAGTTTAGTTATATACATGTATACAGCTTAATATATCCACCTATTTTATTGTGCAAGATGTCATGTTTGTTATGAAAATCCCAAAATAATGAATGCAAAAACATACCTCCCAACTTCTTGAGATGGGACTGAGGGACATCTATTAGCAAAATGATGTAGGCATAGGACACACACCCTGCCACACTCTCTTAAAGGAGAATTATATAAAAAAATGATTAGTAAAACCCGCAAGTGCCTTTTTTACCACTACTATTCCTTAATACAGGCTTTTCAAATTTACAAATGCAGGAATTTAGAAACTGGATGAAAGGTTTGGCACTGGAAAACACTTTTTGAAAAGATAAAAAGTGCATTTTACATACAATTATAGAGATCAAACCAAAATGAGGGGGTGGTGGGACTTGAATTCCAAATCAGGGACAGTCCCTTTGAAATCAGGGACAGTTAGCTGGGAGCTATGCAAAAAAAAGGAATAAATTGTGATAACTTTCTCCTTGTTTTGCTTCACTCACGTCTCTGTGGCTAAATATGTTGCTAAATTCAGCCAAAGAACTGTAGTTGGAAAGGGGTGCAGTGGATGCAGAGAGGAGTTAGATGACTCTTTGCAGTACAGAAAACATGAAGCCATCATTACGTTCTCATGTTTGGTGCTCTCTACAGCTGAAAAGTGGCTCTGCATATAAAGTAAACCCCATGCTGCCTCTGAGAGCACATTTTAGCAATAGTTTTTACTAACATAGTCACTTGAAACAAAGGGGCAGAACCATAAGTGTGCGCAGCCTATTGCATTAGGGTGTGCACCTCAAAGCTCAAACACACATGCATGTGCGTGTGTGTCTACATGTATATGGCCCCGGTACATTAATGTCTCTGCTGGCACAGTGAAAGAGAAGATAAGTAAATGGGGTAAGAGGGAGATTTTTTCCATCTTCCTGCCGGCACGCAGATCGATAATGCTAATATGCACTAGGTGATTAGTGTGTGCCAAGGCACACCCGGCACACTGTGTGCACACGCCTATGGGCAGAACACATAAAAAAGAGAATCCTCATATTGAGTGTACAAAAAAGAAAGACAATACCCATCCAGTCTCTCTGCAAAAGGTGAGTAATTGGTGTCCTCGCTAATGGTGTCTTCCTAGCACCCGGGTGCAATATGAAATCAAGATGAATAACTAGAAACTTATCATTCAAAGTGGATATGTTTCTTATTGCTGGTGGAGTACAGTTGGACAAAGACTGAGTTTGCCTAGGCAGAATGATGTATATATATATATATGGCACTGCAGACAATAGCTTGGCTAGAAGATACATAGAGAAGCAGTGATTCCAAGAGGGAGGGAAGTCCATGGTGGTTGGTAAATGTCGCTGTGATTTCAATGTAGGCAATACACAAATGTTTATTGTGCAGATTGTTACTTTCTAAAAAATTACAAGCTTAGTGTGCTAGGTGTGCATAGTTGTAAGCTGTAATGTAGGTAAAATTAGCCTGGCTGAGAGTCAGACTGGGTTGAATCTGGGTCAGGGATGAGTGACTCTGGGAGGCTGGATGACTCAGGCAGCACCTTTGGTACTTCCCCCAAGTACCTTGAAGAAGATTCCAGAAGAATGGGTTGGGAGGTTAGTAGAAGCTGCTTGGAGTATTGAGGAGGCAAGCCAACCCCCAGCAACTAGTAGTGTGTGCAAGGCCTAACTCAAGATTGGATATTGCTAGAAAGTTGATTTCATGAAAGCGTATTTTGCCACATCCATTTACAGTGAGGGAATAGATATCAGCAGTCAGTTTGAATTTGAGACAAGGGTAGTTGGCTTTTTCAGATTTTTGGGATATTAAATGTTTTGTATTGAGATGTTGTTTTATGATTTGCTAATCCAGAAAATTGTGTAAAAATGTTATAAGCCTTTGCTTGGAGATAAGTGTGAACTTCTAAAGTATAAGCTATCTAGTGAGAGAAGGAAAATGGGCCAGTTGAGATAAAATGTTGATTTATTACCAGTTCATGCGGTTTTAAACCCAAAACCAAAAATGTAATATATTGCAGCTTATCAATTCTTATGCCGTGTACACACGGTCGGACTTTCCGACAGAAAAAGTCAGAAGGAAACTTTTCATCAGACATTCCGATCGTGTGTGCGCCTCATCGGACTTCTTTCTAGGAAAATTCTGACGGACCTAGAAATGGAACGTATTTTAAGTCTTTCCGACGGAACCAATTCCTATTGGGAAAACCGCTCGTCTGTATGTTTTTCAGACGGACCAAATACGATGCATGCTCTGAAGCAAGTGTGAGACGGAGGCTATTGGCTACTGGTTATTGAACTTCCTTTTTCTAGTCCTGTTGTACGTGCTGTACATCACCGCATTCTTAACAATCGGACTTTGGTGCGATCGTGTGTACGCAAGACAGTTTCAGCGGGAACTCTGTCGGAACTCCGTTGGAAAAACCTTCGGAGATTGTTCCGAAGGGAAAACCGGTCGCGTGTACGCAGCATTAGATGTGGTGGCTGCATTATTTTTCTTTTTTAGGCTTTTTTTTTTACCTCTGTTTTCACTAAACTGTCTCAGTTAACATTAAAGTAGTAGCAAACTGCATAAAAAAAAAAAAATAATAAAAATAGGCCCCAGGCAGTTTAATTCATAACATTCTAGTATGCATCGCATACCAGCACATTATGACAGACTTACTTGAAAAATAAGCCCTCCAGCGGCGCGCTGTCACCGCTGAAGGTGCTTTCCCCTTTACTTGGTCTTCTTTCCGGGTTTGCAGGCTTCGACTATCTGATTGGCGGAGTCGGCCATGACCCTGTTTACAGAAAGGCTCTGTAGGAACAGCATAGGTATACCGTTCCTTCAGAGCGCATGCGCTGGTGATGTCACTGGCTGCATCTAAATTAAATATCTCCTAAACAGTGCACGTTAAGGAGATATTTACAGTACCTATTGGTAAGCCTTTTTATAGGCTTACCTATAGGTAAAAATGGTACATGGGAGTTTACTCCCACTTTAACTATTTTTACCGTATATACTCGAGTATAGGCCGACCCGAGTATAAGCCGAGGCCCCCAATTTACCCCCAAAAAACTGGGAAACCTATTGACTCGTGTATAAGCCGAGGGTGAGATATGCCTGTCCATCCCTGTGTGTGTGTCCATCCATCCATCCATCCCTGTGTGTGTGTGTGTGTCCATCCATCCATCCATCCCTGTGTGTGTGTCCATCCATCCATCCATCCCTGTGTGTGTGTGTGTCCATCCATCCATCCATCCCTGTGTGTGTGTCCATCCATCCATCCATCCCTGTGTGTGTGTGAAACACCGTAGTCATACAAGTACTACTCAATGACTTCATCACACTAACTTTACAATGATGTCATCTTGTATCTGGACCTTGTATGCTCCTGCATTTTTCAGCTTTTTTATGAATGTCAGAGTATCTTTTATTATTAGTTCCTCAACTAAACCATGGGATAGACATAAGTGAGGCACTTGCCCTTTAATCCTATAGAGTATTCAATTGAGAACATTTCTGATGGACTCTCCTAATGGCTGCTTTCTCTGCTGTTACTGTAAAATACCTTTCTTTTTTACCATTTAGATCTGAACCACTGAACTGATATTTGAGATATCCCAGCGGAGACAGATACACACATAGAGCTTTTTTCTTGATCTTGTCCAGCCTACCTGTGTCCCCAGCCTCCGTCCGGTCCCGAGCCTCCGTCCGGTCCCGTCCCGTCCCGAGCCGAGCCTCCGTCCGGTCCCGTCCCGTCCCGAGACTCCGTCCGGTCCCGTCCCGTCCCGAGCCGAGCCGAGCCTCCGTCCGGTCCCGTCCCAGGATCACCGCTCTTCGTCGGCGCCCATTCCCCTGTTCAAATGCCGCGCCTCCCTGTCTGTGATAGGCGGAACACAATTTTCCAGCAGTCTGTGTTCCGCCTATCACGGCCATCCTTTCATCCTCGTCCGTAGTACGAGGATGAGACGATGTCCGTGATAGGCGGAACACAGGCTGCTGGGAAATTCAGTGTTCCGCCTATCACAGGCGAAGGCGGAGCCGGAGGCGCGGCTTTTGAATTATAGAATGGCCGCTGTCTGTCTGCTCGACACGCTGATCGAGCAGGCAGACAGCGATGACTCGAGTATAAGCCGAGGGGGGCACTTTCAGCCTCAAAAAAGAGGCTGAAAATCTCGGCTTATACTCGAGTATATACGGTAATTCTTATTCTGCTAGTATTAGCAAATAGATTGAAAGGTATATTTTATTTACTTGTTTTAAACTTTTTTATTTTTACATTTCTTTAGTTGCTTCCTGGTTTCTGGCCTAGGCCAGAAGGATGTCATGCATCCCAAGAGTCTTCCTGAGCATTTTTTTTTCTTTAATCTGGAGGAGGTGCTTTTTCAACTACGGACACCTCCCTACCTGCATATCTGAACTAAGGGCAGGTGGATTCCAGGAAGTAAACCCTACATGAATCATCCACCTTTACTTAAGTGGACCCAGCTAGAAATGCTGGGGGGGTTCAAAGTGATTTCTCAATAAAATGAAGCATAGAGACATTGATGGATGGACTTTGAATATTAAAAATGAATTAAGCAGCATTTTCAGTTTTATTTAAAATATTAATTTACTTTAAAACGTCACTTTCAGTGGTTAAATCTGTGACTTTCATTCAAATTATACCCGGTGACACGGCCATGAAAATCCTTGTACAAGCTCTTCCTGTTGGCCCTTGTACACACGGTCGGACATTCCGACGGAAAATGTCCGATCGGACCGTGTTATCGGATAATCCGACTGTGTGTGGGCTCCATCGGACTGTTTCCGTCGGAATATCCGACGGACAAAGTTTTAGAGCTGGGCTATAAAACTTTCCGACAACATGATCCGATCGGACTTTGTCCGATTGTGTGTAGAGAATTCCGATCGGACAAAGTGCCATGCATGCTCAGATCAAGTTCCTAGACCAAAGCTATTGGCTACTGGCCTGAACGCAGTCCCGTCGTAACGAAATAACGTAGTCACGTTACTAACGTCGTCACGTTACGTACAATCGGATTTTCTGACAACTTTGTCCGACCGTGTGTATGCAACACAAGTTTTCGGACAAAATCCGACGGATTTTGCTGTCGGAATGTCCGACCGTGTGTATAAGGGCTTAGAAAGCATTCAGCGGCTGCAGGAGGAAAATGGAGGGCATCAGTTCCTCTATATGCCACCTGGTCCTATACAGGTTACTTGTCTCTGCTGCGCCCCTGCCCCTGTCAGGATGGAAAGCAGGGAAAGGGGCCGGTAAATATGTCATTTATAAAATTAAATAAAATAAAATGGTAAAAAATAATAACAAAAATAAAAAACTACTGACACTAGTGGCAGAACTACCAGGGTCACAAAGATCACAGAGCCCCAAGGTGGTAGGAACACGTGAAAGTGTCCCTCTGTGGGACCATAATAAAGGGCCCATGACAGGAGTAAAGAGCCCTGGGATCAGTGAGAAGGGCCCTGAGCTGGGAGGGAAGGGCCCCAGTGCAAGAATCCATGAAGGGGCCTTCTGACCCCCGTCTCGGGCTCTTCCCTCTGAGTCCAGAGCCTTTCCCACTGATCCCAGAGTGCCTTACTGCAGTCGCGGGGGCCTTTATTATAGTACTGCACTGCAGTTCATACGTTCTGCAGTGGGCCCCCTAAAAGGTTCTAGTTAGGGCTCTTCATAACAGACATTAACAGACATTATGTGCTGCTCACACAATTAGGGATCCTTCAATGAAAAATGCCATAAAACTATTTTTGGAGTACAATTAGACAGAAGGTAACTGCAAAGAGGATGCAGACAATTAAAATCACTCAGAGAACAATGGTCCAAAAAGGTAAAGATTGTTTTTTAAAAACAGGCTGGCAATTGTTTATGATGCACAATATCAAACTAAGCTTCATTCATTTTGTTTTTACATCTGCTCAAATATTAATTTCATATGCAAAAATATCTATCTCACAACTATGTTATAAGGTAAAATAAAATTTGTGGTAAAATAAAAAAAATGTCAATACATAATATGTGATATTCTTATTACATATATAACCCTCTTCCCTCTCTCATACATACAATCTCCTCTATTCACCACCATGCTCCCTAATTCTTATTTACATATATCCCTCTTTGATCTCTTAAATTGTACCAGTCTTTCGAAATGACTTCCAGTTTACAGTGCCTTGAAAAAAAATTAACACCCCTTAAAATTTTCTACATTTTGTCATGTTAGTATCAAAAACGTAAATGTGTTTTATTGGGATTTTATGTGATAGACCAACATAAACTGGCACATAATGGTGATGTGGAAGGAAAATGATAAATGATTTTCAAAATGATTTGCAAATAAATATCTGAAAAGTGTGGCGTGCATTTGTATTCAGCCCCCTTTACTCCGATAACCCTAGCTAAAATCTAGCAGAACCAATTGCCTTCAAAAGTCACCTAATTAGTTAATAGAGTCCACCTGTGGGTAATTTATTCTCAGTATAAATACAGCTGTTCTTTTGCCGCGTACACACGTAGCAGACTATCCGGCGGACTTAGTCTGGCGGACTTTCCGCCGGACTGTCCACCGGACTTTCCGAACGAGCTACCTGCCCACACACGGTACTTTTGCGGCAGACTAATACGGCATACTAAGTCCGCTGGTCTATCCACTGTACTTTTGAAATGAACGGACTCGCCCACACACGCGGAGGAAAGTCTGCTCATTTTGAGCGCGTCTCCAGGTAGCCGGGGCCAGCGAAGGAGGCGTCGCTGGCCCCGTCACCTGGTATGGACTTAAAGGGGAATCCCTAGGTCCATATCAGACCCTTATCCGAGCATGCTACCCGGCCGGCCAGGAAAGGGGGTGGGGACGAGTGAACGCCCCCCCCCCTCCTGAGCCGTACCAGGCCGCGTGCCCTCAACATGGGGGGGTGCCTTGGGGAAGGGGGCAGCGCGGCCTCCCCACCCCAAAGCACCTTGTCCCCATGTTGATGACGACAAGGGGCCTCTTCCCGACAACCCTGGCCGTTGGTTGTCGGGGTCTGCGGGCGGTGGGCTTATCGGAATCCGTGAGCCCCCTTTGATAAGGGGGCCCCGGCCCCCCACCCTATGTGAATGAGTATGGGGTACAATGTACCACTACCCATTCACCTGTAAAAAAAAGTTAAAAAAAACACAACACACAAGGGTTAAAATAGTTTATTGCACAGCTCCGGGGGTCTTCTACCATCTTTGGGGGTCTTCTCGCCGGACTCCTCTGCTATCTTCTACTAGCTGGAATTGGAGGATGCTGGGACTGGGACATCATAATGGGCGGGGGACATCATCCGGTGATGTCCCTATATAAGTCACTGCGCGCCGCGTCTCTGTCATTGTGAGCAGAGACAGCGACGAGGCAACATCTGAAGAGAAGAACAGAAGAACAGAAGACGGCGACAGCGACAGAAGACCGGGCCACCGCTTGTAAAAGAGCTAGAAGAAGGTGTGGTAGCCCGGCAAGAAGAACCGAAGAGGAGGACAAGACCCCCGAAGAGGGGGACAAGACCCCCGAAGTCGGAAGAAGAGGGCGGCGGCAGCGAAGAAAGCTGGGCTCCTCTGCTAGTAAAAGAGCTAGCAGAAGATAGCGGAGGAGTCTGGCGAGAAGACCCCCGAAGACGGTAGAAGACCCGAGGATGGAAGAAGACCCCCGGAGCTGTGCAATAAACAATTTTAACCCTTGTGTGTTGTGTTTTTTTTTTTACTTTTTTTTTTACAGGTGAATGGGTAGGGGTACATTGTACCCCATACTCATTCACATAGGGTGGGGGGCCGGGATCCAGGGGCCCCCTTATTAAAGGGGGCTCACGGATTCCGATAAGCCCCCCACCCGCAGACCCCGACAACCAACGGCCAGGGTTATCGGGAAGAGGCCCTTGTCCTCATCAACTCGGGGACAAGGTGCTTTGGGGTGGGGGGGCTGCACGGCCCCCCTTCCCCAAGGCACCCCCCATGTTGAGATGTTGAGGGCACGTGGCCTGGTATGGCTCAGGAGGGGGGCGCTCGCTCGTCCCCACCCCCTTTCCTGGCCGGCCGGGTAGCGTGCTCGGATAAGGGTCCGATATGGACCTGGGGGGACCCCCGCGCCGCGGATTCCCCTTTAACTCCATACCAGGCGACGGGCCCAGAGACGCCTCTTTCGCTGGCCCTGGCTACCTGGAGACACGCTCAAAATGAGCGGACTTTTCTCCGGGCGGGAAAAGTCCATTCATTTCAAAAGTACGGCAGACTGGCACACACACGGCCAGATTGTCCGCCGAAATGCGAGTCCGCTGGACTTTTCCACTGGATTGTTTGATCGTGTGTATGAGGCATTTGAAGCCCTCAGAAGTTTGTTAGAGAACCTTAGTGAACAACAAGCATCATGGAGGCCACCTGACAGGTCAGGGATAAAGTTGTGGAGAAGTTTAACCACTTTCAGACCGGACCATTTTGCTGGTAAATGACCAGAGGTCTTTTTACACTTTGGCACTGCGCTGCTTTAACTGGTAATTGCGCGGTCATGCAATGTTGTACCCAAACAAAATTTGCGTCCTTTTCTTCCCACAAATAGAGCTTTCTTTTGATGGTATTTGATTGCCTCTGCGATTTTTATTTTTTGCGATATAAACGTAAAAAGACCGCAAATTTTGAAAAAAAATGATATTTTCTACTTTTTGTTATTAGAAAAATCCAATAAACTCAATTTTAGTCATACATTTAGGACAAAATGTATTCAGCCACATGTCTTTGGTAAAAAAAAAGTCAATAATTGTATATTTATTGGTTTGCGCAAAAGTTGTCACATCTACAAACTAAGGTACGTTTTCTGGAATTTACGCAGCTTTTAGTTTACGACTGCCTATCTCATTTCTTGAGGTGCTAAAATGACAGGGCAGTACAAAACCCCCCCAAATGACCCCATTTTGGAAAGTAGACCCCCTAAGGAAATTGATAAGAGGCATGTTGAGCCCATTGAATATTTTATTTTTTTGCCTCAAGCGATTGAATAATGACAAAAAAAAAATTTTTTTTTTTTTTTTACACAAAGTTGTCACTAAATGATATATTGCTCACACATGCTATGGGCGTATGTGAAATGACACCCCAAAATAAATTCTGCTGCTTCTCCTGAGTACGGGGATACCACATATGTGGGACTTTTTGGGAGCCTAGCCGCGTACAGGGCCCCGAAAACCAAGCACCGCCTTCAGGCTTTCTAAGGGCGTAAATTTTTGATTTCACGCCTCACTACCTATTACAGTTTTGAAGGCCATAAAATGCCAAGATGGCACAAAACCCCCACAAATGACCCCATTTTAGAAAGTAGACACCCCAAGCTATTTGCTGAGAGGCATGTTGAGTCCATGGAATATTTTATATTTTGCCACAAGTTGCGGGAAAATTACAAACTTTTTTTTTTTTTTTTTTTTTTTCACAAAGTTGTCACTAAATGATATATTGCTCATGCATGCCATGGGCATATGTGAAATGACACCCCAAAATAAATTCTGCTGCTTCTCCTGAGTACGGGGATACCACATATGTGGGACTTTTTGGGAGCCTAGCCGCGTACGGGGCCCCGAAAACCAAGCACCGCCTTCAGGCTTTCTAAGGGCGTAATTTTTTGAGTTCACTTCTCACTACCTATTACAGTTTTGAAGGCCATAAAATGCCAAGATGGCACAAAACCCCCACAAATGACCCCATTTTAGAAAGTAGACACCCCAAGCTATTTGCTGAGAGGCATGTTGAGTCCATGGAATATTTTATATTTTGCCACAAGTTGCGGGAAAATTACAAACTTTTTTTTTTTTTCACAAAGTTGTCACTAAATGATATATTGCTCACGCATGCCATGGGCATATGTGAAATGACACCCCAAAATAAATTCTGCTGCTTCTCCTGAGTACGGGGATACCACATATGTGGGACTTTTTGGGAGCCTAGCCGCGTACGGGGCCCCAAAAACCAAGCACCGCCTTCAGGCTTTCTAAGGGCGTTACAGTTTTGAAGGCCATAAAATGCCAAGATGGCACAAACCCCCCCCCCCAAATGACCCCATTTTAGAAAGTAGACACCCCTAAATTTAGGGGTACACTAGTGAGACTAGGTAATAAATGGCGGGTGCCCTGAAACTATAAAAAAATAACTAACCAACCAGCGTCACCTGTAACAGTTATATGGTGATCACTGGTGAAAGGGTTAACTAGGGGGCAATCAGGGGGCTTTATGCGGTAGTATATGGGGGTCCCTGGCGCTATAAAAAGCTGCGGCGAACCTAAATACCTACCTGCCTAACTAGCGTCACCTGTGACACTAATACAGCGATCAGAAAAACGATCGCTTATTAGGCTGGGTTCACACTGGAGCGATGCGGGAACGCCACGAATGCGCGGCGGGTTCCCGCATCGCATGCCTCCCGGCGGCAGTTCACACTGCCCTATGCGAACTGCTGGGAGTGTCAGTGAAATGTTAATGACACCCCCAGATCAGTTCGCATATCGCAGTGCGATCTGCAAACTTGGATCGCATGGTGTGAACACCCATGCGATCCGATTCTGCTGCGGACCAAAAAAAGGGTCCCGTGCGAGTTTGCGGCGGGTGCGGCGGGTGCGACACGAATTCAGCCATACTATCTGTATAGCTGAACTCGAATCGCACAGAGATCGGATGTGATTTGCACTGCAGTGCGGTGCGAATCACATCCGTTCTCATAAACCGCTGCAATGTGAACCCAGCCTTAGTGACACTGGCGACGGGGGGTGATCACGGGGTTAAACCTTTATTGGGGGGGTTAGGGGGGTACCTTAGAACTAAAGGGGGCTAACCCTAACTGCCCTAACAGTTATTAGTCACAAATGACACCTGCCGGGTGATCAGGGGGTTAAACCTTTATTAGGTAATAAATGGCGGGTGCCCTGAAACTATAAAAAAATAACTAACCAACCAGCGTCACCTGTAACAGTTATATGGTGATCACTGGTGAAAGGGTTAACTAGGGGGCAATCAGGGGGCTTTATGCGGTAGTATATGGGGGTCCCTAGCGCTATAAAAAGCTGCGGCGAACCTAAATACCTACCTGCCTAACTAGCGTCACCTGTGACACTAATACGGCGATCAGAAAAATGATCGCTTATTAGGCTGGGTTCACACTGGAGCGATGCGGAAACGCCGCGAATCCGCGGCGGGTTCCCGCATCGCATGCCTCCCGGCGGCAGTTCACACTGCCCTATGCGAACTGCTGGGAGTGTCAGTGAAATGTTACTGACACCCCCAGATCAGTTCGCATATCGCAGTGCGATCTGCAAACTCGGATCGCATGGTGTGAACACCCATGCGATCCGATTCTGCTGCGGGCCAAAAAAAGGGTCCCGTGCGAATTTGCGGCGGGTGCGGCGGGTGTGGCGGGTGCGGCGGGTGCGGCGAATGGCTGAACTCGAATCGCACAGAGATCGGATGTGATTTGCACTGCAGTGCGGTGCGAATCACATTCGTTCTCATAAACCGCTGCAATGTGAACCCAGCCTTAGTGACACTGGCGACGGGGGGTGATCACGGGGTTAAACCTTTATTGGGGGGGTTAGGGGGGTACATTAGAACTAAAGGGGGCTAACCCTAACTGCCCTAACAGTTATTACAGTCACAAATGACACCAATGCAAAAAAAAAAAAAAAAAATGACATTGGTGTCACTGTGACTGGGGGGCAGGGGTAATTGGGGGGGTGATCGGGGGGTAAAGGGGGGGTGTGAGTGTGCCTGGCATGTTCTACTGTGTGTGGGATGTGTTGGTGCAACTCACTGATCCGCTCTCCTCCGTGTCGGAACGAAAAATACCGACACGGAGGAGAGAATACATCACTTCCTCTCCTGTGTTTACATTACAGGAGAGGAAGTGATGTCACCGGGGATTTCCATTCGTCGGGAGCGATCGCGAGGGGGTGGCCATGAATGAATGGCCGTCCCCTCGTCCGGGATCGCTCCCGAACGAAAACCGACCGCCGCAGGCACCGGGCGGGGGCCCGATCGGGCCCCCGACCCGCGGGAGGCAAATCACGTACATCTACGTGCTTATGCCTGCCCGTGCCATTCTGCCGACGTACATCGGCGTGAGGCGGTCGGCAAGTGGTTAAAGAATGGTTAGGTTATAAAAAATTATCCCAAGCTTTGAACATCTCACAGGGCACTGTTCAATCCATCATCCAAAAATGGAGAGAATGGCACAACTACAAACCTACCAAGACATGGTCGTCCACCTAAACTGACAGGCTGGGCAAGGAGAGCATTAATCAGAGAAGCAGCCAAGAGGTCCATGGTAACTCTGGAGGAGCTGCAGAGATCCACAGCTCAGGTGGGAGAATTTGTCCACAGGACAACTATTAGTCGTGCATTCCACAAACCTGGCCTTTATTGAAGAGTGGCAAGAAGAAAGCCATTGCTGAAAGAAAGCCATAAGATGTTCTGTTTGCAGTTTGGGAGAAGCCATGTGGGGGACACAGCAAACATGTGAAAGAAGGTGCTCTGGTCAGATGAGACCAAAATTGAACTTTTTGGCCTAAAAGCAAAATGCTATGTGTGACGGAAAACTAACACTACACATCCTTCCACTTCACAATTATGTGCCACTTTGTGTTGGTCTATCACATAAAATCCCAATAAAATACATTTACGTTTTTTGGTTGTAACATGACAAAATGTGGAACATTTTAAAGGGGTATGAATACTTTTTCAAGGCACTGTATCTAGGGAAGCTTCACATGTATACATTATCTCTTCAGCTTCATATATAATATCAACTTTTGTGGCCCATTCCACTATAAAGGGTATTTTTTGTGCCTTCCAGTAGGAATTAACCCCTTTGCTGCATTCAGCACGGTAATAGACAAGGTAATAAAGACTGCATGTACTGCGCCATTGGTATTTCCATACAGTGAAATAGACACTTCCAAGGATCCCACTGTACCTGCTTTCACGTTATATCTTATATAGTATAAAAAATCCCTTCCCAATATACTTTTACTTTTGGGCAATGCCTCCATATGTGTCTCAGGGTATCTAATTCTCCACACTCCCTCCAGCATAGAGAGGACGCCTCCTCTTGACACTTCTGAGCTTTTAGCGGGCTTGTATACTACCTTGCAAACTCAAGTTATGAACTAATGCCAGGCCTTTCAATTGCATTAAATTATAATGAGCATAACTTATTCTCTTAAAACAAAATCCCTAAAAGAAAAGTCCAAATCCTTTCAGGAATGTGAAAGGGTGAACAATTTCAGCGTCAGAAATTTCTCTTTAATTGGCAGGATTGGGAAATAGGGTTTTCTTTTTTTACTTTCAGGGTGGTACTATCCTTCTGTCAAGCCTTGTTCCTGGTTGCTAGGAGTTATTGCACATCATTACCACTTACTGACTGGTTGCTAGAGGTTTATACACATTATTAGGGTACTGAACATTATTACCGCCAACCCATCACTTAGCTCCATAACCCCAACCAATTCTACATTGCCCTGTCCCCTCCTGTACTCTTCAAAGCCTCACCCACAATGCCCTTTTCTACTCTCAATAGCCCTGCTCACAAATTTTCCTCTACATAGCCCCACCCCAAATGCCATTCACCTCTCCATAGCCCCTCCCACAAAGCCCCCTCTACTCTTTATTACTCCATCCCCAAATGTCACTTCGCTCTCCATAGGGATACCATTCAAAGCCCTCTAATTCCAATAGCCCTGCCTACAGATCCCCCTCCGATCATAAGATCTCCTCTGGTCTGTGCCCGGGGGGAGCCCCATAGATGAGGCTTGCAGTGCGGGCATTCCCCGCAACTCCCTTTCCCTCTCGACCTATACAAGCCACTGCCACTGATTACTCAGGCTGCTGACAAGGTTAGGAACAGTCAAAAGGAGGGGGAAGAAGGACTTATCAGGTCCTGGCCAGCCAAGCTCACCTTTTGCAGGTTTTCAGTGCTGCTGGCTGGCTCTCCCACACCAATCTCAGCTCCTACCCTGCGGCCTCCTGAGTCCTAAGTTAACAGGCTGCATTCCATGGGTGGAGTCAGAGCGTCAGGGTAGCTCCTGGCCCCATCCGCTCCTTGCAATAATACAGCCCTGCCTGTCCCCCGTGCTCCGCAGTGCCAGTGGGGCCCCGATTGTTAGCAGATGCAGCCCAGTGGCTCAAGGCCAGTCTGGGCCTGTTGTGAGTGTATAATTGTCTTTTACCTTATTCAGATTAATAAATTGCTGCACTTAGTTGTTGGTGCTTTGTTTCACTTTCGTCTTATTATTATTATTATTATTATTATTATTATTATTATACAGGATTTATATAGCACCGACAGTTTACGTAGCACTTTACAAATTGAGGATAGGGACATCACCGGATGTCCCCGCCTATTTTGATGTCACAGTCCCAGCATCCTCTGGGACTGTGACACCATAATGGGCGGGGACATCATCCGGTGATGTCCCTATATAAGTCGCCGCGCGTCGCGTCGGTACCATTGTGAGCGGAGGATGCGACGAGGTAACATCTAAAGAGAAGAAGAGAAGAACAGAAGGCGGCGGTGACAGTGGCGATAGAAGACCAGGAAGAAGTCGGAAGAAGAGGGCGGCGGCGAGGAAGAAAGCCAGGCTCCTCCGCTAGTAAAAGAGCTAGAAGAAGATAGCGGAGGAGTCCGGCGAGAAGACCCCCGAAGACGGAAGACCCCCGGAGCTGTGCAATAAACTATTTTAACCCTTGTGTGTTGTACTTTATTTTACAGGTGAATGGGTAGGGGTACATTGTACCCCATACTCATTCACATAGGGTGAGGGGCCGGTATCCGGGGGCCCCAGATTCCGATAAGCCCCCCCGCCCGCAGACCCCGACAACCAACGGCCAGGGTTGTCGAGAAGAGGCCCTTGTCCTCATCAACATGGGGACAAGGTGCTTTAAGTCCATACCAGGTGGCGGGGCCAGCGACGTCTCCTTCGCGAGCCCCGCCTACCTGGAGACGCGCTCAAAATGAGCGGACTTTCCTCCACGTGTGTGGGCGAGTCCGTTCATTTCAAAAGTACGGCGGATAGTCCGGCGGACTTAGTACGCCATATTAGTCCGCTGAAAAAGTGCCGTGTGTGGGTAAGTAGCCCGTTCGGAAAGTCCGGCGGACAGTCCGGCGGGAAGTCCGCTGGACTAAGTCCACCGGATAGTCTGCTACATGTGTACGCGGCATAACATCCACTTCACAAATAGACATGCTCAAGTTTTGCTGATCTAGTTTCGTTTCTCATGTTACTGTTATCTTCTTTCAGTTGTTTCATTTCTTGGAATGCACATGATTTTGAGGAATCACTAGTTTCACTTTTATTGTAGGCTGTACTTGTATATGATTGGATAATCTGTATGACACGTTCAAAGGGCGGTACTTTCTGAAAGCTCCCTTTAAATATTCACACCAAAGAATAAAGATTAGATTTGCTCGGAGAGACTTTGTTGTTTTGTGCCATTGTCTCAATGGGCTAATCTCCCAGGCCTGTGTGGGTGATTGGACATCACACTTTAACAGACATGAAGGGGTTAAAAATCACCTCTAGACAATCTACATTCCCTTCAGTTGTATCTTAAATGTAATTTGTTGGTTGAGTGGCAGCCAATGGAGGGATCGACAGAGAGGGGTAGCAGACGTCAAGAGGTTTGTAAGATGGATGAGCCTGGCAGCAGCATTCATGATGTACTGAAGGGGGGATTGCCTATGCAAAGGTAATCTAATTAAGAGGGAGTTGCAGTAGTTGAAGTGCGAGATGAGCAGGGAGTGAATTAGAAGCTTTGTGGTCTCATTGGTTAGGAAGGGTTTTTTCTTTTTTGGAGATGTTGCCAAGGTTGAGGCAGCAAGCTGTGGACAGCGATTGGATGTGGGGCCAAAAGGATAGTTCAGAGTCCAGGATTATACCTAGGACCTTGGCATGGGGGGACGGGTTGATAGTTGAGCCCTTGGTTTTGACAGTCAGGGGAAGATGCACATGGAGGAGGAAATGTCATGAGCTCAGTTTTGGATAGGTTGAGTTTGAGGAAGTGGTGTGACATCCAGACTGATATGTCTGTAAATAAATTAGTGATACGTGAGGAGACTGATGGAGTGAGCTGAGGGGTAGAGAGATAGATTTGGGTGTTATCTGCATAGAAATTGTATTGAAAGCCCTTGGGGGACCTTGATGGAGAAAGAAAGAGGAGAGGAGGAAGTAGGGTTGTAAGTGACATGTCTTTATATGATGATGATTTGCACAGCCCAGCAACTCCTAACCACTGGACTCTACCATAAGACACCTCATAAGGCAGCAGGGTTAGAGGGGGTGGCACTAGGTCCCAACAATTACTGTTATTATGTTTATTTTCCCCATTTTGTTCCCTCACTCTTCCACCTATGAACATTTGTAGTTAAATTCAGAAACATATTCAGGGGATGTTGAGAATAGTCATAAGACTCTTTATAGTGCAGAAAACAGAAAACCATCTCTCCTTTGTTGTTTGGGGCTCTGAACATTTGAAAAGTACATCTAAATATAAAAGCCAACCACATATTGCTTCCAATAGTACATTTAGTCGTTTTTTTTTTTTTTTTTAACAGTCAGGAGTTTTTATTTGGTGCCTAGAGAACCGTTATGACCAAATACAGCCCAACTGCCCAATCAGAGGACACACAAAATTCAGCAACACATGGCAATCTCTTTAACCACTTGAGCTTCTGCCAAATTCCAGAAGATTTACCTCCCCCCCTTCATGACCAGGCCATTTTTTTGCAATACAGCACTGCGTTATTTTAGCTGACAACTGCATAGTCGTGCGATGCTGTACCCAAATAAAAATGTTGTCTTTTTTTTTTCCACAAATAGAGGTCTCTTTCAGTGTATTTGATCACCTCTGTAGTTTTTATTTTTTGTGCTATAAACAAAAAAAGACCTATGCAGTAATTCGCAGGAAAACCTGTTCCTCTGTGTAGGAGCTTCCTGTATCTAAAGACCAATCATCACTGCTCTCTCTCCTTGTGCAGGATGACTGGTCTTGTCTCCGCCCCCCTCCTGTAGTTCTCTGCAGGCAGCTTGTAGGGAGTGGAGCCTGCTGTGGCCCCTCCCACAGCTCTGCTTTCTACACAGGCTATGTACAGCACAGTGATGATGTCACTACTACCTTTTACAATGTAATATCTGGGTTTGCAATGGCAATTGGGGCACACAAAACGGATTTATAACCTTTGTGGCTATTGAAAAATATTTTTTTTAAATGTATATTTATTGAAAAAAGATTTTTGTATAGCAGAAAAAATTGTACTTCCGATACAGACAATCAAGATTGACAATGCAATTGTAACAGGAAAAACCGGCGCAGGCGGGGTACAAAATGTTAACATCTTAATACATCACGTTGAGAGGTAAGGAGAAAAGGATACACCACGGATCGGCCGATAAAGATACATAAATAAACCAAGAGTTGTATTTTTGGAAGGGGACATAGAGTAAGAATCCTGAGATTAAACCTGAGAAAAACATTCCCGAAAGTAAGCAGCCACAAATCAGGGTGTTGTCTCGGGGTTAAACACGGAGTTGTCCCACCTGTCCCATATTTTAGAAAACTTGGGTAGGGAGTCTTGTACCAGTGCAGTCATATGTTCCATCCTGCGTATGTATGCAATGGCGGAAATTAGCTGTGAGTGGGTCGGGGGGGAAGGGGACAACCAGAGGGCAGGAATCACTCTCTTAGCAGCTAGGAGGATAAAAGCTGTCAGCTTCTTGGCGTTTTTAGATAGTGCCGCAATAGGTAGGCCTAGCAGGTAATGTCTAGGGTCTAACGGAACATCTATCTCCAATACAGATTGGAGTAGGGAATGGACCATAGACCAAAAAGGTATAATCAAAGGGCAGCTCCAGAAAATATGGTAATGGGTGCCTTCATTTCGTAGACACCTCCAACACAGCTTAGATACGGTATGATCATATTTATGTAACATTTCAGGGGTTTTGTACCAAAACATTAGTATCTTATAAGCCGTCTCTCTCTGCTCCACACATCTAGAGACTTTAGAAGTGAAAGTCCAGATGTCCTGCCATGGAGAAATAGTTAAGGGGGTCGGTAAAATTGCGGCCCATCTCCTCATATAGAGATGTGCTTCCGTGGTGGGCGTGATTGAATTGTGAAGGATGCTGTAAATAGAGGATATAAGTCCTTTCTGACAGGGACCTTGGGAGCACAAAGTTTCAAAGGCGCTAGGGTTGGCTAAAGTCAGGTCAGGGGATCTGGAGTGGAAATAATGTTTAAATTGAAGGTATGAAAAAAGGAGCCGGTCCGGAATGTCATATTTATCCTGAAGCTCTGGGAAGGATAGGAATTTGCGAGATATCGGGTGTACCAGGTGGCGGAGTTGGAAGATGCCTGACCTGTACCAAGGAAACATATTCTTCACAGAGAGACTGTCAGGCATATCTGGATTGAAAATGACATTCAACAGGGGTGAGCATGGAGAAGAGAGAGAGAACCTCTTGTGACACTTTTTCCATATGGACAGAGTAAAGAGCATCGGCCCAAGGCTTATGCGCCTAAGCTGAGCCACAGAGGAGGTCAGATCTGACCACAGCATGGAGCAAGGATGAACAGGATTGATAACACTCATTTCCAGCTCTGACCATCTACTGGTAGCAAAATACGACGACCAGGAGATAGCCACCAGAAGATGCGTTGCATAATAATACTTCACTATATCGGGGGCCCCCAACCCTCCATGGGACCGTGGAGCAAAAACCACTGTTTGGGCTATCCTATGCAATTTATTCCCCCATATAAATTTAGCAAAATCCCGCTGAATGTTCCTAAGCTGAGGCATGGGGATAGCAACTGGTAATGTTTCAAAAAGATATAAAAACTTAGGGAGTATGGCCATTTTTAATACATTAATCCTGCCCAGGAGAGATAGGGGGCTCGACGTCCAACCTCTAAGCAGGCTGTGCGTTTCCGCAATTAGAGATATAAAGTTAGCTTCATAGAGGCAGCTGTACGTGGCGGTCAAGTTAATGCCAAGGTATTTGAGGGAGACGGGGCACCAATGAAAGGGGTATTCGTGTTTCAAAGAAGCTAGAAGCGGGGGTGGGATATGAATGGGGAGCGCTTCAGTTTTAGTTGTATTAACCCTATAACCCGAGAGTCTGCTGAATGTATCTAAAAGAGTGTGAAGTTTGGGAAGGGAGATGTGAGGTTTCGTCAGGGTGAGGAGTATGTCGTCTGCAAAAAGAGACAACTTGTATTCTTTCAATCTGAGGGAGATTCCGCTTATGTCCGAGTCCTCCCGTATAGCTGCAGCTAAAGGTTCCAGGCACAATATAAACAACAAAGGGGAAAGAGGGCATCCCTGTCTGGTACCATTACTGTGTGTAAAGAGTGGGGATCTATAAGATGCCAGTTGGACTTGGGACGTGGGAAGTGAGTACAAGGCCTGCAGAGCTGACAGGAAAGAACCAGAAAAGCCAAAACGCTGGAGCGTAGCAAACATGTAAGGCCATCCCAGCCTGTCAAAGGCTTTTTGTGCGTCTAAACTCAAAACGATGGCAGGGCAAGATGTTTTATCGAGCAAGTCTATGAGGTCAATGGTACGTCTAGTGTTGTCCCCAGCCCGTCTACCCAGGACAAATCCCACCTGGTCATTGTGGACCAGGGCGGGAATCATTGAGGAAAGTCTATTAGCTAAAATTTTGGTGAAAATTTTATAATCGGAGTTAAGTAAGGCTATGGGTCTGTAATTATTCGGTAGGGTAGGGGATTTACCCGGTTTCGGGATAACTGTGATGTGTGCATGGAGGAACTGAGAATGAGGTACAATGCCCTTCTGTAGGGAGGTAAAGAGACTTAGCAGATGAGGGCTTAGTGTCGGAAGAAAAGTTTTATAATAAATATATGGAAGCCCGTCGGGACCCGGGGATTTATGGGACGGGAGGTCTTTTACAACCGCAGCCAATTCTTCTGGCGTGACGGGTGCATTAAGGGTAGCTACTTGCGAGGAGGATAACACTGGCAGTTTCAGGGAAGCGCAGAAATCATCAAAGCTATCTTGAGAGAACATGTGGTTGGGATCTGAGGCTAGGCAATTATATAATTTTTTTGTAGAAAGCACCAAATACTTTAGACATCGTCAAGGGGCAGTAAGTCAGAGTGCCGTCTGACTGTAGAAGGAGATCAGGGTAGGAATGAAATGGACGGGGCTTTAGCTTGTTCACCAACATCCTATGAGGCTTGTTGGCAAACTCATAAAATTTCTGTTTTGCCCAAAGTAGAGCCTTAGAACATTTATGCATATCTAAGGATTTTAACCGTTCGCGTAGGGAGGTCACTGTGCGAAGACGTGGCACCGATGGGGAGGACAAAAGCAGAGCCTCAGCTTTTTGCAGTTGCGAAAGAATGTCCAGTCTCTGCGCAGCCGAGTCCCGCTTAAGGCGGGAGCCAGCCGAAATACACAATCCTCTGAAAAAGGCCTTGTGGGCCTCCCAAAGGGTGGACACGTCCCGCACTGACCCTTCGTTAAGTTGAAAAAATTCGGCTAAACTCCGGATCGCAGAGGAGAAAATCATTGAATCTCCAGTGGCAGGTCCTGGGTGTAGAGAAGGCGAGGGCGAGGTCAAGCTGGACCGAGGCATGATCCGACCATGTTATGTGGTTTAACTCCGAGGCTACTGCCGACATTAGAAGAGGCGCCGTAACAAAGATGTAGTCCAATCTGGAGTACATCTTGTGTGGGGGGGGGAGTAGAAGGAGAATTGCCGGTGCGTAGGGTGTTTAATCCTCCAGATGTCTAAAAAATTATGGGATCTAATGAGTTTGCGAAACGCAGTAGATTGACGTTCCGTTTTTGAGGAAGGGTTGTCTGAGAACAGGGTCTGTCTATCCTTCCTAGCAGACATGGTCATATTAAAGTCCCCGCCAATGATCATGAATGGCTGGGCATATGTGCCCAGGTTACCCAAGACCTCAGTAAGGAAATGAATCTGACCCGAGTTGGGAGCATAAACATTAATGACAGTAAGAGAACGAGATAAGTAGTCACAGTCCAGGAGAATCTATCTACCCTGTGGGTCAATAAGCGAAGACTTAACCCGTAGCGGACAGGTCTTTTTAATCAGTATCGCCACCCCTGCTTTACCAGAGGCCATAAAAGAGACCGGAAAATGTTTGGCTGCAAATTTGAGAGAGCCCCCTGGGCGAAAGTGAGTCTCCTGGACTAGGACCACATCTGAGTGACCACATCTGCGTTTGAGGATTTGAACTCCTTCAAAGCTAACCAACGCTTATGAATTGAGTTCAAGCCCTTAACGTTGTAAGTGAGTACCCTCAAAGCCATCGTGTGTAAAACAGTGGAAGCTTAAAGTACCCATAATATACACACAGTAAACGGACATAACCATACAAACCAAGAAAATATTGGGTCCCGTGGTGTATCCTAGGAAGGAAAAGCAAGTGAAGTCATATAATAACAACAATGCATCTATAGAGTGAAAAAAAGAGCATCAAAATTGAGCAAAAAGTGGAAGAAAGGCCAAAAAAGAGGCCTGAAAAATAGAAAAAGAAACCATTAGTATTAGAAAAAAGGCCTGGGGGGTAAAAACCACCCAGGAGTCCACAGCCGTAGCCGTGGAACAAAAGGAGGCACATCAGGGGTTCCAGCTCATCTGGAGAGACCCCGCCACCTTCCAGCAATAGTTACAGGCAGTAAGAACAGTATACTGTAGTCCCAACAACCAAAAACAGGGGCAGTAGAAAAAATATAACCCGTAAGTAAAGTTGCAAACACCCCTTGTTAAGGGGAAAGCATGGTGAGATAGGGGCCGAGGCCAAGGCCAGCCAAATACTGCACATGGAAGTTCTCATCAAGGAGGGAGTCTAGGATGTAGGTTACACTGGGGGGTAGAAAATAGACATGTGCAGAGTAAAATATTTCGTTTCGGAATTTCGTTTTCGTCTGAAAACTTAATTTATTTAGTTACTCCCGAAATTCGTTTTTATTTATTTCGTTTTTCGTTCAAAAATTGCATTCGTCCGAAAATCCACATGAATCACGGTCGAATCTGTCTTTGAAGGCTTATGGTGTCTGTCGAATGTATAAAGAAGATTCGACGGAGCTAGTATATAGCATACTTTAGAACCCTATTAAAGTCTATGGGACTCCAACGTTCAAAATCTAAAGTGCTCATTTTAAAGGCTAATTTGCAAGTTACTGTCCTAAAAAGTGTTTGGGGACCTGGGTCCTGCCCCAGGGGACATGGATCAATGCAAAAAAAAGTTTTAAAAACGGCCGTTTTTTCGGGAGCAGTGATTTTAATAATGATTAAAGTGAAACAATAAAAGTGTAATATTCCTTTAAATTTCGTAGGGGGGGGTTGTCTATAGTATGCCTGTGAAGGGGCGCATGTTTCCCGTGCTTAGAATTGTCCCTGCACAAAGTGTCATTTATGCAGGAAAAAAAGTCCTTTAAAATCACTCGCAGCTATTATGAATTGTCGGCTCCGTAATACAGAGAACACTCATTGAAAGTCATTGATAAAAAAATAAATAAATAAATAAATAAAAAAAAGCGTGGGGGTCCCCCAAATTCAATTACCAGGCCCTTCAGGTCTGGTATGGATATTAAGGGGAACCCTGCCTCAAATTTAAGAAAAAATTTGACGTGGGGTTCCCCCTAAATATCCATAACCAGACCCTTCAGGTCTGGTATGGATATTAAGGGGAACCCCGCGTCAAATTTAAAAAAAAATTGACGTGGGGTTCCCCCTAAAAATCCATACCAGACCCTTTATCCGAGCACGCAACCTGGCAGGCCGCAGGAAAAGAGGGGGGGACGAGAGAGCGGCCCCCCCTCCCTCCTGAACCATACCAGGCCACATGCCCTCAACATTGGGAGGATGCTTTGGGGGTCTGTGACCCCTCAAAGCACCTTGTCCCCATGTTGATGAAGACAAGGGCCTCATCCCCACAACCCTGGCCGGTGGTTGTGGAGGTCTGCGGGCGGGGGGCTTATCAGAATCTGGAAGCCCCCTTTAACAAGGGGACCCCCAGATCCCGGCCCCCCCCCCCCTGTTTGAAATGGTAAGGGGGTACAAAAGTACCCCTACCATTTCACAAAGAAAGTGTAAAAAATGGTTAAATAAAACAAACACACTTTTGAAAAATTCCTTTATTAAAAATAAAAAAATAAAAAAAAGATTCCAGCGGCGGTAATCCACTCTTGCTATCCAGCGACGGACGGTCATCTCTCCAGCGATGTCTCATCTCATCCAGCGCAGCGATCCATCCTTCTGTCTCCGTGGAGGAGACACTGCAAGGATTCCGGCGGATGACGTTTCTTATATACGGAGGGCGGGGCCACCCGTCACCTGACCCCGCCCCCCTCTGACGCAAGGGGAAACCCGGGGTTCCCCGTGACGTATGGGTGACCCCGCCCCCCTCTGATGTAACGGAAACCTGCCTGTGTTACATCAGAGGGGTGCGGGTCACCCCTACGTCACAGGGAACCCCGGGTTTTCCCTTGCGTCAGAGGGGGGCGGGGTCAGGTGACGGGTGGCCCCGCCCTCCGTATATAAGAAACGTCATCCGCCGGAATCCTTGCAGTGTCTCCTCCACGGAGACAGAAGGATGGATCGCTGCGCTGGATGACATGAGACATCGCTGGAGAGATGACTGTCCGTCGCTGGATAGCAAGAGTGGATTACCGCCGCTGGAATCTTTTTTTTATTTTTTTATTTTTAATAAAGGAATTTTTCAAAAGTGTGTTTGTTTTATTTAACCATTTTTTACACTTTCTTTGTGAAATGGTAGGGGTACTTTTGTACCCCCTTACCATTTCAAACAGGGGGGGGCCGGGATCTGGGGGTCCCCTTGTTAAAGGGGGCTTCCAGATTCTGATAAGCCCCCCACCCGCAGACCTCCACAACCACCGGCCAGGGTTGTGGGGATGAGGCCCTTGTCTTCATCAACATGGGGACAAGGTGCTTTGAGGGGTCACAGACCCCCAAAGCATCCTCCCAATGTTGAGGGCATGTGGCCTGGTACGGTTCAGGAGGGAGGGGGGGCCGCTCTCTCGTCCCCCCCTCTTTTCCTGCGGCCTGCCAGGTTGCGTGCTCGGATAAAGGGTCTGGTATGGATTTTTAGGGGGAACCCCACGTCAATTTTTTTTTAAATTTGACGCGGGGTTCCCCTTAATATCCATACCAGACCTGAAGGGTCTGGTTATGGATATTTAGGGGGAACCCCACGTCAAATTTTTTCTTAAATTTGAGGCAGGGTTCCCCTTAATATCCATACCAGACCTGAAGGGCCTGGTAATTGAATTTGGGGGACCCCCACGCTTTTTTTTTATTTATTTATTTATTTTTTTATCAATGACTTTCAATGAGTGTTCTCTGTATTACGGGAGCCGACAATTCATTATAGCTGCGAGTGATTTTAAAGGACTTTTTTTCCTGCATAAATGACACTTTGTGCAGGGACAATTCTAAGCACGGGAAACATGCGCCCCTTCACAGGCATACTATAGACAACCCCCCCCCCCCTACGAAATTTAAAGGAATATTACACTTTTATTGTTTCACTTTAATCATTATTAAAATCACTGCTCCCGAAAAAACGGCCGTTTTTAAAACTTTTTTTTGCATTGATCCATGTCCCCTGGGGCAGGACCCGGGTCCCCAAACACTTTTTAGGACAGTATCTTGCAGAATCTTTTCTCTCTGTCAAATCTTTTTTCTCTGTCGAATATTTTCTCTATATAATCTTGGACTAATAGAGGTAAGGTTAGGCACATTCGAACACAGGTTCTATAGACACAGATTGTTCAGAGTCATGTCGAATCTCCTATTCTATATCGAACTGTTGTAACAATGAAAACGAAAATAAAGCATTTATTTATGTCGGATCTTTCGTTTTTCGGATTTTGTGCTTTCGTTATCGTTTGTCAAAACGAAAACGAAAATAGCTGAAATTCGGACGAAAATGCATTCGGACGAAAACGAATGCACATGTCTAGTAGAAAAGGACTTCTGCGATTTCTGGCGCGCAGGGGTCCAAATCCGGGCAGGAATGGAGGAGGGTCTAGGCGTCGTCGGAAGCGGCATGGGATCCTCGTCTGGCAACGGTGGTAGACCCAGGTTGCGTATGAAAGCTTCACTTTCCTGAAGATCTCTCATGGAGTATTGAGTCCCATCTTTAGTAGCTGAAAGACGGAAGGGAAACCCCCAGCGATACGGGAACTGATGATTCTGCAGATGAGTAGTCACAGGGCGAAAACTACGACGTTTGGCAAGAGTGATAGGGGATAAGTCACTGAAAATTTGTATCTTGGCCCCTTTAAATTCCAAACGAGACTTGTTCCGGGTGGCCATGGTCAAAGCTTCCTTGCTGTCGTAGTAGTGGAAGCGTACGATAATGTCTCTAGGGTTGGCCCCGGCAGGGGGCTTTGGGGCCAGGGATCTGTGGGCCCTATCCAATCTCCAGTCTATGTCTGGGATTTTAGGGGCAACAACATTGAAGAGGCTGAGTAGGTACGGTTTGATCTCTCCCTCACTGACGGCCTCAGAGACGCCTCTAATACGTAGATTTTGGCGACGTTCCCTATTCTCCAGGTCTTCCTGTTGGGACTGAAGCTGAGAGACAGATTGCTTCAGACCGGCGTTGTCTTCTTCTAAAACGTGTACATACTGTAACAGGTCATCAAATTTGGTTTCCAGGACATCAGTCCGTTCTCCAATCTGAGCAAGCTCCCCCCGCAATTCATGGGCCAGTTTACCCATTTCCTTAGAAACATTGCTTGTCAAGTCTTGCAGGAGAGCTCGCAGTTTATCATCAAGTACGTCAACTGTGACAGGGGCGGACAAAATGTCTGAGTGGCTATGTGACAAAGAGCTTGGGTTGTCTTGTACCGACACTTGGGAGGCCACTTGTTCATATGTGAAAGAACCTGGAGAAGGAGCAGGGGAGGCCGGCCTGCTCAGAAATCGATCTAGAGTCTGTGAGGGCCGCAAATCCGGGGACAGAGACTGAGGAAGGTGATTCGGCCCGTATTTCACCATGAGGCGTTTGGACTAGGCATATATTCAGTTACATGTGGTGCTTCCCATATAGAAGTAGCGACTGTGAGTAGCACGGGAGCATTGGAAGGCGGCTAAGGCCCATGTAGAATGATCACATGTCTGTCAAACAGGGGGGACCCGAGATGTGACCCCAAATTAGAACGTTGCCGGTTAGAAAACACAAGCCAACTGGGGGGGGTAGGGGGGTGGAGCGGGTGAGCAGGCCACAGCAGTCCCAAACAATCAGGGGGGGGAATTCCAGGAAACACTGCACCACTAGGTTGTATGAAGAGTCAAGGCAAAAGCCAGGGCAGAAACCAGGGCAGAGAGCAAGCAAGTATAGGCCTCAGGGAGTAGAAGAAGGAGTTGGGTGAACCAAGATGGCCGCTGACCAGGCCGAGGGCAGTTGCAGGGTATGAGGATGCGGCTGTTGTGGGCAGGCAGTCACTCAGGGGGAGGCAGGCTCCGTTGAGGCAGGGGTTAATGCCTACGTTGGAAGGGGCAGCAAGCCAACAACAGGAGGGGGTGAGCAGTTATACTGCAGGAGGCCTTGGGTGTAGTAAGATGGCCGCCGGACCTCACCTTTCAAGCTGGAACCTAGGCATCTCCTCAGGCATCCAAATGACGGCCAGCGGGGCTCAGCGGTGGGCAACACCAGTGGTCCCGGCCGAGATGGGACCCGGGATTCGCTGTCCGGAGGCTCCGCAGAGCGGTGTAGGGCGCAAGATGGTGGCGGTGTCCGGCCTGTCTCGCCGCTCGCAGCCGCGGGACCGAGCACGGCAGCGGAGCGGCCAGAAAGGATAGCTCCGTCCGGAGCTCTGAGGACCCACCGGCGGGATGGATGGGCCGGTGGGCAGAAAAAAACTTGCGGCAGGCGAGGATGGACGAAGATAGAGCAAGGCCTCGGCGGAGCTCCACTCAGGCACGTCCATCCTCCTCGGCTTCCGGCCACGCCCTGAAAAATATTTTAATATTTATTTTATTTATTTTTTTGCCAAGAATTCAGCTTTAATGACCTGACTATGGTCTGTATGGCAGCATCTCCTTAGTCCATCATTTGACATATGCCTGTATAGATGGATTATTTCCAGGCTACATATAATGTGAAATCAGATATATTTGTTCACAAATATGTCCACATAGTAACATATCAGAGTTGTATTTCAATGACAGCTTAGATCTGATTTATAAAAAAATAAATCGGGGAATGTGGAAGAGACTCATAATAAATGTATTATCAGAAGGATACTGTGGTGGATTTATGTCAGCTGTCCAGATGAATTCTTCCTGAAATCTGCAATCTGCATATGTATACCGTCCTCACAATGCACAGATGTTATTATAAGATGGTCTCAGCTGCTTGTTGTGGTGTAGACGCAGACCCACCAGGATCGCTCCTAGCCTGAACCTATCTCCGCTAATAGATCTCATAGAGAGTTACCAGGCACTGAGCATACACATCAATGGAAGTGTCAGCAGACAGTTATATTACATAACCGGAGAGAACGACATCCCAGCATTCTAAACTTATCACCCAGATATTTTATTAATGGATGGGGGGAAGCAAATTGTTTCCTCTTCAAAACTGCTAACCACACATTGCAGGGTTTTAATCTGAGTGATGAAGCATGTGGGTGAATGATTCCTTTATTACACGGCCCCCTAATTATATGTTTAACCACTTGCTTACTGGGCACCTAAACCCCCCTCCTGCCCAGACCAATTTTCAGCTTTTAGCGCTGTCGCTCTTTGAATGACAATTGCGCGGTCATACAAAACTGTACCCAAATGAATATCATTTTTTCCCCACAAATAGAGGTTTCTTTTGGTGGTATTTGATCACCTCTGGGTTTTTTATTTTTTGTTAAAAAAATTAAAAAAGACAGATTAAAAAAAAATAAAAAATACAAACCCGTTTTATATTTTGTTAATAAATTTTGCCAAAGGGTAATTTTTCTCCTTCATTGATGTATGCTGATGAGGCTACACTGATGGGCACTGATAGGCTGCACTGATGGGCACCGCGATAGGCTGCATTGATGAGCACTGATAAGGCTGCACTGATGGGCCCTAATAGGCGGCACTGGTGGCCACTGGTGAGGTGGAACTGGTGGGCGCTGAGAGGTGGCACTGATGGGCGGCACTGAAGGGCATTGATAAGTGGCACTGAAGGGCACTAATAAGTGGCACTGATGGGTGGCAGTGATGGGCACTGATTGGCACAGGTACTTGAAACATAAGCTGGTGATCGGTTGTCAGCGTGAGAAGAAAAAAACAATTACTGATCTTCTGTTTACACCAAGTGATCAGCTGTCATTGGCTGACAACTCATCACATGATAAGGGGACCGGGATCAGTCCCTTACTCGGATCTGTGATCACCCGAGTCTCTTGACTTAGGTGATCACAGCATGCACCGCACACACCCTTCAGGGGGAGTGGCAAGCCTGCTAGGGGAGGACATCAATAGACATACTCCCGGCAAAGAGGATCCATGCTGTAGCCGTCATTCGGCTATAGTGTGGATCTGAAGCCGTTAAAGTATAACTAAAGGCATTTTTTGGATATAATAGAGAGGGGTAATAGAACTGTCAGGTTTTAATGTCTGTGCCCCATTGGGGGGATTGACCCTCTCTATTTGTCATGTTTACCATTTTCATCGAAAGTGAAAGTAAAAGAAAATCCAACATTTTGGGACGTCCCGAGAAAAGGACTCGAGGTAAAATCTAATGGGGATGTTGGTTCTGGTGAGCCTGGTGACAACCAGGGATTCCCTTACGTTGGAGGGATTTCCTCTCATTCCTGTTTTGGCTATGGGACAGGAAGTGAGGTGAACTCTCCTTTTTGGGACATAGATGGAAAAAAACCCCAGATGGGTTAAAACCCTCCCATACTCTATCCAAAATGGAGGAACGTTAGGCTTTAAAGTAGTACAGGCAAAGTTTTATTAAACTTCTGCTTAGTGGTGTCTTAGTTCTTTGCCTTTCCCCTCCATACCCCCTTATCTATAGTCTTCATTTGCTGTGAGGTTTATTATGATTGCCTGGACCCATCACATGCACTCATCAAGAGTGCTGACTATGCCCTCCCTTTCCACCCATCTCCTCCAGTCATCAGTGAAAATGATTCTATGAATGGAGGAGGTGGACCTTTCACTCATCTACCCATGTTGTGAGTAGCATTAACTATGGGACACTGCTCATGGGAGGTCTGAATGTATCACAATTTTGCTCTGACCCCGGACATGCCCCTTTCCTGCCATTTTAGGGTGACATTGTCAGGGCTGGGCTCAGCCCTTCCTTCTCAGAGCTGGCCACTCAGCTGTCAGATCCTATCACTCCACAGGTACTCAGCTGTTGATGATATCCTGCTCGTCACTCCTGCCTACTTAAAGAGGAAGTAAACCCTGATGGGTTTACTTCCTCTTTGATTCCCTGCAAAGGTAAAGCATAATGGACTACTATGCATCCCTTATGTGTCACTTACCTGACACAGGAGTCAGCGAAGTCACCGCTGTCCCCTGTAGTCCGGAGCATCCATCTTCTCGGTGGGTCTCGCTGCTCCGCCGCTGTCATTCGGCGAAGCCGCAATGACGTCACTCCCGCGCATTCACACGGTAGCCGCCACTCGCGGCATATCGCCGTTGACAGCGGCGCGCTCAGTGCGCCTGCACGCAGTTGTCTACGGCGCATGCGCTGTAGACAGCAGTGCCTGTCTTTAGGCAAATATTTCCTAAACCGTGTAGGTTTAGGAGATATTTCTTGGACCTACAGGTAAGCCTTAATCTAGGCTTACCTGTAGGTCAAAGTTGGTTGTAAGGGTTTACAACCACTTTAAGCTGTTCAGCTCCATCTCCTGTGGTCCTGTTCAAGACTTGCTTTGCTGACATCCCTTCTGGCTCCAGATCCTGCTTGCTGTTCCACTACATTGATCTCTGACTTCTGGCTTGGCTGACAATCCATTATGGTTCCTGAACTTTGGCTATGTTTTGACTACATTTGATTTTTTTACTTTTATTATTATAAGTGTGATTTAACTGTACTTCTGCCTCGGACTGATTTCATGGTTTCTGACAGACATGCTTTTCTACTTGCTTGAAAACTGCCCCTTTGGTCAGAGGGACGTTTGGAGGTATGCCATACCTATGAAGTTGGGCTTGAGGTTGAGGCTTTTCACTTTCTGAATGCTCCCCAGTTGTGAGTTATCTAGGGTATGGCAAGTAGGGCCCCAAAAGAGGGGGGAGCTGCACAACATAGCATGTTTGCCTCTTTAGTTGAATCTGAGTTACAATGGTCCAGCTTATGATGTAACAATGTACTGTATATACCATACCTGGCCGATCCCCGAGAACCTGGAAATCACTGAAGTACACACCGCTACTCCAATAATTCCCCACTTGCTCCTCAGTGGCTGTCCTGCTACAATGTGATTTGTTCGCTTGTTCTGCATGGTCGTTTTCAAAAGGTTGCTTTGCATTTTCTCAATAAATGTAAAGCATTCTTTAATTGAATGAAGTGTAGAGGTGGAGTGATGATGTCACAGTCATTCAATCAGGTCACGTGTACACCCTCTTAGATAGGTGCTAGGATTAGTTAGATTTAGTTCTGGCTCACTGTGTTCAGTGGAGCTGCATTTTTGTTGTTAGGTAAATTTAGCTTGTCTCACTGTATCCAGTGTGGCTGTAGATGCTGTGTTAGGCAAATTTAGCTGCGCTCACTGTAATCAGTGCAGCTGCATGTGATTAGTTAGGTCTGCTCAGTGTTTCAGCTGCTGGTGGTTTCATAGCTTCCTCTGCTTTCCAGAGAACAGTAGCATCCTATAGAACAGGGATATGCAATTAGCGGACCTCCAGCTGTTGCAGAACTTTAAGTCCCATGAGGCATAGCAAGACTCTGACAGCAATAAGCATGGCACCCAGAGGCATGATGGGACTTGCAGTTTTGCAACAGCTGGAGGTCCTCTAATTGCAGATCCCTGCTCTAGAACATAGGCACACCTCCCAGCTTTTTGAGATGGGAATGAGGGACACCTAATAACAAAAGTATGTAGGCATTGGACACACCCTGCCCCGCCCCCTTAAAGGAGAATTAACGTTAAACCCACAAGTGCTTTTTTTTTTTTGCCACTACTATTCTTTTATATTGGCTTTTAAAATTTACAAATGCAGCCATTTGGAATTTGGATGAAGCACTTATTAGCACTGGGAAACACTTTTTGAAAGATAAATAGTGCATTTTTTATACAACTATATAGATGAGACCAAAATGAGGGACAAAATGAGGAGGAAAGAGGGACAGTGTTCCAAATCGGGGGCAGTCCCTCAAAATCAGGGACAGTTGGGAGCAATGCATAGGTGGGGAATAATGCATAGGTAGGAAGTAGCATTAATATTTATACAGTCCTGGCCAATCCCAGGGAGGGCGGCCCTAAAGACTGCTGGGAGTCTTTTATAAATACTCATAGCTGCCATATATTTTACTTTAGGAGAAGAGCACAGCCTGGGGGCTTGCTGCCCTGCAGTTCAGCCCTGCCTTGTGCTTGCTGTCTGTGAGACCTTAGGTGGGTGACCTGAGGGCCTGGATGCCGAAGCTGCAGAGAGCTGACTGAGGGGCTGCCTGCTGAAGAGCTAGTCTGATATCACTGGAGAAAGCTGTTGCATTGATGTTTGAAGGTGGCAACCAACTTTTCCTGGACATTTGTGAGTACAAACTGCTGTGAAAGATCTTATGCCATGTACACACGACCGGACTTTGACAGCAACGTTTCGACGGAACGAATCTGTCAGACAATTCATATGCAGGTCCGATGGACCAACAACGACATAAGGGCAGCTATTGGTTACTGGCTATTGAACTTCCTTTTTCTTGTCCTGTTGTATGTCATTGCGCTAAACAATCAGACTTTGTTGTGATCGTGTGTAGGCAAGTCTGTTTCAGCGGAACTCAACCGATAAGTCTGTCAGCGTTCATTCTGACAGAAAGTCCGATCGTGTGTATGTGGCATTGGAGACTTTTAGGCTGCTGCCACCTGTCTGGTTCTAGAGAGTCAGTTTGCTTCTGCAAGGACCTCAGCTTCAGCTCTACAGAAGTCTACTGTCCTCAACCTATATATATATGTTCTTTTTTTTTTTTAAGTATCTCACTTTATTCTCTAAACCCTATCCCAGTTACTCCAAAAATAAAAACACCAAAAAGAACACCCCTAGAGTTGTTATCAAGGCAAAGTCTGCAGGGCAATCTACTGGGAAAAGAACCTGGGCAATTTCCAGTGGCTCCTTCGGTGGTAGCACTACCCTTGAAAGTTAATGCAGATCACTGAATTAGTGGTGTCTACTACAGTAATTTCCAGCTTCCACGGGTAGCAGCCAGGTATGGTATATGCATAGTTACATTTAGGGTTGCACCGATTAAATTTTTGTATCCGCGAGGAGAAGTATCGATACTTGTGCTCAAGTACTCGCTGATACCACATACCGATACTTTTGCAGTATGATTTGAGCCCATGCTAAATTAATGGGCTCAAATTGCACTGCAAAGAATTGCTGTCCGAATCACATGTGGTTTCTTGCACCATTCCTGTGTGATCCCAGGCTGAAGTCACTATGACAGGCCTGGGCTCAAATTGCACTGTAAAGGTGTTGGTTTAGATATCGGAACATTTGCACAAGTACTCGTGCAAATGCTCAGTATCAGCATCAGTGCAACCTTACTTACATTGGCATATGTAGGTAAGGTTGCACCCCAAAGCTCAAAAACATGTGTGTGTGTGTGTGTGTGTGCGTGCGTGCGTGCGTGCGTGCGCGCGCATTTGTATATATACTGATATACTGACAGTGTTAGAAGGGCGGAGATTGGTGTCAGTAGGGGAGTGGACAGTGTAATTTGTTTTTATTTTTATTATTTTATTTTTTGAAATTTTTATAATTTTTTTACTATTTTTTTTAGGAGCCCTATTAGGGGGGCTTTGCTGAGATATCAGGGGTCCAACCAGGGGGAGTCTGCACCACACAAGGTGATTAGGGTGTTCCCAAGTACACCTGGCACACACCTACTGTATGTACATTGGTCTAAGCTGGATCAAAGTAATTATGTAAAAATATCCATACCTGGAATTCTTCTTAAACTAAAGGGGCAAACACGGTCCCTGTTCCTAAGTGGTGCAGCATCCCACCCCCAATTGGTTCCCAGGGTGCATGCCCTGCTTGCCATACCCTGAGATAACCTATAACAACTCAGAAATGGGAATATCTCTACTTCAACTCCAACTTTAGGGATGAGCTTCGTGTTCGAGTCGAACGTACGTTCGACTCGAACATTGGCTGTTCGTGCGTTCGGCGAATTCCGAACGTTTTGGCCGTTCGCGTCAAAATTCGAGTGACGCGCGCGCGGACCACAATGCACTGCGTTGGCGCAGTGCATTGCTGCCCGATGATTGGCCAAGCATGCACTGTGACCCCGCATGCTTGGCCAATCGCAGCGCCGGCAGCGAGGAGAGCCATGATTGGCCACAGGCATCCTGCCTGTGGCCAATCATAGCTCAGGCTGTGTAGTGCACGCCCCACACTATATAAGGCCGCCTTTAAGGCGGCCTCCTGTAGTGTGTTACTTTGCATCTGAAGCAGTGGGTGTTCTGTGTACCTTCAACACAGTACACACCAATCGTTTTTGGCTGATTTCCTATCTTGCTGCTGTGTAGTGGTTGTTGTCTGTGCCCTGACTGCAGTATACACCACTATATTCACCTCACCTATATAGCTAGTGATCTAGCTTTAACCACTTAACAACTGCCCATTGCCGATTAACGGCTTCAGGGCGGTTGTTTAACTCAGAGAGGCCGTTAATTAACGGCCTCCCAGAATTCTGCTCTCGCGTGCCCCGAGGTGTGCGCACTCGAGAGCATCCGTGACCGCCAGGTCCATAGGACCCGGCGCATCACGGTAAACGGCCGCTCATGGCGGCCGTTTACCACGTGATTGCTCCGTCAAATGACGGAGTGATCACTTGGAAACAAACCGGCGTCATGTTATGACGCCTGTTCCTCCCTCCCCTTTCTGTACCGATCGGTACAGCGGAGGGGAAAGAGATCGGTGTCAGCAGCGATGTGGGCTGCATCTGCAGTGCCCACATCGCTGCTCACCGAATTTAACCCCTCAATTCCCTGCCAATACTCTGCAATACCAGTGCATACTCTGCAGTACCCTGCCATTACTCTGCAGTACCCCGCCATTACTCTGCAGTACCCCGCCATTACTCTGCAGTACCCCGCCATTACTCTGCAGTACCCCGCCATTACTCTGCAGTACCCCGCCATTACTCTGCAGTGCAGTACCCTGCCATTACTCTGCAGTGCAGTACCCTGCCATTACTCTGCAGTACCCCGCCATTACTCTGCAGTACCCCGCCATTACTCTGCAGTACCCCGCCATTACTCTGCAGTGCAGTACCCCGCCATTACTCTGCAGTGCAGTACCCTGCCATTACTCTGCAGTACCCCGCCATTACTCTGCAGTACCCCGCCATTACTCTGCAGTGCAGTACCCCGCCATTACTCTGCAGTGCAGTACCCTGCCATTACTCTGCAGTGCAGTACCCTGCCATTACTCTGCAGTACCCCGCCATTACTCTGCAGTACCCCGCCATTACTCTGCAGTACCCCGCCATTACTCTGCAGTGCAGTACCCCGCCATTACTCTGCAGTGCAGTACCCTGCCATTACTCTGCAGTGCAGTACCCTGCCATTACTCTGCAGTGCAGTACCCTGCCATTACTCTGCAGTACCCCGCCATTACTCTGCAGTACCCTGCCATTACTCTGCAGTGCAGTACCCCGCCATTACTCTGCAGTGCAGTACCCTGCCATTACTCTGCAGTGCAGTACCCTGCCATTACTCTGCAGTACCCCGCCATTACTCTGCAGTACCCTGCCATTACTCTGCAGTGCAGTACCCCGCCATTACTCTGCAGTGCAGTACCCTGCCATTACTCTGCAGTACCCCGCCATTACTCTGCAGTACCCCGCCATTACTCTGCAGTGCAGTACCCCGCCATTACTCTGCAGTGCAGTACCCTGCCATTACTCTGCAGTAACCCCCATTACTCTGCAGTAACCCCCATTACTCTGCAGTACCCCCCAATACTCTGCAGTACCCGCCATTACTCTGCAGTACCCCAATACTCTGCTATTACTCTGTAGTACCCCGCCAATACCCCGCCAATACTCTGTAATACCCTGCCATAAATTGCCATACCCAGCCATACTCAGAGATACCCAGCCATACTCGGTGATACCCTGAAATACCCAGCCATAGATGCCCCCCACCCCTCACCGCCCTCCGGTGCTTCTACCAACTCGCCAGTACGATCAAAGCCAGAATCTTTTTTTTATTTTTTATTTCAGGCTTCCCAGCCTAGAGGTGAGATGTGGGGTCATATTGACCCCCCAGATTTCACTGTAAAGAGGACCTGTCACCCCATATTCCTATTACAAGGGATGTTTACATTTCTTGTAATAGGAATAAAAGTGATCAAAAATATATTTTTGGGAAAAAAAATGTCAAACTAAAATAAATAAAGTAAAATGAACAATAAAAAAATAAAATAAAAATTAAAGCGCCCATGTCCCCATGTGCTCGCATGTGCCACACATGTGAGGTATCGCCGAGAATGTTAGAGCGAGAGCAATAATTCTAGTCCTAGACCTCCTCTGCAACTCAAAACATGTAACCAGTAAAAAAATATTTAAAGCGTCGCCTATGGGGATTTTTTAAGTAGCGACGTTTGGCGCCATTCCACGGGCATGTGCAATTTTGAAGAGTGACATGTTTGATATCTATTTACTCAGCCTAACTTCATCTTTCACTTTATGCAAACATTGGGCTAACAAGTGGTTAATATAGAGCTTGCAGTCAGTAGTGTTAGGAGTGCGTGCTGTCTGCGTGCTCTGTACCCAGTACATACCGCTATAATATAGGGCAGGCCCCTACTTTCAAACATCCAACTTACAAACATCTCCTACTTGCAAACGCAAGGAGACAGCAGCAAGTGAGATGAAAAAAGATGGACGACAAAACAAAATTATACAGGGGTGATAACCCTTCCCTATGTTTTCCAAAAAGCTTAAAGATAGTTTTTTTGACTGGAGCTACACTTTAAAAATGTACCGGTTGAAAATGACAAACAGATTCAACTTAACACAACAAACCTACACAGTCCCTGTCTTGTTTGCACCGCCTGTATACTGCTGTTCTGAGTATATAGGGCCTGGGGGCCACACGCATTTCCTTTTTTTTAATATGGGTACGGGGTTCCCCTTAATATGCGTACAAGACCCAAATAGGCTGGTAATGGGCAGGGAGGGCTACCCATGCCATGTTTCTCAATGATTTTCAACCATATTGCAGGAACCAGATATAACATTAAAACCGCAAGCAGTTTTAAATGGTGTTATTTCCGTTTAATGTCATTTTGTGCAGGGACTGTTCTAAACACGGGAAACACGTGGCACTTCACAGGCATACTACAGACACCCCGCAGGCACCATATTTAAAGGAATATTTCACTTTTTTTTTTTCACTTTAATCGTCATTAAAATCAGTGCTCCCGCCAAAACGGTAGTTTTTAAAACTTTTTTTTGCAGTGACCCATGTCCCCTGAGGCAGGAGGCAGGTCGCCAAACCCTTTTTAGGACACTATCTTGCATATTAGCCGTTAAAATTAGCACTTTCCAATTCGAACGTTCGAGTCCCATAGACTTCAATGGGGTTCTAACGTTCGTCCCGAACGCGGGGGTCGTTCGCAAGTTCTGGTGCGAACCAAACCGGGGGGTGTTCGGCTCATCCCTATCCAACTTCATAGGTCTGGCATACCGCCAAACCTCTCTCTGGCCAAATGGGCAGTTTTTCATCCTAAAATGGCAAGAAAGGGGCATGCCAGCAGTGTAGGGTCAGAGGAAATATGTGATGTCCTGGCTGTTGCTGAGTTTGGAGGACTCCATGGTAGGGTGGATTTGATTTAAATCAATACTAAAAAGCGCGTGACCTGTTTGGACCCCAATGCAACATAAGCATGCCTCCATCCCTATATTGATAAAAGAAAAATGAAAGTGGATTGTGGGACTTTAAATGAGGCATGGATATGTATTTGAAATGGTCTAGGATACCTGAAATGTTATTCATTGTCACTGTCCCTGCAGGAAAATCTGTATACCCATAAAGAATTGCTAATCAATCCAATAAATGAAATACAGATACTGAATAGTAGGTATATATAATGTATCATAATATATAATACATGGATCATGCAACAAGAAGCATAATTAATTGTAGTAATAATCATATTGACATATTTAATGTATATAATGGATAGACATAATTGGTACAAGCAATCACAATTAAAAAATTGAATGGACATACAAAGCAGGTGAACATGGTTATCCTAATAAATATAACAATAAATTAATAAACTTTCATTTTTCTTTTATCAATATAGGGATGGAGGCATGCTTATGTTGCATTGGGGTCCAAACAGGTCACGCGCCTTTTAGTATACATATACCAGGGTGGAAGACACCCATTCCCCTTGTGACCTGCTATGGAAATACAAAAACCCAATATATCCAAATGATTGTATACCCTCAGTTTTTAGATTTCTGAGTTAATTTATATTTTGGCATCTCCCCCACTAGTTTGTATCATCATTAGGATCTACATTAATATACCCCTTTCATTAATGGGTCATTATATCAAAGTCTCTTTTTATTAATGTTCTGATATTTCAGCTAATCAGCTTTCTCTTTTCATGCCCTTTGGCTCGTCCAGCCCACTGGATGGGTGGTCCTGTTTATTTTGGTCTTTCTCTCCTGGGGTTGCGAGGCATCCAGCTCCCTCTCCCCCGCCCCCAGGGTCAGGCCAGCAGCTCACTTCACACATTCCATCAGGAGGAGAGGTTCTATGGGCTCTGATCTACACTCTGATCTACACTCTAGGTAATTAGGAGGTCCTATTTAAGGATCAATCTAGACACATGCTTGCACAACACTTAGACTTTTGTGTATATATATATATA
The DNA here is from genome assembly GCF_037356315.1 of Lithobates pipiens. NCBI lineage: Eukaryota > Metazoa > Chordata > Amphibia > Anura > Ranidae > Lithobates > Lithobates pipiens. The sequence goes on from NW_027507764.1 coordinate 77,484,637, forward strand.
TGCTATTTAACCCCTTTTTTCTATCACTTACTACTTAGTTTATTTCATTATATATACACTCACTTATTTGTAATGTTTCTCATCACCTAGTCACTTCTTGATAGGTGTTTAAGCCTAGGTGGACAGTGTTGTTTTTTGCAATCCCCCGTTACTTCACACACATTTTATAAACACATTTTTTTTTTTTTCCCCATTTAAAACGTCATTATTCATTATAGCTTTTATCATCCAATTTTCATTTTATTTTACTTCACAACATTTATTTTTTCAATTCATTTTATTTATTTACTCTTCTTTTAGATTCTGATCTGTGGCCCATATGTGCATACCTCATACTCTGGCATTGTGGTGTGGCTGTTCGCTTCTCCCGTTGGCCGCTGTTTCCCACTGCCCCTTCTCCATTCTTCCAGGTTCCTTGGGGAGCTATGGCTTAGGGTGAGGGGGATGTGTCCCCGCCTCAACCCCGGGGGAGACAGTTCATCCAGTGCCACCATCCTATTCCCTTTTTGGGTCTGTTGGGTTACTTATCTGAATGTGGCCAAAGGTAATGCATTCACATTCAACACCTGCTCTCTTTTTGAAAGCAATGATTTTTCATTTGAGACTGTGACCGACCAATTTACTCATTTATTTCATCTCTTTATTTAGCGATTTTTTTTTTGATGCATCCCACTCCTGATGATTGGCTGAAATCGCCATGAAACGCGTAGAGTCCATACTCAGGGATGCCAAGTCAAGTTTGCTACAATCATGAATTTCTTTTATTAATTTATTGTTATATTTATTAGGATAACCATGTTCACCTGCTCTGTATGTCCATTCAATTTTTTAATTGTGATTGCTTGTACCAATTATGTCTATCCATTATATACATTAAATATGTCAATATGATTATTACTACAATTAATTATGCTTCTTGTTGCATGATCCATGTATTATATATTATGATACATTATATATACCTACTATTCAGTATCTGTATTTAATTTATTGGATTGATTAGCAATTCTTTATGGGTATACAGATTTTCCTGCAGGGACAGTGACAATGAATAACATTTCAGGTATCCTAGACCATTTCAAATGCATATCCATGCCTCATTTAACTAGTTGCTGACCGCCGGCCGTCAAATGACGGCCAGGCGGCGCACCTATTGTGGCGGGAGGCCGTCATATGACGGCCTCCCGTTTAAACAGGGAATGCGCGCGACCGAGCGCGCGCATCCCTGTTTCTTCGGTGGCGGCGTGTCACGGAGACACCGCTCGCCACCGAAGGGGGTGAACAGCCATTCGTTATGGCTGTTTACCACGTGATCGGCCGTGATGAAGTCACGGCCGATCACAGATGGTCACACCTCGAACGTGCACGGCGCATGCGCGCGAGCGCGTCGGTGGCGGTGTGTTCCCCAGGAACACTGTTCGTCACCGACGCTGGTAAACAGCCATTGGCCGGCTGTTTACCCACGTGATCGGCTGTGATCCTTTCACAGCCGATCACAAAAATGTAAACAAACTGCGGTAACGGGATGTTACCGGGTTCTCCTCCTCACACACTGATCGTGTATGAGGAGGAGATTGCGGTAACATCTCGTTACCGCATACAGTGTACACCAATCATACTGATTGCCCCCCCCCCAATAAAGAGGACCTGTCACCACCCCTCATAATACCTGTCAATCACAGTCCATCAGAGTACCTGTCACAGTCCATCAGAGTATTTGAGTACCTGTCACAGCACATCAGAGTACCCGAGTACCTGTCACAGCCCATCAGAGTACCCGAGTACCTGTTCCAGTCCATCTGTGTACCAGAGTACCTGTCACAGTCCATCTGAGTACCCGATTACCTGTCACAGTCCATATGAGTACCTGTCACCGCCCTTCAGAGTACCCAAATACCAGTCACCAAACCATCAGAGTACCTGTCACCAGGCCATCAGAGTACCCGAGTACCTGTCACCAGGCCATCAGAGTACCCGAGTACCTGTCACCAGGCCATCAGAGTACCCGAGTACCTGTCACTAGGCCATCAGAGTACCCGAGTATCTGTCACCAGGCCATCAGAGTACCCGAGTACCTGTCACCAGGCCATCAGAGTACCCGAGTACCTGTCACCAGGCCATCAGAGTACCCGAGTACCTGCCACCAGGCCATCAGAGTACCCGAGTACCTGCCACCAGACCATCAGAGTACCCGAGTACCTGTCACCAGACCATCAGAGTACCCGAGTACCTGTCACCAGGCCATCAGAGTACCCGAGTACCTGTCACCAGGCCATCAGAGTACCCGAGTACCTGTCACCAGGCCATCAGAGTACCCGAGTACCTATTTGCAGCCCATGTCTCATAGAATATACGTTGGGGTGTTTGCTTTCCAAAATGGGGTCATTTTGTGGGTAATTTCACTGTCCTGGTGCGCCAGGACCTTCAAAAGTGTGATGGGTAGGAATGAAATGAGATGTGTCATTTATGCTCCTAGAACGCCTGAACGTACTACTTCAATGTTCGGCCTCTCTATGTGGCCAGGCTGTGTAAAAGTCCTACACATGTGGTATCGCCATACTCGGGAGGAGTAGCAGAATGTATTTTGGGGTGTAATTTTTGCTATATACATGCTATGTGTTAGAAATATCTTATAAATTGACAATTTTGTGTAAAAAAAAATGCGTTTTAATTTTTTTCCACATATTCCAAAAACTTCTGGAAAAAAATGAACCGTTCAAAAGACTCATTATGCCTCACAGATTATACGTTGGGTCGTTTGCTTTCCAAAATGGGGTAATTTTATGGGAAATTCCATTATCCTGGTACTCCAGGGCCTTCAAAAGTGTAATAGGTGGTTGAGAAATGAGATGCGTCATTTTTGCTCGTAGAACGTCTGAAGGTACTACATCAATGTTGGTGCTCTGTATGTGGCCAGGCTGTGTAAAAGTCCTACACATGTGGTATCGCCGTACTCGGGAAGAGTAGCAGAATGTATTTTGGGGTGTAATTTGTTGTATGCATATGCTGTGTGTGAGAAATAACCTGATAATATGACAATTTAGTAAAAAAAAATTAAAAAAAATAAAAAATCTTCATTTTGCAAAGAATTGTGGGAAAAAATGACAACTTAAAAAAACTCACCATGCTACTTACTTAATACCTTGGGATGTCTACTTTGTAAAAAGGGGTCATTTGGGGGGTATTTGTACTTTCCTGACTTGTTAGTATCTCAAGAAATGAGGTACACCTGATGTACTGAAGGCCTGATCAGAAGTGATCAATTTTCAGTGATTGGCACCATAGTTTGTAGACTCTATAACTTTCACAAAGACCAAATAATATATACTAATGTGGGTTATTTTTACCAAAGATATGTAGCAGTATAAATTTTGGACAAAATTTATGAAGAAAAATTACTAATTAGCAAAAATTTATGACAGAAACGAAGAAAAAGGCATTTTTTTTTCACAAAATTTACGTTTTATTTTATTTATAGCACAAAAAATAAAAAACCCACTAGTGATTAAATACCACTAAAAGAAAGCTCTATTTGTGTGGAAAAAAGGACGCAAGTTTCATATGGATACAGTGTAGGATGACTGAGTAATTGTCATTCAAACTGTGAGAGTGCTGAAAGCTGAAAATTGGTCTGGTCAGGAAGGGGGTGTAACTGCACTGTATTGAGGTGGTTAAAGTCCCACAATCCACTTTCATTTTTCTTTTATTGATTTAAATCACTAGTAAAAAGGCTTGATTTAAATCAACATTTTTAAAGAGGGATTCCACCAAAAAAAATAAAAAATTAAAAGCCAGCAGCTATAAATACTACAGCTGCTGACTTTTAATAAATGGACACTCACCTGTCCCGGGTTCCAGCGATGCCGGCAGCCGAGGCCGATCGATCCCTCGGCTGCTGCCGCCACCATTCTAGGTGAGGGAATCAGGAAGTGAAGCGAATCGGCTTCACTTCCCGGTTCCCTACTGCGCATGCGCGAGTCGCGCAGCGCAATAGGAATTCTCCGCGCTGTCTCTGAGACCCGTGTGTGTCCCAGCAGACAGTGCGGCAGGACAGGAAATGGCGTAGACTCCCACGGGAGTCTATGCCCGGAAGTGGGTGTAAATACCTGTCTTTGACAGGTATCTCCACCCCCCTCCCCCCTGAAAGGTGCCAATGGTGACACCAGAGGGGGGGAGGGTTCCTATCAGCGGAGGTTCCACTTTAGGGTGGAACCCCGCTTTAACCACTTCAGCCCGGGAAGAATTTACCCCCTCCCTGACAGGCCATTTTTTTGCGATACGGCACTGCATCACTTTGACAATTGCGCGCGATGCTGTACCCAAACAAAATTGACGTCCTTTTTTTACCACATGTAGAGTTTTCTTTTGGTGGTATTTGATCACCTCTGCAGGTTTTATTTTTTGCGCTATAAACAAAAAAGAGTGACAATTTTGAAAAAAAAAAAAAAAACACAATATTTTTTACTTTTTGCTATAATAAATATCCCAATTTAAAACAAAAAAAAATATTAATTTTTTCCTCAGTTTAGGCCGATATGTATTCTTCTACATATTTTTGGTAAGTAATAAGCAATAAGCATATATTGACTGGCTTGCGCAAAAGTTATAGCGCCTACAAAATAGGATATTGGTTTATGGCATTTTTATTATTATTTTTTTTTTCTAGTAATGGTGGCAATCTGTGATTTTTATCAGGACTTCGGCATTGCAGATTGGACACTTTTGGAATTTTTTTGAAACCATTGACATTTATACAGCGATCGGTGCTATAAATAGCCACTGATTACTGTAAAATGTCACTAGCAGGGAAGGGGTCAACACTAGGGGGCGATTAAGGGGTTAAAGGTGTTCCCTCACTGTGTTTTCTAACTGTGGGGGGATGGGAATGTCTGGGAAAGGAGACCGGTCGGTGTTCCTATATACTAGGAACACACGATCTGTCTCCTCTCCCCTGACAGAATGTGGACTTATGTGTTTACACACACACAGATCCACAGTCCTGCTCTGTCAGGAGGGATCACGAGAGCCCGGCAGACATTGCGGCCACCAGGCACGCTCTTTGGCTCCTCAGTGACATGGCGGCGTGCGTGTGCCCCCTATACTGCGGAGAAAATCATATGATGCCCAATCCCATCTGTGGACGTCATTTGACTATAAGCTGGGAATTAAGTGGTTAAAGATTAACTGTCCCCTCTGTCCCACATCGGCTCCTCCTCTGACCCGCTGTTGACTCACCAACAGTCCCATTCACTTTAATGGGACAGCTGGTGATGTGGCAGTGATACTGCCATGATGAATATGAGATGACAGGTGCTCTTTAAATGTAAGGACTCATTCTTGCTGGTAGTTAGAATCTTTATGACAAAGTGGTTATGGCTAAGGCCTTATAGGCTGAAACGCGTCAACTGACTTAATCTGCATTTGTTCACTGTGGCTATTCAATAAAATGAAGACATTTTAAGAGCAACAACCGGAGTGCGGTTCATTTTTTCCACATTGCTCAGCCAGCGACTGTGGATCGAGCACATGGGAGCTCTGCTATCTATGTGGTGTATGGGTAGTAGCACTGACTTTTCTGTTTATAGTTAGAATCTTTAATATTTACAAACAAAATTAGGATTTCCTATTTAGAATAATAAGCTGTCAGGTTAGTAAAACAGCGATATCACAACCAATTTAATCATACAGTTTGTAGTGTACTTAGATTTGAAAAGCAATAGGATAAAGGAATATTCTTGAACTTTGTTTTATCTCGTAGTTACTGTGAAATTGTGTGAATGCATCAATGCAGTGCATGATATCTCAGCTTGCAGAGCTTGGATTCACTGAATAAGTTTACCAAAAATGTAAATATTGCAGAATATACAGCCTTGTGCTACATAACTAAAGTAGAAGTAAACTCCCCTATCGTTTTCAGCCAAGGAAGCTGCCATCTTTGCCTCTGTTTAATCTTCAACTGCTATGGTGCTGCACATGTGATTCGTTATGACACCAGCCATTGGATGGTTTGATAGTTTGGCTGAGCACAGCCAATGTGCAGTTAGCATTCCCGGCATGCCTTTTTTTTTTTAACTGTTTAAATCGATGGGTTTACTTCCACTTAAGTTCAATTTCATGCTGAATAAACTAAATTATTAATGTATCTTAAATAGAAAACTATCTTTGGATAGATTTCTACTCCAAAAGCATTTTCTTAAAATGCATTTCATAAAAATAAAATAAATTGATTTACAATAAAAAAAATCAGATTTAAATTTAAAAAAGAAACAAAACAGATTTGGAATCTTAAAAAAAAAAAAAAATCATTGATTTTTATCCACCCCGCTCCACGGTCACATAGAACCATTACGCTCAAGTACATGCAGGCAGCTTGTGATGCTCTTAATTGCTGTGTTGATAGATAGACAGACGGACGGATACTGTATTCTCACCAGGACTTTTTCCTTTATACAGGACTACTTATTTTACCAGTTACTCAATCTGATTACTTCCAGAAAGAGAAGTTCTCATGTTCTGTGTGAATAATTTGAACAGCTGATGCTCCTGCAGTGAGTGTGGACAGTATGCAGACAGTTATGTTAGTTACACAAGGATATATAGAACAGATTTAGCGAAAACTGGAGCTTGCCTGCCATCTAGTGTTAGTTTAGGGTAAACTAAATTTAAATTGTTTCTGGTTAAAATAAATTAGCTTGTTTTATCTCATAATATAATAAATATGCAGTAGATATAGCATGGTCCAGAAAGGCTATAGGGAACACAGAAAAAATCCTCATTTGTGGATTTTTCTTACTACTTAGTAATGTCGCTTTATAGCTTTCTTAGTAAAGCTACAATCACCTGGCCCTTCAGAGACAAGGGCATTCTTGATTTTTTTGTACCTGGAGGACTGGCTGTGTCCCACGTGTAGGGATTGTGACCGCTATCTGCAGAGGGCAGGAATGCTAACTGTCTGGGTATAGTCAAAGGAGAAGGAAAGGGAGTGGGAGAAGAGAAAACTCTGTGTGCACCTGATCTCACTGCATGCTATGTGTGCCACAATCGTCCACCCTAGTTATGATTGTCTGTGGTGTGTTGGGTGTTTAAGAACCCTTGGAAAAAATTAGGCAGCTCATTCATTTATAATATGAACAAATAGTAGGAGCAAGTGATCACAGGTGCATGCAATTTCCCAGTACAATGTTTCCAGCTTGCAGAGGAAATCTTTTCACAAGGATGTGTCCGATATCTGCAGTGGTAGGAGATCTGCAACTCACTCAGAGGAATTCCCTACACTTTTCTGGTACTGTGGCCCTCTAACCACTTCAGCTCTGAAAGGTTTACCCCCCCCACCCCTTCATGACCAGGCCATTATTGCTGTCCCCTCAAAATAAGTCAACACACAGCCATTAATGTCTAAACCGCTGGCAACAAAAGTGAGTACACCCCTAAGTGAAAATGTCCAAATTGGGCCCAAGTAGCCATTTTCCCTCCCCGGTGTCATGTGACTCATTAGTGTTACAAGGCCTCAGGTGTGAATGGGAGCAGGTGTGTTAAATTTGGTGTTATCGCTCTCACTCTCTCATACTGATTACTGTAAGTTCAAAAGAACTCTCCGAGGATCTGAAAAAAGAATTGTTGCTCTAAATAAAGATGGCCTAGTCTATAAGAAGAGTGCCAAGACCCTGAAACTGAGCTACAGCACAGTGGCCAAGACCATACAGCGGTTTAACAGGACAGGTTCCACTCAGAACAGACCTTGCCATGGTCGACCAAAGGAGTTGAGTGCACGTGCTCAGCGTCATATCCAGAGGTTGTCTTTGGGAAATAGACGTATGAGTGCTGCCAGCATTGCTGCAGAGATTGAAGGGGTGGGGGCTCAGCCTGTCAGTGCTCAGACCATACGCCACACACTGCATTAAATTGGTCTGCACGGCTGTCATCCCAGAAGGAAGCTTCTTCTAAAGATGATGCATAAGAAAGTCCGCAAACAGTTTGCTGAAGACAAGCAGACTAAGGACATATATTACTTGAATCATTTCCTGTGGTCTGATGAGACCAAGATAAACTTATTTGGTTCAGATGGTGTCAAGAGTGTGTGGAGGCAACCAGGTGAGAAGTACAAAGACAAGTGTGTCTTGCCTACAGTCAAGCATGGTGGTGGGAGTGTCATGATCTGGGGCTGCATGAGTGCTGCCGGTGTCCTATCATATATGGTCCCCCATCAGATAGTGTCCGCTGTGTACTGCACATGCGCAGTACACAGCACACACAGATTCCGAAAATAGCTGAGGATGAACGGCGCCTGCGCCGTGAGTCCAGGTTCTATCCCCACCATCCAAGTGGTAGGAATATAAAAGAGCCAAAAAAAATATTTACAAAAATGTGAGCGGTGTACTTTTTTGAGATACTGTATATCATATTCTGCCATACTTCACTTAAGAGTCTGAAATCAATTCGTAGTACAATGAAGTTGTTTTAAATTCAAACCATTTTGCCCATGTCTTGAAATATCTTCCGATCAGTGCCCTATTCCTACATGCTAATTCTTCCAAGAAATGGAGATCATCAACCTTTCGTAACCATTGAGAGATGGTAGGAATCGACTGTTTTCCCCAATAAGATGGAATTAGGGATTTGCCAGCATTTAATAAATGTGGAAATTTTTTACTAGTAATGGCAGCGATCAGCGATTTTTAGCAGGACTGCGACATTGCGGCAGACAAATTTGACACTAAGTGACACTTTTTGGGGACCAGTGATACCAATGCAGTGATCAGCGCTAACAAAATGCACTGTCTCTGCACTAAAGACACTGGCAGGGAAAGGTTTAAGCCTTTGTACACACGGTCGGAGATTCCGGCGAAATGTTTCCTATCGGACCGTTTTGTCGGATATTCCGACTGTGTGTGGTCTGCATCGGACTGTTTATATCCGACGGACCAACTTTTCCAACTTGCCGGTAAAATTTTCCGACAAAATGCTCCGATCGGACATACTCCGATCATGTGTAGCCTACTCCGACGGACAAAGTGCCACGCATGCTCAGATCAAATTCCTAGACCAAAGCTATTGGCTACTAGCCTGAACGTAGTCCCGTCGTAATGAAATAACGTCAGCACGTTATGTACAATCAGATTTTCCGACAACTTAGTCGGACCGTGTGTATGCAACATCACTTCCGGACCTCTTCCGGAATTAATCCGTCGGAGTTACTCCGACGGATTTGGTTGTCGGAATCTCCGACCGCGTGTACAAGGGCTAACATCAGGGGCGACCAAAGGGTTACCTGTGTTCTCTGGGAGCGCTTTCTAACTGTGTGGGGGATGCATTTACTGTGGAACTACAAAGATCGGTGTTCCGGTGCTTAGCAGAAACACAAGGTCTCTGTCTTCCCTTCTCAAAGAATGTCGATCTGCCTTGCTTACACAGGTAGACCGCCGTTCTGCTGATCTCTGGAACGTTTGGCAGGTTCTAGTGGACATCAGGTCCGCCGGACCTGCTGATTGGCTCCCACTGTACCCAATCACTAGGTACTGCCGCACTATATCTGCACGGGGTGGTCGCAGGGTGGTCGCTAAGCGGTTAAATGATCTGCACCTGATCTGCACCTGATTCAAATATCCCCGAAACAACCTGTTTCGGTAGCTTTAGTGACACCTGCGGTAGATTGTGTACTGTAGTTCTTAAAAGCGCCACTTTTAGGCCTTGTTCAAATGAGCATACTAAAGCGCACACCTGTGTAAGAGCCGTGTTTACCTGCACAGGGTTGCACAGATGTTCCATGCAGGCAGTCCCATCCATGTCTATTGGTATTCAGCAGCTGCATGGACACAGCTACTGCTCCCAGTTTGAAATCTGTGTGGGTGCGGGTCCACGGATTTCATTGTATTAAGGGCTGATGTACTAATGTGTTTTAGATGCATTGTAATTGCTTTAACCAAGCATCACAATGCCTTCTATGGAAGAATAAATGCAAACTTTTTTTCAAGATGACCTAATCTGAACTCAGAAGCATAGAACAAGAGATGGCAGCTGGGTTGCTGCCTTGAAAAATATAAGGGAACCTTGTAAAGATTACTCAACATGAAAGGGTAACCTTGGGGAGCTAACACCTATCTCATATATGAAGATTGTATACAGTCTATTAGAAAGTAGACTCAAAGTTCTCATTTAGCCCTTAGCACAATACTATACACCCTTACAAATTTCTGTCAAATCTTTGCTTTAAAGCATATCTATGGTCAAAATGTAAAATCATAATTACTTGTGAGCTTAAACAAAGGGCACTGCTGTAATTACCCCTCAGCTTTAATAAAGGGCCCTACCATAAAGAAAAAGTAAAAAAAAAAAAAAAAAAAAGCATATATTAATTTCCACATTGTACTTCAATTATTTTTAGCCGACTCCTATTAATTTGAATGATCTTAAAGTTTGTAGATTAACTTCGTAAAGATCCCCACACATTTACTTCCTTGAATTCTGTGACATGTATTCACTATGCCCTGTGAGTAGGCACTGCTGTGTCACACATTTCATAGAGCCTGCCGCTGCCTTCTGGTTTACGGAGGTACTGGGAGGAAGAGTTTTCAAGAGGGAAAGTCAGTGCAGGAATGCTTGCAGGCAGTAAGGTACCATGGAATATGTAGTCCTTAGAAATGGAAAGTAAACAGCAGAGGAGAAGCAGCAAATCATGCAGGGAATCCAGAAAGTTGGATGTAACAACATGAAAGCTGATTTTTTTTCAAGTAAGCTTATTTTGTATTGTTGAATATAACCACTGTTTGTATTGTTATTATAATGCTTATTATAAAATGAAAATGTAATCTGTGACCATAGAATTCCTATAAAACAGGGATGTCAAACTCAATTTCATTAAGGCTGCTTTCACACTGGGGCGGTATTTAGGCGTTACAGCGCTAAAAATAGCGCCTGTGTAGCGCCTGAAAAAAACCGGCCCCTTTCACTCCAGTGTGAAAGCCGGAGGGCTTTCACACTGGAGCGATGCGCTGGCAGGACGGTGAAAAAAGTCCTGCTAGCCGCATCTTTGGAGCGGTGAAGGAGCGGTGTATTCACCGCTCCTAAACCGCTCCTACCCATTGAAATCAATGGGACACCGCAGGAATACCGCCGGCAAAGCGCCGCTGCGGCGGCGCTTTGCGGGCGGGTTTAACCCTTTTTCGGCCGCTAGCGGGGGTTAAAACCACCCCGCTAGCGCCCGCAGACCGCCGCTAAAACGACTGTAAAGCGCCGCTAAAAAGAGCGGCACTTTACCGCCGACGCCTCTCCCGCCCCAGTGTGAAAGCAGCCTAAGGGACACGTGAGCATTATTGTTGCCCCCAAAGGGCCAGTTGTATCTGTAAGACTATGTTTGCGAAGTTCAGGAGTACGTATGCACAGAGTGCAGAGTTCAGGAGTACACAGCAAGCAGAGTTCAGAAGTACATAGTGTACAGAGTGCAGAGTTCAGGAGTATGCAGTGTACAGAGTGCAGAGTTCAGGAGTGCGTTATGTGCAGAGTTCAGAAGTACACAGCAAGCAGAAATCAGAAGTACATGGCGTACAGAATGCAGAGCTCAGGAGTGCATTATGTACACAGTTCAGGAGTAAAATGCCAGCAGAGTTCAGGAGTTTCATGGTGTACAGAGTGCAGAGCTCAAGAGTACGTGGCGTACAGAGTGCAGAGTTCAGGCGTACAGAGTGCAGAGTTCAGGCGTACAGAGTGCAGAGTTCAGGCGTACAGAGTGCAGAGTTCAGGAGTACATGGCGTACAGAGTGCAGAGTTCAGGAGTGCATGGTGTACAAAGTGCAGAGTTCAGGAGTATATGGCGTACAGAGTGCAGCATTCAAGAGTACGTGGCATACAGAGTGCAGAGTTCAAGAGTACGTGGCGTACAGAGTGCAGAGTTCAAGAGTACGTGGCGTACAGAGTGCAGAGTTCAAGAGTACGTGGCGTACAGAGTGCAGAGTTCAAGAGTACGTGGCGTACAGAGTGCAGAGTTCAAGAGTACGTTGCGTACAGAGTGCAGAGTTCAGGAGTGCATTACAGAGTTCAGGGGTGCGTTACTTACAGAGTACAGAGTTCAGGAGTATGTGGCGCACAGAGTGCAGAGTTCAGCAGTACGTGGCGTACAGAGTGCAGAGTTCAGCAGTACGTGGCGTACAGAGTGCAGAGTTCAGGAGTGTGTTACATACAGAGTGCAAAGTTCAGGAGTGCATTACATACAGAGTGCAGAGTTAAGGAGTGCGTTACATTAAGAGTGCAGAGTTCAGGAGTGCATTACATGCAGAGTGCAGAGTTCAGGAGTGCATTACATGCAGAGTGCAAAGTTCTGGAGTGCGTTACATACAGAGTGCGGAGTTCAGGAGTACGCAGCTTAGAGAGTTCAGAGTTCAGGAGTACGCAGCATAGAGAGTGCAGAGTTCAGGAGTACACAGCATAGAGAGTGCAACGTTCAGGAGTATGCAGCATAGAGAGTGCAGAGAGTGCACATACAAGAACAAAAAAGCAGTGATCGATTAAACAAAAATTATATACATAGGAAAAAGCAAACAGGGACAGGAAGAAAAAATATAAAATATATTGGGAAAGAAAATAGCCAAGGGTATGGAATACCAGGGACAAGCAGATCTAAAATTAAAGATAAATTATCAAAGAATTCTGTATATGGTATTATATTTAGCATGGGGGCCCCAGGATGTCATGGCATAGGGTTTTTTTTTTAGGGGTGTGAAGTTACACCGAAGTTACACACGGCAAACGTCGCTACTTAAAAATCCCCATAGGCGACAATTTAATTTTTTTTTACTGGTTATATGTTTTGAGTTACAGAGGAGGTCTAGGGCTAGAATTATTGCTCTCGTTCTAACGTTCGCAGCGATACCTCACATGTTTGGTTTGAACACAGTTTTCATATGTGGGCGGGACTTACGTATGCGTTCGCTTCTGCATGCTAGCACATGGGGACAGGGGCGCTTTAAAAAAAAAAAATGTTATTGTTCATTTTACTTTATTTATTTTAGTTTGACATTTTTTTCCCCAAAAATAAATTTTTTGATCACTTTTATTCCTATTACAAGGAATGTAAACATCCCTTGTAATAGGAATATGGCATGACAGGTCCTCTTTACAGTGAGATATGGGGTCAATAAGACCCCGCGTCTCACTTCTAAGCTGGGAAGCCTGAAAAAAAAAGATTCTGGCTTTGATCGTATTGGCGAGTCGGTAGAAGCACCGGAGTGGGAAAGTTTACTTCCTCTTTAACCCCCTGAGCCATAATTAGGCATAAGGCACCCTGCCTTTGGCCAATTATGGCTCTCTTTGCTGTCGGTGCTGTGATTGGCCAAAGCATTCTTGGCCAATCATCCGCCAGCAATGCACTGCAATGGCTCAGTGCATTATGGGGCATGACGCGCCAGTCGAATTTGGCACGAATGCCCCATAACAATCAGCCAACAGCCAATGTTCGAGTCAAACTCATGTTCGACTCGAACAGAAAGCTCATCCCTAGCCATCAGTATTACAAGCAAAGCAGCTTCATTATTATACCATTAACCACTTGACCACTGGGCACTTAAACACCCTTAATAACCAGACCAATTTTTCAGCTTTCGGTGCTCTCACATTTTGAATGACAATTACTCAGTCATGCAACACTGGACCTATATGAAATGTTTGTCCTTTTTTTCCACACAAATGGAGCTTTCTTTTGGTGGTATTTAATCACTGCTCGTTTTTTAATTTTTTATGCTATAAAAGAAAAAATACAGAACATTCTGTAAAAAAATGAATTTTTCTTTGTTTCTGTTATAAAATTTAGCAGATTAGTAATTTTTTCTTCATAAATTTTGGCCACAATTTATACCACTACATATCTTTGGTAAAAATAAGTACAAATTGGTGGATATTATTTTGTTTTTGTGAAAGTTATAGAGTCCACAAGCTATGGTGCCAATATCTGAAAATTGATCACACCTGAAGTACTGACGGCCTATTTCAATTCTTGAGACCCTAACATGCCAGAGAAGTACAAATACCCCCCAAATGACCCCTTTTTGGAAAGAAGACATTCCAAGGTATTTAGTAAGAGGCATGATGAGTTTTTTGAAGTTGTCATTTTTTCCCACAATTCTTTGCAAAATCAAGATTTTTTTTACTATATTTTTTTTTTCACAAAATTTTCATATTATCAGTTTATTTCTCACACACAGTATATGCATACCACAAATTACACCCCAAAGCACATTCTGCTATTACTCCTGAGTATGGCGATACCACATGTGTGAGACTTTTACACAGTGTGGCCACATACAGAGGCCTAACATGCAGGGAGCGCCATCAGGCATTCTGGAGCACCCAGGACAATTCTGACATTTCTCTCCTACATGTAAAAATCATCATTTATTTGCTAGAAAATTACATAGAATCCCAAAACATTATATATGTTTTTTTAGCAAACACCCTGGAGAATACAATGGTGGTTGTTGCAACTTTTTATCTCGCACAGTATTTGCGCAGCAATTTTTCGAATGCTTTTTTTTGGAAAAAAAACTGTTTTGTGCTTAAAAAAAAAACACAGTAAAGTTAGCCCAATTTTTGCATAATGTGAAAGATGAAGTTACACCGAAGTTACACACGCCAAACGTCGCTACTTAAAAATCCCCATAGGCGACAATTTAATTTTTTTTTACTGGTTATATGTTTTGAGTTACAGAGGAGGTCTAGAGCTAGAATTATTGCTCTCGTTCTAACGTTTGCAGCGATACCTCACATGTGTGGTTTGAACACAGTTTTCATATGTGGGCGGGACTTACGTATGCGTTCACTTCTGCATGCTAGCACATGGGGACAGGGGCGCTTTAAAAAAAAAAAAATGTTATTGTTCATTTTACTTTATTTATTTTAGTTTGACATTTTTTTCCCCAAAAATAAATTTTTTGATCACTTTTATTCCTATTACAAGGAATGTAAACATCCCTTGTAATAGGAATATGGCATGACAGGTCCTCTTTACAGTGAGATATGGGGTCAATAAGACTCCGCATCTCACTTCTAAGCTGGGAAGCCTGAAAAAAAAAAAAAAGATTCTGGCTTTGATCGTATTGGCGAGTCGGTAGAAGCACCGGAGGGCGGCGGGAGGGGGCGGTGTCTATGGCTGGGTATTGCAGGGTATCACCGACTATGGCTGGGTATTGCAGTGTATCACCGACTATGGCTGGGTATCTCAGAGTATGGCGTTGCAGAGTATTGCATTGCAGAGCATTGCAGGATATTGGCGGGTGTTGCAGAGCATTGCAGAGTGTTGCAGGGTATTGGTGGGTGTTGCAGAGCATTGCAGAGTGTTTCAGGGTATTGGCGGGTGTTGCAGAGCATTGCAGGGTATTGGCGGGTGTTGCAGAGTGTTGCAGGGTATTGGCGGGTGTTGCAGGGTATTGGTGGGTGTTGCAGAGCATTGCAGAGTGTTGCAGGGTATTGGCGGGTGTTGCAGAGTGTTGCAGGGTATTGGCGGGTGTTGCAGGGTATTGGTGGGTGTTGCAGAGCATTGCAGAGTGTTGCAGGGTATTGGCGGGTGTTGCAGAGCATTGCAGGGTATTGGCGGGTGTTGCAGAGTGTTGCAGGGTATTGGCGGGTGTTGCAGGGTATTGGCGGGTGTTGCAGAGCATTGCAGAGTGTTGCAGGGTATTGGCGGGTGTTGCAGAGCATTGCAGAGTGTTGCAGGGTATTGCAGAGCGTTGCAGAGTGTTGCAGAGCGTTGCAGAGTGTTGCAGAGCGTTGCAGGGTATTTCAGAGTAATGCAGAGTAATGCAGAGTATTGCAGGGTATTGCAGAGTAATGCAGAGTAATGCAGGGTATTGCAGAGTAATGCAGAGTGATGGCAGGGAATTGAGGGGTTAAATTTCAGTGAGCAGCGATATGGGCACAGCAGATGCAGCCCACAGCACTGCTGACACCGATCTCTTCCCTCTCCGCTGTACCGATCCGTACAGAGAGGGGGAGGGAGGAACCGGCGTCATAACATGACGCCAGTTTGTTTACAAGTGATCACTCCGTCATTTGAGCGATCACGTGGTATACGACCGCGATGAGCGGCTGTTTACCGTGATCCACAGGATCCGGATGTGCACTCCCCCAGGGGGCGCGCGAGATCGGAATTCTGGGAGGACGTCATATGACGGCCTCCCAGAGTTAAACAACCGCCCTGTAGCCATCATTCGGCTTTGGGCCGGTTGTTAAGTGGTTAAAGAAGAAGAGAATTGTGCGCTGCATTTGGAGATTTCATAATTTAACGCCACAAATGTTAATTCTCCATTACGAACGCTAGTTTACAAGACCGAACGCTTCTGGCTCGTCCTTGCTTCCGAGTTTAGACTTTGGACTTTTGTCCGACGGACTTGTCTACACGTGCTTGGAAAATCCAACAACAGACATTTGTCCGTGGAAAATTTTAAAACCTGCTATCCAACATTTGTCCACGGAAAATCCGACAACAATTGTCCGATGGAGCATACAAACGGTCAGATTTTCCTCCAACAGCCTGACATCGAACATTTCCCGGCGGAAAATACGATCTTGTGTACGAGGCTTAAGACTAAAACAAAATTGAAATTTGATGATTTACCTGATTCCCCATCTTATTTCTATGCAACATTCACCCTGTCTGTTGATATTTAAGTTTAGGAAGTATGTGTTAATACACTTTTCCAATTGCTTTTTGTTGCTTTAGATATTGATAACTTTTTGGCTGGAGTAGCCTACAAGGCGATTCCTGTGGATGTTTGCATCTTGCTCATCCTGGGATGCACGCCCACCCATCTACTGCTCTGCAGACTGCTTCAGTCATTTTGGGTTGGGAGTCCCCGTTGATTTTATTCCTTGTGTTTCCTTTTTTGTTTATTGTACTGTGGCTCATCATGTGAGTATTAGAATGGTCACATATATTATATACCAAATTTATACTCTTATATTGCTTGCTATGTCCACGTTGTGCTTTACAGTGTGATTATCATGCAGTCATTTCAGACAATGAGAATTAAAGTCACCCAGAGATAATCTTCCCTGATGAAGGAATGCACATTGTTCATTCCGAAACATGTTGGGCTATATACAAGAAATCCCTATTGACTGACAACAGCTCATCTCTGGCAGCACGGGGCATACTTGCCTTTTGTTGGGTTTTGACAAATATGTTTTGATGTACCACCATTTTTTCTAATTTTGTACTGTGTGTTTTACATTATTTGCCTTGTTGGCTATGTCTATACATAAACAAGTTTTTATGTTTGGTATTAATAAAAGTGGCATTATATTGCCTTTTACTATAAAATGATCTTTATGACCATTTCTGCCTAAAAAGTCCAAGGGGGCTGCTCCAATCCTGCACTAAGGGGTAGGTGTACAAATCTTTTATATGTTTAGGATGTTGGCAGTCCAAACACATATATATCCCATTTCGTCTTTCCTCTATGTACAGAGTTCAGTGGTATACTGTGTACAGAGTGCAGGGATGAAGAGTGCACTACATACAGAGTGCAGGGTTCAGCTCTCTTTCACAGACTGTTCACATCTCACTTCCACCCCTCCTCCACAGCTCTGACCTCTTCAACACTCTCCCCCATCACCACATCTGCACACATCTCCCCACATCTCCTACCACAGCCCTCATCGTTCCTCCCTCCAAAAGCTTCCTCTCATCTCACCTACCCAGCCTAGCTATAGTACCTTCTGGCAGTATAGGCGGCTCCGCTTATCTCTCTCACTTGCAGGGAGATCATTGGTTGGCCTGGTATGGTTCAGGAGGGGGGGCGCTCTCTCGTTCCCTTTCTTTTCCTGCTGCCCTGCCAGGTTGCATGCTCGCATAAGGGTCTGGTATGGATTTTGGGGGACCTCTATGTCATTTTTTAAATTTTGGCTTGGGGTTACCCTTACAATCCATACCAGGGCCTGGGGGGATTTTTTTTGGGGGGGGGGGGCATGCCATTTTTTTTTTTACATTTTGGCTAAGGGTTGAGAATAATGCTTCCTGCCTTCCGTGTGCCATAGTGATCCTTCCTGCCTTCCATGTGTCATAGTGATCCTTCCTGCCTTTCATGTGTGATAATGGGTCTTTCCTGCCTCTCATGTGTCATAGTGATCCTTCCCGCCTTCCATGTGTCATAGTAATCCTTCCTGCCTTCCATGTGCCATAGTGATCCTTCCTGCCTTCCATGTGCCATGGTGATCCTTCCTGCCTTCCATGTGTCATAGTAATCCTTCCTGCCTTCCATGTGTCATAGTGATCCTTCCGGCCTTTCATGTGTCATAATGGGTCTTTCCTGCCTCCCATGTGTCATGGTGATTCTTACTGCCTTCTATTTGCCATGGTTATCCTTCCTGCCTTCCATGTGTCATAGCGATCCTTCCTGCCTTCCGTGTACCATTTGATCCTTTCTTACTGCCTTCCATATTCCCAAGTGATCCTTCCTTGCTGCCTTCCAAGTGCCATAGGGATCCTTCCTGCCTTCCATGTATCATAGTGATCCAGTCTTCCTTTCTTCCATATACCATAGTGATTCTTCTTTCCATATACCAGTGATTCTTTCCTCTTTCCAATTTCTCTCCTAAAGGGTTGGTTCACACTGGGGACTCCAGCTTGTGGCACAGCAATCAAACTATATTTTTTAGGGAAAAGGAAGCCCAGGTTTTGTTTAACCATGGCCCTTAGGCCCCTCTCACTATCATGTTTGGCCACACTCATGGCATGCCGCATGTGATGTCTTCCTGAAATGTTTCTCCTTCTCAAGTTCAAAAGTTCAGAGGCATGCATGCCCCCAGGCAGCAAACAGGCTCTCTCTGGCAGAGCATTAAGCACGTGGCCAGGCCTTAGACTCCAGGCCTCACCCAACACAGCTGTTTCTCGCACATCCACAGCAGACCAAGGTCTGGGTGGGAGGATCACATGACTTCCTCCAAACTCCTACTGATTGGCTGAAAGGCATGTGCATATTCATAACTCAGTCCCACTGATGCCAAAGGCAATGGTGCCACCTATTGACAGAAAGGAGGAACTACAGTTAAACCAGGCTTAGGAGAAAACCCAAATAATCACAAAGACTATAAATTGGCCAGGTTAGTTACCACCTAGCACAGCTAAATTTACCAGTAGTCCCTGTTTAAGACAAGGGTGCTATAAACATTTCACACTAAACAGTGTGATTCACATCCTTTGGAATTAAATAGACTATATCCTTATTCTACAAAAGAAACCCATACACATTGTGATATGGGGTCAATTAGCTCAATGGTAAATGCATTTTTAGTGAAGTTCATGCCAGTATTAACTGTGTTTTTAAGGCATTGACATCCCACTTTTATTTAAATGGAAAATACCAAGCCACCTGGCTCTCTTGTCAGCAGCACCATTGCTCTCTTAGGTCTCCTAGACCATGAGCTATTCAGACTTTCTCAGCCTTGGTTGCAGCACCTTGCTGTATGAGCCCACTCCTGACCTCCTGATAGGGTTTTTCAGCCTCTTGAGCTTACTCCCTCTGGGGACTTCCGGGATTCCCTCCAGCTCCCTGGACCCACTAGCCGCCTCAGCTTTCTCAGACTCTCAGACCCACCCTCATAGCTGTCCTGACTTTTCCAGTCCTTGGGCAAGAAATCCTCCTCCCAAAAGAATACAGTCTCTGGCAGGAACTCCCAGCTTTGCTGACTGGACTCCTGCAGGCATCTAGCAAAGCCTGGACACAGGAATGAAGTTTTCATCCCACCCAAGACTCTTTGGAATCTTTAAACTGCAGGCCCCGATCTGGGATTGCAAAACCCAGAGAAAACTTACAACTTTTCTCTGCTCACAATAAACATGCTGGAGCTTCTCAAACTGCAAATTTGAGAATCCTTTGTCATCCTTACATCTCATTCCTACTTTCACAACGTGGCTGGGCCTCACGCTGTTAGAGCACCTACAATTTAATGGCCCTGTAATCTATTTTAGATTAACTTGTTTCTTATGCCCCATACACACGATCAGAAATTCTGCCAGCAAAAGTCGGATGTGAGCTTTTGGTCAGAAATTCCAACCGTGTGTATGCTCCATCGGACTTTTGCTGGCAGAATTCCAGCCAGCAAAAGATGGAGAGCAGGTTCTCTATTTTTCGGTCGGAAAAAGTTCCTATCCGAAAATGCATTAGTCTGTATGCAATTCGGACACGCAAAAAATCACGCATGCTCGGAAACAATTAGACGCATGCTTGGAAGCATTGAACTTAATTTTCTCGGCTCATCGTAGTGTTGTACATCACCGCGTTCTTGATGGTCGAAAGTTCAGAGAACTTTTTTGTGACCGTGTGTATGCAAGGCAAGCTTGAGTGGAATTCCGTCGGAAAAACCATCCAAGTTTTTTCTGGCGGAATTTCTGATTTGTGTATGGGGCATTACTGTGTTTTTCTGCTTCTTTGTAACATACTTTGTGAGCTCTCTTTCTTTCCTTTTCCCCCCTCGTTTCCATTTGTTTGGAGCATGAAGTGCATGTTAGTTAATCATGTACACTGTTCTTTGCACACTACAAATCCCACCACCTATAGTATATCTCGGGAGCAAGAAAGAGAGGGTGGCTACATTCCTATATACAATGGGATCATGGAGAACGAATATGGACATCCTCTAAAAGTAAGTCAGCTTACAAAAAGAGAACTTAGATTTGGAGGAGGCTGAAAGCAATAGCAGGTACATTTTGAGTTAAGAATATTTGAATAGAATTATTAAAGCGGGAGTCCACAGTTTTTTTTTTTTTTTTAAAGCCAGCAGCTACAAATACTGCAGCTGCTGACTTTTAATATAATGACACTTACCCGCCCAGCGCGCCCGCGATGTCGGCACCCGAAGCCGATCTCTGGATCGTCTATCAGGTGCTGCCGCCGCCATCTTGGGTATGGGAATCAGGAAGTGGAGCCTTTCGGCTTCATTTCCCGGTTCCCTACTGCGCATGCGCGAGTCGCGCTGCGCAATAAGGATGGTCCCCGCTGTCTCTGGGATCTGTGTGTTTCCCAGCAGGCAGCGGGGGACCTTCGGAAAGGGGCATAGATTCTGCGGAAAGGGGCGTACCTTCTGCAGAATCTACGCCGGAAGTGGGTGCAAATACCTGTACTGTACAGGTACCTGCACCTCCCTCCCCCCGGAAAGGTGCCAATTGTGGCGCCGGAGGGGGGGAGGATTCCAATGAGCGGAAGGTCCACTTTAGGGTGGACCTCCGCTTTAAACACCAGCGTTGATCATCCCTTTAATGCTCCATGTTTGCTTGGAGACTGGAGACATGCTGCAGAAGAAATGAAAACTCAAGGACATGTTCCTTGAGGCTAATAGAGAGCTCTGTGGTTACCCCTATACCAGGGATATGCAATTAGCGGACCTCCAGCTGTTGCAAAACTACAAGTCCCATCATGCCTCTGCCTCCGGGCGTCATGCTTGTGGTTGTCAGAGTCTTCCTATGCCTCATGGGACTTGTAGTTCTGCAACAGCTGGAGGTCCGCTAATTGCATATCCCTGCCCTATACAGATCAATGCTCCCATTCCTACTACACACTGCTGGGGTTAATTTTTAAACCAAGCCTGAGAAAACGTACCCTCTCTAGCATTAGTCTCATTGGTTTCCATGTATATTGGATAAGATCATTCAGTGGTCTTAAGCTGTAAAATTGGGGAATGATGAAATGAGGGCTTGTGAAACCCTAACAACAATTATAGTCTGTTGGGAAAATGCACAAATGACTAGCTGGAAAAACACAAGACAGCTATTAAGTGAGGAGTCGTATATTTATTAGCCAATCACAGACGAGGTTTTTTATGGTGCTGAACAATTTTATTGGTTTTTTTAATGATTTGGTAACTTTAGTTGCAGGTTTTCTGGAACTACTAATGAAATCAGCACTTTCTGATGAAGCAACCAACACGAACTTTCCCTAGTTACAAAAACATATAAAATGACTTTTAAGCAGATGCAAATGAACAAAAACCAACTTGTTTAAAATGTAGGTATAATAGATAGTTAGTAGGAAGATGATGCACTAGGGGGCAGTAGGCGTCTTTATTTTATAGTTATGACATTTAACATGGGCCCATAATCGTTTGTATGTGTTTATATAAATTAATACCCTTATTTTAAAGGAAAACAGCAGTCAATTTTAAGAGAACACAGTGTTTGTTGTTGTAAATTCACATTGTAAAATATATTTTTTAAAATTTGGTTTGTATATTTTTATGTTTGCTGGTCCATATTTTCATAAGAATTGTTTCGTATTCAGATTTGTAGATTCTTCTACAATCAAGCTAAACATTAATTGCTCCTAAGTACATCTTTGCTGTATGTTGATTTCAAAAAGGTTGGAGCCGATATACAATATTCCAAATCATCAATGTCTGTGTGTGTTGTACAAATGGCAACCACTCCAACCTTTAACTGTCCTTTGCAGCCAGGAGCACATGGAAGGGTGACGCATGTCAAAAAACGACAAATAGAGTTCCCAGCCAGCCTGCAACACACCAAATTGTCCTGTCCTGTCTAACAGTTCACTATATAAACAGGGGATTTAATTTGCACACATTTGCAAATATATGTGTAAGCTGCAGTGGCCATGTCACTAGGGTTGCCACCTTTTCTTCAAGCCAAACCCGGACACTAAAGCCCCTTTACATAGGGTTTTTGATCAGGTCAGCTTGTCCGTTTTTCAGGTGGACCTGATTGGAGCCTCCATTCACTTCTATGGAGCAGCGGATATCCATAGCTCCCAACTGTCCCTGATTTGGAGGGACTGTCCCTGATTTGGAGAATTGTCCCCCTGTCCCTCATTCCTCCTCATTTGTCCCTCATTTTGGTCTCATCTATATAGTTGTATATAAAATGCACTTTTTATCTATCAAAAAGGGTTTCCCAGCGCTAAACTTTTTATATGATTTCTAAATGGCTACATTTTTTAATTTCAACAGCCAATATAAAGGAACAGTAGTGGTAAAAAAAAAGCACTTGTGTGTTTAACCAATCTTGTTTTTTTGTACAATTCTCCTTTCAGGGGGTGTGCCCTATGCCTGCATACTTTTGCTGATAGGTGTCCCTCATTCCAATCTGAAAAAGTTGGGATGTATGGATGTCAGCAGTGACATGTTCACTGACACCCGCCGCTATGCGATCCGATTCTGTCCGTGAAATCCAGACGGATGGTGACCCTATTTTCCATCCGTTTGAAGGATCAGATGAAAATGCAGAACAGGGCTCTGACAGGTCCGTCTCTGCACAGTGAGCAGAGATAGCCCTGTCATCTGCCTGCTTAGCGGAGATCAGCAGATCGATCCCCTGCTGAGCAAAGCGAAGTGAAAGAGCTCACTATTCACCATTCAACTGCATGGAGTTGTGCAGCAACTGTGTGTAATGCACGTGGCTACAGCACAGTGGCATGGGATTTTAGGGGTTAAAAACAGGTGGTGAGGAGAAAACATAACGCTTCTTCACCACCTGTCAAATACTTTTAAAAAATGATCCACTGTGGATTACTCTTCAGAGTGCTCTGCGACTTTGTTTACACTTGTTGGGGGGACAGTAACAAAATAGGAGGTTGAGCGGTTTTTAATGTGACCCCACTGTTCCTCTTAAGCTGCAAAGCAGCAGAGGGGGGCAGTACACACGCAATAGCCAAAATTCTTTGCATCACAGTGTGGCAAAAATTGTCTGCACTGTTGGGTTCAGTGAGCAGTAATGCCTGCTGAATGTGGCCCATCCAAGTGAATGGGGGTTTCCTGCATCCATGTGCAATGCATTTAGTTGTGGGTGCTGATGTGGGGTTTAAACAAGTGGTGAGGAGGCAATGTAACACCTCCTCACTGCCTGTCAAATTCCCTCTGAAGAGCAATCCAAACATGGATTGTTCTTCAGAGGGCACCACATGTGTAAACAAGCCTTGAGCCTAGGTTCACACACATGCGATGTGGGAACCAGCCCAATTCCAGCGCCGGTTCCTGCATTGCATCTCTCCTGTAGGCGGTTCACACTGCCCTCTGCAAACCACTGCGGGTGTCATTACAATGTTAAAGTGGAAGGCCACCCTGAAAAAAAAAATACATTAAAAATTCGAAAAAAAATCTGAAAAAAAAAAAAAAATGAAAAAAAACATTTTTTTTTTAAACTTACCAGAAATGCCTGTTGCTAGGCACATCATCCTAATCTGCCTCTTCCTCCTCCACGGAGATCTTCTATCTTCTCTCCTCCATGCGGCGTCTTCTGGGTAATGGGTCGCTCTGTGTTCTGGGAACTGTGTGTCCTAGAACACAGCGCGCCCCATTCACAAAGCGCTGCGCGACTCGCGCATGCGCAGTAGGAAACGGGCAGTGAAGTCGCAAGGCTCCACTGCCTGTTTCCCTTAGATAAAATGGCGGCACTGGGACCCGAGAGCCGAGGGACGGGTCGGCCGACATCGCGGGCGCCCTGGACAGGTAAGTGGGCTTATTAAGTCAGCAGCTACAGTGTTTGCAGCTGCTGACTTTTAATTTTTATTTTTTTTTAAACCGGCCCTCTTTAATGAGATTGGTTTGCAGATCACAGTGCGAACTTTGAACTCGCACAGGAATCAGGTCGCATTGGTGAGAACACCCATACGATCCGATTCCAGTACGGGAAAAAAAAGTCCCTGCAAATCTAATGCAAGTTCAGCCATACAACTGTATGGCTGAAGTTGCATTGCACAGATATCGCATGTGATCGGCACAGCAGTGCGGTGCGAATCACATGCGATGTCTGACATCGCACAAGTGTGAACCCAGGCTAAGGCTGTTCAGCCATGCCAGTATATTCTGTGGAGTAACCGCTAATCTGAGTCCTGAAGTCCACTTCTATACAGATACATCAGGTATTGTAATTGCCGGGAACCGCAGCACAAGGATTACTCCGCCGGGACTATTTGATGGTTTTCGGGCTCATCCTTGTGCTGCTAATCCCGCCAATTACATTGTCCAGTGTATCTGTATAGAAGATGACTTCGGCACTCAGATTAGATTGTTGGAACTCCTGAATAAAGATAAGAACTTTCTCCTAATAACATTAACTAGTCATGTTACTCCACCAGCTGAGCAAATAGAGCACAGAAACCACAGTGCAGCCTGAATCATGTGTCCCTGTACCAGGCGGAAGGAGACCCGGACACATGATTCAAAACCTGTACTGTCCGGGTGAATCCTGTACAGGTGGCAACTCTACATCATCATGCAACCCCAGTGTGCTGCAGCCCTAACTCTACAATTTTAAGTCCTGAGTTGAAGAACATATACACTCACCGGCCAATGTATTAGGTACACCTTGCATATACCGGGTTGGACCCCCTTTTGCCTTCCAAAATACCTTTATTCTTTGTGGCATAGATTCAACAAGGTGTTGGAAACATTCCTCAGAGATTTTGGTACATATTAACATGATAGCACCACCCAGTTACTGCAGATTCAGCTGCAAATCCATGATGCAAATCTCCTGTTCCACCAAATCCCAAAGATGCTCTATTGGATGAGATCTGGTGACTGTGGAGGCCATTGGAGTACAGAAACCTCATTGTCATGTTCAAGAAACCAGTAGTGAGATGATTTGAGCTTTGTGACATGGTGCATTATCCTGCTGGAAGGAGCCATCAGAAGATGGGGACACTGTAGTCATATAGGGATGGACATGGTCAGCAACAATACTCAGCTAGGCCATGGCATTTAAACAATGCTCAATTAATACTAAGAGGGCAAAAATGTGGCAAGAAAATATCCCCCATACCATTAAACCACCACCACCAGCCGAAACCGTTGATACAAGGCAGGATGGATCCATGCTTTCATGTTAATTACGCCAAATTCTGACCCTACCATCCGAATGTTCGTAGCCTTCAATTTGAGGCTCATCAGACCAGGCAACATTTTTCTAATCTTCTATTGTCCAATTTTGGTGAGCCTGTGCAAATTATAGCTTCAGTTTCCTGTTCTTAGCTATTAGTGTTGGCACCTGGTGTGCTCGTCTGCTGCTGTAGCCCATTTACTTCAAGGTTCAGAGAGGGTATTCTGCTTACCTTGGTTGTAACAAGTGGTTATTGTTGCCTTTCTATCATATCAAAGTCTGCCCATTCTCCTCTTGCCTCTGACATCAACAAGGCATTTTCATCCACACAACTGCCACTCACTGGATATTTTATCTTTTGCAGACCATTCTCTGTAAACACTAGAGATGGCTGCGTGTGAAAATCCCAGTAGATCAACAGTTTTTGAAATACTCAGACCAGCCCGTCTGGCACCAACAACCATGCCACGTTCAGTCACTTAAATCCCCTTTCTTCCCCATTCTGATGCTCGGTTTGAACTTCAGCAAGTTGTCTTCACCATGCTTAGATGCCTAAATGCATTGAGTTTCTACCATGTGATTGACTGATTAGCAAATTGTGTTACCAAGTGATTGAACAGGTGTACCTAATAAAGTGGCGGGTGAGTGTATAATAATGGATAGATTAAGGGCAAGTATGCCTGGAGGCAGCCCATCCCTCCTTAAAGGGTTAGGACTGCTGTGCTGTGCTGTGCTGTGCTGTGCTGTGCTGTGCTGTGCTGTGCTGTGCTGTGCTGTGCTGTGCTGTAGCATTGTCAACCCATGGAGTGGGTAGTGTTAGACCTCATTCACATGGGCATACTACAGTGTACACCCCTATGAGGGCTGTGCTTACCCGCATGGGGGGTGCAAAGTTCTTTTCATCCCTGTGCAGGCAGTCCCATTCATGTCTATTGGAATGCTGCACCAACACAGCCGCTGCTCCCAATTTGACATCTGTGTGGGTGCAGGTGCACAGCCCAAAGTGTATGCAGTATGTGTTTGGGATTGTGCATGAATGTTAAATTGGTCAGTATCAGCTGTGTCACCTGCTGCTGGTGGCCGCACCTACCCACTGAGAGCCACAGCAGAAATCTCTGATTCCTGCCGCTACCATTCACAACGGCTCTGTCCCCCAACAGGCAGAGCTCCTCCATGCTCTGGCCATGGACTGTCCCTTGGGGTTCTCACATCCATTGCAGGACTGGATCCTGCATATCTTGACACCAGGATCTAGGACCAGTGGAGCACAGGGGAGAAGACGCTGTGGGGAGTGGTCTGGCATCCCTGAGGAGTGGAGGATCAGGTAATCTCCTTTTCCATACCCCCTAAATCTAAGTGAACAATTAGCCCCTGCAGTGGGGATAGAGTTCAGCCTTAAAACAAATCAAATATAGTTTACTTCTATTTAATGTCCTAAAGTCATGGGAGGTGAAATTCTAAAAGCCGGGTGATTCAGTCCATGGCTGCCTCAACAATCTCGCTTTGTAACAGTCAGTGGAATTTTGCTCTGAATCCAGTGGAGCTCATGGCACAAACGTTCTGTATAATCCATGCAAACAAATCATAAAATAGGTTTTCCCTGTGCAGGGCATGTTAGGACACTGGTCAGTCAGCACTGAATGGAACAAAAGTACATTATAAAATAAAGAGAATGGGCAGAAAAAGCATACAATGGGTGGTAGAACGTGGAAGCTGCAGACACGTCCATGCTCTTGTTTCATGAATAACAGAACATCATATAAAAAATGCAGAAAATAATAAAACTTTTAAAGGGTCCATTCAAAATTAAAATTTCTGGGCTAGGTAGTTCCAAAAATATTCTTGTATGTCTTGTGTACTTCAGCAATGAGATTAAAGCCCCATACACACTATTAGATTTTCTGCAGATTTTTGTCTTCAGATTTACCAAAACCATATAATATGAGGTCAAACCTTAAAGCGGGAGTCCGCCGGGAGTCCGCCGGGAGTCCGCGTTTTTTATTTTTTTAAAAGCCAGCAGCTACAAATACTGCAGCTGCTGACTTTTAAAATAGTGACACTTACCTGTCCAGAGCGCCCGCGATGTCGGCACCCGAAGCCGATCTCTCGATCGTCTCTCGGGTGCTGCCGCCGCCATCTTGGGTATGGGAATCAGGAAGTGGAGCCTTTCGGCTTCATTTCCCGGTTCCCTACTGCGCATGCGCGAGTCGCGCTGCGCAATAAGGATGGACCCGCTGCCTCTGGGATCTGTGTGTTTCCCAGCAGGCAGCGGGGGACCTTCGGAAAGGGGCGTAATCTATGCCCCTTTCCGCAGAGAGCTATCCCGGAAGTGGGTGCAGATACCTGTACTGTACAGGTACCTGCACCCCCCTCCCCCCTGAAAGGTGCCAATTGTGGCACCGGAGGGGGAGGATTCAAATGAGCGGAAGGTCCACTTTAGGGTGGACCTCCGCTTTAATGCCGCGTACAGACGATCGGAATTTCCGACAACAAATGTTCGATGTGAGCTTGTTGTCGGAAATTCAGACCGTGCGTATGCTCCATCGGACATTTGCTGTCGGAATTTCTGACAACAAATGTTTGAGAGGTGTAATGACCTTCTTAAATGCACCTGTACAGCAATCTACTTCCAATTTAGATGCAAGTCTTATGTCCATTCCAATATACTTTAATACAATCCTTTTTAGAAAAGAATACTCAGTGGGTAAGCCTTTTGTGCACTAGGATACACTTTTTGGCATCTACTCTGTTGGCTAATTAAATTAGTATTGGCTACTCTTTTCACATTTCAGGTGCATGTGTGGGCCTTGTCTCACTTTCCTCCCACTCAGCAGTTGTGATCTCTCGTAGGCTCCATTTGGGCCCCAGTGTGTCTCCTTGTTGGGCGACCATTCTGAAACCTACCTGCTTGGGTGTTTTTTAGTATGCTCTGGTCACCTGTAACCTCTCCATTAAAGGTATGATCGGTCCCTGCATAAATGTTGATCCAATACAGTGTTGACACATATGTTGTTGGTTTCTCTGTATGTAAACATACTTTAACTTTATATGTTTCATGATTTAGATGTCCTTATCTCCCTCAGGATGGTTTGAAATAGCATAAATCGAAACGCATTGGAGTTTTTTGAGCAGTATATCAAGTTTGAAAAAATGTTCATATATATATAATGTTGTTTACCTACATTATGCCATTAGGACATCCTGTCTAGTATAGAGGATACATATGCCGGAGCTCATGTTTTTGCAATTTCTTTTTGAAAAATTATGTAATTTTGTAGCAATAAAATATATTTTTTATATATCCAATTAACTTATTTTGTATTTTTTGCTGCCTAAAACCCCCTGGGAGTTTTTTGTCTCTGTTAAATAATTTGGGATAAGCAGCACTTTTTTCACCCATATGGATGGGCTCCTCTATCTATTAGTCTTACCTTTTCACCTATATTCCCCGTGGTACCCGGTTTTTATGCATCACCAGGTACTCCAGGCTCTTCCTGCAAAGAATATATATATTTAGACAACATGACCTCCTTTAGAGCAGACCAGGATCCCCCATAGATCCGCCTTTAGAGCAGGGTCCCCAATGGATCCCCCTTTAGAGCAGACCAGGGTCCCCCATAGTTCCCCCTTTAGAGCATGCCAGGGTCCCCATAGACCCCCCTTTGGAGCAGGCCGGGGCAACAGGTGCCCCAAAGAATAGATCCCATTTTAGTCTTCTTACACTTACCTTTTGACCTGTATATTGCCCAGGTTTTCCTCCTGCACCACACCCCAGGCTCTCCCCCTGCAAAGTATATATACAGGCATACCCTACTTTTAAGTCAAAATGAGGACTAGAGCATGTATGTAAAATGAAAATGTACTTAAAGTGAAGCAATACCTTTTTTTCACTTCTCAATGTAAGTGTAAACTAAGCTCGATGGGAAATCGAGGGCAGCTTGGCACGGCACCTCTTCCGGTTTTTAAAGGAGTTGTAAAGGCAGAAGGTTTTTTTTTATTTAACTGCATTCTATGCACCCCTATTTACCTACCTGATCCCCTTCTCTCTCCAGTAATATCCAGGACACTCTTCCTGATTGGCTGAGACAGAGCAGCTGAGCCATTGGCCAAAGTCAGTCAGCCAATCAGGGGAGAGAGGGGGTGGGGCCAGGTCAGGCTCCGTGTCTGAATGGCTACACGGAGCTCTGACTCGGCTTGGGTGTCCCCTGTAGCAAGCTGCTGGCTGAGGGCCACTCAAAGGAGGGAGGGGCTAGGAGCAGAAAAGAGGGACACGAGTAGAGGAGGATCTGGGCTGCTCTGTGCAAAACTAACTGCACAGAGGAGGCAAGTATAACAGGTTTATTATAAAAAAAAAAAAGACTTTACAATCACTTTAACATTGATGCCCATGGGAAATCTTGGTCAACTTGGCATGCCACTGCTCCCGAACCATAAGTGACGGACACCAAACATGGGGAGCTCATTAGGAAGACCCAGGACTACGATGTGGTAGATTACCTAGGCAAGCTGGCCAACCCCAAAATCACGTATGTTGTAGTCATGGGTCCCCTCTTGGTGATCCCCAACATTGGCGTCCCTGTCACTCATAATTCGGGAGCAGTGCCATGTCAAGCTGACCAAGATTTCCCATAGATGCCAATGTTAAAAACCTGGGAGCAGTCTCATGTCAAGATGATCAGTGGCCACTTACCCTGCAAGGACTGCTCACAGACACTAGTGTTCGTGTACAGACACTTTGCCGTTCCCTGGCACAGATGTACACACTAGCTCTGGCAGAGCTCACTGGCACATTTGCAAAAACGTTCTGCACGTCTGTAAAGACAGGAACATTTTTTGCCTTCCCTGACCACAGTCTCTGCGTGTGCATGAATAGAAAGTTGCGTGCACAGATGCCCAGGCGCCCAGAGCATGTGCATATCTATATACCACAGGGCTCTCGTTATTCAAAACTCTGCTGCACATCTGCTCATGCCCAGGGGGCGGAAAGACAGTCTTGCCTAGGCGAGAATTCTGGAAGTGCTGCTTAACAGCACAAATAAAGCTTTTTAAAAAAAATACATACAGTGGGTAAAGAAAAGAATCACCCCCACTTTAAAATAATCACATTTTGTTGCTTTGCAGCCTGAAATGAAGACAGACACAGTTTTTGTTTTATTCAGCTTCATTTATTAGTGCAACTTATAACATCCAAATGAAAGATACAGTGCCTTGCGAAAGTACTTTTGCCACATTTCAGGCTTCAAACATAAAGATATAAAATTTTAATTTTTTGTGAAGAATCACCAACAAGTGGGACACAATTGTGAAGTGGAACGAAATCTATTGGATTTTTTTAACTTTTTTAACTAATAAAAAAATGAAAAGTGGGGCATGCAAAATTATTCGTCCCCCTTGCGTTAATACTTTGTAGAGCCACCTTTTGCTGCGATTACAGCTGCAAGTCGCTTGGGGTATGTCTCTATCAGTTTTGCACATCGAGAGACTGAAATTCTTGCCCATTCTTCCTTGCAAAACAGCTCAAGCTCAGTGAGGTTGGATGGAGAGCGTTTGTGAACAGCAGTTTTCAGCTCTTTCCACAGATTCTCGATTCAGGTTTGGACTTTGACTTGGCCATTCTAACACCTGGATACGTTTATTTGTGAACCATTCCTTTGTAGATTTTCCTGTATCTTTGGGATCATTGTCTTGTTGGAAGATAAATCTCCGTCCCAGTTTCACATCTTTTGCAGACTCCAACAGGTTTTCATCCAGAATGGTCCTGTATTTGGCTGCATCCATCTTCCCCTCAATTTTAACCATCTTCCCTGTCCCTGCTGAAGAAAAACAGGCCCAAACCATGATGCTGCCACCACCATGTTTGACAGTGGGGATGGTGTGTTGAGGGTGATGAGCTGTGTTGCTTTTACGCCAAACATATCGTTTTGCATTGTGGGCAAAAAGTTCGATTTTGGTTTCATCTGACCAGAGCACCTTCTTCCACATGTTTGGTGTGTCTCCCAGGTGGCTTGTGGCAAACTTTAGACGAGACTTTTTATGGATATCTTTGAGAAATGGCTTTCTTCTTGCCACTCTTCCATAAAGGCCAGATTTGTGCAGTGTACGACTGATTGTTGTCCTATGGACAGACTCTCCCACCTCAGCTGTAGTTCTCTGCAGTTCATCCAGAGTGATCATGGGCCTCTTGGCTGCATCTCTGATCAGTCTTCTCCTTGTCTGAGCTGAAAGTTTAGAGGGGCGGCCAGGTCTTGATAGATTTGCAGTGGTCTGATACTCCCTCCATTTCAAAATGATCGCTTGCACAGTGCTCCTTGGGATGTTTAAAAATTGGGAAATCTTTTTGTATCCAAATCCGGCTTTAAACTTCTCCACAACAGTATTACGGACCTGCCTGGTGTGTTCCTTGGTCTTCATGATGCTCTCTGCGCTTTCAACAGAACCCTGAGACTATCACAGAGCAGGTGCATTTATACAGAGACTTGATTACACACAGGTGTATTCTATTTATCACCATCAGTCATTTAGGACAACATTGGATCATTCAGAGATCCTTGCTGAACTTCTGGAGTGAGTTTGCTGCACTGAAAGTAAAGGGGCCGAATAATTTTGCACGCACCACTTTTCAGTTTTTTATTTGCTAAAAAAAGTTTAAAATATCCAATAGATTTCGTTCCACTTCACAATTGTGTCCCACTTGTTGGTGATTCTTCACAAAAAATTAAAATTTTATATCTTTATGTTTGAAGCCTGAAATGTGGCAAAAGGTTGAAAAGTTCAAGGGGGCTGAATACTTTCGCAAGGCACTGTAACACCAACATGTCAATAAAAAATTAAAAAAACAGAATCACTGAGTGGCCGGTGAGCCTGTATTGGATTTCCGCCAGGCGTATTGTTTGGTGTTAAGGCCAAATAATTAAATTTTAGTCTCATCTGACCATAACACCCTTTTCCATGTGGCCTCAGAATCTTTAAGGTGCATTAAAGGTGGTCATATGACACTAAAATGTAATTATTTGGCCTCAACACCAAACAATATGTCTGGTGGAAATCCAATACAGCTCACCACCCAAATAACACCATTCCTACAGTAAAGCATGGAGGTGGTAATATCCTGGTATGGGGGTGTTTCTCTGCAGCAGGGACTGGATCACTTGTCAGGATAGAAGAAAAATGGATGGGGCAAAATAACATCAAATTCATGAGGAAAATCTGCTGCCCTCTGCCAGAAAATTGTCAATGGGAAGAAGGTTTACCTTCCAACATGACAATGACCCAAAGCACACAGCAAAAATGAGCACACAGTGGTTGAAGGAGAAAAGGTTGAATGTCCTTGCATGGCCTAGTCAGAGCCCAGACTTAAACCCCATTGAAAATGGGATGACTTGAAGACTGCAGTCCACAAATGGTCACCATCAAATTTAACTGAACTTGAGCAGTTCTGCAGAGAAGAGCGGGCAAATATTACAAAGTCTATATGTGAAAAGTTAGTAGAGACATATCCCAACAGACTGGCGTTCAACAAAATACTTACATAAGGAAGGGTGATCCTTTTTCCAACTCACTGATTCTGTTTTTGAAATATTATTTTTTTTCTGACATGTTGGTGTTATATTTTTCTTTATATCTTTGGATGTTATAAGTTGCACTAGTAAATACAGCTTGATAAAACGAAAACTGTCTGTCTTAATTTCAGCAAAATGTGATTTTTTTAAAAGGGGGGGGGGTATTCTTTTATTTACCCACTGTAGGGGGGGGGGGGATTTAGGGCAGCCCAACACGCCCTAAAGGTTGAAGATCTGTTTAAAGTCTGGCACATCATTGATTATTGCTGCTTCTTCCTGAGACTGAACTCTCACAGACCAGTTATTAATCAGGGGAGTCCATTTTATACCTCCTGTGCATCTCATGCTACCAAAGTAGTGACTACATGGGCCACATCTGGATAGTGCAACTATAGACAATTCATAGACTGCAATACAGAGTTAACCACAGGACATGGGCCTCTGCAGGTAGGGCTAAGGTGGGTCAATTGCCCTAACCCCCCCGGAATCAGGGATCAGATCAGCACTGTCAAATTCAGCACAGTGGCGTTACTATGGGGGTGCGGGCAGCCCGCACCTGGGTGCCACCCACCAGTCAGATGACACCATCGGGGTGCTGTCAAGCCCCCTCATCAGTGTAGTGTGACTGTGGGCTTTTCCATGCTCAGTCCAGCAGAGAACTTAGTGGGGATGTGACAGCAGAAAGGCGAGCTGCGGGCTAGCAGAGGTTTCCCCCGCTAGCCCCCCCTTTCTCCTGTTAGGGAGAAGAGGCGGCAGCTCTCACTAGGTTTTGCCACCCAGCTTCCTGCCCACTCCTTTCCTTCCCTATTGGCCATAACTGAGTGCCAATCAAAGGAGACTAGTAGAGGAGAGCATCATGGGACATGTAGTCCCGAAGATCGGCGGCTCCATTTTCCACAGGGAGGAGGCTACAGCTCGATCAAGAGAGAAATTGCAGCCTGGAAAAAAAACAGAAGGAGTGCTACAGGACAAAGAAAGAAGAGTGTGCTGGGTGGAAACCAGAGAGAGACCCATGCTGCCCAGCGCCACCAGAGAGAGAAAGACTAAGCCACTGCCAGGGTACAGACATGCTACACTACTGACCAGAATCGCCCCCGGGGAACCCAGAGTGAGCAATCGTCTAGCCGGAGGGATCACTGCTGTAGTTTCGCTGGGTCTGGTAAGAGGAGCTATCGGCCATTATCCTTACTTATCCCAGGAACTGTACTACATCTGCAATCTCTGACCATGATAATGTGATAATGACATTGTCGAAAAGGGGGCGGTGCATGGGTGACCCTAAATTGATGCCATCCCCTGAAAAAAGTTCTGCAGACGTCCATGTCGCAGGAGACAGTGTTGGTGTGGAGGTTAGCAGAAGGAACCAATGAGTGCGGCTGGTGACCATGGAGCTTGACCTTTCCAGACGTTTCAATTTTCAAGCAGAATTCAGGGGACATTTTCTCAGGATCAGAGCAGCATTTGGCAGCAGGGGAGGTAATTCTTGTATATCTTGTTTAGACATATTACAACCTTTACAGGTGCATGCGTGCTTCAGAGTTATTCATTATGTGACAGGGTCTCTTTAAAGGATCTAACGTGTTTTAAAATGGTACTTAAATGATCATTTCCCACCCAGTAAATATGCATATGTAAATAATGATAATGAAAACAACTTTAATTGCAGTTGGTTTATCGGTTTTTAATAATACACGTTAGCAAAAGATATAGATACCACAGTTTATTTCTTGTTTTTGAACTGCATATAAAGTGTCTTTAGTTTTATTAAAAATAATACATCATTTAACACCACCACCCAGATATAGTCTGTATAATAATATTTTCTGCCTAAGAGTCTAGTAGTGTCACTAACTGCTACATAGTCCATGGTGTATCATATACATGACATCATAGGCATACAGCCCTCCGATGTCCATATATCAGCAATACTAATAATATGATAGAATAATCCGATACAAATAATCTACTTCATCCAACTGGGACATTCACGTAAGTATTCCAGTGTTTATTATCTTTGTTAGCTGCTAAGCAATTACACAGCCAGCCAGTAGTATCATTCAGGTATTAAAGCTTAAGTAAACTTAAAGCAGCACTGCAATATAAAGTGGCTATTGAACTTTGGTGGGTATCCTACATATGCCTTGTGCTTTATTTTTCTATGTTTTTGAGAATAATTATTTTCGAAAGAGGAATGGAATAAGTGTTTGTACCATATCATGCCAGCAACAGGTTCACTTTGCAGCAGTACATGCTCCTCTTCCCTTTGCTCCTCCACCACTCTGATTGGGAGCCAAGAAAAATACCTTGTACTTAACGGTATAGGGCAGTATGCCCCTATGTGACAGCGATGGTGCTTGGTGACTGGACACTCAGGCCCCAACTCTATCAAATGGAGAAAATGAGAGAATCCTGAGCCCTTTCAAAGCTTGGGCTAGGATCTACTTGGACCTTACACAAGATGTCTTTTCTTTCCTTCAACAACAACTGCTGTGGTGGGGGGTGATTGCTGCAGGGGTTAACTTTAGGGAGAACTCAATACATTGCAAAGCACAGATTTTAAAGGGTAATGAAGCTACGCAACTTACAATCTGATTGTAAAGTCTCCATATATTAGTGGCATTTAACCAATAGATATGTAGTGTAGTTTGAGGGCCTGTTTAAATAGTTAATTCAGGTTATGTCCAGTAATATAGACCCTCAAAATGTTAACAAGTTTAAAGGAGACTGAATCAGTTCTAACACGAGTGACCATCTCTAATTGCTTCAAAATAAATTTGTACCTAGAAATTACCTTCACAGGGGCTTTGTGGAAGCACAAACCATGACAGTAGAACTTCCTGTAGAACTATTGGCACAAGTCCCACCATATATAAAATCTGGTACTGAGAAGTACTGGGGCTACCATTGCAGACGATCATAATTTATGATCTGCAATAAGCATGGAATAAATTAAGTTACAATGCCTGTAACTGCACAAGCTTCACAGCTCATTGTGGATGGTCCTGCAATCTTTTGGGACCTGTGGTGTGTCCCAGACGGTTGTGGAAGGAGAACTTTGGTGGATTGCCTCGGAGATCCAACCCGGAAGTGGGAGCTGGTATCCGGCAACACCAGGTACCTGTTCCCTCCAAAAAAGTGGCAAAAATAGAAGAGGGGGGGAGGAGAACATAAAGCAGAACTCCCCTCCATTCTGTTTTGGAAGAATTTTGGTAGGATTTGGTCAATAGTCTATTAGAGTTCTCCAGGATGCCAGCAAAGTTTACCCTTCTTCATATGTTCTGCGTCAGTGGCTCAAAAAGTATGGATGCCATTGGATCAGCAGTGTATTTTCAAAAGGAGAGATTGGCAATGTCAACCTCCTTTGTTATAATTGTTTTTGTTCAATCATCTAATTTTTTTTATTTTTTTATTCTCATTTATCTAAAACTGTCCTTACATTGTACGAATTTTAGCTAGTTCCTGAGAAATCGAATGAAATTCGCTCAGTGGTTGATGTCGTCAACCCCCTCCTGCCCAACATTCCTTGGAAAAATCAGAACAGCCAGACGGAAAATTGGAGGAGCCAAATGTCAAAAAAAATAGCCACAGCTGGAGTTTTATCCATCTAGGCTGTATAGAGTGTATGTCCACCCTAATTTTCATTTTTTAAAGGGGGTATTCAGTGTTTAATGCAAGCTTGGCTTTCTCATATCTGCAGTCTTTGGGGAAATGGCCGAGGGTTGTACCTCATCTAAGTGAGTAGTTTCTGGATACAGCGTTCTTTCCTCTGCTATATAAAACACTTGGTAGCAGTTGGGAGTCTAGGAAGCCCAGCAATAATAGACAAGCTCTGGTGTTATCAATATTGTGGGGAGCATCTTGAAGACATAGCCTGAACCCCTGCATACATCCCTGTGAAGGTAAATCTAAGTCTATTGTATTATATTATTGTTTAAGCATAATGCGTGTGCTTGATTATGTAAAAAGAATCAAACCTCTCAGATGTATTAATTGACATAAAGTGACTTGGATAGAAAGGGGGAAAAAAATTCAAAAAAATATGCTAACATTTAGTTTTTCTCTGTGAACTCAATCTCAACTCATTAAAGTATCAGCCCACGTCTTGTTTACAGTATTAATAATATAGTCAAAAATGCATATAAAAAAATGGTTCTACACTACCTGCTGCGTTTTAAAGACATTTCATGAAGAGAAATGGTATCTCCACAAGATGGATGGAAACACCAGAGCTACCTGGTGAGCATGGGAACTATGGCAGGGAGACTTACTGAGTAGTCCATGAACCAGAGGGGGACCACTCCTTCTAAACATCTGGAAAGGAAATAACACTTTCGGGTGGGCTAGTACAACTTTTTATAATACATTATTTATACCAAAAAAAAATTATATATATATATATATATATAATATATATATATATAGATAGATAGATACACAGTGGGGGTTATTTACGAAAGGCAAATCCACTTTGCACTACAAGTGCAAACTACAAGTGCAAAGTGCACTTGAAATTGCACTGAAAGTGCACTTGGAAGTGCAATAGCTGTAAATCTGAGGGATAGATCTGAAATGAGAGGAAGCTCTTCTGATTTTATCATCCAATCATGTGCAAGCTAAAATGCTGTTTTTTTATTTTCCTAGTATGTCCCCCTCAGATCTACAGTGACTGCACTTCCAAGTGCACTATCAGTGCAATTTCAAGTGCACTTATAGTTTGCACTTGTAGTGCAAAGTGGGTTTGCCTTTCCTAAATAACCCCCACTGTATATATAGTTTAATTTATTTATTTTGTATGGGACATTTTGTTGGCACTCTTTCCTTTTCATCTTGTTAGTTGCCTCACTGTCATACCTAACGTATATGAAAAATTCTTGGAGACAGACTGTCCTAGATGGAACAAAGTTATAGAAAATAGTAAGTGTCACAAGAATCCATGAACTTGTGTCAATGGTAAAGTGGTTCTTTGCCCTTTAAAAAAAAAAATCAACTTTGCTGATCTTCGTCTCCCCTGCATGTTTAATGTGGGCAGCCGGCTGTTATCCCTCACAGCTTCACAGTCAGCTGCCCACTGCACATGCACAACCTTTACAGCTCATTGTGGATGGTCCCGCAATCTTTTGGGACCTGTGACATGTCCCAGAAGGTTGTGGGAGGAGAACTTCCAGTGGATTGCCTCGGAGATCCAACCGGAAGTGGGAGCTGGTATCCGGCAAAACCAGGTACCTGCCCCCTCCAAAAAAGTGCCAAAAATAGAAGAGGGGGGGAGGAGGACATAAAGCAGAACTCCCCTCCCTTCTGCTTTGGAGGAATTTTGGTAGGATTTGGTCACTAGTCTATTAGAGTTCTCTAGGATGACAGCAAAGTGTACCCTTCTTCTCCCAGAGATCTCAGTTCTTACTAGGTAGAATGGATACTTAAAGAACCAATGCAATATGAGGAAGCCAGACAGATAATTAGTTTTAATTTTAGATTATTCCACTGTTTCGGTTCTCATAATTAGCCAGAAATGATTCTTTAAAAGGGGTTTCCACTTTCCCTTTGGACCCTTTGACTGTATTGATTGTTATAAACAAGGATTGCAATTTTTGCTAGATATAGTGATATCACTGACCCCTTTCGTTTATGTTCTTTCCCTATAGTACTGGGCAAAAATCTTCAGCCTACTATCTCAAAAATGATTACTTTTGCTTCTGAAGAATGTGGAAAAGTTGACACTATCAATATTTCTAATCAGTGGGCTTTGAACTCTCATATATCATTAACCGGTCCAAGGGAGTAACTTGTATATTCTTGGAAAAATCCTATGTTACCAGGCAGAGGAGTGAGGCAGGAGACCAAAGCTACAGATGACAATAACATATGTGTCCCTCCATCTTTTTTTCAGTCATGTGACGTCCTTTAAAAGGAAGTTAAAACACTAGAAATACGTTATTCAAATCACATTTAAAAATATTATTTAACTATTTTTTTTCTTATTTTCTTTTTCTTTCTAGTTTAATTAGCAGTAAAATAATTGAGAGGTTAGATTCCTTGTAATAGCAGTGACCTGTTAAATGATGCACACCTTGCAAGTAGATCAGAATATAGCAAAAGCCGCAGGATAAGATTATCAATGCTTTCCAGTCTATATGATGCCCCGGCTATAATCAAGATTGTCAGCACATAACAGCCCTCTGAGTTAAAAGTAGGAAAGTATTTCTGTTTGGTAGAAATAAAAATCCTCTAAAATCCCATTAAATAATTCAGTAGAACACTCCGCTACAGCTACAGGTATTTGTCTTTTTTTTTCTTTTTTTTTTTTCAGGTCCGCTTCTCACGGGTTTATAAGCAGCACAGCTTTTATCTAAGTGCTTTTTTTTTTTTGTAAGATTTTTATGCCGCCATTTGAACGTTTGTCCTAGAATTTTATGCTAGTGCTTAAAAAATAAGCATGTAAGCTTAAAGATAATTTTGAGAGTTTTAAAACAATGATCGTCAATAAACAATTCATAATCCTCACAAATAAAAGCGCTGCTCGGTGTTGGAACGTGCGGCAAGGCACAGCTCTCAGTTAACTGGCTCGATGTAATTGGCTGGAAGCATTCCCGTCTTCCCTGTTCTTTGCACAGTTCCATACATCCATCCTTCATCAATGGGCTGCACGTTAACAATATAGTCACCGTCCCTAAAGGAAACTTCGTCTTCATCTTGAGCGCTGTAGTCGTACATGGCTCTGTATGTTCTCTAAACGAGAGGCAATAAAAAAAAAAAAAAAAAAATTTAAACAGGAAACCTCATTAACCGCAACAGTATATTAAAATAACAAGCTGCAGACTTCCTGAGTAAGATGTTTAAAGAGGAGCTCCAGGCAAACATAAAAAGGTAATTCCACCAATGTATTAATTAGAAAAGTGTTACATGTATTTGTAAAGTTTATCTAGAAAAATTAGCAGCATCAGTGACATAAAAATAACTTATTTTTTAGGCCACATACAGACCAGAACAGTGTTTATAAAAACAAAGTTACTTTTTGGGTCTATCATGAGCCTGCATCATAGGAGCTGTCATTTAATCCATGAAGCCCCTAGCGTTGGTCCTTACATCATTGATTGGTAAATGATACCTAATGCAGTGGCGGCTGGTGCTCCAGCTGGGGGGGCGCCAAACAAACCACCGACCCCCTTCTCCAGCACAACCCCCCGTGGGTAGTACTCGAGGTCGAGCTTCACGTGTTCACAACAATGCAGAGTGAGATTGCTCCCTTCGATGGGAATGGCCTCCTCTGGATCTCCTGGATCTCCATGTACATTCTCCCCCGGTACCAGCCAATATGGTTGCTTCTCCTCTTAGCCAATCGGGTCTCAGGATCTGCTTCCTAATTGGCCAGGAGGAGAAGCATTTTAATTCGCTGTTGTCACACAACTGGGTGGGCTCTGGGCGCAGTGCTCTGCGCCCCCGGCCCACCCTTTTTTTTAGCCAATTGGAGCCTCAGGCTCTAATCACGTGCTTATCTGAGAGGAAGAAATTGCTCATTGCACAAGGAAACCCCTAGAAACCTCTGGAGCAACCCTAATTGAGAAACCCTGCTCTAAAGTGTAGGAAATATATTTTAAACCAGGCGTGCTCAACCTGTGACTCTCCAGCTGCTGCGGAACTACAAGTCCCATGAGGCATTACATGGCTGACAATTACAAGCATAACTCCCAAAGGCAGAGGCATGATGGGACTTCCACAACAGCTGGAGGGCCACAGGTTGAGCGCTCATGTTTTAAATAGTTCTCACTGGAACAAGTGCCCCCATTGGAAAATCTCCCCTTTATTCCTGTTGTGGTGACAAATTAAAAAGGAGAGGTATAGCCAAAGATATTTTGGCAGTACTTCTCCTGTAGGTCTCAGGAGTGCAGTCCATTCTGCACACCTGTGACCCGTTTTCAGCTAACAGCAGGCTTAAGTCACTTTACAGTCGGGATCCACCCAGATGCCTGGACCAGCACCTAGTTCAGTCCCTCAGTGTTTTGCTAAGAGCCTGAGCCAGTCACTCCACAGCCCAGCTCTCCAGTGAGAACTGGAGGGGCAGAGCAGAGAGCAGAAGACTGACAGTCATGACTCTCTGCTTAGAGTGAAGGAGAGAACTGAGAGATCAATGGTGTTTGATCACTCAGTTCTCACTGTAGAACTAGCAGGGGACAGATGTAGCATCAGATCAATGCTGCAACCACCTAGGTGAATATAAATGCTTCTCTTTTAAATTTTGGATTTTCCCTCAAGTCCATTCCAACAATAAAACCTGATGGGGTTCTAACCTCCCATGGTAAAACTAGAATAAAAAGTTATTTCCTTTAGATATACTTATACTGCTATATATATATATATATATACACACACTGCTAGTGAGCCAGTCAATCACATTTGCATTGGCAATACTATTAGTTTGTCTGCAGGCACTAGGGGCTGGATATGTTTTAGGCAAATGGACAATATCACCCATGCAATAATGACCTTTCATGGTCCAATAAGCAGGCAGGTAACACAGGAAGTCTCAAAGCTGTAACAATGAATTTTGTTGTCACCCTTTTCTAACTAACTTTCACATATATTTGCAAAATGTATTCAACTAAGCCCTCTGTCTTTGACATGAACTGTTAAGCCACGTACACATGTTCGGATTTTCTGATGGGAAATGTGTGATGACAGGCTATTGGCGGTACATCCGACTGTTTGTACGTTCCATCGGACAATTGTTGTCGGATTTTCCGCGGACAAATGTTGGATGGCAGGCTTATAAAATTTTCCGTGGAAAAAAGTCAGTTGTCGGATTTTCCGAGCGTGTGTACACAAGTCCGTCAGACAAAAGTCCAAAGTACAAACACACATGCTCGGAAGCAAGGACAAGTTGGAAGTGGTCAGTTTTTTAAACTAACGTTCGTAATGGAGAATTAACATTTGTGACATGGCAAATTATAAAATATTGTAATGCAGCGCACAATTCTCTTCTTCTTTAATGGAAATAATAATATTAATGAAGCTGCTTTGCTTGTGACACTGACGAAGTTATGGCAAACGTATTTCAAAAGGCTTTTATTTTCTAGTGATATCAAGAATAATATTATTATACTTTTTTTTTTGTTTGGGCAAATTACCATAACACCATTATCCCAAAGATACAATTATGTTGGTGTCCCTTGTCAATTTTACATTGTATTTTTTAAAATGTAACTGCCTACTCCCAAACTGTCGTTTGAAGTAAAACACATAGCCAAGTATTACTCTACACAGTTTTTTTTATTGTGCATTAAAAAAAGAAAACAAATAAAATTGGACATGCTATCTGCCAATAGAACTTAACCAAAAAGTGTATTCTATGCATCCAAAAATATAGAAAATATACCAAATCAAATCATTATTATTCAACCCAAAAATAAAGTAAAAGACTCATGCACGTGTCCTGCTTCTTAATATAGGGGCCAACAATGGCAAGAGTTGGTGAAATCAGGGGTCCGTCCCCGGAAGATATTTCCGAAAATCATCTGGATTATTCTCTTGGAGCTCCCGCAGCAAAAGCATATGACATAAGTGGTCACGATTAATAAAGCAACCAATTTTTAGTCCAAGAAATCCTCCTGTTCCTGGACTGGACTTGGGTCAAAGCAATAACTCCAAGGCCAATAATAAATAACACGTTATCTCCTCCGATTCCGCAACATGTCGGGTTAATGAACGGCCGTTCAGAAATTAACTGAAAAGCGCTCAATGAAAAGGGCAAATCAACACTCACCAAACTTCTACTAACACGAAATTAACAGAAGGAGCCCAAAGGGTGGCGCTAAAGAGCTGAAAAAGCACGTTTGTTTTGTTAGCTGACAATTTCTTGCTGTTTGTATGCAAGACAAAATCCAGGCACGTGCTTTCAGACAAAAGTTAGAGGTTTTGTCTGTGGAAAATCCGATCGTGTGTATGAGGCTTTAGACAGGGCTGATTAGTTTTTAGTTTTTTGCAGGCTAGCTGTTAGGTATGCTGGGAATTTTTTTCTTGTTTGTAAAGTGTGTGCTTTTGTGGAGTAAGACCCCCATCACATGGGCAATACTGTTGACTTGTATTCCACAGTGGATTGCTTTGTCAACTGTGGCTGGCCTGTGGTCAGCAGGTGATCAGGAGGCAATATGCTGCCTACCGCAAGCCTGTTTGAAGAGGGATTTCACACTGAAATCACTCTTCATCACGCCACAACCATGTCCATTAGGCAGAGTTGCAGATCCTTTGCTGTGTGGCCCTATTCACTTCTATGGGGTGTGTTTACAGATGGCATCCCCTGCCAAACATGGCATGCCCTACTTTGTTTTGCCATGCAAAAAGCCCCACGACTGTCACACTGTGTATAGGGGAATCTGCTGGCAATTACCAGGTTTTCATAGGCAGCTGAGACACGTTAAAAACACAAAGCACATTTGCCACAGTGGCAATACCTATGTGAATGGGGTCTAAGGCTGCTTTCACACTGAGGCACTTTGCAGGTGCTAAAGTGCTAAAAAAAAAGCTGCTGCTGTGTTTCCAGTGTGAAAGGCCTGAGGGCTTTCACACTGGAGCAGTGTGCTTGCAGGGCGGTCAAAAAAGTCCTGCAAGCCGCATCTTTGGAGAGCTGTAGGAGCGATGTATTTACCGCTCCTAAAGCACCCCTTCCCATAGAAAACAATGAGGCAGCGCTGCAAACCCGCCTGCAAAGCGCTGTTATATCAGCGCTTTGTGGGCGGTTTTAACCTTTTTTTTGGCCGCTAGCGGGGGTTAAAACAGCCCCGCTAGCAGCCGCATAGCTCTGCTAAAATGACGGTAAAGTGCCGCAAAATATAGAGCTGCTTTACTGCCAGCGCACGCAATGTCACAGTGTGAAAGAAGCCTAAGCCCCTGTACACACGGTCGGAGATTTCCACAACCAAATCCGTCGGATTTTGCCCGTCGGATTTTGCCCGTCGGATTTTGTCCGTCGGATCTTGTCCGAAACTGTTGCATACACACGGTCGGACAAAGTTGGCGAAAAATCCGATCTTTCAGAACGTGATGACGTAATTTCGTTACGATGGGACTACATTCAGGCTAGTAGCCAATAGCTTTGATGTAGGAATTTGATCTGAGCATGCGTGGCACTTGGTCCGATCAAATTTCTCTACACATGATCGGATTATGTCCGACCGGCCCAGTTGGTCGGGTAATATTTCCAACATGTTGGAAAATTGGGTCCGACGGATATTCCGACGGAATCAGTCCGATGCATACCACACACAGTCGGATTATCCGACGACATGGTCCGATAGGACACATTCCGACGGATTCTCCGACCGTGTGTACAA
The DNA here is from genome assembly GCF_037356315.1 of Lithobates pipiens. Taxonomy (NCBI): domain Eukaryota; kingdom Metazoa; phylum Chordata; class Amphibia; order Anura; family Ranidae; genus Lithobates; species Lithobates pipiens. Next base: position 77,529,324 of record NW_027507764.1, read on the forward strand.
GGGCTAAGAGTTGCCAAAATGTGGAATGGACAAAAGTTAGTTCTCCTTAGATTGAAGGAAGAAAAAAGCCACCGCACACCAATGATGTTACATGGTTCCAGGCTTATTTGAACAAGCAGTCCCTGCCTATTGGCGGCTCTTTTCTTCCTTCACTGTGGGAGCTGCACCCAGATTTTGAGGCAGAGTGGAAGGACTCAACTTAGGAGAGGAGGAAAAAATTACTACATACATCCTCCATCTCTAGATTTTTTCAAAAACATATGGATGTTTTTCCAAATGCACAAATGGCAATTTATTTTTTGAAAAAAACATTGTAGACTATTAATTCATGAAGTGTCCAACAGTCTTAGGGTATGAGGATATACACGATATGTTTTTACCCTATTTGAGAATTGGGCCGTGCTTTATAAAGGAGTTTTGCCTTCTCCTGGGACAATTGTAGGTTCTATGGGATGCAGGTTTTTAATGTAGTTATTTTCGTCTTATGGTTAAACCCAGTGGACATACATCATTCTTAAACTAAGCAGGTTACAATTGTTTTACAAACAGTTGCAGCATTTGCTTTAAGAGAGATGATCCCTGCTAGGAAGAGGGATTGCAGCCAGTAACAATCAACAGATCTGTAATATATTTTTGATGGCCACTAGATGGTAAACACGACAAGATGTTATGCTTTGATGTATACTTTATGATTTTCTGCTTATGCTGAAGAGTATTTTATTGTATTTATTATATATTACAGGTATTTATATAGTGCTGACAAATTAGACAAAACTTTACAAACTGTATATATTGTACATTCACTTTTAAATAAATTAGTTCCATTTCATCCATTTCAGGTAAATAATTGGGAAAATGTGGTAAAGGAGAAGTACAGCCAAAGCTCGTTTGGCTGTACTTCTCCTGTGCATCACAGCAGAGCAGTTCGTTCTGCACTCCTGTGACCTGTTTTCAGCAGACAGTGGGGTGAAGCCCACTGTTGGCTGAAGCCACAGAGCCAGTCCAGGCTCGGGCAAGATCGTGACAATGAAGTCGGATCCGCCCACATGCCTGGACCGGGACCCAGCTCAGGCTCTCAGTGGGTCGCCTCTCAGTGGCCACCCCTCCCCCTCCACAGCCCAGTGCTTCAGTGAGCGCAGGGAGGCAGAGCAGAGAGCTGCTGACTCACAGTCAGCAGCTCTGTTCTCAGGGAGTACTGAGAATCGAGTAATCAAAGGTGTTAGATAACTCGGTTCTCAGTGTTAGAGGCGCCGGGGGTCAGATGCAGTATCCACCTAGATAAGTATGATATAAAAAAAATCCATACATCTCTTTTAAAGAACAATTATAATGTATCTTCACTGAATATAGTACATTCAGATTTGTTATTATATTGTTAATGTTAATTCTCACCAGAACCAGTGTATTACAATGTAAATAGGCTGCAAAATTGTTGCGTTCCACTGGATGTCACCTACTGTAAAACCCAGGCCTGGTATGTCTAAGAAAGGTTGCAAAAGACTTGGAGAAATGTTCCCAGAACCATTTCTTTTGGCATAACAACCACCAAATCGAAAGCCTCGTACACACAGTATAATTGTTGGCCAACCGAGCGTCTGATTTTTGTCAAAAGGGTGTGTGCCAGGATCTTGTCTTCCATACTAACTGTACACAATTGTCGTGCCACAAACACGAACGTAGTGACGTACTACGAGGAATTTCAGCTCTTGAGCGCCACCCTTTGGGCCCCTTCTGCTAATTTTTGTGTTTGGTGAACATCATTTCCGAGCATGCATGTTTGTACTTTCAACTTTTGTGTGACAGATTTGTGTACTGACCATACGAAAAGCTGACGTCAAACTGTTGTCCGCCAAAAAAAACAAAAAAAAACTAGCCTGTCATCTAACATTTGTTGGCCGAAAATTGGACAACAGTTGTCAAAAGGAGCGTACTAACGGTAAGATTTTAGGACAACAGCCTGTCAACAGACAACCCCAACAACTGCACTGTGTGTATGAGGCTTTAAACAGCAAGTTATGAGAAACTCCATGAACGACCCTGTCACAGAGCCATCAAAAGATACAACCAGGCAAAGAAAGTTAATTATATCTAATAAAACCAACCTCCCCCTGTCATGTAAACACCTAATGTGGCAGACAAAGCAAAATAATCTAATCAAAGTGATAAGACCTACCCTCCCACATTTCTGTGATACTTCAACACAACAGCGCAGTCCTCTAGGAAGGAGTTTGAACCAACCACGTAACTAACAAGGAGAGGGCTGCAATGATAGCCACTGCCTGTCTCCAACACCAAACACTTTCCCGACAGCAAGCTGTTTTTACTGTCCCCCAACTACAGGTCATTGTAAACGTGACATAAGGGCCTCTGTTATGAAGTATGATGAATTACTCCACAGCACTTGCAGCTACAAAGGTCAATGACAGAATATGTAAAAGATCATTTACTACCAATACTTGCCAAACATATGCAAATACTTCAATGCCTATAGCTTGGCCACAAAGAAACCAACAAAAAGTTAAAATGACAAATTTTCCACGTTTAGTAGATCGTATACAGATAGTATACAGTTTTCAAGAGAAGATAATTTTCTAGAAAAAAAATAGAAACAATACTCACCAGGCTCTGTGAAGGAGAATGTGCATGTGGAGAGTGCATTGACCTCATAGAGGACATACTTGCAGGCTGCATGTACCCATAGCCTTGAGTTGGAGAGGTGTGGTATGCACCAGGAAGCACCGGGGCTGCAGACAAAACACGAAGGTAAATACATGGCAAAGAGCATATAAACATCCCAATCATTTTTAACTTAATCCCTTTAGGGATTGTAGAGAACATAAGACTTGACCAGACTTCCCTTTGTGCAGGCTGAGTCACCAGCTGTTCACGGATCATAATAGAGAATTCCCTTTACTGTTGGGATGCATGAAACAGCTTCTGGGGCAGCCTCCTAAGATCGTCTGTGTGAAATGCTCATACCATCTCAACCGGTATCTCTTGAACTTCCACAATCCACATCTTATTAAACAATAAACCAGCGCCATGAACAGAAAACTCATTTTGGTTGCCTGCACCTATGCATTTTTTCTTTTAGTCAAGTCATAGCTTGGGACTATGGAGTGTACAGAAATAGACTGAACAATAACGAGCAAGCTTTGTCTTCAATCCCAGCATGTATTTCCTTACCGCAGACTGCTACAGGATCCACAAAACTGTAGCCACGGTCTAAACCCTCCTATCAGTCTTCAACTTTCTCTTTGCACTTATTTTAAGAAGTATTCCAAGGTACGTGAACCCTCATAGAAGATGGAAACATTCAGCCTTACATAACCAAAACCTGTGTTTGCTTTGTGTAAACTGCCATTGCTGACTTGATTTTCATGGTACAAGCTCCAGGGCTTTTTTTCCTAATCCAAGCTCTGCTATGTCAGAAGATGCCAATATAGCCAGTGAAATAAATAAAAATTCGGAATTCCTGTCCTGAATTCTTGCTCTGTGCCATTATGTGTGGGTGGTAAAACATGGATGAAGAAGACAGCCCTGTAGTCTGCACCATTAAAAATATGTCAAAAATGTAAAGAAAACAACTCAGCATTTACTAAAACTGGAGAGTGCAAAATCTGGTGCAGCTCTGCATTGTAGCCAATCAGCTTCCAGTTTTTGTTTTTTAATTGAGCAAGCTGAAGTTAGAATCTGATTGGCTACCATGCGGTGTTGTACCAGATTTTACACTCTCCAGTTTTAATAAATCAACCCCTTTGTCTTCCACAGACTTTTACAACTGCACAATGTTTAGTTTATTACATAATATTATGCATATATCTAAATAACCTAAATCTATATTTAAACAGATAGTGTTACTGATTATGTATAATTACTTTGTGTCTCTCAGTGCAAAGAGCAGGCAAACTGCAGTGACCTATAACTACTATTGTGTCTGAAGGTTCTCATTTATCTAGGTCACGATATAGCTCAGTGGTGGTCAACTTTTTAAGACACAGGGAGCCTCGAGAGCAGCCCCTGACATCAGCAAAGGAGCACAAATAAAATTCAGTACATATTCATTATCAGCGACAGCAGACACACGACAGGATATAGTTAATGACTATGGGCATGATACAAAAGATGGTCAGAGACTGTGGATATAATACAGGAGATGGTCAGAGACTGTAGACATGATGCAAGAGATGGTCAGAGATTGCAGACATGATACAAGAGATTGTCAGAGACTGTGGATATTCTGCCAGAGACTGTGAACATGCGATAAGTGTTATTAGAGACAACTGGGGATATGCTTCAGGAGACAGTCATACATTGGAGAAATATTGAGGCAGCTAGAAATCAATCTACAACAGGACAATAGGGAAAAACTGATTTGTGTCTCCAAAGTCTCCTGAGGGCCACAAATAAAATGCCAAAGGGTTATATGTGGAACCTGGGCCACAGGTTGGACAACAGGGGTATAACTAGTAGTACCCTGTTTCCCCGAAAATAAGACCTAGCGTGATTGTCGGTGATGGCTGCAATATAAGCCCTACCCCCCAAATAAGCCCTACCCTGTTTCCCCCGAAAATAAGCCCTGCCCTGAAAATAAGACCTACAAGGACTTTAACTAGGGCTTATTTGGGGGGTAGGGCTTATATTGCAGCTATCACTGACAATCACGCTAGGTCTTATTTTCGGGGGAAACAGGGTAGTTAGTTCCATTTAACTGGACTTGTTCTATAATGTTGAAGACTTCCTGTAGCTTATCCAAGCAGTTTCCTCAGTTCAGAATAGCAACTATTCATCTTTTACTGATCTGACTACAATAAAGTCATTGGTTGCTAGGAGTCTTCTCACCATCACTGCTCTGGACTAACTTACTAAATAAACTAAGATATTCCAAAAGGTGAAAAATGGTTCAATCTAGGGGACTGAACCATTCTTACATTAGAGACTGTCCAGCTGCCACACGCAACAGGCTCAATTCACAAAGCTAGCCACACACACACACACACACACACACTTTTCCATCCATTCTAAACAGTGTGGATGAAGGAATCCTCACTGCAGACTATTGTATTTAGGCAGCCACAGCACACACTGCTGTCTGAATATCTGAACACGATGCAGTCAGTGTTTGGCCAACAATTTTCCACCCAGCTCAATTTACATTTGATGTCCGTCAAGCTGGTGGTGTGGACACGGCCATCCATGGCTCAAATTCTGGCTGACTGAGCAGGAATGGGGCCAAATTCTAGCTGCATATGGCCAGCTTAACACAAGGAAGGGGTCTCTCTTTTTAAAAAAAGGACAGTTATTTTCAGTTGAGTCCACTGAGAATGGAACATTTCACACACAATGCTGAAATAAAGATTCTTAACCTTGTGTTATGCTGCATACACACGAGCGGAATGTCTGACAGAAAAAGTCAGACGGGAGCTTAATGCGATCGTGTGTATGCCCCATTGGACTTTTTACGTTGCTAATTCTGATGGACCTAGAAATGGAACATGTTCTAAGTATTTCCGACAGAACCAATTCCTATCAGGAAAACCGCTCGTCTGTATGCTGTTCCAATGGACCAAAAACGATGCATGCTCTGAAGCAAGTACGAAACGGAAGCTATTGGCTACTGGTTATTGAACTACCTTTTTCTAGTCCCGTCGTACGTGCTGTACGTCACCGCTTTCTTGACGATCGGACTTTGGTGTGATCGTGTGTACGCAAGACAGTTTCAGCGGAATTCCGTTGGAACTCTGTCGAAAAACCTTCAGAGTTTATTCTGACAGTAAAACCGGTCGTGTGTACAGGGCATTAGACTTTTGTGCATTCCGCATAATGCAATTTCTGCTGCACACAATCTCTTTTCCTCTGTACTTCTATAGTCCATTAAATGAGCATCTAATTATCCTCACAGGCCCGCACTCCAGAGCCCAGCTGTCCAGTTGGATCTGGGGAAGGGTTACATGTGTAAGGAATCGCTCTCCTGACCAGTCTCAGCTATCATGCCCATTTAAATGGGCACCTCACCTCTTGGCCATTAGAGCTACCTTTTCTGAGTAAGCACAGGGGAAATAGTGAACAAAAAACCCTACGATAATGTGCTATAAGCATTTGAAAAATTCAGTTCAAGGCAGTAAAGTCAGCGTATCCATTTTCTGTGTGTTTTTATATGCACAGTGGTGTGTATAAACTCTAAAGAGCAAAGCTGCCTGTATTCAGGGAACAAAACAGAACAAATCTATGACAATCAGTGGGATAAAACACACACTAAAACGGAAAGATGTGCAAAGTTAGAATTCATAGGTATAATTTCTGGTTAGGTTGCCTAGTACACATTTTCAACTTTTTTGGAGAGCAAAGCAATGAAAAATAACCAAATTCATGAGGGAGAATATTTAAAAAATACTTTAACATTGCAAGATGAATGAGGTTAAACCAAACCATATCATTTCAAATATTAGTTAAAATGTTAAAAAAGCAAACCGCAAATCACCTAATAAGTTCACACTTAAAAAAGCACCAACCAACACAAAAAGTTTTTTAATATTCAGAAACTAGGTACAGAACTGAAATCCATGGCAGTGAGCTTCTTGATATACAAAGGGCCAATGATGTCTATAGGCACCTTCCTAAATAAAATAGTGATTGTAAAGATCATTTTCCTGTAAGCCCTTGTACACACGGTCGGAGATTCCGACGGAATGTGTCCGATCGGACCGTTTTGTCGGATATTCCGACTGTGTGTGGTCTACATCGGACTGTTTCTGTCAGAGTATCCGACGGACCAAGTTTTCCAACTTGTTGGTAAAATTTTCCGACAAAATGCTCCAATCGGACATACTCCGATCATGTGTAGAGAATTCCGATCGGACAAAGTGCCACGCATGCTCAGATCAAATTCCTACACCAAAGCTATTGGCTACTAGCGTGAACGTAGTCCCGTCGTAATGAAATAACGTAATCACGTCGGATTTTCCGACAACTTTGTCCGGCCATGTGTATGCAACAGTTTCGGACAAAATCCGTTGGACAAAATCCGACGGATTTGGTTGTCGGAATCTCCGACTGTGTGTACAAGGGCTAAGAGAAGCCAGAACTATAGATGTCTGTGTGCACCTTCTCCTTTCCAAAAGATTTTATTTTCATGCCTACAGCTACACCTAAAATATCTTCAGATGCCTAGGATGATGCCTAGCTCCGATGTCTTTAGCCAGCTTAGAAGTATATTTAAAGTAGTACTATTGGCAAAACTTTTTTTTTTTCATTTTGGATAGAGTAAGGGAGGATTATAACCCCTGCCAGGTTTCTTTTTTTCACCATCTCTGTCCCATTGCAAAGATTTCCCTTTACTTTCAATCCCATAGCCACAACAGGAAGTGAGAGGAAATCCCTGTAGCTCAAGGCAGGTCACCAGAACAAGTGTCCCCATTGGAAGATTTTCCCACTATTACTTTTCTAGGGACAACAAAAAATTTGGAATTTTCTTTTACTTTCCCTTTTAATGATAATGGTAAACAGGAAAAATAGAGAGGGTGAATCTCTTTAATGGGGGGGTGCAGATGGCAATAAAACCTGACAGGTGCTCTAATCATCCTTCTCCGCAATGTCTAAAACTATATTTTATATATATATATATACCGTATATATATATATATATATATATATATATATATATATATACACCGTATATATATATATATATATATATATATATATATATATATATATATAATGTATTTGCATAATAGAGCACTATGGATTTTAAGGCATGTATGGTAGGTGAAAAACTAACTCCTGACACTCCTAGGTGCCTGCTATACATGTATACTGCCAATTATATACTTTTAAAGGTCCCTGTTAGACCCCTTTCACACTGAGGTGGTTTTCAGGTGTTTTAACGCTAGAAATAGGCTTTTAAATAGCGCACTCTGGCGGTGCGCTTGCGGGACATTAAGAAAAGTTGTGCAAGCAGCACCTTTGGGGCGGTTTGGGAGCGTTGTATACAGAACTCCCAAAACGCCATGCCCATTGAAATGAAGAGCCTGAAAAGCGATTCGGAAGCGCCACTACACTGGCACTTTTAACCTTTTCTTTGGGGTTAAAACGTGCCCCGCTAGCAGGCAAAAAGTGCTGATTAAACAGTGCCGCTAAAATGAGCCACAGTTCAGTACGAAAGGGGTCTTAAACTAGCAATTTTGTAGCAGAGATTTGTAGCAGTTCCTTCCTCTTATTTTCTATGTTGTTTTGTAGCTGGATAGAGTTGCAGCTTTAACTAGTTATAATGCTTTTATATGCAGCTACAAATGGCTGAGAGCCATGATGATCAGCAGCTGCCCTGGATAACATGAAGAGTTACTGGAGCTGGCAATTCTGTCGCTGAATGCTGCAAAAAGTTAATTGCTCAGCAACAAATTGCTTGGAATTTCAATGACACAGGCCTTTCATTGATTAAAATGCATTTTTTTCCTAGCAAACAAAAATTCTAAGGAGACTGATCATGTAGCTGCTACAAATCGCTCTTATGAAATTACCAGTGTGACACAGGCCAAAGTGGAAACTGAATCAATTTCAATCCATATACTAGATCAATATTAATAGTACCTGACAAAAACAAGGCCCCCTAGAGTACTTGAAACAAGAATAGGCAGCTCTGGCTGCAGTGCTCCTCTCTCTGGCATTGTCCTTGCAGTGACTCCTGTTTAATTTTTTATTTTTTATTTTTTTATAAACAGACAAAACAACACATCATACACATTGGACCAAAATATTAGTACAAATTCAATATTCGATCACATTGCATAGCAGCCATCAATTCAAAAATAGAAGATAAAATTAAAAAAATAAAGAAAAAAAAATAGAATAATTTTAGACGGACTATGGTCTGAGCCCTACTGTTTATCAAATTAAATATCAGTTCACAACTAATATGGCAAAAAAAAAAACGTTGTTCCCTTCTATCCACAGTGGCCCGACCATCCTGTGTATAGAAATATTATAATAAATAACCCCCATGGGCATTAGATGCCATTTACGGCTTATCCAGCCACTTTGCCCCGACTTTGTCGTACTTACCAAGACAACCCCTATTCATGTAGGTGTCTCTATACAGCAGGAGATCTTTTTTTAACAATTGTTTCCAGTATAAAAGTGTGGGAGAAAAGGATTTCTTCCAATGTAAAGCAATAGCTTTTCTCGCATAAAATAATGTAGTATTAGCAAACACTTGCTCAGACACAGTAGGGAGAACAGCCTCCACCAGTCCCAACAAACCTACAGACATTGAGACCAGCAGAGGAGCGGAAGTGATAGAATTCAACAAATCCACCACAAATCCACCAATTCCACCCATAAAATAACTATATATGGACAGGTCCAGAAGATGTGTGGGGAAGACTGAGGACAGTGTGAGGAGCAATATCTGCACTCACAGTGTAATGATGCCGAAGACTGAAGAGACAGTGTGAGTGTGGGGCATAATGGTCCACCACCATAGACCATTCTGTTCTCACAGTGTAATGATGCAGAAGTCTGAGGACACAGTGTGAGTGCAAGGTTTAATGGGCCAACACCATGGAGCATTGGTCATATGGTAATGGCAGAGAGAGTGATATTGAAGGCATCACATTGGCACCCCTCTAATTGAATATCGCTCACCACCAGAGAAGAGAAGAGGATCCTGCGTGTAACTGGCTTGAAGACTCCAAGAATGTAAATATTAAACAAAATGTCATCCTTAATCACAGCACTTAAAACATCAATCACAAATTACATCAAATAATACTAAATAATAAAAATTGGAAGCATGAGTGAGTGTTGGCCTTTAACACAATATCAGTTCAGTTCAATATCTAACAAACCCATAAACAGTAATGATCACCTCCCATGTTTTCTCATTAGGACCTACTGTATACTGTATTCTTAAAGTGGACGTAAACCAGATTCATGAAATTTGAGCTGGGCACATATATCTGTAGTGTTTTCTTATCTCTCTTCAAAGCACTCCTGTGAAGAGAGATGAGTCATGTAGCTTTCTCCTGCTCAATAGCTCTGTTATCAGCCTGATAACTTCTGACAAGTTCTCTGAGATGGCAGCCTGAGGTGTGTGTCGTGGGAGGTTCTTTTAAATAGATTAGCAGACAGCTTGCCATATCATTGTACAGCTCTGCACATTCCTTTCTTCCTTTGCCAATGTGAAGAGGGGGGTGTGTGCCTTTCCTCCGATCAGCTGTCTTGACTGTATGCCAATAATCCACTCCCAGTGCTGATCAGTAAGAGAAAATCTGTAACACGAAGAGCACTTTTTAAAGGATCTACACAGCTGCAGACAGCAGATATACATGTAAAACTTATGTAGGGAGATTTGTTTCATCTTTGTGTATCATCTGAGGCTGCTCCCTTCACTGGGTATAGAAGAGGGTTTACATCCACTTTAACGATCTACAGAACCACGGTCTTATCAAACAGTTTTTATATCACAAGTAACACTTCTAATCTCTAGCTTTTAGTAACTTCGTTATATGTGTTAACCATGACTGGAGCGAGTTGCAACACAATGTTAGTGGTTGTTACAGGTGAAGCTCTGCACAGCATTCAGGTGCCACTCTTATTTAATGCAGCTGTCCTTGGTACATAACTCCTAAGAACTCAACAACTGTTACTTACAAGGTGAACTAGAACCTTAAATCTCTATATTGTTGTATATAGAAAGGTGTGTCAGACATTTCCAATCAAAAGCACGTAAAGGGAACATCTACCGAGGAATACAAATGAGGTCAAGGTTCAGTCCGAACACAGTTTATTTTTTTTGCTTTTTTGGCAGCAGCTGAACTTCATATATAGTAAAAGTATATCTACTGCTACTATAGATGACAGCTTCCTTCCCATCAATGGTTGTTAAGGAAGGCACCCGCTGCATCCTTAGCAACTAGTGACATCATCTGAACCAGTGATGGCCCCACTCTTTGAATGGCCAGGAATCCCTGGCCATGTAAACAAAAGGGTGGGGATAGCATGATATCACTAACTAAATGTGGTCATATGGCCATATTTGAGCAATGACCTTAACCAAATACCTCGACCAATAATTTTCTGGCCAGCTACTTTGATTTTTTTTAATTGAAAGAGGCTGCAAGGGCCACCCACAAAGTGAATTTTGGAAGATTGTACAAATTACAGATTTAAACTAGTAAAGAAGGACAGCTGCTTTAAAATGGAAATGGTCAGTATCTGTTACCTCTTTCATCAGATGCCCTTGTTCCCTCACTGCAGTAAGAGAAACTAGGATTCATCTCAGACATCTCTGACCTGTCATCACCCTGACTCACTACAGCCGGGCCAGCAGAGTGACAGGAGTGCCTGGTGCCAAGGCTCGCTCTATCTAGAAATGAACAAATTCCATTGTGACTGCAACTAAAAAACACTGAGAAGCATGCAGTAATAGGAACTAAATAAAGTAGCAATACAAAAAAAAAAGTGCCAGTTCATTTTGAATAGCACCCCAGAGCACTCAATCAATGCATAGTTGCCAACAGTCCCAAATTTCCCAGGACATTCCCGGTATTTAGACCCTTGTCCCAGTCTTAATGTGTCATTTGAAATTTCATGGGAAATTGGTGGTTTCTCGATTTTTCACCAGAGCCGCTGCTAGAGGCCACTGTTGAATTGTCTCCATTGCCGTTTTACAGAAGACCAGCTCTCGTGAGGAAGAAACAAGAGGCGGGGCCCGGGTGTCAATGAAAGCGGCAGCTCCATTTCTATTGGCAGCCACTTTCATTGCCACCCAGGCTCCGCCTCTTTTTTCTTCCCTTCGGCTTCCAGAAGAGCTGGTTTTCTGTGAATGGCACGGAGACCAAATCACCAATACAGAGCAGCATGGACTAACTGCATCTGTGGTGACAAAGTGACAAGCTGTATCTGTAGTGACAAGTGAAAAGCTGTATCTGTGGTGACAAGCTGTATCTATGGAGACAAGTAAGCGCTGTATCTGTGGTGACAAGTGAGCGCGGCATCTGTGGTGACAAGTGAGCATGGCATCTGTGGTGACAAGTGAGCACTGTATCTGTGGTGACAATTGAGCGATACATCTGTGTTGACGACTGAGCACTGTATCTGTGGTGACAAGTGACACGCTGTATCTGTGGTTACAAGTGAGCGCTGCATCTGTGGTGACAAGCGTGCTACATCTGTGGTGACAAATGACACACTGTATCTGTGGTGACAAGTGAGCACTCTATCTGTGGTGACAAGTGAGCACTACACGCGGGGTGACAAGTGAGCGCTGTATATGTGGTGACAAGTGAGCTCTACATCTTTGGTGACAAGTGACGTGAGCGCTGTATATGTGGTGACAAGTGAGCGCTACATCTGTGTTGACGACCGAGCACTGTATCTGTGGTGACAAGTGACACGCTGTATCTGTGGTTACAAGTGAACGCTGCATCTGTGGTGACAAGCGTGCTACATCTGTGGTGACAAGTGACACACTGTATCTGTGGTGACAAGTGAGCACTCTATCTGTGGTGACAAGTGAGCACTACAAGCGGGGTGACAAGTGAGCGCTGCATATGTGGTGACAAGTGAGCTCTACATCTGTGGTGACAAGTGACGTGAGCACTGTATATGTGGTGACAAGTGAGCGCTACATCTATGTTGACGACTGAGCACTGTATCTGTGGTGACATGCTGTATCTGTTGTTACAAGTGAGCGCTGCATCTGTGGTGACAAGCGTGCTACATCTGTGGTGACAAGTGACACACTGTATCTGTGGTGACAAGTGAGCACTCTATCTGTGGTGACAAGTGAGCACTACACGCGGGGTGACAAGTGAGCGCTGCATATGTGGTGACAAGTGAGCTCTACATCTGTGGTGACAAGTGACGTGAGCACTGTATCTGTGGTGACAAGTGATATGCTCTATCTGTGGTTACAAGTGACACGCTGTATCTGTGGTGACAAGTGACACAAACTGCATAACAAGTGAGCCAAGCTGCATCTGGGGGTAGGCTACAGTGGCAAGTGACACATTCAGGGCTTCCACTGATTCTGCATTATGGGGAGTTGAACTATTTCATTTTATAGTACAATGTAATAATATACTGTAAATAATGCGCTTCAATCATCCTGACACCATAACAACCATGGTGCTGTGACGATTGAAGCATTAACACCAGATGTTTGGAGTATCTCTATCTGCTAAATTTGTTAAACTTTCTGGAATACACATATTTCTATTGTGGTGTAGGATCTGGACCTGCTGTCCCTCCATCCCTCTATCCTTCCTTGTTTCTTTCCTTCCTTCTCCCCTCCCTATCTCTTTCTTTCTTTCTCTCTCCCTTTCTTCCTCCCTCCATCCCTTTCTTCCTTCTCCCCCAGCCCTCTTTCATCTCAGACTTAAACCACACCCCATTTAAGCCACGCCCAATATTCCATTTAGATCACACCCCTTTTTCCGTCGTGGCACGCTACGCATATCGCATCATTATTGGCCTGTTCCCCAGCCCAGTCCTCCTTTAGGTCCACTTTACAGCTAAATCCTAAACGTTTAATCTGCATTTAAGTAGCTGCTTCTAATCATCTAGGAGTATTTAAAAGGAGCCCTAAGAGTGGCCATTGGTTGAACATTAGTTTGTACTACCCAAAGGTATCAAAGAGTGGTCAGATCTAACAAGCCCTGCAAAGCATGTAAAAAATTACATAGACAGCATATGACTATATAATAGAGCTGTACAATTAATCGTTAAAAAATCGCAATCTCGATTCACCCCCCCTGACAATCCCTCCTGCTGAGAGTAGTCAACAGAAAGCATCCAGGGCAATCAGCCAAGTTTAGAACTTGAAACACTGTAACTAACATTTACTTCTTAGATCAAAGGGATAGAACTTCTGTGTAAACAAATAATCTGTGCAGTCTGCCAAGCTTTCAACCAGTGTAAATGCAGGAAGTTTAACCACTTAAAGTCTAAATCTTTTTCTGGCACTTCTGTCTTAAGTTAAAATCTTGCTAGAAAATTACTTGGAACCCCCAAACATTATATATATATATATATATATATATATATATATATATATATAAAAGTTTAGAGACCCTAGGGAATAAAATTGCTGCAATATTTTATATCACACTGTATTAGCCCAGCGGTTTTTCAAATGCAATTTTTGGTGAAAAAATACACTTCAATAAATAAAATAAAAAAATGAAACAGTAAAGTTAGCACAATTTTTTTTGTTTTAATGTGAAAGATGATGTTATGCCACGAGAATCGTAAGATAATCGTGGTCTACCTTCTAAGCAAAAAAATTGTGATTCTCATTTTAGCCAGAATCGTGCAGCTCTACTATATAATATTATTAGTAATAATAATAATAATATTCTAAAGATCAAATATGCTGCTAAGAAATTAGATTTTTTTCATTAACAGTTATTATTTCCCCTTGTACCTATAGTAAGTAGTATTTTTATGTACCTACACTATATTAAATATGCTCTAGCATCTATGTTGTAGCTGAATAACAGAACCAACCCTCGGAGGAAAAATGATACACTATAAAATTATATCCTACAATGAGCTATTAGAGGGAAGAAAAAGAAAAGCCACTCTCAAAGCACAGGTTCCAAATGATACACACCCTTGATGGGCACTCAGGTGCAGGCTCTGCATGGATCAGAGAACAAATGAATAAGCCTGGACGGCAGCACTCAGATACACCTTTATTAGGTTAAAATCCAGTGTACAGCAGTCAATCCATACGGTACAAAAGAGGGGGATGCAAGCAGCTGCTTTTATCCCCCTCTTTTGTACCATATGGATTGATGGCTGTACACTGGATTTTAACCCATTAAAGTAGTATTGGAGTGCTGCCGTCCTGGCTTATTCATTTGTTCTACAATGGGCTACTATATTCTTTTACTGCACCATATGATGGCCATAGACACTGAAATGATGTGTTTGGAATGAAAACAACAACAATGATTTGCTGTACCCGTTAACATACGGAGGCTCCGAGACTGAATATTGTCCTCCAGTGGGTCAATGTCGAAGATGGAGCCTGGGTCAGTGCGCCAAACTTTAAGGTCTTTTGATGAGAAAATGAAACATAGAATGAAGGATAATAAAAGAAAGAAGAGAGAGAGAGATATTGAAAGACAAAATGAAAATACCAGTGGACAGGTACATATGAAATGTATAGAAGTTCATGGAAGAAGACAAACTCTGCAAATTTTGTGATATGTCAGAGAAACAAATAAAAGGAGGGCACACCAACCAGGATTCAAGTACATGTAATCACAGGCTTTGATAATCAAGGTATAGTAGATGGAAAGGACAAAAGTAAAAGATTTTAGAATTTCCAAAAATAAATGTCCACAGCACACTAGGACGTTACATGTCTCATTCTATCATATAACCCAAAAATTAAGGAACTATGCCTCATTTCCATATAATGGGAAGAGTCATGCATATCTTTCCTTTTTATCCCTTGGCTTACTCTACATTTAGAACTGGGGGTCTACAAATACAGCCTAACATTAAAGAGCTAATCATTCCACATTGCATACTACTGTTTCAGGTTTGTTGGCTATTATCAGTTCAGTGCATGGAAACAATTCTTTACATGAAAAAGTGTTCGCGTGAGGCAGCCTTAAGCCAGCTATAGATGGTCTGAATTATAGCCGGTTCCGCGGGGACCGGCCATAATTTTAACCATGTATGGGCAGGCTGATTATACTCAAGTTAATCGATCAATCAACTTGGGTACAACAGCATGTCAGATTTTTCATCATCACCTATAGCCACTAGCAATAATCACTGCATTCTCCTGGCACAAATGGCACCTCGTGACCCCTGCTGGGAGAACACTATGGTTCTGCAGGAGGGATTCCCCCATCAACACTGACTATGTTGATGGGGGAATCAAGCAGTTCCACCCGTGGTGGAAGGAAAGAAACTTTTATCATCTATGGCAAGCCTTAGACCTTAACGGTGGTGTATAGGTCTGTGACTACCCACTTAATGGATGGTCCTCAGAGTGGTGTGAAGATTGGGAAGGTAGATGATGTAGCTCTGTGCATGAAAAGAAAGTTTTGAAAACTCAAGCTATTTGGAAAACACTGATCTTTCTACTGGAGTATGACAATGAAAAAACATATCTAAGGTTTTCAGGGCTCTGGTAGGGTTAGATGAGTTAGTTGTGAGGACTGCAGTTTGAGTCCAAAACTTATATTGGTATTCCAGTGTCTGTTGTGCCTGCAATGCAGGAAAAAAAACACTCACAAGCCACCACAATGTTCTACAGAGAAGCAACAAGTTTACTTACACAAACTCCCATCACCACCTAGATCATGGGAGCCAAACTCAATTTCATCGCTGGGCGCATCAGCATTATGACTGTTGACCAAATAAAAAATAAGCTGCACACCAACATCTGTCCAACAGGTTTATTGAAAGACTGCCACCAGGACTATGACAACAGACCAAGGGGTGACGACATTTCACACATACATTGTCCTTCTTCACAGAAGCACAATGTATGTGTGAAACGTTGTCACCCCTTGGTCCGTTGTCATAGTCCTGGTGGCAGTCTTTCAATAAAGCTGTTGGACGGATGTTGGTGTGAAGCTTATTTTTATATTTGGTCTACATGTTCCCGGTTGCGAGTCGGAGCTAGCACCCAGCCCTTTCTTTCTGGTGGATTATTATACTCACCTGGAGCAGCGATCCATCTCTTTGTTCCCGCACATCAGCATTATGGTTGCCCTTAAAAGGGCCAGTTGTATCTATAAGACTCTATAAGACTCTAAATATATCTACTCTTTATCATATTAAATAATTTCCTCTGCATTTGATTATAACTGGTTTTAGTAGCAAATTAACAAATAACTAGCTCTGAAAATATGTCTTGGAAAAATAATGGCAAGCGGATATACAAGTGTACAATTTGTTTTGGTAACAGGGGGCAGAACTGGGAAGCAGAAAGTGCAGGGTCTGGAGCAGGACCAGAGGAGGCCTGGAGTAAGCTGAATGCAAGCAGAGGTGAGGGGGTTCTGCAGCTGCACAGAGAGGTACAGGATCTGTAGGAGGAATGCTGTCCTATTCTCTGCTGCTGACTTCTGAGATGGAGGGGGAGGGGCCAGAGACAGTGATCTGTTGGAGGAGCTCTGTCCTCTTACCAACCGCTGAAACGAGTGAGGTGCCACATTTGCAGAAGAGGTGCGAGGGCCACATGAAATGGCCTGGCGGGCCTTGTGTTTGAATCATGTGACCTAGATGCACATGCTAAAATTTATTTTACTTACTCGCAGCTCAGTTTGGCTAAAGGGAGAGAAAACTGAAACTGGGACACAGACAAAAATAAAAAGCTGGAAGAGGTTCTAGCATTGCACTACTAAATAAAAAAAAAGCATTTTTATTTCTGTCTGTGTTGCTGTTGGAGAATTTTGCTTACTTCAAGTCTGGTGAAACTGTTGTCACCAGGATATTAAGAGAGGGGAAATTGGAGCCCTGTATAGCAATCCTTTTTGGTGGGACATTTACAGTACTTAAGCCTCTTGGAAGCAACAGACGATGTGTTTCCTTTTCTTTGTCACACTTGCAGCTGTTGGTTCATTGAGAGGTAATTGTCTAACTGCTTGTCATTCTTAGGGCCTGTGTTGATGGGCTTTGGGCTTGGGTCAATAGGCAAGTGCAAATTGTTTCAAGCTTTTTAGTCTGAGACATTTCTGAAATCATTCCCATGTAGCACCCTCCTACTTATGTTGCTGGGGTGATAGATATATTTATTTATTTTTAACTCCTCTGTAATCATTGGAGCTATTGATTTCGCTGGGCTGTTCTAGATCTCACAGGATGCAGAATTAAATGCCTC
Organism: Lithobates pipiens; assembly: GCF_037356315.1. Taxonomy (NCBI): domain Eukaryota; kingdom Metazoa; phylum Chordata; class Amphibia; order Anura; family Ranidae; genus Lithobates; species Lithobates pipiens. The sequence goes on from NW_027507764.1 coordinate 77,547,172, forward strand.
CCCCTGCATTTTGGAGGCTTCCAGAACATACAGGGCTGGGAGACTCAAATGGACAACTTTAATATTTATTGTGCCGCCATCACTGATCCCTGGGGAGGTGTGCCAAGTAAGTTTCTGGGTCACAGTGGCGGCTGGTGTTTTATTGTTTGGGGGGGTGGCAAACACCCTCCCCTGGTCAGCTGGCGGCACCCCCCTGGCACGGGAGGACATAAAAGCCCCATACTTGCGCAGGCAGCATGTCCGACGGGCGGCAGCTTTCATCCTTCCTCCTCCTGTGGATCACGATGGGTTCCGCCAGGAGTCTCCTCCCTCCTCCTCCTAAGCATCCAATAGGATCGCCTATCCTTTCAGCCAATCGAGTGATGGGTTTCCCCACTTCCTGATTAGCCGGGAGGAGGATCAGTGTGAAAAACAACTGGTCGGGCTCTGATTGCCGTGCTCTGCGCCACAAGCCCACCCTATTTTGAAGCCTATTAGAACCTCTGGCACAAAAAACACCCCCACCCCATTGGAATCCATGCATCTAGCGTCCTGTATGTGGATCAGGGGGCTGGACGCATGGAGAGGGGGGGTGGCACCCATGCACCCCCAGTAGACGATCTGCCACTGCTGGGGGGATATAAATAGTCTGTGGTCCGGAGCAGCCCTGTTATTGTCCTGCTGGAGTAGTTCCCAGCCTCAGGGGCTGCTGCCCTTTTGAGACAGTTCTCCTGGAGTCTGCTGGTGTTCATCCAGGTCCCAGCTATAGCAGAGCTGGGGAACCTATTTCTAATTGCCTTTGGAGCTAACTAAGCAGTTTCAACTAAGAATCTGCTCTTGAGAACTCACTAATGAGTGCCTGGTGGAGGCTGGAAAGTGGGTAGCTGCCTACAGACATTGTGAGTACTGGCCTGAGCACAGGATCCTAGTGACAGTGTGCTGTTCTACTTTTGGGGTGCCAGCGGTAGCGCTCTCGGAGACAGCTCTTACAGGACCTCTGTTCTGGCCTTCCCATTTGTTTCTGGCTTAAAGAGGTTTCACCTAGAGAAGTATGTCCTCCTGTTACAAGTCATCATTTTTTATGTATCCCATACCACCCCAACCCCTCTCTTGTTACAAGTTCTACAAGCAATAAATCTTAAAAAGACATCTCCTAGACTGTTTAATGGAGCCAGAGTGAATGGAGTGTTGCCGGTGTTATTGGTAGCTTCTGCACTGTTTGGGGAATAACCAGGTAAAACCAGTAGCTCCTACTGGGGTAAGGCTACACACAGTTCGTTTTACCTGCAGTTTACCTCCTTCTGACTTGCATTTGACCTCCTTCGTTCCCCTGCTTTGAGTTTTGTTTGCATTACCATTGACTTTTAGGGGTAGAGCAGAAATTCTGACAAAAACAAAAGCAGTCAACACAATATCTTGCCTGTGCAAAATTCAGGTATCATGACCATCTTTTTTTCTTTCTTATATCATTAGCTCCCTGAAATATTTGAATTATTATTGGTTGTCCGCTCCCTACCTAGGAGACGGGTAAACAATAAACAATGTGAAAGGAGAAATTAATTTAATAAAACTCACCAACAATTACCCCCGGTCTCCTGTCCATCTCCACTACATGAGGGTGAACTCCTTTATAGGCAGCATCACTTATAATCTGCGTGTTTTTTCTTGCTCGCTCCAACACTGGATCATCTACAACTGGGGTGAAACCTCTGCCTTTTGTCTTCTCAAAATCTTCATGGTATTTTATCTAAAAACATATATATAAAAAAAAAAAATAAAAAAAATAAAGATACATCTAATTACAGGCTGAAATGACTCCCAACATGCTTAACAAATAAAGAATAACTTGTATATATTGTAGAACTTCAGTTAGTTCAATAGTTAGTCCACCCAAGCCTCAAGATTCGGTAACTAGGGGAAAGGTGGACTGAACCAACCATTGGCTTCTAGGGGCTCTAGAAGTGATGACTCCCAGGTCTGCCCACAAAGACACGGAGTCCTCCTACTGCAGAAAGGTGAGCCTCCTGGTTCCTAAAGAATTCTCAGTCATGCAGAATAAATATACAACAGGGTGAGTGAATGCTTCCAAATTAACACCGGGACAAGCAAGTGAGCCTCAGAACATCCTCAGAGGACTCAACGGTGAAGTAGGGTTGGGGAATGGAAACACCATTAGACTCAGATATCCAACAATCAAGAAAGAAGTGTCAAATGTAGGAGACATGGACGGCCAGACAGATGAGTATACTACCTCTATTTTTGCAAGGAACTTTTGGCTGCAGTTTGTTTTAAACCTAACAGTTACTAAATTGGTAAGACCACATTGATGATTTCCTGGGTCTGCCCCTGCTGGGGGAATCTGCTGTGGCTATTATGTTTCCCCCTCTCCCTGATGGATTTTTGTAGTTATCTTATATTATGTAAATGTAAGAGGAGGGAACACACCAAGGTGAGCAGAACACCCACAACTCCCAGCTGGGCTGGAACAGTGTAGAGAATTATGAACAGGAGAATTCACTATTGGGGTGTCCCAAGAAAATTTTGGAAGTCAAGGGCTGACTCAGAATTCTACCTGTAACTGAAATACAGCTTTTGGGTGGACTCACCCTTTAATGTACAAGTAGTCTGCCTTATTGATCAATTTATCAATTTCTGCTGAATAATGAACCCGATTAGTTGCTTTACTACTATCTTTATCTATACATTACCTATATATCTATATATATATATATATATAATATATATATCTATATATTACATCACTTTGATCACAACATATTAACAGAATATAAAAAACTTTTTTTTTTTTTAAGTGCAAAAAGGCAAAAGTTGTGCCGTAATCCATAGTAACTAGTCAGCTTTAATAGTTTAGCACAGTCACACTAGGGAAAAACATGCACTGATTGGAAAAGTGAATTTCTCTAATAAAATCAAAGCCAGTTTTACAGAACAGACAGACACTTGTTCAGACTTGTGTTACACACCATGCAGCACGCTCACTCTGTGTCAGGTTCAGTCTTTTGGTGTTAATATAAAACGCACAGAAAGAAGTTAGTGAACACATTTTATTAGGTTTCAGTTGTCATTTTCAGCATTCCTGTGCAGCTTACTAGTTTCAACATCGCAAGGCTGTGAACTTGTCCCAGTGAGGATAGTCAAAGTGGTTTATGTTTATAAGGTGACGATGATAAACATGCCCTGCTAACTGCACAAATATGCTGCTTCCTACCATGGATATTTTGTTTTGTGCATCTTTCACGTGTCTCAATTCTGGTGTATCTATAATGACACTAGGTCTACCTTTCTGTTGCTGCAAATCACTGCTGTACTTCACCTGTAAGAAAACACATATTAGATAGTCTGCCAAAGCATATCATAACTGGCTTCACTCTAGAAACAACCAATGTAATAAGCACATGAGGCTGCTTCATGTACCCCCCTAATTTAAAAGCTCATCTGGTGGTACATAGGCACTCATGTCACACGAGCGATCCTGTAGCTATTGAAAACTAATCAGCAACAGGGTTTCTAACAAATGACATACCTATTGCTATGGAGTGGATTCATTGCAAGCTAAACCAGAGAGATATTGCTAAGTTGCTGCTCCCTTACTAGCATGAAAGGCACATCACTTCTCTAGGCCAGTGGTCCCCAAACTGCAGCTCTTTGCTTACCTTTATCTGGTCCTTGGCGCACCATTCCATTCACTGACACCAACAATGGGGCATAGTTCCTGTCATTGACACCAACAATTGGGCACTATTACTCCCACGGACACCATCAAAAGAGCACAATTCCTCACACCGGCACCAATGATGGGACACAATTCCATCCACTGATACCAACGATTGCGCACAATTCCTTCCATTGATACCAACGATGGGCCACTATTCCTCCCACTGGCACCAACGACGGGGCAGAATTCTTTCCATTGACACCAATGATGGGGCACTATTCCTCCAACTGACACCAACAATGGGGCACAATTCTTTCCACTAACATCAATGATGAGGCACTAGTACTCCCACTGACACCAAAGATAGCACATGGTTTACTCACACTGCACACCAGGACATTTTATACTCCCACTGGCCCTTGTCTGGCCCCCCTAAAGTCTGAAGGACAGTAAACTGGCCCTTTGTTTAGAAAGTGTGGAGACCCCTGGTCTAGTCCAATGAGGAAGGGATTTGATTGAGGTAAGTGGAAGTTTATCTTCTGAGATACATCACATCACGTGACATGGACCTTAGAATGATAGTGATAACTCCCAGTATGTTGGTTTTCAGTGCTGCTATTTCTCAAACAGGGCATTGCTCTGGTCTGCCCTAAATTTTTGCACTGCTTTAATTATCCTGCTGGGCACCAACTTTATCAGGCTTTTCTATGCCAAAATTGCCACCAAAAGCTCTCTATCCTGCACTGAGAGCCACCAAATCAGGATCTCAGTGTTAAGAACAAATATCACCAATTTCATTAAATCCCTAGCCAGACTTTAGCTAACAAAATGATTAAAGAATAATTAAACCTTTCATTAAATCAGCTAAATATATTTCAGGGGTATCAAAAAAAGGTGTTCAATGTCTTAGAGTTCACTTTCTTTCTAAAGCAGCCACAGCCTGAGTAGAAAAGTTTGTCCCCGCCTAGCAGCTACAGATTGGGACCCTTGCTTTCTGTGTAGAGGCAGTGGTCTCTCTGCTGAGGTCTGACAAACCCCATACTAAGTCAGACCTATAGCACTGAAATCTGCTAAGCTCATACTCCCTGCTGATTGGAGAGCTCTAGCCATGACTATGCAGGAGGCTTGTTGGACCTCTGCATATGTATCACTGCCAGCAGGAAAATTGTTGAATCTCTGCAGAGGGATCACCACTTCCACATAAGGATAAAGGTCCCACTCTCCACAAAGCAGGCAGGGGACAGGCTTTCTTACTCAGGCTGTTGCTGTTTTCTAAAAAAAAAAAAAAAAAAAAAAAAACACCTTTTGATTTGATGCTCCTGAAATGTATTTATCTCAACTTCAATTGGGCCTTAATTCTACGTAAGAAAACACTTGTGACCTCCATAGTCCACTTAATGGATGTGCACATCTACACTACTATTATCCATTCTTGTCTACCGCTGGTCATCCTCTAATGTACAGCACATCAACAGCAACTTGCCGAACTAATATTTTCTTGGTTCTTTTTAACTCTTTCCATCTCCGGAGTAAGACTGACTGCTGTGACCTTCCCAATTTTTTCTTTATAGTGAACCTGAAAAGAAGAAAGAAATTGAATTAAATTATAATTTCAGATTTTCAGTGAGGCTGTAGATCGCATACAGCTCATTAATCCTGAACTCCAGGCAGATAAAAAAAAAAAAAAAAAAACACAGATTAATACAGGTATATGGTAATTTTAAAAAAAATATTTCCTGTATTTTTTAAAGGAACTAGAATAAGTATCTGAATCTGACCTGGTATCAGCCTATTGTAGTCCCTATACAGCAGAACTCAGACTGGAAGAATCATAAGAAGGATAAGCAGCCAATCAGTAACAGCATAACAGATCGCCATGGTATTTTAGACTTCTTGGCCACTGTAAAAGATAACTTAACCACTTCCCGACCACCTCACACTGATATACTGCATCAGAAGGGCAAGTACAGGCAGATTAACGTACCTGTATGTTGCCCTTTAAGAGGCGGCTTGCGGGAGTGCACCTGCCGGGAGCTTTGTGAGCGTGATCGTGGGTCCCAGGGACTTGATGTCTGCGGGGATACCCGCGATCATCTCACGGAGAGGAAGAACGGGGAGATGCTAATGTAAACAAGCATTTCCCCCATTCTGCCTAGGGACCCTGTCACTGATCACAGCTCCCTGTAATCAGGAGCGGTGATCAGTGTTGTGTCACACACAGCCCCCCCCCCCCCCCCCCACAGTTAGAATCATTCCCTAGGACACACTTAACCCCTACAGCGCCACCTAGTGGTTAACCCCTTCACTGCCAGTTACATTTACACAGTAATCAGTGCATTTTTAATTGCACTGATCACTGTATAAATGTGAATGGTCCCAAAAGCGCGCCAAAAGTGTCCAATCTTTCTGCCATACTGTTGCAGTCAGGATAAAAATCATTCATTGTCACCATTACTAATAAAAAAATATTAATAAAAATGCCATAAAACTATCCCCTATTTTGGAAACTTTTGCGCAAACCAATCAATAAACGCTTATTGGGATTTTTTTTACCGAAAATATGTAGAAGAATACGTTTTGGCCTAAACTGAGGATAAAAATGTTTTTTATATATTTTTTTGGGAATATTTATTATAGCAAAAAGTAAAAAATAATGATTTTTAAATTGTCGCAATTTTTTTGTTTATAGCGCAAAAAATAAAAACCGCAGAGGTGATCAAATACCACCAAAAGAAAGCTCTATTTGTGGGGAAAAAAGGATGTCAATTTTGTTTGGGAGCCACATCGCACGGCCGCGCAATTGTCAGTTAAATCGACGCAGTGCCGAATCGAAAAAAAAAATGCTCTGGTCTTTGGCCAGTCAAATGGTCCAGGGCTGAAGTGGTTAAGGTCCTCTGTGTGGCCGCATTTTCAGCTAAACTCCAAACAAACAGCTCATCATGGGTTGGTATATGTTGCTAGGGATGTGGGGAGGGGGGAGTGTTAAAGCAAACCCATTGATTTTCCTTATATAAGTATAGGCTTGCTTTGAGGGTTTGTAGGTGACACACAGCAAAAGCCATGCAGCTAAGTGAACTGTGTTGCAAGATTAAAGACTAATTGCAGTATCAATCTATGGCACACGCTCTTGCCGTGCTGAAATGCTCCTGGTTCTTCTTAGCAAGTTCCATTTCTGGCGTCATGCTGACTGGTGTAGCTTTTCTCAGAGGCTCTTTATATTGGACCTGTCGATCAGCAGGAAAGCTGGGTCAGCATGGCACTAGGAAGCATTCAATACAAAACTTCTTAAATTAGACAGGTCAATTCCACTTACGTTGCTAATGTTCTTTTGGGTTTCTTTTACTCTCTGGATTTCTGGTAGGTCGGGTATGGCTGTAGCAGGTCCAATATCATCTTTATACTTCACCTGCGACAATCCATGAAGGCACAAATGAGTAAATGTAACTCATATGACAAAGATTAGCCGACAAAGTGACGGTGTTACTCTATGTCTATAATAAAATAAATTATAATTTATAAATATAATCATTAGAAAAAAACATATCACATTTTCTAACCCAACTTACTGCACTGATATTTTTCTGAGTGGCCTTCGCTCTTTCCATCTCTGGCGTCTCTCTCACAGCTGTGCCAGCTCCCAATCCTTTTCTGTAGAATACCTGGAGAACACCCAAAATGTACCAGTAAAAATAGTGCAGTATATTACATGTGCAAACTTGTTATAGCTTTGCAGACATCATACTTATTTATGGTTGTATGTTTTGGAAGGTATAAGAAAAGATAGGAATATTTTATGTATAACAAAAAGAAATTCAGTACCTGGCGATAAAGAGTTTGATTTACTAAAACTGGAGAGTGCAAAATCTGGTGCAGCTGTGCATGGTAGCCAATCAGCTTCTAACTTTAGCTTGTTCAATTAAGCTTTGACAAAAAAAAATCTGGAAGCTGATTGGTTACTATGCAGAGCTGCACCACATTTTGCACTCTCCAGTTTTTTAGTAAATCAACCCCATAGTGACTGTTATTAGAATGGGAGAGGTAGTAGTAAGGCTCACTTCTTCTTCATGCCAGGGCACATGATCTTCTTATTTAAAGCCATTGTATGGGAACACTTTAAAGTGAGTCAAGGTGCATGTTAAAAGAAGTTTTCCATGCAAGTGTAAAAATGATACCTACCTACATGAGGCCCTAAACAATCCAAACCCTAATGACCACAAATGTATTTTTGCCAATAGAGTTCCCAACAAGTAACCATAAACATGGATTTGCTGTATGCTTGCATTCCTACATGGGTAAAAAATGTTTTAAGATAATGAAACAAGAGACAGACAGAAACACTGTAAGCTTAGACCGTGGTCTCTGAGGCTTTTCCACAGACCCAGGCCTGGCTGAGCACAAGCCGGTGTTGTGTCGAATACTGTCCCCCGTCGGATAGTGTCTGCCCTGTACTGTGCTTGTGTACGGAGGACAAGGAGACGCTGAAGGTCTCTGAAGATGAACGGCGCCTGCGCGCTGAGTCCAGGTTCAAGTCCCACCATCCAAGTGGACACAGAGACAGAATAAAAAATTGACAAGCAAAGTGAGGCCATGCCCAAAGCATGGCAAGCAAAGCGTGGCGAGGGAAGCGAGCCCACAAGGGGCCCTGTTACTAAGTGCTACCGTATGTCCACTTGCATGGAGGGGCTTGAACCTGGACTCAGGGCAGAAGGTACTAGCAGGTGCGCAGGCGCCGTTCATCTTCGGAGACTTTCAGAGTCTCCTTGTCCACCATACTGCGCAAGCAATGCGCCTGCGCAGTACGGGGCAGACACTATCCGATGGGGGGACAGATTTTTGCAGAACTCTGGCACCACGGATCCTATATGTGCTAAATACATAAGCAGCTATGGTGCATGACCTTCCACATAAGAGCTTCTGTAGTCAGACTTTTGTTTTTTGCCTCTGACATGACTCTGTAAACCTGTTAGTAAGGCACTGGGAAGCAGCGTATGGCTTTTAAATCGGATCTTACAAAGCAGTGTTATTTTTGCTTTACTAAGGTACCTAAGAAGACATAGGGGTTTATTTACTAAAGCTGGAGAGTGCAAAATCAGGCTCACTTCTGCATAGAAACCAACCAGCTTCTAACCTCATCTTGTTAAATTTAGCTTTGGCATAAAACCTGGAAGCTGATTGGTTTATATGCAGAAGTGAGCCTGATTTTGCACTCTCCAGCTTTAGTAAATAAACCCCATAGCGTTTGATATGCTTCTAACTCCGGCACTCCTGTACACCAATTCAAATACTCTCCAGCGTTAGTCTCCTCTTTTGGAACCAAACTCCTCTGTCTCTTTTCCCTTCACTGCTGTCCCTTCTTTGTATATGAGTGTAGAGAACAAAAAGAATTGTCACCATTTAGCAGTTAATTACAACTCTTAAAAATCATTCAGAGTTCTAAAGTTCCTTTTTAAAATTTTAGTAAAGGCATACTATATTTAAAACTTCTCCCACCCCTCTCTTCCCACTGCCCTGCATACCCTGTATAAAAAAAGATATGTGTACTCCTCTTTCTTTTATTTTTTTATTTTAATCTGGTCCGGTCATGTTATTCGTCCAAATCCTTTGCCTTTTCACAAATTCTGCTGCAAACCAAAATGGGGGGGGGGGGGGGGGTAGTATGGGGGGTGTTCGGCTCATCCCTACTGAGGGAGTGTTCTTTGTCTAGAAATTTTTTGCTAGTATCCCAAAAAGTCGGGAGGCATGGTGGTTATACTTACAGCACTTATGGATTTCTGTGCATTCTTTACTCTTTCCATCTCAGGAGTATCAGCCCCTAAAGAATACATAGACATCATCTTCTCTGCTTCATCCTTGTATTTTTTCTGTAGATAAAATAAAAAACAGAAAACAAAAAAAGCATAAGAATGTATTATAACTACCTCACTCCTAGTAGTCTTTCTAAAGTAAACCTTTGCCCATGCCCATGCAGCAGCAAATATTTTGACTTTTCATCTAGAAAATGAAAAAATTGGCAGCTGCATGATATTTTTTCTTCTAAAATGTTATAAAAAATATCTGAACCTTAGCAGAGAAAACAAGAATTTGCCACTTACCTGACTTGCAATCTCAGAGGCTCTTTTGGCTTTTTCTATATCAGGGATATCTGGGCCCACCTGCATCCCCTTCCCTTTTATCTCAGTTTCCAGATCCCTTTTATACCCTTTCTGTAAAGAAAATAACAATATAATAATATGCAGGCCAGTGGGTTATTTAACAAGTGTTTTATCTCATTAAGTCAAACCTCATTAAATTATTAGGTACGATGCCCAGTGGGTGTGGAGATGTGACTCGGTGTACATCTATTTATGTGTTCCTTGATCATCCAATCGAGGGTGAATACTGCTGTGCAAAATGTAAGCACATTGTTTCCCTGGAAGCCCAGGTTATGAATCTGGGGAAGCAACTGTCAGCACTGAGAAGTCCCATCATACTAAAGGAGAGCCAGGAATGCACACTGCAGGTGTTGGCAGGGGCCAGCACCGAGGCGGATGAAGACAAAGAGGTGCAGGCACTAGGAAAGAGTAGATGGGTGACAGTCAAGAAGGGTAGAGGGGGAAGTGTCAGGGCAGGAGCATCTGGTGTGGCCGCACCTGGAGTATGCTGTCCAGTTCTGGGAACCAGTCCTCAGGAAGGATGTACTGGAAATGGAGCGAGTACAAAGAAGGGTAACAAAGCTAATAAAGGGTCTGGAGGATATTAATTATGAGGAAAGGTTGCGAGCACTGAACTTGTTCTCTCTGGAGAAGAGACGATTGAGAGGGGATATGATTTCAATTTACAAATACTGTACTGGTGACCTCACAAAAGGGATAAAACTTTTTTGCGGAAGGAAATTTAACAAGACACATGGCCACTCATTAACATTAGAAGAAAAGAGGTTTAACCATAAACTACGTAGAGGGTTCTTTACTGTAAGAGTGGCCGGAATGTGGAATTTCCTTCCACAGGCATTGGTCTCAGCCAGGAGCATTGATAGTTTCTAAAGACTATTAGAGAGGTACCTGAACGACCAAAACATACAGGGATATACAATGCAATACTGACTTATAATCACACACATAGGTTGGACTTGATGAACTTGTGTTTTTCAACCTCACCTACTAAAGGCAAATGAACTGTGCACTTTGCAAACTGCAGTTGCACTCTGTAAGAGCAGTTGCTCAAGAGCTTTGTAAATGGGCTGAAGTTCCATCATCCAATCATGTGCAAGCACAATTGTTTTTTTTTTTTCCTTTGCACGTGATTAGGTATTTTGTGAAGTGAAGCTTTACCTAATTTACTAAGCTCTGGAGCAACTGCACTTGCAGAGTCTATTTGCAATTAGTAAATTAACCCCTATACTTCTTTTCTGGTTCAATAATTTTTATTGCAGGAATATCATTAACATATGTGGTAACTAGGGATGAGTGAATACTCTCCGGTTTGGTTCACAGCAGAACAGGCAAAAAATTTGGCAGTACACATGAACACCATTAAAGTCTATGGACACAAACATGAATAATCAAAAGTGCTGATTTTAAAGGCATATATGCAAGTTATTGTCATAAAAAGTGTTTGGGGACCTGGGTCCTGCCCCAGGGGACATGTATCAATGTAAAAAAAAAAAGTAAAAACATAAGTTTTTTCGGGAGCAGTGATTTTTTTTAATGCTTAAAGTGAAACAATAAAAATTAAATATTCCTTTAAATATCGTGCCTGGGGGGTGTCTATAGTATGCCTGCAAACTGGCACATTTTTCCCATCTTTAGAACAGTACCACAGCAAAATGACATTTCTAAAGGAAAAATTGTCATTTAAAACTGATCGTGGCTGTAAAGAATTGTCAGGTCTCGGCAATTTAGATAAAACTCAGTCCATTACCAGGCCCTTGGGTGGGGTACGAATATTAAGGGGAACCCCGAACCAAAATGTGAAAAATAATTGCATGGAGGTCCCCCTAAAATCCATATCAGGCCCTTAGGGTCTGATATGGAAATGAAGGGGAACCCTGCGCCATTTAAAAAAAAAATGGCATAGGGGTCCCCCCGAAAATCCATACCAGACCCTTATCCAAGCACGCAACCTGGCAGGCCACAGGAAAAGAGCGAGGACGAGAGAGCGTCCTTCCCCCGAACTGTACCAGGCCACATGCCCTCAACATGGGGAGGGTGCTTTGTGGTCTGACCCCAAAGCACCATGTCCCCATGTTGATGGGGACAAGTGCCTCATCCCCACAACCCTTGCCCGGTGGTTGTAGGGGTATGTGGGCGGGGGGCTTATCGGAATCTGGAAGCCCCCTTTAACAAGGGGACCCCCAAATTCCGGCCTCCCTCCGTGTGAATTTGTAATGTAAAAAGTGTCAAAAGTGTTAAAAACACCTGAGACAGCTTGGAACAAGTCCTTTATTAAAAAATAAAAAATAAAAATGTCCCACGATTTTTTCTAATGCCCTAGAGAATAAAATGGCGGTCATTGCAATACTTTTTTTCACACCGTATTTGCGCAGTGGTCTTACAATCGCACTTTTTTTGGAAAAAATGTACTTTTTTTCATAAAAAAATAAGACAACAGTAAAATTAGCCCAATTTATTTTTATATTGTAAAGGATAATGTTATGCCGAGTAAATTGATACCCAACATGTCACGCTTCAAAATTGCGCCCACTCGTGGAATGGCATCAAACTTTTACCCTCAAAATTCTCCATAAGCGATATTTAAAAAATTCTACAGGTTGCATGTTTTGCGTTACATAGAATTATTGCTCTTGCTCTACCGATTGTGGTGATACCTCACATGTGTGGTTTGACTACCGTTTTTATATGCGGGCGCTACTTGCATATGCGTTCGCTTCTGCACGGGACGGGTGTTTTAAAAAAAAATTATTCTTATTTATTTTACTTGATTTTATTTATTTTTACACTGTTTAAAAAAAAATGGGGATGTAAACATCCCTTGTAATAGAAAAAAGCATGACAGGTCCTCTTAAATATGAGATCTGGGGTTAAAAAGTCCTCAAATCTCATATTTGGACTTAAATGCAATAAAAAAATAAATAAAAAAATGTCATTTGAAAAAAATGACATTATAAAAATGTTCCTTTAAGAGGTATGGGCAGGAGTGACGTTTTGACGTCGCTTCCGCCCTCCTATGGTATAGAGACAAGTGGGGGCCATCTTAGCCTCACTCGTCTCCATACCCAGCATAGGAAAGGACACGATCGCCTCTGCCGCTACCAACGGCTCCGGTAAGCAGCGTAGGACGCGGGAGAGTGGCAGGGGGGTGGCAACTCTCCTGCCGTCGATAATGGTGATCTCGCGGTGAACCCGCCACAGAGACCACCATTATCGTACACATGGTGATTAAGAAATGGTGTTGCGCTCCAGCTAAATAAATCTAATTAAACTAAAATCAACTAGCATGTACCTAGGTAACAGCCAAAAATAAATGAAGAATAAATGTGGGACTATGTGTTTAAATAAACTCAGACAATGTGCATAAATTCTAAAGTGCAATACACCAAATCAAATTGTGCACTTAGCATAAAAACTGGGTATGGCGGGTCCTCTATATATAATACAGAATGGCAGTGAAGCAGTGTTCAGTGCACGCAAATTCATAAGTAATAAAGTGCAAGAAACAAAAAAACAATGTAAATAATCTACATTGATAAAAAAAAAAAAAAAATTATATATATATATAATTAAATGCTGGGTGTCGTTATACGAGTGCAATAAAAATCAATAAATGCACATAATGCTAATGGTCCATGCACAGTGAAACATGTGTTTGAGCAGAGGCTCCAAAACAGAAATAAAGTAAACTATAATAATGCAAAAAACATGTCCGTTCAGTGGTCAAAAAAACACAGTATCCTGCGTGCCCAAAAAAGGAAAAGCGGGAGGTGAATTCCACCAGTGTTCCTCAACACAATTGGCCAGTGAGGACACCGGAAGTGACGTCCGGAAGCACGAACGTGGCGCGCGTTCGTTTAGTTGTGCTTATTTTTATCTGTTTTAAATGTGAGTACCTATACCTTCGTTTTATATCCAATAAACTGTGAATACGTACTTCACCATTGGAGTGTTCCCCTTGCTTTCTCTGCATGTTACAACGTGCCTACGGTGAACGAGTGCCTAGGACTACATCACCTATTGAACTTACAACATTGGACAACAAGTGCCACTTTGGAAGTGCTGTTTACCTTACAGCAGTAAGGTAAGGTAATTACTGCACCTAGTGTGAGGATACAATACGCACAGGAACACTGGTGGAATTCACCTCCCGCTTTTCCTTTTTTGGGCACGCAGGATACTGTGTTTTTTTGACCACTGAACGGACATGTTTTTTGCATTATTATAGTTTACTTTATTTCTGTTTTGGAGCCTCTGCTCAAACACATGTTTCACTGTGCATGGACCATTAGCATTATGTGCATTTATTGATTTTTATTGCACTCGTATAACGACACCCAGCATTTAATTATATATATATATATAATTTTTTTTTTTTTTTTTTTATCAATGTAGATTATTTACATTGTTTTTTTGTTTCTTGCACTTTATTACTTATGAATTTGCGTGCACTGAACACTGCTTCACTGCCATTCTGTATTATATATAGAGGACCCGCCATACCCAGTTTTTATGCTAAGTGCACAATTTGATTTGGTGTATTGCACTTTAGAATTTATGCACATTGTCTGAGTTTATTTAAACACATAGTACCACATTTATTCTTCATTTATTTTTGGCTGTTACCTAGGTACATGCTAGTTGATTTTAGTTTAATTAGATTTATTTAGCTGGAGCGCAACACCATTTCTTAATCACCATCACTTATTTTGGGGAGGGTTTACACCCCTGCCGGTGTTTTGCTGCAACCACACTAGTTTTAGGACACATAGGTAGGCGCGAGAATACCTTCACTCCCATTATCGTACACATGACCGGCGCCTGAAGAGATGGATATTTTGGTTGTGGCAGCAGTAGCTGCCGTTACCGAGATATCCTTCTTCAAAAAATGGACATACATCGTCATGCGTCGGTCGTAAAGTGGTTAATGGTGTTCCAGCGGCTTTCGAATAAGCTGCGAACATCGCATATTGTTACCCAATGTTCGAGTCGAACTTACGCTCAACTTGAACATTGGGCTCATGTCTAGTGGTACACCGCTAATAACCTCAGACCATTCAGAGTATAAATCATTAAAGGATAAATTCACTTTTAGTAACATGTTACACCTATATTCAGGGTGTAACATGTTACTAAGGCACCTGCCTGGACCATGAACTGATCCTCCATTGTGACTGGGGGCGGGGGGGATCCTCTCCCCGCACCCGCTGTCACAATTCAAAAACAGTGCAGCCATTGGGGGCTTCATCTACACAAATGTGTCACTCATTCACAGAGTTCTGCTAATTAATGAACTACAATTATCATCGGCCACCACGGAAGACAGCTTATAGTTCTCAATGAACTGCAAGGGTGCTGGTGAGTGCTCTCATAGTTCATTGATCTTCCCGGATTTCAATAACTGTCTACCCCTACAGGCTGCTTTAGAGGCTCCTAAGAAAAAAAATGCATTTTTTTACATGCAAAAGGTGTGCATTTATTTTTATTTTTTTAAGTGAACTTATCTTTTTTTTTTTCCCGTAAAGAATTTTCTTTTATTTCCGAAAATGCAAAACAATACAGATACGCCTTTACAGTACAAAACAGCTCCAATCGGAGAACCCGTACAGAGTACACTTGAACAAGCAGATTCATAATCTTCCAGATCTATACAGTCAAGAACGTCCTCCAAGAATTACAATTACGTGGCGTCTTCAACAAGAAGAAAAAGAAAAAAAAAATTTTTTTAGAAAGTAAATAAGAAAAAATAACAATAAGACGTTCCCAGCCTGAGGATGGTATACGGTTTCAGTACTTCCTACCCAATCATCTACTGCACCCCCAGGATGGGTCTCTGCTCAAAAATAGAATAGATCTTCCGCATGCTTATTATGGAAGGCGGCATGTACTAAGGGAGCCTACCCCAGGGTTCCCCCCCAGCCCATCCCCCAGACCCGTGTCGTCGAGTATAAGAGCGGAAAGAGGGAAAATAAAGGGGATAGAGATAGTACAGAATAAAAGAAAAGGGCAGGGAAGGGGGGCTGGGGGAGAGGTCAGGAATGAGAGAGAAATGGGGGGTGGGTGAGACAAAGGGAAGCTGGGTGAAGGGGAGGGGATACATGGAAGATAAACAGTTATTAGGGGAGGGGGTGGAAAGACCACCAGCTGCCCCCCCCCATCTGCTCCTCATAGCCCAGCATCTAAGGTGTTTACTCACAGACGTAGTTAGAATGTCACTACATCAAACCGTGAACAATGGGCTCTCCTAGTCAGCTGCTCGCAGTAAAAGTTGGTATTCTTGGGTGTTGCAGTATTTAAGCCAAGGGTCCCAGATCATAGTAAAAATGGAAGCTCTATCTTGGGTGATGTATATCAGCTCCTCCAACTCTGCCAAATGGTTAATACGCGCTGCCCATTCCTTCATCGAAGGAGGCGACCTAGCTTTCCAATGAACCGGCAAGCATAACCTAGCCGCGTTTATCAGATACATGGCTATCGATTTATGGTATTTTTTCTTGGGTATCTTGGAATAGTGAAGAAGGTATTGTGCCGGGGTAAATTCCAGGGGAAGCGAAGAGACCGCAGTCGTCACCTCGTGTACCTTCTGCCAGTATGGCTGAATCTTTGGGCATTCCCACCATATATGCAAGAAGGTACCCAGGTCTTGTCCACACCTCCAGCAGCGGTCGGAGACTGTGGGCAAGAACTTGTGGAGCACCTCTGGTGTTTTATACCAGCGTGATTTAATTTTGTATCCGTTCTCCTGAATGTGCGTGTTCAGTGAACCTTTATGAATATGAAAGTGAATACGGTCCCAGCTAGAGTCTGGTAAAACCGTGTTAAACTGGGTTTCCCAGAAGTCTCGTTCTGTCTGAAGCATATTACCTGAGTCTTGGAACATGGATGCATAGATTGTTGAGATTACATGACGCTGTGGGGAGGATTCCGCGCATAGGGATTCAAAGACGGTGGGGGTTTTTGCAAACCTTTGCCTGGTCGTTGGTTTATCCAAGTAGTGTTTAAGTTGCAAATAAGCCCAGAAGGGGAAGGATTTGGTTCGCGACAGTTCTGCCAATTCTCTCTGGCGGAGGAACCTGCCCCTAAAGAAAAAGTGTATGGCCTGCATCTCTGCATAGGGCCATTCCGCCACTAAGTACTTCTTGGTTAACCCCCCCGGAGCAAAGTCAGGGTTACCCCTAATAGGAGTCAGGGCACATTCCTTCGTAGAGACCGCATGGGCCTTACAGGCCCTATCAAACGCCTGTAATGTTGCACTCATCAGGGGGTGGGAGTGGACTCCTGAAGTAATGTGTTTTCTAGAGATCCAAGGCGCTGAACCCAGGTCAAGACCTGCAATTATTTGTTCCAAGGCTACCCATCCCTTACACCTAGCATGAATCTTCCAATCCACTATCCGAGCCAGCTGGGAGGCCCAATAGTATCTTTGAAGATCCGGAAGGCCTATACCGCCTGCTGCTTTCGGGAAGACCAATTTAGCCCATTTAATCCGTGCCCCCCTAGATCCCCACAGAAAGGACCTGCACATTTTTTTATATGCCGCAAAAAAGGTTTGTGGCAAGCTAATTGGAATCGTCTGCATTTTATATAAAATACGGGGGAGTACTGTCATCTTGAGGATTGAAGCTCGTCCAAACCAGGATATGGTGGGTGTGTTCCATCTAATTAGTTCTTGTTGTAGCTTTTTCAGTTCTGCCATAAAATTTAACAAGTACAGGTCTGTTAATTTGTTGGGTAATTGAATGCCCAGATAGGTAATGGCGTCATCCTTCCAGGTGAAAGGGAAGTTCATTCGGCATTGCTGCACTAGTTCAGGGGGTAAGGTCACATTCAACGCAAAGGATTTTGCAAGATTAATTTTTAGGTTAGAGATCAAGGAGAATCGCTGTAGTGCCTGCATCAGGTTCGGCAAAGATGTCAATGGGGATGAGAGAAAAAGCAATACATCATCTGCAAAAGCTGCGATTTTATACTCATTGCCACGGACATCAATGCCTTTAATATTTGGATTCTCCCTTATACAACGCAGGAGAGGTTCTAATGTCAGGATGTACAGTAGAGGAGAAAGAGGGCAGCCCTGTCTTGTTCCGTTCCGGATTGAGAAGGCCTTCGACAAGTGACCATTGACCCTGACTCGTGCACAAGGGTTCGCATATAAAGCACTGATGAGGCTACGTAAATTTGTCCCCAGTCCCAGTGCCTGGAGAACAGCGTCCATATAGTCCCATGCCACTCGGTCGAAGGCCTTCTCAGCATCCATAGATAGAAAGAACCCCCTGCTCTGCGTGGATGTAAGCCAATGGTGTAGGTTAAGGGCTTTAACGGTGTTATCCCTGGCTTCCCTACCAGGGACAAAACCCACTTGGTCGAGACCCACCCAGGAAGGAACGTGAAATGACAGCCTGGTCGCTATTATTTTAGAAAAAAGTTTTACATCTACATTTAGTAGTGAAATCGGTCTGTAGTTCACTACCTGGGCTGGGTCCTTGTTTTCCTTTGGTATCACAGAGATATATGCTTCAAGCAAGCTACTGGGAGAATCCTGGGAAGATGACAGAGAATTAAAAGCCTTAAGAAATCTAGGTCTAAGGATGTCAGCTAAGCTCTTGTAGTATTGTGCCGTAAAGCCATCTGGCCCTGGGCTTTTGCCTGGTTTCATGTTTTTCAGTGCATTATCCCATTCCTCAGATGAGAGAGGGGCTTCCAGAGCTTGTTGATCTTCGATCGCTAAGGGACTAGGGCTATATTTATGTAGAAAATCTCCTATTAGGGTGGCTCTCGAATTGGCAGTTGTGGGGTCCTGTTCACTCGATTTTATGTCGTACAATCGGCTATAATAGGTCTGGAACTGGCGTGCTATCTCTTCATTGTTAAAATGAGACACTCCAGAGGAATCTGTTATATGGTGTACCGTGTGAGCAAGGGTACGAGTTTGCGTGAATCTAGCCAATAATCTCCCGGGTTTGTTGCTATGTTCATAAAAAAACTTTTGGGACAGTAGCTGTCGTTTCCTTGCTCTTTTGAACAGTTCCTCTAATAGGAGGGTCCTAGTCTCTGCCAGCTCAGATGCTACTCCAATGGCCAGCGAGCATTTATGTTGTGCTTCCAGTTTAGAGATTTTGGACGCCAGTTCCCGAACCAAGGCTTGATGTTGTTTCTTTTTCTTGGCTGCTAGGGCTATCAGCTGTCCCCTCACCACGCATTTATGAGCTTCCCACTGAAACATTGGTGATACGTCCGGGGTGTCATTGCGGTCAAAATAGTCACTAAGGGTCTGCTGTATGTCTGAGAAGTCACTTAGGTCCGTGAGAAGGGACGAATCCAATCTCCAGATTTTCGTGAAGGTCTCCCTCTGAGGGAATCTAAGGGTCAGGGTAATCGGATGGTGATCCGAGAGCACCATGTTTTCTATTGTTGCGTTGTGCAGGTAGGCCAGGTCCTTTTGGGGGATGAACAAGTAGTCTAGCCTAGAGTAGCGATTGTGCGGGGCCGAAAAAAACGTGAAGTCCTTCTCTCGTGGGTTCAGGGTGCGCCAGGTGTCATGTAAGGTGAGTGAGGCTAGTTCGAGTTTTGCCTGCCGCAAAGAGGAGAACGGGATGGAAGAGGAACCTGTGGAAGTGTCTAGGAGCGGGTTAAGAGCCAAGTTGAGGTCTCCGCCCATAATAACAAGCCCCATTTTGAAAGTTGCTAGTTTCAGTAGGGTTTCTTTTAGGAAAGATACCTGTCTCGTATTTGGGGAGTAAATATTCGCCAAGGTCATCGGTTTATTCTTCCAAAAGCCTTTCAGGAATATGTACCTACCCTCTGGGTCCACCAGCTGGTCTGTCACATTTAGGGAAAACGACTTGGCAGTCAGTATCGCGACCCCTTTGACCTTAGCCTCGGCACAAGTGGAATGGTATACTACTGGGAAATGACGGTTAGATAAACGAGGTATGGAGCTGGATTTAAAGTGGGTCTCTTGGACAAAAATAATTTGGGCTTTCTGCCTGTGTGCTTCCGCAAGCAAATTACTATGCTTTTCCGGGACATTTAGTCCCTTCGCATTCAACGAATATACCTTAAGAGACAAAGGGACCGAAGCCATTATCTTGGAGGGCAATAGCAATGTCTAAGCGATTCGTCTTACTGCGATCCTAAGGAGCAGATGGGGAGAGTCCGCGTGGGAAGGGGGGAGGGAAAAGGGACGGAATAGAGGGAGCAAGATAAGGAGCAAGAAGGAAGAGAAAAGATTGAGGTGAATGAGAAAGAGACTAGTGGAGTAGAAAGGGTGACTGGGAACAGAGTAGTCCGAGGCACCCACTCCGTAAGGTGGAGCTCCTCACGCGTCAACAGGAGCACTGATGTTATATTTCTCCGAACGTGTGAGAACACCCCCTTAGGGACTAGAAAGAAAGATACCGGAGGCAGTTATAGACCTGCTAAACTACCTAAGCAAAACTGAGTTGTGCTAATAATCAGTTCAGAAATCTGCACCGGGGGTTTCAAGGGGGAAACCAGCCACCTTGGGGTAGGAGGGTAAACTGGGACCAAAACAGGGTGGCCTCCGCTACTGTCCGTCATATCCAGACTTTAGTAATAACCTTAAAGGGAAATTCCATCGTTCCTGAGGTGGGGGGGCGGGCGGCGCGCCGACCCGACCCACACCCTATCACGGTGCGCGGGTCCCGTCAGCACACCCCCCACCGCCCCCCCCCCCCGTCTATCAGCAGGTCAGGAGAACTCTTACACAATCGCAGAGAAATTGTTCCCCCAAAATAGAGGGGGGGAGTATCCTATCCGCCTAAAAAATAAAAAAAATAAAAAAATGTACCAGCTCCCTGTCCCCTGCGTCCTGATTACCCACTCTGTCAAGTGAGACCAGGAGGCACGGGCTCTATCTCGCAGGCAAACATATGGCCGATTCTGACCTGGTGGGTCGTGCTTAAAAGATGTGAGCAACCATCAAGCCTAACTGCAACTCCGGTCCATGTAAAGTAACAAAACTATCATTAACCGTGAACAAAGTAAACTTTACTAATCTACAGTATCCAGCCTTATAGTTTGGCCCCAAACTCCCAACATAGCATGTAAAACAATACATTAGTAAGATTGTAAGAAGATGACTCCATCTGAGTTTCGCCCTTGACAGGACTAAACCTTATTATGTATTTGCCAGATATCCCCGGACCCTCCCCACCACAACTAAAAGTCATGGCCCGGGGGAGTCCGGGGGTATCCCACCAAGTTTCCTTCTCGACCTCTTGTAACTCATGGGAGGTGGTCTAAGACCTCCCAAGTCAGAAGCGTTTCCATAGCCGCCAAAGCTAGTAACCGTCAAGGTCTGACAAACCCCAACCATAGTAAATCGCTGCTTAGTACTCGAGCTTATACAGTTCACTGAAGCACAAACAGTCTCATTGTGCTCACATGTAGAAAGAAAAAAAAAAAGGGGGGGGGGAAGAGATAATAATAGGTACCCATAGGCACCACTTCAGCTTTAGAGAGTCACCGCTAACTGTGCCGTAGCGGGCAAATAGGATGAGGAGTCCGTCCATCTTCACGTATGGTTTCCATCGCTAGTCCTGTAATGAGCAGATACCTTGGAGAAAAAAAGAAAAAAACAAAAGGGGGGGGGGGGAGGATAGCTTTCCCCCTGCCAATAGAAAAAATATTTGCTGCTCTGCGTGATACCATGCTCTGAAGGCGTAGGCCAGATTGCAGTCATGTAGCATGATGAGGCGCAAGAGCCAAGGAAGTCCAAGCTTACTTCCTATCTTTATGGGGACTAAGTCATGCGTTCAGGTATTTATCGCCCATGTTCATGATGGAATCACTATCCCATCAGAAAGCTCCCCAACCCTATGCTGTGTTATGTTTCCCCCAAGTAAAGGGTCTCTGAGACTCAAATGAGGGCAGGGACAATTGAATTGCGAAAGTAATTGCTTGGGGACAGAAGGCTCAGCAGACGGCTCCCATTCCTGAATGCGTGAATCAAGATCCCATTGAGATGCGTCATCAAGGGGCAAAAACAAACAAAAAAAAAAAAAAAAAAAAAGGGGGAGAGAACCAAAAACACACAAAAAGAAATTGGCAGCACGCTAGTCCAGTGCTAAGTAACAGTCTTGACAATAGTACGCTATGGGGAAGGTCCAGCGGGCCAGCTTACCACTCCATGAACTGCGTTAAGGCTGCTCGGTCCTGCGGCGAACAGAGGATGGCGATACTCGTGGGCTTTCATCCATTTCCATGTCCCCGCGGGGTCTCAGCGGGGTGGCAGCTGGCGATCTGCGGCGTCTGTGTCTGCTCCTGTGGGTCCTGGGTGTGTCGTCCTGCTGGGTCGGGATCCAAGGTTCAGGCTGAAGAAATGCTCCATACCAATCAGGAACTCTTGTCACTGGAATGTTAAGGGTGTCACAAAATTGCTGGAGGTCTGCTGGCGTTCTCAATGACGCCGTGCGGTTTCCAGAGGAAGCTTGGAGACAAAAGGGAAACCTCCATCTATAGGGGATACGGTGTTCGCGTAATACCTGGAGTAGGGGGCGCAGATCTCTTCTGTGTTGGAGGGTGATAGAGGATAGATCCTGAAAGATCTGGATGCGCGCTCCTTCATGGTCCAGATTGGCGTGATTGCGGGAGAGACGCAATATTTCTTCTTTCTGAAGAAAGCTAACCAGACAGCACACTGTGTCCCTGGGTGGGTCGGTGTCTCTGCCTCTCGGTCTCAGCGCCCTGTGACACCTCTCCATTTCGACGGGCGCATCTAGAGGCCTGCCAAGTAGAGTATTGAAGATTGCCCACACTGTAGCCTGTAGTTGGGGACCTTCCACTGACTCTGGAATTCCCCTGATACGCAGGTTGCGCCTCCGACCCCTGTTGTCCAGGTCTTCTAGGTGTCTGTGCATGTCCATCAGATGGTGGGATTGTATGTTGGATGCACGCTGCACTTGCTGAATGGCCGCCCCATGTGTCATGGCGGCCGATTCCACATGCTCTAGCCTGGATGCCACTGCTCGGATGTCCGATTTCAGGTCTGAGATGGCTGCAAACAGTGTATTTTTAATGTCCAGCGCTACCTGTTGCAGGTCAGCTAGGCACAGAAGGGGCGAGTTGTGTGGGGAGCCTGCGCCAGGGGACAGCGGCTCCGTGTGTTCCGCGGCAGCGGCGTGACTCATACTCCGGCCCGCGGCCTGCGATGCGGCCTGTGAGTCACACGGCTGGGTACGGAACATCGCCGGGATGTGCTTACCGGGCTGAGAGGACGGCTCCGGTTGGGACCGGGAGGCAGAGCGACTTCTCCCAGCCATCTCCTGAGTGTTTCGCTGAGGAATTCCGCTGATGCAAGGGCTTTCTGGAAGTTCAGACAGCGGAGCTATCTCACTAGGCTGCCATCCTGCCTCGGTGCCAGGCCACGCCCCCGTGAACTTATCTTTTAATCACTACTCTCTGAATATGGTCTTTTTGACAGTTTTCTATCCATCCACAAATTGTCCAAATATTCTATATTCTTTGTCTAAGATTTTGATTACTGCCGCATAAAAATAAATCAGATTTGTTTGATAACATCTTTTGTGAATCCATGCTGACTATTGCTTTAAATATTGTTTTCTATCAAAATTTCTTCGATGTGGTCTTTTATCAAACTCTCAAGTATCTTCCTGACTATAGACATTAAACTAACTGGTCTATTACTAAAGTAAAGCCTTTGACCCCATTTTAAATATAGGCACCACATCAGCCTTACACCAATCTATAGTTACCGAGTCAATCATTAAAAATTCTGTAAGCTTTGAAATAACAGACCACAGCTTTTTGTGCAATGACTTTCTGATACAAAATAGCACAGTAATGAGTACACATAAAGCCAAGGCATCTAATTTGTGTAATAAAACCTTAGTTAATAATTTGCAGTGACTGAAAATATACAATTAATACACAATAATTAAGACACTGCATGGATCATGCTTTAGTAAATTTATCCTTAAGTGGCTACTTTGGCCGTTTTGGTACTGACTGAGAATAGCACAATAGATAATCTCTGATTTCCAATGCGGGCATCCAGTACCAACCTGGCTCACAAATTCTGTGACTTTCTTTGCATGCTGTATCTCCGGCAAGTCGGCATCTATTTGCATTCCCTTCCCTTTTATTTCTGTTTCAAAGTCTTTCTTGTATTCTTTCTAATGAAATGGGAAAAAGAAGCATTTTTATATTTGGAAAAATCCTCTACATCCAGCTTAGACATAACTTTCTTTGGTAGGCATCTATAGGAAAGTTACTTGAATCGTCATATCTTTGTCTTTCTCACAATGCATTCTATAACTAATAAGACTTTTAATACAAAAACATAGCCGACTTTATTTTACAGACTCTCCAATGTCTGTCTAATGTAATTTTAAAGCCAATTGAAAGCTGTCAACATGAACTTAATAGCATACTTTAAATATTTCCCCATGCATGACTTTAAAGCTAAATACCAGGCTCAAGACAACATTACCCTTAGGCCGCGTACACACGGGCGGACTGTTCGCCCAACTTTGTCCGCTGAACAGTGTTTGGGCGGACAGTCCGCTCGTGTGTGGGCTTTCAGCGGACAGTTTCAGCGGACAGTTTGACGGACAAGGTTTTTCGGAATTTCCGAAAAACTGTCCGCTGAAACCTTGTTTCAGCGAACAGTCCGCTCGTGTGTAGGCTTGTTCGTCAAACAAAGTTGCGCGCATGCTCAGAAAGGATTTACACGCCGAAAGTTATAATGCAGTGTCTAGGACGTCGTATTTTTCGTCCCGTCGTACGTGCCGTTCACGTCATCGCGCACGGTTTCAGCAAACTGTTCGTTCGTCGTGTGTGGCCATGTCCGTCCATGCTAATTTTGAGCGGACTGTTTGCCGAAACTGTTGGACGGACAAAGTTGGGCGAACAGTCCGCGCGTGTGTACGCGGCCTTACAGTTTGCTTCTCTCCATACTGCGAAGGTTAACTGCTCAGTTTGTCTAGGGAATGATGAGTAATATACTTATTCCTCCCTCTCCTGCAGTGAACACTCCTCTGCCACTGACTGCATTGTACGTGATTATATTGGAGAGCAGTGACCGGGTGGACTACAAAAAGGAGCAGCTTCAAGGAACTAGAAGGAGGTCCACATGTGGGGGGAATAAAATAAGGGAAGTATTTCACATAAATCTGGCCTCACACCTGCAGAATTTCATTAGAAAATTTTCATTTTCAGAATGTTCGTTCTATTATCTAAAATATAAAAGGGGATGATTCAAAAATCAGTTTCGACCAGAGCGTGCAAAAAAAATAATAATTGAAGGATAAGGATGGAAAGTATTTGGCAATCAAGTCGAAACAAACATTTCCAATCGTTGAATTCACTACTGGCTGAAAAAAGTCGGAACTAGTCTTACAGACTTGTCAATGTTAATCCAGAAGTAGTAGTTTGTTCTATCAAAATCAAGACATTGACATGTTACTTGAATGAAAAGTCTTTTGAAATTAATAGAAGTTACCATAAATAGTCAGACAAGCATTTTTATACTTTCTCGTATGAACATTAAAATAAAATTCTACAGCTGTATGGCCAGCATTCCCCCAAGACAAAACGAGCAGGTAACCCTTGCAGTCCATAAGGGAGCCATTGCAGGGATAACTTTTAATCCAGCCAGACTTAATTTTCTAGACAAGATGCTCTACATGTTGAAAACCCTAAATGTAATCCTTAACCTCCCTGGCTGTATGATTCATTCTGGTTTTAGGTGCTGAAAGCGGTACAATTATTTTGCATGGAAATTTGGCGTTTTATATTGTAGTCCTGTAATTCTTAGGAATAACTCTCTTAAATCTGTTCAAACCAGAGTCTAGCAGACATCCCGGGTATGATAAAGTTTATAATATAATAAATAATAATAACAATTATTCAATAATGTAATCAAATCCTAAAACACTGAAAAAGGGACACTTTCTGGTTGCTATGGACAATCTCCAAATTCCAGGCAGAAAAAACAGTATTTATAATATAAAAGTGCATGCAGGGCACTGGACAGACCACTAGGGACAAAGGGGGTGTGTATTTTTTTATACAGTACTGTAATCTGTAAGATTACAGTGCTGTGTGTGTTTTGAGTACTTTTACTTTTTTGAATTTGGCGCCGATCTCCGCTCCCGTGCGCCGTAACGTCGCAGGGAATGGAGCTCGGTGGCATTCGGGCACTGCGAATCGAGCGGAGGACAGCTCAATCACACAGCACGGAGGACATTGCTGGATCCAGGGGACAAGGTAAGTAACTTCCCGGTGTCCTCCCTGCATCCAGCGATGCGATCCCGAGTCTGGCTCGGGGTTACTGCTTGTGTTAGTAAAATCCCAACCCAAGCCAGACTTGGGATTACCGCAAGGGAGGTTAAGGCTCGGTTCACATATGTCCGGGCATGGTTTTATTGCGATTTTTCAAAGGAGTCTGGTGCAGTTTGGTTCACCGGTTCAGGTGTGATTCAGGTGGGAATTTGTTAAGTGTATGACACTTGAAATCGCATCTGAACCGGACCTAAAATCATACAGGACTTATTAGAATATCACACTGAGACCGGCCTGCAGATATGTGAACCGGCTCCATAGAAAGCTGTTTTGGATCATATGTTATGCGGATCGGATGCGGTTCAAAATGCATCCAATTTGCATATATTTGAACCGAGCCTAATACCCAGTTAGCAGATTAATATTTTTTTACTGGAAGTTACAGTTTTAATTACACACCAAAGGCTGGCCATACAAATCAAAATCTGTGTAGCTTACAGTTTGCAGTGAAATCAAAGTAAGCTATTTCAGTACAGGAGAGGAGACTGTGCCACTGTGCAAGACTTGTAAAGGCAGAAGTTTTTTTATCTTAATGCATTCCATGCATTAAGATAAAAAACCTTCTGTGTGTAGCAGCCTCTCCAGCACCCCTCAATTACCTACCTGACCTCCTTCTCTCTCCAGCAATGTCCACGATCCCCTCAGCCATCCAGTACACTCTTCCTGATTGGCTGAGACAGAGCAGCGGCGCTATTGGCCCCCCACAGCTGTCAATCAAAGTCAGCTAGCCAATCAGGGAAAGAGGGAGTGGGGCCAGGTTGGGGTTCCGTGTCTGAATGGATACATGGAGCTATGACTCAGCTTGGGTGACAACCTGTAACAAGCTGCTGGCTGAGGGGCACGCAAAAGAGGGAGGGGCTAGGAGCAGCAAAGAGGGACCCGAGAAGAGGAGGATCTGAACTGCTCTGTGCAAAACCAAGTGCACAGAGGAGGTAAGTATATGCAATGTTTGTTATTTTTTTGTTTTTTGTTTTTAAAGCAAGCCTTTACAATCACTTTAAAGTGTTACTAAACCCAGGATCCTGCATTCACTATACCTGGTATCCCACAATACGGTGCATAGAACATGGAAACACAATTATTTTAGTAAATATAAATTGCTAAATACATCATCAGCAGTATATAGCAGTGTTGTGACTTCTATCAGTATCTTGTTAAAGCTTGTAAGAGGAATTTTCATTCTCCTCTGGCTGTCCTATGAGGTTGCATGACCCCTGACCCTCTGGCTGGACAGTGCTGATCACATGTAACCTCCCCCCAAAAAAAAAAAACCTCTCTTGCAATACACACCAAACTGAGCATGTGCAGAGTGCCTCCAAGGCTCTGTATTAACAGCAGATGGATTGGGGACAGTAAAAGAAGCCTATACACTACAGAGGATTAACCCCTGAGGTTCCACAGTAAGTATAACAAGAATGCTTTACTGTATATACAGACTGATTTTACTGTTGTGGGTTTAGTAACACTTTAAAGAAAGGCTGTAATTTACATATAAATCATATGTTACGCTGTCGCTCACAGTCTGTAAGAAGGAAGAATATGTGGCTTGTGGCTATGCACAAGGAGCACTGATACATGTGTAACCACTACCATGGCATATAAAATGCTACTTTCTAGCTTGTAGGTAAATGCTGCCACAATGGCAGTACACTAGGCACAGTGATGTCATGCGTGGGCCGCCATGTAATCATAGCTCCCAACTGTCCCTGATTTGCAACAAAGTCCCTCTGTCTCCCTTTCCTCCTCATTTGTCCTTCATTTTGGTCTGCTCTATATAGTTGTATAAAAAATGCACTTTTTATCTTTCAAAAAGTGTTTCTCAGTGCTAAACAATGAGAAAAAACACATTCAATTTCTAAATTGCTGCATTTGTAAATTGCAAAAGCCAATATTGAGGAATAATGGTGCTAAAAAAATAACTTGTGGGTTTAAATAATACTTTTTTTTGTATATTTCACCTTTAAGGGGGCATGGCAGGGGGTGTGACCTATGCCTGCATAATTTTTTTAATAGGTGTCCCTCATTCCCATCTCAAAAAGTTGGGAGGTATGTGTAATCCAGGAATTAATTGCCTGATGGGATCAAGAGGGCAGCACAGAGATATTGTGGTTGATTTACTAAAACTGGAGAGTGCAAAATCTGGTGCAGCTGTATATGGCAGCCAATGAGCTTCTAACTTCAGTTTATTCAGTTAACCTCCCTGGCGGTATTCCTGAGTGTGGCTTGGGGTGAATTTTCATTACCAAAAGTGGTAACCCCGAGCCACACTCGGGATCGAATTGCAGGATCCAGGCAAAGTTACTTACTTTGTCCCCGGGATCCTGCGATGCTCTCCCCGCTATGTGTGTGAGCGTGTCCCCGCTCGATTAATCACTGTGCCGGGTTCCATTTCCTGCGAGTGTCGCAGCGCATGGGGACGAAGCCCGGGTCCAAATTCAAAAGTTAAAAACACATTACATATACAGTACACTGTAATCTTACAGATTACATTACTATATTACTGTATATATTGGCGTATAATACGCAACAATGTATAACACGCACCCAAAGTTTACGAGGTAATTTTAAGGAAAAAAACCTTTAGGAGGAAAGTTTAAGGAAAAAACTTACATTTAAATGCCCATCAATGCAGGCTTATCAGTGTCCATCTGCACCCTTGCCCAGTGTCCATCTGCAGCCTTGCCCAGTACCTTTGCAGCCTTTCCCAGTCTCTTTGCAGCCTTGCCCAGTCACTTTGCAGCCTTGACCAGTCTCTTTTCAGGGTTGCCCCGATTTAAATTTGGCGCTGACTGAGTGGAGAGGAGCGAGCGGGGCAGAGATACACAAAGCCGAAGTATACTTGCCTTTACTCTGCTCCTCTCGCTGTCCCGCCCACCTCCACTGATTGCGAGAGGATCGAGCGCCGCCGACATACAGAAAGCCGAGTGTACTTCGGCTAGACTCGGCTCTGCTCACAGTCAGAGGCGGGACTGCGAGAGGAGCCGGGACTAGCCGAAGTACACTTGGCTTTCTGTATGTCAGTGGCGCTCACTCCTCTCGCGATCAGTGGAGGTGGGCGGGACTGTGAGAGGAGCCGAGTAAAGCCGAGTATACTTCAGCTTTGTGTATCTCGGCTCCGCTCGCTCCTTTCCCCACAATCAGCGGGAGATCGTGGGGATCGGCGTATAACACGCACCCACGGTTTTCCCCTGATTTTAAGGGGAAAAAAGTGCGTGTTATACGCCGATAAATACGGTAAATCATTTCACATCTCTTTTGTCCCTAGTGCTTTGTCCAGTGCCCTACATGCAGTTTTACATTATATCTACTGTTCTTTCTGCCTGGAAACTTGAGATTGTCCATGGCAACCAAAAAGTGTCCCTTTACATCAAAAGTGGTTTTAGACAAGCTGGAGATCAGCGATAATAAATTAGAATAACTTGCAGAATTGACCAGTAGTGATTTTGTGGGGAAATTTGTCATCAAACGCTGAAAGTAATGACAGCTATACTGTAATCCTGCCCCTGAGCAAATTTCAGTGTTTTTGATTTGATTACATTATTGAATACATTTTATTATTATTATATTATTATTTGTCATAATTATTTATAGTTATTTATTATATTATAATTTATAATTTTGTGTTTTAAACGTTATCATACCCGGGATGTCTACTAGACTCTGGTTTGGACAGATTTATGTGAGTGTTTCCTAAGAATTAAAGGCCTACAATATAAAACGTCAAATTTCCATGCAAAACATTGTACCGCTTTGAGCATTAATCTGACATAATCATACCGCCAGGGAGGTTAAACTTTGACAAAAAAAAAACTGGAAGCTGATTGGTTTTCTATGCAGAGCTGCACCAGATGTTGCACACTTCAGTTTTAGTAAGTCAACCGCATAGCTAAACAGACTGGAACATTAGTAGAAGAAAAAGGCGTCATTTTATTGACCATACTGCCCATGTATGTATATATTTCCGTAACACATATATGTTACGGTTCTGCTTTCATTGAGAGAATAAAAGATCGCCATTGTCATGTTGACTGGGGAGCAAACACAGCTCTGAACCAGAAAGGTCAGCTTGTACTTTTAAACCCATTTTTGTCTGCTATAAAGTTTTTGACATCCTTAAGTGTTTATGGAAAAATTTGTTTCAATGTATATTGTAAAAGGCTTGTGTTTTCAGTGCGAGGAACATTGGTGCATTACATGTAATAAAGTCCAATGTAATGGTACAGAACGTATTTCCAGCATCAGATGGAACACACTGTTGCTCTCAGCGATAGATCCAAGCCGAGGACAGAGTAATTTCCTCTTAGGAAAAGCCTCATTTGTACCCATTAGTACGATTACAGTAATTACACATGGCCTTTATCTGAGTAGTATGAAGAGGAAATAATTAGAACAATTATTACAATGATCTATCCAACCTCCTACAACACTAATCTATTTTGGGTTCAAGAAGAGGAACAAAAATGTAAAATAGTACATAGTTCATACGAGGACACCGAGCCACGGATCTTTTGTATTTGGATGATTCAAAACCTTGATGAAAAAAGGGCCGAGTTCACATCACGGGAGCCTATTGTCGCAGTTGGTGTCCCAAATCATGTCACCTCTAGCACAACTACGCCTTTTATCTACTGAATATTTTTTGCTTTCTGAAATACTAGATCTGTGCAAAAGTGTCTAATGGAAAAAATGCATATAGTTGCTGATCAGATTTTATCTACTGTGATTCCAGTGCAATATGATCATGTGAAAGTTGCTGCTTTGGGCAACAAGAACTATTATTTCTTTAGTCATGGGGGAAATTTTCTGTAATCCTAACGCATTTCCTGTCCTAGGGTGACAACAGTGCCCCTCCATGAATACAGTACAATGAGTGAGTGCTGTCACCCTACATCAGAAGGTCTCTTACTGGCAGGATCACTCTGTAAAAATAAAGGTGGAAAAGCCTGGGGAAAAAAAAGAAACCCAATGCAGCTACAACATCTAAAGACTGGTAAGCTTCAATATATCAAAATTTTGCTGAGTTTAGATATCCCAAAAAAGCAATAAATTTATATTTTTTATCATTTACATTTTTTTCTTACTTGACTAAGAATTTCAGATGCCCGCTTAGCTCGGATCATATCAGGGATGTCTGCACTCAACTCCATGCCTTTTCCTTTAATGTCATTTTCCAGATCCTTACGGTATTCTTTCTTAAAAGAAGAAAACGCAACTTGAAACTGTGATGATTTTTATTCATTTATTTACTTCAATGAGTTCATTAAGAAACATAGCAAAACATAACAGCATTAGCTATACTCATGGTAGATTGAAAAACACCTACCCCTATTGGCTAAAACCCCTGAAAGGCAAACAGTAGAAAATGGTGGGCAATTCAGGAGAGAAGAAACTCTATTCCAACATGAGACATGCACAACTTAATCAACTACACTACAGAGAGAAAAAAAAGTATACACAGTGTGTATATATATATATATATATATATACACACACTATATTACCAAAAGTATTGGGATACCTGCCTTAACACGCACATGAACTTTAATGACATCTCAGGTCCCAGTCTTAGTCCGTAGGGTTCAATATTGATTTGGCCCACTCTTTGCAGCTATAACAGCTTCAACTGTTCTGGGATGGCTTTCCACAAGTTTTAGAAGTGTTTTAGAAGTGTGTCTATGGAAATGTTTGACCATTCCTCCAAAGGCACATTTGTGAGGTCAGGCATTGATGCTGGATGAGAAAGCCTTGCTCGCAGTCTCCACTCTAATTCATCCCAAAGGTGTTCTATTGGGTTGAGGTTAGGGCTCTGTGCAGGCCAGTCAAGTCCCTCCACCCAAAATGCGCTCATCCATGTCTTTATGGACCTTGCTTTGTGCACTGGTCCAAATAATTTGGTGGAGGGGGGATTGTGGTGTGGGCTTTTTTATTTCAGGGGTTGGGCTCGGCCCCTTAGTTCCAGCGAAGGGAACTCTTAAGGTGTCAGCATACCAAGACATGGTCAGCATACCAAGACATTTTGGATAATTTCATGCTCCTGACTTTGTGAGAACAGTTTGGGGATGGCCCCCGGCCCCTCCTGTTCCAACATGACTGCACACCAGTGCACACAGCAAGATCCATTTTGATACGTTTGATAATTTAGTGTGTGTGTATATATATATATATATATATATATATATATATATATATATATAATTATAATTTTTTTTCCATGCAGAGCAAGATTGACTTTAATAGCAGCAAAAACAGCTGCACCTACTTGCAATGCCAAGCATTAGCATAGTCATGTGGGAGGAAGGGGAGTGATTCACATGCTCCTCCATACCTAGAAATACCATGTGTTTTTCACCATTCTCCGCATGGGCAAAGCACAAGTTCACATTAATCCTGGATTAGGCACAGAAAATTCAATAGCTTGTTTTGGCTTCTGAGGCAACATTACCTTCACATGGAATCAGAAAAAAAGGCATCCAAATTTCAAAAAGAAGACATAATCGAACAGCCCTGACAATGTCAAAATTGTGATTCATTTTCTAAAGTGTGAGATAGATAAAGGTAAGCTCAGGCAACAGGGCCCCCAGGAGGAAGATGGTTGGAGTACTCCAAAGCAGGTGGTCACTTGGTGGGAAGCCTACAATGGTGTGTCACAGATCCATAGTTTAGCTCAGAGGATGTTTGCATCTTCTCTTTCTAGCATAGAGAGCACTATAAAATAGAAATCCACTGATATACCCAGGAAGCATCCAGCAGGAAAAAAAGAAAGAAAGGAAAGAAACAAAATAGTACAGGAAAGGCACCTTGTACATTAGGCTAAAAAAAGAAAGGTGCTGCTTTGCAGGGTGTTATAGCCCATAGAAGAGGAACGTTCCATAGCACCTATCCTTCTATAAACAGGAGTAATCACCCAGAAGTCTGTGTTCCCCAGAGAAAGATCACATAAAGATAGTTTATGGATGCAATAACCCCATGTCTTGATGACACACTCTAGTAGTCCAACATAGTAATTTTGCATTTAAACTGAATGAGTGCAAACAGCCGGAATGGTCTATATCGCATACAGCTGGCTGCCTACTAACTAATCCCTATCACTGCCTGTATATTCATCTCTCAAATTGCGCTATTCTTCAAAAATTGATTCTAGTGTTCTTATTGGTTCATATGCTTTCTGGACTTTCAAATCTACACTAACTGGAGCATAGAGAAGGTTGTATAATACAAAAAGTCACATGTATGTAATTATTATAGTATGCATTTTAAGTGTATGCAAACACTAACAATAAACCTCTCTTGTTCCGCTTTGATCTGCCCAGTTTATCTTCAGACTACAGAACAAGCCCCCCAATGTTTTAGGGATGATGAGGATAGAGCGTGTTTCTGAAGTCCTACTAAACTTCCTGTACTAAGGTGACAAAGTAAATGTTTTCACCCTTCAACAGGAAGTGTGTTATTGGCTCATCACGTAAAATAAAATAAAAAAAAGAACTGGAAAAACAAAATGTATCCACCACATCTAGGCTGCAATATATTATATTTTGTGCTCCTCACAATCACTGAATGTGCCCAAATAAAGTGCTAAATAAATTGCAATAACATAATAAATAATCAAAATATTACAACCAAAATGTGCTATGTAGTGTCCTTAAAAAGTGCTCCAAGCAGTACACAAATAATTCTTAAAAGTCCAAAAAGGTCCCCAATAAAGCGATTGCTGTAATTATTAACAAAATGGTGACTTGGTGACAGATAAAATCCACCAATCTGTGCTCTGTGTATTGCACGGAGCACTTTTTAAGGACATTATATAGCACGTTTTGGTTGCCACATTTTGATTACTTATTATGTTATTGCAATTTATTTAGCACATTAAGTGATTGTGAGGAGCGCGCTTCTTGTCTGTTTTTATGGTCAACATTACTCAGCTTTTATAGCTGTAAATCACACAGCTCTTCTCTTAGCCCTTGTACACACGGTCGGACATTCCAACGCAAAATGTCCAATCGGACCGTGTTGTTGGATAATCCGACCATGTGTGAGCATCATCAGATTTTTTCTGTCGGAATGTCCGACCAACAAAGTTTGAGAGCTGGATATAAAAATTTTCCGACAACATGATCCGATCGGACTTTGTCCGATCGTTTGTAGAGAATTCCGATCGGACAAAGTGTCACACATGCTCAGATCAAATTCCTAGACCAAAGCTATTGGCTACTAGCCTGAACGTAGTCCCGTCGTAACTAAATAACGTCATCACGTTACGAACAATTGGATTTTCCGACAACTTTGTCCGACCGTGTGTATGCAACACCAGTTTCGGACAAAATCCGTTGGAAAAAATCTGACGGATTTTGTTGTAGGAATGTGCGACCGTGTGTACAAGGGCTAAGGGTGATATTCTAATTTTGTGCAGGTACCTAATATTATATATTACATTTTGTACTTGGGTGTAGATATTCTTTACATTACGGGGAGAAATTGGAATACCAAGAAAAAACCCAAACACTGAGAACATACAACCACTCTGAAGGATGTATCCTAATGGTTGCTGAACCCCTGAACTCTGTAATACAGGGCCACCATTTATACCACTAATTGCAGCAATCTCTTCTCTTTTTATAATGACTTTATCAGTTTACCTCATTTAGTATGTGTGCTGCATTTTTAACTCTTATTGAATCAGGAGTGTCTTCCAGACCAGTCAGTCCCTTTCCTTTGATGCCTTCTTCTAGATCTTTCCTGTATTCTTTCTAGAGATGAAAACAATAAAACAAAAATTAAAAGCTTGTCAAACAGTCATTATGCACATATATTAGAAGATAACACTATAGTGTTGTGTGAGTCATACCTCACTGAGCAGGCTAGTAGCATGTTTTGCATGCAGGAAGCTGGGTGTAAGGTCCAGGTCCACTGACGCTTTCCCTTTCATGGCTTCCTCAAAGTCTTTCCGATATAATTTCTGATCATGAAATAAAATGATGTTAAGTTGCTTAATATCTTGCAGCGAAATGTAACTTTCTGTGTAAAACTCAAAAATGTATTCTATTTATCTAGTTTAGAAGAGGCTTCAATGTTCCTCAAGGCCTATAAAGGTCTCATTGACACCAGCAAGCAGATGTTGCTTCACCAACATACAGCTGTGACAGACTATACTCTAGGTAATCAGCTGAATCAATAAATAGATCATTGATATACAAAACCAGCAAATTTTTATTCTATATTTTATATATTTATGAGGGTAGCATGTAACATTCAAAGTGTGTATTTCTATAGTTACAACTTTATTTTTTGGTTTTGGATAGGGCAGGGATGGATTAGAATCCTTTTCAAGCTTTGATTTATTTGGCTTTCTGTGCCCATTAGGGGGATACAACAGGAACTGAGTGGAAATCACTCTAAAGTGATGGCAAACACTCCTGTAGCACCCTGATGTTTAGGCAGGGTTGCTAGTAAATTTATTTGCTAAGTGATAGTTGCCTTGGAAAAATTGATAGGAGGTCAATTGATTTCACCCTAATTCTGGGATTACTGCACTTCTCTCTTCTGTCACTAGATGGCCGGGTACCTGGTGGCATTAGATAAGACAAGGGCATTGCAAGGACAGATTAGGAATGAATGGGGTGTCTCAGCCAATGGGCAGGGATTTTCTTGGTCCCTTGGCCTGCTGGGAGAGCCTATTTATTTGGGTGACATCAGGAGATCTGGGTTCTGTGTCACCTGGAAGGCTTTCTGGGTGGACGTGTGTTGTATTGGCCCGGGCTGCTAGGACAGAGCCTGAGGTCTATCCTGGAGACAGCTGGCTACTAGTCTGTCTGAGCGCCTATCTAGAAGCAAGAGAGCAGCGCAGGGTTGGGACTGCGGCTTGCAGTCCAACCAAAAGTGATGGTTCTGCCAACCGGAGAATGTGTTGTATTCTGAGTTAGAGGGGAAACTGTTGCCACTAAGGGGCCATCCAACTTGTTATCTGGGACCACAGCGAATAGCTTAAGCAAGTACGAGAGCAGAATTCTCACCAACCGGGGACGGTGAAGAATTGGGAAACTTCAGCAAGTGTCAAGCCATGGACCCAGCAAGCAGAGGTGACGCTTGCAGAGCAGTCTTTTGTGCCAAGCCAGGGACCAAGCAGGCCAGTGAGGTGGCGCTTGAAGAGAATCTGTGAGTGCCATGCTAGGGACCCAGCAGGGATGTGGGGGTGATGCTTGAGAAAGATACTGTGTGCGAAGGTTGGAAGAGCTCAGGGGATCCAGTGGCAGTAGATCAGCAAGTCTAGTGAAAGAGAGACTGGGAGCTCAGTGGAATGAAGATCTACAGGAGGAGATTGTAGAAGAAGTAAAGGAGTTTGTTACAACTTGTGTTAGAAACTGTTATAAGAATGTTGCCATAGGAGACAGAGATCCCATTCATGCAAATGTGGTGTCTTGCTGATGCCTTTCCCTGCATGGTTGTCTGCCTATAGAAGTCTCGGGGTCATCCAAATTGACAGTGCAACTACTAAAGGCCTACTACAAAAAAAAAACTCTTTTTGCATTCAAGAAGTGTCTAGCGCCCATGAATCTACCTTGCATTACACCCACCATGCCTTGTAACCCCTTCTACATATAAGGATGTCAGCTGTCCTTAACTCTGGATGTCACCATTAAGCCACAGGGACCCCGGAACCTCGCTACACTCACTTAGAATTAGACAGTTGTCATTATAACAGGTGCCCTTTAAAATTTCCCCTTGCTTACTGTTTTGGTTACAACCGCAAAACTGTGGATTTTGCAGTCCCAGTGACAGTGGTCAGTCAACAGGACAAATTGAAGGGGTGAATCTCTCCACTGGGAGACATAGTAAAGACCAAACAGATATTCTCACCCTTTCCCTGATCTAAAACCCAAAAAAACATTTTGACAAGAGATACACTATCTCTATCACGGCAGTAGTAATGGCTCACATTTTGGTGTAGCTAATATTCTATTAATTCGTATATTCTTTCTACATGCTTCACCTTTTTTGCCCACACATACTCAATTCAACTAAGTAAATGGCCGAGCTGTCTTATGAGTTCAATTCTACAGAAGTCCTGAAGCGAGTCTTGCTCCAGTGGAGCAAAAAGTTGTAACTAAAAATGAAGAAGAATTAGACAACTTTGGTCCATTATAGGTTTACAGCTGACCCTTGCATTGCATACCGTAGTTACTTTGGTCCAGCCTAAAACAATGTGGGTATGTTTATCTCATACCTCATGGGCAGCTGGGGAAGCAATCACTGTAGAAGATGGCATATTACAGTTATAGCCACCAGCTTCTGGGACTTGTACCGAG
This sequence comes from Lithobates pipiens, assembly GCF_037356315.1. Classification (NCBI taxonomy): domain Eukaryota; kingdom Metazoa; phylum Chordata; class Amphibia; order Anura; family Ranidae; genus Lithobates; species Lithobates pipiens. The sequence continues at coordinate 77,584,602 of NW_027507764.1, forward strand.
TAGCACAAGGACCACAGAGGGTCGATCTCTTGGGTCGCTTGCTGGACATTGCCACCATTTACAAAATGCCTTGAGTTTTTTTTTATGAATACATGGCATTCTTTGATCAGAGAAGATGGAGAGGAGATGCAGTGATGTCACAAGCTCTACCTCATTCAATCCTAAAACACCTTGTATCCATTACAAAAGTATAAGCAGCTCTGTGAATGAAGGCAGTGCCTAGTGGGCGACCCCCCTGTGGTCAGTGTGAAGATGGCACTCATAAGCACAGGACTCATAAGCACAGGACTCATAGCACAGGACTCATAAGCACAGGACTCATAAGCACAGGACTCATAAGCACAGGACTCATAAGCACAGGACTCATAAGCACAGGACTCATAAGCACAGGACTCATAAGCACAGGATTCATAAGCACAGGACTCATAGCACAGGACTCATAAGCGGACAGCTATTGTCAGCTTCCCCAGCAGCCCATCTGGTATGAGATATGCATACCTACATTGTGCCAAAATGGACCAAAGTAACTGTGCAATAAAGATCTAACCTGGAGTTCAGCTTTAAATTTATGATAAATATGATGATATGAAGTACGAGTGGGTATAAAAAGTTTGGTGAATGGTATTAGAAAACAAACAAAACAGAAGATGCAAACAAATTACCTTTATTGGCCTTCAAAACAACACAATTTTGGCAACATTCATAAAGCTTTGCGGAAACTGTCAGCAAAGGCATCTTTAGGAATTGATTGCAGAACCGCTGTCACACATTCTTGGATTGCTGCCATGACCCCATAACATGCACCTTTCATAACGCTCTTCAGGTGGGGAAACAGAAAGAAGCTCACAGATGCCTCTTTTTGGGTCGCAGGGAAGACGGTTAACAACATTCATTTGACTGCTGCTTCGATTCCAAATCAAACTGGTAGCACAAGGTCTCATCCTTGTGATGATGGTTTGCATAAATGATGGATCCTGGTCACACATGGTAATGAAATCTCCAGAGGTTTCCATCCATTTTGCTTTCTGCTCATTTATCAGCTTGTGCGGAACAAACCGGGAACAGATCTTCCGGTTACCCAAATCTTTGCGGATGATGGTGCGCACCATGTCCTTACTAATTCCCAATTCCTCCACCATCAATCGTAGAGTCGCCAATCTCGTGCCAGCATTTGTCGCACTCGTTCGATCACATCTGGGGTTCTGCTTGTCGATGGCCGACCCAAATGTGGCTCATCCTTAGTTATTTCCTTCCCATCGTGAAAATGCTTGAACTAGTTGTAAACACATGGGTTCCGTCCTGTACACTTGCACCAACATTTCATGCGTCTCGGTCGCCTTTTTCCCCAATTTGTAGCGGAACGTTGCTCCATTGTACTGTGACTCTACCTCTCACGCTGACTACGTTCGACTGCCCACAGCGGGTTTACCCTGATGTGTCACATGTACTCAACACTAGGTGGTGCTTCCCAACGTGTCTCTGGATAGCCATGTGCATGCGCATGCACATGATCCATGTCCACCTCGTATGGTAAAGTAGCCTTTGTAATATGTGTAGTAAGGTCCCAAACCTCCTTTGGTCTAATGAGAACCTCCAGGGCCAGAGATAGCTGACATCCTTCTGTATACAGTGGGTTGTGAGGCATGGTGGGTGCAAAATGATTAAAGTCATTGGGCACCAGACACTTCATGAATGCAAAAGAGAGCTTTATTTCTCTTAAAAAAACTTTTTCGGGGGAAAGCGGATTAGGGACAGGACACCCTTAAAGGGGTTGTAAAGGTAAATGTTTTTTCACCTTAATGCATTCTATGCATTAAGGTGAAAAAACATCTCACACTGCCGGCGCCCCAAGTCCCCCCGTTTTACTTATCTGACCCCTCGAAAGTCCCGTGCTCGCCCCCGCCGTCCTCTTCGCCGCTCAGCCTGGCCGCTGATTGGCTGGAGTGGATGGATTGAAAGCAGCGCAGCCACGGCGCGCCGGGGGGCGGGGCCGTGTGATACAGCAAGCGGCTATAGCCGCCGGCTGTATCACGGGAGCGTGCCCGCAGGTACTTCTCACCATGCGAGGGAGCTCCCATGAACGTGAGAAGTACCTGCGAGAGGAAGCAGAGACAGCCGCCGAGGGACCCCACAGGAGCAGGTTCAGGGCCACTCTGTGCAAAACGAGCTGCGCAGTGGAGGTAAGTATAACATGTTTGTTATTTTGTTTTAAAAAAAAAAATTACTTTACAATCCCTTTAAGTAGTTGCAAGTTCAATTGGCAGACTCCGAGACTTCAATAGGACAGCCATGCAGAGAAAAGCATCCAGCAAGACGCCACATCTGCATGTGCAGGAATGCCATCTCCTACGGCAACACTCATTAACAGTTCCTAACACAAAGCTCAACAGTTCCTTTCACTTCCACTACAATCGCTCCTTGTAGTTCTTCAGCCCACTGAGCTCCCGGTCTCTTACTAGATCCACTGATTCAATGCCACTGAATCCCTTGAGCTCCTCCAATCTTCACTGTAGTATCTTGCTCAAGTGTCACCCTGGCTTCTGTGCTGGGTCCCCAGATTGCCACTCAAGATACCTCTCAAGCTCAAGCTCAATGGTCCCTGGCTTAACACACAGAGCTGCTGTGAAAGTGTCACCTCAGCTCGCTGGGTCCCTGGCTTAATATCCACTGAAGTTTCTAGATTTTTCACCGGTTGGTGAGAATGCTGCTCCAGTACTTGCTTCAGTTGCTCACTGTGGTCCCGAGTAATAAGGTGTTTGGCCCCTTAGTGGCAGCAGCTTCTCCTCTACCTCCGACCACGGCAGGTTCTCCGGCCGGCAGAACTGTCACTTTTGGTTGGACTGCAAGCTGCAGTCCAAACCCTGTGCTGCTCTCCTGCTTCTGGATAGGCCCAATCTCCGGCCTAGCAGCTCGGGCAGTACAACACACATCCACCCAGACAGCAGTCCAGGTGACACAGAACATAAATCACCTGACTCCACCCAAATATATAGGTTCTCCCAGCAGGCTAAGGGATTCAAGAAAACCCCCAGCCATTGGCTGATATATCCTATATACCCATAACCTGACCTTGTGTTGCCCTTCTCATATCTAGTACCACTAAGTACCCCGCCCTCCTAGTGGAAAATATGAAAAGTCCAGCAAGGCCAAACTTAGGGAGAAATCAGCAGATCTCTAACAATCAACCAGGATAATTATTCCTACCAAATAAATATGTGAGAAGCAACCCTGCCTAAACTCCAGGGTGCTACATATGTATTACACATGTACTGTATGTACATATGCAATAGTCAGTATATTATGAAGATAATTTGAATATCATTGAAGGCTAAGAATTGCTCAAAGTCTTACTAAGGAGAATCCACGAAAGGACAACAGTACACCTGTAGTGGGCTCACCCGTGGAGCCACCTATACTACGTAGTCTGTAGTTGCCAGTGGGATGTAACACATTCTCTGATGGTGGAGGAACAAATATTCCCACCACATCCAAAACTGTAAGGTGTATTCAAAGTAGAATGTTATTCACAAACTAAAATATTTTTATTCTCTTGCAAAAAGTACATCCTGTCACTACCACAGAATCTTATTATAGGTCACTGTATATTGCACCATTTTTCCTATTGGTATCCCATATACTGTAAAACAAGGTTAGCACTATATACCAACCTCACTTTGCATTTTCTGAGCCTCCTTGGAGACATAATACGATGGGGTATCAACAAACTCCAGCATGGATTTACCCTTTGATTTTTCATACTTCTCTTTATATTTTACCTATAAATAACAAAAACATATAACACTGCTGGAAGAAATGACAATCACATTTGTGCTCGTTGTAATCAAAAAGTTATTGCCGTATAACACGCACATTAATTATAATAGGGAAGTTTCAGGAAAAAAAAACTAAATATTAAATAAGGAACTTTGAAGTAAAGTAAGCATCAGTGCCCATCTGCAGCATCACCATTGACGTCAATGCAGCCTGATCAATGCCCATCTACAGCCTCTCAAGTGCCATCAATGCAGCCTCATCAGTCTACATCCGTGCAGCCTCACCATTGCCATCAATGCAGCCTGATCGATGCCCATCTGCAGCTTAGAGGGGACAGGACAAGCACCGACAGATTACATACAGTGAGAATCTCCTATGGTAGACAGAACAGTGGTCCAATTGCGGCCAAGGAGACGGGACTTTCTATTACGGAGGCCACCAAGTAAACAGGAGATTCTCACTGTATGTAATCTAACGGCGCTCATCCCGCCCCCTCCCTGTCCCCTCCGAGGCAGCTAAAATTTAAGTATTGGCATGTTACACGCACACACTATTTGCACACGATTTTCAGGGTGAAAAGGTGCGTGCTATATACCAATAAATACAGTATTAACGGTGAGCCTTTTAGAGGTCTGCTATCCTGGAAAAAAAAGTTTAAGAGCTTTTTCACACAATGTGAAAGTTCCAACAGTGCGGGCTGTTGTCCGTTGTGTCGGAACAGTGAGGGGTGGTTCTTTATGTTGTTACAAGTCACAATTTACTTCTTTTTAATTTATTGAAGTGTCCCCAAATAACACTTTGTTTGAGTCTTTGCATTGCAGATTGCAATGCTCTACGGCACATGTGTCAAACACAAGGCCTGCGGGCGGAATCCGGCCCCCAAGGCCATTTTTTATGTGACCCTCGCGCCTCTCCTCCAGACCCATGTGCATGAAGTGAGATAAATGGCAGCCTCAGCCCAGCTCCAGCCAGGCCACGCCCCTAATGCATTTCGCTCTGCCCCTTGGAGCTTAACCACTTGCCGTCAGCAAAGTGGCATGGGTGCGCAAAACAACATATCCGTACGTCGGAAATTGAAGGGCCACTTTAGATCCAGGGAAACTTGAAACTGTGCTAATTATTATTATCATCATCATCATTATTGCTATTACCTGGCTCTGGAGCACAGCATTTTCTTTATGATGAATTTGCTCTGCTGTACCTAAACCAAAATGGTAGTTCCCCTTGTTTTCTTCAAACTGTTTCTTGTAGGTGGTCTGTAAGGAATAACAAACAATACAGGAAAATGTTTAAAAACACGGCTAAAACAGAATTTGATTTGAAATTCTTCTATCTGCGTGTTATAAGGAAATGTTATTTCAAAAGGCGAAACCCATTTACACTGCTGAAGTCAAGGAACTTTTGACTCTGACGTCATTTAATCAGTTATGCTGGCTGGTGCACTCGACTGATTGTCAATCCCCTGAGAGCCTTTATTAGAAATGAACTCTGGAAGATGTGACCAAATTAAATAAGGCAAGCAGAGGGTAAAGGACCAGTTGCTGACATTTCCTGTGATCTCCTTGCAGGTGGTCTTTTCACATTACTGACTTACCAAGCCTTGTTCTGCACAGTGTCTCTGTATGAAGGCGACCATCTTGGTAGAGGCAGGGCTTTGCTTCCTCATGTCAGAACCTCCAACAAGGAGAACAATGAGCAGCACAGTAATGACATCACCAAATCACCACTCCAAATCTCCTAAACTAGCAGTCAGAGGCAGCAGTGCCTTGGATCTGACACTTCAGATATATAGTCAGGGCTATATGGGGGAATGCAGTTTTGGCACCTCCAGCACTGAATGTATGTAATGGCCAGGGTTGCTGGGGTGTCTGCTGAAGGGTCCATTGATGCTGGCTGTTGGGGGATCTTTTTATCCTGAAGAAGATTTTTTTTTTGCAGGGGAGGTCTATTATTGTTGCTGGAAGAGATCTACTGTTAGGAGGGGTCTATTGTTCCTGGCTGCTGGAAGATCTATTGTTGCTGGAGGGCATATTTTTTTCCGTGGCAGTCTATTGTTGCTGGTGAGGTCTATTGTTGCTGGTTAAGCTTATTTTGCTGAGTGGTAAATTGTTGCTGGAAGGAATCTACTGTTGAAAGAGGGGGTCTATGGGGTCCATTGTTGCTGGGGGAATCTATTATTGCTGGGAAGGGTCTTTTGCTGCTGGCTGCAGTAGACCTGCTTTTCTTGTTATTAACACATTCCATACAAATGACTTAGCACCACAAAATGATACTTGGTTCTGTATTCTCTAAAAGGGGCGATACTGGGAGGTGGGTAGGGTGGTGGAACCATGGGATGGTGCTCAGAGGTGGGTAGGGGGCGGAGACAAGAAGTGACTCAGAAGGGGGGAGTTCCTGCCCCTTTTTTCTCTGTGGAAAAGGGAGCTAAATGTTTTTTCCCTAAAAGGAAGGTAACAACAAAAAAAAGTTTACATTTAAAGCGGACTTTCACCCTCACAAGGAAGATCCTTCCTCCCTTCCTCTGCAGCAATAGGGCTTTTTTTGTTTATGTCTTTTTTTATTGAAAGTCTGCCCCGCCTCCCCATGCACATCACTCACCTAAGGCGAATGACACGCACACTGCCCGCTGTGCCTCTTGGGATAAGTACACCACATATACCAGCAGGCTTAGCATTTCATTGAAGAACAAGAGGAGGCTGGCCTATTGGCGCATCATCGAGAAGCCCGCCCACTGTACCCGGAAGAGCCTGCGGCCTCTCAATGACGTAGGAAAGAACATTGTGGCACGGGATGGAGCTGTGGCCAGGCATGAGATGATCCCAGTGGGTCAACGTTGGATTCACAGGATGGGTGAGTATCTAAAATGTGCAGATACCACCATCAGGTAATCGGGGCAAAAAAAATAAAATTGGGGAGGTCGGCTGGAGTTCCTCTTTAAGAACCACTTTAATTAATTTAATTAGTGTTATTTTTTTTCAGGTTCCCCATCCTCCCTCATTTTTCACTTGATTATCCTGCAAATAACATGCTTCCTGTTGTAGGGTGGCTATGCTCATTCCTCCACCGCTTCCATGGAGGATGCCATGGTTTATACAGAAGCCGGACTGCTAAAATGTCTTCCTCTCTTTCTATTTTTAGCCAGTAATAAGTGCTGTGTGTGCTGCACTGCTGAAATGCTTCATGCCCAATTTTTGCTTTGTTAAATTAGACAGACCATTCAATTGAATGGCCTTCCCTAATGCAATGCACATTTAATGCAACCAGTGGACCAGATTTGTGTAAAAGGGCCCTTTAATGTTATGTAAGCACACATTTTGAAAGCAGAAAGCACTTTTTAAACCCAAAGAAGAACACACAGTTTTCCTCAAATGTATTTACATTGCTCTGCATCTTGCTGGTCTTCAGGGTGTGTTCCAAATGAAGAATGTTTGGGATGTCTACTGAAGGGTCATATAAGCTCGGGTTGTCCTTATATTTCACCTGAAAAATAAAGCACACATATTCAGACAATTCAACCCAGGGCCAGTTAAAGCCCCTTATTTTTGTCTCTTAAAAGCATAAATTCCCAGCAAACTGCTATATACACATTTTAAATATTTCTCTATTTTACCTGCAATAAGAATTTTAATCTCTGTCCAGCCAATCCTTAGACTACAGCCAGGTTGGTGGCCTGAGTTTATTGTGGGCAGCAGTCTGTGAATACGAGACGCGCTGTGCTTTGTGAATGGTCAGCCTTCTAGGACCTGTGACATGTCCCAGGGGAGAGAACTTCTGGTGGATCAAGACCAAGGTACCCCCCCCCCCCCCCAAAAAAAAAAACTAGCAAAAACAGAAGAGGGGGAGAAGATGTCACTGGTATCACTGGTCATATGAGATGGAAACAGCACTCTCCACGGGGGGGTGATCCAGTTCAAGTCCCTGCTTACTAAATCAGCATACAGAAATAGAGAGACCAGCAACACTGTGATCCATTAAAATGGACTTTATTGGTTGCATCAGAGTGACAATAAAATGGTAGGGCTGATGCGTTTCGACAAAGAGCCTTAGTCATAGCATAGTCTGAGTTTTATTGTCACTCTGATGTAACCAATAAAGTACATTTTAAAGCAGCCTTTCTCAACCTTTTCAACACAAAGGGACCCTTGAAATAGTTCTCAGGACTTGAGGAACTCCTGCTACAAAATTAGAAATGTACAACTCATGATACATTAGTGTGATGGTCAGTAGGAAGAATGGTCCTTACACTTGTGGTCATTGGGAAGAATTACCTCCTTATAGATAGCTAAAAATATCAATGGTGTCAGTGGGAACTTATCTAAGAGGCATAAATTGCCCAATGCTGAAGGAACCCCTAGCAACCTCTGGAGGAACCCTGGTTGAGAATCACTGTTTTAAAGGATCACAGTGTTGCCGGCTCTCTCCATTTCTGCATCACTGGTCATAGTAGGAGATTTCACATACAAAATAAAGTTATGAATATTTATATTTTCTTCAGCCAATCCAGTAGGAGGTTTATGCCACTGATATATGCTGGGGGGGAAATATAAATATTTGGGAGAAGCTCTCTTCTACCGGGCTGAGGTCTAGGGGGTTGCTGCTGAATGGAGCTCTGCTGTTAGGCCCAATAGCCAGTTCTGGGGCCTAATGTGTGCTGAAGTGGTCCTGAAACTGTCCTGCCTGGTCTGGAGGAATCTGTGCCACGGGGAGACCCAGGGGAAGCCCCTTGCTGGAGAGAGCCAGGAAGAGGGCTGGCCTCTCAGAAGAGCCTGGTGACTTGGAGGAAGCCATGAAATTAGGGCGTGTGCTTACAGTGTTGCCTAGTCGGCTTAAAGGTTCTGACACTGTGAAGCTGGACATTGATCTGGAGAGTCTGTAAGTGATTTCCTACGGTAACTGGAACGCCCAACCCTTACCTCCTTAACCTTTCTGCAATAAAACTTTAAAAAGACAAAATTGACTGGCACACAATATCCTTTCTCATTCCCACATTTTAGCCATGGACTCAGTCCTGGGTCAAAATGCTAACTTGCCTCTGGCCCCTGGAGGTGCTAGGAGACAGAGGGGTGCTACACTAAAAAATCAACTAATCTATAAAGCTGAACTACTGAAATAAAGACCCAAATGAATGCATCTATGTTTTCATTAAAACATCAATAAAAGTATTTTGTTGTGTGTAAGTACCTAGATTTGACTTGGTATCAGTCTCCTGCGACCCCTGTAGAACAGAGCTTGGAATCGGAGCGGGAGAAGCAGTACAAGTAGTCCTTCAGTTGTGTTGCAGTGCTCATGTGCGAATGTGCTAAGAAGGTATATGTGTTGATAAGAGGAGAGAACAGAGTGACAGAATGATGAGCTCATAGATCTGCTGCTTTTTTTTTTACAGTCCAGTTACAAGCTGGATCAGGTCTTCTATCCAACCGTTTGCCTGGAGCTCAGTCTTATGCCTGGCACACACAATGAGATTTTGGATAAATGGTCTTCCGCTTTTTTTTTTTTTTTGCATGCTAATATCATATTGAAAATGAAGAGTTTACTAAAGTTACGAAAATTCTCGTTAGAAAATTTGGAAGTTATGTAATGTATTGTTTTGTATTTTCGATTTCTTTTTTCAAAGACCAAATGTACTGATTAAATGAAAATCGTACAACCCGGGATCATACAATCTGGTATCATATGAGAAAAATTTTCGTGCTTTCCCATCATGTGATAATTTTCACATGAATTATCATGATTGTCTTTCGAATGCTGTGTACTAATGATCAGATTTTGATACAATCGCTTTGAAAGCGACATTTTTCGTACGATTTTCTGATCGTGTGTACAGGCCATCAGCAGATAATACTGCACTATTATAGCAGTTCAAGAGTGGAGATTCAGATTACAAAACAAAAATCCTTTCTCTTTAACATCAGAGCCACCCCAATGTGAATAATATTTTTTCTTTTATTGTATTTTGACTTTGCTTGAAAAAAAATTACAACAGCTGATGAGTCATTTTCCATCCAGCGGCTTCTCAAGGTTGAGCACTAAACGTACCCTATCATTTCCATTTTAACAAACATTCAAAAACTAACACAAAAGTACCTTGTAAACACATGAATGTTTTTATTATGTTGGCATACACTGTTATTTCTTTCACACTCACCTAGGGAGGCCAATTGGCTGAAAGATCAAATTAAGGCATTTTCTTAAGAATCCAGCTTCTATAAAGACATGCCTGGAGCTGAGAAGGAACGTAGTCAGCATAGGGCATACATGACAGGGTGGAAGGGGAACCAAGAATAAGGGGGGTAAATAATTCAGGATAGCATATGGCTAGTACGGACTCTTACCTGATTGGCCCATAAGATGGGGTGATGGGGAGGAATGGTAAGATATGTTGCTGGGTAGGAGGGGTCAGGACAGTTGCAGAGCAAAAATCCGTGGATAAACATCCCACCCTCCTGTCCTTATTATTTTTCTATTACTGTTGTGGGAGTTAATTGTTATTTAGCAGTTTGGGGTCCTTGATGGCGGTCTAAAATCTGGTCATTGGGTAAACGGTGGGGAACCATCTGAGGCAGCCTTTCTCAACCTTTAAACATGGAGGAACCCTTGAAATAGTTCTCTGGTCTAACCCCTGCTAAAATTTTGAAATCTGCAACTCATGATGCATTAGTGTGATGGTCAGTGGGAAGAATGGTCCTTACACTTGTGGGCATTGGGAAGAATTACCACCTTACAGATAGCTAAAAAGATTAATGGCGTCAGTGGGAACTTATCTGAGAGGCAAAAATTTCCAATGCTGAAGAAACCCCTAGCAACCTCTGGAGGAACCCTAGGGTATCACGGAACCCTGGTTGAGAATGACTGATCTGAGGTATGGTATCCTCAAGTTGGTATGGTTCACTGCATAGTGACTGGGTAGTTGTAAGAACCCTGGGTGGCTGAGGTCAGCTGGGTTGGGCCCCGAGCCAATTTTTGAGGCTGGGGTCTGAACTCAGCTATCTGGTGCCTCAGACACAAAATACGTTATGGGTATGTGGTACCGTCAAGGATCTCAAAGCGTTGTTTCAGGTTTAAAGCATTTATTATGTTCTGTTATGTAAATAAAGTTTATGTGAATAAAAGGCCATTTTACCCCACTTAAGAGTGTGTTTTTTTCTATAAGTGGGGGAAGGTGGCACATGGGGAATACTAGTGGGGAGTATATGGTTAACTCGGGGTGGTGAGCTCTGATCTACCCTAGTAATGTTATGTAATGATCTCCAGCAGCCACAAATTGACCCACTTTTACCATTATGAAACATTATATGCAGGTACTTCAATAAACGCTTTTTTCTTTGGTCTTGTTAACATTCCTGGATTTCCATGTCTCTCAAAAACCTCACTATAGATGGACAGATTAACACCAGATCCAAATGTTTTCTGTGAAGCTGTGTGATAATTTATTGTGGGCAAATAATTGTACTGGCAGACTTCAGAGACTAAAGATAGCAGTGTGAACAGGCCCGCCTAGAAGGAAAGAATATTTTGTTTGATATTATAGTATATTATAGTCATGTTAACTAATAAATCAGAGAGAAAAGAAATACCAAGTCACCCTTCATTATTGCTGTATAGGCAGGAAACCCAACATGTACTAGTGGATGCATTAATGACTTACTATGGAGAAAAATATTGAACTCTGGTATGAATTATTTTTTTATGACCTCTATTGATCCATCGGACTGGAACAAAGCCTGGTCCTCCAATGCGAAGTGCTCTTTCAGCACGACCACCCTTGAAGCTACTTTCTTCTACAATGGTACTGGTTTGGATAGCGAATTTGAACCCATCCTATTGTGACAGGTGCTTCAGGGGTTGTGGCCAATGAGAGGATGTTGTACACATTTGGTGGTCCTGTCCCCGTCTCACAGGGTTCTGGTCCAGGGTGTTTGGGCTCCTCTATTCCTTGTTCCATATACCCATCCACAATGATGCCAAAATTGTCTTGCTGCACTGCCCATTCCCACACCAACAAAAGCTAGCTTCTTATCTGTTCATAGCTGCTAAACAGGTGATAGCCAGACCTTGGGAGAAACCCTCTGTCTTATGATTAATGAAAAAATGTATAGCATCTTACATGGTTCCCACTCTAAATTCCTTAAAGTATGGTCGCCGTACGTCGTATGGTGTGCGTACTCTCTCCCCACCTTGGATCCAAACAGTCTGGTTCCCCCCCCCCCCCCCCCCCGCTTTATTTTATTTGTATTCTTCTCTTCTTTTGTCTCTCTCCCTGTTGTTGACACTGAGCTTATGGCATCCCCCCATCTCCCCCTTTTTTAAGGGAGACCCTGAGTCCCCGGACCTAGGGCTCTTTTTTGCTGACTTGCAGCTAACACCTCTTGGTCTAAAATCCATTTTGCACTTTTTCAACTAACTATTCACCCTGACCCCATCGGGGGGCATCCTGTGGAACTGCACACATATTACCCTCTGATGCAAACTAGTGCACCTGCAACACAGGCTCTCCTTGTTGGCCCTTGGGCCTAGGCGACATATGTGGACCTTTGGTTTGTTCCTCTAGGTCGCTTAGTGGACATTTAGTATTTATAAAAGTTACCTGCTCATGTTCTTTCAGCCCACGCCTTTCTGTTGTGTTTAATATGCTATACCCCCTGCATGGGTGAACGGTTGTCGTGTTGTTATGCTCACTACAATAAAAATTATTCTACCAGAATTTTTTTTTTTATTTCACTTGCCTTTATTTATTTTTATTTTATTTTTTCTGCGCATTTACATGCAGACCAAACTACCCGAGCACAATAAATTTCAACATTTACCTAAATTTATAATTTGTAGCTATACTACTGTATATGGTTATTATATGTTCGCTGTTGCTCTTTAACCACTTGCCGACTGCGTAACATACATGTACTGTGGCAAAGTGGCTCTATTGCATGAAATCACGTACCTGTATGTCATCTTGTGCAATAGCCTCTAGAGGGCGCGTGCGTGCCACCGGAGACCCGATTGATCCATAGACCTGCATGGAGCGTCCGTTCAGGTCCGCCTAAAAAACTGACAGGCAGACCTGAATGGTCTTCTCGTGTGAAAGGGGCTTTAGTAAGCACTCCCAGGGAACACATTTAACCCTTTGATCGCCCCTGATGTTAACCCCTTCTCTGTCAGTGTCATTAGTACAGTGATGGTGCATTTTTTTTAGCACTGATCACTGTATTAGTATCACTGGTCCCCAAAAAGTGTCACTTAATCCCCATACACACTATCAGATTTTCTGCTGATTTTACCAGATTTACCAAAACCATGTAGTGGAAGGGCCTGCCTGATTACATACAAATTGAAACTCCTAAGGTTTGACTGCATATTATATGGTTTCGTTAAATCTGAAGGAAAAAATCAGTAGAAAATCTGATAATGTGTATGGGGCTTTAGTATCAGATTTTTCCGTCACAAAATCGCAGTCCCGCTAAAAATCACAGATCGGCGCTATTACTAGTAAAAAAAAAAAAATTCCATAAATCTATCCCATAGTTTGTGGATGCTATAACTTTTGCGCAAACCAATCACTATAAGCTTATTGGGATTTTTTTTATCAAAAATATGTAGCAGAATACATATTGGTCTAAATTGAGGAAGAAATTTGATTTTTAATTATTTTTTTATTGAATGTGTTTTATATTCCGGGGCTGAAGTGGTAAATGCAGAGGAGACATATAATGTCTCCTCTGCAGTAAGATGCACCTACCTGTCTGCTCTCAACATTCCCTGGTATGTAAACTAAGCTGCTCATGCGCAGCTCACGCTACAGCGCCAGCGTGATCCCTGAGTGCCAGTATGACTAGCTCCTACGCATGTGCAGGATTAACATCATCGCAAGCCGAACAATAAAGATGGCAAACTGAAGAAGATGAGAGATGGTTGCAGGAAAGGTGAGTATAGCTCCCTTCAGATCCACTTTAATTCCTTTATATTTCACATACATTTGATTATATTTTTTGCCACGTTTACATGCAGACCAAGCTGCCCAGCAAAATTACAGTTATATGGGCTAGGACACTAGGTGCTTAAAACGGTTAACCTTTACTCATATGGTTTAAATTTTTTTTCCCAAAAGAAAATTGTAACTGCTTAAAAAAAAAATAGCTGGACTTACACACGATCTGAAAATCGGACGAAAAGTACCGCTTTCTAAGCGATTGTACAATAATCAGATCATTAGTACACAGCTTTTGAGAGCCAATTACAACAGTTCATCAGATATTATCCGATCGGACAAACACAAACATTTTTCTCATATGATACCAAATCGTACGATTTTCATTTAATCAGTACAGTTGTTGTCTGAAAATACAATAGAAATACACTACAAAACATGACATCACTTCCGATTTTTTTATTCTGTCTCATAGTTTCATAGTTAGTTAGGTTGAATAAAGACACCAGTCCATCCAGTTCAACCTGAGTGCGTGTCTACAATTGTCCCTTTCCCTGTACATTGCTACACCCACATTCCTATCCTCAAGGAGCCCACAATCTAAGGTCCCCATTCATATACTAGGGCCAATTTTGGACAGAAGCCAATTAACCTACCTGCATGTCTTTGGAGTGTGGGAGGAAACCGGAGTACCCGGAGGAAACCCATGCAGGCACAGGGAGAACATGCATTTTTGTCACTTTATTAACCTCTCCATTTTTGATATGCAACTAGCATGCAAAAAAAATGGACGATCTGTTGTACGATTTTTGGATCTTGTGTACGGACCAATATGTATCAATTTCAACATTATTCAACCAGGGTTCCATCACAGGTACCTAGGGGCAGACTGATCCCCCACCAACACCCCAAAGAGCAGAATTTTACACTTCCATTGGTCACTTCTACATTGATCATCAATGCAGGAGGCACTTTTCTATTGATCAACAATGTAAGGGAGTCACTTCACTGACCACCAATGGTTGTGTTTTTCTACTGACCTCCAATGTAAGGAGGCATTTCTCTATGACTAGTGTAGGGGAACACTACATTTTTCATTTCAGTATTTATTATATTTTCATTCCATTATTTTACAGAAAGTAATTTTGTTGTATAGAGCGGGAGGGTGTTACCAAATTATCTCTAGTGGAAGTCAAATATTCTGCATATGTCACATTCTTTTATTTTTTTTCTTTACAATTTTGCAATCACTCTTATGTACTTTGAGCTGCAAATAAAATGATTTTCTCCTGGGATTCCCTAAAAATTATTTCCAGCATTCCTCTGGTGTAAAAAGGTCGATAAAGGTTGATCTAAGATTACCCTGTCCAGGGTGAGAATGGGGCTGCGGAATTTTACTGGAGAACTAACAGCATTGTCACCCTTAATAGAAGTGGTAAATCAAGGATCTACTGACAGGATCACCAGGTAAAAAAGCTATATTTCAGGGAGACGCAGAATAACAAAAACAGCTAAATTAACCCAGACTGCACCATATACATCAATTTTTATATTGCCCAAAGTTGCACTTTAAAGGAGGACTTTAACGTATAATAGATTGTAAGCTCTAACGAGCAGGGCCCTCTGATTCCTCTTGTACCAAATTGTAATGTAACTGTAATGTCTGCCCTCATGTTGTAAAGCGCTGAGCAAACTGTTGGCGCTATATAAAACCTGTATAATAATAAAAATAATAATATAAGAACATGGAAGTAAGGGTTAGTGCTGGTTGGAAATACTTACATCACTAGCCAGTACTGTAGCAGCCTGAGCCTGCTTGAAGGCAGCGCTGTCTGATGGGTTATAACAAGACTTTTTACTCTTCATTTCTTTATCAAATTTTTCTTTGTATTTCACCTAAAAATAAATAAAAAGAGAGAGAGAGAGAGTGATAATTATTGTTGGTATTGAATAATCAAATACAATGGAATGCATTGTATACCGGGCCTATTCTGGCACTTCTCTCCTACATGTAAAAATCCTATTTTTATTTTTTTGCTAGAAAATTACTTAGAACCTCCAAACATTATAAGATATCTTTTTATCTTGCACGGTATTTGCACAATAATTTTTCGAATGCCTTTTTTTTTGGAAAAACATGAATTAAAAAATAACAAAACAGTAAAGTTAGCCCAATTTTTTTGCATAATGTAAAACATGATGCTACGCCGAGTAAATATATACCTAGCATGTCATGCTCTAAAATTACACACACTCATGGAATGGCGTCAAATTTCGGTACTTAAAAATCAGGCGACAATTTGAAAATTTTTACAGGTTACCAGTTTAGAGTTACAGAGGAGGTCTAGTGCTAGAATTGTTGCACATGCTCTAATGCTAATATCTCACATGTGTGGTTTGAACTGCGTTTACATATGTGGGTGGGACTTACATGGGCGTTCGCTTCTGAACGCGAGCTACCAGGTACAGGGGTGTTTTAAATAGTTTTTTTTCTCTTTACTTAATCTTTTTTTTTGCACTTTTTTTAACATTTTATTTTTTTTGGATCACTTTTATTCCTATTACAGGGAATGTAAACATCCCTTGTAATAGAAATGGTGTGTGACAGGTCCTCTTTATGGAGAGATGCAGGGTCAATAAGACCCCACATCTCTCCTCCAGGCTGGAAAGCATGAGACTGAGAAAAAAAAATCACTGATCTCATGCTGACAGCCGCAATCGCAGCTTTGTTTACTTCCGGGAACCCGGGCGTGACGTCATAACATCACACCCGGGCCTCCGACGGTCATAGAGATGACTGGTGGCCATCTGGTCACCAGAAATCTCCATCGTCTATATTCAGCACCAGCTGATTATTTCTCCGGGACCCCGATGGCACGGGAGAGCCTGGAGAAGCACCGGATGTCCCCTCCCATTGCCTATAAGAACAATCAAGCGGTGGAACTGCCGCTATGATTATTCTTATCATGCACAGAATAGCCGGCTTTAAAAAATTATATCTGAATGATGCCCGTAGCTGCAGGCATCATTCAGATATCCCGACTCAATGTCAAAGATGTCATATGACACCCTAAGGTATTGAAGTGTTTTTTTAAAGAAAACTGTAATGTTTTGGGGCCTAGCTTTACTTAAAATGTATTTTAAGATTTATATTAGGATATATCATTGGAGGCCGGTGCTCAAAAATATAAATATATATATATATATATATATATATATATAAAATATAAGACCCCCTGGCCAATTGGTTCACAGGAACTGCTTCCTGATTGTCTGGGAGGAGAATCAGAAAGACAATAGCAAATATTAATTCGCTATTGTCACACAACTGGGTGTGACAATAGCCTACCCTTTATTTAAGCCAATTAGAGCCTCGGGCTCTAATCAGGTGCTTAAAAAAATTATAATCCATGCATGTAGATTAGAGGACGGGCGCATGCATTAGGGGGGCGGAGCCCCTGCGCCCTGTATGGATGGTCCGCCAATGGGAGATATTCACATTTATATTAGTTTATATCAAAAGATATTCACATGGCTGATTACATCACTGCACATGCTCTCTGCATTCAGGGCACACTGAGCCGCTGTGCCGCGATTGTGACCCTGTGTGCATGAGCAGGAGTGACATCATCGCAGCCATTCAAACAGGCCGGGCAGTGCGAACTTGGAAGAAAGATCAGGTTAAGATCAATGCAGCAATGACAGTGCAGAGTGCTGGAGGGCTCCATTTGATAGGTAATTGTGCGGTGCATACTAGCACATTATGGCATAACACTGCAGGTGTTTTTTTTAGCAGAGTTTACTACAGCTTTAATACATGACACAGGATTCCTGGAGCACTATGGGTTTTCTAAAGAGAGCAGGTAGGAGGTTCCTAATTTAATGCCATCTCTGAATGAAAGTTCAGAAGAAACTACATAAAAAAAAAGGTAATAATTGTCAGTGGTTTCAAAAGTGTCCGATGTGTCCGCCATAATGTCGCAGTCCTGATAAAAATCACAGATCGCCACCATTACTAGTAAAAATAAATAATAATAATAATAATAAAAATGCCATAAATCTATCCCCTATTTTGTAGATGCTATAACTTTTGCGCAAACCAATCAATATACGCTTATTGTGATTTTTTTTTACCAAAAATATGTAGAAGAATACATAGTCTAAACTGAGGAAAAAGATTAAGATTAAAGATTAAGATTAAAAATTTGGGATATTTATTATAGCAAAAAGTAAAAGATATTGTGTTTTTTTCTAAATTGATGCTCTTTCCTTGTTTATAGCGCAAAAAATAAAAACCACGGAGGCAATCAAATACCACCAAAAGAAAGCTCTATTTGTGAGAAAAAATTACGTCAATTTTGTTTGGGTTCAAACAATGCGTTGTCAGTTGTCAATTGTCAAAATGGCCTGGTCATTAAGTAGCCAAATCTTCCAGGGCTGAAGCGGTTAATCACTCTTTACAACAAATAAGGACAGGTAAGAAAAAACAGTGCATTTGTGAAGTAAAAGCTCCAGCTCTGAACAGGATATAAGAAAGTTAAATATTCACATGCAAAGATACAGTACAGAATATTAACATGTTTTACTCCTGAATAAAATATAAAAAAATATATAATATAAACAAAACATCTACTAAAGCACCTATAATTATTAAATATATTCCTAACTGGTCTATTTCAAGGCAATTTGTGACAAGAGGTGGTATCATCTAGGGGCTATCCCAAGAAAAGTGGGGGACATTAAGAAGTGATCAGTGAAGCATCTGCATACAGCAAGCATACAGTGGCTCATATGTGTAGCTAAAGTAGAACTATAGGCAAAACTTTTTTTTCCATTTTTGATAGAGTAAGGGAGGGTTATAACCCCTGTAAGGTTTATTTTTACCATCTTTGTCGCATTGGGGAGATTTACCTTCACTTCCTGGCCCATAAGCAAACGCAAAGTGAGAGGAAATCCCTGAAAATTAAGGGAATACCATGGGGCCCCACAGGTCACCAGAACTAGTGTCCCCATTGGAAGATTTCCCCTCTATTACTTTCTGGGGGGCAACCCAAATTTTGGGATTTTCTATTACTTTCCCTGTCAGCGATAATGATAAACAGGAAAAATAGAGAGGGTGCATCTCCCTAATGGAGACACAGACAACGATTAAAAATTTACAGGTGTTCTACTCTCTCTTTCCTGTATCCAAAACAAAAAGGAAGTTTTGCCTTTAGTTATACTTTAGTTTACTTTTATAAACAAGAGCAGATTTACTGCAGCAGATGACATGGCTTCCTAAATCATCACGGACTGTGGAAAATTTAGCATTTAATTCGGAAATCAAGGTCCCAGAGTCTGGGGGAAGAGAAGAGAGGCACAGAATCCAAGTTGCATGAGGTCCAGTGTGAAGTTTCCACAGGCAGTGATGATTTGGGGAGCCATGTGATCTGCTGGTGTTGGTCCACTGTGATTTATCAAGTCCAAAGTCAGTGCAGCCCTCTAGCAGGAAATTCTAGAGCACTTCATGGTTCCCTCTGCTGACCAGCTTTATGGAGATGCCGATTTCATTTTGCAGCAGGACTTGGCACCTGCCCACACTGCCAAAAGGTACCAATACCTGGTTAAAGATCATGGTATCACTGTGCTTGATTGGAATGTAAACTCACCTGACCTAAACTCCATAGAGAATCTGTGGGGTATTGTCAAGAGGAAGATGAGAGACACCAGACCCAACAATGCAGAGGAGCTTAAGGCGGCTATCAAAGCAACCTGGGCTTCCATAACACCTCAGCAGTGCCACAGGCTGATCGCCTCCATGCCACTCTGTATTGATGCAGTAATTCATGAAAAATTCATGCAAAAGGAGCCCTGACCAAGTGTTGAGTGCAAACTATACTGTACATGGACATAGTTTTCAGTAAGCCAACATTTCTGTATTAAAATCCTTTTTTATTGGTCTTATGTAATATTGAAATTTTCTGAGATACTGAATTTGGGGTTATCACTAGCTGTAAGCCATAATCATCAAAATTAAAATAAAGAAATGCTTGAAATATATCAATCTGTGTGTAACACATATATATAAAATATATGAATTGGATTACTGAAATAAATTAACTTTTTGATGATATTCTAATTTTATGAGCTACATCTGTATACAGTTGTGTTTATAAGTTTACATACCCTGGCAGAATTTATTTTCTTGCCCATTTTTCAGAGAATATGAATGATAACACAAAAACGTTTCTTTCACTCATGGTTAGTATTTGGCTGAAGCCATTTATTATCAATCAACTGTGTTTCCTCTTTTTAACGCATAATGACAACAGAAACAAGCCAAATTACCCTGATCAAAAGTTTACATACCCCAGTTCTTAATACCGTGTATTGCCCCCTTTAACATCAATGACAGCTTGAAGTCTTTTGTGGTATTTGTGGATGAGGCTCTTTATCTTCTCAGATGATAAAGCTGCCCATTCCTCTTGGCAAAAAGCCTCCAGTTCCTGTAAATTCTTGGGCTGTCTTTCTTGAACTGCAAATTTGAGATCTCCCCAGAGTGGATATTGAGGTAAGGAGTCTAAAGCCCCGTACACACGAGAGGACTTATGTCCGACAGACTTCCGAAAGAGTTCCGTCGGAGTTCTGCTGGAATTCCGACGGAGTTCTGACAGACTTTTTGGCTGAGCGGACTTGGCCACACACGATCACACTAAACTCCGACGGATTCGAACGTGATGACGTACGACTGGATTCGAATAAGGAAGTTCATAGCCAGTAGCCAATAGCTGCCCTAGCGTCGGTTTTAGTCCGTCGGAGTAGCATACACACGAGCGAATTTTTCGAAGGGACCGGGTCCGGCGGAGTTCCTTCGGAAAAATTTGAAGCATGTTCCATATTCTAAAGTCCTTCGGACTTTGGCGAGTCAAAAGTCCGTTGCAGCCCACACATGATCGAATAGTCCGACGGACTCAGTCCGTCGGACTTTGGATGTTGAAAAGTCCGCTCGTGTGTACGCGGCATAAGATAGCCCCTCCAGAACCTTTGCTTTATTCTGCTGTAGCCAATGACAGGTCGACTTGGCCTTGTGTTTTGGATCATTGTCATGTTGGAATGTCCAAGTATGTCCCATGCGCAGCTTCCTGACTGATGAATGCAAATGTTTCTCCAGTATTTTTTGATAACATACAACATTCATCTTGCCATCAACTTTGACCAAAGTTACTGTGCCTTTGTAGCTCACACATCCCAAAAAATCAGCGATCCACCTCCGCGTTTCACAGTAGGAATGGTGTACCTTTCAGCATAGGCCTGTTGACTCCTCTCCAAATGTAGTGTTTATGGTTGTGGCCAAAAAGCTAAATTTTGGTCTCATCACTCCAAATTACTTTTGCCAGAAGGTTTGAGGCTTGTCTCTGTGCTATTTGGCGTATTGTAAGTGGGATACTTTGAGGCATTTGCGTAGTAATGGCTTTCTTCTGGAGACTCGACCATGCAGCCCGTCTTTCTTCAAGGCCCCCCTATTGTGCATCTTGAAACAGCCACATCACATGTTTTCAGAGAGTCCTGTATTTCACCTGAAGTTATTTGTGGGTTTTTCTTTGCATCCCGGACAATTTTCCTGGCAGTTGTGGCTGAAATTTTAACTTGGTATACCTGACTGTGGCTTGGTTTCAACAGAACCCCTAATTTTTCACTTCTTGACTAGAGTTTGAACACTGCTTATTGGCATTCTCAATCCCTTGGATAGCTTTTTATATCTCTTTCCTGTTTTATACAGTTCAACTACCTTTTCCCACAGATCCTTTGGCAATTCTGTTGCTTTCCCCATGAATCAGAATCCAGAAACATCAGTGCAGCACTGGATGAAAGATGCAAGGGTCTGTCAGGAGTCCAGAAACTCACTGACCTTTTATACACACAAACTAAATACAAGCAAATAGATCACAGGTGAGGATGGTTACCTTTAATAGCCATTCAAACCCCTTTGTGTCAACTTGTGTGCATGTTATCAGTCCAAAATCACCAGTGTATGTAAACTTTTGATCAGGGTAATTTGGCTAGTTTCTGTTGTCATTATTGGCCAAGAAATCATAAATTCTGCCAGGGTATGTAAACTTATGAGCACAACTGTATGTGCCTGACAGCTAGACTGTAATGTTGGGACAGCTACCAAAACCTATATAAACCTTCAGTATATGAAAGATTTGCCTGTGAGGTCTACAGTCTTGCTCCTTAGACACTGGGCAACCAAGTTCATATCTCTGACCAAGAAGGCACAAATTAAATATATCCAGAGATGCAGGAACTGAATGCTCAGTGTACTAACTACAAGAAGGGATCTGTATGTTGTCTACTTTATTAAATGCAGTTTAAAATCTTAGTAGGGAGTGGACGAGTCATTAAAGAACATTAGGATATTATCTTACCTGGCTGATGATTTTTGACACTTCCTTTGCATGTTCAAAATCAGGTCTTCCTAAAACCATAGACTTCCTGGTCAGATCCCCTCTGCCTTTCTTATAATCAGCCTACAATTAAAAGCAGACAGACACACTCAATGTTATGGTAAATTTCAAACATGGAATGGCAAAGGGCGTCAGTGCAAATACCCACTGGTCACTTTTTTAAGGATGTCCTTCAGTGCAGAATATGCTTAGTTCACCCTGCCATACCTGGCCATTGCCTATGTGGCTGTCTCATAGAAGTCACAAGCCCCATATAAACAATTAGCTCATGGATATCACCACAGTTTAGCAGGATTAACAGTCCCCATCAGTCATATGCTGAGCTCTGTGAGCTGCTTTGTGTGCATGTTTCACAAAATCCATAGACTCTTTTGACTACCGGTATTTATTGCCCTCTAATCTAAAGAATCCAGCTCTCCACTGATGACATTTTTCATGTTGCATTTCCCAACCTCTTGTTTGCCCAACCTTTGGGAATCTCTGAGACTTATGACTGTTGGAGATGCCACAAGTATGGATTCTTGGTTTGGGCAAGCATGCATGTGTAGGCAGAGCAAAGGACACTCCAGCATTGGCTTATCACTAGGTAAACAATAACCCGTCCAATTGTTTTTCTCCATGGAAAGTGTCTGGCTTCCATGTCCAGAGGCACCCAGTGGGGCTCATGAGAGGTAAACTCATATCCAAGGAATGCCTGACAATCACCCACTACAGGTTTAGTTCTGTATGTATGAAAATATGCAAAACCATTTGATTACATTTTTAATCTTATGGAAAATGGAAATCTTCTAACTGGAACCCCATCTCATAAAGGAACCCACATCCCTTTCTGTAAATAATATTGTGAGCTCTTGTTATACAGTGCTTGGCAAACAAAAGTTAGACCATAGAAATTATAATCATTCCCATAGAGTACTATTGTATAGGTCGGGTTATTCCACTTTACTTGGAAATCCCCTTTCAGAGATCATATACTCTATCCAATATGCACAGTAAGATGTAAAACAAGGTCAGTAATTACATTGCTGATGAACTTTGAATTCTCTGTAGCCTTCTGAATGTCTAGTCTGTTCACCACTTCGGTGTATTTGTGTGTATCTTGCACATCTTTTTTATAGGATACCTAAAATCAAAAATATAACCCAAAATTAATATACATAATTCAAGACGTACAACAAGTCCAGGACTGAAGCAACCCACCAGGTCCACATATCAAAAAAAATATCACTTTTCCGTGGACTCAAAGTCATTTTACAATAACAATTATCATTTCTAATGCCTATTGTTCTGGTAACAAATTCATTCCTTTCCATGCATTTATTCCTTTCTCCTGGCTGAAAAGAGGTCTGTTGATCCTGCCAGAAATCTTTTAAGCTGGTGTAGCCTGTGTAGCATTGTTTTCAGCTACAATGTTTCCAGCTATTCCTGTGGACCACA
Organism: Lithobates pipiens; assembly: GCF_037356315.1. NCBI lineage: Eukaryota > Metazoa > Chordata > Amphibia > Anura > Ranidae > Lithobates > Lithobates pipiens. The sequence continues at coordinate 77,608,179 of NW_027507764.1, forward strand.
AAACAGCTCCCTTATGCTATAAATAAAAGAGGAGGTGTTCTGCAGTCCTAACATACTGTCTGCCCTAGGGTAACTATGCTGCTTTTCCAAAGATACATTGACATGTTTTCTCTTTAAGACAGAAAGTGTTTCACCGGCAGGATCAGGAGGTAAAAATAAAGAAACAAATGCTGATAACAAAAAACAAAACTGATGCCTCCAGCACATCTTACCAGCACATGACTGGTAAATTGCAATATATTACATTTTTGATTGTGGGTTTGGATAGGTTTTAATGGTAAAAAGTCAGACTGAGAAGTGAATGGGCGCACTCGATTTTAAACTTTGTGATGCCCTAGTGAATTAATCCATTTGACTTCCCACTGCAGAGTTTGGGTGCAAGTAGCTGTGAAGACTAAAAGATTAAGGTCCATCATAAAATACTCCAAATCTTCACATTCACCAAGCGATTCTCCCTTTAAGAGATTGCTGCACCAGTGCTCAAAAAATATCACCATGACAAACTACCATCCGTGCTCACCACTAGGGTATGCACTCACCCGCAGGAGTTGACCCCCTAAACATATACTGGGGTGGGTCACACAAGCTTTAATGCAATATATCCCTCAACGTGGTGTCACATTCCAGGGAGCCCATATATAAAAAAAACATGGGGAACATCATAGTGGAACAACTTAACTTTAGTAAAACAAATAAGCCCATAAAAACAAATGCACTCACAAGAATATTGCCATACCCGGTGTCCTGACAAAACTTCGAAAATTTAACCAGGTCACTTCCGCTTTCTTTAAACCATCGGTAATTACTGATTTGGATGAATTGTTGTTTGGATCAATTCAGCAGTTAGCCCCACGGATAGCTGCTTTCCTCAGGGGGCACCCGTGTTAACACAGACAGCAGGACTGGGCCCGATCCCGTGTCACAGCATTTGATTGACAGCAGTAGGAGCCAATGTCTACCGCTGCTATTAATCTGGCCAATGAGGAGGGAGACAGTGGCGGGACTGCTGCTCTCGTGCACATTGCTGGATCGGATCAGGCTCAGGTAAGAAGAAGGGGGAGGGGGGGCTGCAGCACAGAATGTGTTTTACCTTAATACATAGAATGTATTAAGGTGAAAAACCTTAAGGCTTTAGAACCACTTTAACTACCTGTACCCCCCCCCCCATCCCTAAACACTTACCTGAGTCCTGTCACTAATCAAGCACTGTCCCAGTTGCAGCCCTGCTCTCCTCTCTTTCAAGTCTCACAGGAGACACTGCGAGTTGCAGGAGTGCTGCTATCAGTCAAACTTATGTGAGGATGGAGAGAGGGCGTGGCTTTTTGGCACTGTGTGTGGCTATCAGCATGCGCAGCCCACATGCCCACACGGGAGCCCCTTTAGTACCCAGCTTGCTGAGGTGGAACTCGGAGGAAGAAGGAGTGGACAGTGCCAGTGGGGGACTGCCAAAGAGGTAAGGAGCCGCTCTGCGTGATATCATTGCCCAGATAAGGTAAGTATAACACCTTAAAATTGCCTTTAATATCACTTTAAGATGAACAGTTCCAGGCAATTAGAGGGAGATCTCTTTAGGATCATATGGTCAAACTAAGAAATGAAGCCCCATAGTATTACAGGCATTGTGACAAAGCGTAAAGCGAAGGTAACATCTCTAAGCTCTGTTGTGCACAAAAATTGGGGAGGCCTTGGCAGCTCTTAGGATTGCACTCAGAGTATCCCTTTAATGTGAACAAGGCTTAACTGTGTTAAAGTGTCTCAGCTCATAATATACAGTAATGAATAAAACAAACATAAATCTTTTCTAAACTAATTAAGTGAGTCTCGCTAATGACCAGGGAAGATTAGACATGCTGCTCAGAGCTGAATGAACTTACTAGAAAAGTTCCTATTATCCACTGAAATTACATATTACGTGCTGAACAGCCTGTGCTGTACTCCCCATTAAAATGCTAATTGAAACTATAGTTAACTTATTCAATGTGATCCTTATGGGAAATTTACAATGGCAGAGTGGGAACACTGGGGCTTTATGTGCACCATTTAAAGTTTTTTTCATGTTATCCATGGTGTAACAACAGCACATGCGGCTCCTATGGGGCCTGAGGGTGGGGGAGGGCCCCATTAGAGGGGCTGTTGAGACATTTACAATGCAGAAAATCTGTGAGCATGGAGGTGACACAAGTACAGTCATCAATAAGTCGATCATTAAGGACCGCAAAGGTTACAACTGACCCTGACTTCGCTCCGTGACATTTAAAGCATAGAAGAGCTGAAATCAGACATACAGGAGGAGACGTCAGGATCATTATATAAAATGTAAAATCCTCTTTGTAGACTATGTAGTAAGATGAATGTGTTTAGTGGTCTTAGTAGTGAAGATTTATTGCCCTCAGAGATTCTGGTCGTCCTGACCAGCACTGGAATGAGTCCTATCCTGGCTGCATCATACTCTCTACCATTCCACTATGTCAGGGGTGTCCAAAATATTTTCAAAGAGGGCCAGATTTGATGAAGTGAACATACGTGAGGGCCAACCTTTTGCCTGATATTCTTTAAACCATTAAAATTCGGTCTAAAGCCATGTACACACGATTAGATTGTTGGCCAACAAAACCGTAGACTTTTTTGCGAAAGGGCGTTGGCCCAAACTTGTCTTGCATACAAACGGCAAGGAATTGTCAGCCAACAAATATGAACGTAGTGACGTACTATGTTGTTTTTCAGATCTTTAGCACCACCCTTTGGGCTCCTTCTGCTAATTTCATGTAATGCCACGTACACACGATCGAATTGTCCGGTGGACTTGGTCCGCCAGACCACAGTACGCCAGACAATTCGATCATGTGTGGGCTCCAGCGGACTTTTTCATCGTAAAAGTCCGGCAGACTTAGAATGTAGTTTTGACTCAAAATTTGTCCGCCGGACTTGACTTTCAGCGGACAATCCGTTCGTCAGTGTGCGGACTAAGAATGACGCATGCTCTGAAGCAAGTACGAGAAGGAAGCTATTGGCTACTAGCTATTTAACTTCCTTTTTCTAGTCCCGTCGTACATGCTGTACGTCATCACGTTAGAAATCGCCGGATTTTCGGAGTGTCCGTGTGTGGCCAAGTCCGTTCGTTATAAAGTCCGGCGGATTGTTTGCCGGAGCAGGTCTGCCGGACAATTCGATCGTGTGTACGCAGCATTAGTAGAAGTTTGGTGAGTGTTGATTCTCACTTTTCAGAACATTTCCCGTCGGAAAATTTGATCATGTGTAGGAGGCTTAAGTGTGTTCTTTCGAGCACTAATACACTGCCCAACAAGAATTCTCTTGCCTTTGTGGCTGTGTGTGGTGAAGAGATGAGCTCAGACGTGTTATTTGGATATACTGTATTTATCTGCTTATAACACGCACCGTCACTTTAAAAAGGAAGTTTCAGGAAAAAATCATAAATTTTAAATATAAAACTGTGAAGCAAAATAAGGGTCAGTGCCCATCAATGCAGCCTAATGAGTGCCCATCTGCATCCTCACAAGTGCCATGAATAGAGCCCCACCATTGCCATGAATGCAGCACCCCCATTGACATGAATGCAGACTCACCATTGACATGCATGCAGCACCCATATTGCCATGAATGCAGCAAACTCCATTGACATGAATTCAGCACCCCCGTTGCCATGAATGCAGCACCCACATTGCAATGAACGCAAGCTCACCATTGCTATCAGGGCAACCTGGTTGATTCCCACCTGCAGCCTTGGAGTAGACAGGGAGGGGCGCCAACAAACATACTGGAGAAACTCCTGTTTTCTCGGCGGCCTCTTTAATAGAAAGTCCCGCCTCCTATGATGAACAGAACAGTCGTCCAATGGCAGCGCAGGAAACGGGACTTCCTTTTACAGAGGCCGCTATGTAAACAGGAAATTCTCCTGTATGTACGTCACTCATTCCACCCCCTCCCTGTCCCCTCCAAGGCAGCCAGAATATATCTCTTTTGTGGCCCCCGGCGCTCGGGAATTCATTGGGGACCACAAAAGATATACATGTCAAAATTACCAGGCGAGCCGCCCGAAACCGGAACGCAGGCCGCGTTTGGCCCGTGAGCTGGACTTTGGACATGCCTGCTCTATGTCATCCCCTTCTTTTCTTGATCTCCCTCTCTACCCTCCAGCCTCCACATTGAGATGTTACTGCCCTTTTCTTTACTCTTATTACCTTTTTCATTTGATTTTATCTGTTACTAACTACTCATCTAAAATCTGACAGCGGTTTGTGATTCTGCCACAAACTCACTGTTTAACCACTTAAGGACCGGAAAGATTTGTCCCCTTAATGACCAGGCCATTTTTTGTAATATGGCACTGCGTCATTTTTAACTGACAATCGGGCAGTCGTGAGACGCTGTACCCAAACAAAATGTATTTTTTTCCCTCAAATAGAGCTTTCTTTTTGGTGATATTTGATCACCTCTACGTTTTGATTTTTTTGCGCTATAAACAAAGAGAGCGTACAATTTTGAACAAAAAAACTATATTTTTTACTTTTTGCTATAATAAATATCCCCCCCCCCAAAAAAAAAAAAATCTTCATCAGTTTAGGCCAATATATATATTCTTCTACATATTTTTGGTAAAAAAAAAAAAAAAAATGATAAGAGTACTCTATATTGATTGGTTTGCGCAAAAATTATAGCGTCTACAAAATGGGGATAGATTTATGGCATTTTTATTATTTATTTTTTACTAGTAATGGTGGCAATCTGCGATTTTTAGCAGGACTGTGACATTGCAGCGGACAGATCGGACACTTTTGACAATTTTTTGGGACCAGTGACAATTATACTGCGATCAGAGCTAAAAATAGCCACTGATTACTGTATAAATGACACTGGCAGGGAAGGGGTTAACACTAGGGGGAGATCAAGGGGTTAAGTGTTCCCTAGGAAGGTGCATCTAACTGTGGGGGCAGTGTACTGACTAGAGGAGGAGAGAGATCACTGCTCCTAATCACTAGGTACAGCAGATCTCTCTACTTCCCTGTCAGAATGGGGATCTGTCTGTTTACAAAAACAAAACAGAGGGAGTTTCCCATCTGTCTGGCGGATCGGATGACAATCAGATGGAAACGGACAGGTGATCTGTTTAAATCTGACTGCCCATAGAGGAAAGTTGGCTGTGTCTGTGTCCGCTCTGCATCAGTGTAGCGAACACGGACCAATCATCCACCTGCTCAGCGGGGGATCAGCGGAGATCCGCTGGCGGACTCAGCCACTGTGAAAGGAGCCTTGCCCTCCTCAACCATAACACTTGCCCAGCCCAATGAACTTCTGTGGCAACAGCAAACAGATTTAGTGCCAAAAGCATTCTAATTTCAGCGTGTTCAATTAAGACTGGCCATACATGATACAATTTTCATGTACAATTTTCCTTTAGATTTACCAAAACCATATAATAAGAGTTCAAACCTAAACACTTTAAATTTGTATGAAATCAGGCAGGCCCTTGTACTACATAGTTGAAGGTAAATCTAATGGAAAATTAACGAGAAAGTTGTTTAATGTATGGCCAGCTTAACTGGAAGCTGTATGGTTTCTATGCGAAGCTGCACTAGATTTTACACTCTCCAGTTTTAGTAAATCATTACCTTTGTGTTAATGCAGGTTGTTTCACGCATGCTGTCAAGTGTGTTTGGATATACTCCATTGCACTATTGATGGTCTTTACATTGAATTGGAAACTGAAGGTCAATGTATTCTAAGTACATCATGCAGGGCTTCAGCACAAAAGCATCACAACTCGACAAATTCGTGAAAAGGCGCAATACAGAAGACGACGCCTGTCCTCCCCTCCATAAATGTCAACAGAGTTCTTTGATTAGTCACGGAGTTGGGAGTGGGCACATAACTTGGGAGGAATCACACATTCCTTTAAAGCCTAATTAAACTTTCAATATAAATATATTCAGCTTCATACATTCCAGGTGCATGTTCAATATCTCACGGTTGGTTTTCTTTGGTTTTCAATATTTTTTATTAGGAATTAAAAAAAAATATTGTATGATGATTCACAATAGTTACAAAGCCACAAATCTTCCAGATGTATAAGGTGTTTACAGAGAATAAAAGGAGGTCTTCCCCGTCCAAAGTCTCAGAAACCCTAATTGCATATGCATAGAAAGTATAGTGCTGCTTTCCCATAGAGAGCAGGGGCTTTTCTACTCAAGCTGTAGCTGCTTTAGAAATAAAATGAACTGTTATGCCGCGTACACACAACCAGACTTTTTGACAGCAAAGGTCTGACGGAACGAGTCCGTTGGAAAATTCGATCATGTGTGGGCTCCATCGGCCCTTTGCTTGCCACAAATCTGGCGTACTTTAGAAATAGAACATGTTTTAAATTTTCCCGCCGGAACTCCTCCAGACCGAGAAATACATTCATGTGTATGCTAATCTGACGGACAATAACCGACGCTAGGGCAGCTATTGGCTACTGGCTATGAACTTCCTTATTCTAGTTCGGTCATACGTCATCACATTCAAATCCGCCTGACTTTGGTGTGATTGTGTGTGTCCAGGTCCATTCATTCAGAAAGTCCATCGGAACTCTGCCGAAAGTCCGTCGGGAAGACTGTCGGACCTAGTCCGTCAAAAAGTCTAGTCGTGTGTACACAGCATAAGTCATTGAGCAACTTTTGTTTTAATCCACCAAGGAATATATTTAGCTGATTTAAATTGGGGTGATCAATTGGACATTCAGTAACTGCCTGTTGGCTAATGTCATGACTAACATTAACAAGTCAGAGGGGACGCAGGAAGGAAAAAAACAAGTCACCGTACTCCAACGACATCACATATATCCTGGTTTATTAGAAATAAATGCCACACAGACAGTCCCAGCCCATGAGACCTCCCCCTCTAACACTTTTACCAAAAGGGCTAACATGGAGCAAAGTAACGAAACGCGTTAAAGGGAAGGTCCCACGGGGGGACTGGCTTTGTCACTCTGCTCTCTTCACACAATCCTCTCAGTTTGATAAAGTAAGGTTCCCAGTGTGTGTGCTTTATAAAACAAATGCCGTGCTTTACCTTATTTCAGAGCGCCACCTCTCTTCTTTTAATCTGACAGCTTCTGGGGGAGAGGCCGAGAATCCCCCGCTGACAGCAGTCGGGAGGAGAGAGGCGGTCAGTCACGTGATCATTGACCGGCACGCTAAAATAAGGCATAGAATGCCATTTTATTTATAAAGCACATACATGGGGGCACCTTATTTTATCAAACACAGAGGATTGTATAAAAATGTTAAAGTAATTTCAGCAGCAGGAGGGGGGGGGGGGGGGGGTAAATGTCACTAGCCAATAGGCAGGGAGGGAGGGGGAGAGGAGAGTAGAGGAGGACAAAGGAGAGCTGCAGATGTCGGAGGCACGTAAATTGACCACAATGTCAGGGCTTAGCAGCCATGATAAACTGTGGTCAGTTTAAAGGGGGTAGGGCAGAACCAGGCAGGATCAGCCAGATATTTCAGATGATACAAAGGGCCAAATGACACAGCACAAGCATTGTGCTGTGTAACATGCTTTAATGGAACAAGATCCTTTTTTTTTTTTTTTTTAGGGTAACAAACACTTTAAAAACAAGAATTATCAAAGAATTACTTTGATATGGTGATATCAGTCCTTCTCATGTGTTCGACTTGGAAGTATGGAAATGGAGGGTTGCGCCATGGCTCTTCTTGCCTGCCCCCATATCACTATCCAGTCCCTTATTGATTGAGGGGTTGACTGTAGGAACCAGAGCTCCCAGTAGAAATGCTTTGAGGTAGGAGGTATTCTTCAATGCTAAATGTGCCCCATTGGGGAGATTTACCTTCACTTCCTGTCCCATATACAAAATAGGAAGTGAGGAAATCCCTGCAAATTAAGGGAATCTCTTGGGGTCCCTCAGGTCACCAGAACTAGTATACCCAGTGGAAGATTTCCCCTCAATTACTTTTCTGGGGACAAGCCAAAATTTGGGATTTTTTTTATGCCCCGTACACACAATCGGACTTTCTGACAACAAAACCGTGGATTTTTGTTCAAAGGATGTTGGCTCCAACTTGTCTTGCATACATACGGTCACACAAATGTTGGCCAACAATTCCGTAACAAGACGTACGTGATATCTCCATTACGAATGCTAGTTTTACAAGTGCTTCCGGCTCGAACTTGATTCCGAGCATGCGTGGACTTTTGTCCGACGGACTTGTGTACACACAATCGGAAAGTCCAACAACAAACATTTGTTGGCGGAAAATCTGAGAACCTGCTAGCCAACGTTTGTTGATGGAAAGTCCGACAACAAATGTTCGATGAAGCATGCACATGGTCGGACTTTACGCCAAACAAGCTCACATCCAACATTTGTTGTTGGAAAATCCGATCGTGTGTATGGGGCATTACTTTCACTTTCAATGATAATAGTAAACAGGACAAATAGGGAGGGGGAATCTCCCTAAGCCCTTGTACACATGGTCGGACATTCCGACAACAAAATCCGTCGGATTTTGTTCGACGGATTTTGTCCAAAACTGGTGTTGCATACACACGGTTGGACAAAGTTGTCGGAAAATCTGATCGTTCGTAACGTGATGACGTTATTTAGTTACGATGGGACTACGTCCAGGCTAGTAGCCAATAGCTTTGGTCTAGGAATTTGATCTGAGCATGCGTGGCACTTTGTCCGATCGGAATTCTCTACAAACGATCGGACAAAGTCCAATCGGATCATGTTGTCGGAAAATTTTTATATCCAGCTTTCAAACTTTGTTGATCAGACATTCCGACAGAAAAAGTCCGATGAAGCCCACACACGGTCGGATTATCTGACAACACGGTCCGATCAGACATTTTCCGTCAGAATGTCCGATACAAGGGCTAACAGGGACACAGACAGCGATAGGAAATGACAAGTGCTCTAATCCCTCTCCACTCTATCCCAAACAAAAAAATCCAACAGAAACGAAGATGAAACTGTGGCCAAGGAGCTTTGAGTGATTATTAAGGTAAAATAGGCTTGATGTCCAGTTGGGTTACATTTGTATACAGTGCCTTGCGAAAGTATTCGGCCCCCTTGAACTTTTCAACCTTTTGCCACATTTCAGGCTTCAAACATAAAGATATAAAAAAAAATTTTTTTGTGAAGAATCACCAACAAGTGGGACACAATTGTCAAGTGGAACGAAATCTATTGGATTTTTGAAACTTTTTTAACTAATAAAAAAATGAAAAGTGGGGCGTGCAAAATTATTCGGCCCCATTGCGTTAATACTTTGTAGAGCCACCTTTTGCTGCGATTACAGTTGCAAGTCGCTTGGGGTATGTCTCTATCAGTTTTGCACATCGAGAGACTGAAATTCTTGCCCATTCTTCCTTGCAAAACAGCTCGAGCTCAGTGAGGTTTGTGAACAGCAGTTTTCAGCTCTTTCCACAGATTCTCGATTGGATTCAGGTCTGGACTTTGACTTGGCCATTCTAACACCTGGATACGTTTATTTGTGAACCATTCCTTTGTAGATTTTGCTGTATGTTTGGGATCATTGTCTTGTTGGAAGATAAATCTCCGTCCCAGTTTCAGGTCTTTTGCAGACTCCAACAGGTTTTCATCCAGAATGGTCCTGTATTTGGCTGCATCCATCTTCCCCTCAATTTTAACCATCTTCCCTGTCCCTGCTGAAGAAAAGCAGGCCCAAACCATGATGCTGCCACCACCATGTTTGACAGTGGGGATGGTGTGTTGAGGGTGATGAGCTGTGTTGCTTTTACACCAAACATATCGTTTTGCATTTTGGGCAAAAAGTTAGATTTTGGTTTCATCTGACCAGAGCACCTTCTTCCACATGTTTGGTGTGTCTCCCAGGTGGCTTGTGGCAAACTTTAGACAAGACTTTTTATGGATATCTTTGAGAAATGGCTTTCTTCTTACCACTCTTCCATAAAGGCCAGATTTGTGCAGTGTACGACTGATTGTTGTCCTATGGGCAGACTCTCCCACCTCAGCTGTAGTTCTCTGCAGTTCATCCAGAGTGATCATGGGCCTCTTGGCTGCATCTCTGATCAGTCTTCTCCTTGTCTGAGCTGAAAGTTTAGTGGGACGGCCAGGTCTTGGTAGATTTGCAGTGGTCTGATACTCCTTCCATTTCAAAATGATCGCTTGCACAGTGCTCCTTGGGATGTTTAAAGCTTGGGAAATCTTTTTGTATCCAAATCCGGCTTTAAACTTCTCCACAACAGTATTACGGACCTGCCTGGTGTGTTCCTTGGTCTTCATGATGCTCTCTGCGCTTTCAACAGAACCCTGAGACTATCACAGAGCAGGTGCATTTATACAGAGACTTGATTACACACAGGTGGATTCTATTTATCACCATCAGTCATTTAGGACAACATTGGATCATTCAGAGATCCTCGCTGAACTTCTGGAGTGAGTTTGCTGCACTGAAAGTAAAGGGGCCGAATAATTTTGCACGCACCACTTTTCAGTTTTTTATTTGCTAAAAAAGTTTAAATTATCCAATAGATTTCGTTCCACTTCACAATTGTGTCCCACTTGTTGGTGATTCTTCACAAAAAAATTAAAATGTTATATCTTTATGTTTGAAGCCTGAAATGTGGCAAAAGGTTGAAAAGTTCAAGGGGGCCGAATACTTTTGCAAGGCACTGTATTTATGAACCTTGGTTCTCACATAAGACTTAAAGAGGTTCTAAAGGCTCAAGGTTTTTTTTTTTTTTTTTTTTTTTACCTTTGTGAATTCTATGCATGAAGGTAAAAAAAACTTCTGTGTGCTGCTCTCCCCACAGCCCCCCTAATACTTACCTGAGCCCCCTCTCAATCCAGTGATGTACATGAGAGCTGCTTTCTCTGGGGGCACTTGTTAGGAGGGAGGGTCCAGGAGTGCCGGCAAAGGACCCGATCAGAGGAGGATCGGGGCTGCTCTGTGCAAAACCACTGCACAGAGCAAATAAGTATGATATGTTTGTTATTTAAAAAAAAAAAAGATTTCACTATTGATTTAAATATGTTGTTATTTATTTATTCGTATGTTAATGTAGAGCCATCTTTTTATCAACTGTGGCTCATATCATGTGTACAATATACATTTTTTGTATATACAGTTATTGTGTGTTCTTTCTCTGACAAGCCTCCTCTGAACTTAGAGGAGAACTTTATTCTCACATAAATTTGGTGTGCCTATTATCTATAATTCTCACTAAACTAGAAATGCTACACAATGCATGAGGACACAATCACTGGGTACAAACACTAATGCAGCAGTTTTTTAATTCACAGTTAAATATACTCCTGTTTATTCTGTAAATTCCCCCCTGAAATGTAGGCTCTAATTAGACGTATAAATATCGAGGACAAATGTGCTCCTTCTGTGCCCGTCAGAGATGAGCTGTAAAAATAGCTGATTGCGTCTCTGTCAATTCACGCCGATATTTTTCACAGCAGGTGTTAGCACCTCACCACATCTGACTAGAAGAATGGATGTGCACATGATGCTCTGCCTGATAAAACGCCTTTACATTCCCCCATGGCTCAGTACAGTAAGCAGAATATATTACACTATGGTGGCAACACCCCAGCAGGGCCATGTTTAGAAATCGCCCTGCACCCAGTACATTCCTTATAAAGACAGGCCACTTGTTATTTGCATTAAAGGATTGGTGCGAGAAATATCAGTACTCACAATAAAAATGTCTGTTGCATGTGTAATATACTTATCACACTCAAAAAATAATTTCTCATAGGCAAAAAGTCATTATTAATGTCAGTGTTGATTTTTTCCCCATACAAGTCATTGAGAATGCAGAAGCAGCTTAATGCAGTTTAGGAGGTGATCAGATGCACCTGTGAAGGTACTCAGGAGAGTCTCAGACTAATCTTAAGCTCTGGTTCACACTGGAGTGATTTGGCATGCGATTTGACATGTCAAATCGCATGCCAAATCGGGGGCAATGGCACCGTCCAAATCGGTGGGACACCGCACCAATTCCCAAAAGTAGTTTCTGTACTACTTTTAGTGACTTGGGGGTGCAGTTTCCATAGATGTTTGTGCAGCAACCCATACAGATGTCTCTGATATCCCCCCGAAGTTGGGACTGACATGCGGGAATGAAATAGTTTTTTCATTCCCACAGTCAGTGTGAACCTACACTTAAGGATAATTCACATAGACGTAGAGGTCTTTGTCCACATGCAGGGCAGGGCTTAGAGTGGTGGGTGCCCCTGGGCTTGAGCTACTTTTGGGCCCTACCTTCTATACATTACCGTATTTATCAGTGTAAATACGGTAATTTTTTATTTTTTTTTAAGAATAAAAACTTTTAGGAGGGAAGTTTAAGGAAAAAACTTACATTTAAATGCCTATCAATGCAGCCTTATCAGTGTCCATCTCTGCAGCCTTGTCCATCATTGCAGCCTTGTCCAGTGTCAGTGTAGCCTTGTAGTTTGCAGCCTTGCCCCAGTGTCATTTGCATCCGTCTTGAAGTTTAAATATGGAGCATATCTCGGCGGCTATCGAGTCCTCTCGGCGGTGTAACGACATATTCGGGGACCCATCGCAGTTTGCTACAGAAGTGACGTTCTATCGCCACCATCTTGGTACACCACACACTCGTCCACAGTAAGGATACACTAAGAAGGGGTAAAGCGGACATCTTGTTACACCCACCGGAGTTTTGCATTTTACATGTATTTATAACAGTAAAGTCAGTTTATATAGTGAAATACAGGACTTAGAACTCCATCTGACTACTTAGATCTTGAATTTTAAAAGCAGCGGCAACCCTGCTTATCTCACAGGTTTGCTAATCGGAAAGAAGTTTACTGCTTTTAAAATTCAACATCTAAGTAGTCAGATGGAGTTGTAAGTACTGTATTTCACTATATACTAAATTGTGTATAATAATAATAATATACTAACTCTAATGTTATAAATACGTCTAAAATGCAAAACTCCGGTGGGTGTAACAACATGTCTGCTTTACCCCTCCTTAGTGTATCCTTACTGTGGACAAGTGTGGGTTGTAGCAAGATGGCGGCGATGGAATGTCATTTCCGTAGCAAACTGCGATGGGTCGCCGAATATGTCGTTACAGCGTCTCTTGGGTCCTCTCGCTGTCCCGAGAGTAGCCGAGTGTACTCGGCTCGGCTCACAGTCACGCCCAGTCCCTGTATTATGTCCATCATAGGGCGGGACTGGGCGTGACTGTGAGTGGAGCCGAGTACACTCGGCTATGTATCTCGGGGGGCCCATGGGCTTGAGCCCAGTCAAGCCCAATGGTAAGTCCGGCCCTGTCCACATGGGATGCCAATGGTGTCGCTACTGAGGTGGGGGAAGTGTGAACCGCACACGGGTGACACCCAACAGAGGAGTGACACCAGGGGAAGCCGCCGACTGACCATTCGGTGACAGGCGGAAGCAGAAGGAGGCCGTGGCTGCAGCCTCCAATCCCAAAAAAGTAAACTCACTTGGCAGAGCAGGTCGGAGTCCTAGGCTGTGATCGTGCCTCAGGAGCCTTGCTACACAAAGCTTGTAAAAAGGAGCTGGCACACATTCCCTGCACACAGCAGAGAGCGCATTAATCCTGATTATGCCTGAACCAGCCAAGTCCACCCTGGTGCCTAAGAAGGCTGTGACTAAGAGCCAGAAGAAGGATGGCAAGAAGCAGAAGAGCAGGAAGGAGAGTTATGCCAATCTACGTGTAAAAGGTGCTCAAGCAGCTCCACCCCGACACCGGCATCTCGTCCAAGGCCATGGGCATCATGAACTCCTTCGTCAATTACATCTTGGAGCACATCGCCGGCAAAGCTGGCTCATTACAAAAAGCGCTGCACCATCACGTCCCAGGAGATCCAGACTGCCATCTGCCTCCTCCTGCCCAGAGAGCTGGCCAAGCACGCTGTCTCCGAGGGCACCAAGGCCGTCACCAAGTAAACCAGCACCAAGTAATCTCCCATCCCCCTCATCATCATCCCAACACAAGACACAAAGGGGGGAAAAAAAAAGGAGCTGGCAGGCTGTAAGAAGGTGAGAGTCTGGTATATTTTTTTTAGTTGCGGGGTGTAGTTTTTATATTGGGCGGGGTTGAGAAAGTCTCCTAATGTAGTATGGGAGGGATAGGGGAGCCCCCCTTTCTCTCTCCCGCCCGCCCTCTCTCTCCCCCCACCCTTCAACCCCCGCTCTCTCCCCCCACCTCTTTCCCTTCTCCCTCTCTCACCCCCGCTCTCTCCTGCATCTCTTCCCCCCTACCTCTCTCACCAAACCTCTCCCCCTCTCTCCCTCACCCCCTCTCTCCCACCTCCTTCTCTCTCCCACCCCCCTCTCCCCACAATCCCCCCTCTCTCATCCCCTTCTCTTTCTCACTCCCCTCACCCCCCTTTGCCCACAACCCCCTCTCTCTCACTCCCCTCACAACCCCCTCTCTCTCTCACCCTCCCTTTCTCTTCCCTTCCAACATTTCTCTCTTTTTCCATCTCCCCCATCTCTCTCTCCTTCCTATTCCTATCTCTTCTCCTGGGGGGCGGGGGCAGTTTGGGTAGCACTGTAGTAGGCTAGTGAGGGGGTTAGGGGGGAGCACTGTGGCAGGCTAGCAGGGGGGGGGGGCATGTTTTACTGCAGGAGATGACACCAACCCTAGTGACACAACTGCGGAATGCACAAGTGCTACGTGCATCTACATGCAGGCAGTCCCATTCATGTCTACTGAGACTTAGTGGTTGCACAAATGCAGCCATTGGTCCCAATTTCACAGCCGTTTGGATACAGGCCCCCGAACACAGACAGTGGGCGTTCAGGGACACGCACCCACACATCTGTCAAACTGGGACCAGCGGCTGTGTCTGTGCAGCAACTGTGTCCCAAGAGACACGAACGGGACTATAGATGTGCACAACAGAGAAATTTGTTTAGATTAATTTGTTATGTTAATCATTTTGTTTTGTCATATTCATTATGTAAAGCCACATACACACTATCAGTTTTTCTGCTGAGTTTTTCCTTCAGGTTTACCAAAACCATGTAGTAGAAGGACCTGCCTGATTGCATACAAATTGAAACTCCTAAGGTTTGCCCTCATATTATATGGTTTTGGTAAATCTGAAGGAAAAACTCAGCAGAAAAACGGATAGTGTGTATGGGGCTTTAGAATGATTTGTTCTTTGAATAAGTTTAATTTATTCTGATTCATTTTGTATATTAGTTGTTCTGAAATTTCAGATTTGTGAAATAAAAATTGTAGTTACTCACGTTGCTCTGGTGTTTATTTACTTCTTTTGCATGCTTCAAATCAGGAGGCTCGAGCATTTGCGCATAATTCGATTTCCCCTTTTCTGCATCATGTTTCTGCTTGTATAGAACCTGCAGAAAAAAAAACGATATGTAATCTCAAGCCCAAACTACAAGAGCTACTTTACACAATCTTCAGCTCCAATACTACAAATGTGAGTGATTAATCGAATATAATCATGGAGTGATTGCAGCTAAATTTAATTCTCTTTTAATTGCAGCAGAAGTAATCTTTGATCAGGTTGGAGCTTTCTCAGAGCAAGGAATGACTTAAAATGAACGAACATTAGAGATATTATTTTATTATTGTGTGTGCCTTTTCACATTGATCAGTTTTTAATGCAATTTTGATGTTTAAACAGCAGCACGAAAATGCATGAAAAATGTATCTCTTTAAATAGTTACATAGTTACATAGTTAGTCAGGTTGAAAAAAGACACAAGTCCATCTAGTTCAACCACAAAAAAATAAAAATAATATCATACAAAACAAATAATAATATCATACAGGTTAAATCCTATGGAACGTTTCACACCAATGCGCTGCGAGTTTTTAAAAATCCTGCATGCTGTATTTTTGATTTCAAAACCGCTCCAAAAATGCACCTCCCATTGAAAAAGCATCAAAAACAGGAATTCCGATAACGTACCAAAAATGCATTAAAAATGTATAAAACACATATGCTTTTTATTTTAGGTTTTGTAGAGTAAAATGACTATATGTATGACAATCTATGATGTTTGATATGCAGCTATGAGATTGTAAATTTCTCCTTTCCTTATGGTTTTAAACAAGAGAAATCTATGTGTGTCTTCCATTCTTCTTTATGTGCAAAAAACAAAAATCGTTATACTTTTATATACCGTATGTGTTATTGAGTTGGGTGGTTATCACAAATATCCACATTTTTCTTTGTGATTGAGTACTAGAGGGCTAGAGCATTTGCCTGGTTTTTACTGCTGCCTGTGTCCCTGTTCTGGACATCCGCCCTAACTTCCTGTCCCGATGACACCTGAAACATCCTGTCACTGAGACAGGAAATAAGCAGAGATCTCAACAAGAAGAACATAGGTAGCAATAAAAACATGTAGAAACAAGAAGGTCCTGGACTGCCGCACTCTGTAGAAAAGGCGTCTTTATTGTGAACAGTAAGATAAAATCCAACATACAGTCAAATAAAACGTGGAGAAAACAGGGATCAATGGCTAACGCGTTTCACATCGTTTGATGCTTAGGCATAGCTTACTCAGAGCCACAATTTATAATTGGTTTATTTTTGGGTAATAGTGTATCTTTGTAATTGTAACAACACTTTTTTAAGTGAATATTTTTAACATAACATCAGAGTTTTATTGTGACTGTGAGAGAAAGACATCTCTTGCTTTTGTTCACATAGATATATTGATGATACGCTTGATACGGCCCTCTGGCCATTAATCTATAAAACGTTATATGCTTATCATAAATGGATTTCTACATTTACTCACATCTTTTATATATATATATTTTTTGATTTATATATATATCTTGTATATCCCAGAGGTATATATATTTTTGTTTGTTGCTTTTTCACTTACCCCATTTATACGTGTGCGCTGTGACGGAATATGTTCATTTTTAGTTTATCATTTACTGACATTAATATGAATACAAATGTTTTCTAGTATCCTTGGTACCAGCTTTTGTTTCACGCTCCACAGGTGCACTCTATCTTTGGGATTTCAAGCTCTAATTGTGTAGAAGGCGTGTTTGCCTAATTGCAAAACTTTGGTGGATTTTTTCTTCAACTTTTTTCTTATACACACTGTTGGTTTTTGGTAATTTAGCTATGAGTAAGCATCAAACAATGTGAAACGCGTTAGCCATTGATCTCTGTTTTGTCCACGTTTTGATTTGACTTTATGTTGGATTTTATCTTATTTTTCACAATAAAGATGCCTTTTCTACAGAGTGCGGCAGTCCAGGACCTTCTTGTTTCTACAGTCTTGTGCAGAGCCAGCACTTGAGAGTTCACAGTAGGGCGGGAGAACCTGTTAAGGTCCGGAGGCTTAGTGAGTGGCATTCCTCTCTCAGCAATAAAAACATGACTGATGTTCGAACACTAAACCACTCTATTGAAAACTAAAACAAAAGTTTTGGCTGGATTGGCTTCTATTGGTTCAATGTTGCTACTGTAGTTCTGGCTCTTTAAGAAGCACAGCAGAGCATCTCCACCATGATTGTGACCGAGTGCAGGGAGACAGGAGTCCAAGGAGGATGCTGAATGGCCGCAGCCTTGGACTGGAGCCCATCTGACCTACAGAGCAGAGCGAGCAGAAAGAGAGAAAAGGGGGCCTACCGGGAGCCAGGGAGTGGCTGTGTGTGTTTGGGACCCTGCGGGGAGAGAGAGAGAGACGCTGGACAGCAAAAGTGCAGCCAGCCAGCAGGGAAAGAACTTGCTAGGCACCAGAGAGAGACAGGTATTGTGTGCTCTCCACAGATCCATGTGGACCACTAGAGAAGCCAGCCAGAGAAGAGGGAAGGCTTGAGGAGGGAGACCCAGGGTATTACAGGCTGCCTTTCACCTGGCCATTTCCCCAGTGGCATTCCTAGAGTGTGAAGATCACTAGAAAAAGACTACAATTGCAGATTCCAATTCGTCATCCATCATCATGCTGCAAGAAAGTAGTGCAACCTACTGCCATCCACCTTCACATTGACTGTAGGAGCGGCCATTAAGTAGCATACTGTACCCAGGAGGACCTCACCAGAGCATCAATGCGATGAAAGGCCTATTAACCCCCACTTTGTATTTACAGTAGTTCTCTGCTGTTTGCTAACACTTTGCTGCTGTTAGAGAAGTTTTACCAAAAGAGATAAAATCATTGTTACTGTTTTCTGTAGATTACAAGTGCTCTCATTGTAGAATGAGCACTCCACCAAGCGTTAAAGGGGTCCAATGCCCTGTAGCTAATCCTTTGCTTGCCAGTGGTTTAGGCAGGGCCATATAGCAATAGATAAGCCATTCTACATCAGAACTACTTGTTTATTTTGTCTTAATTTATCCTGTCTGGAAATTGCTCGTGCTAATGTTGTTTTAATGTTGTATTATTTGTTGCCTTTGCTCAACTGAACTTTGTCACGGGTCTTGTTCCTGCTTTAATAAAGCCCATTCAATTGGTACTGCTGTGTCGGCGGTTGAGTTCAGGTATTGGGCTGGTCATCACTGGAAATGGTAAGAGAACCCAAAGATTCCAGTGGCTCCTTAGGTAGTCAAATCCACATTACATAAGCAACAAGCTAAATTCTTCCTGAGCTATGAGCCATTATCATACCCTGCACCTTTTATTCAGGACAGCCTGCTGTGAATCTTCTGATTATCCTTTCCCTCAATCTACATAAACTTCTAAACTCTGCATATTTATGGATGCAATATTTCAGCCAGGGCTTTTTTTTTTTTAACGCTAACAGGGTGGGGGGGGGGGTGCTTAGGACGGGCCCCATTTTGGCATCTCCAGCACTGACTGTATGTAATGGTAAAGGGTTCTGGGGTATGCTGCAGGGTCTATTGATGCCAGCTGCTGGGGAATCTATTCTAGCTGGAGGAGATCTATTTTTGCAGGGGGGTCTATTGTTGCTGGTGGGGTACCTTCAGTGCCAGGACAAGGCTATCCAGTGCCCAGGGCAAAGATACCAAACTGCACCCCCTACTTTCCCTTAGGGTCAGGGCACCCACATCCCTGCAATAAACCATTGTGCCTAGGGCAGCCGACCCTCTTGCCCACCCTTTGTCCCTGCCCTGGGTGCCTTATATTTCTGGGGGGGGTGTCAGTTATTGCTAGGAAAGACTGTTGAGGAAGAGGTCTCGTGTTGCTGGCTGCCTGAGAGTCTATTGCAGGGATATGCAATTAGCGGACCTCCAGCTGTTGCAGAACTACAAGTCCCATGAGGCATAGCAAGACTGACAGCCCCAAGCATGACACCCAGAGGCAGAGGCATGATGGGACTTGTAGTTTTGCAACAGCTTGAGGTCCGCTAATTCCATATCCCTGGTCTATTGATTCTGGCTGTGGGGAGATCTGTTGTTGCTGTCAGAGGTTTATTGTTGCTGCCATGGGAATTTTGTTTGGTCCATTGTTGGGGGGGGGGGGGGGGGGTTGTTGTTGCTGGAAGGGGCTCTATTGTTACTCAGGGGATCTATTTTTACTGCTTTTCTTGTTATCATTAACAAATTCTATACAAATTGCTTATCACCACAAAATTTGACTTGGTTCTGTATTCTCTAAAAGGGCAGTAACGGGAGGTGGGTAGGGGGTGGAACCAAGGAACGGTGATCAGAGATGGGTAGGGGCCAAAAAAAATTGGAATTTTGGTCGGAAAAAGCTCTGAGGGTTTTCCCGAAGGAATTCCGACGGGATTTCGCTCAATCTGTCTTGCATACACACGGTCACACCAAAGTCCGACCATCAAGAACGCGGTGACATATAAAGCATACGACGGTACTAGAAAAAGTAAGTTCAATACCCAGTAGCCAATAACTTCCATCTCGTAATTGAATCTGAGCATGATTGAGTTTTTTCACGTCGGAATTGCATACGCACTAACGCATTTTTCGGATAGGAACTTTTTCCGACCGACTAATTGAGAACATGCTCTCAATCTTTTGGTGGTCGAAATTCCCCCAGCAAAAGTCAGATGGAGCATACACATGATCGCATTTTCTGACCAAAAGCTCTCATCTGTCTTTTGCTGGCCGAATTTCCGATCGTGTGTACAGAGTATTAGAAAGGGGGAGTTCCTGCACCTATTCTCTGAGAAAAAAAAAAGCCCTGATTACAACTAGTGAAAAAAAAGAAATTTACCATTAGATCAAGTTATGGGAAAATTACTTTCACCGCCGGAGCCATCTTTTAAGCCAATTCCAGCTGAACTTTATTTCAGTGATGTCATGTGAGTGTGAAATAAGTAATATAGTGTCCATTTCATGACTAATTGTATGCCAGCGCTTTATACACACAGCCCTTATTTATGACAGAGAAAATATTCGCATTGCCAAAAGTATCCTTCATTTTTACAATGACAAAGGGAAAGCTCGTCTATCGACGTAGTTGTCTGTGGTTCATTTTTCTTCGGCAGATGGCTTTCCCGTGAAATGTGCCTGCCACATTTGTCTGAAGCCTTGTAAATTAATGTAGCATTTAAAAAAGAAAACCCTGTGTGTCATATTGGAGGGGACGGAAGACAAAGCATTTGCTATAATACATCACAAGGAGCTGACTTTTAGTCTTTCTTTTTTATATTTGGCAGGACAAGAGACTCAACTTCCCTGAGGCTTCTGGGAACCTCTTATGGATACGGAGACATGTCCGGGTTCAAAGTTCTAGAGCCCAAACACTTTGAAACTTTAAATTAGGACAATTCTAAGGCAGGGTGTTCAGAGTAAGATTCTTGTTAGAAAATGTAATAAAAAAATGTGTCTAATCTTCCATTGACGTAGGCAAAAGTTAACAGAACCTCTCTTTCATAAAGTAACTTTTAGTTTACTCACCCAGTAAAGTGAACCTGTCAGGTTTAGAAAACTATTAATACGGCTTTGTGCCTTTGAAAACCTCCAGATCATGTTGGATGCACTGCTGCAACATGATGCACTGCTGCAACATTCCAAGCTGCAACACTGTCCTGTTGTATGTATTATATTATAGCTAAACCCAAGAACAAAAATTTTACATATTGAAGCCTACCAGGCCTTAGATGGCTGCATTCGTTTTCTTGTTTCAAGCTTTTTTATTTCTTGATTTTCATTTCGAGATCCTATCAGTAACACATTTTTTGTGTGGGGAGGTGAAGTGTGGTGTGGCGGCAGTAATTACGCAGACACCGGTTGCAGAGAACAGAACTTGCATTAATGCAGGACCCAGTAATTCACAACAGACCCGGCAGGAAGGCACCCAACAGGGAACGAACACTCATGGCAAGTAACAGAAACATGTAGCAGAGCAGGTCTCAGATGTGCCGTCAGTACCTGTCTCGAGGAGCGAAATGTGGCCTAGCTGGTTCGGACTCAAATAGGGAGCTTTCCGGGTTCGAATGGTGTGTCCCTATTCTTTCCCTACTTGTCAGGAACCTCTCCCTGCTGCTGATCACTGTCCCTGTCAGACGGATGACCTGTCCCTAGACTACTCACATGCAAAATGCATGTGATGCCTGGGTGCCAGGGCCTTAACCACATCAGCCCCGGAAGAATTTACCCCCTTCCTGACCAGAGCACTGTTTGCGATTTGGCACTGCGTCGCTTTAACTGACTATTGCGCGGTCCTGCGACGTTGCACCCAAACAAAATTGACATCCTTTTTTCCCCACAAATAGAGCTTTCTTTTGGTGGTATTTGATCACCTCTGCGGTTTTTATAAACAAAAAAAGAGCGAAAATTTTGAAAAAAAACACAATATTTTGTACGTTTTGCTATAATAAATATCCCCATTTTTTTTTTAAAGCACGTTTTTGCTCAGTTTAGGCCAATATGTATTCTTTTACATATTTTTGGTAAAAAAAAAAAAAGCAATAAGCGTATATTGATTGGTTTGTGCAAAAGTTATAGCGTCTACAAAATAGGGGATAGATTTATAGCATTTTTATTATTATTTTTTTTACTAGTAATGGTGGCGATCTGCGATTTTATTTTTTGCAATATTATCATGACTGCAACATTATGGCAGACACATCGGACAATTCTGACACATTTTTGGGACCATTGGCATTAATACAGTGATCAGTGCTATAAAAAATAATTGATTACTGTAAAAATGTCACTGGCAGGGAAGGGGTTAACACTAGGGGGCGATCAAGGGGTTAACTGTGTTCCCTGGGAGGTTATTCTAACTGAAGGGGGAGGAGACTGACTAGAGGAAGTGACAGATCGTGGTTCCTAGCTAACAGAAACACACAATCTGTCACTCCTTTCAGAACAGAACAGGGAAGGGTGTGTTTACACACACTCGTCCTTGTTCTGTGTCTCCTGTTCACGATCGGTTGGGACTGGCGGTCATCACGACCGTCGGCCACGAGCATCATCCCCCAGGGGTGCGTGCACGCGCCTGCTATCTCTGAACTGACATATAGCTACGACGGCTCACACAGGGGACCCAACCTGCCACAGTAAAACTGTGGTGGCTGGTCGTGAAGCCGTTAAAGAGGCTCTGTCTGACCCAAGATGGCTGCTAGAGTCACATGGGGTGGAAGCATCCAATCAGATAGCTTCCCCAGTGACCCTGTAAACCATAGAGGAACCATGTTCCTCTTGACTTCATCTCCCCTGCAATGCCACTGCAGTTGAGCGCCACCTGCAGTGCAGAAAGTAGCCTGCACCTGCCTACACCTGTCCCAGTCCTGCCGTAGTGTGACTACACTCAAACACTGTACTACTAAATACGAGGTAGTCATCCTAGGACAGAAAGTGTGTTGGGACCATAGTAAGTAAGGATTATAGTGAGGAAATGTTCTGTATTCCACAGGGAGATCTGGGATCAATAATTACTGATAAGAGTCAATGTCCACAGGAAGTTTTTTGTTGACTGGATTTTTAGTAGGATTAACTGGCATTTTTTTTTTTATTATTCACTTTGTTTATTGGTTTTACAAAGGGAATCTGCAACAATTTTCATTGTCAAAAGAGATTATAGATATTTCCATGACATAGAAGATTTTGTAATCTTTGGAAAATAATTCACAAGAATAAAGGGTGCATAACAGATACCATATTTGGAACTTGCCACAAGCAGATGGTATGAGTGTATGGGTAAAATGTGGGGTGAAAAGAGGGAGATAGAAATCAGCTTTTAACCTCCCTGGTGGTACGATTATTTCGGATTTTAGGTGCTAAAAGCGGTACCATTATTTTGCATGAAAATTTGGCGTTTTATATTGTAGTCCTGTAATTCTTAGGAATAACTCTCTTAAATCTGTCCAAACCAGAGTCTAGCAGACATCCCGGGTATGATAAAGTGAAAATGAAATGATGAATTATAATATAATAAATAACTATAAATAATCATACCAAATAATAATATAACAATAATAAAAATTATTCAATAATGTAATCAAATCAAAAACACTGAAATTTGCTCAGTTGCAGAATTGTCACTGTCATTACTTTTCAATATTTAATGACGGATCTCCCCACAAATCGCTATCGCTCAATTCTGCGAGTGATTATAATTTATTATCGCTGTTTTCTAGCTGGTCTAAAACCATTTTTGATGTAAAATGACAGTTTGGTTGCTATGGACAATCTCCAGTTTCCAGGCATAAAGAACAGTTTTTATAATATAAAACTGCATGCAGGACACTGGGCAGACCACTAGGGACAAAGGGGATGTGAAATATTTACATACAGCAATGTAATCTGTAAGATTACATTATACTGTATGTATACTGTCTGTTTCACTTTTAGAATTTGGCGCCGATCTTCGTCCCCGTGCATCGCAACGCTCGCAGGGAACGGAGATCGGGTCCGTGATAGATCGAGCGAGACACGGCTCTCTCGTACACCGGGGGGACATCGATGGATCCAAGGGAGAAGGTAAGTAAACATCCTCCTGGATCCAGCGATGCAGTCCCGAGTCTGGCTCGGGGTTACCGCTCTTGGTATAAAAATTCCACCCCGAGCCAGACTCGGGAATACCGCCAGGGGGGTTAATATATGAGTTATTTGGAGGGATGTGATGAGGAAGGGAATTCAGATGGATGGTTTTGTTGAATCAACTTGGGATAGGGGAGAAACATTGGTGGTAAAGAGTGTAGAGCTGGGGCAGGATAGAACGGGTATTCCCAACTGGCACGCTACCCCCTAGAGTACTACGGTAAGGGGTCTAGGTTGAATCCAATAGGCATTTTTGGTATTTATTGAACAGATATAACAAACGGTTGTTTGTTGTTAGGATTTACATACACTACTATACTACACTGAAGACCAAGAATCAAAAGGCTCTTCCAAGTACTTCTATAAACCAACAAATACATTTCAGTGCACTTAGGGAAGTCTCCTACAGAACAAAGCCACCAACCAAATCATTACACCGGACACACATCCAGGAACGTTGGATGCCTGTGGCCCTCACCACACCGTGGTTCTATCCTCGGTCCCCTCCATCCAGGATACAGTAGTGATGTACGGGCCAATGCATGGCTCCATAGCGGTGGACACAGGAATCCGACAGACCCGAAAGGGTGTCGCAAGTAAAAATTATCCTGATGCTCCAAAATGTGGCAACTAGACTTCCAAGACCTCTGGGCATGAAAGGATTAAAGAAGAGATTCTTCTCTATACGCTCATTATTTCTAAAACCTTGATTAAACCAAGCGAAAAAAATAAAAAATCATGCTTTATCCTAACAGGAAACATAAATCCTAGACACAGCTACAAAACCTTTTCAGGCCTAATTAATGATCTTTTCTCCCCCAAATTATAAAAATCCAAGAAACACTTAAAGTTTAATTTATACACTCTTAAAAATATATATTTTTTAATGCAGTTTTGAATGGTCACTAGGGGGGATTTAGCTTATGACATAAGGCCAGTATTTATTAATCGTGTATAGACTTTTTTTTTCAAGTGTTGCTTGAGAAACCTGGCAGAAGTACAGCATGCAGCTATCCGTAACAAAGATTCTTCTGTGGCTGAGAGCCGTGCCACAGTCCGCCAACTGACTCCGCAAGGTGTCTGCCAGTGTTTGTTTTTGCCACTTGAGTTGTTAGCCAACAAGTAAAATAAAAGTCAACATCCTGACTATGCAATACAGACTATATAAATTATATATATATATATATATATATATATATATATATATATATATATATATATACATATATACATATATACATATATATATATATATATATATATATATGTATATATATATTTTTTTTTTTAAAGCAAACCTATACCCCAATATTATTTTCAAGCTACAGTAACAGTTTTGCTGGGATGAACAAATGAATAATAATATGTAGATTAAAATGCCTTTTCTAGAGAACACGTTTTTCTAGACTCGCCAAAGCATAGGTATTCCATCATGTCATCTCTTTTGAAGATGAGGATCACAAATCAAAGCAAACCCACCCACCCACCCATCCATCTATCTATGTCTCCATGCTTTATTTTGTTAAGAAATCACTTTGAAAAACACCCCCCCTAACATTTCTAGCCATGGCCATCTTGAGTATGGGTGGCGTTTACTTCCTGTATTCCATCTGCCCTTAGCTCAGACACGAGGGTGTGCTTAGTTGAGAAAGCCACTCCTCCAGATGAAGGAAAAAAATGCCCATGAAGACTCCTGGGATAGATGACATCATTTTGGCCTAGGCTAAAAACCAGTAAGCAACTGAAGAAATGTACAAAAAAGTTTAAGGCTCCATGCACACTGAAGCTGATAAACTGCAGTTTATTGGAGTTTGGGCGTTTTTTGTAAAAGCCCATAAACTCCACTCTATGTTAGCCTATGTGTCCATGCACACATGGACGTTTTTCAGCTTTAATGAGCAGTGGAGTTTATGGGCTTTTTTCTGAACGCCAGAAATTCGCGTTCAAAGTGCCGTTTTTCAGCGGCAAAAAACGGCAAACGCTCATTAACGCTCATTAACGCTCGTTCATTAGTGTTCGGCATTCTATTTTTCAATGCATTGTGGGATTTTTGGAGTGTCCTCTGTGTATTTTTATAAAAAACGCCCATTAACGCTAACGCTGTAAAACGCTCATTAACGCTCATTAACGCTAGTATAAAACGCTGTTAAAAGCAGGTTTTTCAACCAGCGTTTTCTGCCACCAATCTGGCGTCCAGAAATAGCTTTTTTGAGCTTCAGTGTGCATGGAGCCTAAAACAGGTAAAGATAATCGACCTTCCTATTTATTTACTAAAGATAGCAGCATAAGGATTAAAAAAAATGGTTCCTCTTTCAGCGGAGATCATGTGATTAAATTCCTGGGCATTTTACAAATGGGCAATAAGTCAGAAAAATATTTCAGCCCTTCTGTTACACTTTATGTATCCACCTCAAGAAGACTGTTAATCTTGCTTTAACGAGACAATGGGGTTGATTTACTAAAGTCAAATAGACTGTGCATTTTGCAAAGTACAGTTGCACTCTGTAAGTGCAGTTGCTCTAGAGCTTAGTAAATGAGGTAAAGTTTCACTTTACAAAGAATACCCAATCACATGCTTCCACATGATGGGATATGGGTTAGGTTCACTAAAGACAAACAGATTGTTCATTTTGCAAGTAATGTTGCACTTTGGACAGGAATTTGCCCCAGAGCTTAGTGAAAGAGATGAAGCTCTGCTGACTTCCATCATCCAATCATGTGCAAGCAAAAATGCTGTTTTTATTTTCCTTGCACATAATTGGGTATTCTTTACTGGGTGTAATTTGACCACATTTGCTAAGCTCTGGGGAAAATTCCCTTGCAAAGGGCAATTTCCCTTGCAAAGTGAACAGCCTAATTTCCTTTCCAACGCCCCTTTGCCACATTCATTGTATATGTATGTTTTAGGCCAGATGCACATGGAAGTAAGAATTTACTGTTTATACTCTGGATCTTGTTGAGTAAAATATTTTGCTGATGATACCTCGCTCTGGAGCTGGGACACTTGTTTTGCGAAGACACTGTCCAATGTTGCCGGCATCTGCTTGTACAGGGGGTTGGACAATCCTTTCTTTCCAGCTTCTTTGTATTTCGTCTTGAAGAAACAAAAAAAAAACGGTAAATATTACAGGTGCTGTGAAGATTTAAACTAAAAAGATTCAAAGAAATGAACCATGTACTTCAGTTCATTTATTAAAGTGGTTCTAAAGGGTGAAGGTTTTTTACCTTCATGTATTCTATGCATGATGGTAAAAACCTTCTGTGTGCAGCAGCCTCCCTCGGCCCCCCCCTAATACTTACCTGAGCTCCAATCTCGATCCAGTGATGTGCACCAGAGCATTGGCTCTCCAGAGACTCTGCCTCCTCATAGGCTCCCGCTGCTGACAATCACAACCGGTGAGCCAATGAGGAGAGAGGGGCGGGGCCAAGCCATCAGTTTACATGATGTAAACTGAATCTGTTTTTTCTTTAAAAAAATGTGACAAAACAGATAATGTCTGTGTGAAGGGGCCTAAGTGCACTCCTATGACCCACAAGAGAAGTATGGCCAAAAAAGCTTCTGATGGGGGGGGGGGGGGGGGGAGGTTGTCTGTTACTTATCTATGCCAACACAGACCACTGGAATGGGAGGGAAGCAAGTGCATTTGCATTAAAATGAAAGGTATTTGAAGGCATTTCCAAATAAAAATAATTGAAGAGCCATAACAAGTAGCAGTACAGGTCTATAATTGAAGAAAAAAAGTCTAAGACTTTAATTGGGCTTTAACCACTTGCCAACCACGCTATAGCAAAATGATGGCTGCAGTGCAGTCAGCCAGTTCTGGACGGGCGTCATATGACATCCTCCCGTGTTCGCACCCACTGTGGTTCTCCAGACACAGCTGATGACAGCTCGGGGTAAAGTGCCAATCACAGCAGCTCTTTACCCCATGATCAGCTGTGTCCAATCACAGCTGATCATGATGTAAACACACTTGCTGGTTATCAGCATTACTTTCCTTGGGCTGTCACAGTGTGAGGAGAGGAGAGAGCCAGGAACCAGCTAGTGTGAAAGTGTCCTGATGATCAGTGCAGCCCCATCAGTGCCCATCAATGCCGCCTATCAGTGCCAACCAGTGCCCATCAGTGATGCCAACAAGTGCTGCAAATCAGTGGCAATCAATGCCCATCAGTGTTGCCAGTGTCGCATATCAGTGCCCATCAGTGCCGCTTATCAGTGGCATATGTCAGTGCTGCCTCATCAGTGCCCACCAGTGCTGCCTCATCAGTGTCCACCAGTGCAGCCTCATAAACGCACATCAGTGAAGGAGAAAAATTACCTCTTATAACAGAAACTAAGAAAAAAAAAATGTTTTCTTTTTTTCAAAATGTTCAGGTTATTTTTTGTTTGTTTAGCAAAAAATAAAAAGTCAAGTGGTGATTGAATACCACCAAAAGATTACATTATACAAATATCTCAAAGGTGATTTCAGTAACTGTAATAAACTGTTCACTCTAAAAAGGACACGCGGATACAATTTGAGGTTATAAAAAAGGAGATTTAACCTTGGATTGCGGAAAGGGTTCTTTACTGTTAGAGCAATAAAAAAAGTGGGGGGCGTGGCCTGGACGCTGAGGAGAATGGCAGCATAACTAGAGTGCTCCCGCTGAAACGGAGGGAAAACAGCAGATACCGGAGGTAAACTCGAACCCACGGCTTACAAACCGACATGGGAACATCTTCCCGTGGATCCTCCACGTCCCGATCCAGGTCTCCTCGTGATATGTCTCACGGAACGAGCCAAAACATCCCCAGGCCGGCAATATGGCGTCCTCACGAGGCCCGCCATCATCTCAAACCACCACACGATCCTCACGACCAACCTCTGCTAATGGCGAGATTGTACTTGAACCGCAACAACACCCCAGCCTTACCGATCTTAGAACAGTGGCGGATGATATAAAGCAAACACTAACAACGGCTATATCGGAGCTCCGCATCGACATTCAAACGATAGCGAACAGAGTACAAGAGGTTGAACATACAACAGCACAACATTCAACGGTACTTCGTCGGTCCTGTCAGGTCATAGATACTCATACCCTGCAACTCAGAGATCTGAACCGTCACATGGAGGACCTTGACAACCGCGGTAGACGACATAACCTTCGTCTCCGTGGTCTCCCCGAATCGATCGAAGCCGATCGTTTGAGACCGGAGGTAACGGGCCTGTTCAACTCTATCCTGGATCGTGATCCCCTCACCCCTATAGGATTGGAGCGCATTCATCGCGCCCTACGCCCACGAGGCAAGGAGACGGACCCCCCCAGGGATGTGGTCTGTTGTGTGATTGACTATCAGCTTAAGGAGGACATACTCAGACAAGCGCGGGAGAAACACCCGCTGATGTATAACAATACAGAAGTTCGTTTGTTCCAAGACCTTTCCTCTATTACGCTTCAACGTCGCAAGGAACTCCGCCCACTTTTGGAGGTTCTACGTGCCAGGGACATACAATACCGCTGGAAGTACCCATTTGCATTGTCTGCTTCCGCGCAAGGACGTTCGGCCTTGCTTAGAGTTCCGGAGGACCTCCGCCGCTTCTGTGCCACCCTGGAGATCCCCTTCACGGACGTACCGGATTGGTACGCGGAATTTCGTCCGCAAACCGGAAGACGTCACCGGCCCGCTTACGAACCGATGGAAGCTCAGGAACAGAGTAATCGCAGACAACGTTCGCCTTCCACTGATCAACTTCACGGTTCCCGCAACGACCCTAATCATAACACCAGCCCGACGAAGGCGCCGCACACGAGAAGAGCTCGACGGGATCGTTGAGCAGACACGGGCGTCTTAATCCTTCCACGAAGCAGCTAACCGGGACTCTTCAGTTAGTTTCTTATCACCTCTTTCCCATCTTATTTTTGGCTCGATTTTTTCTGGTTACAATATGACTCAGGGACTTATCACTGGCAAACTAGCCCCCTTTTTTTTTTTTTTTTTTTTTTTCTTCTTTTGCTATAACGTTCAGGCTGCACTGGGACTGGTCTCTGAGCATAATCCAGGTTTTTTTTTTTTTTTCTCTTTTTTTTTTTTCTGCATTACAAGCCTATATGTTAGAGCAAAGTATCTCTTTAGTAATGTTTGTTATTCCTCTCATAGGCGTACTCCACATGGACCCAATGCAGCGACCCATGGGCGACTTCCTTATATAGAGAAAGCACGCAATTTCTCACCTAGGTATCGTATGATTCCCCAGACCTGTCTTATGTACTCATGGGTTGTACAATTGAGAGTTTTCCATTCGTTTCCATTCCTTTCCCTTCACAACTCTGCGATGTGGTCCATGTGGATTGCCCCTCCCCCCAGTTTTTCACTGCTACCAAGCATGAGGGAAACTCTGGCTCCTGTTTACAAGATATGGGATGATCTCATAGGCCCCTTCCTCTACTGGGACCCCTACTACTAACATGAATAAGGAGTCACCTAACTTCTGATAACCACCCAGATATTCATCGGAACCCAGGGAAATGGGGAGACTTAACGAGCACACTCAGTTTCATCTGGGATTTTATCCTAGCTAATTGACATCCCGGGTAATAATCACTACCTCAAGGGACTTGGGCTAAGGCACCTCCTCAATTCCCCAATATGATGTGGCCAATCTCATGCTCTCCCCTTCTTCTTAATAGGGGGACCACAAACATGTAACTTAGGTATTATACGGTATCTGAGGGATCTTATCCCTTATATCATTACCTTATTGCACCAACACAGGTCAGATATATCTATAAGCCCGTTTTTTCATTTCCACAACAGCTACTACAATTTTTGGGGGGGGTTGCTAGTGATGAATCCTTGACCCGTCCTCGAGCCTATATTAGTTCAGTTCAGGAAAGAGTTAGTCTCGTTGTATTGCCACATGGTACCTGCTTAGTCTGACAACCGTGCTTTAGCTTGCTTTTAAAGTTCATTAACTGTTTACTTTTGATGGGGTATAACCCATCTTTCATGTTCTGCTACACTTCCTGGTCTCTATTTCTATCCTTCAATGTCTCTTCTCCTTAACAATGTTCTATGCATGATTGTTCCAACTAGAGTTTCCAGATAAATATTACTTGCCGTCAGTTTCGCACCCCTTGTCTTCAATCCTGTTATGCTTCTCCTACTCGTATCTGCAGATGGAGTGCCTTTTACATTAGTTAGGTACATTTGCCAATGCTCAATCCTTCTTTCTTGATTCTTTTAACTATTTTGCCAACATTCTAGACTGTCTTTAGGCAGCTTTCATCTCTCTCTCCTCCTTCTTTAGCTTTTATATCCTTCCCTCCGTTCAGCTGCTAGCATATACTAATCTTGTATTTTTACTCCTCAACAATCCGGACGACGTCTCACACAGAGATACTCCGTTCAACCCCACCAATTTAACTACCATCAGATTTTGGACTATCTCAAATTCGTCAAGGTTTAGTCCTGTGCACTGTATTTACTGCATAGGACATAGCGAGCTGGTTCTCGCTGCAAACCTTCGAAGAGTTGATTACTACGCTAGTCTCGATTGCACTTCTCTATAATTCACGAGTGTAAGTTCCTTCGAGACTAGGTCTCCTCCCTCACCCACCCCATTCCTCCCCTACTTCCTCTACCCCCTTTCTCCTCTAGTGTTACTTCTACGCTACGTAATACAAACCCATATAGATACTCGTCTTGCCGAACCCAGTCGTCACAAACCCAGGGAGCTCTATCGCGCCTCTCACAAAACCGAAGATAGAATGGCCTCCCCTTCCTGCAAGTCACACTCCATGGCTCTCTTGCTGAAGTTGGTCTCCATTAATGCTAAAGGTCTTAACTTACCGGAAAAGAGATCCCGGCTTCTGCGGGAGTGCCATAAATTGAAAGCGAATATAATATTTGCACAAGAAACACATTTTCTGACAGGCAAAACTCCTAAAATGTCAGATAAAAATTTCCCCACGGTTTTTCATTCGACGAATCGCCACTCCAAAACAAAAGGTGTGTCGACCCTTATTTCCAAAAACACACCCTTTCAACTAATAGATTCACTAAGTGATACTGAAGGGAGATACTTATTTCTTAAAGGGACCATTTACTCCAAACCAATCACAATTGCTAATATATACTCTCCCAACACAAAACAAGTTACTTTTTTCCGCTCTGTCTGTGACCTTTTATCCTCCTTTTCATCAGGAATTATCATTCTCGGGGGAGATTTTAACGTCCCCCTGAATCCTATCTTAGATTCCTCCTCTGGTTCCTCAGCCTTGCCATACAAAGCCTTGAAACTAATTAAATTGCAACTTCAAAACATCTTGCTACATGATTCCTGGAGAACGCTGAACCCACAGGGAAAAGACTATACATACTACTCCCCTATTCACCAAAAATACTCCCGAATTGACTATTTTTTTCTCTCCCAACCTGACCTTCCCCTCTTGACTAGGGCCACGATAGAGCCGATGACTTTCTCGGACCACCACCCGATCACCATTCTTCTACAATTTCCCGAAACGGTAACCAAGTCTAAAACGTGGAGACTTAATCCCTCTTTGCTCAAAGACCCAATTAATGTAGCCAAAATAAGCACTTGCATTACAGACTATTTCAGACTTAATGAAACTCCCGACACCTCCACACTATTACAATGGGAAGCCCATAAAGCTGTAATTCGAGGGGAATTTATCAAGTTATCCTCGCTTCTTAAAAAAGAGCGCCAGACCAAAATAGCAGCACTCATGTCCCAAATTCGCGTGTTGGAAGCCACACATAAACAGACACTAGCACTACAGACCTACCAAGCCCTGACCCAAGCCAGGAAACAGCTATTAGAAGAACTTAACCTGAAAACCAAGAGACAATATGTTTTAAGAAATAAACTCTTTTATGAAAAGGGTAATAAAGTGGGCTCTCTCCTGGCTAGAGCAGTGCAAAGCAAGAAACTTAACTCAACTGTACACCATATCACTGACAACCACGGTAAAGCTCACACTACAAATGAAGCTATAGCCCAAAAATTTGAAGAATATTACCAAACACTTTACAACATTCCCTCTAGACCCACCAAGCCCAGTAGTTTGACTAGGAGACAACATGTTATTAACGAATTCCTCTCCAAATTTGGCCCGAAACGTATTTCTCAGGAAAATGCCCAACAGCTTAATACTCCCTTATCCAAAGAAGAATTCGATAAGGCAGTCAAGGAGATGAAGGTCGGGAAAGCACCAGGCCCAGATGGCCTTCCTTTGACATATTACAAAACGTTTACAGATATACTTAGACCCCGCTTTCTCTTAGCTTATAGATCCTTTGCCTCTACCTCTCATGCCCCCCCACATATGCTTGAAGCACACATTACGGTAATGCCGAAAGAGGACAAAGATCCTTCCCTGGTAATGAATTACCGCCCCATATCACTCATTAATATGGATGTCAAGATTTATGCTAAAGTCCTAGCAAATCGCTTGTTACCGCTCCTCCCGTCTTTGATCTCATTAGATCAGGTAGGATTCATCCCGGAACGGGAAGGTAGGGATAATACTATTAAAGCACTAAACATTCACCACTGGCTGACCTCTACCAATAAAAAAGGATTTTTTCTTTCCCTGGATGCCGAGAAGGCGTTTGACAGGGTGGCCTGGGATTACATGGACTCGGTCCTCAAAGCAATAGGATTGCCGGCTTTGCTTCTCTCATATATTCGGGCCCTGTACTCCCAACCGACCGCCAAAGTGTGGGTCAATGGTCACCTGTCAAACGCCTTCCGGCTCCACAATGGTACAAGACAGGGATGTCCCCTCTCACCGTTGCTCTTTGTTCTCACTCTCGAACCCCTTCTCAACAAACTAAAACTTAACCCAGATATTAATGGCATTTCAATCAATACACGCATCTATAAAATAGCAGCTTTTGCGGATGACCTCCTCCTTTTCTTAACCAACCCGCATATCTCTATCCCCAACCTTCTTTCCGATTTGGAGATGTTCCAATCCATCTCAAACCTTAAAATAAATTATTCCAAATCCATTGCCCTGAATGTAACTCTCCCTGCAGAGATAGTAGCGCAATGTAAAATGAATTTTCCTTTCAATTGGGCCGAACATTCCATCACTTATTTGGGAATTAAAATACCGAAGTCACTCTCAAATCTCTTTAAGGAAAACTTTCTTCCAGCATTACAAAGCACCAAATCAGACCTTAAAAACTGGAGATCCATACATGTGTCCTGGTTCGGTAGAGCCGCACTCCTTAAAATGACAATCTTACCACGTTTCCTCTATTTAATGCAATCAATTCCGATCAGCATTCCATCGTCCTTTTTCCATTCGTTCCAACAAGCCTGTTCTGCCTTTATATGGCAAAACAAAAGGCCGAGAATACAATACACACGTCTTACCCTTCCGAAAACCCGAGGAGGAATTGCTCTTCCTGACCTACGTCGATACTACTGGGCCACACACTTAGCCAGGATTGTGGACTGGAATGTCCACCAAAAGATTAAGGATTGGGTACCACTAGAGCACCCTATCTCTACACAATCTCTTCGGCTACTGCCCTGGATACATCCACGCCATATACCAATACAGCACAAACAACACCCGCTGATTGGGCCCACGCTTTCTGTTGTCCACAAGGCATTGAAAACAATATATCCACACCCGTGGTTGAGTCCACTTACTCCACTGAGGGATAACCCCGACTTCCCGCCAGGCGCGAGCCCTAATTATTTGGCCAACTCATGGCCCCACACAGAACTTACTGCTAGACAATTTTTCAACAGGAGAAGGACTATCAGAACACTGGTCGATCTGAATACCACGGCTTCCCCTTCCCAGATATCCGACTGGACGTATAGACAAATACACCACTTTTTGACTAGCCGACACAATACGGACTATTGGACAAGAGACCTGAACACCCTAGAAAGCCTATGTACACAACACGAACCACAAAGACATCTCATTTCCATTCTCTACACATATCTCTTCAGCGACAAATCACCGTTCTCCAGTAAGCCCTTTTCCTCATGGGAGCAAGATCTAGATATCACACTTTCTGATTCAGAGTGGGAAATCATATGTACTTATATTCTTAAAGGATCCCTTAATGTAGCGGTCCAAGAAGGAGGATATAAAATCCTCTCTAAATGGTACAGAACCCCCGCCCTACTCCACAAATTTTCAGATACCATCTCCAATTTATGCTGGCGATGTGGCAAGGAGGAAGGGACCATGATCCACATTTGGTGGTCGTGCCCGGCTCTTCAGAATTTCTGGAAGTCGGTCCATGACACCATTCTCGCAGTAACATCCCAAAGCAACAGTTTTTCCCCAGCTTCCTATCTACTTCACTACAACAAAATCCCCAAGACACGCTACTTTAAATCTCTCAATATGGTCATGATTAACACAGCGCAACAATGCATCCCATGTCATTGGCGTTCCACGACGGTACCCACATTAGGGGAATGGTTCCGTAGATTGAACAATACCGAAACCTTTGAGGAACTAATTAGTATATCCAACGACACAGTCACGAAGTTTTCAGCAACATGGCAGGATTGGCGTCGTTTCAAACTTACTGACGCGTACTCCTCACAATATAGATAAATGAATCCCATACACTAGTTTATCCCTTTTTCATTATCCCCTCTCTCCCCCAACTTTATCATCATTCCCCCCTCCTTCCCCCCATAACATATATTAATGCTCGATATACTCTCCCATTATATGGTTCAGTATGCTTTAGATTTCCCTCCTTCCTAGTTATGACACCATTTAGGCCGCTTCTAGACACAACTGTACAAGTTACTAAGATTGTTGATGTGACTTTTTCCACGTTTGGAAATTGTTTAAGTTTTGTATTCAGATACTGAACTACTATTTGTTTATTTAAGCTTTGATGACTCATTTTGTCATGTCTATATTGATGCGATATCTTATTCATTGCCTGTATTTTCATGTATGATTACTTTATCATAATAAAACTTTGTGAAAAAAAAAAAAAAAAAAGTGAAACTATCTCCCCCCTCCAGGAATTGGTACTAGCTGAGAGTGTTGACAACTTCAAAAAACTTTTAGACGTCTTTCTCGGGAAGCAGAGTATACAGGGCTATGAGAATTGTTGGAGAATAAAAATCACACGCTCGCACACGCATGAACTGGAACAGACCTGTGTCTCAACCATATATAAATTATGTTACCCACAACTTTAGTTAAAAGGCCAAAACTTTTTTATTCAATAGATTTTTCTTAGTTTTGTTAAGTTTTCAAAGAGAAAACATACTAGTAGATTAAACATAAGTAGGTGGCAATAGTAGAAAGGACATTACCATCTGAAAGCATTGTTACATCTCAATACATGGCATAAGGT
Organism: Lithobates pipiens; assembly: GCF_037356315.1. Lineage (NCBI taxonomy): Eukaryota > Metazoa > Chordata > Amphibia > Anura > Ranidae > Lithobates > Lithobates pipiens. The sequence goes on from NW_027507764.1 coordinate 77,644,474, forward strand.
CACATTTCATTTCATTTAATAGAGCAAAGGGAACAAGGAATGTTCTGTGAAGCAGTGCAGGTCCAAATTGGCCACCTATGGTGTATGGGAAGAATGACCTCAATTTACACTCAAGGTGCATGAAGTAGTGCACTGCTTGGGGAAAAACAAACGTATTTCAGCAGAGAAGAAAGAAGACGAAGGGGAACTAAAAAAAAAAAAAGGCAGAGAAGTAAAAGGATTGGGGGTAGGAAGGGATACAAAGGGTGGAGGGAGGGAAGGGTAGGGACAATGAGAAAAGAGATGAAGCCTAGGTAAGTAGGAGATTCCTGCCTGGGAATGGACAATGGAGGCATAGAACAATACTCCACCTCATTTCCCCACAGTCATATTTGGGGAGCACAGGATTGGAATGGGCTCATAGGGGTTGATTTACTATGGGAAAATAGACTGTGCACTTTACAAAGTGCAGTTGCATTCTGTAAGTGCAATTCCACCAGAGCTAAATGAGGTAAATCTTCAATTTGCAAAGAATATCAAATCATATACAAGGAAAACAAAAAAAAACCTACATTTTTGCTTGCACGTGATTGGATAATGGAAATCAGCAGAGCTTCTGCTCATTTACTAAGCATGCATCGAACACTTTGCAAAGTGCACAGTCTATTTGCCTTTAGTAAATCAACCCCATAGTCTCAGAAAGGGGTTAATTTACTAAAGGTAAATAGACTGTGCACAGTTGCTCCAGAGCTTAGTAAATGAGCAGAAGCTCTGCTGACTTCCATTATCCAATCATGTGAACGCTGGGTTTTAAAAATGTCCTTGCATGTGATTGGGTATTCTTTGTAAAGTGAAGCTTTACCTCATTTACTAAGCTTTGGAGCAATTGTACATTGCAAACTGCACACTCAGGGGTCTATTTACTAAATATGGAGGGTCAGGGCCATCTTTAACCACTTTCAGACCGGACCAATTTGCTGGTCAAAGACCAGACCACTTTTTGCGATTCGGCACTGCGTCGCTTTAACTGACAATTGCGCGGTCGTGCGACGTGGCTCCCAAACAAAATTGACGTCCTTTTTTTCCCACAAATAGAGCTTTCTTTTGGTGGTATTTGATCACCCCTGCGGTTTTTATTTTTTGCGCTATAAACAAAAATAGAGCGACAATTTTGAAAAAAACGCATTATTTTTTACTTTTTGTTATAATAAATATCCCCCAAAAATATATAAAAAAACATTTTTTTCCCTCAGTTTAGGCCGATACGTATTCTTCTACATATTTTTGGTAAAAAAAAATTGCAATAAGCGATTATTGATTGGTTTGCGCAAAAGTTATAGCGTTTACAAAATAGGGATAGTTTTATAGCATTTTTATTAATAATTTTTTATTATTTTTTTTTTACTAGTAATGGCGGCGATCAGCGATTTTTATTGTGACTGCGACATTGTGGGGGACCCATTGGACATTTTTGACACATTTGTGGGACTATTGTCATTTATACAGTAATCACTGCTATATAAATGCAGTGATTCCTGTGTAAATGACACTGGCAGTGAAGGGGTTAACCAGTGGGTGGCAGTGTAGGGGTTAAGTGTTCCTAGGGGTGTGTTACTAACTGTGGGGGGGTAGGGCTTTCATTTAGTGAACACTGATCTCTGCTCCAATCACATGGAGCAGAGATCAGCGTCACTAGTTGCTAGGCAGAATGGAGAAATGCTGTTTACTCGGCATTTCCTCCATTCGGCCGCTCCGTGAGACGATCTCGGGGATGCCCGCGGCGATCGAGGCCGCGGGTCCCGCGACCGGACTCACGGGGGTCCCGACCAGCGCGGGAGCGCGCCGCCGCCGGCGCGCTCCCGATGGCAGGGCGGCATTGAATATTGGACGTACCTGTACGCCAATATGCCTGCCCGTGCCATTCTGTCGACGTACATCGTCGTGCGCTGGTCGGGAAGTGGTTAATATTGATTGGACCCTGGGCAAAAAAATTCCTGGGCAATTTTGCTCTCCACCTGCTCTGAGACATACAATAAATAGCAGCTAGACTTAAAATCAGTTTACTGTATCAGATCAGGCAGTGATTGTGATTGGTTGCCAGAGGTTACAGTGTATCATTACCACTTACTGACTGGTTGCTAGAGGTTACAGTACACATTACAGCTCACTGATTAATTGCTAGAGGTTACAGCACATGATTTCTGCTTGTTGATTGGTTGCTAGAGATTACAGTACAGTAATACTGTTCACTGATTGGTTGCTATAGGTTACAGCACATCTTCTCCCAACTACAGAGGGGCATGATATGCATATGAATGCCACCTTTATTTACATATCAATGATACCGACCTCAGCTATTTACATATGAATGCAGCTGCTGTTTACATATGAATCCTGCCGTTATTTACATATGATTGTCGGTTACTTACATGTAAACACAGGATCTGCAGGTGAGTCATCTGTACACAACAATAGGGCACAGCTGAGCAGCATTAATAGCAGAACTTCACACTGAGATAGCGGGACACAGCACAGCACTAAAACTTCAAGGGACAAGGGAATTTAAACTGGGATAGTTGGCAAGTATGAGACAGCTGCTTTGGGCCCCACAACAATGACAGAGCCCAGGGCAGCTGCCCCTTTTGCCCTGCCTTAAAGACGGCCCTGTGGAGGGTGCAAAATCAGGCTCACTTCAGGCCCACTGTCAATGGGACTGAAAGTAATGTGGGACACTGATAGCAAAAAGAAAAAAAAACCTGACAGGGGTTTTAAGGCCTTCCTTGCTCTATCCAAAACTCAAAAAAAAGGTTTACGTATAGTTTGAGGAACTTCAAATAATACAAATTCATTTTCTACCTCTCTCTCCTTATAAAGCACAAGCAGCTCTAATGAACTCCTGTCAAGTGATCACAAGCAACATGTAATCATCAAATCCTTAATGGAAACATAATTTGTTGTATAATGGGAAGGCAGATAAATCTGACAAGGTACATTAAATGAGAGTGTGACTATCCAACATCAAGAAAATGAAATCAAAGCCTTGTTCATGCATGACTTGGTTTTCTGGTATATTGGATGTAAACCTCACAATACACAAAACTCTTGTCTCACCATTAAGGTAAAACTGCAAAGCACTAGGTCTAACTAGGTAATATTTTTGCCACTCGTACTATGTTCACACTATGCGCTTTTTTTGTGCATTTTCTGTTTTGCAGAAACGCACTACAGTCCATTTAACATGGTTTCCTATTATACATGTTCACATCTATGCGTTTTTCAGCCAGTGCATTTTTGGAAAGGGTCGGGGGCTTATTTACACTCAGCAGATTGCATTTTGCGCGTAATAGACTTCAATAGAGTCGCAACAAAAATGCAAGTTTGGCATTTTTGATGCGTTTATTAATGTGTTTTGCATTTTGTTTTTTTTTTGTTCCCCTTAAAAACATGTTATATAGCTGGTTGCTAAGAAGGAGACCGGTAAGCCGGCCACCGCGTCCTTAACCACTTCAATACCGGGCCATTGTCACAGATGGGATCTCCCATCCTGGGTGGACGTCATATGACGTCCTCGGTATTTCGCCACTCCTGCGGGCCTCCGGGGGCCCGCATCGCGGCGATCGTGGATGAGGTGTGTCCCTCGGACACAGCCCATCCCTGATCTGTGGGATTTCCATCCCCATCCACCCCACCGATACACGTGACCAGCCATGTCCAATCACAGCCGGTCACATGTACTGTGCACATTCACGGTCCTCATGCATGTGCCTAGGGCGCGTGCAGAGCGACGATCGGGGATGCATCTTGTCACCCTGACACAGCCCAACCCCGATCACAGTAAAGAGCCAATGAAATTGGCTCTTTACCACGTGACCAGCTGTGTTCAATCACAGCAAGCCACAGAATGTAAACAAACTGCGGTAACGAGATGTTACCGGGTTCTCCTCCTCACACACTGATCGTGTGTGAGGGGGAGAATGTGGTAACATCTCGTTACCGCTTACAGTACACACAAATCACACTGATTACCCCTCACCCCCCCTCAATAAAGAGGACCTGTCACCACCCATCAAAGTACCTGTCATCACCCATCACAGCCCATCAGAGTACCCGAGTGCCTGTCCCAGGCCATCTGAGTACCCGAGTACCTGAGTACCTGTCAGCCCATCTGAGTACCCGAGTACCTGAGTACCTGTCACAGCCCATCTGAGTACCCGAGTACCTGTGTACCTGTCAGCCCATCTAAGTACACGAGTACCTGAGTACCTGTCAGCCCATCTGAGTACCCGAGTACCTGTCAGCCCATCTGAGTACCCGAGTACCTGAGCACCTGTTACAGCCCATCTTAGTACCATAGTACCTGTCACAGTCCATCTGAGTATCCGAGTACCTGTCACAGTCTATCTGAGTATCCGAGTACCTGAGCACCTGTCCCAGCCCATCTGAGTACCTGTCCCAGCCCATCTGAGTACCCGAGTACCTGTCCCAGCCCATCTGAGTACCCGAGTATCTGTCCCACCCCATCAGAGTACCCAAGGACCTGTCTCAGCCCATCTGAGTACCTGAGTACCTGTCACAGTCCATCGGAGTACCTGAGAACCCGTCACAGCCCATCTGGGTACCCGAGTACCTGTCACAACCCATCTGAGTAACTGTCGCAGTCCATCTGAGTAACTGTCGCAGTCCATCTGAGTACCTGTCACAGTCCATCTGAGTACCCGAGTACCTGAGTACCTGTCACAGCCCATCTGAGTACCTCAGTACCTTTCACAGTTCATCTGAGTACCTGAGTACCTGTCACAGTCTATCTGAGTACCTGTCACAGTTCATCTGAGTACCCGAATACCTGTCGCAGTCCCTCTGAGTACCCAAGTACCTGTCACCAGCCCGTCGGAGTAACGGAGTACCTGTCACCAGCCCGTCAGAGTACCCGAGTACCTATTTGCAGACCATGCCTCATAGAATACACGTTGAGGTGTTTGCTTTCCAAAATGGGGTCATTTTGGGGGTAATTCCATTGTCCTGGTGCTCCAGGAGCTTCAAAAGTGTGATAGGTGGGAGCGAAATGAGATGTGTAATTTATGCTCCTAGAACTACTGAAGGTACTACTTCCATGTTGGACCTCTGTATATGGCCAGGCTGTGTAAAAGTCTCACACATGTATCACAATACTCAGAAGGAGTAGCAGAATGTGTTTTGGGGTGTCATTTTTGCTATATACATGCTATGTGTTAGAAATATCTTATAAATGGACAACTTTGTGTAAAAAAAAAAAAAAGATTTTAATTTTCTTTCTACGTTTTCTAAAGACTTGTTTAAAATAATGAACCGTTCAAAAGACCCATAATGCTTCATAGAATAGATGTTGGGGTGTTTGTTTTCCAAAATGGGGTCATTTCGTGGGTAATTCCATTGTCCTGGGACTCCAGGGCCTTCACAAACGTAATAGGTCGTTAGGAAATTAGAGGTGTCATTTATGCTCCTAGAACTCCCTGCATGTTGGGCCTTTGGCCGCGTACACACTGGCGGATTGTCTGTCCAACTTAGTCCGCTGAACCGTGTTTCAGCGGACAATCCGCTCGTGTGTGGGCTTCAGCGGACTTTTTCAGCGGACTGTCTGACGAACAAAGTCTTACGGAATTTCCGTAATTTTGTCCGTTCAAACTTGGTTTTGTCCGTCCAAACTTGGTTTCAGCGGACAGTCCGCTCGTGTGTAGGCAAGTTGGACGGACTAAGTATGGCGCATGCTCAGAAAGGATTTACACGGCCGAAGGTTGCATTGCAGTGTATAGGACGTCGTTTTTCTAGTCCCGTCGTACGTGCTGTACACGTCATCACGCACGCTTTCAGCGGACTGTCTGCTCATCGTGTGTGGTCAAGTCCGTTCATTCAAATTTTGAACGGACTGTCTGTCGGATTGTCTGACGAACTTAGTTGGGCAGACAATCCGCCCGTGTGTACGCGGCCTTTGTATGTGGCCAGGCTGTGTAAAAGTCACACACATGTGGCATTGCCATACTCAGGATGAGTAGCAGAATGTATTTTGGGGTGTAATTTTTGCTATGTATATGCTTTGAGTTAGAAATATCTTATAAACTGACCACTTTGTGTAAAAAAAAAAAATATGTTTTAATTTTCTTTCCACGTTTTCCGAAGACTTGTGGAAAAAAATGAACTATTCAAAAGACTCATTATGCCTCATAGAATAGACGTTGGGGTGTTGCTTTCCAAAATGGGGTCATTTTGTGGGTAATTCCATTGTTCTGGTGCTCCAGGGCCTTCACAAATGTAATAGGTCGTTAGGAAATTAGAGGTGTCATTTATGCTTCTAGAACCCCTGATGGTGCTCCCTGCATGTTGGACCTCTCTGTGTGGCCAGCCTGTGTAAAAGTCCCACACATGTGGTATCGCCATACTCGGGAAGAGTTGCAGCATGTATTTTGGGGTATAATTGGAAGTATGCATATGCTGTGTATGACAATTTTGTAAAAAAACAAAAAAACAAAAAAAAAAAACAATCTTCTTTTTCCCAAGAATTGTGGGAAAAGATTACAACTTCAAAAAACTCACCATGCCTCTTACTAAATACCTTGGACTGTCTACTTTTCAAAAAGGGGTCATTTGGGGGGTATTTGTACTTTCCTGACATTTCAGAGCCTCAAGAAATGAGATAGGCCATCAGTGCATCAGGTGTGATCAGATGTGATCAATTTTCAATAATTTGCACCATAGCTTGTAGACTCTATAACTTTTAATTTGGGTTATTTTTACCAAAGAGATGTAGCAGTATAAATTTTGGCCTAAATTTATGAACAAAATTGACTTATTTGCAAAATTTTATCATAAAAACTAAAACTTTTTTTTTTTCAAAATTATTGCTCTTTTTTCACATGTCGCAAAAAAAAAACCCAGTGGTGATTAAATACCACCAAAAGAAAGCTCTATTTGTATGAAAAAAATGATAAAAATGTTGTTTGGGTACAGTGTTGCATGACTGAGTAATTGGCATTCAAAGTGTGAGAGCGCTGAAAGCTAAAAATTGGTCTGGGAAGGAAGGGTGTATAAAAGCCCTGTAATTGAAGTGGTTAAAGAGGAACTGCAGTCCGCTCACATAATTTGTAATAAAAACATCTTTGCTACACTGAAGCTTCCCTCCAACCACTTTGCATATTATTTTACATATACTGTGATTCTGTACTTGCCAAATTTGCTGCAGAAATCTCTCTCCACTAAGTTTGGCTGCATCCATTTTAACTGTGGGCAGTTGAAGCTGCTGCCTGTTCACTTCCTGAATTTACACAGACACACCTCCAGCTCTGCAGCTCTCATTGGCCCTCTTATGACTTACCCCCTTCCCCCCCTCTCACTAATGACCATACAAGAAACAGGAAGTGAGCTGTTTAAGGTATTTACTGGCAGAAAAAAAAAACAAGGGCAGAAGATTTAATAGATGAAAAGATGAAAAAAATTACTGAAGTTCCGCTTTAACAACCGACCAATCAACATGGGGACAAGATGTTGTGGGGGAAGCATGGGTGGCAGAGCCCATGTTGAGGGCATGTGGCCTGGTATGGTTCAAGGGGGGGGGGGGTATGCTCACCTTAAAAATGCATCAACTACAACTGCATAGATGTGAACCTAGACTCAATCATGTTTTCTTGGACACCATGACTGCATGATAAAGGCGCATCTCTGTACAGTTGCTTCATCTGGTCTCTGTATTCAAAATATAACCCAAAGGGGTTGATTTACTAAAGCTATAGAGTGCAAAATCTGGTGCAGCTCTGCATAGAAACCAACCAGCTTCCAGGTTTGTTTTTGTCAAAGCTTAATCGAACAAGCTGAAGTTAGAAGCTGATTGGCTACCATGCACAGTTGCACCATATTTTTCACTCTCCAGTTTTAGTAAATCAACCCCACAGTAGCTTTTTGTACAGCTTCAAGGTTTTGTATTTCCTTTTAGGCAACCTAGAAGACGGGGAAACCTTAGACTAAAGGCCAAACAAAACTAACTAATCCTCTTTCATGCAGTGCCAGGAGAAGGTCCTGTGTCCCCCTAAGGCAAAATCCGTCCCCATCCAGGGAGCTGAAAAGGATGAGGCTTGCACATTTGAACATATATTGGCTGGGACAGCACAGAAATTACAGTCAATAGGGTTGCTAAAGGCAAATAGTCTGTTCATTTTGCAAGGAAAATTTCCTTTAGCTTAGTAAATAAGGCGAAGCTCTGCTGACTTCCATCATCCAATCATGTATATGTTTACCACAATTACTAAGCTAAGGGAAAATTCTCTCACAAAGTAAACAGCTTACTTGCCTTTAGTAAATCAACCCCAAAGTATCGAAATTGCTTTTTTTTTTGTTTAATCTTCCTATACATAGGAGAAGTAAGGATTAACATGTCAAAACAGAAAAAAACAGAATAACAGATGAAAGGTTTCCTATTACCATCATTTATGAGAAAATACCAAAAAACATGTTCTCTCTAAGTTTCACATTGCTGTCATCAATCAGAGTTTAGTAAGTAATATAATGATTCCCGTCTACCATCATCAACCTTAAAATCAATTACTCGACTCTGCGAGAGATGTTGTTAAAATCCTAAACACATCGATGCCATTACCAAAACTACCTGCAGTTGTTCGGCATAAATCAGAATTATATACCGCTCATATGGTTACCATTGTCCGGTGTGTGTGTGGCCTAGTCTACATTTTCTACTTTGCTTCAGTGAACAGCTGACCCTAAAATATATGTCAAAAGCATCAACATTTTTATTAGAACCAATATATAACTCTTTCTTAACTCACAGCTGCATCTGCTCAGCAAATTCAGCTTTTTATTTAGTTGATCGTATAATGAAATATAAACCCTTAGTAACACAAGGCATCTTAGTGACAAACAAAAAGTACATTGCCTATATGGAAAGAATCCCGCATGCAAGGAGTTACAAATGTCTTCTTTATTTGAGGCACGAATAAAGATCTTATACTTGAGAACATATTGAAATCGATATTTTATAAAGTGGAAAATTAGCAGAAAAGCATACAAGTACACACATGTGCAGCTGTGAGGATTTTGTTTGTCATTCCTCTGTATCACCAAGCCACAATTAACTGATTTATTGGGAGAATATATGTGCCTCCATGCAATCACTTAAATGGACCTGTCAACGTACTTCTGAAAGAACCAATAAATTCAGGGTTGGACCCTGGGGAACTAAAGAGACTATGCTTGCAGTGATATTAGACCTTTAATAACAGCCATGTACTCTTTTGAAACTGATGGGGCACAGATTGCGGGGAGGCCAGAAATTGACAGCTACGAACCAGGAAGTGATCAGAGCTGATCGCTTCTGGGTTCATACCAACCAGAGATAGATCAGTGATTGGATGTTTGCTCATCTCCTTTCATGGTGACTGCTTTTAACAGAGAGGAACCACATTGGATGTTACAGGGGTCCCTTTTACTGGTTGGGCTTTTTTGCAGTTCTGCCTAGCAACTTCTCATTGGTTATGATGGCCCAACTTTTAACTCAAATCTCCACGTGCTTACCTGTCGTATACATAGATTGAGCTACTGACCGTTATTTCATTCTGGAGGAGCAGTAAAGAAGGAAGGTCTTTTTATGTTTGTTTGTTTTTTGTGTTATTTATCGGCCTGAGCTGGCTAGCTAGGCCATTGCTTATGTATTTTAAGTATTCAATACAATTTTATAGTTGATCATTTATTTGGGTAGCCCCTTTATAAAGCATCATGGACTTTTGGCCACTTTGAACCAAATTTATAGTGTCTGTGTATTTTATTTATTTGTCATAATTCTTGTTATTGCACATCTGATGTACCATCCCATGCTGCTCCTTATTCTGACACCGATCCAGGAGGCTTATGCCGCATACACACGATCAGACTTTGCAGCAACAAAACCATAGATTTTTGTTCAAAAGTTGTTGGCTCCAACTTGTCTTGCATACACACGGTCACACAAATGTTGGGCAACAATTACGAACGTGGGAACGCGGTGATGTACAACACATACGACGAACCGAGAAAATGGAAGTTCAAAAGTGGCTCCTTCTGCTTGATTCCGAGCATGTGTGAACTTTTGTGTGACAGACTTTTGTACACACGATTGGACTTTCCGACAACAAAGTTTTGGGAACCTGCTAGCCAACATTTGTTGGCGGAAAGTCAAACAGCAAATGTTCGATGGAGTGTACACACGGTCGGACTTTCAGCCAACAAGCTCACGTCCAACATTTCCCGTCGGAAAATCCGTGTGTGCGTGGCATTAGAGTATTAAATCAATGGCACTGAAAAGGATTTTGGTATGTGAAGCTAAAGTGCCAGAAGATTATTGTATCAATGGTATGCTGATAGTGTCCTTATAGTGTTCCTGAGTGACATACAGGCTGTTCTCTCCATTGTGAAACTACCATGAAGACCCCGGGGATGAAAAGACAACAATTTAATCTGAAATCGAAGTGCCACATTGGAATGTTAGAGTCCAAAGTAAGAATAGTTAACGTATTTATCGGCGTATAACACGCACTTTTTCCCCCTTAAAATCGGGGGAAAGTCGTGGGTGCGTGTTATACGCCGATCCCCACTGTCTGTGAGTCTAAAAGACCGAGCACCGCCGAAAAAGACCGAGTGCAGCCGAAAAAGACCGATCGCCGCCGAAAAAGACCGATCGCCGCTGTAAAAAAAAACCGAGCCGTCTGCTCGGCTCCGCTCGTAGTCCCGCCTCCCTGCTGTTTCTGGAGCGAGCGCTGCCGAAAAAGGGAGGCGGGACTACGAGCGGAGCCGAGCAGACGGCTCGGTCTTTTTCAGCGGCGCTCTGTCTTTTTCGGCGGCGCTCGCTCGGTCTGTCTCGGCGGCGGGATATTTAAACATGGGCAAGGCTGCAAACGGTGCTGGGCAAACTGGAAATGACACTGGCAAGCTGCAAATGACACTCTGCAAAGCTGCAAACAGCGCTGGGCAAGCTGCAAATGATGCTGATCATTCTGCAATGATGGACAAGGCTGCAGATGCACACTGATAAGGCTGCATTGACGGGCATTTAAATGTAAGTTCTTTTTCCCTTAAACTTCCCTCCTAAAACTTTTTTCCTTAAAATGCCCTCCTAAACTTGGGGTGCGTGTTATACGCCGGTGCGTGGTATACCCCGATAAATACGGTACTTATAGTTACAGACCAGCTGCTGAACTTTACCGAGTTCCTTTTTTTGGCAACATACCACATTCACAGTATAAACCACTGTCCGTACAAATATATCACACAATTCCATAAGCCCCAATGAAGGGGGAAATGTGTGGCCCCCAAAACATGCTGGTTCTTGTACCCAAATTATGTTTGGAATAAAACCTCACTTTGGACTATAAACTTCTAGAGTGACCCACCTAGGAGGGACAGGGAAGCCTGAGATACGTGGAAGTCAGGGATGGGGGCAGCATGTAAAAGTGATTGGGTGGCTACTAGAGAGCTGACAGCTCCCTGTGAAAAGGTAAACAACCTCACTTCAGCGGCAGCATAAAGGGGAAGAGCATGTGAACGCGTAAATATACCAAGTAGGGACACAAACAGCAATCAAAACTGGTCTATTTTCTTTTCCATCCAAAAGCAAACCAAAAAAAAAGCTTTTGGCTTCACATACACTTTAATTACTGACACAAATGCCAAAGCTTGCAGCCAGCGCTGAACGCAGGAGGTTAGCCTGGAGGGCAAACATTCATACAAATAAGGAGAGATTTATCTTACCTCTGAGATGAAGTCTGTTACAGCTTTCAGTTTTGCTGTGTCAGGCACAAACTCACTCTTGCCCTTGGATTTTTTATATTGCTCCTTATAGGTTATCTGTAAAATAAAAAACACAGTAATTTTTAGCTGTGTGTCTGAAATTAGGCGCAGTTGTGGTAAAGGCAGGGGCGTAACTATAGGGGGTGCAGCAGTTGCGACCGCAACCGGGCCCTGTGATGCAGGGGGCCCATGCAGCCCCCTCTACATATGGCTGCTCTTTAGTTGTGCATTACCCGCATGACCTGTGTCCTCAGCCGGCTCCTCAGAGTACCCCTCTCCTGCTCCATGCATTGCCGCTCAGTCCGATGTCTGTTCTCCCCAGCCAGAGTCCTGCCCACCCCGATTCCCGCCCACACTGCACTGCATACTTCTCCCCTGGTAAACAAACTTTAAGCACACAGATGCAGTGCAGCCCTATGAGAGCCGGCTCCCCGGAGGACACTGCAGGCTTGTCTGCCAGCCCCCCCTTGGTCATGGTGAGTTAGAGGACCCCATCCCCCACACACCATTACATACCCCCTCCATCTCCCCCTGAGGACAGGGACCCCTTCTCACGTGGGGACAGGGACCCCCACCTCCCCTGGGGACAGGGACCCCTTCTCACCTGGGGTCAGTAACTTCATCTGCCCTGGAGAAAAGGACCTCATCTCTTCTGGGGACGGGGACCCCATCCTGCCTAGGGACAGTCCCCCAATGGGGCACCTAAAAATAAAATAATAAAAAAAAAACTACTGATACCAGTGGTGGAACTACAGGGCTCACAAAGGGAATACCTGTGACCACGCCCTGGAGTTCCACCACCGGACTTAGAGGGAAGGGCCCTGGCTGGGGTTCAGGGGGGGCCCTTCATGGTTTCTTGCATCGGGGCCCTGAAGGTTCTAGTTACGCCACTGGGTAAAGACTTTTTTTTTAAAGACCAACTCTACCAAAAACTGATGCAGTTGTGTGAAAAAGTATTTGCCCCCTTCCTGATTTTTTTGATTTTTTGCATATTTCTCACACTTAAATGATACAGATCATCAAACAAATTTTTATATTACACCAAGATGACCCGAGTAAATCCAAGATGCAGTTTTTAAATTATTTCATTTATTAAGGGAAAAAAAGCTGTTCAAACCTACCTGGCCCTATGTGAAAAAGTAATTGCCCCTTCCCATGCTGACTCATGAATGAACGGTGATTAACCACAATTTTTTGGAAAGCTGAGTTAAATTTCACTCGCCACACCCAGGTCTGATTACTACCAGACCTGATGAATCAAGAAATCACATAAATAAAAGCTGTCTGACAAAGTGAAGCACGTTAACAAAAGTTACGTTACAAAAAGCCACACAATGTAAAAAAGTTCAAAAACTGATTAGAAACAAAGTAATGTACATGTAATAATCTAGGAAGGGTTTCAAAGCCATTTCTAAGGCTTTGGTACTCCAGTTAACCATGGGGAGAGCCATTATCCACAAATGGAGATAACTTGGAACAGTGGTGAACCTTCCCAGGATTAGCCAGCCTACAAAAATTACTCCAAGAGCACAACAAAGACTCATCAAGGAGGTCATAAAAGAACCCAGAACAACATCTAAAGAACTGCAGGCCTCATTTGCTTCAGGTAAGATCAGTGTTAATGATTCAACAATAAGAAAGAGACTGGGCAAAAATGACATCCATTGGAGAGTTCCAAGGCCAAAGCCACTGCTGACCAAAAAGAACACAAAGGCTCATCTCATTTACCAAAAAAAAAACTCTTGATTATCCCTAAGACTTTTAGGCAAATATTCTGTGGACTGATGAGACAAAAAATTTTCTTTTTGGAAGGTGTGCGCCCCGTTACATCTGGCATAAAACTAATACTGCATTTCATAACAAGAACATCATACCAACAGTCAGACATGGCGGTGGTAGCGTGATGGTCTGGGGCTGCTTTGCAGCTTCAGGACCTGGACAACTTACTATAATTGATGGAACCATGAATGCTCTACCAGAAAATCATAAAGGGCAATGTCTGGCCATCAGTTTGTGATCTCGGCTCAAGTGCACTTGGGTTATGCAGCAGGACAATGATCCAAAACACAACAGCAAGTCCACCTCCAAATGGTTCAAACAAAGCAAAAGTTTTAAAGTGGCCTAGTCAAAGCCTGGACTTAAATCCAATTGAGATGCTGTATCAGGACCTTACACAGGCCGTTCATGCTGGAAAACCCTCCAATGTGGCTGAATTAAAAATTTTGCAAAGAAGATTGAGCCAAAATTGCTCCACAGCAATGTGAAAGACTCATTGCCAGTTATTGCAAATGCTTGATTGCAGTTGTTGCCACCAAGGGTGGCACAACCAGTTATTAGGTTCAGGAAGTAATAACTTTTTCCACATAAAGCCAGGCAGGTTTGGACTGCTTTTTTGCCTTAATAAATGAAACCATCATTTAAAAACTGCATTTTGTATTTACGCGGGTTATCTTTGTGTAATGATAAAATTTGTTTGATGATCTGAGTCATTTAAGTGTGACAAATATGCAAAAAAAATAAAAATCAGAAAGGGGGCAAATACTTTTTCACACAACTGTATATGGCTAGTGATGGCCGAACGGTTCGCCCGGCGGTCGTTTCGCGGCGAATTTCCGACTTTCGCCGTCCTCGGGTTCGAACGCCTTTTTCCGTCGTTCGCCCCGGCGGACTTACGTGTTTAATGTATACAAGAACTTTAACCTTTCGTGACACGTTTATCATGTGTTACAGGACAACCAATTGAGACATGACAGCTCATGGACACTTGGACATTCCCCCTAACCTATAAATACACCCGATCCGGTGGCCATTTTACATTCTTTCTTCTGTCACTGTAGGGAAAGGATCCTGTGTGGAGTAGGGACAGAGAAAACGCTAGCTATTTGGTACACAAAAGTTCTTTTCAGGACTGGTATAGGTGTTAGGTCAGCAGCCTGAGTTTCTTTTGTCAGTTTAGATAAAGGGACAGAGCGCTGTATGCTGCTATTTTAGGGACAGCTCAGCCAGATTAGTCTTTCTTCATCATCATCATCATCATCATCATTAGCTGTTACTATCAGGTCCACAAAAGAGCTGTTCCAGCTAATCGTTCCAGCCTACTCTTTTTTGCCAATTTGTATAGGGACAGGCAGGAAGCAGTGTTGTCAGGCAGTGAGGATAATTTTAAAGACTTGCTGTTACTATTAGTTCCACAAAGGTTCTTTTCAGGACTGGTATCAGTGGTACGGTAATAGGCTTGTACACGTATAATATTCTTTCTTCCAAATATAGAAAGAATATTATACTTGACTGCTGCCCTTCTGCTGCAGTCTGCTAATCATTCACAACTCACTTGTTCCACAAAGCTCTTTATCAGGACTGGTAACTTGGTCTGTCTAGGGTGCTACGGTACATAGGCTTGGGTGCGGTACAGTCTGCTGTTCTGTAAGGACCGCTATCGGTCCACAATACATAGGGTTGCCGTGCACTACTGCTGACCGCTGCCCTATACTGCAGCAGTCCTTCATTGGTATAGGGACTGACGTACAGTCTGCTAATCACTAACACACAACCTGCTTGGTCCACAAAAGTTCTTATAAGGACTGGTAACTTGGTATAGGGTGCTACGGTACATAGGCCTGAGTGCAGTACAGTCTGCTGTTCTGTAAGGACCGCTATCGGTCCACAATACATAGGGTTGCCGTGCACTACTGCTGACCGCTGCCCTATACTGCAGCAGTCCTTCAGCGGTATAGGGACTGACGCACAGTCTGCTAAACACTAACACACAACCTGCTTGGTCCACAAAAGTTCTTATAAGGACTGGTAACTTGGTATAGGGTGCTACGGTACATAGGCCTGAGTGCAGTACAGTCTGCTGTTCTGTAAGGACCGCTATCGGTCCACAATACATAGGGTTGACGTGCACTACTGCTGACCGCTGCCCTATACTGCAGCAGTCCTTCAGCGGTATAGGGACTGACGCACAGTCTGCTAAACACTAACACACAACCTGCTTGGTCCACAAAAGTTCTTATAAGGACTGGTAACTTGGTATAGGGTGCTACGGTACATAGGCCTGAGTGCAGTACAGTCTGCTGTTCTGTAAGGACCGCTATCGGTCCACAATACATAGGGTTGCCGTGCACTACTGCTGACCGCTGCCCTATACTGCAGCAGTCCTTCATTGGTATAGGGACTGACGTACAGTCTGCTAATCACTAACACACAACCTGCTTGGTCCACAAAAGTTCTTATAAGGACTGGTAACTTGGTATAGGGTGCTACGGTACATAGGCCTGAGTGCGTTACAGTCTGCTGTTCTGTAAGGACCGCTATCGGTCCACAATACATAGGGTTGCCGTGCACTACTGCTGACCGCTGCCCTATACTGCAGCAGTCCTTCATTGGTATAGGGACTGACGTACAGTCTGCTAATCACTAACACACAACCTGCTTGGTCCACAAAAGTTCTTATAAGGACTGGTAACTTGGTATAGGGTGCTACGGTACATAGGCCTGAGTGCGTTACAGTCTGCTGTTCTGTAAGGACCGCTATCGGTCCACAATACATAGGGTTGCCGTGCACTACTGCTGACCGCTGCCCTATACTGCAGCAGTCCTTCAGCGGTATAGGGACTGACGCACAGTCTGCTAAACACTAACACACAACCTGCTTGGTCCACAAAAGTTCTTATAAGGACTGGTAACTTGGTATAGGGTGCTACGGTACATAGGCCTGAGTGCGTTACAGTCTGCTGTTCTGTAAGGACCGCTATCGGTCCACAATACATAGGGTTGCCGTGCACTACTGCTGACCGCTGCCCTATACTGCAGCAGTCCTTCAGCGGTATAGGGACTGACGCACAGTCTGCTAAACACTAACACACAACCTGCTTGGTCCACAAAAGTTCTTATAAGGACTGGTAACTTGGTATAGGGTGCTACGGTACATAGGCCTGAGTGCGTTACAGTCTGCTGTTCTGTAAGGACCGCTATCGGTCCACAATACATAGGGTTGCCGTGCACTACTGCTGACCGCTGCCCTATACTGCAGCAGTCCTTCATTGGTATAGGGACTGACGTACAGTCTGCTAATCACTAACACACAACCTGCTTGGTCCACAAAAGTTCTTATAAGGACTGGTAACTTGGTATAGGGTGCTACGGTACATAGGCCTGAGTGCGTTACAGTCTGCTGTTCTGTAAGGACCGCTATCGGTCCACAATACATAGGGTTGCCGTGCACTACTGCTGACCGCTGCCCTATACTGCAGCAGTCCTTCATTGGTATAGGGACTGACGTACAGTCTGCTAATCACTAACACACAACCTGCTTGGTCCACAAAAGTTCTTATAAGGACTGGTAACTTGGTATAGGGTGCTACGGTACATAGGCCTGAGTGCAGTACAGTCTGCTGTTCTGTAAGGACCGCTATCGGTCCACAATACATAGGGTTGCCGTGCACTACTGCTGACCGCTGCCCTATACTGCAGCAGTCCTTCAGCGGTATAGGGACTGACGCACAGTCTGCTAAACACTAACACACAACCTGCTTGGTCCACAAAAGTTCTTATAAGGACTGGTAACTTGGTATAGGGTGCTACGGTACATAGGCCTGAGTGCAGTACAGTCTGCTGTTCTGTAAGGACCGCTATCGGTCCACAATACATAGGGTTGCCGTGCACTACTGCTGACCGCTGCCCTATACTGCAGCAGTCCTTCATTGGTATAGGGACTGACGTACAGTCTGCTAATCACTAACACACAACCTGCTTGGTCCACAAAAGTTCTTATAAGGACTGGTAACTTGGTATAGGGTGCTACGGTACATAGGCCTGAGTGCGTTACAGTCTGCTGTTCTGTAAGGACCGCTATCGGTCCACAATACATAGGGTTGCCGTGCACTACTGCTGACCGCTGCCCTATACTGCAGCAGTCCTTCATTGGTATAGGGACTGACGTACAGTCTGCTAATCACTAACACACAACCTGCTTGGTCCACAAAAGTTCTTATAAGGACTGGTAACTTGGTATAGGGTGCTACGGTACATAGGCCTGAGTGCGTTACAGTCTGCTGTTCTGTAAGGACCGCTATCGGTCCACAATACATAGGGTTGCCGTGCACTACTGCTGACCGCTGCCCTATACTGCAGCAGTCCTTCATTGGTATAGGGACTGACGTACAGTCTGCTAATCACTAACACACAACCTGCTTGGTCCACAAAAGTTCTTATAAGGACTGGTAACTTGGTATAGGGTGCTACGGTACATAGGCCTGAGTGCAGTACAGTCTGCTGTTCTGTAAGGACCGCTATCGGTCCACAATACATAGGGTTGCCGTGCACTACTGCTGACCGCTGCCCTATACTGCAGCAGTCCTTCATTGGTATAGGGACTGACGTACAGTCTGCTAATCACTAACACACAACCTGCTTGGTCCACAAAAGTTCTTATAAGGACTGGTAACTTGGTATAGGGTGCTACGGTACATAGGCCTGAGTGCGTTACAGTCTGCTGTTCTGTAAGGACCGCTATCGGTCCACAATACATAGGGTTGCCGTGCACTACTGCTGACCGCTGCCCTATACTGCAGCAGTCCTTCATTGGTATAGGGACTGACGTACAGTCTGCTAATCACTAACACACAACCTGCTTGGTCCACAAAAGTTCTTATAAGGACTGGTAACTTGGTATAGGGTGCTACGGTACATAGGCCTGAGTGCAGTACAGTCTGCTGTTCTGTAAGGACCGCTATCGGTCCACAATACATAGGGTTGCCGTGCACTACTGCTGACCGCTGCCCTATACTGCAGCAGTCCTTCATTGGTATAGGGACTGACGTACAGTCTGCTAATCACTAACACACAACCTGCTTGGTCCACAAAAGTTCTTATAAGGACTGGTAACTTGGTATAGGGTGCTACGGTACATAGGCCTGAGTGCGTTACAGTCTGCTGTTCTGTAAGGACCGCTATCGGTCCACAATACATAGGGTTGCCGTGCACTACTGCTGACCGCTGCCCTATACTGCAGCAGTCCTTCAGCGGTATAGGGACTGACGCACAGTCTGCTAAACACTAACACACAACCTGCTTGGTCCACAAAAGTTCTTATAAGGACTGGTAACTTGGTATAGGGTGCTACGGTACATAGGCCTGAGTGCAGTACAGTCTGCTGTTCTGTAAGGACCGCTATCGGTCCACAATACATAGGGTTGCCGTGCACTACTGCTGACCGCTGCCCTATACTGCAGCAGTCCTTCATTGGTATAGGGACTGACGTACAGTCTGCTAATCACTAACACACAACCTGCTTGGTCCACAAAAGTTCTTATAAGGACTGGTAACTTGGTATAGGGTGCTACGGTACATAGGCCTGAGTGCGTTACAGTCTGCTGTTCTGTAAGGACCGCTATCGGTCCACAATACATAGGGTTGCCGTGCACTACTGCTGACCGCTGCCCTATACTGCAGCAGTCCTTCATTGGTATAGGGACTGACGTACAGTCTGCTAATCACTAACACACAACCTGCTTGGTCCACAAAAGTTCTTATAAGGACTGGTAACTTGGTATAGGGTGCTACGGTACATAGGCCTGAGTGCAGTACAGTCTGCTGTTCTGTAAGGACCGCTATCGGTCCACAATACATAGGGTTGCCGTGCACTACTGCTGACCGCTGCCCTATACT
The DNA here is from genome assembly GCF_037356315.1 of Lithobates pipiens. Classification (NCBI taxonomy): domain Eukaryota; kingdom Metazoa; phylum Chordata; class Amphibia; order Anura; family Ranidae; genus Lithobates; species Lithobates pipiens. The sequence continues at coordinate 77,663,923 of NW_027507764.1, forward strand.
GCAGCAGTCCTTCATTGGTATAGGGACTGACGTACAGTCTGCTAATCACTAACACACAACCTGCTTGGTCCACAAAAGTTCTTATAAGGACTGGTAACTTGGTATAGGGTGCTACGGTACATAGGCCTGAGTGCGTTACAGTCTGCTGTTCTGTAAGGACCGCTATCGGTCCACAATACATAGGGTTGCCGTGCACTACTGCTGACCGCTGCCCTATACTGCAGCAGTCCTTCATTGGTATAGGGACTGACGTACAGTCTGCTAATCACTAACACACAACCTGCTTGGTCCACAAAAGTTCTTATAAGGACTGGTAACTTGGTATAGGGTGCTACGGTACATAGGCCTGAGTGCAGTACAGTCTGCTGTTCTGTAAGGACCGCTATCGGTCCACAATACATAGGGTTGCCGTGCACTACTGCTGACCGCTGCCCTATACTGCAGCAGTCCTTCATTGGTATAGGGACTGACGTACAGTCTGCTAATCACTAACACACAACCTGCTTGGTCCACAAAAGTTCTTATAAGGACTGGTAACTTGGTATAGGGTGCTACGGTACATAGGCCTGAGTGCGTTACAGTCTGCTGTTCTGTAAGGACCGCTATCGGTCCACAATACATAGGGTTGCCGTGCACTACTGCTGACCGCTGCCCTATACTGCAGCAGTCCTTCATTGGTATAGGGACTGACGTACAGTCTGCTAATCACTAACACACAACCTGCTTGGTCCACAAAAGTTCTTATAAGGACTGGTAACTTGGTATAGGGTGCTACGGTACATAGGCCTGAGTGCAGTACAGTCTGCTGTTCTGTAAGGACCGCTATCGGTCCACAATACATAGGGTTGCCGTGCACTACTGCTGACCGCTGCCCTATACTGCAGCAGTCCTTCATTGGTATAGGGACTGACGTACAGTCTGCTAATCACTAACACACAACCTGCTTGGTCCACAAAAGTTCTTATAAGGACTGGTAACTTGGTATAGGGTGCTACGGTACATAGGCCTGAGTGCGTTACAGTCTGCTGTTCTGTAAGGACCGCTATCGGTCCACAATACATAGGGTTGCCGTGCACTACTGCTGACCGCTGCCCTATACTGCAGCAGTCCTTCATTGGTATAGGGACTGACGTACAGTCTGCTAATCACTAACACACAACCTGCTTGGTCCACAAAAGTTCTTATAAGGACTGGTAACTTGGTATAGGGTGCTACGGTACATAGGCCTGAGTGCAGTACAGTCTGCTGTTCTGTAAGGACCGCTATCGGTCCACAATACATAGGGTTGCCGTGCACTACTGCTGACCGCTGCCCTATACTGCAGCAGTCCTTCATTGGTATAGGGACTGACGTACAGTCTGCTAATCACTAACACACAACCTGCTTGGTCCACAAAAGTTCTTATAAGGACTGGTAACTTGGTATAGGGTGCTACGGTACATAGGCCTGAGTGCGTTACAGTCTGCTGTTCTGTAAGGACCGCTATCGGTCCACAATACATAGGGTTGCCGTGCACTACTGCTGACCGCTGCCCTATACTGCAGCAGTCCTTCAGCGGTATAGGGACTGACGCACAGTCTGCTAAACACTAACACACAACCTGCTTGGTCCACAAAAGTTCTTATAAGGACTGGTAACTTGGTATAGGGTGCTACGGTACATAGGCCTGAGTGCAGTACAGTCTGCTGTTCTGTAAGGACCGCTATCGGTCCACAATACATAGGGTTGCCGTGCACTACTGCTGACCGCTGCCCTATACTGCAGCAGTCCTTCATTGGTATAGGGACTGACGTACAGTCTGCTAATCACTAACACACAACCTGCTTGGTCCACAAAAGTTCTTATAAGGACTGGTAACTTGGTATAGGGTGCTACGGTACATAGGCCTGAGTGCGTTACAGTCTGCTGTTCTGTAAGGACCGCTATCGGTCCACAATACATAGGGTTGCCGTGCACTACTGCTGACCGCTGCCCTATACTGCAGCAGTCCTTCATTGGTATAGGGACTGACGTACAGTCTGCTAATCACTAACACACAACCTGCTTGGTCCACAAAAGTTCTTATAAGGACTGGTAACTTGGTATAGGGTGCTACGGTACATAGGCCTGAGTGCAGTACAGTCTGCTGTTCTGTAAGGACCGCTATCGGTCCACAATACATAGGGTTGCCGTGCACTACTGCTGACCGCTGCCCTATACTGCAGCAGTCCTTCATTGGTATAGGGACTGACGTACAGTCTGCTAATCACTAACACACAACCTGCTTGGTCCACAAAAGTTCTTATAAGGACTGGTAACTTGGTATAGGGTGCTACGGTACATAGGCCTGAGTGCGTTACAGTCTGCTGTTCTGTAAGGACCGCTATCGGTCCACAATACATAGGGTTGCCGTGCACTACTGCTGACCGCTGCCCTATACTGCAGCAGTCCTTCATTGGTATAGGGACTGACGTACAGTCTGCTAATCACTAACACACAACCTGCTTGGTCCACAAAAGTTCTTATAAGGACTGGTAACTTGGTATAGGGTGCTACGGTACATAGGCCTGAGTGCAGTACAGTCTGCTGTTCTGTAAGGACCGCTATCGGTCCACAATACATAGGGTTGCCGTGCACTACTGCTGACCGCTGCCCTATACTGCAGCAGTCCTTCATTGGTATAGGGACTGACGTACAGTCTGCTAATCACTAACACACAACCTGCTTGGTCCACAAAAGTTCTTATAAGGACTGGTAACTTGGTATAGGGTGCTACGGTACATAGGCCTGAGTGCGTTACAGTCTGCTGTTCTGTAAGGACCGCTATCGGTCCACAATACATAGGGTTGCCGTGCACTACTGCTGACCGCTGCCCTATACTGCAGCAGTCCTTCAGCGGTATAGGGACTGACGCACAGTCTGCTAAACACTAACACACAACCTGCTTGGTCCACAAAAGTTCTTATAAGGACTGGTAACTTGGTATAGGGTGCTACGGTACATAGGCCTGAGTGCAGTACAGTCTGCTGTTCTGTAAGGACCGCTATCGGTCCACAATACATAGGGTTGCCGTGCACTACTGCTGACCGCTGCCCTATACTGCAGCAGTCCTTCATTGGTATAGGGACTGACGTACAGTCTGCTAATCACTAACACACAACCTGCTTGGTCCACAAAAGTTCTTATAAGGACTGGTAACTTGGTATAGGGTGCTACGGTACATAGGCCTGAGTGCGTTACAGTCTGCTGTTCTGTAAGGACCGCTATCGGTCCACAATACATAGGGTTGCCGTGCACTACTGCTGACCGCTGCCCTATACTGCAGCAGTCCTTCATTGGTATAGGGACTGACGTACAGTCTGCTAATCACTAACACACAACCTGCTTGGTCCACAAAAGTTCTTATAAGGACTGGTAACTTGGTATAGGGTGCTACGGTACATAGGCCTGAGTGCAGTACAGTCTGCTGTTCTGTAAGGACCGCTATCGGTCCACAATACATAGGGTTGCCGTGCACTACTGCTGACCGCTGCCCTATACTGCAGCAGTCCTTCATTGGTATAGGGACTGACGTACAGTCTGCTAATCACTAACACACAACCTGCTTGGTCCACAAAAGTTCTTATAAGGACTGGTAACTTGGTATAGGGTGCTACGGTACATAGGCCTGAGTGCGTTACAGTCTGCTGTTCTGTAAGGACCGCTATCGGTCCACAATACATAGGGTTGCCGTGCACTACTGCTGACCGCTGCCCTATACTGCAGCAGTCCTTCATTGGTATAGGGACTGACGTACAGTCTGCTAATCACTAACACACAACCTGCTTGGTCCACAAAAGTTCTTATAAGGACTGGTAACTTGGTATAGGGTGCTACGGTACATAGGCCTGAGTGCAGTACAGTCTGCTGTTCTGTAAGGACCGCTATCGGTCCACAATACATAGGGTTGCCGTGCACTACTGCTGACCGCTGCCCTATACTGCAGCAGTCCTTCATTGGTATAGGGACTGACGTACAGTCTGCTAATCACTAACACACAACCTGCTTGGTCCACAAAAGTTTTTATAAGGACTGGTAACTTGGTATAGGGTGCTACGGTACATAGGCCTGAGTGCAGTACAGTCTGCTGTTCTGTAAGGACCGCTATCGGTCCACAATACATAGGGTTGCCGTGCACTACTGCTGACCGCTGCCCTATACTGCAGCAGTCCTTCATTGGTATAGGGACTGACGTACAGTCTGCTAATCACTAACACACAACCTGCTTGGTCCACAAAAGTTCTTATAAGGACTGGTAACTTGGTATAGGGTGCTACGGTACATAGGCCTGAGTGCAGTACAGTCTGCTGTTCTGTAAGGACCGCTATCGGTCCACAATACATAGGGTTGCCGTGCACTACTGCTGACCGCTGCCCTATACTGCAGCAGTCCTTCATTGGTATAGGGACTGACGTACAGTCTGCTAATCACTAACACACAACCTGCTTGGTCCACAAAAGTTTTTATAAGGACTGGTAACTTGGTATAGGGTGCTACGGTACATAGGCCTGAGTGCAGTACAGTCTGCTGTTCTGTAAGGACCGCTATCGGTCCACAATACATAGGGTTGACGTGCACTACTGCTGACCGCTGCCCTATACTGCAGCAGTCCTTCAGCGGTATAGGGACTAAGAGTTTTGTCACAGGGTGATTTAAAAAATGACAGGCAGAGGAAGAGGCAGGCCCTTCCGCAGGGGTGGTAGGGGTAGGGCAGGAGCAACAGCCTTGAGCCAAAGTGGGAAGTTGCAGAAGGTGCGTTCAATTACTTTAAAGGACGCACCAGACTTGGTTGAGTGGCTCACTCAGCCTTATTCTTCTGCACCCTCCTCATCCTCTCGATCTGCACCCTCTTCTTCACTCTCTGCTATGTGCACCCCCAAAGACACTACCACCAACAACACGACCACCACCACCACCACCACATACCTTCCGCTTGAGTCACTGGAATTATTTTCCGATCCATATCAAGAGGACATTTCTGATGCGCAGCCACTCTTGGTATTGGATCAGGAAGAGGAGGTAGCAACAAGCGCTACTCAGCAGTCTGACGCCAGTACCCAGATCAGCCCAAGGAGGAGGTTGGTCCCCGGTGTTGCTGCCTACTCTACTTATAGCGGTGGGGAAGGTGACGTTGATGATGACGTGTCTAGTGATGTCACGTGGGTGCCCACAAGAGAGGAAGAGGAGGGGAGTTCAGAGGGAGATATGGACCAGCAGATAGGGAGGAGAAGCAGCAATGACTTACATTGCACAGCAGGGACAAAGCAGACTGCAAATGTATCAGGAGCGAGTCATCGACCATGTACGGTCACATCTGGCGCTCCCAGGACACCGGCACATGGCTCCGCAGTGTGGGCTTTTTTTAACGTGTCCGCTGCTGACAATAGCGTTGCCATCTGCAATCTTTGCAGTCAACGCGTTAGTCGCGGTAAGCCCAATACTCACCTAGGGACGACCGCCTTAAGAAGGCACATGAGCAGCCATCACCGAGCCCAGTGGGAGCAACGGAACACACAAAGCCACACTGCAGGCTCTCACCGTCCAGCCTCGTCTTCTACTTCTCCTTCTCCTCTCTCCTCACAATTGTCCTCCACTCCACCTTCCATCACGCCAAGCTCACATTTTTCTGCAAAAAGGCAGGCTTCCGTGGGCCTAATGTTTGAGCGTAAAAAAATGATGACGCCGGATAACCCTCTTGCCCAACGGTTGGCGGCTGGCTTGTCAGAACTCATAGCCCGCCAACTACTGCCATATAAACTGGTGGACTCGGAGGCCTTTCGCAAATTTGTGGCCATTGGAACACCACAATGGAAGGTCCCAGGAAGGAAGTATTTCTCAGAGAAGGGCATCCCAGAGCTATATGGCCATGTTCAGCGGCAAGTGAATGTATCTCTGGCACACAGTGTCGGTGCCAAGATACATCTGACCACAGACACGTGGTCTAGCAAACACGGGCAGGGAAGGTATATCAGTTTTACTGCCCACTGGGTGAACCTTCTGACGGCCGTCAAGCATGTAACCCGTGGCACCCGTGTAGATTTGGTTTTACCGCCACGGATTGCATGCAGGCCTGACTCTTCTTCTCCTCCTCCTACTCCATCCTCCTCCCTCTCCTCCTCAGCTGCCTCCTCCTTTTCCGCTGCTAGCGTCTCTTCCACTGCACCGCCCAAGCTCCCCAGAACCTATTCCACATGCCAGGTGAGACGTTGCCATGCCGTGCTGCGTCTGTTGTGCCTGGAAGCAAAGAGCCACACTGGCCCGGCACTCCTTTCAGCTTTGCGTTCACAGGCAGATGAGTGGCTAACACCGCTCAATTTGACAGTTGGTAAAGTGGTGTGTGACAACGGTGCCAATCTGCTTAGCGCATTGAAACAGGGCAAAATCACGCACGTGCCGTGCATGGCACACGTCTTAAACTTGGTCGTGCAGCGATTCCTTGTCAAATACCCTGGGGTCCAGGACATCTTGCGGCAGGCAAGGAAAATCTCGGCCCATTTCAGAAGATCTTACACGGCCATGGCTCGCCTTGCTGACATTCAGCGGCGACACCATCTGCCGGTCAGACGTCTTATTTGCGATTGCCCGACGCGATGGAACTCAACCTTCTATATGCTTGATAGGCTGCTCCAGCAGAAACGTGCAGTTAACGTCTACCTGTATGAACTCTGCGAAAGAAACGGTTCTGGGGAGCTGGGTTTTTTTTCACCGCGCCAGTGGCTGCTCATGCGCGACACATGCAGACTTCTGCGGCCATTTGAGGAGATCACCAAACTGGTCAGTCGCAGCCATGGCGCCATCAGTGACATGGTACCTTATGCCTTCTTTCTGGAGCGTGCATTGCGTCGTGTCATTGATCAGGCTGTGGAGGAGCAGGAGCGGGAAGATGAGGAAGTCGCAATGCTGGATGAATTCCCAGGGGGGGCTACTCTATCTGAGACAAGTCAACAACAGGAGTCTGATGAGGAGTCAGAGGAGGATGGTGCCGGGGCGGATGAGCAGGAGCAAGAAGAGCATGCTTTAAACCTTTCTGGGATCCCTGTTGTGCGAGGATGGGGAGAGGAGAATGAAGAGGACGACATTATCCTGGATGATGAGCAGGAGCCAGGCCACCACACCGCTTCCACTTTAGTGCAAATGGGGGCCTTCATGCTCCAGTGTTTTAATAGGGACCCCCGTATAAAAAGCATGAGGGTCAAGGACCAGTACTGGGTGGCAACGTACTTAGACCCCCGGTACAAACACAAAATGGCGGAAATGTTACCGCCGTCGCAGAGGGCTGTCAGAATGCAGCACTTCCAGGCCTTGCTTCGAGAAATGCTGCATTCTGCTTTTGCGTGCGCTGGCAGAGGAGCAATTCCCACTCCCAGAGAAGGATTTGCGGGTACCAATCCAACAGCGCCTGCAAGAAGAGGCCGGTTTGAAGATGTGTTGGTGACTTCGGATATGAGGTCATTCTTTCAGCCGACCCATCGACAGGTGTCATCCGGATCCAGCATCAGGGAACGCCTAGACCGTCAGGTGTCCGACTACATTGGGTTAACGGCCGATGTGGACGCTCTGAGGAGTGATGAACCCCTAGACTACTGGGTGGGCAGGCTTGACCTCTGGCCAGAGCTTGCCCAATTTGCAATCGAACTGTTGGCTTGCCCCTCATCCAGTGTCCTGTCCGAAAGGACGTTCAGCGCAGCAGGGGGGATTGTGACCGATAAGCGTACTCGCCTAGCTCACCACAGTGTTAACTACCTCACATTTCTAAAAATGAATGAGGCATGGATCTCGGAGGAATTCAACACATGTGATCAGTAGACCATGTATATGTCTATAAACAATTTTTGGAATCAAGCACACAGACCTTCTTAATTCATTTGGCTCACTTCCCTGACCCAAAAAAGCACACCGTACTATATGCCCCTACCCTCCTCTTTGAAGAGGTTGAGCGGTGTCATATTTCTACTGGGGCTGCTTATTATGAGGGGTTCCCACCATCCCTGTGCTGTGCTGACTTCCTCCTGGGTGTTCTTATTATGAGGGGCTCCCACCATCCCTGTGCTGTGCTGACTTCCTCCTGGGGGTTCTTATTATGAGGGGATCACACCATCCCTGTGCTGTGCTGACTTCCTCCTGGGGGTTCTTATTATGAGGGGATCACACCATCCCTGTGCTGTGCTGACTTCCTCCTGGGGCTGCTTACGGTGCTGCTGTCAGCGCTGTATGTCACGGAGCTGCTGTCAGCGCTGTATGTCACGGAGCTGCTGTCAGCGCTGTATGTCACGGAGCTGCTGTCAGCGCTGTATGTCACGGAGCTGCTGTCAGCGCTGTATGTCACGGAGCTGCTGTCAGCGCTGTATGTCACGGAGCTGCTGTCAGCGCTGTATGTCACGGAGCTGCTGTCAGCGCTGTATGTCACGGTGCTGCTGTCAGCGCTGTATGTCACGGAGCTGCTGTCAGCGCTGTATGTCACGGAGCTGCTGTCAGCGCTGTATGTCACGGAGCTGCTGTCAGCGCTGTATGTCACGGAGCTGCTGTCAGCGCTGTATGTCACGGAGCTGCTGTCAGCGCTGTATGTCACGGTGCTGCTGTCAGCGCTGTATGTCACGGAGCTGCTGTCAGCGCTGTATGTCACGGAGCTGCTGTCAGCGCTGTATGTCACGGAGCTGCTGTCAGCGCTGTATGTCACGGAGCTGCTGTCAGCGCTGTATGTCACGGAGCTGCTGTCAGCGCTGTATGTCACGGTGCTGCTGTCAGCGCTGTATGTCACGGAGCTGCTGTCAGCGCTGTATGTCACGGAGCTGCTGTCAGCGCTGTATGTCACGGTGCTGCTGTCAGCGCTGTATGTCACGGAGCTGCTGTCAGCGCTGTATGTCACGGTGCTGCTGTCAGCGCTGTATGTCACGGAGCTGCTGTCAGCGCTGTATGTCACGGAGCTGCTGTCAGTGCTGTATGTCACGGAGCTGCTGTCAGCGCTGTATGTCACGGAGCTGCTGTCAGCGCTGTATGTCACGGAGCTGCTGTCAGCGCTGTATGTCACGGTGCTGCTGTCAGCGCTGTATGTCACGGAGCTGCTGTCAGCGCTGTATGTCACGGAGCTGCTGTCAGTGCTGTATGTCACGGAGCTGCTGTCAGCGCTGTATGTCACGGAGCTGCTGTCAGCGCTGTATGTCACGGAGCTGCTGTCAGCGCTGTATGTCACGGTGCTGCTGTCAGCGCTGTATGTCACGGAGCTGCTGTCAGCGCTGTATGTCACGGAGCTGCTGTCAGCGCTGTATGTCACGGAGCTGCTGTCAGCGCTGTATGTCACGGAGCTGCTGTCAGCGCTGTATGTCACGGAGCTGCTGTCAGCGCTGTATGTCACGGTGCTGATGTCAGTGCTCTGTATTACGGTGCTGCTGTCAGTGCTCTGTATCTCCTGCACCCTCTTGTTTGCCTACCCTGGTCCCTGACCTTCCCTCTCCTCCATTGCCTTCATTAGCTCCATAGTCCTGAATTGTCAGAACAATTTCCCAAATAAAAAAAAAATGCTTGTAGTTATCGATCCCAAATTCACCTCATACATGTATTATGCTATTGTCCAGGTGGTGGGACTACGTGCTACCCCCTAATAATTACCCCGTGGCCGCAAATTCGACCTAAAGGTTTGCGAAATTCGCCTCCCATTGAAGTCAATGGAGCCCGCGGCGAACGGTCGTTTTCGCGAACGTTTGTGCCCGTTCGCGTTTCGCGTTCGCGAAACGTCCCGTCGGAAGTTCGTCCATCACTATATATGGCCAAAAGTTTATGAACACCCAGCCATCATAGCTTTATGAGCACATTGGACATTCCATTGCCCCTCGATTTGTGGCTATAAGGGCCTCCACTCATCCTGCAAAGCTTTCCACAACATTTTTAAGTGTCTGTAGGGATTTATCTCCATTATCTCCATTCAGTCTAAAGAGCATTTGTCAGGTCAGGTACTGATGTTGGAAAACTAGTCCTCGATCACAGTCAGGGTTGATTTAGTAAGTAAAATAGAGTGCAAGTGCAGTTGCTCCTAGGCTTAGTAAATGAGCAGAAGCTCTGCTGACTTTCATCACCCATATCAATATTTTTCTTGCACATGATTTGGTATTCTTTGCAAAATTAAGCTTTACATCATTTACTAAGCTCTGGAGCAACTTTGCAAAGTGCACAGTCTATTTGCCTTTAGTAAATCAACCCCTAGGTGTTGAAATTAATTTCAGTTATCAAGTAGGATTGAGGTCAGGGCTCTGTGAAAGACATTTTAGTTCCTTCCCACCACTTGTCAAACCACGTTTTTATGGTGAAAGTTTTCTACACTATGGCACAGTAATGCTGGAACAGGAAAGGATCTTTCCCAAACAGTTACCATAATGGTGCACAATTGTCTATGTAGCCACCACTCTGCCTTAACCACTTCGCACCCAGGCCAATTCTGACATTTCTCTTCTACATGTAAAATTCATAATTTTTTTGCTAGAAAATTACATAGAACCCCCAAACATTATATATGTTTTTTTTAGCAAAGACCCTAGAGAATACAATGGCGGTTGTTGCACAGTATTTGCGCAGCAATTTTTTGAACACGTCTTTTTCAGAAAAAAAAACAGTTTCATGCTTTAAAAAAAAAAAGTAAGTAGTAAATAGATATCCAACATGTCGCGCTTCAAAATTGCACACCATTTTCATATGTGGGCGGGACTTACGTATGCGTTCGCTTCTGCGTACGAGCTCACGGGGACAGGGGCGCTTTAATATTTTTTTTTATTATTGTTAATTTTATTTTTATTTTTTTAGTTTGACACTTTAAAAAAAAAATTGTATTACTTTTATTCCTATTTCAAGGAATGTAAACATCCCTTGTATTAGGAATATGGCACGATTGGACCTATTTACAGTGAGATATGGGGTCAGTAAGACCCCACAATAAGACCCCACATCTCACCTCTAGGCTGGGAAGCCTAAAATAAAAAAAAGCGATCCTGGCTTCCCAGCCAAAGCGGTGCCGTTAATTTGAATGCAGAGGCCGGGTGTGACGTCATAACATCACCGCTATGATTGTTCTTATGGTGCAGGGAATCGCCGGCTGAAAATGCCGATATCTGAATGATGTCTGTAACCTCAGGCATCATTCAGATATACCACCACAAAGCCCACGACGTCATATGACGTAGCTTGGGCGTCAAGTGGTTAAGCTACTTTCACACTGGGGCTGGGGGGAGGTTTGCGGATTACCGCTGTAATGGTGGCGCTTTTCGGCCACTAGTGAGGCACTTTTAACCCCCTCTAGGGGCCGAATAAAGTGTTTGAAAGGGCCTGAAAAGCGCAGCTGCCAAAGCGTTTTGCAGGCACTTCGGCAGCTGTGTCTATTGATTCCAATGGCAGGGGCCGAAAGATGCTGCTTGCAGGACTTTTCCTAACGCGCTTTCACACTGGGGCAGCAGGGGAGGCGTTTTTCAGGTACTTTACAGGCGCTATTTTTAGCCCAAAAGCGCCTGAATATGTGTGAAAGGGGTCTTAAAGAGGAGGTCCACCCACCCATGCAATATGTTTAGCCAGCAGCTAATAATAGGACACTTACCTGTCCTGGTGTCCAGCGATGTCGGCACCGCAGCTGATGTTTCCATCAGCTGTCGGGTGCTGCCGCCGCCATTGCCGGTAAGGGAATCCGCTTCATGCCTGGTCCTTACTGCACATGCACTGCTGACATAATTCACCACAGCCCAGTCTCCTGTTCAAAGACAGGTACCCACTCCCCTGAAAAAGTGCCAAATATGTGGTACGGGGGGGGGGGGGCGGGGGGGGGGAGACAAATGAGCACGGTGAAACTCCGCTTTAAGCAGGAGAGTATATTAAATTTAGTACTGTCTAGCTGTAACCCGCTAGTGTTACATGCCAAACCCCCCCCCCCCTAAGATATATGAGCATTATGTGTTAGCAAACCTCGCCCCCCCCCCCCCCAGAAAAGATAATTGAGCTCTAATTTGCATGCTTACCCCCTAAGCATAAATTCCTCCACAAATCCACTCCCCTATGGAATCCCCCTCCCAGTACAAATCTTTACCCCCCATCCCCTTCCTAGCTCACACCCTCTTTCTCCTCAAGTCCCCCAGCACACATAACCCCCCCCCCCCCCAAAAACACTCCTCCTAGCACAAATCGTCTACTCCTCAATTCCCCCTTTCCCAAAGTACACCCCCACTCCAAATCCCCTCTCCCAGCACAAATCCCCCCTCTACAAATTTCCCCTCCTAGTACAAATACCCCCAATCATCGCTAATGGCACAAAGTCCCACCCCCCTCCCCAAAATGCCCCCTCCTAGCACAAATCTCCTTCCTCCTCTACCATATCACCTCTTCTAGCACAAACACCCCAAAACTCTCTTCCTAGCAGAAAACCTCTTCCTCCATGCCCTCACCCAGCACAAATCTCCTACTCCCCATTCTCCTCGTGGCACCACCCCCTCCATTTCACATGATACCACAGTGCCCAGGGCAGCCACCCCTCCTGCTCAACCCCTTGTCCCAGGCTTGTCTGGAGCATCTGCCCTCACAGAGTGCAACTGCACTTTACAAAGTGCACAGTCTATTTGCCTTTAGTAAATCAACCCCAATGGATCTGGGGCCTGAAGATTTGTGTCCTTCTCTGGCCACCCACTATGAGATCTGTTACCAGTGGTGCATGCTAGGGAAAGATAAATATTTGGGTTAACCTTTAGAAAATTATTGTTTACATCCAGGCTTAGGACTGGGTTGGAGTGGCATCGGTCAGGCCTGCTTCTTTGGGAGGGCTATAAGTGTTTGAAGGTCAAGCCTATGTCAAGGTCTGGAGCTGTCCTGCCTGGAATGGTGAAAGCTATACTCAAGCTGGAGTACTAGGGAAAAGGATCTCTGCCAGGGTAGGTGTCCTAGATAGCTGTGAGCAGCTTGGAGCCTCTCAGAGGACTGGTAACTTGCTTGGAGAATGGATAGAGCCCTCTGCTTATCAGCCAAGGTACTGCTAAATTACAGAAATGCCAGAGTAGGCTTAAAGGCACATATTCTAAAAATCTGGAAGTGGATTGTACAATCTGTGCAGAACTGTACTCTGGATATCTGGAGGCCTAAACCCTCTCTCCTTTTGATCAAAGTGATTGGTGCCCAATATCTTACATCCCCTACTTTTCACCTTGGACTCAGCCCTGCGTTGAAATAATAGCCCAAACTATCTCTGGGGGTCCTAATATGCCTGTGGGGGTCAGGCGGGTGCTATATTTAAGAGGTCTTTGTATGGTGAAACATTAACAGTGCCCTTCACTGGAAACACCTGAATTTAATCGTTTAGTGGAGTGTTAACACACTCTTTGTCATATAGAATATTATTTAGATTTGAGTGGGCATTTTCACCTGAATCACCCGCTGGCTTTCTTTTTGTCCCAGCGCATTTCTATAGAAAGCACTATTTCAATGCATATTGTCATATGCAACATCTTCAAGGTCAAACCAAATCTTACATCTTAGACAGTACATAGAGATCTGAATAACAATTGTTCTATGTGTCTTGCTTCACTATGTTTCCAGTGACTGGTGTGGACGAGGTCTCCAGCAAGCAAAGTAAGAACTCTATATTTACATATATGTTCTACAGCATTTGGGCCGGAGGATCAGCATTACAGACATTACAGACTAACATAACAGTGATCATTACTCCCGATGACAGGGAGCAGTAGAAACCTGTCATGTCACTAGGCAGAATGGGGAAATGCCTTGTTTACATAGGCATCTCCCTGTTCTGTGGCTCTGTGACATGATTGTGGGATACCGGCAGACATCGGGTCCGTGGGACCGGTGGGCATGGTCATGCTGTACGCCGGGGGCGCGTGCCTGCTAGCCCTGCCAATTAAAACGGACGTACAGGTACGCACATTTGTCCACTGCTGCCACATTGTGCCAACGTATATCGGCATGCAGCGATTGGCAAGTGGTTAAAAAAGGTAAGTGGTTTGTTAGCGATCCTGCCACTGTCGAACTGTCAGTGGTGATATGCCTCTCAATTAACAAATAAAGTTAGAAAAAAAAAAGCAAAATAAGGGGGTTGATTTACTAAAGGCAAACAGACTGTGAATTGTGTAAGTGTAGTTGCCCCAGAGCTTAGCCACATGCCGACCGGCACATGCCGATATACGTCAGCAGAATGGCATGGACAGGCAAATGGGCGTACAGGTACGTCCCTCTAAATTTGATGGCATGCCATTGTTTGCGTGAGTCTGATTGCGGGTCCCCCAGATACCCACGATTGTGTCACGGGAAGGAAGAACGGGAAGATGCTAATGTAAACAAGCATCTTCACATTCTGCCTAGTGACAGTGTCATACACAGCCCCCCCCACAGTTAGAAACACTCCCCAGGGCTCACTTAACCCCTACACTGCCACCTAGTGGTTAACCCCTTCACTGCCAGTGTAATTTACACAGAAATCAGTGCATTTGTATAGCAGTGATTGCTGTATAAATGACAATGGTCCCAAAAATGTGTCAAAAATGTCTGATGTGTCCGCCATAATGTAGCAGTCACAATAAAAATCGATGTTCACTGCCATTACTAGTAAAAAAAAAAATATTAATAAAAATACCATAAAACTATTTTGTAAACGCTATAACTTTTGCGCAAACCAATCAATAATTGCTTATTGCCATTTTTTTACCAAAAATATGTAGAAGAATACGTATCGGCCTAAACTGAGGAAAAAATCGTTTTTTTTAAATATATTTTTGGGGTATATTTATTATAGCAAAATGTAAAAAAAAATGTGTTTTCTTCAAAATTGCTGCTATTTTTTTGTTTATAGCGCAAAAAATAAAAACCGCAGAGGTGATCAAATACCACCAAAAGAAATCTCTATTTGTGGGAAAAAAAGGACGTCAATTTTTTTTAGGAGCCACGTCGCACGACCGCGCAATTGTCAGCGATGCCGTGCCGAATCGCAAAGTGCTCTGGTCTTTGGTCTGCAAAATGGTCTGGGGCTTAAGTGGTTAACTTGGTCAGAAATACCAAATCACATGCAAGGAAAATTTTAAAAACAGCATTCTTGTTGCACATGATTGGCTGATGCAAGACAACAGAATTTCACCTTATTTACTAAGCCCTGGAGTAACTGCACTTGCAAAGTGTGCAGTCTTTTTTCCTTTAGCAAATCAACCCCATTGCTTCCTTTTTTTCCTCATTTGTCAGCCTATAATAATAATAAATCTTAGAAGGGTATTTATAAAAAAAAAATAATAATTGAACAAAAGCTTTAAATGTCAATTCACAGCAGTGTAAAAAAATCTTAGCAAGGCAAATTAGTCAGCGTTGTTGTCAAGTTAACTAATGTTGCTAAATTTGGTCTTAGTATGAAAAATGTTTTATGTTCAGTTATAGGTTTAACCGAACGCAACACAACTACTGACCACTAGAGGGGGAAGTCCACAAGGAAAGATGAGAGCTGATGGTCTGTTTATTAGAACCAATCCCATCCTCTCCTTATCCTCTCCTTATTGTACAGCATGGGGTCACTCTGCATCCAGCTCAGCAAATCTGCCCTGATGTAGGATATCTACATACTGGCCACTCTTAAAACTGTTCTGTATCCCCCTCTTAACACCTATAATTACTAACCTATGTAAGAAAGATGTACAGTATCTCACAAAAGAGAGTACACCCCTCACATGTTTGTAAATATTTTATTATACCTTTTCATGTGACAACACTGAAGATATGACACTTTGCTACAATGTAAAGTAGTGAGTGTACAGCTTGTATAACAGTGTAAATTTATTGTCCCCTCAAAAAAACCTCAACACACAGCCATTAATGTCTAAATCGCTGGCAACAAAAGTGAGTACACCCCTAAGTAAAAATCTCCAAATTGGGCCCAAAATGTCAATATTTTGTGTGTCCACCATTATTTTCCAGCATTGCCTTAACCCTCTTGGGCATGGAGTTCACTAGAGCTTCACAGGTTGCCACTAAAGTCCTCTTCCACTCCTCCATGATTACATCACGGAGCTGGTGGATGTTAGAGACCTTGCGCTCCTCCACCTTCCATTTGAGGATGCCCCACAGATGCTCAATAGGGTTTAGGTCTGGAGACATGCTTGGCCAGTCCATCCCCTTTACCCTCAGCTTCTTCAGCAAGGCAGTGGTCATCTTGGAGGTGTGTTTGGGGTCGTTATGTTGGAATACTTCCCTGCGCCCAGTCTCCGAAGGGAGGGGATCATGCTCTGCTTCAGTATGTCACAGTACATGTTGGCATTCATGGTTCCCTCAATGATCTGTAGCTCCCCAGTGCCGGCAGCACTCATGCAGCCCCAGACCATGACCCTCCCACCACCATACTTGACTTGGTTCATCTACCCCCCCCCCCCCCCCCCCCACAGTGCCCACAGCTTATAAACCTTCTTTTTACATTAAAATATTGCCAGTATATTCCTTTTTGACTAATCTGTATACCACGGTCAGTGATAAACTGCAGTTTCTCCAGTGCTGAGCGTTCAGGTAGGAGAATTTGCACTTTTTTTTAAATTACATTTTTTTTTTTTCTGCATTTTAGTGTAAATATGAGATCTGAGCTCTTTTTGACCCCCAATCTCATATTCAAGAGGTCCTGTCATGCTTTTTTTCTATTACAATGTTTACATTCCTTGTACTAGGAATAAAAGTATGTTTTATGTGCCCAGTCCCACCAAGCTAGCGTGCAGAAGCGAAAGCATACGTGAGCAACGCCCACTATGAAAACAGTGTTTAAATCACACATGTGAGGTATCGCTACAATCTTTAGAGTGAGAGCAATAATTCTAGCCCTATACCTCCTCTGCAAAACATGCAACCTGTAGAATTTTTTAAACATCGCCTATGGAGATTTTTAGTGGAAAATCGCAATTTTGAAGCGTGACATGTTGGGTATCGATTTACTCAGAGTAACATTAGCTTTCACAATATAAAAAACAATTGGGTTAACTTTACTTTATTTTTTAATTTAAAAAAGTGTATTTTTTCCCCAAAAAAGTGTGCCTCTAATACCGCTGCGCAAATACGGTGTGACAGAAAGTATTGCAACGACCGCCATTTTATTCTCTAGGGTGTTAGAAAAAATACACATATACTGTTTGGGGGTTCTAAGTAATTTTCTAGCAAAAAAAAAAAAGTTTTTAACTTGTAAACAACAAATCTCAGAAAGAGGCTGCAGGCAGTTTGAGCACTTGAATTTGACCTGGTACCTGCCTCTTGCAGTCCCTGTACAGCAGACCTCAGACTGAGGGAGGGAGAAACAGCACAAGGAGTAAAGCTGTTGTGCTGCATGGCAAGGAGCCTGCTGACAAAGCAGAGTGACAGGGAGATGAGCTCTTCAGTACGCTGCTTCTCTATTCATTGTCCAATCACAGGCTGAGTGATGGACAAGACCTGTAATTGTTACTAAACTGGAGCAGAGAAAAAAACAGGACTGTATGACGTGGCGGAGCTATGTAATTCTAAAAATTGTATGGAAACAAATACAAATCCTTTGTCAGGTAAATCAACTTCCCTAAATGTGTTCCAGCTGTATATTTTCTTTCCTGGAGTTCATTTATAAGAAACTTATACATTCTTCAGCCCTGGTTCACATTGATGCGATTTGGCATGCCAAATCGGCGGCAATTGCCGGCAATGATACAGTCCGAACTGGTGTGATGCCACATTTGCGGCACCGCACCGAATCCCAAAAGTAGTTTCTGTACTATTTTTGGTGATTTTCGGGGTGCAATTTCCATTGACATCTGTGCATGAAACCCGCACAGATGTCTCTGAAATCGACTCCCAAAATCGGGACTGACATGCGGGAATGAAATTGTGAGTTCACCTGAACTTGCATGATTTTATTCCCGTAGTCAGTGAGAACCAGGGCTCAAAGCAGTAGTAAAGCCTGCTTGGTTATTTTTTTTATTTTTTTTATCACAGTCAAAGTTTATTGAAAGCTTACAATTACAGGGGGTGATTTTTACCTCTAAATAAGCCTATAATAAGACTTACCTGTAGGTAAAATGAATATCTCCTAAACCTGCCCTGTTTAGGAGATATTCACCCTGCATGCAGCCGCTGACGTCAGCAAAGCATGCGCTCTGAAGGTCCAGCTTACCATGCCAGCACTTCTGAGCTTCTTACCAAAACCAAGGGCTTTCGCGCGCATGCTCAGGAGTGACGGCATCACGGTTCTGGCCAATCACAGCACCAGAGCCCGTGATCCCAGAAGAAAGGACGGGGGAAGAGGTCAGCCCTCTCAGCGGTGACTGGGTGCCGCTGAGAGGGCTTCGATCTAAGGTGAGTATATCATAATGTTCTAGTATGCGATACATACTAGCACATTATGCCTTTGTCTTTTCCCTAGGTTTACTGCTTTAAGTGCTTGCTATGCCATATACTTTCATTATCTAACAGCCATCTGTATGTCACTAAAGTAATTTAGCCTCACTGGTTAACAACTGCTCCTTGGCCACAAAAGGAGTGCATTGCTTTCAGTACATCAGATCTGACTTGTAGACTTGTACAGGCAGTGAAGAATAGTAAAGCGCAGCCACCGTGCCAAGTTGGGAACGGGGTGATGGGTAGAAATGGTGTCTCCCATGTGCATGTCTAATTACAAATGAAGTTCACAAAATATTAACATATATGTTTTTTTTACAGAACGCAGATTCATATATATATATATATATATATATATATATATATATATATATATATATATATATATATACAGTTTATACTGTATGTAATGAAAAAATACAAAGGCTAGTTTCCTATATATTAGAAATAAATGATGGACAGCTGTAGAGCGCCGAGGGATAGAGGGATTTGGGTCAGAACAGTCAGGGACTATAGTCAAGGTTTTGCTTTCATATGAGACTTTAAAAAAAAAGTCAATGCCTTCTACTTACGTCACTGATGAATTCGCTGCATTTCTTAGCAAATTCAACATTTCTGTCTTCCAGGACGGGCTTGGGGAAGAACTGAAAAAGAAAAATCACAGATTATTTTTACAGCTAATGACGACGCTAAGATCCAGGAAATGTCAGACAATTACCCTTTCCTCGCCATCGCTGTCATCTGCCCCCGAGTCGATAATAATTGGGATTTTCATCTCTAAAGATTAAGTCCTGAATATAGGTATCTGTATGATACAGAAGCGGGGTGGAGGTGCAGTGCTGTGTGGCAGGCTGGAACAATGGGCTAAGTAATGACTGGTGTCTGGTTAGTTGGGCTTATCAAGCGCCCGGCCCCTATATGGTGCTGGACGGTCTTATCACAGCAGCTCCATGATAGTGAGCAGGACAGGGTACTTGTCAGCCTGGTAGAATGCAGTCAGTTATTTTCTACTGATAATTTATATTTAGATGGTCGATTACAGCACAATGGTCTCCTACATAAATCCGTACTATAAACATTCTCATTCATATTATTTTTTAAACCTCACCCCCCCCCCCCCCAATAAATAAACATAATCAGTGTGCATGTATCTCTTTTAATATTACTTCTTATTAAAGTATATGTAAAAGCAGAATGAATGACATTTCATTTGATAAAAACACTTTGTGTAAGACACTTACCATGCTTTTTTTTTCATAAACATTTTTTTTATTTTATTTTTGTCCTTTTTTGTATTTCAGCCTTACTGATTTCCTCCAGCCTCCTTTACCCACATCCTATCTACATACTCTCACTCCAGCAAAAGTATTACCTGCTACACACTACAGTGTGTACACAGCTCCGGTCAGAGCCACTGTACTACCCTGTTTCCCCTAAAATAAGACCTAGCGTGAGTGTCGGTGATGGCTGCAATATAAGCCCTACCCCCCAAATAAACCCCACCCTCTTTCCCCAAAAATAAGCCCTACCCTGAGAATAAGACATAGAAGGACTTTAACTAGGGCTTATTTGGGGGGTAGGGCTTATATTGCAGCCATCGTCGACAATCACGCTAGGTCTTATTTTAGGGGAAACAGGGTAACTATGCGGGGTTAGTCCAGTGAGCTCCCCCGCTGAGCTGTTTTGTTCTGACTCCCCCCCCCCCGCCAGAACACTCCGATCAGCGCTCTCTGCCATTGGCTAAGAGTGCTGATCGGGTGTCAGTTGGCTGCTTGTTTTCCAGCATGCTCATCCGACAGAGGCTGGGCCAAACCTCAGAATGTCGGCAGGTATTTTTTATGTCTTCCGACATTCTGTCCATGTGTACAGGGCCAAGTGATTGTAAAGGCTCGTTTTTTGTTTTTGTTAAAACAACAAGCATGTCATACTTACCTCCACTGTGCAGTTCGCTTTGCACAGAGTGGCCCCCGATCCTCCTCTTCTTGGATCCCCCAGCTTCTCCCTGCTGTATAACCCCCTAGGAAAAGCATTCTCCTGGGGGGTTACCTTGCGGGCTCGTTCCAGAGTCCAGCATTTGCATGCATAGACAGAGAATGCTGGACTCGGCCCTGCCCCCCAGCGCCTATGTCATTGGATTTGATTGACAGCAGCAGGAGCCAATGGCTGCACTGCTATCAATCTATCCAATCAAGAGCCAAGAACCCCGGGCAGGGAGGTCCAGTGCGTCTCTGCCAAGGGATCGAAGTAAAACGGGGGGGGGGGGGGGGCTGGGGTGTTGCTGCACTACAGAAGTGCATTAAGTTGAAAAAAAAGAAGGATTTACAACCTGGCTAGATGAAAAATTAAAAAGCTGGTCATATACTTGTAGATTTTTGAACAAACAAGCATTTTTATAGAAAAATTTGCATCATTATTTTCGATGGCATGACAAATGTCATTCCAAATTACTTTAACGTCCTTAGCGGTGTTCCCGAGTGTGGCTCGGGTGGATTTTCAGTACCAAATGCGATAAACCCGAGCCACACTCGGGATCGCATTGCAGGATCCAGGCAAAGTTACATACCTTGTCCCCGGGATCCTGCAATGTCTCCCTGCTGTGCGTGTGAGCCATGTCTCGCTCGATTCATCACAGTGCCAGGCTCCGTTCCCTGCGAGCGTTGTGACGCACGGCGACGGAGCATGGCACCAAATTCAAAAGGTGAAAAACACACAATACATGCAGTACACTCTAATCTTACAGATTACATTACTGTATCAAACCATTTCACATCCATTTTGTCCCCAGTGCTTTGTCCAGTGTCCTGCATGCAGTTTTATATTATATATACTGTTCTTTCTGCCTGGAAACTTGAGATTGTCCATAGCAACCAAAAAGTGTCCCTTTACATCAAAAGCAGTTTTAGACCGTTAGACAGTTTTAGCGATATTAAATTAGAATCACTTGCAGAATTGAGCGATAGCGATTTGTGGGGAGATCCGTCATCAAACGCTGAAAGTAATAACAACGACAATTCTGCAACTGAGCAAATTTCAGTGTTTTTGATTTGATTACATTATTGAATAATTTTTCTTATTATTATATTATTATTTGTTATAATTCTTTATAGTTATTTATTATATTATAATTTATGATTTTGTGTTTCAAACTTTATCATACCCGAGTTGTCTACTAGACTCTGGTTTGGACAGATTTAAGTGTGTTATTGCTAAGAATTACAGGCCTACAATATAAAACGCCAAATTTCCATGCAAAACATTGTACCGCTTTGAGCATCAAAAATGTGAAATAATCATACCGCCAGGGAGGTTAAACAATATTTGCTTCTAACATTCAATTTTGGAGTGAATTGACCAAAAGAAAACCACCCTCAATGTTAGAAATTCATTTGTTTACGAAACATTTTCCGTCCTGTTCCTATAAACGTTCTCATCAGTGTGGTTGAAAATAAACATTGATTTGACTCCACTAATGATTTAAAGTTTGAACAAATGCTCTTAAAATTTAAATTTTTGAATGAAATTGTACTGGTGTATGGTCAGCTTTACACAGCTTTGGACTAGCTTCCCGATAGTGACAATAGTAAGCCATGCCTGTGTCAGAACGGCGACCATTGACGCATGCCACAGGGTGACAACACAAGTGCTCAGTAGGGAGATGGGGAGGGAATGTTGTCATCCTATAAACAGGAAATATCCTGAACAAGGCCTTTCATGGTGGGGTCACCAAGTGTGGGCTGCCAAACACACTGAACCACGCAAAAAGTAGTGCGCACTTGTATTATTTAGACACAGCTCTGGAGGAATGAGAAAAAGAAGCACAGCAAAAAGAAGAATTGTCAGGCCGGGGAAAGGGTAGTGTTAAATGTATTAGCATATTGCTTGTTCAATAACAAATTGAAGCCAAAATCCAACTTATACTTTATAATCTGTTATACCAAACAGTTTTTTTTTTCCTTTTGGGATAAAGGTTTTTACGTGAATACATAAAACCTGATCATTTTATTCACCACTGTCAGTGTTAAGTGGTTGGACTTTTCCATGTAAACTGAAACATTCTGCTGGAGATCTTGAGCTTATGAAACACAACAGACTTGCTGGCTAGATCACCAGATGAAAATAGAAAAAAGAAAGACTAAAAAGGAAAATAAGGTATCCATTAAACAAGTATTAGTAAGCTGCAATATAATAAATGTTTGCCTCCCGCAGCTCTTACCGGGCCTCCTGTTCCACCGGAAGGTCGATCACCAATCTGATGCCTCCGGTGGCTAGGGACAGACTGGATTGAAGCCTTAAGCTTCTTCATTCCAGTCTCCTGAATGTAAACAGGGAAGCGACATCATGACGTCACTTCCCGTTTACTCGGCTGCCTGGCGCTGGTTTTAAAAAAAAATACAGTATTCAGAATCGCTGAAAATGGTGATCTGAATACTTTGAAGTGCAAAGGAGGGATTGGAGGTCTTTTAAACCCCTGATCCCTCCATAAAGAGTACCTGTCACCACCTATTACTGTCACAAGGGATGTTTACATTCCTTGTGACAGCAACAAAAGTGATCAAAAATATATATTTTTTAAAACAATTTATTAATATTAAAATAAATAAAATAAATAAGAATTTTTTTTTAAAGCGCCCCCGTCGACGCGAGCTTGCGCAGCAAAGAAAACACATACGGAAGTCACGCCCGCATATGTAAACGGTGTTCAAATCACACACGTGAGGTATCGCCGCGAACGTCAGAGCGAGAGCAATAATTTTAGCACTAGACCTCCTCTGTAACTCTAACCTGGTAACCGTAAAAAAAAAATTTAAGCGTCGCCTATGGAGATTTTTAGATACCGTAGTTTGTCGTCATTCCACGACTGCGTGCAATTATAAAGTGTGACATGTTTGGTATCTATTTACTCAGCGTAACATCATCTTTCACATTATACAAAAAAATTGGGCTAACTTGTTTTTTAAAAATTCATGAAAGTGTCCCTTTTCCCAAAAAGTTGCGTTTAAAACACCGATGCACAAATACTGTGTGACATAAAATATTGCAACAATCACCATTTTATTCTCTAGATTCTCTGTTAAAAAATATATATAATATTTGGGGTTTCTAAGTAATTTTCTAGCAAAAAATACGGATTTTAACTTGTAAACACCAAAAGTCAAACATAGGCTTAGTCATGAAAGGGTTAATACCACTTTAACCCCCCTGACGGTATTCCCGAGTCTGACTCGGGGTGTATTTTTTATACCAAGAGCGGTATCCCCGAGTCAGACTCGGGACTGCATCGCTGGATCCAGGAGGAGGATTACTTACCTTCTCCCTCGGATCCAGCGTTGTCTCCCCGCTGTACGAGCGAGCCGTGTCTCGCTCGATGCATTACATCGCCGATCTTCGTGCCGTGCGAGCGTTGCGACGCACTGGCACGGAGATCGGCGCCAAATTCAAAAAGTGAAACAAACAGTAAACATACAGTATAATGTAATCTTACGGATTACATTGCTGTATGTAAATATTTCACATCCCCGTTGTCCCTAGTGGTCTGCCCAGTGTCCTGCATGCAGTTTTATATAATAAAAACTGTTCTTTATGCCTGGAAACTGGAGATTGTCCATAGCAACCAAAACTGTCCCTTTACATCAAAAATGATTTTAGACCAGCTAGAAAACAGCGATAATAAATTGGAATCACTCGCAGAATTGAGCGATAGCGATTTGTGGGGAGATCCGTCATCAAATACTGAAAAGTAATGACAGTGACAATTCTGCAACTGAGCAAATTTCAGTGTTTTTGATTTGATTACATTATTGAATAATTTTTATTATTGTTATATTATTATTTGGTACAATTATTTATAATTATTTATTATATTATAATTTATGATTTAATTTTTCAAACTTTATCATACCCGGGATGTCTGCTAGACTCTGGTTTGGACAGATTTAAGAGAGTTATTCCTAAGAATTGCAGGACTACAATATAAAACGCCAAATTTTCATGCAAAATAATGGTACCGCTTTTAGCACCTAAAATCCGAAATAATCGTACCGCCAGGGAGGTTAATGGCACCCACGCACGTCTCGTTTCACGTGTTGAAGATTGAGCAAAAACATTACGGGGTTGATTTACTAAAACTAGAGTACAAAATCTGGTGCAGCTCTGCATAGAAACCAACCGGCTTCCAGGTTCTTTTGTAGATGAATAAGCCAAAGTTAGAAGCTGGTTGGCTACTATGCACAGCTGCACCAGATTTTGCACTCCCCCTTTTAGTAAATCAACCCCTAAATGTTTATTAATTATGCAGTCTTTAATTAATAAGGATTAAAATTACTATATTTTAGCAGTTATACTGTGAGCCTAAAGCACACCTCTCAGTAACTTTAAATTTTTGCAATAAAAAAGAAGTATGGGTCTAAAAACAAAAAAAACAAAACAAAAACATTTATACTCACCTAGGTGAATGCAGCATCGATTTAATACTGCATCTATCCACTGCCACTTCTAAGACTGAGAACTGTCAGTTACCGCTCTGCACTCTGCTCCTCCAGTGCTCACTGGAGGTACAGGCTGTGAAAGGGGCAGGTGCAGTTGGCTCAGTCTCTCAGCGGCTTGCTGATAGGCTGAGCCAGCTGCCGGTCCAGGCATCTGGGTGTATCCCGAGTGTAAAGTTGGGATCGATCAAGAGCCTGGACAGGCTATGGAGTGCATAATGTACTGCACACCTGTGATCCCCAGGAGAAGTACCATCAAAATAGCTTTGGCTATACCTCTCCTTTATTAAATTCCTGTCATCATTTTTCATAAAAGCCCCACCTTTTTAAAAAAAAGCTCCAATCAAGTGATTTTTGCCTAGACTAAGATGATGTCATCAGTCTGCTGCAGGCAGGAAGAAGCAGTCTCTCTCCCAGTCTTCACTCTTCAGTGTCCCTGCCCCCCCCCCCTTTTTCTTACCTGAGCCTGATTTGATCCAGCGATGTACATGAGCACAGCAGCTATACCTGCCGTCGCTCTCCTCATTGGATCAAAAGCTGTGACACGGGGCAGGGCTGAGTCCTGCTGTCTGTATCAATGGATGCAGCAGCAGGAGTCCCGCATGGACGCCCCCATGGGCACCCAATGAAGAGGAGGGACCTGGAGCGCTAGCGGGGGACCCCAAAAGAACAGGATCGGGGGTTGCTCTGTGCAAAACCATTGCACAGAGCAGGTAAGTATAGGCACGTTTGTTATTTTAAAAAAAATTGAAAGTTTGCAACCACCGATCCTCCATTAAGCCAGCATCTCAGTCTAGGTATAAATGCCGAACAAAGATGGCTCTGTCTTTCTGGAGAGAAAATAAGATGAAGGCGTTGTTGGGGGGAGCACTGTGATCTCTGTGAGAGATAATAAGTATGCTTACAAATAATATGCATGCCCTAAACATAAAAGATATATCTCCTGTTACCTCCACTAGGTTCTTGTTTGTTTTGCGTGTCACTAATCCAGTATGAGCTTTCGCAAGAAAAAAAAAAAGATTAAAAGTTGTGAATTGCCCAGAAAATGGCTGAGCGGGCACAGCAGCGGGTATGAATGATATCAAGGAACGCAGCGGCTCTCTCCGAGATAAACTTGGCATGGAAGGAAGGACAGAGGCCATTCAAATGAAGCATGCACTGCAGAAAAACAGAGCACTTGAACGGTGCATAACTCATCCTCCGAGTGGCCAGCAGCACTTCAAAGCAGGTTAATATTTAATATGGTAAATAAATTTTCCGCCTAGCCAGAACATTTCCAAAGAACCAATTTAAAGACTCTGCTTTTTTATCCACTTTTTGTAGTAGTAGAATTTTTTAGAAAGAAAAGGTCTAATAATGCCTAGAATGAACATCATTTATAAACAAAACAAAGCACTGAAAGGGCTCATTTACACGTGCGGCCTGGGAAGGGGGGGGCAATTTTACCACCACCCACTTGAACACAGACACGCAGCCGCTTAGAGCTGTACATATGCCATGGCAAAAATTAAATAGCATGGCACAATCAGCAGAGTTACCGCCCACCAAACGCGATTGCCATGCAATGGTGTGGCATTTACAGGGTTAAATCATGCAGCAAGGAGGTGACATATCATCTCCCTACTACCTGTGAAATGCCTCTGAGAAGCGATGCATCGCAGGTGCGCTTTTCAGAAGGTTGGCAAGGGCTGCCGCACTTGGACCGAGCTCCAGTGGTGTATCATCCATAATGTGTGTGGTGCACACTGGCCCCAAGGGAGGGGGGCCCCACTGTGCCCTCAAACATTGCACAACATGGTCTGGGAAAGGAAGCAGGCTGCGCAGAACAGTTAACCCTCTGTCTGGTGGGGCCTAGGGGAGCTGAACCTCACAGCTCCTAGCAGCATCTATACTAAGTAACCAGAAGGAGCTACCAAAGTGCTGGCTGGTTACTTGACAGCTGTTATCTGGAGAGGAAGAAATAGTTCATCTGATCCTCTCCCCCTGCCGATCCCCTATTGTCTGATCTCCTCCACACCACAAGCGCTAGAGCTGCAGCTAAGATTATTGTAGCGGCTTAGCGCTTGTGATGTGGAGGAGATCGGGCTCCGGGGGAACGACAGGAGGAAAGGATCAGATGAAACATTCTTTCCTCTCCAGATGACAGCTGTCAAGTAACCAGCTGGAGCTTCAGTAGCGTCAACTGGTTACATAGTATAGATGCGGCTGGCAGCTTTGGGATTCGGCTCCACTGGGCACCAGCTCCAGCAGGTGGGGCGGGGGTTAACTGTTATGTAACCCCTCTACAAATAATCCTAATTAGAGTTTAACAACCTCCCAACATTCTGTGACTATTGAGATTTATTTTTAACTTTAATATTAGGCTTTTTTTTGTATAAGGTTGTTGGGTTACATATTGGTCTTTACCAGGAGCTCCTACCTCAATTCTTACTGATTTCTGAGTTCCTTCTGATTTCTGAATTCTGCATCAATTCCTATGGATCTCTGAACTCTGCGTCACTTCCTACTGATCTCTGTGTCACTTCCTACTGATCTCTGCGTCACTTCCTACTGATCTCTGAGCTCTGCTTTACTTCCTACTGATCTCTGAGCTCTGCTTCACTTCCTACTGATCTGAGCTCTGCATCACTTCCTACTGATCGCTGAGCTCTGCATAACTTCTTACTGATCTCTGCGTCACTTCCTTCTGATTGCTGAGCTCTGCTTTACTTCCTACTAATCTCTGAGCTCTGCATCACTTCCCACTGATCCTTGAGCTCTGCATATCATTGATCTCTGAGCTCTGTGTCACTTCCTACTGATCTCTGACCTCTGCGTCACTTCCTACTCATCTCTGATCTCTGTGTCACGTCTTACTAATCTCCAAGCTCTGTGTCACTTCCCACTGATCACTCATCTCTGTGCCACTTTCTACTGATCTCCGAGCTCTGCATCACTTTCTACTGATCTTTCATCTCTGCTTAACATCCTATTTATCTCTGAGCTCTGTATCTCTTCCTACTAATCCCTAAGCTCTGCATCAATTCCTAATGATCATTGATCTCTGTGTCACTTTCTACTGATCTCTGACCTCTGCGTCACTTCCTACTAATCTCCGAGCTCTGCGTCACTTCCTACTGATCTCTGACCTCTGCGTCTCTTCCTACTGATCACTGATCTCTGAACCCTACAAGACTTTATACTGATCTCTGAACTCTGCATCACTTCCTACCGATCTCTTAACTCTGCATCACTTCCTACTGATCTCTGAGCTTTGCATCACTTCCCACTGATCCCCAAGCTCTGTGTCACTTACTACTGGTTTCTGAACTCTGAGTCACTTACCGTACTAATCCCTGATCTCTGTGTCACCTCCTACTGACTATGTACTATGACCACTCCCCCTTGTCAGGAACCAAGAATCAGAAGAAGACAGAACATTCAGTATAAATCACACCTGTTAATATAATATTAAAAAATGGTACAAATAGTAAACGGAGTCAAAACGTAGCCAGGGTACAGTAGCCAAAATGCGTAGTCAGAATAAGCCAGTACATCAGGAAGCCAGAGATCAGCCTGGTCAGTGGCAGCAGACAGCATCGGGAACCAGAAGGAATGTCAGCCAGGCAAGTCTTCAATAGGAACACAGTAGAGAGTTTCCAGATATGTTTGACTAAAGGCGAAGGTACCAAAGGAATGAACCAGGCAGTTTAAACAGCCAGAAGGGGCTGGATGACGAGCAGGAAATGATCACCAGGTGAGCCACTGTGGAACAATGGCTGCTGGTAATTAACTGAAAGCTATGCACTGAGAAGGGAGAGTTGAGCCCAGCCCTGACAACCCTATGGTATGGATCATGAGTTTAAATAAAAATACTTGTTTGCTACTATAGAGAGCAAAAGGTTTTTACTCTGTTGATACCTTTCATGCCAGCTATTCTGGGGGGAAAACAACAGGAATTAGCTGGAAAAAATGTATGTAGGCAGGTGCAAGTAGTCATCCCACCTGTAGGTAGCCTTGTACCATCACTGCATGGGAAGAGGGGTCTCATAAGAGAATTGGTCTCTTAGTTTTTGGTGAAAGAACCTTTTAAATGAGGGAAACCACATCATTTTAGGGACATCACTTAGTTTAGGGAGAGGTTCCAGGCAAACAGGGATAGCATAGGGAAGGCTCCCCCAACATGTCATTCACTTTGGTGATCGGTACAAGATTGTGGCGACATTGCAGGTTGCTGAAACCACTCTTCAGATACTCTTTCAAGGGACGTTACTGTAACTAAAGCCGTCCTTTGTGAGGTTTCGCTGAACTATTGTATCACGTACCAAGGGCTTGCCTATTGGTGATACTAATAAGCCAGTTCAAGGTCAATACAGAATATATCAGTGCACTATATACTGTGTGTGTGTGTGATTCCTCCCAAAAGGGTACCTCACTTAGGCTTCGCCTACATGTATCCTGGCCAATTAACTGCCTGAAATGATTCATAGCAACATGTTTCATTCCACTAGTACAACACCACTGGTTGCCATAGACAACCACAGATTTTTTGGTGGTCTGATATATCACAGATTGGTGACGAGCCATTGCAGCCTGCAGCAAAAACATGCAAGGTGGCCGTTCCAACTTCAGGCACTGCTTTAAATAAAACTGACACTTTGGAGTAGAATGAACCCTGAATTAATAGCCTCTTTACAAGCACACACAGAGAGTTATCGTAAGCCGCTATGTTGGTCCCTGGGCGGAGTGAGCTCTTTTTCCTTATGTGAGGCCTGCTGGGTTTCTGATTGCCTGCAGCAGCCTTAATCTAAACAACGACTGTAACCAATTTAGAGCGGAGAACGTGGAGGTCATTCCAAGCCAGCAGGTAGAGCGTATAACAAGAGCAGAGAGACAAATGCTGCCAAGAGTGAGGTAATGTTCCGGGCTGCATGACAAATTTACTGAATTTATGGGATGGCGATATAGTGCTGGTGCGAAATGGGTCAGACTATGAATATAACAGATATTAAATATTAACAATTCAAAATAAATTCATAATACTGTATTTCATCAGGATACATAAAATTGGGCTAAGGGGCAACTCTCCCCAAACCTTTGTTTCAATTTCAGGTGGAATCTGTTTGCCTATATTCTTAGATTTTCCCCAGTAGTCTGTGTCTGTGATTCTCATAGGGCTTATTTACATGTGCGGCTATACTGCCAACCCTTGAAAAGCGATCAGCAGTGGATTGCTTTTTGGAGGGTGTTTGGCAGGCAAAGAGAAGGGGATATGTCTCTCACCACCTGCTTTAACTCTCAAAATTCCGCACCACTGCACTGCGACCATGTGCATTGCAAGCAGCTACAGAGCGGTCCCCCTCCCATCGCATGTAAACAAGTCCTTAATCTGGACCTTTACAAAGCCAATTTTTATTTTTGGATTGCAAAAACACACAGCTTGTAGGCTGGTGCAGTCTGTACTCCCCACTACAAGTGGTGCTCAACTGAAGCGGCAATGCAGACGGGGAAGGAAGTTGTGAGGAACTTGGTTACTCTATGACTTCCTGTGGTCACAAGGAGACAGCTGTCCGATTGGACACTGATGCCCTATGTGACTCCAGCAGCCACCTTGGAACAGGCAGAGTCCTGGGTTTGGCATGCTTTATGTGGCTAGTGTAGGTACAGGTTCCCCATCTGCCAGGGATAGTATTTAGAGGTAGGGAAAGGTTTCCAGAAGAATAGGGATTCTGTAGGGACTTTGTCTATCTCGCTCCAGGGAGCATTTCCTTTTGGGTGTGGACCGGCCAGGCCACATTCCGCTCCTCAATGCAGACACTGCTGGCATCTTCAAGTCTTCAAACCGCTGTCACAGTTCCTAAGTGGCTCCGAACAGGTGTGCTTACTCACCGGGCCTGATAGAGTTGTGTTGAACTTTTCTACAATATACTACTATTGCCTAACTTGGGCTCTGTGTGTTTACTGCCTGCCACACCACGTTGCACCTTGCTCACAAGCTGAAGGCACTACTATGCACAAAGGGTGAAGTTATAGCAAGACGTCAGCTTGGGGCAGGAGCGGTGGTGGTCAGCAGTGGAGGGCTCTGAGGGAGGCACAGTCCACAGGGTCAAGGCGCATCTCTTCTGGGCAGCTGGGTTACCGTAATCAGTCCTCGGCTTCACTGCAAAGCGTGGCCCAGGGACCTGCCTAAAACCTCAATATAGTGAGGCATCACAAGTTTCCATAGGGATGTGTGTGCTCCTGCCTTGCCTTATGGTCTATAGGTGTCATTGACCCTGTATGTGAGGAAGAGAGCTGATAGGAGGGCTTGGGCTATGCTCTTCTCCTATTCAAATGCACAAATGAGAAAAAGCCGGTTCCATGCTTTGCAACCTGGCTTGAAGATTATAATGTATTGCATACTGGTGGTTCCATCTCCATGTAAGATCCCCCTTCCATAACACTGCAAGCCACAGTGCTAAATACTTAGAATGCACATAGCTGGACTGATTACTGCAATCAGTGCTTCCAATCTAACCATGAATTATAATCAGGCTAACTGTGACCTTCTTTGGAATGATAATAAACTGCTTCCAGCTGTCTATACAGAAGACACAAAGGTCACAGTAGCACACATATGATAAACGTAGTGGGTCATAGCGATGAGTAGTCAATTCAAAGGCAGGAAGACATCTCCCAGCATGTTGCCCTTTGCCCTTTGCCCTGCCTTATCTCCCATACCTGCCCATTTTACAAGCAATAATGCTTACATCTGTAGAAATCAATGTAAAAGGTCAGTCCAACCAAAAGTGATATGTTAATAATCAGTGGAACCTGGTGGGCTAAGCCCCTTAGTGCAGTGCTGAATTCTTTAACAAGATCTACCTGTCGCATAGGTGTTTGTACGGGGTGTGCCAGTTGTGCCTGGGCACACCCTAATCACCCCGTGTGGCACAGATTCCCCTGCTGCCTGGGCTACTGTGTCCATTCATAACTGAAGCATAGTAAACTGTGTTTACTATTTGTTGGTGTGTGAATGAACAGGAAACAGCTCAGCACGGAGCACTTCCCATTCATTCATTGTCCAGTGCAGCTGCGGCTGTAGAGAAAGGGACTGGGGAATCTCTGTCCTCGGTATCTTTCTCAAAAGTGATACATCAGGGGTCAAGTCCCCCAACGGGATCCTAAGACATTTTTTTTTAACCACTTGACAACGGACACTTAAACACCCTTCCTAACCAGACCAATTTTCAGCTTTCGGTGCTCTCACACTTTGAATGACAATTACTCAGTCATGCAACACTGTACCCACATGAAATGTTTGTCCTTTTTTTCACACAAATAGAGCTTTCTTTTGGTGGTATTTAATCACAGCTGGGTTTTTTATTTTTTGCGCTATAAATCAAAAAAGACTGAAAATTCAGTAAAAAAAAAAAATTCTTTCTTTCTGTTAAAATGTATTGCAGAGTATTGGCGATTATTGGCAGAGTATTGGCAGAGTATTGCAGTGTTGCAGAGTATTGGCAGAGTATTGCACAGTGTTGCAGAGTATTGGCAAAGTATTGCACAGAATGGGCGGAGTACTGTCACTGAGCAGCGCTGTGGGCACTACACATCCAGCCCAAATTGCTGCTGCCACCTCTCCCCCTCTCCCCTCTCACTGTACCAATCAGTACACAGAGGGGAGGGAGGAACTGGCGTCATGACATGACGATTTGACGGAGTGATCACGTGGTAAACAGTCGCTACCAGCAGCCGTTTACCGCGATCCGTGATGCGCCGGGTCTTCCGGATGTTTGCGGCAGCAAGATTCCGGGAGGACACCCATGGAAAACACAACCGCACTGTAGCCGTCTTTCGGCTATGGCCCGGTCAGCAAGTGGTTAAATAATAACAAATAATAATAATAAAAAAATAAATACTGACACCATCATGTTGTAAACAAACTGTTGGCAAACTGTTGGCACTATATAAATTCTATATTATAATAATAATAATCTACTGCCCGACTGACACCATCCTTTGTCCTACTGACACCAACCTCAGCTCTTCTGACACCATCCACTGCTCTGCTGACACTGTTCGTGTTTTAATTAATTTTAAATGTTTGTTTACATTTATTTTTTATAAGGGTGTGTGTGTACAGTGTGTGTATATATATATATATATATATATATATATATATATATATATATATATATATATATATATCAGTTTAGGGAGGACTTACCCTTTAAAACAAATACTATGTGTAAATGAAGGCAGAATATATGTGTAAATGGATAACACTGCAACTTTAGCCTCATTAGTACTCATCGAGCACTACATTCATTAATGCATTTTTTACAGGCCTATTGACCCCTGTTGCGATGATCATATATTGTGTTATTCCAATTACACTGAGGATAAGGGAGATGCTAGTTCTTGGCTTAGACCTGGCACAGTGCATGATAGCTGGAAATAGCTCACTTAATGACATCTGAGCTTGTCACCTTTAGAGGTGTTACAGCAGAATAGGGGAAATATTCCAAGATTTTGTTGCTAAAAATACATTTGTCAGAATTAATGTTGCTGTGGATTTCTACATTATACGTTTATCTAAACTTACACAAAAATTACATCCCAACAGCAGTCAATGTGCGCTCATTCATGCTTCTGATCTATTTGCAGCTTTCACCTTTATCTGCTTCTATTCCACTGGGGGAGCATGAAATTCTTTAGATATCGTTGCCAGTGGTAGTCACAGAGTTTCCTCTCTTCTTCACGCTAGGTTAAAGAGACCCTGTTATCAACTTGAAAAAACTGCAAGTAAAGGCGCAAAAAAATCAAGTATTTTAAGGCTTCATTCACACAGTCTTAAAAAAAATGCTTATACAAGTGTTTTTTTTTTTTATTACGAATCTGAATGGAGCTGCATTGTTTTCAGTGAAGCTATTCACACAGGTGCCGTAAACATGACTGAGCTTCTTTCAGATCCGTGACACAGAATAGAAAAATCTGCATCTAAGAACATGTGCTTTACATACTTATGCCGCGTACACACGAGCGGACTGTATGGCGTACTTAGTTCGTCATACAATCCGACGGACAGTCCGTCATACTTTCGACTGAACGGACTTGACCACACACGGATGCACAAACAGTCCGTCGAAAGCTTGCGCGATGACGTGTACAGCACGTACGACGGGACTAGAAATAGGAAGTCCAATACACAGCAAAGCACCCTTCCGCCGTGTAAATCCTTTCTGGGCATGCGCCATTCTTAGTCCGTCGAACTAGCATACTGACGAGCGGATTGTCCGCTGAAACCAAAGTACAACTGACAGAATTTCGAAAAATCCGAAATTCTTAGTACGCCGGACTGCACGCTGAAAAAGTCAGCTGAAGCCCACACACGAGCGGATTGTCTGCTGAAATGTGTTTCGACGGACTAAGTACGCCATACAGTCCGCCCGTGTGTACGCGGCATTACACGTATAAATTCATGTATACACTTTTGTAAACACGTAAATTAAGTTTAATCAAAAATAAAGTATCATAAAAACAAGTTATGTATGCATACGCCTGTTTACATTTGTACCACCCCTTAGCATTGCTAGAGTGCTAGAGGTGAGATTTTTGTTTAAGTGTAGGTAAATTTGTGCAGGCTTGGCTGGCGCCTGTCTGTGTTTTTCCTGGGTTTCTAGAATGTAATTCAACCTTCTAGAAAGATGGGAATGGAACTAAGGCTGAGCTGCCTGGAGTATTCTGAGGGCCCTGACCAATCCCCAACTTGGGTTGGTAGGGGGCAGGCCCCCTCAAATACTCTGGGTCAGCCTAACTTGGGGGGCGGGGGCAGAGCTCAAGTGGAAGCTGGAGATGAAGTGTTAGGCTGTTGTGGCACTTGAGGGAGCTCCGTGGTCTGAGGGAGGTGACTTTGGGCCTGGGCTCAGGTGCGGACTGGACCTTCTCAAAACCCACAGTGGCACTGGGAACAAGGAGAGGACAGTGGGAGAACACTGTCGGGCAAGTCTCCAGGAGGAACAGGAACAGCCAAGAGGGCTGGTGAGTGATACACAGTCAGGAGGGCTTGGGGGCATGCTTGAGAAAACTGGGATGGAGAAGGCTGGGATGAGTGCAGAGCCAGTCAGGAGGACTGTGGTGACACAGGCACCAATGAACCAATGATTAAGCCGTATTGGCGAAACATGTCTGGGCGTCACATGGCAAATATTAGGAGTTTTTAACGTTCGGATACCGGCCATTGAGTGTGCAGTGCTTCTGAAGTGGAGAAAAGTAGAGTGGATAGGAGAGCGAGCGGAGTGGAGGGTGAGACTTACAAGTTGTTTCTGAGTCCACCGAGACTGCACTACATCGCGTTACCACTGCGAGTTCACCACTTTAGAAAGTTTATGTTGATGTGCCTTTGTGTGATAAAATGGATGTAAGTGCAATAATTGAAGGTTTCGTCTGCTGTTTTAAATAAATGGTTTTACTATACTTCACTATTGGAAGCACTTTTTATCTTTACATGTGCAGTGCGAATTGTATAAAGAACACCTTTGGAATTATTTGATACCCTTGGGGGATATTAAGCAATATTGCCAAGCATGAGAGTGCAAGGCATGTTCTATTGGTGAGTGCATTTCTTAAGGGAGCATTGACACTGAACACATATGGTGTGGTGGAAGATTGCTTCAAGTCACTTCAAGATTATCTGTTCACTTTTGGAGTCTAATTACTTGGATGTTTCAATTATTTAATTACTCATGGACTTGAGTTTGAATTTATGGACACTATTATTATTGATCACCTTTTTCACAGGGTGATTGTTTTAGTTTTATTAATTTAATTGTGAATATTAGCACTACTATTTTATTCATATACTGTACTATATATAGTCCCTATACATTTTCTTCAATCAAGCGGGAATCCCATATGTACCCTATCCCCATACAAGTTCTATTCTCCTAAATAAAACAAACAAAAAAAAAGTTGCAAGGACACTCTGAGTGGTTGGAAATTCACGTGTGGAGAAGAACCACATTCACCAGCAGCCCCTACAGGGGTAGCACTACACATGTTTAACCACTTCAATACAGGGCACTTAAACACCTTCCTGCCCAGACCAATTTTGAGCTTTCAGCGCTGTCGCACTTTGAATGACAATTGCGCGGTCATGCTACACTGTACCCAAATGAAATTTTTATCATTTTTTTTCCCACAAATAGAGCTTTCTTTTGGTGGTATTTGATCACCTCTACGGTTTTTATTTTTTGCGCTACAAATAAAAAAATACCGAAAATTTTGGAAAAAAAAATGGTTTTTTTTGTTTCAGTTTCAAAACTTTGTAAATAAGTACGTTTTCTCCTTCACTGATGGGCACTGATGGGGCTACACTGATGGGCACTGATAAGGCGGCACTGATGGGCACCAATGATGTGGCACCAATGAAGTGGCACTGATGAGGTGGCATTGATGGACACTGATAGGCGGCACTGATAGGCGGCACTGATGGGCGACACGGATGGACACTGATAGGTGGCACAAATTGGCACTGCTAGCTGGCACGGATTGGCATGGATGGGCGGCACAGATGGGCATGGATAGGCAGCACAGATGGGCATGGATAGGCGGCACACATGGGCATGGATAGGCAGCACAGATGGGCAACGGGAGGCCACTGCTAGGCGGCACAGGTGGGCACTGATAGGCGGCACAGGTGGGCACTCATAGGCGGCACAGGTGGGCACTCATAGGCGGCACAGGTGGGCACTCATAGGCGGTATTGGTGTTATACTGTACTAATGGATGCCAATCAGTGCCAAACAATAGTGCATGCCAATCAGTGATGCCCATTGTGGGCACTGATTGGCATCCATTATGGGCACTGATTGGCATCCATTGTGCTGACTGGCATCCCTGGTGGTCTAGGGAGGATTACCTTTTGCTGGGCATCCCTGGTGGTCTGGTGGCGTCCCTGGTGGTCCAGTGTGGGCATCCTCGGGGGGGCTGTGCTGATAATCGATCAGCACAGACCCCCCCTGTCAGAGGAGCAGCCGATCGGCTCTCCTCTACTTGGTAAAGAGTCTCCGTCGGAGACTCTTTACCGAGATCGTAGTTGCCGGGTGTCAGACTGACACCCCGCAACAACGATCGCCGCGATGCACGCCCCAGGGGGCGCGCAGCGGCTCATAATCCTGAAGACGTCATATGACGTCCAGTCAGGATTATGAAACCACTTTTCCCCCGTCAATTGCCTATAGGGCGGGCGGCAAGTGGTTAAATGCATCTATACTGATTGTGAATGATCACCTTGTAAAACCACCCATTCAGTTTATAAATATTTAAAAAAAACATTATAAATATCTTATTTTCCTTTTTTATAAATAATCAAATAATCTCTGTTCACAGCTGCATAAGAGCTGGGGGAGGAGAAGAAACAGCACACTGAACTCTACAGTGAATGACTGTGCAGGAGAGGGGGTGTCAGGATAAGTCTTATCATTGGAGGAGAGCAGGCTGAGTTCCAAGCATAGCTAAAGACCACAGTGTGTTCTCCTGATTAGTGTGGTCAGTTTTAATAGGAAAGCAGGGGGACTGGAAGGAACACCAGGTATTTTACACAAAGGAAGCAATATAAATAGAACAGGATACTTTTCCATACAAGAACACGGTACAGCAGGCACATATCTGGAATATGAAATGCTGGGGTAACAAACACTTTAAAGTGGTTGTTAAGCCACTCTAACCTGTATACACCATCAGCACTGCCTCATATTGTAGTACCAACCTCTGTGTGTAAGTTATAAAAATAAATGCTGTAAATACCTAATTTCACTGCTGAGATTGCGATCACTTGACTGGCCAGGTTTGTCCTTTCCTTCTCTTAGAGTTTCAGTGGGCGGGGCTGAGATTCCTCTGCTGTCAGTCTGGAGGGGAGAAGGAGGGGAGTAGAGGAGGAGGAGAGGAGGAGAGAGCTGGCTGGTCATGTGATCGCAATATCTGCTCTTAAATAAGGTATTTACAGCATTAATATTTATAAATCATTCACAGAGGGGGACACTGGAATAAGAGGTAATGCTGATGGTGTATACAGGTTAGTGTTATGAGAGAAACGGGATGAGCGGCTAACACATAGACAGGGGGGGGGGACACACAAGAGCAGAGAGGAGAGAAGATACCAGGTTGCTGATGACAGAGGCATGTAAACTGACCACAGTGTCTGGTCTCAGCAGCCATCATTACCGTGGTCTGTTTACAGAGGGGTGGGGAGAAACTGGCAGGATCAGCCAGGTTTTGTAGGGGGTTACAGGGGGCCAAATCACAAAGGACAAGCACTCTGTCATATAACGTGCTTTAAAGGAGCAGGATCCAATTATTTTTTTGGGGGTTAGCAAATGCTTTAAGTATTTTACTGATCATTATGCAGGAACTTTTCTCCCAGAAAACACATGTGTAATAACATCAGATGATCCACACCCCATGCTATGGCCTGGGGTGTGGATCCACATGACTTTATGTTTTGGGGCTGCCTAGCCTGAGGCAGAAAAACTAAGGAAAGGATTCGAAGGTGGTCCGGTGCCGTCTGCGGTCGTGGAGAGGCCCAGTAACTTCGTAGCTATCCAGGGGAGGACTCTTCAGAAGAAGGCCAAGCATGGGTTGGCTTCTTAGAAAGAGCCTGGTAGTGCTGAAGTACCTAAGTGAATCCAGTTTTGTGGGTATCGCTAAACTAGCTGAAAGATACTGGTACCGCACGAGTGTTCTACAAGTCCTAGTTTCCTACGTGTTCTAAAACAACATCTGTGGCAGAGACTTATTCCTACTTGTTCTACAACAAAGTCTGTGGCACAGACTTATTCCTGATTGAAGCACCTTGTTGGCTGCTAGACCTTGTGAGAGAGGGACTATCCAACTTGAGTGAACATCCAGCTGTGAATGGCTATTCTCTGGATTTAGTCGAAGAAAGCAAGTTCTTTATTATTGAGTTTGACACTAAGCTCTTGTACACACGGTCGGAGATTCCGACAACCAAATCCGTCGGAGTAAGTCCGACGGATTAATTCCGGAAGAGGTCCGTAAGTGATGTTGCATACACACAGTCGGACTAAGGCCGCGTACACACGGGCGGATTGTCTGCCCAACTTAGTCCACTGAACCGTGTTTCAGCGGACAATCCGCTCGTGTGTGGGCTTCAGCGGACTTTTTCAGCGGACAGTCTGGCGGACTAAGTCTTTCGGAATTTCCGTAATTTTGTCCGTCCAAACTTGGTTTTGTCCGTCCAAACTTGGTTTCAGCGGACAGTCCGCTCGTGTGTAGGCAAGTTGGACGGACTAAGTATGGCGCATGCTCAGAAAGGATTTACACGGCCGAAGGTTGCATTGCAGTGTATTGGACGTCGTATTTCTAGTCCCATCGTACGTGCTGTATACGTCATCGCGCAAGCTTTCAGCGGACTGTCTGTTCATCGTGTGTGGTCAAGTCCGTTCATTCAAAAGTTGAACGGACTGTCTGTCGGATTGTCTGACGAACTTAGTTGGGCAGACAATCCGCCCG
This sequence comes from Lithobates pipiens, assembly GCF_037356315.1. Taxonomy (NCBI): domain Eukaryota; kingdom Metazoa; phylum Chordata; class Amphibia; order Anura; family Ranidae; genus Lithobates; species Lithobates pipiens. The sequence goes on from NW_027507764.1 coordinate 77,703,267, forward strand.
TATGTATGCGGCCTAAGTTGTTGGAAAATACGATTGTACATAACGTGATGACGTTATTTCGTTACGACGGGACTACGTTCAGGCTAGTAGCCAATAGCTTTGGTCTAGGAATTTGATCTGAGCATGCGTGGCACTTTGTCCGTCGGAGTAGGCTACACATGATCGGAGTATGTCCGATAGGAGCATTTTGTCGGAAAATTTTACCGGCAAGTTGGAAAGGTTGGTCCGTCGGATATTCCGCGACGTAAACAGTCCGATGCAGACCACACACAGTTGGAATATCCAACAAAACGGTCCGATAGGAAACATTCCGTCTGAATCTCTGACCGTGTGTACAAGGGCTAAGAGTACCTGAACTTTCTTCCTAACCCTCCGACTCTATACTAAGAGACTGTTCGTTAACTATGTTTTTTCAAATAAAATCCCTTTGACCCCTTTCACACCACACCGCACCTTGCGTCGGCGGTAAAACGCCGCTATTTTTAGCGGCGTTTTACCGCCGGATTTGCGGCTGATTTGCGGCGCATTTCGGCCGCTAGCGGGGCTCTTTTACCCCCCGCTAGCGGCCGCGAAAGGGTTAAAACCGCCGGCAATACGCCGCAATAGCGGCGTTTCGCCGGCGGCATTACAGCGCTGCCCCATTGATTTCAATGGGCAGCAGCGGTGGAGGAGCAGTAAACACACCGCTCCTTCACCGCTCCAAAGAAGCTGCTGGCAGGACTTTTTTCTGACGTCCTGCCAGCGCACCGCTGTAGTGTGAAAGCCCTCGGGGCTTTCACACTACACACAATGGTGCAGCTTCTTTAGGGCGTTTTGCAGGCGCTATTTCTAACGCTATAGCGCCTGCAAAACGCCCTGGTGTGAAAGGGGTCTTAAAGCGGATCTGTCGTTAGTCTCTAAAGTTACTGGGCCATCTACCACGGGAAACTCCTAGACGCAAATCGAGGTGAAGAAGGTAACGGTAAGCCCAATCAAACCAGCAGCTCCTTCGGGGGTTAGTGCTACATAGCTTTAGTAAATTAACCCCACAGAGACAGCTTGGGAGCGAACCCGCATAGCAAGCGGCTTGCTATTGTGGGAACTTGGCAGGAAGGAGGAGCCAAAAGGACCAGCGAGGGACCCGAGAAGATTAGGGGTGCTCTTTGCAAAACCAACTGCACAGAGCAGGTAAGTATATCATGTTTGTTGTTTTTATTTTTTTTAATTAAGGGTTTACAATCACTTTAAAATCCACCTAAAACTACATGTTTATCTACTACTAACCTGTCCACAGATGACAACAATACAGTGATTTCTTGTTACAGAAAGTTGCAAAATACCAGATCGGCTGGCAGAATAGCATTAGTAAAATTATCACACAAAAGAAAGAAGGACAGAAAGACAAAAATGCCATTTTATTGCTAGTGACAGTCTACAGCATATGTCTATTTTGATTTTGCTCAGAGTCACACTTTTGTTTTTAACTATAACCGGAATATAGGACTATACCTTTACCTTGAGTTGCTGAGCAACTCTGACCAGTTATCACTGTGATGGTAATTATGTTACCTTGACGTGCTACGACAGTCGTCCCTTTCTAGTTTATTCCCCACAGAAACAAGAGAAACATACAAAGTGCAAATGACACAGCCAAGGCCTTTCAAAGCCCCTGTTTGCCAGATTGAGAAAATAAGACACCACATCTTAAAATTCAGAGGAGCTCCCGGGCCTGCAGAAAGGACACTGATGGCACAAAAGGCCCATTTAGCTCATGAGAGTCTGTTTTCAGCATTAGCATTCCCCTGGAAACCATCCACTGATTTTCTCAAGTAGATCCCATTTCCTTACCTCAGAAACCTTGCCAGGTGTCCCTTTTGAGTTTGACCATATCGCAGAGGGGACAGGACAATTATTTCCTTTTAGTCCTCAGCTTTCCACTTGTTAAACGCTTTCTGATGTCTTTTTCACCGGAGGGTTGAGTCTGAAATATGGAGTGAGATATGTTAGAGTGGATAATGATTCAGTTAGTGCAATGCACTTGAAAACTTTTTTTTTTATAGAAGAGATTAAAGCACATTTATTTTTATTTTTTTTATCTTTTTGTTACTACGGTGTTTTCAAAATGTGATTTACTAATGGTCACAATCAGATGCAAACCTTAATAGAAAAGTACTAGCTGGCTCTACAAATTTCAGAAAAAGTGGTTAGATCAGCTTTTCTCAGGCCTTTTAACATAGAGAAACCCTTGAAATAACTTTTTGCCCTTGTACACACGGTCGGACATTCTGACGGAAAATGTCCAATCGGACCGTGTTGTCAGATAATCCAACTGTGTGTGGGCTCCATCGGACTGTTTCCGTCAGAATATCCGACGGACAAAGTTTTAGAGCTGGGCTATAAAACTTTCCGACAACATGATCCGATCAGACTTTGTCCGATTGTGTGTAGACAATTCCGATCGGACAAAGTGTCACGCATGCTCAGATCAAATTCCTAGACCAAAGCTATTGGCTACTAGCATGAACGTAGTCCCGTCGTAACGAAATAACGTCGTCACGTTACGTACGATCGGATTTTCCGACAACTTTGTCCGACCGTGTGTATGCAACACAAGTTTCGGACAAAATCCGTCGGACAAAATATGACGGATTTTGTTGTCGGAATGTCCGACTGTGTGTACAAGGGCTTAGGTCTCAAAGAACCACTGCTGATAATAATTTTCAATAATAATAATAAAATGAAACTAATACCATTCATGGCCCAAAAAGAAATACAGATCATGAAAATTGTAGTGGTCACTCATAATGATGGTCACTGGAGAAATGCCGACTTATGTTGATGGTTAGTTGAGATGTGCCCCCTTTTATTAGTGGTCATTGAAATGCCTCATTTCATTATTGGTCAGGGAAATGCACCTATAGATTGGTGGTCAGTAGGAGAAGGACCTCCTTACACTGGTAATCAGTGGTTGAAAGTCCCCTGGTGGTCAGTGGGAAGAATGCTTTCAACACTGATGATCAGTGGGAAGAATGCCCCCTTACCTATCAGAAATTGCTTATTATGCAAGGAACCCCTTGCAATCTCCAGAGGAACCCTAGGGTTCCATGAAATCCTGTTTGAGAAAGGCTGGCTTCGATAATGAGCATTGATTGGAAAACTCTCACAACTGACTTCAACCAATCAGGGTACTCAAAGTCAGACTTGAAATCTGACATTTGTTGCCCTGTACACTGTCCGAAACTACCACTGTCTCCTAGCTCCCTGGAGTACATATCATTATCAAATACCTGAGCCCTGTAATTCAGTGATGGTCAATTTACATGATATATTGCCTCTGACTTCAAAGGGTCACATATAACATCCAGTAAATGTAATGCTACAAAAAGACATGCAATAGGAGATGTTCAGAGACAATGGGTATGCTACAAGTACATTTTAGAAACTGCAAACATGCTATAGTATATGAGCATGGACTTTGAACATGTTATAGGAGCTTTTGGAGACTAGGAACATCCTTTAGGAAACACTCATGGACTGGAAATACGTTACATGTGATTACTAGAAATTATTGCGATTTAAGTTACTTTGCAAATCATTGTGCCCACAGCCCCCTAAAACTAATTTGTGGAAAGAAGCTTGCAATGGTGCCCTCCGCACTGCAAGGGTTACCTGCTCTTTAAGTATAGGCGTAGAAGAATAAACTGTAATACCTTATTTCTCGCTCCAGCAGACACCATGCTGCATGGCTGATCCCCCATAGATTCTTTCTATTTTAGCACACTCACATCATCTTGCACAATGCAGGTCCAGTAGTCTTGCAATGTATGTGAGGATGGCCAGGTCCCACCCACAACCTGGAGCGTCAGAGAGAAGAGAACAAGGTAGGTAAGTATTAGAGCTTATTCCTCTACACTTAGGCAGTTAACCCCTACAGTGCAGGGGGGGCTTGGGGAGGCACTGCAAGGGTAGTATTCATAAAAATCCCAGAGATCAGAAACATTCATTCAAGATTAGAGGAAAAAACATAAAGAAAAAAGTCAGCACAGAAAAAGTAAGACCGTGTGAAAGACATAAGCCAACATTTACCTACTAGAAGCCAATCTAAAGAATATTTTATATTCCCTGGCCTGAGTAAGCACCAAAACACAGAATACTGTCTGCAGGGGCCCACGGGCAACATAATATATGCCAAAGGGCCCCAGGACGGGCACCAAGGCTGTAGTTAATGTTGCGCCAGCTCCTGAAAAGCACGCACTATATGTTTTCGAAATTTAATGTTACCCTTAAACCGCAGTTTGGTTTGGGTTCGATAACTCTAAATTGTGACCTCAGCATCAGTCTAACTGGACTGCCAGGTGTGCTGCCTAGCCATAGGTGGCACTGTCACTTGTGGCAGGCATGGAAACATAGTCTAGTTTGGTGCATTAAAGCGGGAGTCCGCCGGGACTCCGCGTTTTTTTTTTTTTTAAAAACCAGCAGCTACAAATACTGCAGCTGCTGACTTTTAAAATAGTGACACTTACCTGTCCAGCGCGCCCGCGATGTCGGCACCCGAAGCCGATCTGTAGATCGTCTCTCTGGTGCTGCCGCCGCCATCTTGGGTATGGGAATCAGGAAATGGAGCCTTTCGGCTTCATTTCCCGGTTCCCTACTGCGCATGCGCGAGCCGCACTGCGCAATAAGGACGGTCCCCGCTGCCTCTGGGATCTGTGTGTTTTCCCAGCAGGCAGCGGGGCACTTGCGGAAAGGGGCGGGCACTTGCGGAAAGGGGCGTAATATACGCCCCTTTCCGCAGAGAGCTATCCCGGAAGTGGGTGCAGATACCTGTACTGTACAGGTATCTGCACCCCCCTCCCCCCTGAAAGGTGCCAATTGTGGTGCCGGAGGGGGGGAGGGTTCCGATGAGCGGAAGGTCCACTTTAGGGTGGACCTCCGCTTTAAGGTTACTTTCTCTCGGAACCAGCCCAGTTTGAGTGTCACTTAAGGTGCGGATGTCACGTGTTTCGGGGTTCCAGTTCAGAAGTATGTTCTGACTGCATGGTCCTGGTCCTCCTGACCAGCCCTCAGAAATTCCATGGCCTGGGGTGCGGATCCACCCGACTTTACGTCTCGGGGCTGGCTAGCCCGAGGCAAGGAAACTGAAAGGAGGTTCGGAGGTGGTCCGGTGCCGTCTCAGTTAGTGGAGAGGCCCAGCGACTGTGAAATTATCCAGGGGAGGACTCTTCGGGAGAAGGCCACGCAAGGGTTGGCTTCTCAACAAGAGCCTGGAAAAGCTGAAGGACCTAAGCGAATCCAATCTTGTGCAGTATCGCCATACTGGTACCACACGAGTGTTCTACAAGCTTTCAAGTTTCCCTCACGTGTTCTATAGCAAAGTATGTAGAAGAGACTTATTCCTGACTCAAGTACCCTGTTGGCTACTAGGCCTGGTGAGAGAAGGACTATCCAATTAGGGTGAGGATCCAGTTGTGAATGGCTATTCTCTGGATTTATTCAAAGCGAGAGACTGTTTCATACGGAATTTAACATTAAGAGTACCTGGACTTTTCCCCTAAACCCTCTGATCCTATGTTAAGAGACTGTGTTATTAACTATTTTTTCGCAAATAAAAATCCCTTTAAGTGGATCTGTCATCAGTCTCTGCAGTTTTTGGGCCATCTACCTCGGGAAACCCCTAGGCGCATATGAGGTGAAGAAGGTAACAGTAAGTCCAATAAATTCAGCCGCTCCTTTGGGGGTCAGTGCTACATTAAAGTGGAATTGAAGTTCACAAATAATCACTTTTGCTCCAGTGATGCAATGTCTGCAAGCTCCCTCTTCTCCCAAGCTTGTTCTGGGTGCAGAGTCTTTGACCATCTTGATTGGTTGGTGTGGGATGATGTAACTTCCACATATGCGCCCAGGATTAAAACTAATCCAAGCAGCCAGCAGCTGCTGGAATCATAAAATAAGCTGTGCATCAGCTATGTACAGTGTAAATAAGATTTCCAGTAAGAAGGTAAGAAGAAGGTAAGAAGAAAATATAATGGTTATGACAAAGCGCATTCTGCAGGAAAACACTGTAGCAACTGCTGTTCCCTGTTGTCTAGAGCTGTGATGTCTTTGTGATATGTAATATGTGCAATATACTTTGTTGGATTTCCCTAGCCATTGGAATGTGGTCAATCTTTTTCTTTTATTTTTATTTTGCAGATCAGACCAACACCTGATTGCATAGTGGAGGGGCTGATGCATAGTGGGTCAACCTGGAGCAGTGTTTGTTTTTCATTTGCTGAAGAAACATAGTGGGGTTAATTTACTAAAGGCAAATAAACTGCACACTTTGCAAAGTTCAGTTGCTCTCTTCAAGTGCAGTTGACCAGAGCTTAGTAAATGAGCAGAACCTTTGGGGTGAGGTTGGGGTGGGGCAGGGTGGGTTTGAACTGTTGTGTCTGTGCGGTGCATGTGCTCGGTGTGAACAACAATGTGGCTGAGGCATTGTCTCGCCTGCAGTGGGACAGATTCTGTTTGTTGGCACCAGAAGCGGAGCAGCATGAGGCGCCTTGCCCGGAACGGTTGTGGGACATTTCCTTCAAATGGTAGCTGGGCTACTTCGAAATTCAGTGTGCCTGGCCACTAGGAGCAATTACAGAAAGGTTTGGGGGGGAATGACAAGTCCTGGTTACTGAGGTAGGCAGTTGTAGGGGTGAGGACTAGTGATGGACGAACTTCCGACGGGACGTTTCGCGAATGCGGACCGCGAACGCGCCCAATAGTTCGCGAACCGTAACGTTCGCGGCTGGCCCCATTGACTTCAATGGGAGGCGAACTTTGCAAACCTACAGGTCAAATTTGCAGCCACAAAATAATTATTAGCTGTGCAAAAATAGTCCCACCACATGGCCAATGACATAACACGTGTATGAGGTGAATCTGGGATCGACAACTACAAGCATTCTTTTTTTATATGTGAAATTGTGACAATTCAGGACTTTGGAGCGCATGAAGGCAATGGAGGAGAGGGAAGGTCAGGGTAGGCAAAGAAGAGGGTGCAGGAGATGATCACCAGCAGCGTGACATACAGCAATGACACCTGCACCGTGATAGAGTGATCTGACACCAGCACCGTGATAGAGAGCACTGACATCAGCAGCGTGACATACAGCAATGACACCTGCACTGTGATAGAGTGATCTGACACCAGCACTGTGATAGAGAGCACTGACATCAGCAGCATGACATAAAGCACTGACACCAGCACCGTGATATACAGCACTGACACCAGCACCGTGAAAGAGAGCACTGACATCAGCAGCGTGACATACAGCAATGACACCTGCACCGTGATAGAGTGATCTGACACCAGCACCGTGATAGAGAGCACTGACATCAGCAGTGTGACATAAAGCACTGACACCAGCACCGTGATATACAGCACTGACACCATCACCATGATATACAGCACTGACACCTGCACCGTAAGCAGCCCCAGGAGGAAGTCAGCATAGCACAGGGATGGTGGGAGCCCCTCATAATGAGCATAGCACAGGGATGGTGGGAGCCCCTCATAATATGCACAGCAGAGGTACAGCCCCAGGAGGAAGTCAGCACAGCACAGGGATGGTGGGAGGGGAGCCCCTCATAATAAGCAGCCCCAGGAGGATGTCAGCATAACACAGGGATGGTGGGAGCCCCTCATAATAAGCAGCCCCAGGAGGAAGTCAGCACAGCACAGGGATGGTGGGAGCCCCTCATAATGAGCATAGCACAGGGATGGTGGGAGCCCCTCATAATATGCACAGCAGAGGTACAGCCCCAGGAGGAAGTCAGCACAGCACAGGGATGGTGGGAGCCCCTCATAATAAGCAGCCCCAGGAGGAAGTCAGCACAGCACAGGGATGGTGGGAGCCCCTCATAATGAGCATAGCACAGGGATGGTGGGAGCCCCTCATAATATGCACAGCAGAGGTACAGCCCCAGGAGGAAGTCAGCACAGCACAGGGATGGTGGGAGCCCCTCATAATAAGCAGCCCCAGGAGTAAGTCAGCACAGCACAGGGATTGTGGGAGCCCCTCATAATAAGCAGCCCCAGGAGGAAGTCAAGTATGTGCAAGTATTTTATACGTGTATTACACAACTATATACTGCACACCAAATAGTACACCTATACCAGTCCTTAAGGACCTTTGTGGAACTAGTAGGTTGTGATTAGCAGACTGTACCTCAGTCCCTATACTCATAAAGGACTACTGCAGCAGAAGGGCAGAAGTCAGCAGTAGTGCACCTCAACCCTATATATTGTGGACCTATACCAGTCCTTAAGAATTAGCAGACTGTACCTCACTCAACCCTATATACTGTAGTACGCTATACCTTACCAGTCCTTATAAGGACCTTTGTGTAACTAGTAGGTTGTGATTAGCAGACTGTACCTCAGTCCCTATACTGATAAAGGACTGCTGCAGTATAGGGCAGCAGTCAGCAGTAGTGCACCTCAACCCTATATATTGTGGACCTATACCAGTCCTTAAGGAATAGCAGACTGTACCTCACTCAACCCTATGTACTGTAGTACACTATACCTTACCAGTCCTTATAAGGACCTTTGTGGAACTAGTAGGTTGTGATTAGCAGACTGTACCTCAGTCCCTATACTGATAAAGGACTGCTGCAGAATAGGGCAGCAGTCAGCAGTAGTGCACCTCAACCCTATATATTGTGGACCTATACCAGTCCTTAATGAATAGCAGACTGTACCTCACTCAACCCTATGTACTGTAGTACACTATACCTTACCAGTTCTTATAAGGACCTTTGTGGAACTAGTAGGTTGTGATTAGCAGACTGAACCTCAGTCCCTATACTGATAAAGGACTGCTGCAGTATAGGGCAGCAGTCAGCAGTAGTGCACCTCAACCTTATATATTGTGGACCTATACCAGTCCTTAAGGAATAGCAGACTGTACCTCACTCAACCCTATGTACTGTAGTACACTATACCTTACCAGTCCTTATCAGGACCTTTGTGGAACTAGTAGGTTGTGATTAGCAGACTGTACCTCAGTCCCTATACTCATAAAGGACTACTGCAGCAGAAGGGCAGCAGTCAAGTATAATATTCTTTCTATATTTGGAAGAAAGAATATTATACGTGTACAAGCCTATTACCATACCAGTCCTGAAAAGAACCTTTGTGGACCTAATAGTAACAGCTACTGATTAAACTGACTGTCCCTCACTGCCACACACAGCTTCCTGCCTGTCCCTATTTAAACTGACAAAACACAGGCTGCTGCAACAATAACTTGAATAGCACTCAAAACTATATCCTGTACTACTTTACCATACCAGTCCTGAAAATGACTTTTGTGGACCTAATAGTAACAGCTAATGATTAAACTGACTGTCCCTGCTGCACACAGCGTCCTGTCCTTCTCTCTACACTGACAAAAGACAGGCTGCTGCAACAATGACTTGAATAGCAGTGCCTCAAACCTATATCCTGAACTACACCTAACACCTATACCACACCAGTCCTTAAAATAACTTTTGTGGACCTAATAGCTAGCGATTTGGGTCACTGCAGTCTCTCCCTGCTCCACACAGCAACCTCTCCCTATAGTGACATACGAAAGAATGTAAAATGGCCGCCGGATCGGGTCTATTTATAAGTTAGGGGGAATGTCCAAGTGTCCATGTGCTGTAATGTCTCAATTGGCTGTCCTGTACCACATGATGGATGTGTCATCATAGGTCAAAGTTCTTTTACACAGTAAACACGGAAGTCCGCCGGGCGAACAGCGACAATAGTCCGCCGGTTGGGCAGACCACGAACAGCCGAAATTCACCGCGAAACGACCGCCGGGCGAACCGTTCAGCCATCCCTAGTGAGGACGATCGTTTGTGTTTGTTTCTATATTTCATTGGCAGGAACGTGGAGGATGGGGTCTCTATTTCCAAGTTGGGCCAAAAAATGGCTGGTTTGGCATTTTGGTTTCAGCTGTCAGGGGTTGGGGATGTTAAAAAAGCATATGTTGGTGAAGAGGGTTTTGCAGGGCTACAGAAGGGGTAAGGCTGTGCCAGATGCTCGCCGTCCGGTCTCCTTAGAAATATTGGTGGCCATCTTGGGGAGTCTGGGGGTCACTTGCTCTTCGGCTTCCGAAGCTGCATTTTTTAACACAGCCTTGTTAAGCCTGGCTTTTTTTGGAGCGTTGAGGATTAGTGAACTGGTGTGCAGATCCAAATGTGGTTTCGCTTTTTATTAGCAGGTCCAAAACGGACCAGCGTGGTAAGGGTATGTGGGTGGATTTGGGTGAGGTCCACGGTTCCCCGGCATGCCTGTACAGGCTGTATGGGAGAGGCTCGCTTTGAGGGGGTCGGGTCTTGGCCCTTTCCTTAAACACCTGGATGGTTCCGCCTTGTCCTGATTCCAATTTGGGTCAGTTTTTAAAAAGAGTTTCTGGCTACGGCTTTTCCCCAGCAGGACTAATCCTCTCATTCGTTTCGGATTGGGGAGGCCATTGAGGCAGCTCGCTGGGGTTTGGAGGACAGGGTAGTGCTAAAGATTGGGCGCTGGGAGTCACATTGCTTCAGGTTGTATGTAAGGCCCCACCTGTTGCCATAGTGGTTCGGGTCCTTCTTTGGTGGGGTGCCGGCCTGCATCTGGTTCATGACTGGGTTACGTGTTTGCCTGTCTATGTTTTTGTGTTGTGTGGTGTGGTGGTAGTCTGTCCATTTTAATGGCTGTGGTCAATGTTGTCTGCGTGTGTTTAACATGGGGTTTCATGTTGAATTTTTATTTCTTCTTTTTGTTTTTCAGGTTCAGAATGTTTGGTGTGGATCCTGGGCCATTCCTTCGTTTTTTGGGGGGAGCAAAAATGGCGGAAGTTAGGCCGAAGAGCCGACAGTTGGGTTTTCCCAGGGGACAGGTCAGAATCAGATGGATCGGGGTTGGGGCAATGTTATGGTCCAGGGTCTTACCAGAGGTGCATCACTATTCTAGGTTGGACAGGCCCCCGGACGTGCTCCTGTTCCATATGGGGGGCAATGACATGGGGCTTTGCGCCTCTCACGAGTTGTGCAGGGACAACAAATTAGATTTCCTGCACTTGTGATCCCTGTTTCCTAACACCATTGTTGTGTGGTCTGACATGGTGGCTAGGGCTTCCTGGCATTTGGAGAGGGTCAACAAAGCCAGTATCAAAGTAAACAAGGAGGTGGCAAAAAATATTGTCCGTAACGGTGCCTTGGCTATTCGCCATTGGGACTTGGAAAAGAACCCTTGGCTTTTCCTGAGAAAGGATGGGGTGCAATTGAATGCAGTGGGGATTCACCTTTGGTCTTTAGGTCTGCAGGAAGGTATACAGCGTTCCCTTTGGGTGTGGCAGACCGCTCAGGCATAAGCTTTCATGCTGGGTGTCTGCGGCAGAGGTCTTAGGGGTTTTGAAGACGGGGATGGTTACATTCTTTGATGAATGATGGGTTGAGCCCATCTCCGGTATGGGTGTTCCTGCCCTAATAAGGGTATAAGTAAGACATGCTGGGGGCAGTTGGCTGTATCAGCTGGAGAAGTTGCCAAACAATTGTCCCCAAGCCGGTGTAAGTTGCAGCTGGGGGCTGTAAAAGGGCAAGGTGGTGCCAGATACAACTAGTTAGTCAGCCAAGGGTGCCTTCAAAAACCCAGTTTTATTAAAAAAGCAAATTAATATTTGCTTTTCTAACACTGAACCACCTCTCCGCCAATAAGGTAGCATGGGTCTGATACCCATCACCTGATTGGCTGAAAGGACAGGTGCTGCTATTGGATGCCTAGCAGGAAGCATGAAGAGACACACAGAGGACACAACGTGCTGCTGCCTGACCCGCCACCAAGATAGGATAAGTTAGACATCGGGCGGGCAGGGGTCACAGTGGCTACATTTGATGGGACACAATGGAGGCATTTGATGGGCACAGTGGCGGCATTTGATGGGCACAGTGGCTGCATTTGATGGACACAGTGGCTGCAATTGATGGCACAGTGGATAATTCACCAAGTGCTAATAACATTAGTATGTACCCAGGGATGGATGTTCAAAATGCAAGCAGTCTTTCACCCACCAGAGTCTGATTCAACAAGGCTAAATATCCAGTGTGCATGAGGCCTAACACATTAAGACCTTTATTTTATTATATTAGGGAAGAGTCAGGTCTTTATTGCTGTCTGTATCCTTATTTCCTCCCTACTTCCTGTCTCAGTGACAACCATGTAACAGTAAGTTAGGCGAATTCTTTTCATGGGGACACAGACAGTAATAAAAAAAAAAAAAACGTATAGAGGTTTTAACTCTTCTGCGCAGTTTCCAAAACTTATACAAAGTTAGGCTTTAAAGTGAGCCTGTGCTCCTTTTACAATTCTTCAACTCTAAAGTCTAACCTAACAACAAGCACCACAAGAGGCTGACTATCACTTTTATTAGCCAATAAAACTCCTTCTGTGCCCTCATGCTCTATACAATATGTTTGTAAAATCTTTATAAAATCTCCTTCATATCTACAGAACAATGTAATAAAAAGCCCTACCTATTTAAAAATCCATTTCATCTGTACATACATGAGTTGGGTTCAGCTTCAAAGCAGATTGTAAAAGGTATATGACCAGCTAAGGTTTCCTCTGTTACTAGTGCCTGACTCTTGTTAACTTTGTGGCTAAGCAATGCCATCTGCCATGGCAGCTGGTAATTCTAACACCTACCTTTGGATCGCCCATCAAGGCCACAAGCTTCAATTGAGACCAAGCCAGTTCATTCATCTGGAGCCACTGCTTATCAGAGCTGTGGTGGATTGACGAGAAGTAGGGATGAGCTTCGTGTTCGAGTCGAACGCATGTTCGACTCGAACATCGGTCGTTCGTGCGTTCGCCGAATTCCGAACGTTTGGGCCGTTCGCGGCAAAATTCGTGTGGCCCACAATGCATTGCGATGGCGCAATGCATTGCTGTCTCACGATTGGCCAAGCATGCACTGTGACCCCGCATGCTTGGCCAATCGCAGCGCCAGTAGCGAGGAGAGCAATGGTTGGCCACAGGCATCCTGCCTGTGGCCAATCATAGCTCAGGCTGTGTAGTGCACGCCCCACACTATATAAAGCTGCCTTTCAGGCGGCCTCGTGTAGTGTTTGTTAGCATCTGAAGCAGTGGGTGTTCTGTGTACCTTCAACACAGTTACACACCAATCGTTTTTGGCTGATTTACTATTTTGCTCTTGTGTAGTGGTTACTGTCTGTGCCCTGACCGCAGTATACACCACTATATTCACCTCACCTATATAGCTAGTGATCTAGCTTTAATAATAGAGCTTGCAGTCAGTAGTGTTAGTGCGTGCTGTCTGCGTGCTCTGTACCCAGTACATACCACTATATACACCTACATAGCTGTTCTCTATTTGAGCCCGATTGTCATTTGCTGGAGTTATTGGAAGTTGTGTGTGCCTCCAGCACAGCACAGTATACATCTGTATATACCCCTTTAACTCTGCTGTTTTCTGGTTATTGTCTGCGTGCCCTGACCGCAGTATACACCGTGATATTCACCTCACCTATATAGCTAGTGGTCCATCTTTAACAATAGAGCTTGCAGTCAGTAGTGTCACTCAGGAGATAGTGCGTGCTGTGTGCCTGCTCTGTACCCAGTACATACCGCTATTATCCACCTACATAGCTGTTCTCTATTTGGGCCCGATTGGCATCTGCGGGAGTTATTGGAAGTTGTGTGTGCCTCCAGCACAGCACAGTATACATCTGTATATACCCCTTTAACTCTGCTGTTTTCTGGTTATTGTCTGCGTGCCCTGACCGCAGTATACACCGTGATATTCACCTCACCTATATAGCTAGTGGTCCATCTTTAACAATAGAGCTTGCAGTCAGTAGTGTCACTCAGGAGATAGTGCGTGCTGTGTGCCTGCTCTGTACCCAGTACATACCGCTATTATCCACCTACATAGCTGTTCTCTATTTGGGCCCGATTGACATCTGCTGGAGTTATTGGAAGTTGTGTGTGCTTCCAGCACAGCACAGTATACATCTGTATATACCCCTTTAACTCTGCTGTTTTCTTGTTATTGTCTGCGTGCCCTGACCGCAGTATACACCGTGATATTCACCTCACCTATATAGCTAGTGGTCCATCTTTAACAATAGAGCTTGCAGTCAGTAGTGTCACTCAGGAGATAGTGCGTGCTGTGTGCCTGCTCTGTACCCAGTACATACCGCTATTATCCACCTACATAGCTGTTCTCTATTTGGGCCCGATTGACATCTGCTGGAGTTATTGGAAGTTGTGTGTGCTTCCAGCACAGCACAGTATACATCTGTATATACCCCTTTAACTCTGCTGTTTTCTTGTTATTGTCTGCGTGCCCTGACCGCAGTATACACCGTGATATTCACCTCACCTATATAGCTAGTGGTCCATCTTTAACAATAGAGCTTGCAGTCAGTAGTGTCACTCAGGAGATAGTGCGTGCTGTGTGCCTGCTCTGTACCCAGTACATACCGCTATTATCCACCTACATAGCTGTTCTCTATTTGGGCCCGATTGACATCTGCTGGAGTTATTGGAAGTTGTGTGTGCTTCCAGCACAGCACAGTATACATCTGTATATACCCCTTTAACTCTGCTGTTTTCTTGTTATTGTCTGCGTGCCCTGACCGCAGTATACACCGTGATATTCACCTCACCTATATAGCTAGTGGTCCATCTTTAACAATAGAGCTTGCAGTCAGTAGTGTCACTCAGGAGATAGTGCGTGCTGTGTGCCTGCTCTGTACCCAGTACATACCGCTATTATCCACCTACATAGCTGTTCTCTATTTGGGCCCGATTGACATCTGCTGGAGTTATTGGAAGTTGTGTGTGCTTCCAGCACAGCACAGTATACATCTGTATATACCCCTTTAACTCTGCTGTTCTATAAAAAAGGCATCTGCAGGAGTTAGTGGGTGTTGTGTGCCTCCAGCACAATATAAACTACCCAACTACTGTTTTACCCAACTCCCTTCAGGCCATTACCATGTCTGGAAGGCCAGCAAGGAGAGGCAGACAGGCGCGAGCCGATAAAAGAGGGCAAGCAGGCTCTGTGTCTAGAGACAACAGTGCTGGTCGTGGACGCGGTGCATTGTCATCAGCACGTGGCCATGGGACATGCTTGTCCTTCTTTTCTGCAGCTGGACATGTTGAACCGCAACATGCCAACGACTTGGTAGAGTGGATGACCAAGCCCTCTTCATCCTCCTCATCCTCTCTCACCCAGTCTCAGGGTAGTAGAAAAGCAGCTGCCAACACATCGTCGTCCCTCCTCTCAATGTCATCATCAGTGACTCCTTCCCTAGACCCACCACGTCCTCCTGAGGAGTCTCCTGAACTCTTTGAGCACAGTGTTGGGTACATGCTCCAGGAGGATGCCCAGTGTTTGGTGGGCTCTGATGATGACACTCAGCTAGAGGAAGGCAGTAGCGTGAGCACAGAGAGAGGGGATGCTCAAGAAGGACAGCAATCTGGCAGTCATGTTCCACAAGCTGCAGCATACTGCCAGGTTTGCTACAGCGATGAAGAGGGAGGGGATGATGAGGGCACTGACTCCACGTGGGTGCCTGGAAGGAGGGAGGAGGAGGAGGAGGAGGAGGAGGCACATGTCCAACGAGGCAGGATGTCCTCCGGGGGCCAGCTTAGGGGCAGCACACCGACTGAATCACACCGCAGAGCTCCGCCTGCGCAGAGCGCTTCCTCTGCGCGTTATTCTAAAAGTTCTTTGGTGTGGGCCTTTTTTGAGACGAGTGCATCAGATCGCACCGCTGCTATTTGCAACATATGTCTCAAGCGTATCTCACGTGGCCAAAACATCAGCCGCTTGGGCACCACATGCTTGACCAGACATATGTTGACCTGCCATGCAGCTCGTTGGCAAGCATACCTCAAAGACCCACACCAAAGAACAAAGCGGACCTCTCCTTGCTCCTCATCAGCTGGCATCTCCAACCCCACTAGACCTTCAGTCCTCTCTGAAACCTGCTCTGAGAGGAATGAAGGTGTAGAATTAGGTGTGTCACAGCCAAGTGCTTCCGGGAACTCTGCTAGTGGTACATCCACGTCCGATTATAGCAGACAAATGTCCCTGCCCCAGCTGCTGGACCGGCGGAAGAAATTTACTCCCAGCCATCCACATGCCCAGCGGTTGAATGCTAGCTTGGCTAAATTGCTAGCACTTCAACTGCTGCCTTTTCAGTTGGTAGACTCGGCCCCCTTCCGTGAGTTTGTACAATGTGCGGTTCCTCAGTGGCAGGTCCCCAAACGCCACTTTTTCTCACGGAAGGCGATTCCGGCTCTCTACCGGCATGTGGAAGGCAATGTCCTTGCCTCGCTGGACAGGGCGGTCAGCGGTAAGGTGCATATTACCGCTGACTCATGGTCCAGCAGGCATGGACAGGGACGTTACCTGTCTTTCACGGCCCATTGGGTCACTCTCCTGGCTGCTGGGAAGGATGCAGGACAAGGTGCAGTAGTGTTGGAGGTTGTTCCGCCACCACGCCTCCAAAATGCTACTATTGGTTGTGACACACCTCTCTCCTCCACCCCCTCCTCTTCTTCTTCCTCCATGGCCTCTTCCAGTGCTCTGTCCTCAGAACCAGCGGTGCTCCGTAGGCGTTGCAGGGGCTACGCAAGTACGCAGGCAAAACGATGCCATGCCGTGCTTGCGCTGGTTTGTTTGGGGGACAGGAGCCACACTGGGGCGGATGTTTTGTCAGCTCTGCAGGGGCAGGCCGAGAGGTGGTTGACGCCACGCCAGCTTAAGCCAGGAATGGTGGTTTGCGACAATGGCACCAACCTCCTCTCCGCCCTCCGACAGGGACAACTGACCCATGTGCCCTGTGTAGCTCACGTCCTTAACCTGGTGGTGCAGCGGTTCTTGGGCAGGTACCCCGGCTTACAGGATGTCCTGAAACAGGCCAGGAGAGTCTGTGTGCATTTCCGCCGATCATTTAATGCCTGTGCTCGGCTGGCTGAGCTCCAAAAGGAGTTGAACCTGCCCAAGAACCGCCTTATATGTGACATGCCCACCAGATGGAACTCAACATTGGCCATGCTGCAGCGGCTGCACACGCAGCAGAGGGCCATCAATGAGTACCTGTGCGACTACGGCACCAGGACAGGGTCAGGGGAGCTTGGTTTTTTCTCACCACGCCAGTGGGGCATGATCAGGGATGCATGCACTGTCCTGTCACCGTTTGAGGAGGCCACAAGGATGGTGAGCAGTGACAGTGCATGCATCAGTGACACTATACCTCTTGTCCACCTCTTGGAGCATACGCTGCGTGGAATAATGGACAGGGCACTTGAGGCAGAACAGAGGCAGGAAGAGGAGGACTTCCTTGCCTCTCAAGGCCCCCTTTATCCAGACAGTGTTCCTGCTGTGCCACCCATCACACAGGAAGAGGGTGAGGAGGAGGAAGAGGAGGAGGAGGATGATTGTGTCAGCATGGAGGTGGAGGCTGGCACTCAGCATCAGCAGCAGCAGTCTTATAGGGATGATTTACAGTCCCAAGAAACACGTGGACTTGTACGTGGCTGGGAGGAGGTAGCTGTGGATCATGTTGTCCTTAGTGACCCAGAGGACTCCGGACCGAATGCCTCAGCTAACCTACGCTGCATGGCCTCCCTGATCCTGCAAAGCCTGCGGAAGGATCCTCGTATTCTTCGGATCAAGGAGAGGGACCATTACTGGCTGGCCACTCTCCTTGATCCACGGTACAAGGGTAAGGTTGCCGACCTTATCTTGCCATCGCAGAGGGAGCAGAGGATGAGACATCTCCGAGAGGCCTTGCAGAAAGCTCTGTGCAACGCGTTCCCAGAGACTGGGAGGTCACAAACTCCTGGTCCTGGACAACGTGTTGCTGAGGCATCAGTCAGAAGGAGCGGTGGAGAAGGTGGCCGTCTGACTGATGCTTTCAGACAATTTTTTAGTCCGCAGCCCCAAGGTATGATTGGTTCCAGCACCCATCGCCAGCGTCTAATTTACATGGTGCAGGAATACCTAGGGGCAAGGTCAGACTTGGACACCTTTCCCACTGAAAATCCTCTGGCTTACTGGGTCTTGAGGATGGATCACTGGCCAGAGCTTGCACAGTATGCAATTGAGCTACTGGCCTGTCCTGCATCCAGCGTTCTTTCGGAACGCACCTTCAGTGCTGCTGGTGGCTTTGTTACCGATCACAGGGTGCGCCTGTCCACCAAATCAGTTGATCGACTGACCTTCATCAAGATGAATCAGTCTTGGATCACCCACAGCTACCAAGCACCTGAAGCTGATGTAACCGAATAATTTTTTTTGAAATACCACATCCCTTCAAGACTGCCTATGCTGATGCTGAGTGACTGTCCTGTTATGTTGATTGTCTATCCTCTTCCTCCTCCGCTGATATGTTGGAAGAACATTTTTGGTTCTGGGTGATGCCAGCAGCCCAATTTTTCTGCCCCTGTTTAACAGGGGCGTTTAAGTACAATTTTTGATGCAATGCTTTGCAGCAGGGCTAATTCCTGCAATAAAACTAGAGTATATGGCAGAGGTTGCAGTGTGATGGCACCAGTGCCTAAGGCCCAATTTTTCTGCCCCTGTTTAACAGGGGCGTTTAAGTACAATTTTTGATGCAATGCTTTGCAGCAGGGCTAATTCCTGCAATAAAACTAGAGTATATGGCAGAGGTTGCAGTGGGATGGCACCAGTGCCTAAGGCCCAATTTTTCTGCCCCTGTTTAACAGGGGCGTTTAAGTACAATTTTTGATGCAATGCTTTGCAGCAGGGCTAATTCCTGCAATAAAACTAGAGTGTATGGCAGAGGTTGCAGTGGGATGGCACCAGTGCCTAAGGCCCAATTTTTCTGCCCCTGTTTAACAGGGACATGTAATTACAATTCTTGATATAATATTTCACAGGAGGGCCCCTTCCTGTGCCCACCCAGAGTAACTGTGAGGACTTATAGTGTTGTGGCACCAGCACCACAACCACCAAAGGTCAATTTTTCTACCACTGTTCAACAATGGCATGTAATTACAATTCTTGATATAATCGTTCACAGCAGGGCGCTCCAGCGCCCACCAAG
Source organism: Lithobates pipiens (assembly GCF_037356315.1). Classification (NCBI taxonomy): domain Eukaryota; kingdom Metazoa; phylum Chordata; class Amphibia; order Anura; family Ranidae; genus Lithobates; species Lithobates pipiens. The sequence continues at coordinate 77,722,359 of NW_027507764.1, forward strand.
AGTCACTTTGAGGGCTTACAATATTGTTGCAAAACCAACACCTTGTTCCGCCATTTCTGCAGAGCATATAGGGCAGGCCCCTACTTTCAAACATCCAATTTACAAACATCTCCTACTTGCAAACGGAAGGAGACAACAGCAAGTGAGATGAAAAAAGATGGACGACAAAACAAATTATACAGGGGTGATAACCCTTCCCTATGTTTTCCAAAAAGCTTAAAAATATTTTTTTTGACTGGAGCTACACTTTAAAAATGTACCAGTTGAAAATTACAAACAGATTCAACTTAACACAACAAACCTACACAGTCCCTGTCTTGTTTGCACCGCCTGTATACTTCTGTTCTGAGTATATAGGGCCTGGGGGCCACACGCATTTCCTTTTTTTAATATGGGTACAGGGTTCCCCTTAATATGCGTACAAGACCCAAATAGGCTGGTAATGGGCAGGGAGGGCTACCCATGCCATTTTTCTGAATGATTTTCAACCATATTGCAGGAACCAGATATAACATTAAAACCGCAAGCAGTTTTAAATGGTGTTATTTCCGCTTAATGTCATTTTGTGCAGGGACTGTTCTAAACACGGGAAACACGTGGCACTTCACAGGCATACTACAGACACCCACCAGGCACCATATTTAAAGGAATATTTCACTTTTTTTTTTCACTTTAATCGTCATTAAAATCAGTGCTCCCACCAAAACGGTAGTTTTTAAAACTTTTTTTTGCAGTGACCCATGTCCCCTGAGGCAGGAGGCAGGTTGCCAAACCCTTTTTAGGACAGTATCTTGCATATTAGCCGTTAAAATTAGCACTTTCCAATTCGAACGTTCGAGTCCCATAGACTTCAATGGGGTTCTAACGTTCGTACCGAACGCGGGGGTCGTTCGCAAGTTCTGGTGCGAACCGAACCGGGGGGTGTTCGGCTCATCCCTAACGAGAAGTAGGTGTTCAGTTTTCTGGATGCGTCAGTGTTCTTAACAGTGGGGTGTTGTCTTGTAGTTCACCACAGGAGTGCCAGTTAAGCATGACAACGCTGCTGTATAAATGTATAGAATACCAGTATTGTCACTCTTACACAGAAGTCCAAGATTCATTTTATAATTTTTTTTTAAAACAAACCTCCAGAAGGCAGAAAATAAATAAAAAGTGAGACCATATATTTTTTAACATAAGATATGCTTTAAGATTGCAATGGAAAGGTCAAATGCATAATTACAGATCTCTGTTGTTTGAGAAACCCTGGGACCCCTTAGCCCTTGTACACACGGTCGAGATTCCGACAACCAAATCCGTCGGATTTTGTCCAAAACTGTTGCATACACACGGTCGGACAAAGTTGTCGGAAAATCCGACGTGATTACGTTATTTCGTTACGGCGGGACTACGTTCAGGCTAGTAGTCAATAGCTTTGGTGTAGGAATTTGATCTGAGCATGCGTGGCACTTTGTCCGATCGGAATTCTCTACACATGATACTCCGACGGAAACAGTCCGATGTAGACCACACACAGTCGGAATATCCGACAAAATGGTCCGATCGGACACATTCCGTCGGAATCTCCGACCGTGTGTACAAGGGCTTAGACTTACCAGACAGAACTTTCCTGTCATTTGAACATGGAAAATAGAATTATATAGCTTCTAGCACACAATTAAAACATTTTAAAAATTAGGTTCAATAATCAGATTAAAATTAAAGCTACTATCCAAAAAGCTGGAATCTATTACCTTGTCATTCTCCATCTCCAATCTCTGGCTCCTCTTCTGTGGTCCTGTAGACACAAGTCTGGTGTTGATACAGGAGCAATGCTGGGACCTTGACTTGCTAAATCACATACTTCGGTCACAATATTCCATATTTTATCCAGCAGATGATTCAATTCTTGATAACTGTAATGTTAATCCAGACCTCTGGAACTCTGACAATAGCTGACATTTCATTAAAGTCAAACAAATCTTTTTTTATATAATTATCACAGGTAAATTATTGTGGCCCTTGGAGAGGTGTTAGAAATAGAGGTGTAGAGGACTTGCTGCTAGCAAGCCAAAACTTACTACAACAGATATACCACAAGGAACAAATGCATGCACTTGCCGTCAGTGTTTATGCACAACAAAGGATAATCTCTTTTAACTTCATGCCAAGTTCTCTATTCTAGCTGAGAATACAGAAATAGGATCTGTTAGGAGTGGACTACAATGGTATAATAGATAAAAAAAAAGCCTTTTACTTGCCCATTAGCTAGAAGGATGTTCTTTTAGCATTCAGCATCTGCACTCAAATATTACTTACTATCTTCAAAAGCAAAGGAAACAGCTTAGACAACAGAAAAGAAAAGATAAAATGCACACGGTTCATTTTAAATTTATTAAAACATACTTCTGAACCATCTATATAGAGTAGACTATATTGTGCATAAGTGAGAGTTATGAAAAAAGTTTGGCCTATTCATTTCCTAGCACTTATTCAGAAACTGTGCCAGCAATGGTTGCCAGATCATTCCAGACTTCTCTTTTAGTGGCTATTACCTTTGGCTGTTTCTGGAGGATTTTAGAGTGTTTCTGGGCTTACTGGTAAACATAGCCAATGTCTTTTGGGTCTAACCCAGGACCTTCTTACGAGACATGTTCACAGTGACCAAACCACCTCAATAATCAACTTTAGATTTAATATAGCAGCAGCTTTACTTCCACCTCACCCTGTTTCCTATTATTGAAGCATGAATATAAATGCTAAGAAAATCTTTTGGTCAGTACTCATTCTTGACTTGAGGTTTACATAGTAATGTTGGTTAACCAGTAATGTTCAAGCCTTGTCCAAAAAATTAGCTCACGCTCCCATACCGCAGACAGGTACTGAACCAGTAAAACTGCAGTCTCTGAGACAATCCATTCACTTTTCTGCTACTTTATGCTGATTATGTAATCCCAGAGATGTAAATAGATGCATGCACTGCTAGAATTGTTTGAGACTTTAAATATACTCATCAAGCTATTTTTGAAAGCAGTTTTGCTGTCTTTGTCTAATAACCAGTGCTTGGGAACCTATGAATTTATTAGAAACCAAGGTCTTTATTTAGAGGGCTGGTCAACCTAAGACTGATATTTCAGTTTTGGATAGGTGGTGGCAGTAACTATGGGTTCACTACATCAGATTGCCCAGGTCCACCCACCTACAACAGCCATTACTTTTAAAATTAATCTCAGAACTTGGCCAGTGGTATTATTTATTAGTATGATCTGGTTGCTGAATGATTATTCCCAAAGTGATGTTTGCATGGGCATACAACATTGTAAAGCACAATCTTGCACATCATTAAAATGCGAAGACAGACCAAACGTCAACTTTATGTTGGCTGGGAATATCCAATTTGGCCAACCAAACCTTTCCTCAAGATTCCTAATCAGAGCATCTGCTCGTGTCAGAGGGTGATGATAACAATCTTTACGTATATGATACAGCTGACAATTACTTTACTAGGTAACAATCATTGAATGTCCACAGATATTTTTAGTGTTGGAATTTTATTTATTTTATTTTCCTGGCATCACATCAGGAGGTGTGAAAATCCACGGAGGATAGCGTAGCTGTTAATTCTAGAGGGGAAATCTTTATATGAGAATCTTTGAGATATAGAAGAGACCAATGGGTGATTCCCCTCAACAGCATCCACTCATAATTAAAAATTAAATTTTAGGGTTTGGTGGAACACCTTACTCCCACTGTGGCAGAACGTATGCTGGCTAGTCTACTTATTTTTTACGCTACAAAAGCTATAGCGTTACAGTGGAAGAAGTCTTCCCCCCCTCAATTTCATTTTGGAAACAATTGGTGAATAGCTGTCTGCCTCTCTATATAGATACCTACACTAATAGAGGGTGCAATAGAGAATAGGATAGAGTCTGGTCCAAATGGTTGGCTGATCCCTCCACAGCTTCAGAGATGAGCGTCTGATAATTTGAATGTCTTAGCCTCATATTTACATGCGTGTATCTGCCATGGGGACCCGTCTTTTCTTTACTGCATTTCCCCTCATCTATACCATGTTGACTCTAAGGTACCATTGTTTCTGTGTGCGCACCACCTTTGACACCTTAGGTGTACGCCAACACATTATCTACCTTAAGTTAGACCACTCCTCTGTTGTTGACCCTTGCACCACTGTGAATTGATATATTTTGTTATTGAATGTTATGCGTCTGTTGAAACTCAACAGTTTTCTAAAAAAAAAAAAAAAAAAACAATTTTAGACAGACTGACCCATTAAAAAGGCAAATAGCAGTAATGAGGACAATAATTAATCTACTAGTACCTACCAGTTGGTCTTTTCTTGAGCTCACAAAGGAACACAAACCTTTATCATTTATAGGCAGCTTAAACCTGTTGATTAAATGACACCAAGTGAACCTGACACACATTCACACAACCATACACATCCAATGATACACATCCAATCAGTGGATCTCATCAAACACCCATGATAGTCAGGAAAAACAATACTTTGCATTTTTTTGGAGTTGAAAATGCCCCATACATTGCTGATCTGTTCCTGGGTTTTTTTGAGTCTCTGTAGCTCAGGCGTGTCTGTGACGATGCTGAAGCCTTTTCCTTTACTTTCTTCAAAGTCTCTCTTGTATTTTACCTGAAATAACACATTTATATATATTAGCTCAAACCAAGAATTTTCAATGTGAGAATAAAATTTTCAAGTAGCTAAAGGTAGTGACTAATATACGGTATTTGTCATGTCGTATTTATGGTACAGAGGCTGAGATTTCGAACCTTGTATTTACCTTTTTCCTAGACAGCCCTGTACAGCCTACTGTTCAATGTTGGCAGTCATAGGCAGACCAGGGAGACAGTTGCTGCCCTCTTTTGCCATTTTAGCAGGAAGTAGATGTGTATGTGTATTTCAGCATTTTTTTTTTTTTGGACAGGTTTTTTTTCCTCTGTCAGAACTGTAGCCTGCCCATTGATTCTGAATTATTTGGAATCAAGGCAGTGTTGTATCAAAGTATACAGTAATAAACATTGAAAATATCACCTAATAAGAGTCCATATAAATCTGTGAATAATAACATACACCAGGGCTCAAAATTTCAAGTCCTGAACTACTAGCCAGGTCTTAAGAGTTACTCGCCACCAGTTTTCCCACCCAAACCCTACCCTGCCCCACCCCTAATTCCACCCCTAAACACGCCCTCGTAAATTATCTTATGAAATGACACAAATTACACAATGTTAAATGCTTTATTCAGAATTAGGTTTTGTTTTGCCTCCCCCAGCATGCCTCTACCTCCAACGCTTCCCCCAGTATGCCTCTATCTCCAATGCCTCCCCCAGTATGCCTCTACCTCCAACGCCTCCCCCAGTACGCCTCTACCTCCAACGCCTCCCTCAGTAGACCTCTAGCTCCAACACCTCATCAGTACGCCTCTACCTCCAACGCCTCCCTCAGTAGGCCTCTAGCTCCAACACCTCATCAGTACGCCTCTACCTCCAACACCTCCCCCAGTACGCCTCTACCTCCACTGCCTTCCCCAGTACGCCTCTACCTCCACTGCCTCCCCCAGTACGCCTCGACCTCCAAGAGATTTAAAGAACTGCCATACAGTACCAGTTTCCTTTCAGCCAACCCAGCCATACTGTATGGGTGTTGATCCGGGTTGCGTCCTCTAACTGGGTTTCCAGGCTCCTCCAGAGATACCAGCCTTGTGCTCGGTCCTCTCCTAGAAAAGTCCTCCCCTGGGTCCTCCAGTTTTATTGGCCTCTCCCCGCATGCGAGACAGCACAGGACCACCCCTGGATCAGTATGCCCCAAAACCTTTTGGGCCTACCCCCTCAGTTGCAAAGCCTCGGGCCAGCCAGCCCTGAGGCGCCGGATCATGCAACACACACCCCAGGCAAGGAGGGCCATGAGGTTGGGATAGCGAACCCCGGAAAAGAGACCCCACAAAATGGTGTTGTTACCTTAAATACCCTCTCCCAGAATACACAGATGGGAAAACCACTCCCACTGGGCTATTTCCGAGCAAAAGATGGTATTCAATACATCCAGCTTGCTGCATTTCCATACTTACCGGTGGTGACAGCGACACCTATGGTCAAGTGGAAACCAGTGCAACCCAGCTGAACTGGTACAGAAACCAGAACTTTTTGGAATAATTAGCCTGAGCCCAACTGCAGCTTCAGACAACTTAAATTTGAAAAACAATAGCGTCTGCTCATTAGGAGCAGGGCACTACAGGAATATTCTGAGTTTTGGCTGTACCATCCACCCAGCTAATATACTTCAAGGCTCAAGGTATCATCCAGACTTCTCTTACGGGTGAATGTAAAAATATTTTGTGAAAAAAACAAAAGGGCTTGCAATAGTGTAAAAGTCTCTTATTAAAATGTATTATTTCATAAGGTTACGCTCCCCTAATAATGTCAGTTTGTGATGGAATGCATAGGGGCGTGGTCTACGTGATGACGTCAGCATGCACACAGATTGCCATTCTCTATGTTGGGTGCTGGCCAGGAGTTGTTTGTATATGCACTGTGACTCTGCAAGTCAACAGCTATGCAGTGAAAAAGAACACCCCCCAGGGGGTACAGGCACAGCAGCCAGGGAGTGAAATAAAACTTTCCCTGGAGGGTACAGACAAAATAGCAAGGAACTGAAAGAAAATATCCCCAAAGGGATATATTCACAAGTGCTAGGAAATGTAAAGAAAAAAACTCCAGGGACAACACGCACAACAACCAGGGAGTGAAAGAAAATATCCCCGGTGCTGCCGGCACAACAGCCAGGCAATAAAAGGAAATATTCCCAAGGGGGTAAAGGCACAACAACCACTAAGTAAAAAAACATTCCCAAGGTGGTACAGGCACAAGTATCAGGAAATGAAGAGAAATATCCCCAGGGAGTACTGGTACAACAGCCAAGGAGTGGAAGAAAATATCCCCAAAGAAGTACAGGCACAAGTGCCAGCAAATGAATGGAGATACCCCCAGGGGGAAAAAGGACAACAGCCAAGGTATGAAAAAAGAAAAGGGGGTACAGACACAACAGCAAGGGAGTGAAAGTAAATATTCTCAAGGGGATATAGGTACAAAAGCCAGGTAGTAGGGAAAAATATATGGTAATACATGCACAAAGCGGGAAAGTAAAAGGGAATATCCCTGAGGGTTATTCGAACATCAGGTGTTCCTTTGTTCTAAAACAAACCGAACATATGGGGCGTTCGCTGGAAATTCCCACGCCACAGAATGCCCCATAATGGACTGCGAGACCGCAGTGCATTGCTGCATGATTATTGGCCAAAGCATGCACCTGACCTGCATGCTTTGGTCAATCACAGCGCGCTCTATTGAGAGAGCCATAACCCACCAAAGGCAGGGAGCCTTTGGCCTATCATAACTCAGGGGGACTAATGCCCCACACTATATAAGTCTGCTTACATAGCGGCCGTGTATAGTGCGTGGACGGAGATAGTTTGAGCTAAATTAGGCAGGCAGGAGGTTAGTTAGTGGCAGTGTACTTGATATAGATATCTATCTATCTATCTATCTATCTATCTATCTATCTATCTATCTATATATACTCTGCATTTAGCGTAGACTAGATATTCAGTGTAGACTCTAGATTCAAGTCAGTGTAGCCAGTGTATTTGATATATATATATATATATATATATATATATATATATATATATATATATATATATATTCTGCATTCAGTGTAGCCTATATATTCAGTATAGACTCTATATTCAGTCAATGCAGGCAGTGTAGTTTATATAACACAGTGTATTGAAGTGGTTAAGGAGAACCCTGCCCCAATGTAATTTTTTTAAATGGTGTGGAGGTCCCCCTCAAAATCCATACCAGGTCCTTCAGGTCTGGTATGGAATTTAAGGGGAACCCCGTGCCAAAATGTAAAAAAAAAAAAATGGCGTGGGGGTCCCCCCAAAATCCATACCAGACTTTTATCCGAACATGCAACCTGGCAGGCCGCAAGAAAAGGGGGGCAAGAGAGCGCCCCCCTCAACCATACCAGGCCACATGTTCTCAACATGGGAGGGTGCTTTGGGGTCCTCACAATCCCCACACTCCTTGCCCGGTGGTTGTGGGGGTTGCGGGTGGGGGCTCATGGGAATCTGGAGGCCCCCAGATCCCACCCACCTATGTGAACGGGTATCGGGTACATTGTAACTCTACCCATTCACAAAAAAGTGTACAAAAAGTAAAAACAACAGCAGATAGTTTTTGACAACTCCTTTATTAAAAAAAAAGTGTCCAGCAATGTCCATCCATCTTCAATCATCTTTAATCCCTGAAAAAAAAAAACTCTGCCTGCATGGGAGCCAGCCCATCAATTGCAGGCTTTTAGCGGTGACAGCTGTTATATAGCCAAGAGCGGGGCCACCCAATGATGTAACCGGGTGATCCCACCCCTTCTGATGTCATGTGATGTCAGATGGGTTGGGTTCAACCATTTACGTCACTGGGTGGCCCAACCCTTGGCTATTTAACTACTGTCAAAGGGAAAATACGGCAGTCATGGGACATCTCCCATGGAGGCTGAGTTTTTCCGATTTTTTCTCCTCGGGCCGTGATTGAGGATGGATTTACATCAAGGGCCACTTTTATTTTTTTAATAAAGGAATTGTCAAAAACTGTCTGCTGTAATTTTTACTTTTTTGACATTTGTTTGGTTAATGGGTAGAGGTACGGTTCAGGAGTGCGCTCTCTCGTCCCCCCTTTTCCTGCGGCCTCCCAGGTTGCAAGCTCGGATAAGGGTCTGGTATGAATTTTTGGGGGGGGGGCACGCCATTTTTTTTACATTTTGGCATGGGCTTCCCTTTAAAATCCATATCAGAGCTGAAGGGCCTGTTATGGATTTTGGGGGGATCCCCACGCCATTTTATTTAAAATATTGGCGTGGAGTTCCCTTTAATATCCATACCAGACTGATGGGCCTGGTAGCGGACTGAGGGGGGAACCATCGCATTTTTTTCAATGATTTTTTATGTATATTGCCAGGATCCAGAAATACATTACAGCCGTGAGCAATTTGGGGAAAGAGGCACTATTTTACAAGCAGACTAAGGGACCCCCAGGCACCATATTTAAAGGAATATAAAATTTTTATTGTTTCACTTTAAGCATTATTAAAATCACTGCTCCTGAAAAAACTGCAGTTTTGAAAACTTTTTTTGCATTGATACATGTCTTCTGGGCCAGTGCCCGGGTCCCCAAACACTTTTATGGTAATAACTTGCATATAAGCCTATTAAATTAACACTTTTGATTTTTCACATTCCTGTCCCATACAAATGTGAAACGGTGTTCACATGCTCACGCACAAATGTTTTGTCTGTTCGCATGTTCTGGTGCGAACCGAACCGGGGGGTGTTCGGCTCATCCCTAGTATGGACACAACAGGTAGGAAGTAAGTGAAATTACATCTGAGGGTATATAGAAACTAGGGATGAGCTGAAAAACCCCCCTGGGTCTATGGGACACGAATGTTAAAAATCAAAAGTGTTCATTTTAAAGGCTTATATGCAAGTTAATGCCATACAAAGTGTTTGGGGAGCTGGGGACATATATCGGTGCAAAAAAAGTTTAAAGTTTAAATAAAACGGCGTGGGGATCCCCTCAAAATCTATACCAGACCCTCAACATGGGGAGGGTGCTTTGGGGTCAACCCCAAAACACCTTGTCCCCATGTTGATGGGGACAAGGGCCTCTTCCCCACAACCCTTGGCCAGTGGTTGTGGGGTCTGCGATGTAAATCCATCATCAATCATGGCGCCGACAGTCCCGAGAAAATATCAGGTGACCCCAACATGATGTCAGAAGGGGTGGGGTTACCAGGTTACATCACCTGGTGGCCCTGCCCTTGGTTATGTAACAGATGTCACTGGGAAAGGGCTGCAGTTGGCGGGACGCCCCCCATAGAGGTAGAGTTTTTCAAAAAATGTTGTTTTATTTTTCTCGGGATCGTCGGCACCGTAATTGAAGATGAGTGGACATCGCGGGCCATTTCTTTTTTCTTTAATAAAGGAATTGTCAAAAATGGCCTGCTTTCGTTTTTACTTTTTTGACACTTTTTTTGGTGAATGGGTAGGAGTAAAAGTTAACTGATTCCTATTGACATGGAGGGGGGGGGGCGTTGGTATGGTTCAAGGGGGGGGGGGGCACTCTCTCATCTGCCCCCCTTTTCCTGTGGCTTGCCAGATTGCATGCTCGGATAAGGGTCTGGTACGGATATATAGATATATCAAATACACTGCCACTAACTAACCTGCCTGCCTAATCTAGTTCAAACTATCTCTGTCCACACACTATATATGGCCGCTATGTAAGCAGCCTTATATAGTGTGAGGCGTGGACTTAGTCCCCCTGAGCCATGATTGGCCAAAGGCACCCTGCCTTTGGCCAATTATGGCCCTCTCAGCAGAGTGCGGTGTGATTGGCCAAAGCATGCAGGTCAGGTGCATGCTTTGGCCAATCATCATACAGCAATGCACTGCGGTCTCGCTCTAATTTCTCGAGAACGCCTCATATGTTTGATTCATTTTACAACAAACGAACACCCGATGTTCGAGCCGAACTTACATTTGTCTTGAACCGTGGGCTTATCCCTAATAGAAGCCACACCAAGGTTCTGAACCTTCCAAAAAACATTTTCAAAGAAAACTGTTTATTTAAACAGTTTGTTTGGACTTCTTAGAAAAGCTACCTGAATCTATTTATTGTTTATGAATTTCTTGTTATATTACTGTATTACTGTCATTACAAAATAGGAAAAAGAATATACGCAGCTTTTCTGTCCTCTCTAAATTCCCTTTGAGAATCACTTTAATAAAAGTCTTTCATATTAAATTAATGATTACAGAGCAGTTGTAATATGTTCAAGCTACAAGCAGCTCATTTGTTGGTAAGGGATTACTTAAACATAGTATAAGCCTGATCTCTTGTTGGAAAGATACAGTGCACAGGTTTTGAAAAGCATTCCATCTCATCTGCAAAAATATGTAAAAAAAACTAAAACAAAAAAACTCTACAATAGTCCACAAATACTAAACAAAAAACAAACAAAACTGTGACTAATGCCCTGTACACACGACCGGACTTTCCAGCAGACTAGGTCCGACGGCCTTTCGCCGGAATTCCTGGCAGAGTTCCGGCAGACTTTCCGAACGGACTTGCCCACACATGACCGGACTTTCCGGGAGACTAGGTCCACCGGACTTCCCGACGGAGTTCCTGCAGACTTCCAAATGAACGGACTTGCCCACACATGGACTAAAGTCCGTTCATTTTGAACGTGATCAGTTACGACAGGACTAGAAAAGGAAGTCAATCTCGCAGATTTTATTGGCGAGATTGACACCTTGTGAGCCCCGTCGCCTGGTATGGATTTTAAGGGGAAAAAAACTGCATGGGGGTCCCCCCAAAATCCATACCAGACCCTTATCCTAGCATGCAGCCCGGCCAGTCAGGAAAGGGGATGGGGCCGAGCAAGCCGTCCCCCTCCTGAGCTGTACCAAGCCGCATGCCCTCAACATGGGGGGTGGGTGCTTTGGGGAAGGGGGCGCCCTGTGGGCCCCCCACCCCAAAGCACCTTGTCCCCATGTTGATGAGGACAAGGGCCTCTTCCCGACAACCCTGACCGTTGGTTGTCGGAGTCTGCGGGCAGGGGGCTTATCGGAATCCGAGAGCCCCTTTAATAAGGGGACCCCCAGATCCCAGCCCCCCACCCTATGTGAATAAGTATGGGGTACATCGTAACCCTACCAATTCATCTGGGGGAAAAGTGTCAATAAAAAAACACTACACAGGTTTTTAAAGTAGTTTATTAGGCAGCTCCGGGGTCTTCTGACTTTGGGGGTCTACTTCCGACTTCGCCGCGCTTTCCGGTTCTTCTCCTGCTCTCTGGCCTCTTTTCCCGCTCTCCGGCTCCTCCGCTATCTTCTGCTCTTTTGCTAGTGGTGGCCCAGCTTTCTCCTTCGTCGTCGTCGCCGTCTGTCTTCTTCTTCTTCTTCCTTCTTCGTTCCGTCTGAACTTTGTTGTCAAAAAGTCCGGTCGTATGTACGAGGCATCAGGCTCCGTTCACACCTATGCAGCTTGCTTTTGATCTGTTTCTGCACTGCTCTTTACGCTGCATTTTGCATTTTTGCATGCATGTTTTTTATGTTTTTTTTTTTATCCATTTTGTGTTTTGCATCTTTTATGCTTTTTTTGACCAATTTGTTGTTGGGCAGATTTAAAAAAAACGCAAACTGCAGTAAAATCGTGACAAAAACGCACTACATGCTTTCCTGCAGCTTCTCTATTGAAGTCTATAGGACCAAAAATGCACTGTTTTGCTTCCCTGAAAAGCAGCGTCTAAAAAAAGATGTGAATGTGTCCCATAGGAAACCATGTTAAATGGACTGAAGTGCATTTATGTAAAAAGCATTAAAAAAAGCATAGGTTTGAACCTAACCTTAAATAATAACTCCAGGGAAGGAAGCTGTGCATGTCTGCATAGGATGTACAATATTCTGCTCTCCTGGTCTTGTCACTCCACCACCTTAATTTCTGGGCTCATCTCTCTGTCATCCTGCTCTCTCCACCCACCATCATCATCATCGCTGTTAACACATGAGTGCTGTAAGACAATTCATTGGCTCCTTGTGCTGCTTCTCTCTCTCACAGTCTAAGCTCCGTTGCACTGGGGATTGTTAGAGGCTGAAACTAGGCTAAATATAGGTGCTCACCCTGCTTGCCTTTAAAATGTATGGTAAATGATAAGTTCACTTTAAAAAACAAAAATAAATAATACACCTTTTTTTGCAGAGCATTGCATCTGCGATCAGCATATTGCGGGTGCAATGTCAGGCTCCTGCAGACACTCAGTACAGTGAGGTATGGGAAGGCAGTTACTGATGTCCAGGAAGAATCAATGAACTAGGAGGATACTCACCAGCACCCTCGCAGTTCATTGAAAACAAGCCCTCTGCCACGTGGAAGATGGTACTTGTAGTTCATTCATCCACAGAACTCTGTGAATGAATGTTGCGGCTGTGAGGAGCCCTGCACAGCCACCCTGTTTTTAACCACTTCGGACCCAGGCCAATTCTGACATTTCTCTCCTACATGTAAAATTCCTAATTTTTTTGCTAGAAAATTAAATAGAACCCCCAAACATTATATATATGTTTTTGTTAGCAAAGACCCTAGAGAATACAATGGCGGTCATTGCAACTTTTTATCTCGCACGGTATTTGCGCAGCAATTTTTCGAACGCGTTTTTTTCAGAAAAATAACTGTTTCATGCTTTTAAAAAAACAAAACAGTAAAGTTAGCCCAATTTATTTGCATAATGTGAAAGAGGAGGATACGCTGAGTAAATAGATACCCAACATGTCATGCTTCAAAATTGCACGCGCTTGTGGAATGGCGCCAAAGTTTGGTAATTTAAAATCCCCATAGGCGACGCTTAAATTTTTTTTACTGGTTACATATTTTGGGCTACAGAGGAGGTCTAGGGCTAGAATTATTGCTCTCGCTCGAACGTTTGCGGCGATACCTCACATGTGTGGTTTGAACACCGTTTTCATATGTGGGTGGGACTTACGTATGCGTTCGCTTCTGTGTGCGAGCTCACAGGGACGGGGCGCTTTAAATTTTTATATTTTTTTTATTGTTAATTTTATTTTATTTTTTTTAGTTTTACACTTAAAAAAAATAATAATAATTTGATGACTTTTATTCCTATTACAAGGAATGTAAACATCCCTTGTAATAGGAATATGGCACGATTGAACCTATTTACAGTGAAATATGGGGTCAATAAGACCCCATATCTCACCTCTAGGCTGGGAAGAATAAAAAAACAAAACAAAAAAAAAACGATCATGGCTTCCTAGTCAGATCGGCGCCGTTAATTTGAATACCGAGGCCGGGCGTGACGTCATAACATCACACCCGGCCTCCGAACGATCATAGAGACTCCGGGGACAATCTAGTCCGCCGGAAATCTCTATGATTACTTGCTGGGGCCGGCGGATCCTGTGACCGACTCACCGATGGAAACAGTGAGTCGGTAGAAGCACCGAAGGGCGGCGGGAGGGGGGCGTCCCCTCCCGCCGCCCGTAAGAATGATCAAACGGCGAAACAGCGCTATGATCGTTTTTATGGTGTAGGGAATCGCCGGCTGAAAACGGCAATATCTGAATGATGTCTGTGGCCTCAGGCATCATTTAGATATAACCACCGAAACCCCATGACGTCAATAGACGTAGTGTGGGAACCAAGTGGTTAAATTGTGATAATGGTTGCAGGGAGGGGATCCCCCATCTGCTGTCACGGGGAGAAGGGGGGTTGCACCCTAAATAGGGGTATAACATGTTCAGAGTGTTCTAGAGTGAGGTTTTTTCTATAGGCTAGGAAAATTTAGGTAGGCTTAGCCACTAGCCTGTTTGTTTTCATTCTGGGCTGGGATGGCTCAGGGCAGGGCTGGGTCACTCACAGGTAGCATCACTGTCACCTCCCTCTTCTTTCTAGAAGGTGCTAGAAAGAGAGGAGTAGAGGGGAGGTGGCATTTCCTGGGGTATTATTAAGGAGACTTGACCTAGGATCAGCCCAGCTGGGGAGAAGTTGTCCAGTGGAAGAGCTGGAGTGGGAGAGTGTGGAGGCTGTCAGGGCCCACGGGGAGCTCCCCAGTCGGGGGGGGGGGGGGGTGACCTTGGGCCTGGGCTCAAGTGCATCCCTGAGGAGAGAAGAAATCCTAGGAAAGGGGCACATGAGAGAGCAAGGAGAGGGCAGCGGGAGAGAACATTACTAAGATACTTCAGGGAGGACAACTGGTCACAGCCAGGAGGGCTGGTGAGTGAGCATAGTCGCGAGGACTGGGGAAACACTAGGGTTGCCACCTGTCTGGAATTGACCCAGAATTGTGGGAACTGGAATTGTTTTGAAACATGTGTCCACGTTTGAGTCCACCTGAAACCCAGACACATTATTCAGATAGGAATGTGGCTCAGAACAGGGCCCGATAAGAGGGTGAGGGGGCACTATGCTCGCCACATTGCTATTCTCTTTGGATTGCCCAAAGGTGTCCTAGGTCTGTTACAATCCTTTGCTGTGCGCCACTTAAGCGTTCGGGTTTGGCTTGAAGAAAAAGTGTCAACCCTAGAGGGCACGCCTGAGAGAACTGGGAGTTTGCAGTTTGAGATGGGTGCAGAACCAGAAGAGTGGACTGGTGGAAGGGCAGCGGAGAGAGGTTGTTGCAGACATGCTGGCTGGCAGGGCCTGAAGAGAGCTATCTGGGATCAGTAGCTGGAGAGAGGACAGTTAGCATCTGAACTATTTCTATACCATAGGGCTCCCTGCCCACAAAAGACAATCCACTGAGGCCTGGCTGAGTTAGTGTCAGGCCTAACCATGCAGTGCTAGCTAGTCTGGAGGAGTAACAGTCTGCAGCAAATGAAGTGCTGGAGGAGTGAAAGGAAAGAGGTCTTAAAGCGGTTGTATAGTTAATTTTGTAACTTTAACCTACAGGTAAGCCTATAATAAGGCTTACCTGTAGGTAAAAAGAATATCTCCTAATATCTCCTACAGTTTAGGAGATATTCCCCTCGCAATGAACCACTGACTTCAGTGGCGCATGCACTCCAGGGATTCTCAGCTGAAAGCCTGGCAGATGCCGGACTTTGCCAGAAAGCAGTCTCCCGCGCGACGACATCGCGGCTCCAGCCACTCACAGCAATGGAACCGCAATACCCAGAAGATACGCCGAGACAACATGTCAGCTACCTTGGTGTGGACCAGGTGAGTTACCGACGCCTCGTTCTAAGGTAAGTATTTCATAATGAGCTAATATGCGGTGCATACTAGCTCAATATGCCTTTTGCCTTGCCTTACAGGTGTAGAAAATTTTTTTTTTTGGGGGGGTATACAACCGCTTTAAGCAAGAGTTGTGCTGGAGAGAAGACTGGAGTGTATATACCGGAGTGTATATAGTAGTCCCAAGCAAGTTGCACTAAGACCCCTTTCACACCACACCGCCCATAGTGTCGGCGGTAAAACCGGCGGATTTGTGGCGCATTTTTCTGCGCTTTTACCCCCCGCTAGCGGCCGAGAAAGGGTTAAAGCCGCAATAGCGGCGTTTTGCCGGTGGTATTACAGCGCTACCCCATTGATTTCAATGGGGAGCAACGGTGGAGGAGCGGTAAACACACCGCTCCAAAGAAGCTGCTGGCAGGACTTTTCCCTGACGTCCTGCCAGTGCACCTCTGTAGTGTGAAAGCCCGACAATGGTGCAGCTTTTTTAGGGCGGATTGCAGGCGCTATTTCTAACACTATAGTGCCTGCTAAAACGCCATGGTGTGAAAGGGGTCTAAATCTTTCCGGGCATTCCATAATTTCCCATTCCCATTCAAGTTCAATCCACTCAATAAAAAAAACAAAAAACAAAGCTTATGGACTGGTCTATGTCTCTGAGTGCCTGAGGCCGCGTACACACGGGCGGATTGTCTGCCCAACTAAGTTCGTCAGACAATCCGACAGACAGTCCGTCCAAACTTTTGAATGAACGGACTTGCCCACACACGGCACTTTTTGAGCGGACTAATACGGCGGACTAAGTCCGCCAGACAATCCGCTCTACTTTTGAAATGAACGGACTCGCCCACACACGTGGAGGAAAGTTCGCTCATTTCGAGCGCGTCTCCAGGTAGGCGGGGCCCGCAAAGGAGACGTCGCTGGCCCCGCCGCCTGGTATGGACTTAAAGGGGAACCCCAACGCTGAAAAAAATCGGCGTGGGGGTGCCCCCCAAGTCCACAACAGACCCTTGTCCGAGCACGTTACCCGGCCGGCCAGGAAAGGGGAGCGAGCGAGCGTCCCCCCTCCTGAGCCGTACCAGGCCGCGTGCCCTCAACATGGGGGGTGCCTTGGGGGAAGGGGGGGGCCGCCGGCCTCTTCTCCCGACTTCAGGGGTCTTGTCCCCCTCTTCGGTTCTTCTGCCGGGCCACCGCGCCTTCTTATAGCTCTTTTACAGGCGATGGCCCGGTCTTCTGTCGCCGCTGTCGCCGTCGCCGCCTTCCGTTCTTCTTCTTCTTCTTCTTCTTCTTCTTCTTCTTCTTCTCCAGGAGATGTTGCCTCGACGATCTCTCCGGCCGGAATGCCAGAGCCGCGCTGCGCGGCCACTTATATAGTGACAATGGGGCGGTGTCACATGGTATATGTCACATGGGTTGGCGACAGAAGAACCGAAGAGGGGGACAAGACCCCTGAAGTCGGGAGAAGAGGCCGGCGGCGGGGAGGAAGAAAGCCGGACTCCTCCGCTAGCAAAAGAGCTACAAGAAGATAGCGGAGGAGTCCGGCGAGAAGACCCCCGAAGACGGAAGACCCCCGGAGCTGTGCAATAAAATATTTTATCTCGTGTGTTGTGTTTTTTTTTGGTACTTTTATTTTACAGGTGAATGGGTAGGGGTACATTGTACCCCATACTCATTCACATAGGGTGGGGGGCCGGTATCCGGGGCCCCCCCGGATTCCGATAAGCCCCCCGCCCGCAGACCCCGACAACCAACGGCCAGGGTTGTCGGGAAGAGGCCCTTGTCCTCATCAACATGGGGACAAGGTGCTTTGGGGTGGGGGGGCCGCGCGGCCCCCCCTTCCCCAAGGCACCCCCCATGTTGAGGGCACGTGGCCTGGTACGGCTCAGGAGGGGGGGGGGGGGCGCTCGCTCGCCCCCCTTTCCTGGCCGGCCGGGTAGCGTGCTCGGACAAGGGTCTGTTGTGGACTTGGGGGGCACCCCCACGCCGATTTTTTTCGGCGTTGGGGTTCCCCTTTAAGTACATACCAGGCGGCGGGGCCAGCGATGTCTCCTTCGCGGGCCCCGCCTACCTGGAGACGCGCTCGAAATGAGCGGACTTTCCTCCGCGTGTGTGGGCGAGTCCGTTCATTTCAAAAGTAGAGCGGATTGTCTGGCGGACTTAGTCCGCCGTATTAGTCCGCTCAAAAAGTGCCGTGTGTGGGCAAGTCCGTTCATTCAAAAGTTTGGACGGACTGTCTGTCGGATTGTCTGACGAACTTAGTTGGGCAGACAATCCGCCCGTGTGTACGCGGCCTAAGTGATGGATGTCCACTGGCAGGGTGATAGGTGAACCACAATATTCAGCAACCCCTACAGGGGCCATGGCTACACATGAAACAAGACAGAGCTTTGCTATACTATTCAATTAAACCTGTCAATCGTTTTTAGGTAGATGAGGCAATGAATGAATCATTTGTGCTGCATAATTCTCTATAAGTACAAGATACGAGCAACCGCCCTGCACATTAACAGTGAACAAAGCACATACTTTACCCTTTGATGAACATTTTACCTCCTATTATGAATTTCAGGAATTTCTTGTGTAACTTCTATCTCAAGGGTTATTCACAGGAAGAAAATGAGGATAACAAAAATATGTCATGTTAAAGCCTAAGCAGTCTTACGCAGTCCTAGGCAATGCTCATCGACAGCTACGAAATTTGCCAGACTATTCTCAGACCTTGTAGACTATAATATTACACAGTTTATTTATTTAATATTTTGCACTTTGCATTTGAATTAGTTTGTTACTTATAGGTATTAGATATATTTACCTATAATAAGGTATTCATGTATTGGCTGAATTATCTAGCACTGTTATTACTGTTAATATCTGATATTTTACAGCTGCTATTGTGCTGGATATAATAGGGGTCAGTAAGGGTAAATTGAAAGTTTTTTTTACATATCACTCTAAGCCCTTGTACACACGGTCGGAGAATCCGTCGGAATGTGTCCTATCGGAATGTGTGTGGTATGCATCGGACTGACCAAGATACTCCGACGAACCAAGTTTTCCAACTTATTGGTAAAATTGTTGGAAATATTTTCCGACCAACTGGTTCGATCGGACATACTCCGATCATGTGTAGAGAATTTTGATCGGACCAAGTGCCGCGCATGCTCAGATCAAATTCCTACATCAAAGCTATTGGCTACTAGTCCCATCGTAACGAAATTCCGTCATCGCGTTCTGAATGATCGGATTTTTCGACAACTTAGTCCGACAGTGTGTATGCAACAGTGTCGGACAAGATCCGACAGGCAAAATCCGACGGATTGGGTTGGCAGAATGTCCGACCGTGTGTACAGGGGCTAAGAACACTTAAAGTGGTTCTAAAGGCAGAAGTTTTTTTTTACCTTAACTACTTGCCGCCCACCATATAGCAATATGACGTTGGCAAAGTGGTTGCGATATCCTGACCAGACGTCATATGACATTGCCAGGATATCAAGCCGTTGCGAGTCCCCAGGGGCGCGCATCGCAGCAATCATTGCGGTGTGTCAGTCTGACACACTGCAACTCCGATCTAGGTAAAGAGTCCATGTGATCAGCCGTGTCCAATCACGGCTGATCACGATATAAACAGGAAGAGCCGTTGATCGACTTTTTCTCACTCGCGTCTGACAGACGTGAGTAGAGGAGAGCCGATCGGCTGCTCTCCTGACAAGGGCCGTCTGTGCTGAATGATTATCAAATAAAATGTAGCAAGGTGTTCAGTCCTCCTTCAGTCTAATGAGAACCTCCAGAGCCATATAGCTGTATTGGGTTGTGAGGCATAGTGGGTGCAAGGTGGAAGTTATTGGGCACCAGAGTCTTCTTGAATGCAAAAGAGATGTCTATTTCTCTTACAAACTTTTATGGGAGGAAAGAGGGTTAGGGCCAGGACACCCTTAAGTAGTTGCAAGTTCAATTAGCAGACTAGGAGGACAGCCATGCAGGGAAAAGCCTCCAGCAAGAAGCCACATCTGCATGTGCAGGAATGCCGTCTCCTATGGCAACATGGTAGCACTTTCACCTAGCAGTAAGAAGGGTCGCTGGTTCGATTCCCAACCACGGCCATTACCTGCCTGGAGTTTGCATGTTCTCCCTGTGCCTGCGTGGGTTTCCTCCCACACTCCAAAGACATGCTGGTAGGTTAATTGGATCCTGTCTAAATTGTCCCTAGTATGTATGAATGTGAGTTATGGACCTTAGATTGTAAGCTCCTTGAGGGTAGGGACTGATGTGAATGCACAATGTATATGTAAAAGTGCTGCGTAAATTGATGGCGCTATATAAGTAAATAAAATAAATAAATAAAAAACAGTCTTTAACAGTTCCTAACACAAAGCGTAACAGTTCTTTCACCTTCGCTGCAACTTCTCCTTGTAGTTCTTCAGCCAACTAAGCTCCCGGTCTCTCACTAGATCCTCTGATTCACTGCCACTGAATCCCTTGAGCTCCTCCAATCTTCATGGTGGTATCTTCCTCAAGTATCACCCCCACCTTTCTGCTGGGTCCCTAGTTTGGCACTCCTGATACTTCTCAAGCTGCACCCCACTGGCCTGTTCAGACCCTGGCTTGACACATGAGGCTGCTCTGCAAGCGTCACCTCCGCTGGCTGGGTCCCTGACTTGATTACCGCCTGAACTTTCCAGATTTTCCACTGTGCCCGTTCAGTGAGAATACTGCTCCGGTACTTGCTTCAGTTACTCACTGTGGTCCTGGTAATAAGGTGGTTGGTCCCTTGGTGGTGACAGCTTCCCCTCTACCTCCGACCACGACAGGCAGAACAGTCACTTCTGGTTGGACTGCAAGCTGCATTCCCAACCCTGCGCTGCTTTCTTGCTTCTGGACAGGCCCTCAGATAACCTAGCAGCCAGATGACCCCGGGATAGGCCCAATCTCCGGCCTAGCAGCCCGGAGCAACATGACACGTCCACCCAGATAGCTGTCCAGGTGGCTCAGAACATAGATCACCTGACTCCACCTGAATATGTAGGCTCTCCCAGCAGGTTGAGGAATTTTAGAAAACCCCTGACCATTGGTTGAGATACCCCATATATATAACCTGACCTAGGGTTGTCCTCATATATAGTACCACCAAGTTCCCGGCCACCTAGTGGTAGAGGAGAAAAGTGCAATAAGGCCAAACTCCAGGGTGCTACAAAAAAACAGCCAACACATTTTGAGAGCAAGAAGAAACTCCCCCTTCATCAGGGCTTCAGTTAATATAAGAAACCTAAAATGGTTCTAAAAAATATATAACTTTTTTTACCTAAACACATTCTATTCAGATATTCAGAGAGGCCAAAGGCTCCTTCTGCTGTCAATCATGTCCAGTGAGGAGTGTTAAGTGCCCCCATAGCATGTAGCTTGCTACGGGGGCACTCAACAACGGGGGGGGGGGGCAGGATCGCCAGTGGGGGGCCCCAGATGAGGAGAATTGGAGCTGCTCTGTGCAAAATGATTGCACAAAGCATGTAACATTTTAAAGTGGCTGGACTTTTTTTCTTTACACCCTGTATGCTTTGCTAATGAGATTTCTGATGCGACTTGAGTCCCACAGAATTGCATGACAATAGAAATAACATTGTTTTCAATAGTGGCCGTTCACATCAATACAATGCAACTACGATGTGAGTTTGGGTAAGGGTCCTGTGCTACTTTGGTGCAATTGGTGTGATTTTGTAGCCACCCAAGCCATAAAATCACAACCAAAAACAGA
Source organism: Lithobates pipiens (assembly GCF_037356315.1). Taxonomy (NCBI): domain Eukaryota; kingdom Metazoa; phylum Chordata; class Amphibia; order Anura; family Ranidae; genus Lithobates; species Lithobates pipiens. The sequence goes on from NW_027507764.1 coordinate 77,743,939, forward strand.
CAGCAGTAAAATTGCATCAAAATTGCATAACAGACACTACCCACACTGCATAATCGCACCTCTAATTGCATTTAAAAATCATGGCGCATCATCGCCTGCACCAGGACTTAGTGTGAGACTAGGCAGTAAATAACATGCCTCCTGGTGTGCATCATCAAGCCATCCTTGGGTTTAAAGGACAATGCTGCAGTTAATGGCACCACATAATCCTACCTAGCAGTATTTGGGACCCACCCATCGCTGGAGAAAGGGTTCACAGGAGAACAGGAGAACAGGCACATTTTCATACAAGTACATGGTACAGCAGGCATATATCAGGAATGTGAAATGTTGGGTTTACATATTCTTTCATTTCCTGCACTGCACACCTCCTATTCCCTGACAACTTCTATCTACAGCACTGGTCTTTAGTAGTCTGACCACACTGACAGCTCTCCTGCTAAAATGTGGCCAAAAAGTGCATAGAGTGTTCTAAGGAAGGAGGGACAGGAAACCAAGGGGTTAGGGAACTTGGAGTTGGGTTTGAAAACAGGCCTACCATCAATTTTTACAGATTATGTGTGTGTGTTAAATAATGTACAAGCACAGATGTAACTACAAATAATGGGACCACGGAGAAAAATTTAGATGGGGTCCCCTGGCAACCTCCCTACTGTCATTATGTCTATACCAGCGAGAGGTAGCAGGAGAGCTGTCAGTGTGGTCAGACTACTAAAGACCAGTGCTGTAGATAGAAGTTGTCAGGGAATAGGAGGTGTGCAGTGCAGGAAATGAAAGAATATGTAAACCCAACATTTCACATTCCTGATATATGCCTGCTGTACCATGTACTTGTATGAAAATGTATCCTGTTCTCTCATCTGTGTGAAATCCCTGGTGTTCCTGCCAGTCCCTCTGCTTTACTATTAAAAACTGACCACACTAAGCAGGACAATACACCTTGGCCAGTTCTCTAGCTATGTTGGGAACTTGGCGGGCTCCCCTCCAATAATCAGACTTGTCCTGATATGCCCCCCTCTGCACAGCCATTCACTGGGAAGATCCGCGTACTGCTGTTTTGCCCATCAATTCTGCCTATTAGCACCACCTATCAGTGCTCATTAATGCCGCCTAACAGCGTATCAGCCTATCAGTACTTTTCAATTCTGCCCATTAAAGCCCATCAATACTGCCTGAGTTCTGCCTATCAGTGCCCATCAGTACCACCTGTCAGTGCTCATCAATGCCACCTATCAGTGCAGTCTATCAGTGCACATTAGTGCCTCCTATCGGTGCTGCCTATCAGTGCTCATCAATGTGGCCAATCAGTGCTCATCAGTGCCTCCTATCAGTGCCCATCAGTGCCTCCTATCAGTGCCCATAAATGCCTCCTAGCAGTCAAGAGTGAAGCTAACGGGCTCACATTTCCCGCAGAGCACACAGGAGAGGAGAGGGGAGAAGCAGCGAGATCAGCTGTGTGTCCTCTCTCATCCCCTGCGCGAGAGGACGGACGGGCAAATAGAACGTTAATGCCGGTGTCTCTGCGCCACTCTTCCATGACAGACACGATCTCCGCTCAGAGGCGTGTGTGAATAGCAACCCCGCTGGGCCCGCACCCCCGCAGTGGCGGAATGCCGGCGGGCCCCGTCGCAAGTGTGACTGTTGCGACCCTGATAATGCCGCCACTGCATACAGCGGGTAAAATAAGTATTGAGCACGTCAACATTTTTTTAGGCAAATATATTTCAAAGGGTGCTGTTGACAAGAAATGTTCACCACATAACGGTAACAACCCATGCACTCCATGAATACAAAGAAAGCAAAACAAATAAGGTCAGAAATGAAGTTATGCGTAATAAAATGAAATGACACAGGGGGAAAGTATTGAACACATGAAGAAAGGGAGGTGCAAAAAGGCATGGAAAGCCAAGACACCAGCTGAAATCTATCAGTAATTAGAAAGCAATCCTGCCCCTTGTCAGTGTAAATTAATATCAGCTGGTTCAGCCTCAGCTGATGGCCTATAAAAATGTGTCTTATTACCAAGGTGTCACACAAGAAACATCTCATGATGGGTAAAAACTCGCTTAAGACCACTCCAGGGGCCATAATCTGGAAGTGGAAAGAGCTTAAATTCACCATAAACCAGCCACAACCAGGTGCTCCTTGCAATATTTCTGACAGAAGAATGAAAAGAATTATCAGTAGAGTTGTCCAAGAGCCAAGGACCATGTGGGGAGCTTCACAAAGACCTGGAATTAGCAGGTACAATGGTTTCAAAGGAAACAATAAGTAAGGCACTCAACCACTATGGCCTGTATGCCCGCTCACCACACAAGACTCCATTGCTGAGAAAAAAGCATATTGAAGCTCGCTTAAAGTTTGCTACACAACATTTAGACAATCCTGTGAAATAGTGGGAGGATATAGTCTGGTCAAATGAGAACAAAATGTAATTCTTTGGATGCCATAATACACACCATGTTTGGAGATCAAATGGCACTGCACATCACCCCAAAAACAACCCCACACCAACAGTGAAGTTTGGAGGTGGGAACACCACGGTGTGGGGTTGTTTTTCAGCATCCAGTACTGACTAGGGTGACCACATTTCCAAACTGCCATTCGGGAACAATTTTGCAAAGGACCGGGGGGGGGGGGGGGGTGTTTGTGTTGGATGTAGTTTCAGGGGTTGACGGGATTTTGGCAGCTAGTGATTTGTCAAGTGAATGGCTGGTTTTAGCATTTATATCATCCCAACACAAACACCCACTTATAACATCCTAACACCATGCTTGAAATGTATTTCTATTATTACATTAAGTATAGACCCCCCCCCCCTTCCCTCAGTACGGACCCCTCTCCACTATGTACTGGCCCCCCTCCCTCAGTACAGACCCCCTCTAAGTGAAGACCCCCCACTAAGTGCAGACCCCCTCACTAAGTAAAGACCCCCCACAGTAATGACCCCCCACTAAGTACAGACCCCCCCACAGTACTGAACCCCTCCCCTTCCACTTGTACTAGTAGAGAGGTGGGGGTTGGAAATGTGCTGGGGGGGCGCGTTTTACCTTTTTTCTGATCACTGTCCCTGTCCCCCTCCTCAGTCTATCTATATACATATAATAATATATGCTTACAACAGACCTCAGATCAGTGTCACTCCTCCGGCTCATGTGTACATGTAAACAGCTAAGGAGGGGGAGGCAGCTTCGGCACGCTCTGTGGTATGAGGCATGGATACAGCCAAGGGCAGAGCCACGGAGATCCTAACCCAGACTGCAGTGCAGGTGTTCTGTCCGGCATGGTGGAGACTGGAGAGTGTTAGGCGCGGAGGAGGAGAAAATTAACTTCTTCTCCGCTTTGCATGCTGGGCAGAGTCGCGGCTGTGAAGTCACTGGTTGCTCTAGCATCTCTCTCTAGATCAAATTCCTTCATCAAAGCTATTGGCTACTAGCCTGAACGTTCAGAAAGATCGGATTTTTCGACAAGTTTGTCCGACTGTGTGTATGCAACAGTTTTGGACAAGATCCGACGGACAAAATCCGATGGATTTGGTTGTCGGAATCTCCAACCGTGTGTACAAGGGCTTACACTGGTGAAAAGTTTCACACTGGATTAATGCACAGGTCTGGAAGAAATACACAAATCACACCAAAATTCTAAGAATAAACATGATGAATGTATTTAGATAATATCTACTTATCCCAGAGTTCAGATTTAGGCCCCTTTCACACAGGACGGATCCGTAATGATCCGCCCCGTGATGATCTGCTTGCTCAGCGGGGATCGCTCCGTTTACCCCCGCTGAGCCAGAGGATGAAAGGGCGGTCCCTGCACACTGTGCAGGGACCGCCCTGTCAGGTCTCCGCTCTCCTCTATGGGGGATCGGGGACCGTCTGTCCGTGTTCATCCGATCCGCTCTGCAGACAGATAGAAAAATAGGATTTTCCTCCGACTGCAGAATCGGACCATTGCAGAGACGGACGATATCGGGTGTCTGCGAATGTTCATCCGCAGACACCCGCTATCCCATAGGAATGCATGTATGTCCGTATTTCATCCGCAAACGGATGGATGAAATACGGACATACATTCCGCATGTGTGAAAGGGGCCTTAGGGTGTTTTTTTTTTATATTTTCCTTTCCACTGTGTAGTGCTGCAGTGCATTGCTGCATGCACTTTAACATAGGGTGGTTCACACATTAATACAATAGGTGCTGTGGTAGGGCAACCCATTCAATTTGAGCGGGTTATCAATACACCACTTCTAAGGTTTTAAAGAGCCTGCACCATTTTTGTAATGCAACGCACTACAATGCACAGCATATGTACAGTACTGTGTTGCAGTGCAGGTGCATTGCCAGTGCATTTTCTTGTGTGTTGGGGTGCCAGTCTAAATGAAAGGTACAGCATAACTTTTACCATGTGATAACACACAGCACTTTGAGCTTTGCATTGCGGTGCATGCACTGAGGTATGAAGCCAACCTTTTTAAAGAGCAATTGTCATGCCTTAGCTGGAAGCTGCCTGGATGCCTCTGGGTTCAACACTGCTACGTTCACTCTGTGCGGCGCGGGGCACAGTAGGGGGGTCCAGTGCGTCCCCGTTCAAAGTTTCAGGTGCAAATAAGGAATTAATTTTTGCCTGAATTCGGACCTGAAATGGAGCCAAAGTCATACAGCACCCTTCTGCTGTGCGCTCCGTGGCCGCCCCGGAGAGCCGGTCACACTCTCCCGTCATGCTAATTGTTTGCGGAGAAACCCACATCCAATTTACATCACTGCGAACCCAGCCTAATGCCGAGTACACACAACCGCACTTTTCGAGGGACTAGGTCCGGCCGTCTTTCCGACAGAGTTTCGGCGGAGTTCCGACGGACTTTCCAAATGAATGGACTTGGCCACACACAATCACACCAAAGTCCGACGGATTTGAACGTGATGACGTACGACTGGACTAGAATAAGGAAGTTCATAGCCAGTAGCCAATAGCTGCCCTAGCGTTGGTTTTTGTCCATCGGACTAGCATACACACGAAGGGATTTCTCGGTCCGGCGGAGTTCCGGTGGAAAAATTTTAAACATGTTCTATTTCTAAAGTCTGCCGGATTTTTGGCAAGCAAAGGTCCAATGGAGCCCACACAAGATCGAATTGTCCGACGGACTCGTTCCGTCGGACCTTTGCTGTCAAAAAGTCTGGTCGTGTGTATGCGGCATAAGGCTTTGGTCACACCAGTGTATTACAGTATTCGCTTGTGCTGGGCCATGCTTGCCCACACAGGGGTGCCCAGGTGTTCCATGCATCTCCATGCAGGCAGTCCCATATATGTCAATTGAGATGCAAAGGTTACAGAGATACAGCCGCTGCACCCACTTTGACATCCATGCAGGTGGACACAGCCGCTGCTCCCTATCTGGCATCTGTTTGGGTGCACGGCCCTGAATGCAGGCGATGTGCATCAAAGGGCAGTGCAGCCGGACAGATGCCAGATTGGGAGGAGCAGCGATGGCGTCCATGTAGCCGCTGCTTCCGAAAGGACAAAAATGGTACTGCCTACACATGGGGATACATGGGACCCCTGTGCATTCCCCTGTGGGTAAACCTGGCCATCGCCCGGCTATACACTGGAGTATACCCATGTGGCTGAGGCCTAAATTACCAACCCAAAACAGCAGGCACACTTTAAAGGTTTTCTTATCCTTTAAAAATATGTTAAAACCATTTCCTGGATTTCTACATGAAGAGGTCGTAAATATATTTGGATCTTTTTCTTAGTCACATGAATAAATAAATACAGTTTTATTTAACAAATGGCTATTTCAGTTGCCATGTTTTTATTGAACAAATTCATAAATCAGAAGCTAACGGGATAGTAAATATGTCTGTTTTCATGACTAGCAGACTGCATCCGGAATGATGTGCTACTCGGCCACTTGTGCCGTCTTGAATATGAAGCAGAATCTTTGCAGGAGGTAAAATTCATCCTGGGATAAGCTATGCTTTGATGAGAAGCTGAATTTCGAGCTGTGGATGTGTGCTGAATTTATAATACAGCTAAATATATAATGTGAGCAGCCAGCACTACATTGTCATGGATATGAGTCACCACTATTGTCAAGCATGATCATTTTCTTTCAACTAATATCAAAAACTGATTCATACATATGTATCACCTTAGAGAAAGTCATGTTCCAAAAGGAATTCAGTATGGAAGGAATACAGAGGCTGACTCTTCTTCTGAAAATGCCCATTCGCTGGCTGTTATGCTGATCCAGTGACTTCAGTACTCTCTAAGGCTCTATTCACACTTATACATGTTGCTTTTGAGTGTTTCTGCAGTGCCTTTTGCTGTGCTTTCTGCATTTTTGGACATGCTTTTTGGAGGTGTTTTTGATTATTTTCTTTTTATCTGGCAAATTTGTTGTTGAGCAGATTAACCACGGCACTGATGAGTGGGCACTGATAGGTGGCACTGGTGGGCACTGATAGGCGACAGAACTCATCAGACCTGTATCAGAACTCATCTTGTACAAACCTTATGAAAGTAAAGCCTGTTATGGATAATCTCTTATGCAGAACCATGGATAATTTGCATATGATTTCTTTACACTTCATCAATAGTCACTAGGTGTGTGTTACGTACGCCTGACCTCTGCAATCTGTGTTTTACCTACTCTTGACCCCTGCACTCTCTGCATAACTCATTCCTAAATCTCTGCAATCTGTACATTATTTATTTTTATTCTTTGAAATTTTTGTTTTACTTACTCATGATCTCAAAAATCTGCGTGTTACTCCTGACACCGGCACTCTGTGAATTACCCATTCCTTACTCCTGTGCTCCCTTTGTTATTTACTTCTGATTTCTGCACTCTGCATTAACTACCCCTGATCCCTACACTCCTGGGCCCCATTCACTGTATGTTACTTACTTCTGACTCCTCCACTCTGTGTGTAACATACTCCTGACCCCTGCATCCTATGTGGCTTGTGTTACTTGCTCCTGACTTCTGCATCCTGTGCATTATTTACTTCTGATCCCTGCACTCTTTGCATGACTTACCTCTGCGCTCTGCAGCCAATCAGCTGCAGTCACTATTTCAGTATTCTAACAGCCACTGAGCAGGCTTAGGTTTTATTTAACCATATCCCTTTAAGCTCCTCTAACTATTACTGCAACTTGGAAAACACTGTAGCCTCTGTGGGTATAGATTAGGTATAACCTAAATATGGACTACCATTATCCAATTAAGGGAAATTGAAGAAGCCCCCTCCTTTCCCTACCTCTTCTGTTCCCCCTCCCCCCTTCTTCCTTCTCCCTTTTACCCCTCCTCCCTCTCCCCTTCTATCCCCATTTTCCACCCTCTTAATCCCCCCTTTTCCCTACTTTCCTTCCTTTTCACCCCCTTCTTCCCACCCCCCCCCCCTTTTTTCCTTCCCTCTTTATGGCCATTTTATGGTTGTATAATATTTATATATTATTACCATTGAATTTTTAGATACACGTCCATTGTTTGTAGGTCCCCCTTAGCCGCCGTGGGGGAACCCTGGTGGTTTCTGGGTTGCAGGTAGGTAACAGTGCTCTATCCCCCTTTTTCCCTTATGCTTTATTAAACAAACCTTTCAAATTTAAAAAATTTCTGATTTATTGCCCAATATTCTATTGATCAATTACAGAGATTTTCCTGATGAAGCGGTAATAAGGCTGCGAAACATGTTGAGAATTGCAATATCCGCAAATACTCATCATAATGCGACTCTCCCTTCCAGGGGACCATAATGTTGGTGATACACATGGATTGCTATCATGCATTTTTATGTTGTACATAAATGATGTGTTTTTAATTAATTAATTTAATTAATTTTTAATTGTGTATTAAAAAATATTATCCATTTGATTATTACAAACTGTATTTATGCTGTCTAAGCCAGTACCAAGAGATAGTCCTTTGTTCTCCTTTTGGGTGATCGGCTGGGGACCGATCTCCTAGCTTCTTCAATATTATTGTAACTTGGCTAGACCCACAGTTTGCCATGCTATGAGTGGCGCATAATTTTTTTGCTCTGGGTGCCAGAAGAATTTTGTCTTTATGCATTAAAGGTCTACCTCTTATTCCAAAATTCTGTGACAAATAGTTTGAGGGCATGTTAAAAGTGAAGTCATGATTTTGTAGGCGTGGTTAAAAGTGGGAATGGTCAGTAGGTCATCCCCAGACGATTTTCATTTTGAAAATCTGGTAGCCTAAGCCCTTGTACACACGGTCGGAGATTCCGACAACCAAATCCGTCGGAGTAATTCCGACGGATTAATTCCAGAAGAGGTCCGGAAGTGATGTTGCATACACACGGTCGGACTAAGTTGTCGGAAAATCCGATTGCACATAACGTGATGACGTTATTTCGTTACGACGGGACTACGTTCAGGCTAGTAGCCAATAGCTTTGGTCTAGGAATTTGATCTGAGCATGCGTGGCACTTTGTCCGTCGGCGTAGGCTACACATGATCGGAGTATGTCCGATAGGAGCATTTTGTCGGAAAATTTTACCGGCAAGTTGGAAAACTTGGTCCGTCGGATATTCCGACGGAAACAGTCCGATGCAGACCACACACAGTCGGAATATCCGACAAAACGGTCCGATAGGAAACATTCCGTCGGAATCTCCGACCGTGTGTACAAGGGCTTAGACAAGCAGAAGAGGTAGGATGTGAAAAGTCCAAAGCCTAAAGTATTGTTGTACCATGGTTGCAATTAAAAAAAAAAATGTCAGGTTTAGAAAATCAGATCTGGCTACAGATTGATCAGGAAGGTGACATTTTAATAACATAAAATTTCAAAATAATTTGTGTAGCGATTATATGTTTTATACCAATGTTTCACTGAAAGTGACATTTTCCTTTAAGCTCTATAGCTGAGGCGCACATTTCCTTCTAAATGAACATCAACGCCCAAGATAAATTACTTCAGGGTGGAGTACAGTTCTTGTGAAGCATTACATAGTGATGTACAGGATATCTTAAATTCTAAAACTCATAATAAAATATGTACAGTAGTCATCAGGAGGGAAGGGAGGCATTTCCTTTTCTATTTATAAAGTTAGTGGGTGAGTCGGAATGACTTCAGCACTTGGATAGTTACAGTCAGGCTTAACTATAAAGCAGTGCACAACGTGCATAGAAAGCAATTAGAATTTGCTTTACATAAGCCAGACTAGTATAAAATAGATTCTGATTGGTTATTGTGAGTTCTACTGTACTATGAGCCTTACTTTAGTGCTGGAAAGATAAACCTTCTCTTCTCAAGGATTTTATTTGTGCTGGATTCCCCAGTCTGCACACCTGATGTGGCCATTAGGAGAGGTTCCCACTCTTCCATTTAGATTTATCAAAATGTATTTTGTACTATGGAGAATCTTACTGCAGTAGATAATGAAACCAGGTGGCCAGGGTGTCTTTTACCTGAATAATGAAGGCCCCTTGACCTGTCCTGCCCTAACGAAAGGGAGCCTTGACTGCAGGATGCTTGGCAACCAAGTGGGGCATCAACCTAATCAGGGAGTTGGAGTGGCTCCATTGAGATTGGCTACAATGGCACAAGGTGACTGGGTGGAGCCAGAACTCTAGAAAAGGCTACGCAGAGGCACGTCCCACTACTTTCAAGAGACGTTGACATCATAAGAGTTGCTCACCCACCCACCCGTTATGTGTTCATCACAGCTTCCTTAAAGGTTTTACCTTGCCAGCAATTGGTATTACTTTATGGGCTATGCCCTCAAGTTAATTACGGGGCCAGTTTAATGCCTGTCTCGCACTGATGGTGGAGAAAGGCCTCTTAGCCCTTGTACACACGGTCGGAGAATCCGTCGGAATGTGTCCTATCGGACCGTGTTGTTGGATAATCCGACTGTGTGTGGTATGCATCGGACTGATTCAGTCGGAATATCTGTCGGACCCAATTTTCCAACATGTTGGAAATATTTCCCAACCAACTGGTTCGATCGGACATACTCCGATCATGTGTAGAGAATTTTGATCGGACCAAGTGCCACGCATGCTCAGATCAAATTCCTACATCAAAGCTATTGGCTACTAGCCTGAACGTAGTCCAATCGTAGCGAAATTACGTCATCACGTTCTGAATGATCGGATTTTTCGACAACTTAATCCGACCGTGTGTATGCAACAGTTTCGGACAAGATCCGACGGACAAAATACGACGGATTTGGTTGTCGAAATCTCCGACCGTGTGTACAGGGGCTTAGACTATATGGTTTGGTTATAGATGCTCATGGTGTAACTGTGTTTGTATTTTGAAGGTTGTTATCCTAAGATGTTCAATAAAGCTCTGGCCTTGCCCTACTTCCAACTCAAAGTGGTATATGTGTCTTTTTGTTGTGGTTTAAATAAGTGGGGGTTAAGACAAGACTAAGCTTCTCAGCAGTCAAGATTTCCTCTTTCTTGTTTTTGAAAGTTGGGAGATACTGTATATGATTTTCCACTATGTAACCTCCGAACCAGCGAGCAAGGAAACTAGTAAGGATTTTCGCAAGCTGACACTCAGGGCTATTTAAAAAATAAGACCCGTTTTTAAGTTATTCCATGGCAATAAGTCTTCATGACCACACAATTCCCATGCCATTCAAATAAAATAATGATGTATAATTTCCATTTAGTTATATATATATATATATATATATATACTGACTTATTATTGTTTTATCCTTTAAGGCAAATGCATACCACTTGTAAATCCTGATCTTCAGGTTTTAGTAATTGGGTGGGGTTAATCAAAGATAAGTATGGCCTGCCCAAACATAGTGCAATTGGTGGTAGAACTTGTATATACGAGGGGTGGAGCTTAATGTATCCCAGATTTTCATTTTTGAATAGCAGGGAGTGGGAATATATTAAGATAACAACATTTTTACACTGGTACAAGATGCCTTTTTGCAAATCCGATGTTTAAAGTCCAAACAGAGTCCATACAAGCAATCAAAAGTCAATTGAATCAATAACATTCTGATAACAAAAATCAATGCACTTTAAGCTTTAGGTTTAAGGGCTGTAGGTCAAGAGAATGTTCTGACTATTAAGCGGCGGTTGCAAGTTTTCAATCAATCAGTTATATCTATATATTAAACTGCAGTCCACATTATATCCTCCTTAATAGCCTGCAGCCATGATAAAGAGGGAATTTCTATGCAAAAAGTTTTTTTTTTATTCAGAATGTTTTTGATTATTAAACAGCCTTTTAAGTTTTGAACTTGAAATTTAGTTTGATGTTCTTTTTTTCTTGGATGTAAATGTTTCTGCTTGAAGCACCATTTTATGACAATTTTCAGAGTAAGAGCATTCTTGCCAAGATTCTTTTCATTTACAGAAATTGACTACATAACCACATTTATGGAGCATTCAATTTGCATTTTACATCGGTTTGAGATGCTTCTGAGAACATTCACAGTTCAATGACTGGTGCATATGACTTGCAGCTGTCCACCATCCAACCTACAATTGACCTGCTTTTAAAGAGGTTGTAAACCTTGGAAAAACAAAAACAAACCCTGCAAGATGAAGGCATAATGAGCTAGTATGCATCGCATACTAGCTCATTATGAAATACTTACCTCAGAATGATGCAGTGAATCAGAATCATCATTCTGAGTACAGGGTCGACATCTTCCACCAGAGTTACTTCCGGGTTTGAGGCTTCGGCGCTATGATTGGCCGGAGCCGCGGTAACGTCACTCCCACACATGCACACGGGGGTCGCTGGTCACAGTACGGTTACCGAAGAAACGGCACCAGTGGCCCGTTTCTTCAGTATGCATGTGCCGATGATGTCAGCAGCAGCGCATTTATGGAATATCTCCTTAACTGTGCAAGTTTAGGAGATATTCACAGGACCTACAAGTAAGCCTTGTTATAGGATTACCTGTAGGTAAAAGTGGTGTAACAAAGTTTACAACCACTTTAAAGCTGCATTAGCCTGCGTCTTCAATTCCAAGTTCTCAACTAGGTATGAGCTCAGGCGTGTTCAGATCCTAGTCTACTTGAGCTGTCTACTGGAGCTATCCCACCAGTAAGGTGTCACAGCTTAAAGTGGTTGTAAACTCTGTTACAACACTTTTACCTACAGGTAAGCCTATAACAAGGCTCAGCAGTCAGGCCTTGACTTAGCTCCAAAATGGGACTCTAGCACAACCAGTGTGAGTATCTTTGTGTTAACCATTGGAATAACTACAAGATGCCTACTGGAATAATTAGTGTTTATTGGGCAGGTGGTGTACAATATGGCCAAATGTTTGTAGAAACCTGACCATCATACCTTATTGTATTTTGTGCAACACCTACTGTACATCAGTATTTAGTAGAAATATATTCTTCCTCCAGTAGATGGCAGTGTTTATAAGTTTGTATGTGCATCTATGGTATGCTCTGAGTCTTTTCTCTATAATAAAGTTTCCTGTTTCCTGTCTGCAATTAAGCAGCAAAGCACATGTGGATTGTCTGTTCTGAAGGGCTATATACAGAATCTCTGACAGGTTATGGGTCCAGGCATAGCCTAGACACCCACCCAGAGAAAAGCTGAGAACCCAGTTATAACGCAATTATATCCAGCTACAGCAGATAAGTATAACATACAGAAAGAATGACTATGCAAGTGGAATAATAATTAGTCCATGTGATCAAACAATGAAATGTGCTAGCTGTATAAAAGGAAAAATGACAAGAAAAGTCTTTCCAAAGCAGAGTAACAGCAGAGCTAAGAAACCTCTGGACTTAGTTCATTCAGATCTTTGCAGTCCAATGGAAAATTTACTCCAGGAACGTTTTTTCTCATGTTTATAGATGATTACTCCAGCTATACCACACTATATCTGTTACACAACAATAGTGAAGTACCAGAGAAACTTGAACAGTATTTGGCTCAAGTAAGCAACAAATTTGGCAAAATGCAGAGTGTATTGCGTACAGACAATGGAATTGAATATACAGATGATAACACACAGGCGATTCTCAGCAAGCATGGCATAATATTTCAAACTTGTGAACCATACATACTGGGGGGTAGACAATTATGACCACATGCTATCTCCAAAATCAACTAACAATACCTATATGAGCTTGTTGTACAAAATAATTTTCAATTAGTTGTCTCCCCCCCCACACACACACACACACAAATGGTTGTACATCCTCCACTTTTCTGGGAATCCTTCCTAGAAGGTTTTTAATGTGTGTCTGTGGAAAGTTGTGCCCATTCTGCTTAAAGTGGTTGTAAAGGCACAAGGTTTTTCTTACCTTCATGCATTATATGCATGAAGGTAAAAAACCTGTGTGCAGCCGCCCCCCCTAATACTTACCTAAGCCCGATCTCCATCCAGCGATGTCCAGGAGAGCCTTGCCTCTCCAGGAACTTGCACTCCTGATTGGCTCCTGATCTGCTGTCAATCACAACCAGTGAGCCAATCAGGAGACTGCTTGGGGGGGGGCAAACTGCAGCTCCGTATCTGAAGCAAGACAAGGAGCAGTGGCTCATCTCGGGTGCTCCCACAGCATGTTAAGCTCCTTGCTCTGGGGGCACCCGTCAGGAGGAAGGGGCCAGGAGCGCCGACATGGGATCCGAGAAGGTCCTGACTGCTCTGTGCAAAACCACTGCACAGGGCAAGTAAGTATAACATGTTTGTTATTTTTTTTTTAAATAAAAAAACAAGACTTTAATATCACTTTAAAGAACATTAATGAAGTCAGGTGCAAATGTTGTATGAGATGCCCTGGCTCACAGTTGACGTTCCAATTCTTCCCAAAGATATTTGGTAGGGTTGGGGCCAGAACTGTGTGCAGATTACTCCAGGTCTTCTACACCAAACTCATCAAATGGTATCTTTATGGTCCTGGTTTTGTGCACGGGGCACAGTTACATCATCCCAAAATAAAAAAAAAGTGTTTTCCCCAAACTGGTCCCACAAAAAGCGCACAATTGCTCAATTTTTCATATACAGTACTTTTGGCCATATAGCTAGGTGTGAAGGTCAGGTGTCCACAAACACAATTGCAATTTTAATGTGGAAGTTCCCTTTAAAAACCTGAGGTTCACACGAAAACAAAAGAATAGAAGAGGGTAACATGACCCTTTAAGAAAGCCTGGGGCTTAGTATTCCACGCAGAGAAAGCTGTAGCTCCATTTGCATTGCAGTGCAGGCAGGACTCATAATTCCTTTCTATAGGGTAACATATGGCAAGTACAACTGAAGCAGCAATAATCAGATGTGCGGGGTAACACTATCCTTTGGCAGGACTGTACTAAACATTGTCTGGTTGGTGATCATAGAAGTGTTCAGTGCTAGAATTACCTGGCTCTGAAGTTCACTCTGTTGTTTCAGTCGTAGATTTTCTGGAGTATCCGTCACTGTGGTAAACGACTGTTTTGGATAGTGTCTGCAATAAAAATAATTATATATGTTATAAACTGGATGTAATTAGCAGTAACAATTTTTTAGCTATCCATGTGATCGTGTACTGTGAAATAACCCATCGCTCCCACGTATGCTGTCCCTATTCAGGACCCACGTTTCTTTTTGTCTTTTTCCTTTTTTGTATCTCCCACGCAGTTGACAATTTCCTGAATGCCGTTAGTAATATTATTATACTACAAGGGGTTCTATTAGGATTAAAAAAACATTAGTTTTTATTAGCTTCCGGGTTGTTTCTGACTTTATTTAGTATCAAATCAAATCAACCTTTTTTCAGGCATGACACCCTTTAAAGTGGAACTACACATCTGAGCACCACAAACCAAAAAATACTATTTAATTTATTTTTAATATTCAAAGATATCTCCCCCCCATCCGTCAATGTATTCAACTCCCCATGCTTTAGTTTGCTGAGAAATCACTTTGAAAAACACCCCCTTGAGTAAGGGCAAATTATTAATGTAACATTTACTTTCTGGAATCCATCTCCCCTTAGCTCAGGCATGCAGGCAGGAGTCTGTGCTAAGCTGAGAAAACACATCACCCCCTCCTGAAGACTCCTGGGATGTATGACATTATTTGCTTAGGCTTCGAAACAAGGGAATAGCTGAAGAAACATTTTTTTTTTAAACAAGTATGATAGAAAATAATATCTATTTACTAATGCTAGCAGCATGAGGATTAAAAATAGCCAATGCTGAGTTCCACTTTTAGGGCTGATTTACACAGGCACAGAGGCCCATACTGCCATTTGTTTATGCGTCCGGTGCATGGTGGAGTTGCGCGCAGGTAGCCTGTGTTAGTCAATAGAGGCACAGCAGCTGTACAGACTACCCACAGACTTACGGACCATTACCTAAGACAGTCTGCCTCCCTGTGAGACCAGCTACATTAACCACTTGCCGACCAGCCACCGCAGTTTCACTGCGGCAGAATGGCACGGCTGGGCAAAACAACGTTATGTTACATTGCTTCACCCTGTGGCCACTATTGATGCACGCGCGCTCAGCTCTCCCCTGGAGCCGATGCGAGTGCCCGGCGGTCCCACGATCGCTGCTGACACACCAAGAACCCGGGATCTGTGTGTGTAAACACACAGTTTCCGGTTCTCTGAGGGGAGAAGAGACTGAATGTCTGTCCATACAGAGTATGAACAGTGATCTGTCATCTCCCCTACACAGTCCCCTCCCCCCTTCAGTTAGCACACACACACTAGGGAACACAATTAACCCCTTGATCGCCCCCTAGTGTTAACTCCCTCCATGCCAGTGAAATTTTTACAGTAATCTGCACTGCACTGATCGCTGTATAAATGCCAATAGTCCCAAAAATGTGTCAATGGTGTCCAATGTGTCCGCCATAATGTCGCAGTCCCGATAAAAATCGCAGATCGCCGCCATTACTTAAAAAAAAAAATTATAATAAAAATGCCATAAAACTATCCCCTATTTTGTAGACGCTATAACTTTTGCGCAAAAATATGTAGAAGAATATATATCAGCCTAAACTGAGGGAAAAAAACATTTTTTATATATTTTTTTATATATTTTTGGGGGATATTTATTATAGCTTTTTTTGTTTATAGCGCAAAAAATAAAAACCGCAGAGGTGATCAAATACCACCAAAAGAAAGCTCTATATGTGGGGAAAAAAAGGACGTCAATTTTGTTTGGGTGCAACGCCGCATGACCGTGCAATTGTCAGTTAAAGTCGAATCGCAAAAAGTGCTCTGGTCAGGAAGGGGTTAAAATGTTCCGTTGGGCTCAAGCAGTTAAAACAAGTATGATAGTCTTTTCTATCTATCCTGTGTTAGTCAATAGAGGCACAGCAGACTACCAACAGACTTACAGACCTAACACAGTCTGCCTCCCTGTGAGACCAGCTACATTAAATTGAAAGAAATGGCTGCACACCACAGTAAGGATCCCAGATCCTTTATTGGACATCCCAAGTGAATTCCCCATCAGAATTCCTGGTAGACGCTTTTCACACAGTTCAGATGTGCTTAATCATAGGAATGATTGGTAATGATTAAGCACATCTGAACTGTGTGAAACGTGTTTGCCAGGCAATCTGGTCCTGTGGTGTCCCGCGGGATGTCCAATAAAGGATCTTGCATCATTACTGTGGTGTGCAACCATTTCTTTCAATTTACTGTCTGCGGAGTTGAGCCAGGGTGGGCACCCACCAGTTCCATTGGGCTTCTTCATCTCACCTGGAGCGACGAGCTACATACTGCCCTGGATGCATGGCTGTACAGTAGTGGTTGCCATGTGTGATTTATGGAGAAAGTTCCCCTTTGTCTACAGAACAAGAATACAGCTTAGATCACCAGCAATGGCTTTTTTTACCTAGTTACATTAGTACAGCTTGGACTAATTGAATTATGTATACACCATACCTGTGGGATACCTCTAGAAGCTGGAAACCACTCTAGTAGACATCATTACTTTATTGAGGTTTGTTATACCAAACATTGGGCCTCCAAAATCTCACAAAAAATCAAGAGTCTGGAGTCCCTGGTAGACCATACCTAACCAAAAAACAAGTATTCCTGGACTGTTACAGACTCATTTCAAAACAAATCAACATTACAAACCAAAAAAAAAAAAAATCAGAAAACCAGCCAGGTCCTTTATATAAGCCTTTATAATACATTAACCACTTACAGACCGGACCATTTTGCTGGTCAAAGACCAGACCACTTTTTGCGATTCGGCACTGCGTCGCTTTAACTGACAATTGCGCGGTCGTGCGACGTGGCTCCCAAACAAAATTGACGTCCTTTTTTTCCCACAAATAGAGCTTTCTTTTGGTGGTATTTTATTTTTTGCGCTATAAACAAAAATAGAGCGACAATTTTGAAAAAAACGCATTATTTTTTACTTTTTGTTATAATAAATATCCCCCAAAAATATATTTAAAAAAAATGTTTCCCTCAGTTTAGGCCGATACATATTCTTCTACATATTTTTGGTAAAAAAAATCGCAATAAGCGATTATTGATTGGTTTGCGCAAAAGTTATAGCGTTTACAAAATAGGGATTGTTTTATAGCATTTTTATTAATAATTTTTTATAATTTTTTTTTTTTTTACTAGTAATGGCGGCAATCAGCGATTTTTATTGTGACTGCGACATTGTGGGGGACATTTTTGACACATTTTTGGAACCATTGTCATTTATACAGTAATCACTGCTATATAAATGCAGTGATTCCTGTGTAAATGACACTGGCAGTGAAGGGGTTAACCAGTGGGTGGCAGTGTAGGGGTTGAGTGTTCCTAGGGGTGTGTTACTAACTGTGCGGGGGTCGGGCTTTCATTTAGTGAACACTGATCTCTGCTCCAATCACATGGAGCAGAGATCAGCGTCACTAGTTGCTAGGCAGAATGGAGAAATGCTGTTTACACTGCCTTTCCTCCATTCAGCCGTCCCGTGAGACGATCGTGGGTATGCCCGCGGCGATCGAGTCCGCGGGACCCG
This sequence comes from Lithobates pipiens, assembly GCF_037356315.1. Lineage (NCBI taxonomy): Eukaryota > Metazoa > Chordata > Amphibia > Anura > Ranidae > Lithobates > Lithobates pipiens. The sequence continues at coordinate 77,761,878 of NW_027507764.1, forward strand.
CGACCTGACTCACGGGGGTCCCGACCGGCATGCGAGCGCGCCGCCGGCTGCGCGCTCGCGATGGCAGGGCGGCATTGAAGATTGGACGTACCTGTACGCCAATATGCCTGCCCGTGCCATTCTGCCGACGTACATCGGCGTGCGCTGGTCGGGAACTGGTTAAAACATACTGGTATACCCTGAGCAATACCTACAGTGGGTAAAGATAATATCAAAAACAGAATCACTGCATTGGAAAAAAGATCACCCCCCTTTATGTCAATATTTTCTTGAACCACCTTTTGCTTTAATTATAGCCTTTAGTCTGTTGGGATATGTCTCTACTAACTTTGCACATCTATACATTGCAATATTTGCTCTTCTTTGCAGAACTGCTCAAGTGCAGTTAAATTTGATGGTGACTGTTTGTGGACTGCAGTCTTCAAGTTATTCCACAGGTTTTCAATGGCGTTTAAGTCTGGGCTCTGACTAGGCCATACAACATTTACCTTTTTCTCCTTCAACCACCGTGTGGTCATTTTTGCTGTTTTCTTTGGGTCATTGTCATGTTGGAAGGTAAACCTTCTTCCCATTGTCAACTTTCTGGCAGAGGGCAGCAGATCTTCCTCAAGAATTTGACAGCCTTTTGCCCCATCCATTTTTCTTTATTATTCTAACAAGTGCTCCAGTCCCTGCTGCAGAGAAACACCCCCATACCAGGATATTACCACCTCCATGCTTTACTGTAGGAATGGTGGTATTTGGATGGTGAGCTATATTGGATTCCTGACAGACATTGTTAGGTGTTGAGGCCAAATAATTAAATTTTAGTTTCAGAACACCTTTTTCCATGTGGCCTCAGAATCTTTGTGTTTTGGCAAAGCTCAGTCATGACTGCATGTGGCCTTTCTTGAGGAGTGGCTTTTTTCTTGCAATCCTCCCATATAAGTAATATTTATGGAGAATTTGTGATATTGTTGTCACATGCACACAATGACTACTCTTTGTCATAAATTCCTGCAACTGCTTCAGAGTTTCTGTAGGCCTCTTTGTAGCTTCCTGGCTCTTTCATCCAAATTGGAGTGATGACCTGATCCAAAATACCTTCCACTTCTTAATAATTGACTTCACTGTGCTTCTAGGCATTGATAAAGTCTTTAACTTTTTTTAAAACTTTTTTTATTCATCTCCTGACTTGTTCCTGTCCAAAACTTTATCCTGGAGATCTGTTGACAGTGCCTTGCCACCCATAGTTGATTGTTTGCTTCAGTTGCACTACCAGGGACTGAAATGCTCCAGAAAAGCACTTTTTATGCTGAGCTAATCAAAATGACCACAGCTGATCACAGTTGAAAGTCAAATGGCTTTGTGTGCCATTGAGAAGATGATTAGCTACACCTGATTGAGTTTACAAGTCGTTTTTAGGAGGGGGGTGATCCTTTTTCCAACTCAGTGATTCTGTTTTTTTATTTTATTTTTTTCTGACATGTTGGTGTTATATAGTTACATAGTTACTAAGGTTGAATAAAGACACCAGCCCATCCAGTTCAACCTGAGTGAGTGTCTACAATTGTCCCTATCCCTGTACATTGCACACTCACATTGGTCCCTACCCTCAAGGAGCCCACAATCCAAGGTCCCCATTCATATACTAGGGCCAATTTTGGACAGAAGCCAATTAACCTACCTACATGTCTTTGGAGTGTGGGAGGAAACTGGAGTACCCGGAGGAAACCCACGCAGGCACAGGGAGAACATGCAAACTCCACGCAGGTAGTGTTGTGGTTGGGATTGAACCAGCAACCCTATTTACGGCTAGATGAGAGTGCTAACCACTACACCACTGTGCCGCCCCTATCTTTCACTTGGATGTTATAAGTTGCATAAATACAGCTGGCTGAAACAAAAATTGGGTCTGTCTTTATTTCAGGCTGCACAGCAACAAAATGTGATTATTTTAAAGGGGGTGATTCTATTTTATTCCCATTGTATATACCTGTACATACCAATATACAGGTATATTTCACATCGATAAAACATCAATAATATATCGAGAATACTATACCAAGTCCAAAGCTTGCAAAGGTACAGATTCAAAAATGAACAATATACTTGATCATCTGATTTTTATGGAATGTTGTCACCCTAGGTTAGTAAGTGTATTACTAGCAGGATCATCAGGTGAAAATAAAGAAAGAAAGGCCTGAGTAAAGAAAACGAATGCAGCCACCACATCTGATGACTGTTAAAGCAAAATTCCAGCCTGTAAAAAATAAAAATAAAATAAAAGTCAGGAGCTACAAATTTTGAAGCTGTTGACTTTGAATATAAGGACACTTGCCTGTCCAGGTATCCCACGATGTCGCCACCCCTAGCCGATTCGTCAGTTGGCATTTGTCAATTGGCATCTTCACCGAGGGAAACAGGAAGTAAAGCATTGCGGCTTCACAGCCAGGTTCCTACTGCACATCCGCTGCACCCTCTGAATGGTCCCGCTGTCTTCTGGGACCTGTGTGTTTCCCAGAAGGTAGGAGGGAGGAAGGGCTGCAAATTTTTTAGCTTGCTGCAATCATTGTGCGTCAATCTTACCTGGAATTGGGAGCGGGTACTTGGTTTTGACAGGTATCCGCTCCCTCTCCCACTCCAAAAGTGCCAAATGTGGCAGTGGAGGGGGGTGGGGGGGGGGGGGTGCGAACAAGCAAAGCTTCCCCTTTTGGTTGGAGCTCCACTTTAAGTTGCATTAAATTAAAAAATGCAGATCTTATGTTTAGAGACACTTGATAGCAAACCCCCCATCTACATACAGTATGTGTTTCAGATCAGTAGGTCAGATGATACTAAAGCCATTGGATCAGCATAGCAGTCAGGTACACAGCATTATCAGCATTATAATTCTCACATAGCACCAGAATTAGAAACAGAAATACACACAAAATCACATAGAGAATTGAAATGGTCATTTTTAAGACAGGATATGAGAACTTCATATTAACACACAAGAAACACCCAAAAATTTTTTCAAGGGGATAAAGATGGCACGTCACTTTAAATAGTTAGTACATGGATATGCTCCATGCTTGCAGGAACCTGCAGCCTGCACAGAGAGGGGTAGAAGCATAAGGCACAGGAAATTTTTGGCCATATGCTTCCTAGCAGCTGGGAGTAATGCCAAGCAATGTGGCGCAGCAGGATTTATTTGTTTTCTATTTTGTATATTTTGTGACACAGAACACAGATGGTCAGATATTACATGTGATGAGAAGTGACAGCTCTGCGGTGTCATTGCCCAGCATTTTCATATCATGCAGTGCTGTACAGTCGCTGCAAGCTAATAGCAGAGGAAAGTCACACTGAGCCAATGTGGGAATGACAAACAATGGCACACAGTCTCTGGCTTATTCGGAGCAAGGAGTTATGATACTTTCCAAAGTGTAGGAATCCAAAGCAACTGGATTTCACTTCTTCTGTCAGATCGGTGACAAGTACTTTCCTATTGGTTGCTAATTTTATTCTGCACACGATCGCTGCTTTGTACTGCCTTATGTCAGGGCTGTCTTAATATCACCATGGGACCCAAGGAGGGTCAGGAGGGCACAGTACAGGAGTGGATGTCGGAGGGCACAAAACAAGGAGGGTCAGGAGGGCGCGGTACTGGGATCAGGAGGGCACAGTACAGGGGTGGAGGCAGAAGGACACAGTACAGGGAGGGTCAGTAGGGCACAGTACTGGGATCAGGAGGGCACAGTACAGGGGTTGAGGCAGGGGGAACAGTATAGGGAGGGTCAGGAGGGCACAGTACAAGGAGGGTCAGGGGCCCACAGTACTGGGATCAGGAGGGCACAGTACAGGGGTGGAGGCAGAGGGGCACAGTACAGAGAGGGTCAGGAGGGCACAGTACTGGGATCAGGAGGGTACAGTACAGGGGTGGAGGCAGAAGGGCACTGTAAAGGGAGGGTCAGGAGGGCACAGTACTGGAATCAGGAGGGCACAGTACAGGGGGAAAGCAGAAGGGCACAGTACAGCGAGGGTCAGGAGGGTACAATACTGGGATGCTTTCTGGAACACAGCCATCCTGGGACAGTTTGGTAAAATGCATGATTGTCCCGGCAAACCTGAGACAGCTGGCAAGTATGAGGCAATGCAGAATTATCATGAGGGCGACATGCACCTGGGACCCCTGGGCATTGCCTGGGGATGCCCATGCGTTAAAGAGGAAGTAAACCCTGATGGGTTTACTTCTTTGTTTCTCTGCAAAGGCAAAGCATAATGGGCTACTATGCATCACATAATAGCCCATTATGTGTCACTTACCTGACACAGGAGCCTGCGATGTCCCTGATTTCCTCGCCGGCTGGAAGCGGCGATCTTCCTTCTGGGGTCACAGACTCCGGCTCTGTGACTGGCCAGAGTCGCGTGACGTCACTCCCGCGCGGGAGCCGCCAGTTACGGAAGGAATCCTCGTACGGGGAATTGTAAATATCTCCTAAACCATGTAGGTTTAGGAGATATTTACAGCACCTACAGGTAAGCCTTAATCTAGGCTTACCTGTAGGTGAAAGTGTGTTGTAAGGGTTTACAGCCACTTTAAAACTGCCCTACCTTATGGAATATATTATTATTACTGCAGTTCCAAAACTGCACTCCATCTCCGAAGCCAGACACAAAGGTCGGTGCTACAGCGCAGGGTGCTGATCTCCAACAAACAAAACTAGTCCAAGACATACACACTACATATGCCCTTGCTATGACATTTTTTTTTTAAGCACAACTGATAAAACTGCAGAAGCATACATGTGTCGGCAAACAGTCCTAATATGCCAACATAGCATAGTTGCCCTTGGAAAACAAAAGAGTGGATATCTGTGTGTCCTGTAGCTTGTTTAGATGTTGATCATGGCAGTCTCTTGGCTGCTGATCAGATCAGAGAGAAAGGACAGCTAAATGTCACAAAGATCGGTGCATGGGAGTAAACTCCCATGGTTGACATTTATCTATAGGTAAGGCTTACCTATAGGTACAGTAAATATCTTGTTTCTCATCACTATCTCGTCACTGGCTCATTTACTTGTAAATGGGCCAGTGACGTCACTGGTGCATACGCTCCTTCAGAGGCCTGTGCCCAAAAAGCGTCTCCTGCGTGAGTGACATAATCGCGGCGCGGCCAATCAGACAGCTGGAGGACGCAAAACGGAAGGAAGATCAGGTGTGATGCATACTAGCACATTATGCTACCTTGCAGGATTAAAACAAAAAAAGACATGGTGGTTTACTACTACTTTAATGCCGAACACCAGCTTTCTGTCACTTTAAAATAGTTTGGTGGACCAAGCTAATCCAAAGAAACTATTTCCTCACTAACACATGCACCAGGTGTGAGCACTGCATAAACTGTATGTAGCACCAGCAACCTACAGTACACAGTATTGTGTTCCAGCAGCAGAACAAGGACCTCCTGTCCCACTCCCAGAACAAAACCGTGTTAGGTTGAGTGTTGCTCAGCCATTCACAGGAAGCTTTGCAGTTTCTGAATGAGTAAAAGTCTTCCTCTGATTGGCTAGGGTGGAGATTGTGATATCATCCAACCGTCTCTCCAGCTCAGCCAATCAGAGTAATCTTTATATTCAGTGTCCGCCACCCCTCTCTGCAAATTCCTTCCACTGGCTTCCATTTACCAAATGAATAAAATTCAGAATAAGAACAACGACATACAAAGCCATTCACAACTACTGTATGCTCTGAGCTACACCATTACATCAGTTGTACATCAGCTACAAACTTCACTTCACTCCTTCCAAGGCCTCCTACTTTTCAGCCCCCTCATCACCAACCCCTTGCTCACTTCCAGGACTTTTTCAGAGCCTCTCCAATCCTCTGGAACTTCCTACCCCAATCTGTTCAGCTATCTCCTAAGCTGTCTGCCTTTAGGTGATCCCTGAAAACTCTTCTATTCAGGGAGGCCTATCCTGCCTCCACCTAATAAACAGTACTTTTATTTTCTCAGTCAGCTCTTCCCTCACAGTTATTAATTACCTTTTCTAGACGCTCCTTCTGTCACTTGAGATTGTACATTTTCAGGAGCAGGTTGATTCCATTGAATTTTACTGTAAGGCCGCGTACACACGGGCGGACTGTTCGCCCAACCGCTCGTGTGTGGGCTTTCAGCGGACAGTTTCAGCGGACAGTTGGACGAACAAGGTTTTTCGGAAATTCCGAAAAACTGTCCGCTGAAACCTTGTTTCAGCGAACAGTCCGCCCGTGTGTAGGCTTGTTCGACAAACTAAGTTCCGCGCATACTCAGAAAGAATTTACAGGGCGGAAGCGCTCGGTCTTGTAAAACTAGTGTTCGTATTGAAGCTAGCATATTCGTCATGCTGCTAATTTTGTGGTTTTTTTAATATAGCCCGTTCTTTTCTTCTTCGTAATGCAAGAAAAGTGAAGTAGCTTTGCTGCTTATATTCACACAGAGTTATACTACATGTTTTTATTCATCCTCATCCTATGATTAATCTTCCAATTATAGCAAAAATATATTCCCAATTTATATAAAAAAAAAAAAAAAAAACACATTTAAAGAAAAAAAAAGTGACACAAAACAAAAAAACATTTAAAGAAAAAAATAAAGACACCAAAAAAAAAAAAATATATAAATAGGCGGACCAATTCACAGATTAATCAGCCCTCTGATGGACCAGGGGACATAAATTAGGTGGGTAAGTGGGGTGGGGGGGGGGGGGGACTAATTACTAAGTATATCTATCTATCTCTCTCTCTATATCTATCTCTCTCTCTATATCTATCTATCTCTCTATCTCTCTATCTCTCTATCTCTCTATCTCTCTATCTATCTATCTCTCTATCTCTCTATCTCTCTATCTCTATCTATCTATCTATCTATCTATCTATCTATCTATCTATCTATCTATCTATCTATCTATATCTCTCTCTCTCTCTCTATATCTATCTCTCTCTCTATATCTATCTATCTATATCTATCTATCTATATCTCTCTCTCTCTCTATATCTATCTATATCTATCTATCTATATCTATCTATCTATATCTATCTATCTATATCTATCTATCTATATCTATCTATCTATCTCTATCTATCTATCTCTATCTATCTATCTATCTATCTATCTATCTCTCTCTCTCTCTCTCTCTCTCTCCACACACAGGATGTATACACAAAAAAAGGTAAAATGCTAAAAAAAATGACACAAAAAAAAAAAAAAAAAAAAACATTTAAAGAAAAAAAAATGACACCAAAAAAAAAAATATAAAAAAAAGTGCATGCATTCATATAAAGGGGACATTCACATCATATTCCTGTCATGGATATTAAAAGTCATGATGAAATTAATACAAACATACAATGCAATATTAAAATAACAAACTTACCTTAATATAGTCCTTCTGCAGGACCCGAATAATGGCAGAACAGGTCTCTGGAATAATGATCCCCAGAGCCTGGGGGGAGATGCCTGTCGAGAACTTGAGGTCCTGAAGGCTTCTCCCTGTCGCCAAGTAGCGCAACGTGGCGACGAGCCTCTGCTCCGGAGTGATGGCTTGCCGCATGCAGGTATCCTGCCTGCTGATATAAGGGGTCAGCAAAGCCAGCAGACGGTGAAAAACGGGGTCCGTCATCCTGAGATAATTCCTGAAATCATCAGGATTATTCTCACGGATCTCACGGAGTAAAGACATATGAGAGAATTGTTAACGCTGGCGCAACCAATTCTTTGTCCATGAACTCCTCCTCACCCTGTTCACAGACTGGGCTCGGGTCAAAGTATTAACCCCAACACCAAGCCCCCATATAGCACGAACTCGTTCCCGAGTACGTCCACACTCCATGGCTTTGAAACGGTCGGCTGGACAGACAAGCTCAACTGAACGCACTGAAGAACAGCCAGACCTATGAAGAACGACCTGAAACCCAGAAACGAGCGGACCAGAAGCGCCTAATAACAGGTACAACTGATCCACGCGTACCGAAAGACAGATACAAACCTCACAGGTAGACTGCGCCGCAGCGAACGGACAAATTAAGCTGAAGTCTGAAAAGCGCGAATCGTCTCTAACCAAACTTCTACTAACGCAAAGTCAGCAGAAGGAGCCCAAAGGGTGCTTTGCTGTGTCTTGGACCTCCTATTTCTAGTCCCGTCGTACGTGACATACGTCATCGCGCACGGTTTCAGCAAACTGTTCGTTCGTCGTGTGTGGCCATGTCCGTCCATGCTAATTTTGAGCGGACTGTTTGCCGAAACTGTTGGACGGACAAAGTTGGGCGAACAGTCCGCCCGTGTGTACGCGGCCTAACTGTACTGTCTCTCTTTATTTTGTAAAACACTGCACAAACTGTTATTTAAAGTGGAGTTCCACCCAAAAGCATAAGCTCCGCTTATCTGACTCCTCCCCCCGTCCAGGGCCATGTTTGGCACCTTTCGGGGGGGGGGAGCGGGTACCTGTCTTTGACAGGTACCTGTCCCCACTGCTGGAAGATCATGCCGCGGTGCGGCGGTTCAGCCCCCCTTCTCCTACCCCGGCCGCCGGGCCATTCAGAAAGTGCAGCGTGCTTCGCACATCTGTAGTAGGGAACCAGCTGTGAAGCTGCAAGTGTCCTAATATGAAAAGTGAGCAGCTACGGTATGTGTAGCTGCTGATTTTAAATGTTTTGCTTGGGGGATGGAACTCCACTTTAAAGCGGAAGTAAACCCATCGATTTAACAGTTTAAAAAACTGTTACATTCCTGGCACATGCCGGGAAATTAACTGTCACATTGTTTAACTGTCAAACCATCCAATGGCTGGTGTCATAACTGATCACATGTGCAGCATTATGGCAGTTGAAGATCACAAGATGGCAGTTTCCTTGGCTGAAAACAATAGGAGGGTTTACTTTCACTTTAACATTTCAATACTGGGCACTTCCTGCCCAGGCCAATTTTCAGCTTTCACTGCTGTCACCCTTTGAATGACAATTGCGCGGTCATGCAACGCTGTACCCAAACCAAATTTTTATCATTTTGTTCAAACAAGTAGTGCTTTCTTTTGGTGGTATTTAATTACCACTGGGTTTGTTCTTTCTTATTTAGCTAAATAAATAATAAAAAGACAGAACATTTTGAAAAAGTTTTCTTCGTTTCTTTTATAAAATTGTGTAAATAAGTAAGTTTTCTCCTTCACTGATGGGCACTGATGAGGCTGCACTGACGGGCACTGATAAGGCGTCACTAATGGGCACTGATGAGGTGACACCAATGAGTTGGCATTGATAAGGTGGCACTGATGGGCACTGATGATAGGCACTAATATGCAGCACTGATGGGCACTGATAGGTAGCACTGATATACAGCACTGATGGGCACTCATAGGGTGGCACTGATGGACACTGATAGACATCACTTATAAGCAGGCACTGGCAGGCATTACTGATGGGCACTGATAGGCTTCATATATGGGCGCTGATTGGCATCCCTGGTGGTCATGGGTGGCATATCTGGTGGTCATCAGTGGTGAGCATCCCTGGGGGTCCTGGTGGCATCCCTGGTGGTCCTGGGTGGGCATCCTGGGGGGTGCTGTGCTGACAATCAATCAACACAGACCCCTCCTGTCAGGAGAGCCACCGATTGGCTCTCCTCTACTCGCATCTGTCATACGTGAGTGAGGAAAAGCCGATACACGGCTCTTCCTGTTTACACCGTGATCAGCTGTGATTGGACATAGCTGATCACGTGGTAAAGAGTCTCCGTCAAAGACTCTTTACTGAGATTGGTGTTGCGGTCTGTTAGACTAACACGCCACACCACCGATCGCCAAGATGTGCGCCCCTGCGGGCACGCACCTGCTGTTAGCCTGAAAGACCTCATATGAAGTCCATTGACATCATATGATGCCATCATTTTGCTATAGGCGAGAAGTGGTTAATGTGGTTGTGCACCCTTAAATATACCCACTGAAGTGAATGTCCTCAGGTGATACACAGAGATTAAACAAATCCTCCTACAAAAGTTGTACCTGTTTTGCAGCAGCCCCTTTTTCTCTACATTCGTTAAAAGTGCGCAAAATTAAAGCTTGTCTGAGATGTCATAAAAAAAGGGGAGGAAAGAGGAAATCACACTCTGTAGAGCTCAGTGAGGAGAGCTCTGACAACTGATTGGAGGGAAGAGACAAACCCGCTTCCACGCAGCACACAGGAATAAAGCTGAGGCTGTCGATCAGCTGGAGGTCCCTCCTCTGTCACCATTTTTCTTTAGGTGTCAGAAAAACTTGTCAGAAGTGACTCATGCTGGTAGCAGAGGAGCAAAGCACTAGACAGAAATTACACTTATGCCCCATACACACGCTCGGACATTCCGACCCCAAAATCCGTTGGATTTTTTCCGATGGATTTTGGCCGAAACTTGTCTTGCATACACACGGTCGCACAAAGTTGTCGGAAAATCCGATCGTTTGGAACGAGGTGATGTAAAACAAGTACGACGGGACTACGTAGAGGCCAGTAGCCAATAGCTTTCATCTCCAAATTTTTTCTTAGCATGCGTGGCACTTTGTGCGTCGGAATTCTCTACACACAATCAGAAAAAGTCAGATTTTGTTGTCGGAAAATTTTAGATCCAGCTCTCAAACTTTTTCTGTCGGAAATTCCTACAGAAAAAGTCCTATAGAGCCCACACACGATCGGATTTTCCGACAACATAATCCGATCTGACTTTTTCCGATGGAATTTCCGACCGTGTGTATGGGGCATTAGTGCTCTTAATTCAGACAAGTACACCAATATAGAGGGATATGCTTTGTTTATATTTCACATCAGAGGTTTACAACCACTTTAACTTTATAGCAATAATTAAAAACAGAAAAAAAGAGGGTGCAAACGCCTAGTGCATTACCTTAGACACCTTTAAAAAATAAAAATATTTACAAAATGCTAAAAGCTTACTCACAAACATAAAAGTATAAAACGCATGTCATGTACTACTCTAGAGTCTTTGCAGTTGGACAGCTGATGCGTTTCTGGAGACAAGCTCCCTTCCTCAGAGATGTTTTATCTTTGACACTGGAGTTGTTACATGACATGCGTTTTATCCTTTTATGTCTGTGAGTATGCTTTTGGCGTTTTGTAAATCATTTTTTTAAGTTGTCTAAGGTAATGCCCTAGGCGTTTGCTTCTTTCTGTTTTTCTGTTTTTTTAGTGATTTGGAGTTTGGAGAGCAGCATCAACACCATCCTTAACAGAGTGAGCGCTGAGGTTTGATTGTCTTATAGCAATAATTGCCTTGGATTTAGGCTTTGGGGGACTCATTTTAGCTACCTGGATAAGCTGACTGCTGTGCGCTTTTTCTTTTTATACCGAGTAAAATGCAGAGCTGAATTATTACAAATTAGTGGTTAATATGTTCAGACTGCAAATGCCTGTATACAAATCCGTTGGCAAGCAATTATGAAAATCATGCCTAATAAGCTAGTCCTGTAGACAAACACAAAACAGAGGATGACTCATCTCAGCTTATTTTGCAAATGACCAAAAATGTAAATTCTGATTCGAACGTGGTCACCTCCCTCAGAAAATCATACCTGGAGTTACCCAAACTAGATAAATGCTATGTTGTGAAAGTGTGTGTGTGTGTGTGTGTGTGTGTTTAAGGGGGTTGATCAAAGATAACTAATGTGTGAGGACATTAGATACTAAAGTGCTGCTAATTGAAAGTGCATCTTGAATGGTGTAGGAAGTGGTTAAAACCCCTATCAGATTTTTTTTAAATAGATTTCCCTTTACTTCCTGTCCAATAGAAACACAAATAGTTAGAGCAAATCTCTCCAAATTTAGTTAAATCTCCTTTAAAGAGGAAGTAAACCCCGATGGGTTTACTTCCTCTTTGATTCCCTGCAAAGGTAAAGCATAATGGACTACTATGCATCGCATAGTAGTCCATTATGTGTCACTTACCTGACACAGGAGCCAGCAAAGTCACGGCTGTCCCCTGTAGTCCGGAGCCTCCATCTTCTTGGTAGGTCTCCGTGGGTCTCGCTGCTCTGGCGCTGTGATTCGCCAGAGCAACGATGACGTCACTCCCGCGCATGCGCACGGGAGCCGACACTCGCGGCATATCGCCGCGATCTGCGACTTACCCAGTGCGCCTGCGCGCCGCTGTCTACAGCGAATGTGCCGTAGACAGCGGTGGCTGTCTTCAGGTAAATATCTCCTAAACCGTACAGGTTTAGGAGATATTTCTTGGACCTACAGGTAAGCCTTAATCTAGGCTTACCTGTAGGTCAAAGTGGTTTGTAAGAGTTTACAACCACTTTAAGCCCTTGTACACACAGTTGGACATTCCGACAACAAAATCCGTCGGGTTTTGTCCGAAACTGGTGTTGCATACACACGGTCGGACAAAGTTGTCGGAAAATCCCATTGTTCGTAACGTGATGATGTTATTTAGTTACGACGGGACTACGTTCAGGCTAGTAGCCAATAGCTTTGGTCTAGGAAATTGATCTGAGCATGCGTGGCACTTTGTCCGATCGGAATTCTCTACAAACGATCGGACAAAGTCCGATCGGTTCATGTTGTCGGAAAATTTTCATATCCAGCTCTCAAACTTTGTTGGTCGGACATTCCGACGGAAAAAGTCAGATGAAGCCCACACACAGTCAGATTATCCGACAACACGGTCCGATCGGACATTTTCCATCGGAATGTACGACCGTGTGTACAAGGGCTTAGACAATTGTCACTGAAACAGATGTCCCCGTTGAAAGATTTTCCCTCTATTCCTGTTGTGGTAACAATTCAAAATGTTACATTTTCCCTCACTAAGAGTCCATTCACACAGGGGCAACACGACTTCCAGCTTGACTTTGGGAGGCAACTTGGACACGACTTGAGTATGAATCACAGCACGACTTGAGGCAACTTACAAGGCAACTTGAAGTTGCCTCCAGGACAGGGGACTTTGCCAGTGGCCAATCACATAATAATCAGCTCTGCGGGAGGGAGGGATTTGCCTAGAAACTATTTTTACTTCCTGGAAAGTTGCTTCAGTTAAGACAGAGTATCCGACTTGGAGGCAACTTCCATTGAAATCAATGGGTACAAGTTGCCCAGAAGTCGGATTGAAGTAGTACGGGAACCTTTTCTGAAGTCGGAGCGACTTCAGTAGTGTGCAATAAGATAGCTCTCTTTTACTTACATTGACTTTATCATTAGTGATGGACGAACTTCCGACGGGACGTTTCGCGAACGCGAAACGCGAACGGGCACAAACGTTCGCGAAAACGACCGTTCGCCGCGGGCTCCATTGACTTCAATGGGAGGCGAATTTCGCAAACCTTTAGGTCGAATTTGCGGCCACGTGGTAATTATTAGGGGGTAGCACGTAGTCCCACCACCTGGACAATAGCATAATACATGTATGAGGTGAATTTGGGATCGATAACTACAAGCATTTTTTTTTTATTTGGGAAATTGTTCTGACAATTCAGGACTATGGAGCTAATGAAGGCAATGGAGGAGAGGGAAGGTCAGGGACCAGGGTAGGCAAACAAGAGGGTGCAGGAGATACAGAGCACTGACAGCAGCACCGTAATACAGAGCACTGACATCAGCACCGTGACATACAGCGCTGACAGCAGCTCCGTGACATACAGCGCTGACAGCAGCACCGTGACATACAGCGCTGACAGCAGCTCCGTGACATACAGCGCTGACAGCAGCTCCGTGACATACAGCGCTGACAGCAGCACCGTGACATACAGCGCTGACAGCAGCTCCGTGACATACAGCGCTGACAGCAGCTCCGTGACATACAGCGCTGACAGCAGCTCCGTGACATACAGCACTGACAGCAGCTCCGTGACATACAGCGCTGACAGCAGCTCCGTGACATACAGCGCTGACAGCAGCACCGTGACATACAGCGCTGACAGCAGCTCCGTGACATACAGCGCTGACAGCAGCTCCGTGACATACAGCGCTGACAGCAGCTCCGTGACATACAGCACTGACAGCAGCTCCGTGACATACAGCGCTGACAGCAGCTCCGTGACATACAGCGCTGACAGCAGCACCGTGACATACAGCGCTGACAGCAGCTCCGTGACATACAGCGCTGACAGCAGCTCCGTGACATACAGCGCTGACAGCAGCTCCGTGACATACAGCGCTGACAGCAGCTCCGTGACATACAGCGCTGACAGCAGCTCCGTGACATACAGCGCTGACAGCAGCTCCGTGACATACAGCGCTGACAGCAGCTCCGTGACATACAGCGCTGACAGCAGCTCCGTGACATACAGCGCTGACAGCAGCTCCGTGACATACAGCGCTGACAGCAGCACCGTAAGCAGCCCCAGGAGGAAGTCAGCACAGCACAGGGATGGTGTGATCCCCTCATAATAAGAACCCCCAGGAGGAAGTCAGCACAGCACAGGGATGGTGTGATCCCCTCATAATAAGAACCCCCAGGAGGAAGTCAGCACAGCACAGGGATGGTGGGAGCCCCTCATAATAAGAACACCCAGGAGGAAGTCAGCACAGCACAGGGATGGTGGGAACCCCTCATAATAAGCAGCCCCAGTAGAAATATGACACCGCTCAACCTCTTCAAAGAGGAGGGTAGGGGCATATAGTACGGTGTGCTTTTTTGGGTCAGGGAAGTGAGCCAAATGAATTAAGAAGGTCTGTGTGCTTGATTCCAAAAATTGTTTATAGACATATACATGGTCTACTGATCACATGTGTTGAATTCCTCCGAGATCCATGCCTCATTCATTTTTAGAAATGTGAGGTAGTTAACACTGTGGTGAGCTAGGCGAGTACGCTTATCGGTCACAATCCCCCCTGCTGCGCTGAACGTCCTTTCGGACAGGACACTGGATGAGGGGCAAGCCAACAGTTCGATTGCAAATTGGGCAAGCTCTGGCCAGAGGTCAAGCCTGCCCACCCAGTAGTCTAGGGGTTCATCACTCCTCAGAGCGTCCACATCGGCCGTTAACCCAATGTAGTCGGACACCTGACGGTCTAGGCGTTCCCTGATGCTGGATCCGGATGACACCTGTCGATGGGTCGGCTGAAAGAATGACCTCATATCCGAAGTCACCAACACATCTTCAAACCGGCCTCTTCTTGCAGGCGCTGTTGGATTGGTACCCGCAAATCCTTCTCTGGGAGTGGGAATTGCTCCTCTGCCAGCGCACGCAAAAGCAGAATGCAGCATTTCTCGAAGCAAGGCCTGGAAGTGCTGCATTCTGACAGCCCTCTGCGACGGCGGTAACATTTCCGCCATTTTGTGTTTGTACCGGGGGTCTAAGTACGTTGCCACCCAGTACTGGTCCTTGACCCTCATGCTTTTTATACGGGGGTCCCTATTAAAACACTGGAGCATGAAGGCCCCCATTTGCACTAAAGTGGAAGCGGTGTGGTGGCCTGGCTCCTGCTCATCATCCAGGATAATGTCGTCCTCTTCATTCTCCTCTCCCCATCCTCGCACAACAGGGATCCCAGAAAGGTTTAAAGCATGCTCTTCTTGCTCCTGCTCATCCGCCCCGGCACCATCCTCCTCTGACTCCTCATCAGACTCCTGTTGTTGACTTGTCTCAGATAGAGTAGCCCCCCCTGGGAATTCATCCAGCATTGCGACTTCCTCATCTTCCCGCTCCTGCTCCTCCACAGCCTGATCAATGACACGACGCAATGCACGCTCCAGAAAGAAGGCATAAGGTACCATGTCACTGATGGCGCCATGGCTGCGACTGACCAGTTTGGTGATCTCCTCAAATGGCCGCAGAAGTCTGCATGTGTCGCGCATGAGCAGCCACTGGCGCGGTGAAAAAAAACCCAGCTCCCCAGAACCGTTTCTTTCGCAGAGTTCATACAGGTAGACGTTAACTGCACGTTTCTGCTGGAGCAGCCTATCAAGCATATAGAAGGTTGAGTTCCATCGCGTCGGGCAATCGCAAATAAGACGTCTGACCGGCAGATGGTGTCGCCGCTGAATGTCAGCAAGGCGAGCCATGGCCGTGTAAGATCTTCTGAAATGGGCCGAGATTTTCCTTGCCTGCCGCAAGATGTCCTGGACCCCAGGGTATTTGACAAGGAATCGCTGCACGACCAAGTTTAAGACGTGTGCCATGCACGGCACGTGCGTGATTTTGCCCTGTTTCAATGCGCTAAGCAGATTGGCACCGTTGTCACACACCACTTTACCAACTGTCAAATTGAGCGGTGTTAGCCACTCATCTGCCTGTGAACGCAAAGCTGAAAGGAGTGCCGGGCCAGTGTGGCTCTTTGCTTCCAGGCACAACAGACGCAGCACGGCATGGCAACGTCTCACCTGGCATGTGGAATAGGTTCTGGGGAGCTTGGGCGGTGCAGTGGAAGAGACGCTAGCAGCGGAAAAGGAGGAGGCAGCTGAGGAGGAGAGGGAGGAGGATGGAGTAGGAGGAGGAGAAGAAGAGTCAGGCCTGCATGCAATCCGTGGCGGTAAAACCAAATCTACACGGGTGCCACGGGTTACATGCTTGACGGCCGTCAGAAGGTTCACCCAGTGGGCAGTAAAACTGATATACCTTCCCTGCCCGTGTTTGCTAGACCACGTGTCTGTGGTCAGATGTATCTTGGCACCGACACTGTGTGCCAGAGATACATTCACTTGCCGCTGAACATGGCCATATAGCTCTGGGATGCCCTTCTCTGAGAAATACTTCCTTCCTGGGACCTTCCATTGTGGTGTTCCAATGGCCACAAATTTGCGAAAGGCCTCCGAGTCCACCAGTTTATATGGCAGTAGTTGGCGGGCTATGAGTTCTGACAAGCCAGCCGCCAACCGTTGGGCAAGAGGGTTATCCGGCGTCATCATTTTTTTACGCTCAAACATTAGGCCCACGGAAGCCTGCCTTTTTGCAGAAAAATGTGAGCTTGGCGTGATGGAAGGTGGAGTGGAGGACAATTGTGAGGAGAGAGGAGAAGGAGAAGTAGAAGACGAGGCTGGACGGTGAGAGCCTGCAGTGTGGCTTTGTGTGTTCCGTTGCTCCCACTGGGCTCGGTGATGGCTGCTCATGTGCCTTCTTAAGGCGGTCGTCCCTAGGTGAGTATTGGGCTTACCGCGACTAACGCGTTGACTGCAAAGATTGCAGATGGCAACGCTATTGTCAGCAGCGGACACGTTAAAAAAAGCCCACACTGCGGAGCCATGTGCCGGTGTCCTGGGAGCGCCAGATGTGACCGTACATGGTCGATGACTCGCTCCTGATACATTTGCAGTCTGCTTTGTCCCTGCTGTGCAATGTAAGTCATTGCTGCTTCTCCTCCCTATCTGCTGGTCCATATCTCCCTCTGAACTCCCCTCCTCTTCCTCTCTTGTGGGCACCCACGTGACATCACTAGACACGTCATCATCAACGTCACCTTCCCCACCGCTATAAGTAGAGTAGGCAGCAACACCGGGGACCAACCTCCTCCTTGGGCTGATCTGGGTACTGGCGTCAGACTGCTGAGTAGCGCTTGTTGCTGCCTCCTCTTCCTGATCCAATACCAAGAGTGGCTGCGCATCAGAAATGTCCTCTTGATATGGATCGGAAAATAATTCCAGTGACTCAAGCGGAAGGTATGTGGTGGTGGTGGTGGTGGTCGTGTTGTTGGTGGTAGTGTCTTTGGGGGTGCACATAGCAGAGAGTGAAGAAGAGGGTGCAGATCGAGAGGATGAGGAGGGTGCAGAAGAATAAGGCTGAGTGAGCCACTCAACCAAGTCTGGTGCGTCCTTTAAAGTAATTGAACGCACCTTCTGCAACTTCCCACTTTGGCTCAAGGCTGTTGCTCCTGCCCTACCCCTACCACCCCTGCGGAAGGGCCTGCCTCTTCCTCTGCCTGTCATTTTTTAAATCACCCTGTGACAAAACTCTTAGTCCCTATACCGCTGAAGGACTGCTGCAGTATAGGGCAGCGGTCAGCAGTAGTGCACGTCAACCCTATGTATTGTGGACCGATAGCGGTCCTTACAGAACAGCAGACTGTACTGCACTCAGGCCTATGTACCGTAGCACCCTATACCAAGTTACCAGTCCTTATAAAAACTTTTGTGGACCAAGCAGGTTGTGTGTTAGTGATTAGCAGACTGTACGTCAGTCCCTATACCAATGAAGGACTGCTGCAGTATAGGGCAGCGGTCAGCAGTAGTGCACGGCAACCCTATGTATTGTGGACCGATAGCGGTCCTTACAGAACAGCAGACTGTACTGCACTCAGGCCTATGTACCGTAGCACCCTATACCAAGTTACCAGTCCTTATAAGAACTTTTGTGGACCAAGCAGGTTGTGTGTTAGTGATTAGCAGACTGTACGTCAGTCCCTATACCAATGAAGGACTGCTGCAGTATAGGGCAGCGGTCAGCAGTAGTGCACGGCAACCCTATGTATTGTGGACCGATAGCGGTCCTTACAGAACAGCAGACTGTAACGCACTCAGGCCTATGTACCGTAGCACCCTATACCAAGTTACCAGTCCTTATAAGAACTTTTGTGGACCAAGCAGGTTGTGTGTTAGTGTTTAGCAGACTGTGCGTCAGTCCCTATACCGCTGAAGGACTGCTGCAGTATAGGGCAGCGGTCAGCAGTAGTGCACGGCAACCCTATGTATTGTGGACCGATAGCGGTCCTTACAGAACAGCAGACTGTAACGCACTCAGGCCTATGTACCGTAGCACCCTATACCAAGTTACCAGTCCTTATAAGAACTTTTGTGGACCAAGCAGGTTGTGTGTTAGTGATTAGCAGACTGTACGTCAGTCCCTATACCAATGAAGGACTGCTGCAGTATAGGGCAGCGGTCAGCAGTAGTGCACGGCAACCCTATGTATTGTGGACCGATAGCGGTCCTTACAGAACAGCAGACTGTAACGCACTCAGGCCTATGTACCGTAGCACCCTATACCAAGTTACCAGTCCTTATAAGAACTTTTGTGGACCAAGCAGGTTGTGTGTTAGTGTTTAGCAGACTGTGCGTCAGTCCCTATACCGCTGAAGGACTGCTGCAGTATAGGGCAGCGGTCAGCAGTAGTGCACGGCAACCCTATGTATTGTGGACCGATAGCGGTCCTTACAGAACAGCAGACTGTACTGCACTCAGGCCTATGTACCGTAGCACCCTATACCAAGTTACCAGTCCTTATAAGAACTTTTGTGGACCAAGCAGGTTGTGTGTTAGTGTTTAGCAGACTGTGCGTCAGTCCCTATACCGCTGAAGGACTGCTGCAGTATAGGGCAGCGGTCAGCAGTAGTGCACGGCAACCCTATGTATTGTGGACCGATAGCGGTCCTTACAGAACAGCAGACTGTAACGCACTCAGGCCTATGTACCGTAGCACCCTATACCAAGTTACCAGTCCTTATAAGAACTTTTGTGGACCAAGCAGGTTGTGTGTTAGTGATTAGCAGACTGTACGTCAGTCCCTATACCAATGAAGGACTGCTGCAGTATAGGGCAGCGGTCAGCAGTAGTGCACGGCAACCCTATGTATTGTGGACCGATAGCGGTCCTTACAGAACAGCAGACTGTACTGCACTCAGGCCTATGTACCGTAGCACCCTATACCAAGTTACCAGTCCTTATAAGAACTTTTGTGGACCAAGCAGGTTGTGTGTTAGTGTTTAGCAGACTGTGCGTCAGTCCCTATACCGCTGAAGGACTGCTGCAGTATAGGGCAGCGGTCAGCAGTAGTGCACGGCAACCCTATGTATTGTGGACCGATAGCGGTCCTTACAGAACAGCAGACTGTAACGCACTCAGGCCTATGTACCGTAGCACCCTATACCAAGTTACCAGTCCTTATAAGAACTTTTGTGGACCAAGCAGGTTGTGTGTTAGTGATTAGCAGACTGTACGTCAGTCCCTATACCAATGAAGGACTGCTGCAGTATAGGGCAGCGGTCAGCAGTAGTGCACGGCAACCCTATGTATTGTGGACCGATAGCGGTCCTTACAGAACAGCAGACTGTAACGCACTCAGGCCTATGTACCGTAGCACCCTATACCAAGTTACCAGTCCTTATAAGAACTTTTGTGGACCAAGCAGGTTGTGTGTTAGTGATTAGCAGACTGTACGTCAGTCCCTATACCAATGAAGGACTGCTGCAGTATAGGGCAGCGGTCAGCAGTAGTGCACGGCAACCCTATGTATTGTGGACCGATAGCGGTCCTTACAGAACAGCAGACTGTACTGCACTCAGGCCTATGTACCGTAGCACCCTATACCAAGTTACCAGTCCTTATAAGAACTTTTGTGGACCAAGCAGGTTGTGTGTTAGTGTTTAGCAGACTGTGCGTCAGTCCCTATACCGCTGAAGGACTGCTGCAGTATAGGGCAGCGGTCAGCAGTAGTGCACGGCAACCCTATGTATTGTGGACCGATAGCGGTCCTTACAGAACAGCAGACTGTAACGCACTCAGGCCTATGTACCGTAGCACCCTATACCAAGTTACCAGTCCTTATAAGAACTTTTGTGGACCAAGCAGGTTGTGTGTTAGTGATTAGCAGACTGTACGTCAGTCCCTATACCAATGAAGGACTGCTGCAGTATAGGGCAGCGGTCAGCAGTAGTGCACGGCAACCCTATGTATTGTGGACCGATAGCGGTCCTTACAGAACAGCAGACTGTACTGCACTCAGGCCTATGTACCGTAGCACCCTATACCAAGTTACCAGTCCTTATAAGAACTTTTGTGGACCAAGCAGGTTGTGTGTTAGTGTTTAGCAGACTGTGCGTCAGTCCCTATACCGCTGAAGGACTGCTGCAGTATAGGGCAGCGGTCAGCAGTAGTGCACGGCAACCCTATGTATTGTGGACCGATAGCGGTCCTTACAGAACAGCAGACTGTAACGCACTCAGGCCTATGTACCGTAGCACCCTATACCAAGTTACCAGTCCTTATAAGAACTTTTGTGGACCAAGCAGGTTGTGTGTTAGTGATTAGCAGACTGTACGTCAGTCCCTATACCAATGAAGGACTGCTGCAGTATAGGGCAGCGGTCAGCAGTAGTGCACGGCAACCCTATGTATTGTGGACCGATAGCGGTCCTTACAGAACAGCAGACTGTAACGCACTCAGGCCTATGTACCGTAGCACCCTATACCAAGTTACCAGTCCTTATAAGAACTTTTGTGGACCAAGCAGGTTGTGTGTTAGTGATTAGCAGACTGTACGTCAGTCCCTATACCAATGAAGGACTGCTGCAGTATAGGGCAGCGGTCAGCAGTAGTGCACGGCAACCCTATGTATTGTGGACCGATAGCGGTCCTTACAGAACAGCAGACTGTACTGCACTCAGGCCTATGTACCGTAGCACCCTATACCAAGTTACCAGTCCTTATAAGAACTTTTGTGGACCAAGCAGGTTGTGTGTTAGTGTTTAGCAGACTGTGCGTCAGTCCCTATACCGCTGAAGGACTGCTGCAGTATAGGGCAGCGGTCAGCAGTAGTGCACGGCAACCCTATGTATTGTGGACCGATAGCGGTCCTTACAGAACAGCAGACTGTAACGCACTCAGGCCTATGTACCGTAGCACCCTATACCAAGTTACCAGTCCTTATAAGAACTTTTGTGGACCAAGCAGGTTGTGTGTTAGTGATTAGCAGACTGTACGTCAGTCCCTATACCAATGAAGGACTGCTGCAGTATAGGGCAGCGGTCAGCAGTAGTGCACGGCAACCCTATGTATTGTGGACCGATAGCGGTCCTTACAGAACAGCAGACTGTAACGCACTCAGGCCTATGTACCGTAGCACCCTATACCAAGTTACCAGTCCTTATAAGAACTTTTGTGGACCAAGCAGGTTGTGTGTTAGTGATTAGCAGACTGTACGTCAGTCCCTATACCAATGAAGGACTGCTGCAGTATAGGGCAGCGGTCAGCAGTAGTGCACGGCAACCCTATGTATTGTGGACCGATAGCGGTCCTTACAGAACAGCAGACTGTAACGCACTCAGGCCTATGTACCGTAGCACCCTATACCAAGTTACCAGTCCTTATAAGAACTTTTGTGGACCAAGCAGGTTGTGTGTTAGTGTTTAGCAGACTGTGCGTCAGTCCCTATACCGCTGAAGGACTGCTGCAGTATAGGGCAGCGGTCAGCAGTAGTGCACGGCAACCCTATGTATTGTGGACCGATAGCGGTCCTTACAGAACAGCAGACTGTAACGCACTCAGGCCTATGTACCGTAGCACCCTATACCAAGTTACCAGTCCTTATAAGAACTTTTGTGGACCAAGCAGGTTGTGTGTTAGTGATTAGCAGACTGTACGTCAGTCCCTATACCAATGAAGGACTGCTGCAGTATAGGGCAGCGGTCAGCAGTAGTGCACGGCAACCCTATGTATTGTGGACCGATAGCGGTCCTTACAGAACAGCAGACTGTAACGCACTCAGGCCTATGTACCGTAGCACCCTATACCAAGTTACCAGTCCTTATAAGAACTTTTGTGGACCAAGCAGGTTGTGTGTTAGTGATTAGCAGACTGTACGTCAGTCCCTATACCAATGAAGGACTGCTGCAGTATAGGGCAGCGGTCAGCAGTAGTGCACGGCAACCCTATGTATTGTGGACCGATAGCGGTCCTTACAGAACAGCAGACTGTAACGCACTCAGGCCTATGTACCGTAGCACCCTATACCAAGTTACCAGTCCTTATAAGAACTTTTGTGGACCAAGCAGGTTGTGTGTTAGTGTTTAGCAGACTGTGCGTCAGTCCCTATACCGCTGAAGGACTGCTGCAGTATAGGGCAGCGGTCAGCAGTAGTGCACGGCAACCCTATGTATTGTGGACCGATAGCGGTCCTTACAGAACAGCAGACTGTAACGCACTCAGGCCTATGTACCGTAGCACCCTATACCAAGTTACCAGTCCTTATAAGAACTTTTGTGGACCAAGCAGGTTGTGTGTTAGTGATTAGCAGACTGTACGTCAGTCCCTATACCAATGAAGGACTGCTGCAGTATAGGGCAGCGGTCAGCAGTAGTGCACGGCAACCCTATGTATTGTGGACCGATAGCGGTCCTTACAGAACAGCAGACTGTAACGCACTCAGGCCTATGTACCGTAGCACCCTATACCAAGTTACCAGTCCTTATAAGAACTTTTGTGGACCAAGCAGGTTGTGTATTAGTGTTTAGCAGACTGTGCGTCAGTCCCTATACCGCTGAAGGACTGCTGCAGTATAGGGCAGCGGTCAGCAGTAGTGCACGGCAACCCTATCTATTGTGGACCGATAGCGGTCCTTACAGAACAGCAGACTGTACCGCACCCAAGCCTATGTACCGTAGCACCCTAGACAGACCAAGTTACCAGTCCTTATAAGAACTTTTGTGGAACAAGTGAGTTGTGAATGATTAGCAGACTGCAGCAGAAGGGCAGCAGTCAAGTATAATATTCTTTCTATATTTGGAAGAAAGAATATTATACGTGTACAAGCCTATTACCGTACCACTGATACCAGTCCTGAAAAGAACCTTTGTGGAACTAATAGTAACAGCAAGTCTTTAAAATTATCCTCACTGCCTGACAACACTGCTTCCTGCCTGTCCCTATACAAATTGGCAAAAAAGAGTAGGCTGGAACGATTAGCTGGAACAGCTCTTTTGTGGACCTGATAGTAACAGCTAATGATGATGATGATGATGATGATGAAGAAAGACTAATCTGGCTGAGCTGTCCCTAAAATAGCAGCATACAGCGCTCTGTCCCTTTATCTAAACTGACAAAAGAAACTCAGGCTGCTGACCTAACACCTATACCAGTCCTGAAAAGAACTTTTGTGTACCAAATAGCTAGCGTTTTCTCTGTCCCTACTCCACACAGGATCCTTTCCCTACAGTGACAGAAGAAAGAATGTAAAATGGCCACCGGATCGGGTGTATTTATAGGTTAGGGGGAATGTCCAAGTGTCCATGAGCTGTCATGTCTCAATTGGTTGTCCTGTAACACATGATAAACGTGTCACGAAAGGTTAAAGTTCTTGTATACATTAAACACGTAAGTCCGCCGGGGCGAACGACGGAAAAAGGCGTTCGAACCCGCGGACGGCGAAAGTCGGAAATTCGCCGCGAAACGACCGCCGGGCGAACCGTTCGGCCATCACTATTTATCATGTCGCATGACTTGAGGCAACTTGGGGCGACGTCAAGTCGGATCCAAAGTTGCCCCTGTGTGAATGGACTCTTAAGCCCCATACACACTATCAGCTTTTCTGCTGAGTTTTTCCTTCAGGTTTACCAAAACCATGTAGTGCAAGGGCCTGCCTGATTGCATACAAATTGAAACTCCTAAGGTTTGACCTCATATTATATGGTTTTGGTAAATCTGAAGGAAAAACTCAGCAGAAAAACTGATAGTGTGTATGGGGCATTATAATTCCTTTTAGATTGGTTACCAGTATTGATGAGCTAAGGTTTGAGCCAAACTCAGCTCGGCCAAAACCTGTGGTAGACTGTAGTAGCATCTGTAGACTTGGCCCAATCAGCTGTAGAATTCCCCACCCCACATCCACATGTAAAAAAGGGCTGGGCTGCTGGTGACTCCATTGACTTAACATGGCACCATGACCATATTTGAACAATGTCACTGGCAAAGTAGGGTCATGTGGCAATACTAGGTCATCTACAGTATGTCACCAGCATCTCTGCCCCTTGCAGGAGTAGCAATAGTGCAGCTTAAAAGGATGTCAGGGGTCCATTCACAACAAGGTGCATCAAAGGTAAGAGGAGAGCACTGACTATTGGGTGAGCAAAGGGTAAGGTAAGTAAAACTACTTTACAAAAGGTACCCTACTGCTGGGTAGTTTGGAATTGTTCACAGAGCTCAGCATTAAAGGGATAAAACAAGAGGAAATTGAACACATTAATAACACTCCTTATCTTTCACAAAGGATGTCCAGTAAAGACCTATTGTCTCACTATAGTATACACAAGTCTTCTAAAGTATCAGATACATCAAGAAACATGGCCAGATGTACTTACAAAATATGCTTTTTCCCAAGATTTACCATCATGTAGTCCATGAATTGTTTGGATGGTGTTAGGTTGTACAAAAAGACACACTGATCAGGAGATGCAGTCCAAGATGGCAGGGGATGCAGTCCAAGATGTCAATGCAAATATAATATACCAAACCATGCCTTTAACTGAGCCACACAAACCAAACAAGCTCCATTAGTAATAACATATACTGATTTACATGAGAAAGAAACACTTGGAGGAAACCATTTTTCATACCTCTGTTCAAGCCTGTAGAACTCACTGCCCTTCCGGGTAGGGACATCACACGTGTAAGTCTTGTAGCTCATATATGTATATTGCCCAGTCTGGTGGCTAGTGTTTATGCATCCCCTTTCCCAGTCTTCTATTTCTTTGGTGGGTGTTTGTACATGAATATAAACTAAATCTATTGTATATGCCAGGGATCTGCAATTAGCGGACCTCCAGCTGTTGCAAAACTACAAGTCCCATCCTGCCTCTGCCTTTGGGTGTCATGCTTGTAGCTGTCAGAGTCTTGCTGTGCCTCATGGGATTTGTAGTTCTGCAACAGCTGGAGGTCCGCTAACTGCATATCCCTGGTATATGCCATTCTGCAAAGAAAAAGTCTAACTCCTAGCTAAGGGCAGACCCCACAAGAACCTTTATCAGGAGACTCACACCTACTTGTCACAGCCTAGTTTTACGGGGCCCCCAGATTCTATGATTGTGAGCCAGGTCTATCAGGGGTCATGTCAAATACCCAGCCCAAATTGCACAAGGGTCGCAGGCTACGAGACTTGTTGTCCAGACAAGTAACCCATCACCACAGCCAGGATGGTTGACCTTCATTCTCTTTGTCACAACCAATTTTCTTATTGCTTCTGTGCTTACTCACTAGGTATAGACTACTTTGATCTACAGCAATAAAAAGACTTAGTTCACCTCCTGTTAGACGAGAAAATTCATTTTGTTTAGTTTTAGTTTCGATATGTTAGTCTAGTTATTTATTTTTGTTAAATTCGGTTGATTTTTTTAAATTCGTATTCGGGATTCATATTCGGAATTCATTTTATGTCTTTTTTGAATTTTCTTTTAATTTACCTACTTTTTTCGATTCGAAACATTCAATTCGACAAATTTTTAATTGGTCAAATCAAAAACTTTAGATTTAGTATTTTTAATCGATTTGAATATGGCAAAATGAACTAAGAAGAAAAAATCATCAAATGATTACAATGGCTCTTTAAAGCGGTAGTAAACCCAGTTTCAAAAAACACTTACATTCCCGGCATGCCGGAAATGCTAACTTTCACATTGGTTGTGCTCTAAACCAAACTTTCAAACCATCCAATGGCTGGTTTCATAACTGATCACATGTGCAGCATTATGGCAGTTGAAGAATCATTAGAGGCCAAGATGGCAGCTTCATCGACTGAAAACGATAGAAGGGTTTACTTCCACTTTAAATCACCATTGGCTTAACAAAAACAGAATTATTTCAAAATGGTACTCTAATAACACACACAGTCTTTGATTTCAGCAATATGTGTACCGTTAGAATTCGACTGGAGTTCGATGTAAAATTCTATTCGAATTTCAGTCCGAATTTCTGAAATTCAGACGAATTTCATTTAGTTATTCGGAGCATTCGGTAAAATTTGTTAGTATTGTAATTCAGGTATTGGGATCTATCCCAATCCCAGAATAATGAAAAATTTGTCTGAATATTAATGTGGAAAGAAACAAACTGCACGTGCCTATCTCCTGTTTTAACTCTCTTTACTGAAGATAGGTTTGCAGCAAAACAGTCTATTTTCAACATGGTTAATTTCATCATCACTGGTCAAGTCCAAGACTCTTGCATACTAAAGAGGTACTCTGTCATCATCACTCTACAGCTTTCCTGGCAGGAACCACTAGGTAAGGCGTAGGTGGCATGCCCCCAAATGGGAAGGCCATTTCCTGGAAATGTCACATATTCTTTTCTGAAGCCCTAGTTCTACCACAAGGGCCCAGGTCACACTTCTCATTCTGAGAACTACTCTCTGCCCTACTCTACTTCACCATACTATTTATACCTCTAAATGAAAGGGAAGTGAGGAACCCTAGAAGGAACTAAATAGAATACACCCCTAACCATATTATAGAGCTTCAGCCCCCTGTCTGCTAAAAACAGGTCACAGGAGTGCAGAACAAACTGAAGTCCTGTGATCCACAGGGGAAGTACAGCCAAACGAGCTTTGTCTGTACTTCTCCTTTAAATGTAAGTATGTTAAGCACTAGCAGTGATGAAGTATAATCAAAGACTTTGTTTAAGTTCAGAGAACAAAGCATATCATAATGGCTGTACTGCTTTATTGTATGAATAGTATATCTAAATGAATACTTCACACCGTTTACACAATGTTAGCACTGCATACCACAGCATACGCTGCTCTCCGTATTGGGTTTGTCCCTCACCTGACCTCCTTCAAGGACATCATTGCAATTGTCAGGACAGCCCCTGGAACCAGTTCAGTATACAGTATATATGTGTGTGGAAGGGTTTCTTTAAACCACAGACACATGGCATTTCCAGCATTCTTCCACTGACTCTATAATCAGTCTAGGAGTTTTGGTTTTGTGTTTTTATTGGGGAACAAGAAACATGGATGTGGATGGTGAGCATGAGATACCCCAAACTGAAGAACTTTGAGGGCTGCTAGGTCTCTGGCTGCTCTTTACAACTTTCTGCAATGTATTTTATCCTGGTTTTTAGTTGTACAACTCCTGGCTGTCTTGCACTGCTCCTGGCTGCACTAAGCACTATCTCACTGGTGTTCTCCTGGTTGTCTTGCACAACTCCTTGACTTGTAGTGTCAATCATCCCACAGTCACTTCTCCAATGAGTAGCTGGATCAGTCATCTAGTCCCAGAAAATTGAGCTTCCTCGCTCCTGATCTCCTGGCTCTTTATCCAAACGCTGACCGAGTCTCTCTCTTCCTCTCTAGTAGGGTCCCCAGCTAGTCCTAACTGGGATATTAAAGGGGTTATAAACCCTTGTGTTTTTTTTGTGCATCCAATGCATTAAGGTGAAAAAACTTCTGACACTGACCGGCCCTCTAGCCCCATCATTTTATTTACCTGAGTTCGTTCGTTCCCTTGGCAGAGACACCATGCACCT
The DNA here is from genome assembly GCF_037356315.1 of Lithobates pipiens. Taxonomy (NCBI): domain Eukaryota; kingdom Metazoa; phylum Chordata; class Amphibia; order Anura; family Ranidae; genus Lithobates; species Lithobates pipiens. The sequence goes on from NW_027507764.1 coordinate 77,790,030, forward strand.
TTCTGAATGGGGTTCATGGCTCTTAATTGGATTGATTGATAGCAGCGCAGCCATTGGCTGTCAATCATATCCAATGACGTGGGCAATGGGGGGGGGGGGGGGGGCTGAGTCCAGCATTCTGTGTGTAAGGTCAACTTGTAAATGCTGGACTTGGGAGCGTGCCCGCAAGGTAACCCCCATGGATAGCATTTCACCCAGGGGGTTTATGGATGTGAGGAGGAGCCAAGAGCACCATTGGGGGACCCCAGAAGACTATGATCAGGGCCACACTGTGCAAAACGAACTGCAGAGTGGAGGTAAGTATATGTTTTTTTTCTTATTTAAAAAAAAAAAAAAAGAGCGTTTAAACCCCTTTAAAGGCTGCACCAGACTCCTAAAGGCTCTTCGTCCTTCTCCCAGCAAAGGGATCTCCTCTAGACAGGGCTGGACTGGGAATAAATACCAACCCTGGAAATAATTTCATACCAGCCTCATAGCATTATTATACCTGCCCAACAGCATGGTGTCATTATTTTCTTGTTCATAAAAGGGAAAACCATACATTGTAAAGCACATTTGAAGAGCGTATTATATATAGATAAGTCAGATATGAAAGCACACAGGGCTTTATATATATATATATATATATATATATATATATATATATATATATATATATATATATCTCAGAACATTTCAGTTAAAAGTAGTAAAAGTGGTGGAATCATCAAGGGGGACAACTGTGACTCTGTGACTCTGTGAATGTGGATGGGGGGGCTCTGGTGACCAGAGAGTCTACAGACATAATACAGGAGATGGTCAGAGACTGCAGACATGGTACAAGAGATCAATGCAGCCTCACCACTGCCCATCAATGCAGCCTCACTGTGCCCATCATTTCAGCCTCACTGTGCCCATCCATGCAGCCTCACTGTGCTCATCATCGCCACCTTACCATGCCAATCATTGCTGTCTGATTGTGCCAATCAATGTAGCCTCACCGTGCCCATCATTGCTGCCTCACCATGCCAATCATTGCCACCTCACCGTGCCAATCAATTCAGCCTCGCCGTGCCAATCTTTGCCGCCTTACTGTGCCCATCATTGCAGCCTTACTTTGCCCATCATTGGCACTTTACCGTGCCAATCATTGCCACCTCACTTTGCCAAACAATGTAGCATCACAGTGCCCATCATTGCCACATCACCGTGCCCATCATTGCAGCCTTACTGTGCCCATCATTGCTGTCTTACCATGCCAATCATTGCTGCCTCACCAATTAGTTCCAGTGGATTATGTACAGGCACAGCGTGCATCTCACGCTGTGTCACAGAGCTCATTGTGAAAGGTTCAGTCGCGCTGTGACAAAAGTCCGGTCCCCCTCCTAGACCAGCTCGTGTGATAGAGAGAACACTGCGTCTATCACACGAGCTGATCTAGGAGGAGGGCGGGACTTTTGTCACAGCGCAACTTCACACTGAGCTCCGTGACACAGCAGGACTCTGCTTTGAGCTATGCTGCAGCCACAGCGTAGCTCAAAGCGGCCCAAGTGCAGGCAGCCTACTAGGAAATGTCCCGGTATCCCAGTAGGCCAGTCCGGCCCTGCCTCAAGATAGCTGGACCCTGGAGCTCTGCACCCTGGCTGCC